>NC_134292.1:3750000-5000000 GCF_949628215.1 Phalacrocorax aristotelis | reverse complement strand
ATAAAACTAGTGTGACACCTGTGTCGAGCCCAAGGTCTACACTTTTCCAGCTTCTGCACAGGCTGCTCATTCCTTTTCCAGCTGCACATGAAGGAAACACGGAGATGGGGAAAGATGGAGGAATTACCTTCACAGGTAGCAGGCAGCAAATCCTCGTTAGACAACACTTACTCTCCTAGGATGAAGCTACCAAAGGATCTCTAATAATGCTACGTGCTGGGATCTCTGATAATGCCAAGTGCCAGGTAAGAGGCTGCTGTGACCGTAGCTGGCGGCTTCTTCATAGATTTGCTCCTTAGCATGGCTTTAAGGATTTTCCCTGGAATTCTGAATTCTTATATCCACATTAACAACTTCATCTTCCACAGACCTCCTGCATGACAAGGCTGAGAACTGCAGTCAAATTGCTTCTCTTTAGCCCAATAACTAATCTTTATTATCAGAAAGACCCACGCATGCTGCCACTGTGCATCCAGTAGAGACAGACTCAGTGTGCTGTAAGCCCTGGCCACTGAAGAATTAAACTTCCGCCTTCAAGGGGATGTGGTCTCCAGTTATAAAAAGTCGAAGAACATTTGATTGCATTTCTCCACTTCTCTAATAAACACACTTTCTCTCTCCAGTGTCGGGCGCTGCTTTTCTAGGGTGCTTGACAATTTACTTATGCAGCCTGCTTCGCTCTGTGCTCACACACACGCGCACATTCCTGGACATGCTGGATTGTTGTCACCTGATTGTCAAGGCTGTTCATTTTCATCAGCATGCGACAGATAGCACCAAAGGAGCCAAATGATTGTGGCAACAAAACTAAAATAACCCAACAGTTTGTGAAGCAGCTGGTCAGCACAAACAGCAAACAAATATCCACTGGAGCTTGTTCTGCATGAATTCACTGGGCAGCCTGGCTTGTGGGTTAAAGGGCAGGGAATGCTGGAGCTCCTGCTTGGTTCATCTATCTCAACACACCTGTGCATGAAGGTCAGGGAAATTTTCTGGGTGAGGAGCTGGAGCACAAAGCAGCAGCACTGATATCAGACACTTTGCATTCAACATCTCAAAATTCAGGATGCGCAGAGCTGTTCACAGAGGCCAGTCAGAGGAAGGGAGGACATCTCACGTGTAGGATGCTATTGCAGAGACTGTTGCAGATTCTGTCCCCAATGTTGCATCTTTTTACTCTGTTACCTGGTTAAAATGCATCCCTCCTCTTGAGAAAATACCAAAAGGTGCTTACATCTATCAAGGGTTGATCAATGGAGAAACTGAAAGAGAAGGAAAAATAGTGATCCCCAGAATCATCTCAGCTGCAGAAGATTTAAAAACATGCATTCATATATAAGGTGTGAAAGTTTTTTGACCAGCCTTGGTAGCTGCCTGGACAGGGACCCTCACTGTGGGGAAGCCTGCCCATGGTCATGCTAGGCAAGTATGCAGGCAGCGGGTAGTGCCAGGGCAAGAGCTATGCTGCAGTTTGGGGTGGGGGAAGCACCCCAGAAAACATTGAGCCCTATGGCAGAGATGGAGTTATTTTGATTTTCCACCACATTATATCAAGTGCCTTTTTCCCTCTCCATCAGTCCCTAAATGTGCTTATAATACGTAATTTGCCTTTAGAAAATTAATCATCATTGCCCAGTAGTTCCTTTTCATTGAATCCCCACTCAGGTATGACTGTATTTTGACATGCAGAAATTAAATATTTCACCCCCCAGTCCGTAGATCTCAGTTTCAAAAGAGGATTTTTTTTTCTTTTTTCTTCTTTTTTAGGACTTCTTTTCAGTGCTCATTTTTTTTTGACAAAACAAATGAGCACAGAAACAATACCAAGCTGGCACTCCCTATGACATTTTGTAATAATAATTAAATGAATTGTTTTGAGCTGCTCGGTACTTTGATGTGTTTCAAGTGCTTTTTCCCTTGTCTGTCTGGAAAATGGGGGAGGTTATGCCAGGTGTTGGCCCAGGTACAGGGGAATAGGAAAAGGAAGATTTCTTTGAGACACAAATAAGATCCACATTATGCATGACTCAGCACCTCATGTCAAAATTTGGCCCATATCAAAAGGAACACAAAAGGCTGATCACAATGAGCAATAATCCAAAAATACGCTGGCGAGAGGAGCGTACTGTGGATTTCGGAGCGGGGCATGACAATTAGAGCTGTGCAAGATAGTCACAGGGACAAAAATAGATCCAATTCCAAGTGGAAGGTGCCTTTGAAATTTGGGATTTGTATTTTTTGTGTGCATGCTTTCAACTCAAAAATAGCAACTTGGTTAAATAGAAAAGGCAAAGTGTGAGGATAAAAAAATATTACTTTATTTTAACAATAATATATCTAAATCTGGAAGAAACCCAGGAGTATTACTTGTGCAAGATTTAACACAAAGGATTGTCCTCTGTTTTGTTTTGCTTTAACAAATCCATTTCTAATTCTAATCACTATAAGAGAAATACCGTGGCTCCTTTCCTTTCAGCAGTCAGAGAAAAGACCTATTAGATTAAGAGGACGGCCAATGATATCAGGAACCCATGTGCATGTTCTTGATCTTCCACTGACTTCTGGGGGAATCAAATGGTCTCAGTTTTTTATATGTAGTTAAGTAGCTAGTGGGATTCTCAGATGCACTTCAGAGCCTGACAGCCACACACGTATTTCTGTGCATGTTTCGCTCTCTCTTCACCACAGGTGATGGGGATGGCAGGATTTCCTCCACTCCCATGAAAAAGACAGTGAAATGCTTAGGTAGTGCATTGATGAAAATCAGAGAAGATTTAAAGACAGGTATAACCACCAGCTTTGAAAGAGCTTGGTTAAAAAAAAATAAATTCTCCACTTTTCACCCATGACAATCCAGCCTTTTGACTTTCTCCTACTGGCACTCATCCAGGGAGGGAGACAGGCGCTGCCTGGAACAGGGTGTCCATCCAAAGCAATTCAAAGACCTTATTTGCAGTTCTCATTATCAATATTTTAAACTGGATTTTAAAGATGCTTCCTGCAGCTCCTATTTTGACTCTTTCAGCCCTATTCTGAGCACTGAGCTCTTTTGAAGCTACTAGCCTTTGCTCTGCTGTGAGAGCCCCAAAGGTTCAACACATTAATCAGCTTTCCCTCTGCTTTCTCTCAGTATAGGGATAGGAAATTTCCTTCCAAACGTCTCTTAGGAAGTGGCCTATATGTGGGCACCGTCCCCACCCAGCTGCTGGAGTCCTTGCCTGCATCCCTTTTTCAGCCCTCCAGCTCTTTGCAGATAGGTTCTGCCTCACGTAGAAATGACTTCATGCTGCTCCTGTGTTTATTCTGTTTCTTGCCTCTAACAACATTTCCCAGGGTATTTCAGGTGGCTAATACACCATTAGGACGCACAGCTGATGCTTGAAATTCTAACATTTTCCACATTTTGTAAAAAAGCTCATTACCGAAAGGGTGTTCCTATGCTGACATTTCTCTTGTAACTTTTTCTCGTTCTCACACTTTTGTCCCAGACCTCCAGATATATCTTGATACCTTATTGGCACTTTAACATCTCTCACTGCTGGTTCCTTTTCTACATGGAGGGGGTGAAACAGAAGAACTTGTTCATAAGCAGAAAGGGATTTGGTGTCTATTGCTCTTGGGACCATCCAATCAGTCATACTTTTACTGGACTCTGTCAGCCCAGTGATCTATTCAGTCTTAGACACCATTAGATATAAAAATCCTTAAACCAAATCCCAGGGCAGCAGTAAGGAAGACCACACAGGCAAATCCTAATGCTGACAACATTCATCAGTTTATCAGCTTTCTGGTAAAACAGAGGAGAACTGGAGGCCACACTTTCCATCACCTTTCACTGAAAAAGAAAATCCTGCTCTTATCAGAGTTTTGATTTGATTTCATCTATTGGAGTGGGTGGGGAGGCTGTGTCTTATTCTGATTAAGATGAACAGGTCTTCACTTTCCCCACTCTGGCTCTCTCACATGCTGACGTTTATTTGGAGAAATGAGGTCATTCTGGGGTATTTTGGAACGAGGTAGCTGGCACATTTCACAGCTGAAAGGAAGCTCTGGCTGGGGCCATGTCCAGTGGTGATGGATTTTTGCAGAGACCCCAGGTCATTACCAAAAATTTGGCCACATGTGCCAAGGTCAGCCTACAAAAGGTCACTATGATAAACAAACCTGATCGGAGTATTATTTGATGGGGCCTGCAAAACAATCCCCCTCTAAAGTAACTGTTTTCAGGCCAATCAAATGACAATGCTGTCGAGCTCAAAAGCATGCCCAGCTCATTGCAGTACTGCCTGCCTTGCCAGCCTTATTAACGCCCTCAGAGCTCTGGATAGGGATAAGAGAGGAAAGAGAAAGGGTTGAACAGAGCCCATGAAAGCATCACTGACCAGCCCAGAGCTCTCTTTTGCCCTCACCTGTTTCCCATTTTTCTCCTCCCCATGTTCCTGGGGTTGTGAACAAGTCTCAAAAGCAAAGAGTTGACCACCCTGAGGTAGATGAGGGAGAGTACTCCCAAACTGCCTCCCGCACGGATTCTTGCATTTAATTGCATACAAGATTGGATATCTCACCCATGCTGAAGACAAGCTGAAGTCCATCCCACCCACAATGTAAAAGGCAGTTGCTTTGGGCAGTGTTTCTCCCAGGGATGCAGAAATCTCAAGACAGATGCTCCTTGTGAGCATCTCCAATGACAACTTCTATCAGACACCTCTGATCTGAAGAGCAACTGACCACAACACCACAGAAAACCTCTCCTCTGCCTCTCCATACCCCATAAACAGACAGACACACTAGTCATGTTACTTAACACCTCTTTTTTTTTCGTCTTTCTTGGGTGACAAATTGCATGAGACAAACAGAGGAAGGGTGTGGTGGTTAGAGCTCAAATCTGAGACAAGAAAAATGTCAGTGGTTATTTTTACCTCTGCCTCAGACAAAACACATGCCTCAGAGTGGCCATTCACACGTTGTTTTTTTTTTTCTTCAGCTCTCTCTGTAGCACTTTGGAACTGCTTAGGTAAAAAGGTGAATTGTCATCACTTTCTACACTCCTACACTCATCTCTGGGGAACTGGACCACCTGCACCTCAGGAAGTTTAGCTTTTCAATTTCTATTCTTATATGACCCCCCAGAAGTTCTGTTCTGAATATCAGGAAGCTCAGATAACCCAGCTGACTTCTTTTCCTAAGTCTGTCTTTAATTTAATTGTCCATACTGAGAAACTCTGTCCTAAAGGATCCCTAAAATTTCAACCATCAGACTCTCTCTAAGCCAAGGGGCAGTGGGAAGTCCCTAAATCCTTGTGTATTCTGGAAGTGTGACGGCAATTATGGACCATTTTTCGAAAGAATGAAAGACGTCCATTGATATAGTGAAAGGTAGAATTGGAGTTAGAGTTAACCTTGAATTGAGTTATCTAGGAGAATAAACCCAAAGGTAAAGCTACCCTTACTCTGTGAGCCACCACTATTTTTCTCCCTCTTTCCTTTTCCCTTCCAAAAGGCATGAACTTGACAGAATGGCAAGGAAAAAAAAAAAGAAGAAAAAACAAGCTACCACTACTACTACCACAACCCGCTACTGCAAAAGCCAGCCCTGAAAGTTTGTTGCGATGTCAGCAGGAAAAGCAATTTCGTCCTCTGAAAAATTAATATGATGCTCACTTGCTGTCTAGTTCCTCCTCTGCTTGTCAATAATCCTGTTCATTCCACGAATATTAAACCTGTTTGCCAGAGCCCTTAATGTGACAAGAAGCTGATGCCTGAAAGCACGATTACTTTCAACTACACATCATATTTAATTTATTACGTAACCGGGTGTTATTGCTTTTATTGATGAACTGTACAGTGTAAAATGATTATTTGTTAAAGATTTCACTGTAGTAAAGGAAAAGGAAAAAGGAAGAAAAAGCCAAAAATCTTTACTGCTCAAAAAAAGCTACTTGTAAATGTTTTTCTGAAAAGATTCAGGAATGGGAGTTATTATTATTACCTGATTTTTGGCTTCACACATTCTTTGCAGAATAGACCCACTTTCCTCCATCACTTGATTCAATCCCCTTACTGAGACAGGAACAAGCAGCAGAAGAGCAGAGTGACCATATTCTTGATCAGATGATGTGTATGTAACTCTTCCATGCTCTTTGTCATTAAACCTAGGTGGTTTGTTTGGGCAGGACAACCTAAGTCCAGCATCTAAGCTTAAGCTCCATTGGTTCCTTTCTGTTACTGTAATGTGATAAGAGCTTATTGATATCAGTCACTTTTCTCTGAGAGACCATCTTTTTGGCCCAGCTATGATGTAAGTGTGTCATGATGCTGCAGATGGGCAAAATGAAAGATGAGTTTCCCGCCTTGAAAGAACATATACTGTGATTTGAAAAGGTAGGAATAAAAAGGGAGTTTTCTTTATGTATATGAGAAACCAAGGACGAGAAACGTGTTGGAAGTAGCTCATGTTGCAACTTAACTTCAATAAAGATACCATTTCTCTGGTTTCCAAGCTGTCCACTGCAGTGGCCTGTATTTTTATGGACTCTAAAGGAAGTAAATATCTTACTTGATTACTGTAAATGCCATATGGTTGAGTCACTGGATAATCCCAACTGTCTATTTCCCATTTTAGGCTTTCATTTTGGAGGCATAAATGACAAGCCTGAAAAATGCATAGTCTCATTTGGGCAAGTTAATGCTGAGAGGCTGTGGTCCTCCTCTGACTTTTCAGGTCCGAGGACAGGACACTGACTTGCAGCTCTCAATAGCCATCTGGACCTTTCACTGAACTTCTATGGGTCTTGTCTTCCTAGTTCTAGACCCCAAAGCAGTGACTGTGAATATCCTATACAAAACTGACCACAGCAGGAGACTGCACAGAAGCCAAGACGTCCCCAGTATAGTATGTTGGTCTTAACGCCATCCTCTTCCAGACTTACATGGTTTCAGTTTATTAAGAGGGGGGGAGGGGGGTGAAGTTCAATTTATAAGCAAATGGATAAAAAACCAAAACACAAAGGAAATGCATTACTTGGTCCCAATTTTTAGAAATTAATTTTCTGCCAAATCCTGAAACCATGATATCAGCTGGAGTTTTATCTCTGGTTACATTCAGGTAATAATACAGCATTTTGAACAGAAGAAATTTTGAAGTCTGCAACCTAAATAGAGATGTCCTCCCTGATTAAAAGGTGCACTGCATTTCCAGAATACACTGGGAGAAAAGCAGTCTCAGAAGAATTCTTGGAATGGTTCGATACTGAAACAGATGTAATGAAGAATTCAGCCTGCTGCTGAGAGACATCTCTCTTGCTAATTGGTTATAAACAATACTACTGATGGCATCAATATATGAAAGAAGAATTAAGAAATAAGGAAGCCTGGGCTTGGATCCCTTTCTGTCTCATGGCTGATTGCAAATACCAGTTGAAAACCTTGTTGTTTGGACTTTTCTAAAAGAGCTATTTCTCTGTAGAGTTTTTCTTTTCTGAAAGTCTTGGACTTCATGCTGCAGCTTCCCTCTTCACCAGGAACTTCACAGAATCTCCTGATTCCATCCAGCTGTCTGACTCCAAAAAACAGAAGCCAAAAATATGATCATTTTCTTTGCAGGGTTTTGACCCAAGTTCTATTTCTCTAGGTGAAAGGAAATTTCAGGGGTAAAAACAGAAATACAAACCCAAATGGTCTGCATTTCCCAGAAAGACTTAATAGGAATGATTCGACTTGCTGTTTCATTGCCTTCATGACCTCTGCCTCTTTCTGCCTCCCAGACGCCGACAATCCCTTAACTGGGATTCTGGGAAACACAAGAGACCTGCAGCCTCTGATCACATAAAAGGAATAGAACAAGAAAAAGAAAAGGAGGAGGAAGGGGAAAGCAAGATAGAATAAAGCAGGTGAGCAAAAAAAAGAGCTACAGAGCTGATAAAATTTCTAGATGGCCGAAGGAGTTTTGTTCATACCCAAGACATTGGTGTCCCTCTGAATAAGGATCTTCATGCTCTGTCACATGAGCACAATTTTCCCTCCTTCCCATCCCCTGGCTCCATTCCCTCTTTTTCTTTTCCCTTCCAATTCCCTTCAATAGCAATGTCTTCAAAATGAGGTCTCCTGCTTTCCAGAGAAAGTACTGAGTCATGCAGGCCACTGAGGTGAACGGGAGATACAGTGGTTCACAATCAACTTTGCCAAGCAGGATCTGGACTGTGATTAGTTTTTCCCCAAATATGCTGCCCCTCCTGGCAGCCCAGCCAGTCCCTCCCACACACGTGCTTAGGTACGAATGCAGGTCTCTGCCTGGCACAGCCAGTCTGCTTTCCGTTCATATCCTGAAGGATGCGAAAGATGCCTCACCGTTACCTGTTTTTCTTTCCTACATACCCATCCCTGACTCTAGCCATCCAAACTGAACTCTTGGGTAATTAAAAGGAAAACAGATATGGAAGTTCGGGGTTTTTTGGTATGGATTTTTTAAAAAAAACCAAACAAAACTCTCCCTAATCTCTGAGGAATTTACCAGAGTTGATTTCTCAATTGTTGTTTTGACTTCTTCTGTGACGGCGCTCTTTGTGTCTGGGGTGCAGCATCGACCTCCAGCAGCAGAACTTTCGCTTTGTTCCCAGCACTGTCCTGAAGCGCTATGCAACTCATTGAAAATCCATTAATTCTGTCTGCACCCTATCAGATTAAAACTTCTCTTCAAATAACATTTCAAATATCAGTTGCTTCACCTTAATATCTTTCTTCCATAACATTTCTCACAGCTCCACACACACACTCCACTCCCCTGGGTAATTCCCTTTTCTATGAGTATTGTTTATTCTTTAAGAACACACATTCTCTGCTCCCTATTTTTGCTGACGTTCTCTACTGCATATTGCTCTCTCCTACCTCATCCCCACTTTCTCTTGTCCTTATTCTATTTTTCTTATATGATCAGAAGCAGCAGGTCTTCTCTACAGTTCCCAGAGTCCCAAATTACAGCCCCAGTAGAGACTTGCTGTTACCAGAGACTTTCTACCTGGTCAGCCTGCAAAACTTACTCAGCTGCATGTTTGTCAGAACAGCAGCCACTGAATTTGCTGGGGCCATGTATGTGAATACACCAAAATGTGTTTCTGAGTACCCCTGGAAGACCGACCCCGGTGATTTCCCTACCAACAGAGACATCCCCATTTCCACTGGACTGACTTCCAATCCATTATGGCCAGGCTTCAGCTCCAGGGAACGGGGAGGCTGTGAGGTGTTTCACACCCCGCCAACCTCCCAGACAGGCCTGGGCTATGACTCCACAGCCTCAGTCACAAGGCTTTTGTGGGTGGTAGCTCATTTTCGTTTCCATCACTGAGCCCCAGAAGTTATGGATGCAGCATGGAGATCATGACTCAGTACATCCTCCCCTTCCTCAGCCAACACCCTCCAGATTTGGAACAGCTAGGCTTGGATGTAGGTTTGGTGTCAGTAGGCATGGGCTTGTGTAGGAGAGAGGCAAAAAGAGATGACAAACACTTGATGCCGTTAGAAACTCTCTCCTGACATCATTGACGGCCTTCCAGCCTCTGCCCAGAGGCAGAAATTATCCTGGGCCCAGTGGAGTTTGTTATGGTTTCTCCTTTCTGTGTTAACACTTGTCAAAGTGCTTATCTCAACTTCCCCACTCCCTTAATCCTCCTGCTGCTTGGCTCGCAGAGATCTGTATCTGCTTTGGTCCAGGTGGCAGGAGGCTGGGGCAGTGCTGATAGACAGTCAGGCTTCATCCCAGGGAAATATAATAAAGCAGAAGTCAGTGAGAAGGAGCCTTGTAGGCAGCAGGTTTCTCTGCAGAGGAAATGGTGATAACCCATAATAATCATCTCCCACACAGGCAATAAGTACGTTTACCCAGGAAAAGAGAGTAGAAATGTGGTTTAGAGGAACTACATATCACGGGGGTGGTAGAATATAAGGGCTGGACCTTGGTGAGATTGCCACCTCCTTGCAGTTCCCCCCCCCGCCCCAGCAGCGAACTGGACAGCACCCTTGGCCTCATGGCAAAGGTTGGGTGGGACATGGACATCTCGAGCGAGCCTTAGGAGCTGGTTTGGGGGATCCACGCAGTGTCAAACGTGGGGCACAAAAGCTGCTGATGAAGAGATCACTCTCAGCTCTCCTTCCCCAACCTTTCACTTTTGCTAGAGCAACAAGCCATAACAGTAGAGCCAGAAAACACGCAGGTCCTTTTGCTTCATTTATGTGCTCAAGGTACTTTTATCCCCACGTGGAGTGAGACTCAGCTAACCTCCACGCCGATTTCCAACTGTCGTCTCTCCAATAAGTGAAACTACCACAGGTTGCAATCCCTGCGGATTCTACAGGATTTTAGGATATGGTGCATCCAAGCATTAACGCAGCCGTTTATTTTTCTCCTGGGTGACTATGGCAGGGGAGTTTGGTGGGTCAGAATTATCTAACATGGTCTGAAACATTCAAGAGAAACAGCACAAATCTCTGCTTATATTTCATTCAGTGTATTTGGGAAGAGATTCCCCACAGAGAGAAGGAATATCCATATGGATGTAAACTCGCACAAGGTGGAATGGACTCAGCTGAGTGAGTAGTTTACAATATAGTATTTATCGGATGAGTTTCTCTTCTGTTTTTGCTTATGGTATTCCTCAGATCATGATTTTTTTCTTACAGTCCTTCATTATTCTAGCATATTTTTGTGTATATATACATATATATGTACGTATCCATAAAATCTCCAAGGATTTCTCAGAAGAGGTTTCAGTTGGTCTTGGTATTTCAATTGCAGTGGATTAGTTGAGTCATATGCCCCTGGTCTTATTATTCATAATAGGAGGAAGCTGCAATCACTGCTGAATAGCCACGCACATTAATTTTGAAATTCATGTTCATCTGGAAAAATTCTGTGGTACAAATGTTTATTGCTGTTGTTGTTATTATTGCTTATTTTATAATAACAGGAGGAGCTCCATTGTCCCTGGCCTCCTGGTGGACACAGAGGGGTGCGAGACAACTGAAGGAACTTCATTATATGTTTGGAGGATGTATTAATACCAACATTACCATTATATTCTTTCTGCCTGATATTTTTTCCTGAACTGAATACTGAATTCTTCTTCAAGGACCAGCTTTAGCATATGCAGGGCCCTGTGTGAAATCAACACAGCATACTCATAGAGGGAAATTATATTGAGGGGAGTATTGGAGGCTGGAATTATGAAAGCTATATATAAAAAAAATTTGGACCCATGCCGACTTTTTTCTACTTCTAGGCATTTACCTAGACCTCGTCTAGTGGCACAAACAAAGAAAGAATTAGTTGGATCTGCTCCATTACAAAGTGATCTTAAAAGAATTTCTTTTGCAATTTCTTAATCATTCCATCATTAGTAGCTCAGTCAATAGTCAGTTTGTACAATCTGCTTTCACGTGGTTTTGAAATTTGAAACAGGTAGAAGGTTCTTTCACACTAAAACTGCTCCCAAAGGCTGGTGATGCCCTGAAGTGAGGTGTTTTAGGGGGAAGGATAGCACCCTTGAAATTGGCTTGCCTTATCCTTCACCACTCAGAGAATCAGGACACAGGAAAATATTTCTCTGTGCTTCTCCTAGAGCATAGACCCGTGATTTTCACTGTTTTTGGTCTAGGGACTGAAATCTTAGCCCTGTTAAAAGCAATGGCAAAACTCAGAAATGCCTATCTCCTAATGATGTCTATAGTTTCAGAAGGACAAAAAATAAGGGGGGGAGGGGGGGCTGGGAAAAGGCAGAAGGACTTCCTGCTATGACCAATAAAGCAGCCACAGACTGGAAATCAAGTCCTCTTTGAATGAAAGCTGGGATCTCCAAAATCTAAGGTATACTTCTTCATTAGTCTCTTCTGCAAAATATAGGCAACGATGTTATCTTAAGGCAGCTCTTGGGTTTTGTTTGCTTGTTTGTTTCTGAGCAGCCAAAGAAAACTTCTCCAGGGACCTGTTTGATTCCTCTCTGCAGTCTGGGCCGGAATATTGATCCTGGAGAAGAGATGTGTGCCTTCTATATGTGTGTATGTGAGGACACACAAGCTTGTAGGAATGCAGAAGAGATGAGACAAGCTTGGATTTCACCTAACAGCCCCATCCCCTCCCCACAGCACATCTTGTCCTCCTCTCTCAGGGAAGCTCATGTATTGCCATTGCTTCAAAACCCAGCTGCAATTTTCTGGCTAATAGAAGACGTATTGATAAAAGTTGGCATTAAGTGGAACTAATTACACGGTAACTGCTAAATAACTAAGAAATAACTACCTTGTAATTTATGGTGCAGCACGGACTCTGTGTAGCAACTTTCAGAGCCATTGTACATGCACAGAGCTCACTGGTGCATGTGCTGCAGAACTTTTCCCCTGCCAGTAGGATCCAGTCGATGTGAAACTGCCGGCTCTGCAAACACGCATTGCCATGATTAGAGCATAAAGCCAGTCAGGCTTCCCACAACCCACTACAGCCCTCTTCCAGAGCAACAGGATAAATGACTCCTAGGATGCTCTTCCCAGGCCATTAATTTTATCAGTGATTTTCATATAGAGTCCTAATCCCACCTGGGACGTCCTCCCTCCCTGCAAGTGAGGAGTCCATGCCACCTCCTGAAACCCTGGACTGGTGGCTCTCCATTGTGGATACCAGGGGCTGGGGTACATAAAGAGGCTGGTGTCTGGTCAGGTTTGCTGCCTGTTGCAGTTGTGGCAACCAGCATCTTTCCTCTGCTGAAATAATTTGTCGAATGACCCGTTAACCATACAGCTGGGAGGAGGGGAAGGCATGATTCACATTTTCACTGGGGTATGCCAAGGGACAGGGGGAACCTCTTCCATACATCACTGTCACACAGCAATATCATCAGCCAATTCAGAAGATACGTCTGAATGTGCCTTGTTCCATCTGATCAAACTCAGGATTTCGTAGGACTCATCATTAAAGTTGATGAGAAAACAGGCGTTCTGTCTCCAGAGAAATCTAGCAACTAAACATTTGTTTATATCTCAGATAAGACCAAATCAGAAAATATGTTTTTCAAACATTTCTCTTCAGAAGTTATGCCACCACCTACTGAAATGCTTCATTTTGATACTATTAAAACACAGTTTAGTACTGCAATACTGGATGGTATAGAGAAATGTAACAGAATAAAATTAAGATTCTAATATAGAAGTGAAAACAAGTGGGAAATGGAGCAGGAAAGAGATGAAATAATAAAAAATTTAAAATCCATTTTGATTTCAAATTGATTCAATATTTTGCCTTTGAAACATCATTGGAATTAGAGTACTCCAATGAAGCATTCACGTTTTACCTATTACCCAAAGAACAGGCTTTTCCCAGGAGGAAAATGTTCCCACAGACCAATTTTCAGCCAAATGCAAACCACAAAATTTTTAGAGTGGAAACTCTTCACTGCAGAAGTCAGCACTTTGTGCTTTGGTTGTACAGCACCAAGCACAGCAGGGCAGGTCTCCAGACAGCACCTCAGCACAAAGCACAAATAATAGAGCTGTTGGTCAGGGGGTTTGCTGAGGAGTCCCAGAGGATGTTATATTGTGCATAAGAAAAATGGAGAATTTGTAGGCAATGAGAGAAGGGAGAGAAAAATCAGCCTGCGTTGGAGATGGGAAGACAGACAGAGAAAAGAGAGAGAGATTGCAACGATAGACAGTTGGGGAGAAAGAGGAAGAGGTGCAATTCAGCACCTGCTTCTGCCTGATTCGTTCCACCTCCATTATCATGCACCAGAACAACTCATTCTTCTTTTTTCCAGAAAGTGTAATAATGTTCCACAGGTGAAGGAGTTATCTTAGCTTTTCTTTTTTTCAGCAAAGCTAACACTCAGTACATGAAATAAAGGTTATCTTGAAAAATAGATGCTGCAACTCGCATACAAAGGAGCCCTTTCCTGTGACAGGGAGTCTTTTTTGAAGGGCTATGCTAGGTTTCGTGCTCGGAAGAAGAAGGAGAAGAAAATGGAATTGACTGCTTAGTCCGTCTACCAGGTTTCCAAATTAACTTTTGACGAGGACCTGGGAGACTCTCTCCCATGCCAAGATGTGCAGGTTACCCCTGGGGAGACAGCAAGGATGGGGATGGAGCAGAAGGCAACACTGCTGGCCACACCAGGGATTAGAACAAAATTCACCTTTCACACCTCTCCCAAATCAACAAGGTCAGGCATGCTCTGAGGGGCGAAGATCCTGTGTGCTTGCAGAACTCCAAATGCACAATAAGGGGAAAGGAAAACCAAATTTCATGTGTGTCATATGTCAACATGGCTATGAAACAACCCCCAGCTGCCCACTGAGGGGAGCAGGCCATCAGCGCTGGCAGTCCGGCCTGTGTGTTCACCAGCGCGGTGCTGCTCGTCGTCCCAGTGCAGCTGCCCATGCCGGCAGAACGGTGTGCCTTTACGCCTTTTGCTGCTCCCTGTGTATGGCATTCAGCATGACAGGGCCGTGACTGTGGCGGCAGAGTCTTCTAGCTATTACTGTTACTGAAATAACAACATAATGCGTGTTTTGATACATTTGCTTTGCAGCTGAATCTGGGCATTTTTTAAAACAAACCTTCTAAGGATATCTGAAGAGAAGCAGCCCATTTAAATGACTAAATAAAAGGTCTGGCTGTAGTTTTTAATGAAAGACCTGTGTGAACTAATACACTTTGCATTGTGCCCTGCAGCTCATTAAATAATGGGCTAAGCCATGCAAAGTGATCTACAGAACACTGCACTGGTATTTTTCCTTTTAAGTGTCACTGTGCTGATCAGAAGTAAAGAGGACAGCTTCTGGGCGGCATCATCAGGGATCTCAGGTGTTTATTTAGTATGCAGCTGGAATAGGTCTGGGCGTGTTCATACCTAATTTCCTTGCAACAACCTCCTGTCACTTCTGTGTTCTTGGACACCTACAGAAACGCTTACAGAAGGGATGTATTTATTTTACTAGCAGTTCCTGTCATTGTGGTCAGTCCTTGGGTGTAATATGGATTTTTATTTTTATTGAATTTTGTTCTATTTTTAAATAACTGTCAATAATTTTACAAATCTCCAGAAGTTTGTCTGTCTTTACATCAAAATTGTTGGAAGTTTCTGAATAGCTCTAATGCTACTAAAACCCTTGAAGTGTTGACATAGCACAGAGTGATATCACACACCTTGGGCTCAGTCATGCAGCTTTTGTTGGTCAAATATTCTCTTGTTTCAAAGGCCCTGGGCACCAGTGTGGATGTTGGTGAAACGCTGCCATTTCTGGACTAAAAAATGGGGCTCTTTCAAAATCCTTTCCACCCCTCTAAGGATCCCTTCCCATTGTCTGCAGTGATCTGCAGTTCAAAGACTGTCAGAGCACATAAACATGACACAGTAACTGAGAACATCAAAGAGCATTATGTTTTCCATACATAAAGAGTGACAAGCTGCCTAACTCTTTATATTAAAAATTCAGACAAAAAACAATTCAAGAAAAATCAAAGTAATATCTCCAAGAGACAGTCAGATGCCACACATTTCAGTTACATAGTCTTATCATTTTTGCCTTGCAAAGTGGCCTTTAAACTCTGCTCCTAAAATATATATATAAAAAACCTAATTTGCAGCAGTTATCTTGCTGTCTACAGAGGAAAGGAAAGGTACATGAGGAGTGTAATATTTGGAGAGTCAGCTTCTGGAATGGAAACCTCTGCCAACCCAGTAGATAAAGTTGAAAGAAAGCCTCGGAGACAGCGAAGTCCATCAGCACGCCCAACATTCATGATTGAGTCCCTTAAAGCTGGATCTATGGACTTAGTTCTGGTGCTATAAAGAGATGATTCAGGCACCACGGAAAAAAGGAAAGAGGAGTGTCAGGACAGAAGACATGAGACCCTCTGGCAAAATAACTGAATAAATTATTTGTAGAAACAATGGGAAGCAAAGAAGCAAATGTGTTGGTGGAAGGTAGAATCATACAATCATTAAGGTTGGAAAAGACCTCTAGAATCATCAAGTCCAACCATCAACCCAACACTACCATGTCACCTAAGCCATGCCCTGAAGAACCACATCTACACATCTTTTAAATACCCCCAGGGACGGTGACTCCCCCACCTCTCTGGGCAGCCTGTGCCAGGGCCTGACCACGCTTTCAGTAAACGAAGTTTTCCCTCATCTCCAACCTAAACCTCCCCTGACGCAGCTTGGGGACGTTTTCTCTCATCCTGTCACTGGTGACCTGGGAGCAGAGACCAGCCCCCCCCTCACTCCAGCCCCTCTCGGGCAGCTGCAGAGAGCGAGAAGGGCTCCCCTCAGCCCCCTCTTCTCCAGGCTAAACCCCCCCAGCCCCCTCAGCCGCCCCCCAGCACACTTGTGCTCCAGACCCTGCCCCAGCCCCGCTGCCCTTCTCTGGACACGCTCCAGCCCCTCAAGGGCCTTCTTGTTCCGAGGGGCCCAAACCTGAGCCCAGCACTCGAGGTGGGGCCTCCCCAGGGCCGAGCACAGGGGCCCCATCCCTGCCCGGCTCCTGCTGGCCACCCCAGTGCTGACACAAGCCCGGGGGCTGGTGGCCTCCTTGGCCACCTGGGCACTGCTGGCTCATGCCCAGCCGGCTGTCAGCCAGCACCCCCAGGGCCTTCTCCGCCGGGCACTTCCCAGCCCCTCTGCCCCAGGCCTGGAGCGAGCGTCAAGGCGGCTCAGCAGGTCATAAACTGCTTCCTCCTGGATTATGGGGTGTTTATTCTGTGATCTGTCCCTGCCTTCCAGCTCCAGGGGCTGAATACCACAGGTTTAACTGGTCTGGTGGTTAAAGTCTGAGGCAAAGAAGGCATTTAGTACCTCAGCCTTTTCCTCACCCTCGGTGGCAATGTTCCCCTCCGTGTCCAATAGAGGATGGAGATTCTCCTTGGTTTTCTTTTTGTAGTTAATGTATTTGTAAAACCAGTTTTTGTTATCCCTTAGAGCAGTGGCAAAGGTAGATGCGTGTTAAAAGAGCAGAGGCAGAATATAGCTGGTTCTTTGCCACAGAAGGCCTTGGCATGAGCTGGGCACACTTTAAAATATGATGGAAACATTAATGGAAACATTTAGTTTCAAAGAACTGAAAATCATAGAGAATTGGGATCAAATTTAGTCAGGAGTTTTGGATCAAAAAAAGGGAATGGAAAGGATTTTGTAAATCTTTAACCATTTCAAAACTTTGTTAAAAGATTTATTTTAAGTCTTTCTTAATAAGCTTTTCTTTGTTTTGCACCAGCATTTTCATTTCAAAAATCAGCCTAAAGGACAAATAGGTGAAGAGAGTAAATATCTTTGAGAAGAGAACTTAATTTCTTAAGCAAATGTAGCACTCTAGATTAAACATGGGTTTGGACTTTCCTTTAAATTGTTTCCTTTCCTTTCATTCTCCTTTCAAATATATTTTCTAACTCCAAATTATTTTAAGTCTATTTTCACTTTAACAATTTTTTAACTTCTTTTTCATATACACATTAAAAAAAATTTCTTAACTTAGCTTTAACCACTGATAACTCCTGGAAGAATACATAGTACTAACCATTGTTTGTACAATACTTGAAAGAACTTCAATAAGACACCATTAATGAAATGGCCAAAAGGACTGGGTAAGGCTCAGGAGCAAACTATTACATGAGCTTCCACTGGAGCATTGCAACTGGTTCATCGTATCACTCAATTTTCTACCTTCTCTGCACATCTTCCCTCCCAATCTTCTAAATGCCAGCGCAGATTTAAATATCACCTACTGCCTCTTTAGTAAAGAAACGAAGCCCCAGGTAGCATTTCTGCGCATAAAATGACTACCTGGTGATGGCCTCAAGCTTTCTCCTTTTGCAGCTTGTACTCCTCCCTCCGAATCCAGCTGCAACAGCTTTTCCGGAGATTATTGAGTTTTCTCCATACTTCATGCCCTCTAAGCTGTGCCCAGAAAATCAAGGCCTTTGGGGACTGGTACCGGAGCAACTAAAGCTTGTGCACAGAATATACCCAGCTAATCCAAACCAGTGGCACCCGGCCAGTGATTTGACTTGATTTGATTCTTTTTTTTGTTCTTCTGTGCGTGGGGCTCTTCTATCTGTTCCTATTTACAAGCTAGTGGTTATTTGAAGTGGGTTATTTATTTATTTATGCACTTCTATTATCACAAAAACCAAATTGCAACCTTCAAGGAAACGTGTTTGTGAAGGATGGGGGTGGGGGTGAGGCAACAGTTTGAAGCCAGAGAAAGGGGGCTACATCTTTATCAAAAGACAACATCAAATTAATTTCTCTCTGGTCTCAGGAACTCATGTAAAATTTATAGGCTGTTTGTTAATTTTCCTGTAGTGCCAGCAGCACGGGTGTTTGTGATTCAGAGGGAAAGGATGGGAAGGAAAGGGAGAGGCGGGGAAAGGGGAGGCAGAGTAGAAGTGCAGCAGCCTTGGCCGGGCTGACACAGTTCCGTACATGAAGCGACCTTGCTCACGTGCCAAACCTCACATGCAACACGAACAGGGAGGCAGCAGGATGACAGGGTTTGGATGGGGGCCCGCTCACTCCCCTCCCTGGTGCAGCCTGGCTACTTAAAATTCAAGTGGTGTCCCCAGCTCTCCGTACAAGGCTGCCCTTTCAACACCAACACAATGACTTCTCTTACATAACCCAACAGGCAATTTAGCAGGTTCACAAACCAAAATAGAAGGAGAATTAGTTTTGTATTAACACACCTTCTTTCTCCTCTCCCCACCCTCCCCTGCCATCATCTTTATTTTTTGTTAGGTTCTGGACCACCTCTGTGAAAGTGTCCAGAAGATTTGTGCCCTTTCCACCCCCTCGGCAAGACTGGACAGCAAAAGGGACCATGGTCTAAGGCAGCTGGAAAAAGACCAGGAGGTATTCCCAGTGTCTTCACTGAGGTGAGAGAGCGTGGTCCCAACACTGCTCTACAACGGCAGGGTCATTTTTATTAATGTTCCCAGAATTCTCTTCTGGAATTAGGGACTTGCAGCTTTCAGGAGCTTTTCTGGCTTTGACAAAACCCATGTTTGTGCTGGAGCCACCAGGAGCAGCAGAGCTGGGGGGGGGATCAGCAGCAGGGATGGCCTGAGGTCTGTACAATTCCTGCATCTTAGGCCCAGACAGAAATGCTTTCGGAAACACTGAGAGATTTTACCTTTAAAATCCCAGTATAATGTGGTACATTTCATAACTTAGCAAAGGTTAGTATTTTCCCCAGCAATGCTTACAAGCTGAAGCCTAATACTATATTAGCAGCACAAAACAAACAAACAGAAAGAGCTGCAGGAATCATGTGAATTTCAGTTTCACGCCGAACTTTCGAACTCTCACAGAAACATAAAGCATCTGGTTCTTCATTTTAAAGACATGAGCTGGCAATACTGCAAAAATTCCCAGCTGAATGAGAATACATCTTTTTAAGAAAGGCCTCTAGCCTTGATTTAAAGACTTCAGCAGCCCACCACTTCCCTTGTTAGCTGTCCTAAAATTTTAAAAGCCCTGCTAAGCAAGCATGTGGCTTACTTAATTTTTCTTGTCTTTTTTCCTTCTTTTCTTCCCTTTCTCAGTATCAGAGTGCGTAACTTCAGCTGCCAGCCCAGGATGCTCACCTGGCAGTGAACCCTCCTGGACTTGTATTCTGATACCCCGTCTCCCATTTCCTCACCAGCTAGAACACAGGTGCACAAAACCCAACCTATAGATGTACTGGAAATGTTCAAACCAACAGAAGGTCGAGGTTAGCTATGATGGCATGATTGGCTGGGTAGATGAAAGGAGAGCAGCGGATGTTACTTACCTCGACTTCAGCAAGGCTTTTGATGCTGTCTCCCATAAATCCTTCACAGACAAGCTACAGAAGTGTGGATTAGATGAGAGGACAGTGAGGTGGATCGAGAACTGGCTGAACAGCAGAGCTTAGAGGGCCGTGATCAACAAGGCAGAGTCTGGTTGGAGGCCCATAAAAAGCGGTGTTCCCCAGGGGTCTGTGCTGGGTCCAGTCCTGTTCAACATATTCATCAGTGACCTGGCTGAAGGGATAGAGTGTAACCTCAGCCAGTTCGCTGATGATACCAAGCTGGGAGGAGCGGCTGATACACCAGAAATCTGTGCTGCCATCCCACGAGAGCTGGACAGGCTGGAATTCAACAAAAGCAAGTGTAGGGTCTTGCACCTGGGGAGGAACAACCCCACGCACCAGTACAGGTTGGGGGTGACCTGCTGGAAGGTAGCTCTGCTGAGAAGGACCTGGGAGTGACCCTGAGCCAGCACTGTGCCCTTGGGGCCAAGAAGGCCGATGGTATCCTTGGGTGCATTAAAAGGAATGTGGCCAGCAGGGCGAGAGAGGTTGTCCTCCCCCTCTACTCTGCTCCAGTGAGACCACATTTGGAGTGCTGTGTCCAGTTCTGGGGCCCCCAGTTTAAGAAGGGCAGGGAACTGCTTGAGCAAGTCCAGCGCAGAGCTGCCAAGATGATCAGGGGACCGGAGCATCTCCCTGATGAGGAAAGTCTGAAAGACCTGGGTTTGTTCAGCCTGGAGAAGAGAAGACTGAGGGGGGATCTCATCAATACCTATAAATATCTGAAGAGCAACTGTCAAAAGGATGGGCGTGGACTCTTTTCAGCGGTGCCCAACGCCAGGCCAAGGGGCAACGGGCACAAGCTGGAACACGGGAAGTTCCCCCTGAACATGAGGACAAACACCTTCCCTGTGCGGGTGCCAGAGCAGGGGCACAGGCTGCCCAGAGAGGCTGTGGGGTCCATTCCCTGGAGACATTCACCCCCCGCCTGGACGCGGCCCTGTGCCCCTGCTCAAGCAGGGGGTGGGGTGATTTCCAGAGGTCTCTTCCAACCCCCACTATTCTGTGATTCTGTGATTAGATTAGGTTAGAGATTAGTTTAAGAAATCATCCGTTGTTCCCCCTAGGGTATTGATTTTACATGTGCTTCTATCAAGCTACTTTATCATTAGACATAAAGAAGGAATGTCCCTGCCTGGGATTTAGCGTGTTCCTTCCTCCACTCCTTCCTGCCAGGAGAGGTGTGTAGTCATCCTCACAGTAGCTCACGGAGGGGAGGAAGAGTATGCCTGCCAACCAGGGGCAATTTCTTTCTTCCACAGCTATGGAGAGGAAAGCTGTTTTTTATAAACACACATCAAAGATGCCAAATAATTAAAAATACATGGACATCATGTGGATCTAAGCTAAATACATATGGCCTTTGATTGCCTGGCATTTTCAATTCATACAGGAACATTACTGCTATGCAATATTTATGATCAGTAGAATTTCAGTCTCAAACTAAGGACATCTCTTCCCACTTTTCCCTTGCATGCAGCACCCTTTGCTCAGAGACTGAACAGTTTAATTAACCTGTGATTAACTGTATACCAATTCTGACTGTCACTGATTTAGTTCTGGAAATGCTACTGCTGTGAGTTGAGCGCTGCACTGTTGTGCTGGTTTAGGCTGAGGTAGAATTAATATTCTTCATAGTAGCTAGTAGGGGGCTGTGGTTTGGATTTGTGCTAGAAACAGTGTTGATAACAGAGATTTTTCCTTACAGCTGAGCAGGGCTTACAAAAAATTGCTGGGGATGCACAAGGGGTTGGGAGGGGACATGGCTGGGACAGTGACCCCAACTGACCCCAAGGATGTCCCCCACTATATGACGTCATGCTCAGGATAAAGCACTGGGGGAAGGGGAGGATATTTGGAGTGATGGCATTTGTCTTCCCAAGTAACCATTACATGTAACGAAGACCTGCTTTCCTGGAGATGGCTGAACACCTGCCTGCCAATGGGGAGGGGTGAATATATTACTTGTTTTGCTTTGCTTGCATGTACGGCTTTTGCTTTACCTCTTAAACTGCCTTTATCTTAACCCCCAAGTTTTCTCATTTTTACACTTCCAACTCTCTCTCCCGTCCCACCAGAGGGGAGTGAGCAAGCAGTTGGGTGGGACTTAGTTACCGACTGGGGCTAAACCACAACAGCTGTCAGAGAAGGGGCCCCACTATCAGGGTAGCCCCCCTCTGGGTGTCTCAGCTGCTCACCACACATGCCAGAGCACGTCTGTCCATCTGAGTTTAGCTGGTGGGTGCCGTGGTACAGCTAAAGCCATTTGCTGGATCAATGCACCCACATGATGCTCCACAGGGGAGAGCAAGGATGAGGCATGCAGCAAAAGAAAAGCAGGGAAGGGGAGGCATTTTTAAGCTTGAAAGGACTTGAATCTGTGGGGAGAGGAGGTGGGCGGGGCCACCAGCTGTGGGCTCAGGCTAGAAGGGCAGCAATAGGAAAAAGCCTCCCTGGCTCAGCCCTGTCATGGAGGTTGGTGTTCACACAACTCTGAGCTTCCCAGCTTGCAGTCCTGCGGGGACATCACACTCCCTGGGCACTGCTGTGGGCTGCAGCTCAGCTGGGCTGGCCCACACCAGATACCCTGAGTTTTCCTGGACAAGCTCACATCCTTCCTCTCTATTCTGCTTTAGAAAGCTCAGGTACCTTTCCTGTTCTCTCCCTTGCCACCTTCACCAGCTGTTGCTTCCCTCCTTCTTGGCCAAAAGTAGTTTGACCCTGTGTTGTGTGTTGCACATCCCCTGCGTGCTGGGTACATCACGCCTGCTGCTGACATGCCGTCCCCGCACACATTCCTGGCTGCTTTGGGGAAACTCCACATAAAAATGTTTGTGTCTCTCTGGCTGTCATTTTATTAGCAATTGCTCACTCTGACTCAGTCTCCCTCCCCCTTTTATTCCTTTAAAAAAGGAATTCTCCAGAAGCAAGAATTTGGGAGGAGGAGGAGAAGATTTGGAAAGAAAAAAGCAGAATCATTACAGCTGAGAAACAGCTCTTGAAACTTATTAGCTCATGACTCATCTCTCTGAAAGGAGCTAATACCTTAATTTCATATTTCTCTGCTCAAATGGAGACCAAAGCATAAACTGAAATGAAACTTTACACTAATGGCTTCTTAATTACACCCATCTAAAAGCAATTACCTGAGGATTAACAGATACAAAGTTAGGGTTGATGCGACCACTAGAAGGGAATTGTGCTGCAAGTTTGTCTGGGATGAGATGGGCTATGGAGAGGTGTAACGGCAAGGTACCGCAGCCTGGCTGCCTCTCCTTCCTCCTCGCTGCTCGCCCTCGCTGCACCCTGACGCTGCACAGCAGCTCAGCCGTACTCTCTTGCAACCTCCCTGCGAGCATGTGGGTAGCACCAGCCAAGTATCCACAGAGAAGAATATTCCTCAGGAATTCACTTGCTCTTACCATATTGGAATTGAAACTCAGATCCTAAAATTCCAGCATGAAGGACCTGGCAAATATGGTGCCAGCAATATGTGGTAGATAGGGTAAGGGAAAGGGCAAGTCTCTAGGAAACCAGAGCTCCTGCATCCTAACTCCTGCCCAATAACCCTTCTTTCTGCCACTTTGGTACCTGCAGGAGGAGAATCATTCCTACCAGTCTCACGGTGCATTTTAAGAACTTCTTAATACTTATTGAAGGTTTTGAAATTATCGACAAGAAGTCACCACAGGAGATGAAGGTAGTGGCATTGCTTTTATTATTAGGACTATTATTACTACTACTGTGGGTAGAATTCAGCTGTGTTTTGTTCACAGTTTAATGGTTTGGCACTAACAAAGGGACTTCAGCAAGCTGGCAGAGTCCTTGACACCACGGTAGCTGTGTAGCTTTCCTGTACAACGTCTGGGAGGAATTAGCTGCCAGGAATGGGATTGAGCATGGGCAGTACACAGTGCTGAACCACGTTAGCTGGGCAGTAATAATTGCCGTGGAGGTAGACTTTAAATCCCAATTCTCTCTAGAGCTTTAGCTGATCTGCAATGAAACAGTCCCCCTCCCTTCACGGTTTACAGCCCAGAAGCCTTAAGTAGATTTAGGTACCTTCTTTCCCTTGGAAAAAAGCCTGGGGACGACCTATTCCTTTCCTTCAGAGCACTGGAAATGGAGTGCTAGGTGGTGCATCCCACCTCAAAGGCGGGTATATATTTTCTTTAGTAAGTGTTTAATATCAAAAAGAAAAATAATCTTTGCACCAGGATCTCAAAGCTGTATGCCCTTTCCCACAGGTGCTCCAGTCACCACAGACATACAATCTATGTCCTTGTTCTTTTATTGCCATGCTACTACTGAACACAAGTCTCAGTGATACCTGCCAAAATTAGTGCTACAGGACTCCCAGGCCAGCCAGGCTTGTGAGCTGGACACTTCTTTCTTTTCCTGAAGGAGCAAGCAAAATCTTCTCCTCACTGTTATGCCCTGGTAGGACCATATCCTAGGAGGCAAAGGAGAATTATTTAACTTCCTGCAGGAAAAAGTAATAACAAAACCCAGTCTTCTGTGTATCAGGAAGATGCAGCAATTATTGAACTACTGGCTAAAAAGGAGGGGGTGAAGCTGTTTTCTTCCTTGGCCACAATTTTGTTTAGAGCATACAATGTATTTGGAGCAGTCCTGATGGCTTAGGCCTCTCTAGCAACCTCAGAAGAGATCTGCCCACGTTACCAGCACCAGCAGAACTTGGCATTGCTAGATCCCTGGCAGGAGCCAGCACTGCTGAGACTGATCAAACTCAGGACATGTGATGTGTGACCATCAGCAGGAGAGAGGTTTTGAAGCTCATTATTTTTGTTTTGGATACACAGGGTGGGGCAAGATAGCCGTTCTTAAGTTGTCTCCTGATCCTGTCACTATACATGGGGAGGAAATGACCCTAAAGGTACTAATTAAGACCTAAAGATGCCAATTCAGACATGCATAGCAAAGGCAGGGTTCAGGCCGCAGTTTTGCAGTTCACATACAAGTAGCAATGACAGCCACAGACCAACCCCTCCAGCTTCGCAGAGGTCTTGCACCAGCACTGTGAGGAACAGCTCTGCTTGCTGCCATGTAGCCCCCCTGGTGCGAAGGGTTCCCCATGCCTGCCCAGTGCCATCGGGCCACATGGAGACCCACCAACAGCTATAGACATCAAGTTGCCTGCCAAAGACTCAAGGACCCACATCATTTTAACGAGGCCTTGCACTGTGTCTCACCACTGAATGAGATAATACAATTATTGGATAATTAGAGTCATCAGAAAGCATTCTGTAATGGCAGGCTTTTAATTGACTTCCCCATTAACAGATAACGATCAGGCTCTGCCTCCTGCCAGGATGACCCCCCACTTCTCTTCCCCCCAGGGACACGTGGTTGACCTGAAAGGAAAAAAGCACAGCTGTCCTGAGTTCATTCATGGCTAACATATCCTTCCAGTTTGGTCAGGGAAGCAGCAAACTGAGACTAATAGAAAGGATAGAGGAGGTTTCTTAAACTGGCTGCCAGCTACAGGGTGGGAAGACAGTCCATCCAGAGGAGTCTGATTTAGCAGAGTCGGATGAGGCTTGCAGCCTCCCTCTGCACCAGCGCAGCCCCTGCACCAGGGCCGGTACAGCAGTACGCGTAGCAGCAGATGTAATTGCACAGCCTCATCCGTCTCCCGTCAGCTCAAAGCTCTCCCCAGCGCTAGCCCAGGAGCCTGATGCTTTCCTCCCCTCCAGTCTGTTTAGTAAAGAAGTCAGGGAACATGAATTCAATTTCACAGCTTCTTTCAGGGTGCCAAACACCTGGTGTTCCTTTGCACTGGAACTAAAGCTAAACATTTCCATCATACTTCATGAAACATAACTGGGCTGAAAGCTCTTGTTTTGGAAAAAAATAGTTGAATTCCCTTTTTGAGTTGGTTTCTCTCCAGTTAGGAGTGATTTTCTAGCCTCACAAAGACCACCAGATACCCTTCTGTTGAAAATTTTCTCAAAATAACACACGCTGTGATGCCTTGGTGTAATGGGATCTTATCATAAGAAATATTTAATCCACATGCTAAGCTCTCATTTGGGTACTGAGCACCTGGGAAAAAGAAAGAAGCTACCGTATCTGAGCACAAATCTTGGTTAGGATTTTAAGTGCCTCTGTGATCCATCACATAAATAAGTTTTTCCAGCAGCAGTGGGAATAAAGCCAAGTTTCCTTTTCTTCCTGTAACCCAGTAACCTGGGTTCCCCACCAATGACTCCAAAAGACTCCAATTCCTCGTGACCCTTAAGCACTGGTGGGGCAGGAGGCAGCAGCCTCGTTAGCTAAATGGCATCCAGACAGAACGGGTAACTGCTGAACTCGTGCGTCGGTCAAGAGCAGCACTAGTTTAAGGCTCTTTTCACTGCCAGCTTCACAAAATAGGTTGGCGTTTCACGTAAAATGTGCTTGAAACTGCCTAATTTATGTAAAAGTTACTTGGGAAGGACTGACAGACGAAGAGAGAACATGACTGTGGAAACTTGGTTTCCTTAGGAACCAATTTAAAAATAAACCAACTTTCTGCCAAGGATGTGGTGCCGTCCTCAAGAGCCCAGTGCTTTCTACTTCTGTAATTGCAGCTTTTCCTTTGGTGTGGGGAAGGTATGTTGTCCTCTCTCACATGGTTTAAACACAGTAATAGTACGAAGGAGAGGATTTACTAATACACAACAGTTGAGATGTTCTTGGATCAGATCAACTGAAAAATCAGTGCTGAAATCTGCAGAGCCTGATTTATACCAGTTGAAGACCTGGCCTTCTCCGTTTCTGGAAGAAGAGCAAGCTGCAAACAAATATCTTCTGGTGCATTGATTCACTTTCATTTCAGAGCATTAGCTGGTAAATGGAACTCAATTCAGATGGCTGTAAATGCAAATTTGAAACTTAAGCTAAAAGGCTTTGTGGGAAAATGCTAGATGCTGGTTATTGAGAATTCCTGAAGTGAGCCGGCCCTAAGGAGCAGCCAGGAAGGAGGTGGTGAAGGCATGCAGCCAGCTCTCCAAGCTGGCAGCAACTGGAATCTCAAGACAACCCCAGATTGCACAATTAACCTAACTGAAAATCAGGTATATTGATGCTATGCTGACCATAGGACATTACAGCACAAGAAGACTTAGTGTTGGCAAAGAAGCTTAGAGGTACCTCATGAAAACCAGTATACAGAAGCCTGCATGTTTCTACTGTGCTCACTGCAGCCTTTGTTGTTGTTGAGGGCTCAGGGCTTTTTTTGCTGAGGACTCATCCAACATACCCGGGAGGACCTGGGGTGTGCCCCTAGTCTTGCACAAGCAACTGTTAGAAAGAGAAAGAATATGAAGAACTGTCAGGATCTGGTTTTTTAATTCCTTTTCCAGGCAGGTGGATAAAGACGGAAATAATCCCAAGCCCTGTCTTTCCTAACTGCAGGTCAGCAGAGAGAGTAAATGACCAGTAAAAGCAAAAAGCCCCAGTTCAGCAATAAAGAAAAATGGAAGCAGTGACCAAACTGTGTTTCTATGGCACATTATTTTACTGTCTAGACTGGTTGTCAGATGTTGTTTTGTTGTTCTGTATGCCCAGAGGCCATACCAAAGCTGGGATCCCCATGTACAGGCTGCTTTGTTTAATGAGAGACCATCCTTGTCCCCAGGGATCTGTAATCAGAATGGGCTGGACAAACAAACGGAATAAAGCTCTGTCTTCATCTCACGTGTACCAAGGGAAACAGGACCCCAAAGAGATTGAGTGGCATGCCTGACACCACCCAGAAAACCTGTGGCAATGCCAAGGGAAAAAACACACACACATTCTCCGAATCCTAATACTCAGATTTGTCTCCAAGACTGATGTGTCTCCCTATTTCCAGAAGAATCCAGGGAGGTCCCAGTTAACACACTGCCACTGTTCTCCTAAAGCTGCATTTCTTTCCTGAGAAATCCAGCACATCAGCTTGCTCCTTTCTTACAGAATCTACAGATGGTTTATTACCTCCCTCGAGTGGGCGAGAGATCCTTCCCTGAAGGCACTGGGAGGAGACGGTTGAAAGGGGTGGGGGGAAGAAAAGTCACCAGCCTTTCTGACGCTGGAATGTAAATAGTGTTTTGCAAAAGAGCCATTTATCAGTGAAATTATAGAATCTGTTTGAAGATTCCCCTGGAGGATGCACTAAAAAGATGGCTTGTATGGAACTTAACGAGAGGTTTCCTGCAACACGCCTGGGCTTCATGTAGGCAGGAGCACTTTACTGAGAATTAAATCTGCGTTGGAAATGTTAATAAATGCAGACACATGTTCTTGTTTGTAGGACGCACTGTGCCTCCTTTATTTATTTCCTTCATTTTATTCTTCTGGATGTAGCTACAGTGCCCACCCCTTTGCCTGACACATCCCTGGGGAAAAAGTTGCCGTCTCTTATTTCCATCCCTTGGGCTGTTCTGCAGTCCTTTAAGCCTACTGTACTGCTACCAAGCCCCTAGCCAGGAAGCACAAAGGTAACCACAGGGGACTGGATGATTTAGTTTCTGGGCAGATATCAGCTTTCACTGAGGACTGAAACAAAGGATGAGGGGTGTAGACTCAAGACTAGCGGAGGCAAAACTTTCCTTCTAATCAAAGCTGTGCAAAGGATTCCTCCATCTGCTCTGCTAACAGAGGGGTGGAAGGGAACCAGGATTGGTTTCCAAGCAGAGATATCCACCTGGATTGAATCTCCCTCTCCCACGGCTGGAGCCCCAGGTGCATCCCACACGGAACAGCTGATCGGGTGTTTCTGCTGTCTGGAACACAGGATGCTCTCCAGCACAGGAACAATTGGAGAAAAAAAAAAAAAAAGTGATTTTTCTTCCTCACTGGAAGAAAACCTAAACAGACTCATCAGCTTTTCACAGCCCTAATCTTTGCCAGACTCAGACCAGCACCTTGGCCCATTTGCACCTTCAGACAAACTCTGTGAACTGCCTGAAGGACCGAAGCCAGCACTAGAAGGATGGCCTGTCCCTTGCGTCTCTTTCTAGGAGCTGAACTCACCCCAGGGAATTCATTCAAATATTATCCATTTATTTCTTCCTTTTTCTATTCTGGCAGCTCCACTAGGAAAGAGTTTGGCCTGATTTCTAGAACATAGGAGGTGCTACAAGCTCTGCAGATCTCTGCCGAGGTGCTCAGCTTCCTTGAAAATCACATATTTCTATTTAAGATCCCAAATCAAGCATTCATAGGAAACCCTTTGTTCTGTAGGGAAATCCAAATCCAACTGAATCATACATGTGTTTAAAAGAAATAAGATATACCTTGTAAGACTCTATAGAAATTATACCTCCATTTCACCAGCAGTCTGCCAGGTGTTCCTTGCCCCCTCCCCACACAGCAGTGAATGGTGTAAAAGGCTACAGAAGGCTCACCTTGGCCTCTCCATGTAGTACCTTCAGTATCTGCCTCCTAATCTGCCCCTCCCCTGTAACTTCGTTTGTGTAATCTTCCTCCCCACAGACCATTAATTTGATCTGCCCCTTCGCTATCAATTCCATATTAATCACCATGTCTGGATGATTAATATTCTCCCTTTCCTCCCACCTAACACAGTTGTAGTCCTCCAGCATCCCGTCCCCGCAACCCAGCTTTTAAGGGTATATCTGGGCAAACCCCCTCACATCCCCCCTGCAAATGGTGTAATTTCTCTGACACCCTCTCAGGTTTCAATTTGAAGCAGATTTCTCCCCCTCCCCCTCTCCTGTTTTTCTGCTCCTCTTTGTTGGCCCTATTTATTACAGAAGGAGGAAGAGATTTATTAACCAGACCCGTGCCTGTCTGAGGGCAGTTCAGCCCAACTCATAGGCCCAGTAAAATCCAGGAAAGCCAGTGATTGAAACTCAGCCTTGCAACTAATCCTTTTTTCAGTTCATATTATTCTCCCTTTCTGTAATTTAATTTACAACATAATTTCATATACCTGCTCTAAAGCAGGAGAACTTCTCTTTTTATATGTACGTATATTTTTTTTATCCTGCCAGGTTGGATTTCTGTTTGATTTTATTTTATTTTGTTAAACAAGGAAGCTGAAGTCACTTTGTTTCCCTGAATGGAGCAGGAGGATAAATCCTTTCTGGAGATGTACTGAGGTATCTTTCCAAACTGTTACTCTTAAGTGGGAATGGAAGAAAGTGTTTTAATCAGGCTTTTTGGCACCTGAGCCTGAATGAGGAATTGGCCTTTGAATGTTTGGAGTATTATATCTATAGAAGCATATTACACCACATTAACAAGTATTGATTTTATGGTTCCTTCTGGAGCTACGAGAAATATTTACAGGTGTATGAAACTGCTGAAGAGGTCAGAGACCTTTATTACTTCCTTAACTAGTTCTTTTCTAATTATATTCTGGTTTACAACTGGGAATTGGAGTCCAGAGCAAAGTACAAATAAACAATAACAGTGACCACAAACTAGTTGCAGGCAGATACTGAACAAGGGGTCTTGTGGTCCTTCCCAAGTGGCTTTTCATTGCACTTTCCAGGTCTTTCACAGTCTGAGTAAATTTTGCAAGGAAAAGAGCTGTGAAATCATTTGGTGTGCCATGGATGAATACCTCTTTTTTCCCCTTTCTATTAACACAGTATCAGACAAATATGCCTCCAACTAAATGAAAAATCCACTTGCATTGTACACCGTATTCTGTTTTTGCCTAAAGCTTTGCAATATCTGTTTACTGTTCAAAATTAAGTTTAATCCCAACAAAAAAAAAATCCAAATCCCAAACCCTAAAATGATATTCCCCACCCCCACCCCATTTAAAACCAATGGAGAAGAATCATGAATTTTTCAAAGCAATCCAGTGCTTTGGAAAAAAAAAAAGAATGTGCCCAAGTTAGCACTGGGGGTTCAGGTGAGAAGTTTTCTAGGAAGATTTTAGAGAGATCAGACAGTCCTTTGGCTGGCCCTTCTTCTAGCAGTCCTGGGACTTCCTGTCTTGCCTGAAAATCTCGTTATTAAGAAGAGAAGATTCTTCTAGCAGAGGTCAGTTGTGACATCATGGTGTGTGAGCATCCCTAAGCACCAGTGGTACAAACCAGGTATTTGTGGCCTAAGAAGTCAAAATTCTTTCATTTTGATGCATGTAATAGTCACACCTGCTGGTAAAAGCTATTTATAAATAAATACTCTTCTCCCAGCCAACAAAACTGCTTCTTCCATTTTTCAGAGGGAATCACTAAAACCATTTCAAACAAGACAGTTGCTGCTACTACCAGCCTTAGGAAAAAAGAACCAAGAACACCTTTGTGTCAGCACTGACATGTCTACTGTAGGGGACATTTTCATATCATTGAGGTCAATAGTAATTTTTTCTTTTCCATTGCTCTGTAGACTTCTTTGATGAGACATCTTCCCTATAAACTGGAAGTTTTAAGCATTTGAAATTTTGTCCTATTTTTCTTTGTAAGGGAATTTATTTACCATTTGCTCACTTACATCCTAAATGCTATAATCCATTCTTGAAATATCAAGAAAAATGTGTTACTGTGACTGTCAAAGGAAGAGCAGGTTATATATTTAAGGCCTGATCAATATCTCAGTATTGAAATTGTCCCTTGGCCACCTTTAACCTCAGCCAGTTCGCTGACGATACCAAGCTGGGAGGAGTGGCTGATACACCAGAAGGCTGCGCTGCCATCCAGCGAGTCCTGGGCCGAGGGGAACCTAACGAAACTCAACAAGAGCAAGTGCAAGGTCCTGCCCCTGGGGAGGAACAACCCCCCGCACCAGGACAGGCTGGGGGCGGAACTACTGGAAAGTGGCTCTGCTGAGAAGGCCCTGGGAGTGCTGGTGGGCAGCAAGCTGACCCCTCAGGGTCAGCACCGTGCCCTTGGGGCCAAGAAGGCCGATGGTATCCTTGGGTGCATTAAAAGGAATGTGGCCAGCAGGGCGAGGGAGGTTGTCCTCCCCCTCTACTCTGCCCTAGTGAGACCACATTTGGAGTGCTGTGTCCAGTTTTGCACCCCTTAAACCCTGGTTTAAGAAGGACAGGGAACTGCTTGAGCAAGACCAGCGCAGAGCTGCCAGGATGATCAAGGACTGGAGCATCTCCCTGATGAGGAAAGGCTGAAAGACCTGGGTTTGTTCAGCCTGGAGAAGACAAGGCTGAGGGGGGATCTCATCAATACCTATAAATATCTAAAGGGTGGGTGTGAGGATGATGGGACTGGGCTCTTTTCATTAGTGCCCAATGACAGGACAAGGGGCAACGGGCACAAACTGGAATGAAGTAAGTTCCACCTCAATATGAGAAAAAACTGCACAGGTGCCAGAGCAGTGGCACAGGCTGCCCAGAGAGGTTGTGAAGTCTCCTTCCCTGGAAGGATTAAAATCCTGCCTGGACGCGGTCCTGTGCGCCCTGCTCTGGGTGTGCCTGCTCAAGCAGGGGGGTTGGACAAGATGATCTCGAGACGTCCCTTCCAACCCCTATCGTTCTGTGATTCTGTGATCTTTTTGCCTGGCCACCAGAACACCGGTCCAGTTCCATGACCATGTCACTTCTAACATCTCTGTGCAAGAGGTCTACAGGATCAGCTTTCCTACCAGATTTTATTTGATGGACCCCGGCTCAGTGTCTTGCATTAAACTCAAAATGGGAGTTAACATTGTGCCAAATGGCTTCCATCTCTATTCTGCCATCTAGACAATTGATTCATCTCAGGCCAAGCCAGTGTGACAGGTATATCCATCCATACAAGGACATTTCCCAGGTAGGATGAGCTGCTAAATGAATGCACCAGATTGCAGCTGACACCCATAATGCTGATTTTCCCCTCTCCTTATAATCATAATGGGATCTCAGCAATAGAGATGGATTTGCTAATTTCCATCTCCTCTCACTTTCTCTTTTAATCAGTCAGGCATAAATTAACTTCTGCTTAAAGAGCTTTCAGGTAGAGATTCTGTCACTGCATAGAGCACTTAATGGTTGTAAATCAGGGTAATCCCAGAACATTTCCTTTCAAACCTGAGATTTCAGAGCACGTAAATATGAGTCATCCAAGCAACGTCACAGGCCTTTTACTGGGGGTAGGGGAGAGAAGGAAGAAAGTTGAACTCTTAGGGTGGGACTTACAAAAGCAAGGTGGAAACTGCTACTAAGTCACTTGAGTGCTGCTTCTTACATTCCCTTCTCAGGCCCGTCTTTATCCCATCTCTGTCAAACAACAAATCTAAGAGTACAGTACTGTACTTGTATCCATTGAAAGCAAGGAGAGCAGACTGCCCAGCAGACAGTTCATCCCTTGTAACACCTAAATTGCCACCTAGAGGACCCTGTTTTTCTTCACTGCTTCTGAGGCTGACCGTACCTCTCACATAAGGTGGTTTAGAGGTATTTAAGTGTAGGCAGGGTGTATCTGACCTCCATCATGCTGCACTGATAGGCTGGGAGAAAGCAGTAAGCTCTCTTAACGAAACCAGAAGGAGTAAAATCATTAAGAAAATATATCATTTTTCTAAAAAAATGCTAGTGAATAAGTTATCATTCCTTTTCATTAAAAATTCAGTGGAAATGAAACTGTGTGTAGTGATAATGAGCAAATGTTTATATTTGCAGAGAAGTGTAACAGCATAGATAGAAAGTTATTGATTTATCCACAGCTTTAACACATTTTGTGCAGCTACTTGGATGGATGTCTGTCCAGCTGGCTGCACAACTAGCAAAGGAAGAGTTGTCATGTCCTGAAAAATGGGTACAACTCATTAAAAATTATTTCCTGAGGAAATTGAAACTATCTTTCACAGTGTCCTATAGGTTGTTCTTTTAAGAGAAGCAAATCTGAAGGCAGCATCTATGTCATTTTATCCTTCTCCTGAATTTTCAACAACAGAAAATATAGGGGGGAAAAAATCCCACAAACCTTTCCTCAATGTTTGCTTGTCTGAAAGCTAATTTTCATCAACAAAAGCACTGACAGATTAAAAATTACTTTCCAATTTTTTAGTTTATCTATTCAATTCTCACCATAGATAGGTTATTTATTCACTTACACCATCACCAACACTTACTAACAGGAGGTTGTGGGAATGCAGAAACGCCTGAGATTTTTTTTCTCCCCCTCTACCCCATCAGGTTGGTGCTCTGTGTCTCTCCTTCAGAAGGCCTGTTTTTCCCAACCCAGCCATCCCTGGTTTTCTACCCTCTGGATTTCTAGACCTTCCTTTTCATTAGACCCTTTCCCTTCTTTCCCCATCCTTTCCTTCTCCATTAGTGCCTCTATCCACCAAGTCCCTATGGCCCAGGGTGCCCGCATCTTGCCGGCTATGAGGACGGTGACTCAGCCTCCCAGGTTGTGGCTAATGGCAATGCCCTCTCCTTTCCCCACCAGTAGCGTCTTTAAGTGTTTTCAAACGATGCAGTTTCCAGGCTCCCAGACAGCCAGTTGGCACTTTTTCAAATGAGCCACTGAATGGCAAATGCAGAGATACACTGGGATAAAATGAGCTCCTCTTATTGATTTTCCAAACCAATATGGCACTGACGCTGCCTCTTTGTGCCATTTCCCTCTTCTGCCAGGAGGCATTCACACCCCTTCCATCATTTTAATTAGACATTACACCTGACACAAATGCCGAGTTGATTAACCTTAAAGGAGCTGAATAGGTTCTCTGATCGTTAACACGGGGCCCCTGACATACTATAACTCATGCTAACATGTGCTGTTGCACAAACTCACAGCTTCTTCTGCTCACTCTCCAAAGCCACAATGCAATGTAATAACATCTACAGAGAGCTTTTTATGAGACTGTCTCACATAATAATGCTATAAAAGTGAGATTTAAAAGATGGATTGCCCTGGACTCCACAGACTTCACTTTTTAATGTTTACATAAATGCACCTTTTCTACAGTGTTTTCAGATAACAGGCCTTCCCAAGTCATGGAAGTCAAGGCAACCATCAGCTTCCCCTTCCCTCAGAAGTGGCTCTCAGGAGGAAGCAGGGTACTCTGGTGGGATTCTTCTGCCACTTCCCCAGTTCCACTTTTACTTGGATGGGGGACAGGAGGAACAAAGCAGTATGCAAAGACTCATTTGCTACAACCATAGCCCTCCTGTGAATTCCTCATTTGTAGGAAGAGACTCTAGCGTGAACAGAATGCATCCAGCATTAATGTGCCTTTGCTATGCCACACTAAAGACAAAGGGAGAAACATTAAGTTGTGGTATGTTTAAGAGTGTTGCCAGAGGAACTGTTTTCCTGCTCAGACGTGACTCCCTGCTCTGTGCAGCGACACACTTTAATTTGCCCATGACTGGGATAAGCCTAAATCAGCCACTGGCTGATGTAGCGCAAGTGCACCTGAATCGTTGCAACCTAGACAAGAGAAGCCATTATTTGCACAAGTTCCATTTTATGCCTGACAGCCTCAGAGAAAGAAAGTAGCCCAAGCTGCAACAGTGCCAGGCCTCCTGGTTCAGCTATGCCATTTGGTGGTGTATGAAGGCTGACTCTCAGCTATGGGTGTGACATTATCCAGGATTTTCCTGCCCTCATGTCAGTCAAATCAGAGTCCAGTTTTGGAAAGAGCAAAAGGAGAGCTGATCCTTCCTTGCCAGCAACAGGAGTAGGGGCAAGAGATTGTGAATGTATCTACCAATCTGTATTGGTGGGGGGGAATATATTCGGTTTGGCTTAATTGATCTGGGATGAGGAGAGACTCCTCATTCAGCAGGCAGAACTCCACTGAGATCGAGAAATTGCTGGAGATGTATGAATTCTGACGAGATCCCCCGTTAGTTAATCGACAGCACTGATTTTACCGTGCCTTCCTCTTTCACTTGTTTGTTTATCTTTGCCCTGCATTAAAACCTGTCAAGCCTGCAAACAAGACAATGTTTTTTGATCAGGCTGCTCATCTGACAATAAACCAGGGCCAGGAGAATTCCCATCTCCAGTAAAACAGAAAGGTGGTGTGTGATCCTATTGGGATACACCTAAGGTATGTCATTAGGAAAGGAACTTTCTGGATTGCTTGAAGTTGTCCACAATATCAGGTCAAAGCTGCCTTGAGCATCATCTTGAGTCTAGAGTATCCCACCATCCATACAGTTCACAGACTGAGGAAGAGCTGTGGAGCTTTATGGAAGAGCCAGCTGTCTCCACTCTAAGTTGGAAGTGCACAAGCCCGGGATCTCATGCTTAAGTCCAGCCCTAACTTGACATCCTGCACACATACAGAGAGTAGTCCCAAGGCAGCAAGGCCTTCGTGTTATTCTTTCATGGTTTGTTCACCTGCATTTTGGAAATAGAATGGCTTTGTCCACCTCTTTCAAAAAACACCTGATAATCCAAACTCAGACATTAGCAGGCAAGACAGGTTTGTTCTGTGAAGCCTGGGATGTATAAGGATGAGACAGAGTTGATGCATTGTCAGTATCTCATTGTACTCCACATGCTCTCCCTGGCATCAAAGATATCTTGCTGTACCCTGCTGCACAGGACTCCACCTGCTAAACAGTGGGGAGAGGGAGAGAAGATGACAGCTTTTGTTGCTTTCATGTAACTGGCTTCTTCAAGGTCCGTCCAGTTCTACCTCCTAGGCAAGGAGGCCAAGAATCATTAATTTAAAATTTTAAAAAGCCAGCTGCCATCTTGTACAGCAGCCCTGCAGAATGGAGGGAGAGCCACAGCTGGCTGCTGCAGCTTTCCTTTGAATTCCTTCTCTGCACCAGGCAGGCAGATGTCTTGCCAAGCTGAATGAGCACAAGTGGAAAACAGTGAACAGAAACACATCTGTGGTGGTGTCAGACATAGGAAGGTGTTAGTGGTATAAGATGACAATATTACTCTACCCTCTTCCCACTAGGAGTAATGAAGCTATGTTCTCCAGGCATTAGGAGGGAGAGAGGAAGAAAAATTGCCATGCAGCCTGGGGGATAGCTCAGGTTGGCAGATACCAGAAGGGCTCAGTTGTACATAACAGGCCTTTTACTGCACCTACCTGCCTTATCACCAAGCTAGAGCCCCTCTGAGCAGATGGGGAATTTGAGGGAGGGTCGCGAGTATGTCAAAATGCTGGTTTTGCACAGGGGTAGTGAGACAGACCTGGGACACGAGGAAAGACGGGAAGGGTTGAGGAATAATCAGCCAGAGAGTCCACTTGGATTTGCCAGAGCCTGCCTGTGTTGTTTTGCATGAGCGTGCGACACAGAACAGCCGCCAAACTCTGACTAGGAGTCACTTGCCCTGAAGGGCTCCTGTTCATGTCTTTTCTGGAGAGAAGGAAAACACGTCAGTGATCACACTTCCTTTGTGCAGGCCAGGTTTTTTGCTTCATGGAGAACAGCTCCATGTTTTTGTTGTCTCCTCCAGTCAGGCAGCCTGCTGCAGAAAGCCTCCTTCTTTCCCCTGTTTGCATAAATGAAGATGCAGCCATCCTAATTATCAAGGGAATCCACTGCTCCCCCTTTCCCGCACCTCCCCCCTAGCTGCTGCTCTTTCCCTGCCACGGGTTTTGCTGGCAGATGGGACTGGCGCCTCCTCAGCCCACTGGCTCCTCCTTGAAGAAGAAGAAAGTGACAGCCCTGCAGGCAGCCGAAAGCGGCCGAAGCACGGCAGCATGACTAATCTGTCAGTCGGTAGCATCCCAAAGGCCAGTACCAAGGCTGTGCTCACACAGCTAGCTTTGCTGGGAGAAAAAGGGTGCCGAGTATGGGGCAGGGGCATTATTACCCTCACACAGATCAAGTATGCCCCACACACGCCGCTGAGCTGGGGAAGCTGCCTCTTAAGTCCTGCCTTTTGCACTACAATCTAAGGTTCGGGTAAAGTTAGCTCTAAAGCATCCAGTTTGGGGGTAACCAGACAGCCAGGATATTAGCAAGCTCATACATATGGAAGGATGACCTTACCAGCTCTACTCAGTGTTCACTCTGCAAATCAGATGTGATTTGCAATCAGCCATGGCCATGCTTTTCTCCATTTCACCCTCAAGTCCTGTCCTTACAGCACTGCTTACATATGTTTTTACCCATGTTTTTTGATTTATCTGCCCTACTTCTATCCCCATAACCCATTACCTCAGCAGATTAGCAGTTACCTGCAACACCTTTTTCACCAGATATCTCTTGCTTTGTTTGTGTTAGGACTAGGTCTTTCATGCAGGGGAAGATGTATATTGTAGCGGTATTTGTCTGCCTGTAACACGATTGCTAGCAAAGTCCATACAACAATAACTGGAAGGCCTGTTTATCATGGTCTTGTCGCATGTAGCTTTTTTTTTTTTTAAATGTACATAGCATCAGATGGCCTACCCATGTGATCACCTTTTTCTGTATGCATGGAAATGCTCCAAAGAGCTGATGAACTAATTGGGATTATAGACAAGAGTGAGTTTAGTTATAGTCCCTGGGGGAAAAATGAGGCCTCTGTGGAAGTAGGACAGGGGAGATGAAAATAGTGTATCAGGAAAGCAAGCCAAAAACCTGACAGAATACCAAGCAAAATGCAAGACAGCCTTCTCCCTTACTCCAACCCCATGGGCTCCAGCATCCCACAAACCATCAGCTGAGCTGTCAGTACACAGTCAGCAATTCTAGGACATCCATTTCAAGACCCAGAGCTGCAAAGCGTGAAAGCCAAATTTAGGGGTGTGGAACAGAATGGGGGAGGACGGCAACCATGCCCATTTCAGAGAGTGCGAGGAGAGACTGAGCACCTCCTCCTCCTCCATCCTGGCCAAGACTCTTTCCCACATTGGACTCCTAGTTCTGGTCTGAAAGGACACCAGCAGACAAAAACCAACCACCCCCTCTAACAGCAACCTTCTGCATATGGTCTTTCCTGGGCATAGATCCAGGGCTGAACTGAACTTGATTAATGTTTTAAGGCTGTAGAGAGCCTGCACCTCATTCATATTTAGAGACCTGGCTTCTAGATCCATGCTCAGAGATCACCCTCTGTTCTACCTTCTTGTTGGGTTTGTTTTGTCATTTTGTACTTGCTCGCTTCCTTCTCCCAGCCAGTACCTCAGCTGGATCTGACATGCCCCATCTGCAAATATCCCAGTCCAGCCCCTCCAGAGTAGATGCATAAGCATTCACAGTTCCAGCCAGGGAAGAGGTAAAATCCTTCCTGCAGATGGATTCCACAAGAGTCTTTCACCAGGCCCTTGTGCCACAAACGCTGGCCAGATGGCCTCACCACATGGTGTCCCACCACATTTTGTAAGTAGCAAAGGTGCCAATTATCTCTTCCTCCTCTGCTTTGAAATCCCCGCTCCCCATAACACATACACTCTTTCAGTTGTCCTGCTTTCCACATTTCAGGTTGGCAATTAGAATCTGCAACCTCTGAGCTTCTCTGCAAACTGATGAGCTGCTAAAAATACAGCCCCTGCAGGCACCTATTCAACTTCTATTTTTGTATTTTTTATTATTTATTTTTTTACTTTTACTTCTTTAACCAATTTAAGATGAACAAAGCACTTCAACAAAAGGAAAGAGAAAATGCTGTGATCGTGAAGATGGATTGCTGCCATTTACTTTGTTCATTTTAATTATACAAAGTCATCACTTAGTGGGAAGCCTCAGGATAGGAAAAGAGAGCACAAAGAAGTTACCATACCCCACCTCTTTACTTCACTCACTCCATTTTAAAGCTTCCTCTAGCATCCCGGGCAACAATACCTGAACGAACACTTCTATACTCTTAAAGCCTTCTACATTTTATAGGTTACTCACCTGTTGTGTCTTCAACCTGGAAATCCCCAAGGGTCCCAGTCCTCCTTGTGAAATCATACTGAACTAGCAGGAACAAGCCAGATCTTCACTCCCCCCTAAAACTACACAACACCAACCCTCCCAAAGGGATGTTGGGCAACTTGTTTATAAACTTCTCCTGACCAATCCTCTCCTGTCACCCCTCAATTGGCTGCAGCTGGGAGCTGAGGTTAGCAACCATTACAAAGTTTAAGGACAATTAAGAAGTTCAAGACAGAAAAGTCTTGATGTTTGGGTAGGGTTAGGAACCAGTACTGCCTCCCTCCTATCTTTGCTGTTAACTCACGCTGCCACCTAGGGCAAATAATACTCCCTTTGCTGATTCCCTGTTGACAGACTAATAATCAGTTAATTCCCCTGAAGTACTCTGTGTTATTCAGACTGGCATCTGTCGCTTGGCTGATGCCAGGTGTTTTGGAGGAAGCTATCAAGCTGAAGCATCGGAACCCACAAGCTGGAGTGTCTAAGGCGGTTGTTGCCCAGCTGCCTGCTCGCTCCCTCTGCCAGCACAGGTAGGAGCGATGTGTCTCAGCCGGACGGACACTGATTTCAGGCTAACTCAGTAGTCTTGCAGGGGCTGAGGGGAGCTGCTGCCCTCCCAGTCTTGCAACAAGGCAGTGACACCTGAAAAATGACAGCGTGCCATTGGAATGACTGAGCAGAGACCCGAGCAAAATCACTGCCTTGTGGGACGTTACGGCATTCAGTATGGGCTTTCCACCAGGGCATACTTTCCACCAGTGGCAATTCTGCTACTCTTTGGGGTTTTCTTGCTTGTCTGGACCACTCAGGATTGGTTCAGAGGATCAAGAGAGCTCCTTGTGCCCCATTAGAGCACTTGTGCAGATGGCAATCACTTTTGGTGGGCCCCTTTCTGATGCCAACATTCCCGACTCTAAGTTCTCTGTTACTCTCATCCGGTTGCAGCAAACTGTCTGGCTGTGGGGGACCGAGGGGAATTCAGCCCTTTCTCCCTTTGAACCCTGCTGTTCCTCAGAAATGACCCCAGCTCCTCAATACAAAATGTCATAATTCCTCAAATAAATTCTTTCCCTTATGGTTCCCACAGCTGCCCGAGAGGTTTCTGGTGGGCCAAAAGAGCTTCATCATCTTTGCCCAAGATTTCAGCTCCACCTTTGCCTTCCTAAAAGTTTGGACTTTCCTCAAAGGTCTGATTTGGTTTCACCCTTGAAGATCCCCTTTATTTTCACTCAAGGGCTGTTTCTAAACACTTAGTGGCTGTTGCTGTCAGTTTGCGGCTTTTTTATTGAGTGGCTTTGGTTTTCACTCAGGGATTTCTCTACCCATTTTCTGAGTATTTGGGTCTCTGTGTTTAGATATTCTCTCCTCTCACACCCACTGCCACCTTGTTCTTTGTCTGACGTAGATTTTCTCCCTTGTAGTTTTATCTTCAGTAAGCTGTTGCCTTTCTTGTTTCACTAGAGGGTTTACAGGCATGTCCTTTCCCTCTAAGGCCTGTGGGTTCCATTTCCATTTGCTCTGCTGCTTCTGGCATCACTATTAACTTTTTGACAGACAGGATCAAGTCCTTACATTGTTTTTCACATTCCTTTCTAATATTTTATATATACCCACCACATTTTTTGTAATTAGTAACATTGTCTAACCTTCAATATCTGCAGGCTTCAACTTTTAGTTCTAAGTTTGTTCCCACACTCCCTTATTAACCCCCTTCTTTTTGGATTGTGTTCAATAGATAAGACTTTCACAGACAACATGCTGCTACTGTTGTGGTTGCTGCTATTTGCCTTCAAATATTTACAGCATTCCTTCCAAGGTTTCTTTCCTTTCCTCCCCAGTCGTACTTGGTAAAGGTTTTGCATTAACCTTTAACGAAAAGTTGTTTTGTTTTGGTTTTTAATCATTCCACTCATTTTTCTTTCTTTTTTTCATGCATGGGTAGAATTAGATTTGGGTAAGAGTCAGAATTTCTATTTCTAAGAGAGCTCTTGCAATTTTGTTTCAAAGAAAATTTGATTCCTGAAGATATGCCAAATTTTTGAAACTCTTCACAAAATGACTTCACTAGAGCAAGTTTTTAAACAATCAAAGTGATTTGTTTGGAAAACACTGAAAGTAAATTTTCCTTGGAGGTGGATCGAAACATAAAAATTGTCACTATCGTGAAAGTTGATCTACTTGGTCATTAAAAGTAATACCAAGAGTGATAGAGCTCTAAATTTTAAAATAATGCTGTTAAGAATGAAGGTTGAGGTGAATGTGACAGGATCCAGCAAGACAGTCCTACAGAAAGACGAGTCAATCCCCTCTTCACAGCCTTAAACCCATCCTTTTCTCTACCTTGCTCCCCACCATCTTTGCCTCTACCATCCTTTACCTTGCCCTTTGCATGGTGTTAGTTCTTGTGGAGGTCTGACATGACTGTGGAAGAGCTGACAGCCACACCACCTCCACTATCTGAAGACATCCCAGCTATGTATATGTCCCCACTTTTCATCTGAATGACTCCTCTGAACCACTCCTGGTCTGAAGCGACCAGTACTAGGGAGCAGGGGAAAGAAATGAAACCCTGTAAAAGAAGATGGAAACATGTTTTTATCCAGGGAGCAGAACAGCCTGGTGAAAACAAGGTCGCCTCCCTTTGAAAGTCCAGAATAGTGCCATGGAGTTCATTTGGGGTCCTTCAACATTACCTCTGTAATTTGCTTGCTGAAAAGAAGTGTCCTTGGCTGACGTAGATACGATACTGGAAACCTTTACCTTAAAAAACCAAAACTCCCAGAACATAACAGTTGTAGAAGTGGAACGCTATCTTTCACAGAGCAGATGTGGGAAAGGCTCTCTTTGTGGCAAGCAACCAAAAATGACTGAAAGGAGGTGTTAAGGACCATTCATTCAGATACTCTCTCTGATGGACCACAGACAAGCGCGTCTATCCCAGCTTTCAGAAAACAAGTGAATGTGTATCCAATAAAACCCCACACTTATTTATGTCTCAGCATGCTCCTCTCTACTTCAAAACCATCAGATTAAGTGTTTACAACAGCTTGTTATCCTGGTGATCCTTCAACTCACTGCCCAGACAGCAGAAAGGACAAGTTATGACTGTCAAGAGAGAAAGGCAGCAGCAGCCGGGACAACAGCTCAGTGCACGAGGCTTCAGGAGACAGCACTTTGATGCTCAGCTTTGGCAAGCTGCTCTTACCTCTTTATGCCTCAGTTTCCCTACCTGCAATAAGGATAATACCACCAACCTCCGATGTAAAATGCTTTGAGACTCCTGTGTCCCAGGACTGTCCCGTGGTACTTTGTGAGGCTACGCACCGTCTGGGATTTGGTCTTTCCCCCACTGTTTCTTAGAGTTAGCCGTGGCATTTTGTGTTGTTTCTCATCACTAAGAGCTACTATTAACACCATTCTGGAGACATGAAGTGTATTTACATGCACCTCTGATAATTAGACTAAAAATCCTACTAGCACTGATGCAGCTTTTGCAGAATATATTAGGAGTAAAACCAGTGCCAAAAGCTTTTTGGGACTTAATAAACACACCTGAGATCAGAACTAGAAAAAGCCAGGCAGAGGGTTTTTGCTGCACAGAAGATGGGCAGGGAAAGGTGGGAGTGAGGAGCACTGCACGTAAGGACCCAGCCTTTTGCCCCTATGCGGCTGTTGCCGTCAGTCGTGCCCAAACACCCCCTCACCAGCAACAGCCAGCCTGGCCTGCCCTGGCCCTGGCACAGGCAAGGCACTGAGCAGAGCCACGGGCGTTTTATTGCTGTGAGCAGCCTGCTGTCACAGGCTGTACCTGCTTTGCTCACACCTAGAGCTGGCTCTGTGGGGAAATTAAATCTGAAAGGAGCCACATCCACTCCGTGACTCCCAAAGCCACGCATGACTTTTAGCAATCCTGACAGGTTTAGCTTTGCTTCGCTGACCTCTCTAATTCAGGGGCAGATGGTCAAGCCTGGTACGTTTGAGGGGGGAGACTCAGAGCTGGCTCTGCCCCTCTTTTTTGCAGTGAATCCCTCTTGCCTCTCTCCTACTTGGGGACTCCATTTCTCAGACACGACTGTTCTTAGATCTGTTGAACAAGCACCTTCGCAGGCAGAGTGGGAGTAAGACAGCAGGACTGGGCTGCTGGAAGGCAGCCAGCCTCACCTAAGGACCCCAAGTCCCTTGTTCACAGCTTCTGCAACCCTTCTGTTGCATCCTACCCCCTGCACTCTATCCATGCAGGCCCAAGCATCGGAGGGGAGGAACAGGTTGTTAGGGAGAAATAATCTGGCAGGAAAGTACGCAGAGTGACTGTGGTGAACCCCCTTTTCCTGTGGCCACCCATCAAAGCAACGCAAGTCTCTGGTGAAACGGGCAGATGGGCGATGCTGTATGGATGGCTGAATGCTCCCCTCTTCCTCCCACACATCACAGCTGCAGCGCCGCACATACCGACTAGCCAGGATCTCGCAGGCCAGAATCCTTGAAAGGGAGGTTATGCGGAGGAAAATGACATCTATAAGTGAAGAGCAGCACTTCATTGCTTTTCAATCCTTCTGCTGATGCCAGTTCACAGCCTGCAGCGGACTCCAGAACACACCTAAAAATAAAACAACACCTGGGACCTCTGCTGCCGGAGAGAACAGCCACGGTTTGCAATCAGCGGCGTTTGTGAAAATGCTCTGAGCACAAGGGAGCAGGCGGAGGGTCAGCCTGAGGCCCTCTAGTTCTGACGCTGATTGCAGACACGGGCAGTATCTCCCATGGACCACATTTCCCTGCTGCTTTAGTTGACGTATTGTCATTCAAGTGCAGATCTTTGCTTTGATCATAGTCATACACCGACACAGAAGAGGAACGTAACGTTAATGCACTGAGCCCACCGGCTTGGAAAACACGCCTGGGAAAATGAGGTCTTTTCTTAACAGGTCGGGCATTTTTGGTGTCTTCTGGTTGTGGCTTCTGTAAGAGCAGCATAATACGAGCAGCAAAACAATGGCAGACTACACTGGTATGCAGGCAGGATGGGATACGTCTCTAACCTCCAGGGAGAGGGGGGTGACTGGTACATGTGCTATGTATTTCATTGATACCTTAGACAAGTGACTCCCAGACTGGGGGTCATGACGCTCACAGTTGCTCTAAGGCTGCATGACAGGAGGACTTTGTGTTGTCATGCTCTATTTGGCACATGTCACGACTTAGAGGCAGGAAGCAGGTTGAAAACCACTCTTTTAGCAAAAACATCAGCATTAGCAAGGACTCAGTGTTTGTGGGGATGAGTGACAGAGAAAGGGAAATCAGGGAGACTGCTTCTTTACACCAAACAACCTCTCCATGGCAGTCGAGGTGAGTGTAATATTCTCAAAACAAAGAAAACACACAGATAGGGAACAAATACTATTAGTCAACCACAGGTTGGCCCAGTTGGGTCACCACATGTAAGATCTGTGTACAGTTGCATAAACTGACTGTGATCCTGGCGCCAAGCAACGTGGTTACTTTGGGTCAGTATAAGGGAGCTATGCCTTCACCTTGCACTTCCAGTGTGTCATCCATCCTTGCACCACGCAGGAAACATCACCCTGTCTCAGATGGGTTTAAGAGACAACTTGCTTCCAAAAGCAGGAATTTTTTCCACCTCTAGTGTACGACAAAGTGCAACAAATGGTGCCTGTGAAATTTATACTGGGGGCATCGTTTTCTTGGACCCCAAGATTCAGCAAATTAATGATATACCAGGTTGATCAGCTACCTAGAAACTGCTAGACAGAGAGCCCGTTTGAAGCTATATTTTCACAACTGAGTGTGAAATCAGATTTCTGAGACCTCTGAGATATTGTTTGCAAAAAACTCCACGTGAAAGGGAATAGAATATTTTGTCTCAAAAGATCACAGGATAATGGCAAGAAAAGAAGCAAAAAGGTTGTCTGATCTGCTACTGCAATTCTGATAAAATATTCACTACTGGATGGTTCAGAAGAAGGTTTAACAAACCTGCTCATCAGCTCAGATCTAACACATTTAATTGTGCATTTTTTCCCATGGGAGGTCATTTTTGCCTAACCCTGTCTGATAATTAGATTATGTTGTAGCGATTTAGTCATTATAATTTTCAACCTGTATCATGTTTTGTCTGGACATAGCTCTCAATGAGGTTGCAAACTCTTTGATTCCTCCTAAATAATTCATTTCGGTAATATCCTGTGACAATAAATTCCACAGGATCAGTTCCTCACATTCATGGAAGGTTTTCCCATAGTGCCTATGCTCTCTATGTTGTGTCACCCTCATTTCCTTCTGCTGTGTGACAGACTGCCAGGTGTTTGGGGCTGGATTTCTCAAAAGGAGAGTATTTTTATAGGCTAAGATGATCACCTTCTCCACAGCACCACCCATCATTATGGGCTTATGTTTACTCTGCAAACAGCCCAGCGAGAAGACTCAATCTTTGTATATACTGGGTAATAAATGTGTTGTTCATCTTAGCTGGGAAATGGGTGGGGGGTGGGGAAGAGGTGGAGAAGCTCAAATACAAGATAGAATATGATGACACTGTGGAAGCCAGGGTGAAAGGATGCATCTCATCTGCTGAAATACATTGAGAAACCTGTCAGTCACGTAGTGGTTTACAGGCAGCTTTTAACTTAATTTCAGCTAATATGCAGCAATGTTTCTAATAACAAGCTGTCAAAGGAGCATGGGAACAGACAGGAAAACAGACAGGAGAGAGAAAGAGGAGAAGGAAGGGGGAAGGAAGCGTGAGAAGAAGCAGGCCAAGTTGATGGTGAATCCTGGGCTAAAGCACCCTCCCTTGCACTCGCACAGTGACCTGCACACCCACGGGCACAGAAGTGCACAAGCAATTCCCACCTCTGTCTGCTTGCTGGCAGGTAACTGCAGACCAGAGAGATCCCCCAGTTAGATGGCACCCCAAAGCACCCCAGAGGAAAGGTGGGAAGAGCGGATGGTGCAGCCCTGTGGCTCTAGGCAGGAATGACTCTGCCACGAAACATGGAAAAGCTTGGGGAGTTCTAGAAACCACATGAAGGGAATGCCACAACGACCACCAGCAGCTGCCTCTGAGAAGAGCCATTCCTTCAGATCTGCTCAGGCTGGGTCCCTCTCCTGCTCACCCCTGACCTGACCTCTTCCCAAGAGCATTGCACCCCCGTTGCAGTTTTCACTCTATTTGCCTTTCTCAGCCTCTTCCGAGCCCATGCTTCAGCCTCAAGTGCTTTATCTGTGCTCCAGCTTTCCCTCCACCTTCCCTGACAAGTACTTCTGGATCCCAGCCATGCCGTGCCATCCTCCCATCCTCTTTGCTTCCCAGAGACGTCTCCCAGCTCCGGCACTGCAGATCCAACTGACATCCCTACTGCCTCTGGACTTTCAAAGAAAATCCAGTCTCTGCTCCCCGGCTTGTCCCTATCAAATCCCCGCTCTGGAAGAGACAGTGACTGCTTTTACCATTAGCTACCTCCCTGCTACACACTTTCCTCTTCTCTTCATTTCCTCCTCCCCTCAGGATATTGATGCTGGCTGAAGTTTCCCATTAAACCAGCCACTCTTGTAGAAAAGGGAGCTGACATGATTAATGTCATTCGGTGGGGAAGGCAGCAAGTGCAGCCAGAGAACGGGGAGACAGTCACGTTCCCATCAGCCAGTCATTAGCATTTGCCCCAAAGAGGCAGCAGGCACAGGATGGACACAATTTTTCCAACTCTGTCTTGTGTTGGATGCAAACTTTTTAGGGCCAAGAGGGAAGAGAAGCTTCCTTCTCTCTATTTCTTTTTAAATTTAATCTCTACCCAAACAGTGCTGTCTTGGGCCCAGGTACAAAGGAAGAAGTGACCCTCCTGAGCCTGTCCTGGTGGCAGCACGGAATACACAATTCAAGCTTCAGATCGGTCTCAGAGGAGGTCAGTGTTATTTCTGGTCTTTTTAATTTTTAGCAGCTGTATGTTTTCTCTCTCTTCATCCTGTTACCTCTTTCTCTCTGCCATTTCCAGCAGGTCCCCTGTGAGTAGCTCTATTGACAAGCCCATTCCCTGTGATTTTCTTCACTAACCGAGAAAAATCCCTAGAGAGGGCATCACCTTCTCCTGACACTGCACTACAATCATCTCTGAGGCTCGGGAGGAAGGCGGTGGGTAGTAGCCCCCAGCTAACACTCAGCCGACTGAAGCTCCCCTTACACTCACTGGAGAAGAAAAAAGATCTCTGCACATGATTATTAAAAGCAGGAATTTGGCTTATGTGAGTTGGAGAGGTGTGTTTTCCCTTCATTGACTAGCAGAGGAGTCTATGGTGATTAACTTTTGGCCTTTACAAGCTTCCCCCCCCCCCCATCATGTGATCAAGATCCTACATCTTCCCGTAATAGTTTGCTCTAATCACCCTCACTATTTAAATAAGCAAATCAATGAATAAGTAACTAAAAAAAGGAAATCTCCTAGTTTTTAAATTGTTTTTGTTGCCTTCAGCTTCCAGCACAGATTCTCCTTATGCCTTTTCCAGACTGAAAAGCCTTTCAGTATCTAGTACCTCCTCCCCATGCAGGTCCCTGTAAAGAACTCTAGCAGTTTCCAAATCACCTTTCCTTCCCATTGGTGGTTTTACAATACTTTTCAAATAATTCATGAAAAATATTGAAAAATAGCAGTTCTGGTACTGATCTCTGTGTAAACCCTTAGAAATATTCTTGTTGGGGTTTTTTGTTGGTTTGTCTGTTTCTTCCTCCATGTTAACCCATGTCTTTAAGACTAGCAGTTATCCAGCTTCAGATGTGTAAGTGCTCTTAATCTATAGTGAAATTAGGACCATGAAGTGCCAGGGGCTGGGAATTACTTAAAGTCAGTCCATTATATTCATCCACGCTTTTATCAACCAAAACCGCAGTCTCAAATAAAACTAATTCTTGTTGAAAAGATCTTTTTCTACAACATCATGTTGACAAACCTTATTTTTCTTTCTACCCTTTGATTCTTTATCGATCGGCAGCAGCTTACGTGCCATTATTTTGCCTAAGACTGATAACATGCCACCTCTTACGTAGCAACAACCTTCTAGCCTTTTTTTAAAATTGTATTATTATATACTGCTCACACAATTACTTACTATGCTGTGAGTTTTTTTAGAAACTAAAGTCCGCAGACTAGAAGGAAGTTCACCTAATTCTTCAAAGGGTCTTGGTGCAAGTTTTCCATTTCCATCTTGAATTTTCATATGCAATCCTTATGTATGGTTATAGATTTCCCGTTGCTCTCTTCCTTTGTAACAGATCAAGGCTTGGATTCTAGCCAAAGTTTTCTTCTTATTTCATATGAAATTGTGGTGTTTTGGCTATCTAATAAACTACTCCTACAGAATCCCCAATTTGCAATCAGCATTTTCTATGCCTCCCGTTTCTCTTCTAATCAATTTTGCTTGCAATTTTTCTCAACTTTTGAAAATTAATGCTTTTGAGACAGCAAATGTACTTATTACTAGTTACGATCCTCTGTTTGCCCATATTGAATCTTTCTCAACTATGCAAACATCTGGTAAACAATGAATACAGAAAATTGTCCAGAAAGTTCTTACAAAACATTAACCAATTAAAAAAAGGGCTGGGGGGGGGAAGTGTGGTAAAAAAGCAACTCCTTAGTAAAGGGTTTTTGGAATTAGAGTGGAGGAGAATTTGAATTTGAGGCAACAATTACATGCCTTCAGAAGAAAGCAAGAAAAAAAAAGACAGACACCAAACTGTCATAGCTAACTTCGATGACAAATAACATGACTCCTCCACTCAACTTGTGCTAGTGCTTTGGCTTCAATACTGTGCGTGAGCTTTGGGTATCACCTTACAAAAACTGTAGTCACAGAATCATCCAGGTCAAAAGGGGCCTCAGGGTCTCCTTCAGTCCATCCTCCTGCTCAGAGCAAAGTGAACACTGAATATCGGACCAGGCTGCTGAATTCAGACCTGCTGTTTTGCCCAGTCAGGTCTGGTAAAAATCCAAGAACAGCGATTCATGGAGGGATGGAGGAGAGTTTAATGGTAATGTCGGAGCCTAGAAGTCAGTTAAGAGGGAGGAAGCGGACTGGTTAACCCACAGAGCAGAAGGCAGATGGAAGATATCACTGCCGTGGGAATGACATGCAAAGTAAGTCCTGCCTTGGGGCACAGATGTAGACTAGGTAGTCTCTCAAGGTCCCTGCAAATTCCTTTTCCTATGACTCAATGAACACTGCTTAAGCAACTATCAGCTTCCAGTCCAGTGAGCAGTTTATCTTTATTCCACATAATACTTCCTTTTGCAGAGGAGCTACAAGAAGTGTCACACATGACAGAAGCTGTCGGAAAATTGCATTTTTAAAAGTTATTCTAACATTTTCATAGAGGTTTCAGGAGATAGGCTTCACACAGGAGAACCTCTTGTGCCTCTCCCCTTACATTTTAACACAGTTTAGGTTGCATGTGAACAGTGCTTATGGAGAAACCCCTTCTGCTCTCCGGACCATAACTGAGGTTTGCTGAAGATCACTCCTATGCTTCATCTGGGCTCAGTTATTATCTGAGGTGGCAGTGATATCGCTCTACCAAAATGTATGCACTAGTTTTTCTCCCTTAGTTAAAAGCTAGTCTGTCCTGGCTCCCTTTGTAGGCAATGCAGAGAAATAGCCATGCTTATGCATGGTTCCAGGGGAGAATAATTGTTTTAATTAGACTTTTTATTAATATCTGAAGTTAGGGACCTTGCATGTTTCTCACTTGATCTAAATGCACGGCAGAAGCCTGGTTTCTGTGTTATCAATTACACTGAAGCTTCTATCTTTTTGCACCTCCCTCACTTTTACCTATAGCTTTTTCCCTACATTATGTGATTCAGCCACTGGATTTCAGTTATGCCAGTTAAAAAATTCTCTTTTCTCACTAAACTCTCACTTCTTGTTTGCTAGCCAGCATGGGGACCGAGATAATTGATGAACTAATTTTTGATAGTTACTCCAGACTGAAACATTTGCACTGTGCGGTTCATCTGAGAGCTTCCCAACTACCTTGAGTTGGGGCGTTGGCCCTGGTCTCTCCTCCACTTTGTTCTTCCTTTAAGCACACTCTGAGGTGACATTCAGTCTGGTAAGAAGCTGAAGTTCCCTCAGCTGTGAAGAATGAAACCCAGTGACCATTCAGCATGTTCCTCCTTTCTTATGCAAACTACCTTCGTATGGATCAGGAAGTGGCCTGACAAATACAATAATCAGACACATAGATGAAAAGAGATCGTTATCAGGTCTATGCTCCTGACTTAGATAAATAAGCATTGGACATGATTCTCCACTCATTAAAGTGTCTTCCTCAGGAGATGGCTGACAGTTCATTAAACAAGATGAAATCTTATTATTTAAACTCAAGACTGATCATACTGGGTGGAAACTTAGTCTACTGTATTCATAATTTCCTGCATTGACACGCAAGCTCTTGAAAATATTCCTCTGAAGTAGCTGACCCACACAGAAATTAAGATCCTGATGTAAATACTAACAGGGTAAGTCCTCTCCTTTAAGCAGTGCAAGCTCGGTGCTTTGGGAATGGATTTCAAATATTTATCCCCCACCACCAAAGATGATTGGTACTGCAGCTCCCAGCTCAAGTGGTGCAGAGACCACCCCATCTAGTGTGAGTTCACCAAGCTAAGCTAAACCCAAGTCCCAAGCTCCACTCATGTGGCTTTCCATTTTCTGCATCTCAATAATCATGTCTTCCAGGCATTTTGCCCCTTCCTCCCATACCCGTTATCTCTGTCCTACAGTTTGTCCACAAAGCGGGACTCAACAGTAACTGGCAACACCATAAACTGCCAACCCAGAAGGGTCACCCTTATTTATGTTACTTCATTTTATGCCCCAAATTCAGCTTTTTAACTTCTTCTCTGAAGAGGTTCTGTATCTGATACAGGGTGATTCATCTTCAGGATGAAGTGTCTATTGATCAGCTGTTATCCAACCTACAATAGGCATGTAATACAACCTGATCTCAGAGGGCTCAAGAGGGAATTCAGTGGGGACCAAGGAAAGCACCTTCTATAAACTCTTCAGTGCAAGCAGAAAGTACATTAGTAGAAGCTGTGGCGTTACATCAGAAACCCCAGCCCCAAGCACAAGGACAATATAAGAGCAACAGGGCCACTGCTAGAAGAAATACCCTCAGTACCATCCCCACCTACAGGGGGGTGTGAGCATTTCTGATCACGTTTTCATAGTAAAAAACGGAGAAATTCGTGCCCAAGAAACTTTACAGATAGAGTCCATTAATGTCTCCTAAACCCTCTGTAATATGAAAGGGTTATACTTCCCCCCCTCCCCGAACACAAAGAGCAAATATCTACTTTCATGAAGAGTGACCTTTACATTGCAGTAGGAGAATGAAAGAACAAGGCAAGAATAGAGGCAGGTCTTTGTGCAAGGGGATCCACACAATGCGTGCATTGACTCTCAAGGTTGGTGTTGGACCGAGCCCAGAGAGGGTACTTGTCTCTACAGACAGCAGAGCTCTTCAGAAAAGGTGTACTGCCTTGAAAACAGAGGTGCACTGACAACCTGGCTCAGTGACAGCAGAAGAGCTGCCTGGGAACTTTTCAATAAGCCTATTATTCTTTGGAAAAGTCCACATCTTTGAAATCAGAACTGTTTGTAGGTAAGGGCCAGTTTTAATAAAGCATCCCTTTTTTTCCTTTTTTTTTTTAAAGAGAAATTGCAGTAATTTTTAAGTTTTCTTTTAGTTTTTTTTCCCCAGATTTTAATATGTTTCCATACAGCATTTCCACTAATTAAAACTAAGCTAAAATATCGATATGACCAGAAAGAACAGGACACAAGAAAACTACACCGAAATATATCTATTGCCATAATCATACTGTAGCTTTGCAAAAACTTCAGGCTTTCCAGTTTTCATCTAGATATTTTCCCTGGGACAAGATCTGTTTCCTGCAGCTCAGCATCATGCTGTTTCTTGTAGTAATTTTGCAGGACATGAACACTGATGTTATGGGTAAAGTAACTCTATTTTGCACCTTCCTCTGATTTCCTTTTTCCTCTTTGATGTTCACCTCCTACTAGAACATTTTCACTGATATCATTCTCAGGCTGAATGCGACCTGATTCAGATCTCATGCCAATTACTCTGACATTGTCAGAACTAAGCCAGTTTACACCAGCTGAGGAATATGATTATTTAGCAGTAGTATCAGTCCTCTGCCTCCACCTTCAAGATTTCTGGCATGGGTGAAGGCTTTGAATGAAAGCTAACTCACTCAGAAAAAAAGGATAAGAAACTGCATTAACTCCTGTATTTGTTAAAAAGAAAAAGGAAAAAAATGGGGGGAAAAAAAGATTAAATCATAGCTGAAAAAAGTGGATTTCCTTTATATTATTCGTGATGCTGAACAAGTGAACCTGTATCCCTCCTAGACCATATTATCCTTTATATTAGAAATGCAGAACAGAGAGGATGATGTACAGCTTGGCAAACCCCATTCCTCATAGGCCAGGTCTCAAAAGTCACAGTGGCAAACAGAATTAATTGACTACACTGGTGGTAACCTCTATCAAACCTGCTTATGACTAGCAACGATCAGAGCTGAGCAAGATGGAAAAAACCCACAAAACAGAGGTGGGAAGGCTCAGGGTGTCACTGTCTGGGTGCTTTGTGGATGTGAGTTATACAAGGTTGTTTCACAGTTACCAAAATAACTACAGAGAGAACTTTTGCTGGAGGTTCCTGAAAGGGGAATAGTGGCACTTGGGTAATGCTCTGTGGAGGAAAAGCAGCATCCTCATCAGGTGAGAGGAGCAGGGACAAGGATCCAGTTCCTTCCAGAGGAAGAGGAGGCAGCAGGAGCCTGATCCCAGGCAAGTGTGTCTGGGCTGACAGCAGAAAGGAAAGAGGACTGCCAGCAGTTTGCAAAGCAGGAGGAAACAGTGACTGAGCAATGTGGAGGCAAGAGGGGACTTCTTTCGCACATGGCAGAAGCTGCTTAGCAGCCCATTTCACCTGCCTGGGCTGCTTTTCTATCTCACAGGTTCCCTCCGGTTCTCAGCTCACAAGGATAAGAGAAACCTGCTCCCAGCTGACTTCTCTAATCACGGTCCCCAGCCTGCAAAACAGCTTAGGAATGACAGGGTCAGACGAAGAGGCCACTCCTGGGGCACGGACAGCTGAAGCAAACACAGTTGCTCCCCTGTGGTCTTCTTCCTCCTTTCGGCACTTTCAGGTGCTACAAGAAGCACCGAGAACTCTTTCCTTCCTTCAGATTGCAAGGAGTCATTCTTCTTCTACCACCACTTGCCTTCTGCCTCACAACCCTCAGCGGCCCCTCTGTGCTACGGGTCTGCTCTTAGGGACCCCCCCTCTCCTTTCACATCTCCAGCTGTGGATAGAGAAGACGCAAGTTAGCCCCAAGATCCAACAGCAGGCTGGTGTAACAGACCACGTCCAAAGCACCTGCGCCCCAAACAGGGCTCAGTGCATACCTGTCTGTACTCAGCAACCCTGTGGTTCCTCCTAAAGCCACCTCTCTCCTTCTCAAATCATTATCTTAATGTTCTCCCTATCATCTCCCACCCTTCCAGTAATGTTTTTATTCTGACTGCCCCCTCCCCCATTATCCCATCCAGCTTTTCAACAGCTGAACACCCTCCCTGATGTGGCCAGGGCTGGCCGAGTGCAGATAAACACAGCACCAGCTCAGCACACGCTACCACATGGTAATTTCTCAGGGGCAAAACCAATTTAGCATAGTTTCCCACCCTGGCAGTGTTTTTCCTGTATTGCAACTCAATTTACTGCTCCAGCTATATGGAGGCAACTGCCTGAGGGCTGTACTGACACTGGACCGCATTTAAGAATAAATCTGTTAAAACTGATCCACTTGAGCCCCTGAACAGGGTTGCACTGCTGTATCTGCCGGGCCAGCAGCTTGCAGCATGGGAAAAAGGGAGAACTGGCCAGAGAAGGGCAGGATCCTCTTAGGCTGCCTTTGCTGCCAGAGACATTGTAATGCAGAGCCATCTTCTGCCTTGTGTTTTGTCTGTCTTGTTTACCTTTGGGCAAGGACTGTGTTTATAAAAAAGCAAATAATTGGCATATGTTAGATACGCATCCAACAAAAATGACAATTAGGGGGAACAAGAAAGTGGATTAGAAGTTTGTGCCTAGATCTGCACTCATTCCAAATTCAGCAGTGGACTCAGGGATCTAGCTTCAGTTTTATTTGTGCATTTGTTTGCTCACCTTTTTATGTGTTTTATTTCATTTGAGCTAATAAATGCAGACACAGATATGATTGATATGAATCTCCCCAAATTTCAGGATATAACTTTAGCCTTTTGATCCAGGACCCATCTGAACTCGAACCAAAGTAAATGGATTTTTTTTCCTTGTAATAACTATGTTAAAAAAATACACAAAACCCCCAAACTAATAGTGCTGCCCTTCTACCTTTTGAAAGCACAAGGCTGTAAATACGTGTGACTCGACGCCTAACATGTGACAAGATTCACAAACAGTGATAATATCTTCTATTAAAGCAACGGATATTGTTAGAAAGAACTTTAGCGCACATCATTTTCTTTGAGACCTGCACCATTATAACTGCAACATGTTTGGCATATACACAAACTCGGGGGCTCTCAACCCCCGGTGGGTCTTACAGGCACAAATCCATTATCACAATATCCCAAACACAGGAAAAAAAAATTGTCAGGGGGTAGCAGGGAGGGAGGTTTTTTATTTGTCTTTCTGTTACGGCCTTCAAATTGAATCTGACACACAATATCCAGATTATCTGCTCAGCATGAAAACAAAGAAAGTTTTTTTGCTTTTTTTTTTTATGAAAGCGGAGGTGTAGACGAATGTCTTGGGGGCTGAGAGTGTTTCAAGCACCTATTACCATAAATTAGCCCTAAAATATTGGAAGCTGGCAGCCATGCAATTATCTGATCTCCCTTCCCCAGTTCACAAAGCAAGGATGGAGGCACATCGATGCGAACACTCCACGCTCCCCACTGGACTGTGTCATTTTGTGCGAGGGGGAGTCTTAGTGCGGCATCTCGCGAGGAGGCTTTGTTTGTTTGTTTGCACATTGATCTGTGCCTGAGCGAGAGATAATCAAACATCACCTCCTTATCAAGCGAGAGAATTGAAGCCTGCGGTTTTGATCCAAATATTTGAAGTGCGAGCCTCAGAGACCTGGGGGAGCAGGGGGAGGAGAGGAGAAGTCCAACACTGAAGCTTAAACCCTTCCGTTACAAGTCAGCCACTTTTTCTTGTGGATTTTAGCCACATTCTCTTTTGTTAATCAATTGAGAAATTTCAGACAAACCTTTTTGACCAGGCACCTTTTAGAAGCCTGCAAAGCTTTATGGCAATCAGTGAAACTTGTACGCGTCTCATTCCTCCAGCAGAGGACAGCGACAGGCACGCACACAGCCAAATTCAGCAAGCCGAAGGGGAAACCTGCCCGCAGAACTGCCTCCTGCCAGAGAAACGCACTCTTGTTCCCCCAGTAACTCCAAGCGAGGGTGACCTCGAAAGGGCTGCTGTTTGAGGACCTGATAGGGATCCTTCATCCCAAAGATGTTTCACTTTTATTTGGAAAGTGGCTTGGCAGCAAGTCAGCTTCACCCTCTGCATGGAGATGCCCTGCGTTACGCACGCACGCACACACAGGGGCACAGGCTCCAGCCAAATCCGTGATGCTGCTCCGCTCACAACGGCGAAGGTCGGGTATCAGCGGGGTGACATGGCAGCGCTTTATATCCACGTTATACTCACTTTTTACCGGTGTAAATACCTTCTCAGAGGAGAGGGCAAGCTCCAGCCCGTTGTCTCTAATGGTCCTGAGCAAAGCCTCTAAGTGCATGTGTGCATGCATACAGCCAGATAGGATAGTCCTCCACACCGTTAGGAGCTATGCATTAAAGGCACATGCCATCTTATCCTCTACCTGGGTACTCTCAGAGCTCTCTAATCCCTGTCACCCACCAGGATGTATTATATCCATACTAACTAATTTCACAGCCTGTAAATTACAGGCGTACTCTGCGTTTCTTCATCTCATTAGAGAAGGTTAATTTAAGCAGACAATCAACAAAAAATACAGAAAACTAGTTTGGAAAGAGGATTTTGCTGTGTCTCTGGCAGACAATGAATTCACAACCCCAACATCTGCCACCACTAGAGAGAAAATGCTGTAGGGAAAAAAAAAAAAGGAAAAAAAAAAAGAAAAGAAAGAAACTCATTGCTATTTCCTCTGATGAATGGTGAATTTCCAATTAGCATTTTAATTACTCAAGCCAGACTTTCAGCTGGTTTGATGATCACAAGAAACTCCATAAGCAACAAGTCATCTTGGTTTGACAACACTTGCTGGAGTAATGCACGAGACACCTACGGGAGTTAGTCTGTGAGGCTTGGTGTATCTCCTGGAAAAATCCTGCAGCATTAATTGCCCTTAAGTTTTTATTTATAGTTTTATATACACCCTTGTCCCACCCAAGAAAGTCCTACAAGAATGTTGTACCTGAGGCCGTGGGTACAAACAGTCTAGCTTCTTGTAAGGCATATTCTGACAGGCTCCACTTCGTCTTCAGGCAGGTCCTACAGCAAATCCATCAATGGGACCCTACACATATGAACCCATACTGCTTGCCTGAGCAAACCCTGCAACAAATCAATCCCCTAGCATTACAGACGCCTTCTCTGTGTCCTTCACCTGAGCTAATCCTACAGCAAACCTGTCCCAGGGGACTGACGGATGGGCCCCTCTCCGCAGGAGGTCTGGTGATGATAACCCAGCCACGCCGTTTGTTTGTGTAACAAAAAAAGAGCAGGGCATTATTTTAAGTACCTGCACAGCATTAGAAAATGCTGTGTCCTCTGGGGAAGCGGGGTGAGCAGGGTTATGGTCATCCGTGCAGATGAGGATTGCAGCTTTGACTCTCTGGAATATTTGCTCTCTGTTTCTGCACCATAGTAACATGCTTGGGTTTTGCATGGGACAGGCTCCTAACACAAGCTGGGATTTCAAAAAGCTTAGGAATTTCATTACTAATAGAGATGCTAACACAGACTGCTCCTGTAATTCCAGGCACTGGCTTATTCGCCTCATGGTTTGCCTGGAGGGGAAAAGCCGCTAGGTGGAAAGATGCACTAAGCTTTGAACCCTCAACTTGGTGCTGAGGATCCACAAACATCTCGGTGAATGGGGAACTGACATAAGCAAAGATCAATAATATGCTACAAGAAATCAGACAGGTCTGAGACTTAGCTTTAAGGCTCAGAATGGGTGATCGGGAGATTTGGGTTATTCTAATAATTAATTTTAACAAATCTGGACATGGATCAAGCTGAGGACTGGGCCATTGTAGATGATCATTCTTCACCTTGACTGTCAGTCCACTTCAGTAATTTTTTTCCTCCCATTTTGGCTTGTTGTCTGGTGGCTTTTTGTTGTTTGTTGTGTTGTTTTTTTTTTCTGGGAAGACTTCATTTTCTCTCAATTTTTTATGTGATTTCACAGCCTTAGGAAGACATTTGATGTTCACCACACGGCAGCCTTCTGTGGTGTAAAGCTACCTGCGCATCCTGGGTATATATGTTATCTATGAAAAAATAACCATTTCTCCCCAACAGTAATAATGAAATACCAGAACTAAATCTGTTTGCCTGGAAGAAAATTACAGATGGGACAATCATTTATTCAGAGCAAAGAAAACCAAACAAACCAAACCAGCAGTGCCCGTTTCATTAGCTGGACAAATGGAGTTTTTTTAAGTTCTTGGCAGTCTGATGAATAAGGGTAAGGTCCCTACGCTGTCCGACAGTCCCTTCAGATGGAGGTACAAACAGAACAGAAGGAAAAGGTTGGGAGGAAAAGCAGAGTTGTGTTTGCAGAATGAGGGGGTCTGAATGGGAGCGTTGGTTTCTGCGTTGCGGTTATACACAGAGCACGCAATGTTGCCAAGTATGTACCCAAACCCTGACACAGGACGGACACTGGTCCTCTGGTCGCTTTTCTTTTTTAAAGTGATCTTGTGAAATAAATCATTCACTGCAAGTGAAACCTAATCTTTCCTTCTTTCCACATCCCGCTCCCGCATTCCCATCCTTTCGTTCTGAATGAGGGTGCCCAGACACGCTCCCTTCTTGCAGTTTATGTTCTTTTCCCCTCAAAGGCCTAAATGTGGACACCACTCAGTCACTTGGAGAAGCTCCACCAGGAGCAGAGCCATGTAAATCCCACAGGGAAGTACACAATGCTTTTCCATGTGAAATGAGAAACCAAAAATTAGACATTTTCTCTACCCCAGCAGCCTTGCTTCCCCTACCTCCCCTTTCCCCTTTCCTCCTTCCAATTCCACTCCCTGCCCCATCTCTGCCTCCAGTCCCTCCTTCTCACCAACCGCTTGGTAGGATCCCACCAAAGCAGGCAAGTGGAACACCTCACTTTCAATCCCTGAAAGAGGCCAGGGCACAGAGGAGTTTATTATATCATAAATTAGAACATGAAAAGCTAATACATTTCATACATTTGTCAGAGAGAGAGAGAGAGAGAGGGATAAAAAAAATCTTTGCTGCCAGGTTCCTTATAGCAAATCTGTCACGTTGGAGAGAAGCTGCTGAAATAGAAGTATTTACAGACAGATAGAGCCCTGGCGCAGAATACCAAAGCTTGCTGCTGGACGCTTCAGGGCTGTATCAGGAGCCAGGATAGAGTTCTCAAGCCAAACCGCACACAGGCCCGCTGTAAGCACCTTAGCTCTTCTTGTGTGGGGCTAAAATAATGCAAAGCAGAGAGCTGTGGCAAAGCTGCCTGTGCCTACTGCGGGCTTTCAGAGTGCACGTCTAAGGACTCGGGGGACTCTGCTGATGTTTGCACTGTAAGTCTGAATTTACCTGGTGCTGTATTACAGCAGAAAGGCAAAAAAAGTGAGATCCCAGATAGGATAAACCAGATGAATTTTCTGGGAAATCTGTTCTACCTGCCAGGTGCCCAGCCCCTTGCCTTCCTTGCTTTGTGCTCATTCCAGACGGATGGTCCCGTTTCAGCTGAGCCTTTCCCCAGTTCCGCTGCACAACGGGTCCCTATGGCACTGCATTTCTGCTGCCTGAAGGACGGAGCTGCCTGGCACACCCAGTGACGATGGCTTTCGTATCTCTCTTTCCACAATTCAGAACTCAAGTCAGGGAGGCATTTGCCAGACATAATCTCCCTTGAAATAGTCAGCAAGTCAGACTTAATTAAGATAAAGAACAGCAAAAAGCACCCATAATTAAAACTTAGAGCTGCCTGCACAGATGAAAAAGTAAAAGGAGCTAGGCGCTGGAAGGAGCGTTGTGTCTGAAGTTGGTATTTACCCACAGCCAGGTTTTGTGTCCAGGAGGATGTACCATGGAAGATGTCAGGGGCGGTGCCTGACAACAGTTTAGTTGAAATTGCACACAAATGACCTTATCTGATGCTTGCCCAGCCTGATCGTGCAGCTGCTGAACTGGTTAGGGAAATGCAATAGTTGCTGCTTTGGTTATTTCAGCTTTCACCACCCCCAGCCCTCAGGACACAGCTGGAAGCAGACCTGCGAGACTGGCTTTTGGGAACATTTATCTCTAGAGATAGAGGTGTACTTGAAGACAGCATTGATAAACGGATGGCTTGTAACAAGAACAGCCATGGAAATCCATCTCACCTAATCCATCTCTCCTGACATCAGCCAATAGCTAAAAGTAGCATAGGAAGAAGGCAAGTATATAGGGATTCTTCCTCTGAATGGTCTTCCAGCCTCTGCAAAACTATGTGGCAGCAGCTCCCTGAGTTGCTTTAACTTGTCAGTCCTTCATGGATCTTTCTTCTTTGACTTCTACCCTGGCTGTTGGTGCAGGAGTCAATGCATAAACAGTTTTCAGAACTATGCTACTGGCATCCAGATCTCTCTTCCCCAGAGCAGTCTCGTTTCCAAAGAATTTTGCTCTCTCCACCCTTCAGACTCCTTCCTTTGCTCCTCTTCCCCACCTCTATGCTCCACCTGGGAGAATGAACATTTATAGTCCCAGAGCACGGGGCAGACATCAAAACACGCAGCTGTGGAGAGGAGCCGGACCAGTCAGCTGAGCTGTGCTTCGCCACGGCTTAGATCCGTCTATCTCCAGAGCTTTGCTCGACCCCAGCGTCCCGTCCTCCTAGCCAGGGTGGTTTATTCAGGCACTTACAGAAGCTGCCAGACAAACCACTCCAGATTAATTTCACTCTCTTCCTCTCTCTTTTTAGAAACTTTTAATTAGTCCCCAACTCAGCACCATTATTAGTATTTGTTATTAAGTATTAAAATCACTCACCCCCAGCTCCCTCTCCCCCTGCTTCCTTCTTCCAGCCCTTTGTTTTAATTGTTATATTTTTTCATCAGTGATCAGCCAAGCTTCCCTAATGATGTAGACTCATTTAAAGGGTTTATAACTCCGGCACAAAACTCCAATAAAAAAGCGGCAGACTTGCTGGGAACCTCCTGGGGCTATTCAACAGCCAGGAACACAAACTCATTTACTACTTGCCTGTTCCCCCCTTTCCATAGTCACCATCACCCATTCTGTCAAAATATCCTCCTCTGCACACACAGAAAACCCTCACTTTTCCTTTTCCACATCTTCTCCCACCCCTTCTCAGTTCTTTTTCCCTGCGGATCAAGACAAGGGAACTGGAAAAAGCAGTTGATGGGCACATGGTGAAGTTAACAGCAAATAGACTAAATCCACTGTTTCTCCCAGTCTTTCCCCCGTCGATGCCAGCATTCCCATCCCCTCTCAAGAGGAAAAATATAAAGTGCCACCGTGAGACTGAGGAAAGAAATGATCTGGCTTTATTTCTCTGTGAGTATATTTAGCAGTTGCAAGTTACCCCACTAAAGATCTTAAAAGCCTTTTTTACAAATCTGCAAGTCAGAATTGTTTTTTCTTCATTGCTTTTTTCACTCTGCTATAGGTTTACACACCAGACAAAGGGTTGTTTGGTGAACTCTCGGTGTCTTGGCCCAGCTTCCCATTAAATACAGATGTTGCCTCCAAACCTGTGTTTAGCCTTGCGCACAGCCAGCAGTAAATTCATGGGGACCCAAGCAGGAACAGGAGTGCAAGCTGTTCTCCGTGGCCATAGGCACACTTATGCTAGGGTCTAATCTGACCTACGGGGCTTCTTGCCCATGGCCTTGGGCACTGGGCAGTTAGCCAGTTATAGGGGCAAGCCAGGAGGATACATCTTTCCTCCAGTGATCTCCTTGTACCAACCTTTTTGAGGGAAATCTCACAAAAGCTATTCTCTCTATATGTACACAGAAACCCCTTCTGAAATGGCGAGGAAGGAAGGGAACACGAATGGCAAAAAGCGACTCAAGTAAAGCTAGGCATATGTGGAGGCAGCTAGCTTGCACAGGGTGGATTTATGTCACCTGCCTTTAGACATCTGCCACGTGGATGCTTACATCTGAGCTAGTCACTGTAAATGCAATAGGGAAAATAAGCACTTTTAACATCCTGGTTATCCTGGCCTTGTAACCCAGTGGAATTTTGACCCCCTTACACTGAAAACCCCAGTTCTTCCAGCTGATACATTTGCCAAAGCCTTCCATTTCAAAATTATGGAGCAAACGATGCCATTCAACGGTCTTGCTTTGAAGTCACTATTACTCCCAGAATTGTGCCTGACAACATTACAACTGCGATGACCATCTGAGTCACAATTGTATTGATACAATCTACAAGCAGCCTTTTGTTCTCACTTGAAAGGGGCTCAGCTGAAAAGCCCATCAGTGTGTTCATTCATCTTCAAAAAGCCGGAATTATTTGGTGGGAATAAACAGTTGGAGCTCTTCATTTAGTCATTTGAAAAGGACAGTTTCCCAAGGAACCTTAGCACTATCCTCCCTAGTGAGAGTGCTGGACTCCTCTGAGAGATGATTTCTGGAGCTGGTTGAGCTACTTTGACACAGGTTTCTCATCAGCAGTTTGACTTTTAGGGAGAGAGAAAAATAGTAAAACAAAACAACTCACCCTAATATTTCATGAAAGGTGGAAAAAATTTAATGTTTGGGGAGTTTAAGCAATAGTAACAGGTTTTCAACTTGGACTGAAAGTGCAGTACACTAAATAGCGTCTATGGAGGATGCCTGCAATTAGAGACTGGTTGGTGATACAAAGCTGTCTTCTTGTTTCCAGCTGCTACATTTAATTAAAAGAAAGCTAAACAATCCATTACATTAAATTACTTTCTGAACATTACTTTTCCACATAGGCAATTGTAATGGTTGCCACAGGGATGTTATCTGACCACAGATTGGAAAGGAGATAACCATTCCCGAAATTATTCCATTCTTGCTTGAAATATCACCCAGTCGACCTGGTCAGGAGTTACTCCTTACTGTGTGAGGGACTACAGAAGCTGGTGGGGATTTACCAAGCATATGAGGGGCATTAATGAACTGTAACCCCAACCTCATCTTGTTTGTTCCTGCATCACGTCACATGATGATGAAGATGCCAAATCACTATAATGTCGTGGCAACCAAAAGGGGCTTCTTTCATGTTTCCTCTCTCTACCCTCTGTCACCTTCATCACTGAACCTGCAGTTAATAAAATCATACCATGAGACAGTCTCTACCTCAGCTGCTTCCTGAGAGTTTCTAATCAGTACCAAGCAGTCCAAATATCTTGTTTCAGCTTCTAGCCAGAAGAAATACTCCATCAATAGTGGAAGCTAAATATGACAGGGATAGCTTGAAATATCATGTGGAAACAGAATTTGTAGGACAATTCCTTGTCCCTGTGGGTATTTTGGTTTCAATTCTTCTTTGGAGAAGGGCAAAAAAGATTTGGAGACTTCCTCAGCAGAGCATGGATGTTGCAGTGAGCCTCTAACTTATCAGGCCACAGAGCAGACTTTGCCTCCCGGAGAGCAGCTGCAGTTTTCCCTAGGAACAAAGCCGGTGCCTGGACTCTAGCAGGAAAGGAGGAGATGGCAGTTCCAGTCCTCCTCTGACTGCCGTTGTGCACTGCAGGCAAGTAACCACCTTGCAACTCTGCCACTTTTATAATGTTCAGTTCTCAAAGCAACTACCAAAGCATGAGTGGCTTGTGGCAAAACCAACCTGGGTTGACATCAGGAGCAGAACTGAACAAAAACAAAATACTGGCTCAACTCTGCCTCCTCTGTTACAGCTATGCCCTTACTTTCTGCACTCCGCACCATTTTTCCTCTGAGAAAATTGTTGCCAAGTGGCTATTTTGAACATGGTTGAGTGCAGATTGTTAGAGGAGAGACAGGCTTCTGCTTCTGTCTTGCTGACTATTTTTGTTTTATTCCCCATCTCAGGCAAAAACATTCAAAGGGTAAGTATCTGTTTACTGTTTGTGCATAATGCATTATGGTATGAAATTGTCTTTTCTTCCCTCATTTACAGCATTTGCACCTCATCCTGTGATGACCTCGCAGCAGCAACATGGACCTTTATGACCACAAAGCGCCAGTGCTATCATTCTCTCCCTTAGCTGGCCTTCCAGAAGTGAAATGCCATTGGCTTTGGTTTGTTCGGTACAAACGCATAAATGCGTTCTCTGGTTGGCACCAGTGTGATAGTTTCACTCTGCCTCACATTTCCCCTGTTTGAAGCCTATAAACTGCTGGACTGGATTTTTCAGTTATCAACACCCTCTTAACCCAAGCAGCATTAGCTAAGTCATTCAGAGGTCTCATCCAGGCAAGCAACTTACTCAAATACCAGACACCTTGCGAATGATCCCATCCACTCTCTCAATTTGAGGGCACAGGGAGTACGAGACAGGAATCACAGATTATGTTTATGGTCATGAGAGAGGGGACATTATCAGAGGAGGAAGAAGGAAGCTCAGGTTGAGTCTACACTTTATTATGGTCATAGTAAACACCGAGATTTTGGTTTTACAAGAAAAAACATTACCAAATAATCACCCACATGAGTAGCATTCAGCTTCCCCTAGCTCACATCTTCATGCAAAGAAGTTCATCCTACAGCTTTATGGAAACAAGAAAACCATACCTAACACTGGAGACTACTCCTTTACAAAAGAACCAGAACCCAGCCTGGGAAGCACTAGGTCAATCCTGTTAACATCTGGGTTTTTTTTTTTTCTCTCTGCCGGTCTGTAACACCCTCCCCACCCCCCACCCCCCCAGCAACATAAGCTGTTCCTCCTCAAAGTTTTCAGCCTCTTCTTAAATTTCAATGGTCATTGTACTTGACTGTATTTGTACCTGCAGTTCCCCGGTAGCACTGGGTAAAGATGGAGTGAAAGAATGACAGTTTTTAAGTCCTGCAGTCAGGTCCTCAATGTTCTCAGCATCTGACTCTAGCCTGCAGAGGTGTGAATCAAAGTCTGGTTTCCCATGTGGTCATGCCAGATGGTTGGCTCAAAACCCATCATTTCTTTACAGCAAAACTCACTAGACACAGACAGTAACCATAAGATATATTGGAAACTTGAATCTTGTATAATTTAGACTGCCAACACCCATGCAAAAGATACTTCACCCTACTACTTGTGTCAGCTCTTCAAGGATGGTTTCTTTGCTGAATATGTCCTGAAATATTTCAAGGCAATGATAAAAATAAATTCTTACAGTTAGCCTGCATCTTCTCATTCTAAAAGATCTTGTTGTTACTTCTGAACTTTGATTGTTAAATTACATTCAAGGATCATTTCACATGCCTTAAAAGGCAGTATCACTTCCAAGGAATCCTTGAAAACAGCAACGTCAAACAACAGATCACATGCTAACATTACTTCATTGTCTGTGGCCCTATTACAGTGTGTTCTGCAATTTGTCGGGGGTGGAAGTCTCCAACTATGTCACATTGTACCTTCTACAAAAGAATTAGGAATGCTGAGTAAGTTTCTGCCCTGGTGAAATTGCGAAGGGAGTGCTGGAGATAACATTATTCAGTAGGGCAAATAAAAGTTTAGAAAGGAGACAGTGTACTGAAAACATTCACATGCTTGGAAAACCTGGCACTGTATATTTAGTGACCACAAGAGGTCAGGACATCAGTTTTCCATTGCATCATAAAAGCAACATCTCTAAGAGCCTGGAGCCAGAATACTATTTTAGGTATGATTGTTCAGTTAGGAATTTTAATCTTTAAACATTCCTCAATAGCATCTGTATATGTTTCTTCAGCAGCAGGGGTTACTGCAGGAGCAACAGTCCTCTGTTTGCTGCGCTTGCTTCTAGCAGTGTAATAGTCAGGCTTGTCTGTCTTCATGTTCTAGATCCTGCTCCTCAGCTTGAAGGTATAAAACAGTATTAGATTTCTTACTAAAAGCCACAACCAACACTTCCACTTCCCTGGCACAATGAAACTCCATTCATCAAGAATAAATCATGCTGGTCACAAAGCTGTCTCAGATGTGACCCAACATTGTAGAGTTTCCTCCTACAGAAACAGTTAAGCATCACAAGTTTCCCTTTTCTCCCTTCCAAATGCACTCCTCCAGCATGAATAAAGGTCAGTATATGATAGCAAGTCCATTACATATTTCAATTATTAGTTCAGACATTCTGGTACAAATGCAGTTCTCCGTCTATGAGGGGTCTGTGGTAGAGAGAAAGAGGAAAAAGGAGCTATATAAACCAGCAATATTTATATATATATATATATTTATTTAACTATAGAAACTATATGACATCCTACACACCCGCCCTCTGAGAACCACTTTCTGCACCGCCTCTTTTTATTAATGTACTTTTTCTAGAGTGTCCTGCCCAGGCACTAACTGGGCTTGGCCCAGTTTGGTGTATAAAACCAGATGAGATTACTGTCTGCAATCTTAGGTGATGATTTTTTCATATGCAGGCTTGCTTTACTGGAAGGCCCAGCCTTGGTCCCCATCTCTGGCTGCAGCAGTTCCCCTTTAACGGGTCCTGCTCTGTGAAATTGCATTTCTTTGTTTATTCTACATGGTGCCAAGAATCGCCTTTTTTTTTCATTTTTCTTTTTTTTTTTTAAGTGAAAGTTATTAAGCTACTTCTAGTATAATACCTCTAAATGCCGAGTCCGTGAGAGGGAATTTTAACTTGCTTAATCTGACACAAATGAAAAACTATTCAAGGCTTGAGATGACTGTAAAGTTTAGTGTCACCGCTTTTTCAGTAGAAAAAAAAGGGTTCTCAGCAAAATTTCATTGGAACGCTTGAACTTAATTATTTCCTTTAAAATAAAGCATTGGGCATGTTTTAAAGGCAGAGTAGCAACTGAACTAACAGTCCAGCTTAGTGTTGGGGGGTACATGGGGCAGAAAGAAGATCAGGAGAGATGGAGAGTGTGCTGCTGAAGTAGGGCGGTGGGTATCTGTTCCCACCATGTGACACTGAGCCCATATGCTCGCTCGTGGCTCAAATGGAAATGTCATTCTCTTAAAAGCTAAATTTCAACTGAAAAGACTGCCATCATTTCTGTGACTGTTACCTACAGAGGAAAACGGGAAGGAGAAGCTGACTCAGATATAGAGACCTCAGCTGTCTGAAATCATTCCTTTGCTTGTTCAAAACCATTACATCTGAATTAAAGACATCTTGGGGATGCTCCTCATCCTAAAACTCTTTTTCATTTTTTATTTGCATGTCTGGAGGCAAAAAGAAACAGGATCTGCCAGAGTTAATCTATGCCAGTGCTCAGAGGGACGGCCCCAGGACAGCGTTAGGCCAGTGGATAAGCTTGAATGTCCAGGGAGACAACTGATCAGGAGATTTGAGGACCATTTTCAGAACTATGCTGTGATCTGGTGGAGTCTCAGCACCTTTTTCTCCTTGAAGGAGTGAGGGGGATGAGTTTGTGTTGCTTTCACTTCTCAGCAGCAGCTGGGATAAATGGGCTGAAGCTTCCCTCTACTTTTTGCTCCAACAGTCATGTATCAGGTTTTCCACATCTGAACTGAAACCCATGATTCATAATCAGTTTCGTTTGTGAAATGTTCTTCTAATTGATCAGACGGAGACCAATTTCAGTGTGGGAAACTGAACCCTGAGAAAATTAATTACCCGCCAGGCTAAACCCATTTCCTTTGGCCCAAGTACAGCTTATTGTATGTTACTGAGAGATGACCTAGCTGTCGAGAGAAAGGCAATGCTATAATTCTTTCTAGGACACGCTACATTGGAAGCAGATAAAGTGCTGCTGGCTAAGGGCACTGGCTATGCAGAGTGGGGAGCTAGCATGGGGAAAGGGGTAAAGGGACAGTAAATACATGACAAAAAGGCTCAGAGGGAGTAGAGATAACAGAAAGTAGAAAATATACCAATTTTAAAATCCCAGAGTCCCCTGGGGATTAGTCACTACCCAGGTTGCCTTTGGGGACAAGGGGTTTTAACATTCACTGTGCATATTTGGTATGCATTTTACACCTGTGAGATATGGAGGAATGTCACAGACCCTGGGAAAAAGGCATAGATGGAGAGAGGTTTTTTTGCTGTGGTGCTCCAGTAATGAGCCAGTGCACTTTTCAAGTCTCCACAGCCTCGGGGCGGGAAGGCTTAGAATAAATGCTGTAACTGAGCAGAAGGCATCAGGGAGTAAAAGTAGGCTCTTTCCTCCTTTAGGCTGAAGACATGCAGAAGATCCAGGGTCTCACAGGTGGCTCCAAACGAATGTGAATGAGAGCCTTGCACAGTGATGCAGCATAACCCATTGAGTCTCACTACATGGAAATTGCTGCTCTTACGGCTGACTGCCGTTCCCTTCAGTTACAAGGGCCCCTGACATTAGGATACCAAACTCAAAGCCCTCCAAGACAGGAGGTGTTACAGATTTTTTAATTAAAGTCAATTGGGTAATGAAAGTAGCAAGAGTATATTCCTACAATATAAATGGATAAATTAAAGCTCACAGCAAAGATGACAGGCATGGAGACTGTGAAGAGACCAGATCTTAGATGGAAATTCTAATGACTGCCATCTTTAAGCTAATGACATCCTGCCCACGCGACTCTGCCAGCTTCGAGGCTAGCAAAATAACTGCAGAAGGAACATGATTCTCCCTCTTTTTTAGACTGGGGCTTCAAGAATAAAAAATATTAGTCTTACAGGATACTCAGGCCTGCAATCCCCTAACAGTAAGAGCCAGCTACTCCTCAGATGCTCCAGGTTAATAGAAATACTTCCTTGGCTAGACCCCAGCACAAAACAAAATAGGATTTATAGCCAGAGTAAAGCTAATCAAAGAAAAAGGACAAAGGTTTATCAGCAGCTGGAACTTTTGGGAAGCAAAGAATTTAGTGATGTCTGGGTCAACAATATTCTCTTGCTTCAGAGCACCCTCAATGCAGATTGCTTGGGGAATACCTTAACTTGATGAAAAGTTTTAGCCCTTTGACTTCTGACAGGACAAGATTTAGATTCAGGTGTATTTACTGGAAAACCTAAGATTCAAACAAAATAATCTCTCTGTTGCTGTTAGCCTTTTATCAGCACCTGTGTGGATGTGCTCTGGAGCTCTGTGTAAATGCAATATACTTAAACGAAGAATGAGCAGAATGACCTCTTCAAATGCAGATGTTGGGCTTTTTTAAAGCCCTGGGGTTCAAGGATCACAAAGCTGGGCTAAGGCTCCTGGCCTTCATTCCTCCCCTGCCCACCTTTTTCTCGCTCTGAGAAAGAGGATGACAGACTGAGAATCAGGCTCAGTGTATTTCTCAGAGGGAAATATATTTCTACAGCAATTCCTAATGGTACACTGTGGAATTTTCCTCTTAAAACAGGATTTTGCTTTTCACATACAATGCTTCAGACACCTCTGTTCCCAAAACCTCAGATGCTTAGGGCTCCACCTCCCTAGGTCAGTCGGGAGCAGGCAATAAACTGCTATGGAGGAGGGAGGGAAACCTGTGTGTGAGTAGTGGTGAGGTATGGAAATAAACATGTAACAAAGAAAATTGAAAAAAGTTTCCACCAAATTAATAATATTGAGATTATAGCTATTCTATTTAGGACCTCTTATTTTGGCTATGACACAGCCAAAGTGTAATATAACTGGAATCAAAATGGATGGAAGCCGATCCATTGATGTTTATGGCTACTGTTAGATTCTGATAGATCCTGATAGTCTACTAAGTAAACGCCACACTATCTACCTCTCAAACCAGATTTCACAGCTTCTTGCGTCTCTTGCAGCATGAATATTTTTATTTTTTTAACCCTATTAGTGCCCTGTTCAACTCTTTTCCTTCTGTGGGTACAACAGGAACACTCCAAAAATCAGAGATCTCTGAACTGAAATACCGGTTTTGAAGGGGGCAAATCCCATTTACATCATAGCTGTGAACCCATTCTTTTATGGGCAGCTTTGTGTGTCTGTGCAAGTACAAAATCACCCAAGAGAATGTTGGTGAGTTACGTCAGTTTAGTATGCTACCACCCACCAGCTGAGCTACTGTAACAGAGCTTAGGTCCACTCCTACCCCTTAGCCCTTGGATAAATTGCAAAACCATATGGCTTGGCTTCAGCTTTCCTTTTCCACATCTCTCTGCCCCTCACCTGTTCTATTTTTCAAGACGAAAAGAAAAATAAGAAAAAATAAAACATTTTTGAAGTTTTCTTCAAAAAGATAAAAGCTATTTTCTAAGCTCTCATTAATTTTAACATCCGGAAAAGTGATTAAAAAACCAACGTGCACTTACTGAAAAGAAATGCAGGAGACAGTTTGAGGTGAACAGTGACTCTTCTGGAGAATGTTGCTGGTCCAAGTGCGGTTCCCCTGGCCATTCATCCAGTGCCCATTGAGGGGGAAAGGAGATGAGATATTACTCCATTATAGTCTAGAATTTATAATTCATACAATGCCAATGAAATAATGATAAATGACTGAATTGTTCACAAAGACCATTCTTCATACTTTAACCCATTTGAAAAAAAAAAAAAGATTTTTTTTTTCCCTTTTCTTAACTTTCTCTTAATGACTCCCTTCCTTGCCTTCACTTCCCTTGCAGCCATTCGGCAGAGATGCTCTAAAGAAAACACTCGTGTGAGAAGCCTAAATCTCCCCCTCTGTCTCTGTCCTCATGGACATCCCAGCATGTACATACGTGTGAATGTAAGTATGTATGCAGCTAGCTCCCTTTATGCATATCCCTCTACCATCTGAGCTGTTTAAGATAACCTATGGTCATGATCTTTTCATGTGATTTGTCTGCACTTCAGTTTCCACCTTTTTTCAGTGGAGAAGATGAGTAGTAATAAGGAACCATAACATTATATTATAAATCAGTTCTTGGTTTGTTTGGTCGGTTGTTTGGCCTATGTGAGAGGACAGGAGCACATGAGAAACATGAGGTTCTTTCATATACACTGCACTTTTGAGTCCACAGAACCAAACCACTGCACTATAAATCCTTGGGCTGGGTGGGAAAGCTTTTCCGCTCCTGGTAATTCACCTGCTGCTAATTCACCTGGCCCTGTCTGAAAACAGTTGTTCCTTATCCTTGGGAAAAGCGAGCAGCAGATGAGCAACTGCTGGAAACAGGAGTTGGTAAAGAAATTGCACCTTGAAGAGCCACAGCTCTGTTGTTAGATTGATCGTGAGTGGTAGAAGTATTAGTCATCCTTTGCTCTGAGCTGTTGTACAGAGGTAATCTAAACCTGAAGAAAAACTTGTAAAGACCATAGCACACAGATGGATGGATAGATAGCTAGATATATCATAAGAAAAAATAACAGTTTAAAATTACATTTCTGTTTGTGACCTCATTTTCTAAAGTCCTGAGTGTTCATTTCAGTGGAACATGCTGTGGGAGCAGTCCTCTGGGGAATTAGTCTAGAGGCAGGTGTCTGCACTTAGAGACCTATTTTTGCAAATCTTAGTTATGTATATTTGGAAAGGTGAGAAAGCACCAGCCAAGGATGTTTTCTAAAGGTCAAACCTTTCTTTTTGCTGGAGCTTTCCCCCTCTGCTTGCTTTTTTCCCAGGTACTCCCTAAGGGCAGAATGAAACTCCATAGCTCTGAGCACATCCTTTGTCCTGCTTAATCATTGTCAGCAGCCCAAAAAATGAGATAATGGCAACCCATCTTGGGGACTCCAAGATCCTGATTGTTCAGAAAGGTCAGAGAAAAACTAAGTTTCTAATCTTTGCAAAAGAAGAGATTAGCAGGCAGCCTTGCTGAGCTGTTGAGGGGAAAAAAAAAAAGGAAAAAGAGAAGAAAGATGATATAAGGCTATTTGGGTTTGACTTCCACAGAAGGAGCTGGGAACCGTGAAACAAAGCCATGACACTGAAAAGAACGCAGGGGGAAAATTCCTCTGCAGAATACAGTAGTGAATACACAGGCAGCATGAGGGACAACTGGGAATACAAAAAGACACGAGCTATGGGGAAAGAATATTCTGGGATAACACTAGTCAGGATGCTCTTTATTTCTCCAACATTCAAGGCTGCTAGCCTTCACCTCTGATTCCTGCAGGAAACTAGTATTGTAGCTGTTGTGGCTGAAAAAGGAACAGGGCAGGTAGAAAGGATGGATGGGATTTCTCCCCCATGGACTCCCATTCTCCCCAACAGCCTAAAGGTGATTGACAAGATCAGCTAGCTGACTGGGCTTCCCCTGTAGTCCACAGAGGAATCATCACCCGTGAAAGACAATTCCACCCATCATAAAAGAAGTGACAAATGCAAAGGGAAGAGATGAATCAGCTCTGAGGCACTCATCTGTTTTCCCTGGTTAAAGGGGGGAAAAAAAAACAACAAACCATGGGATAATTTCAGGATAGAGGGTTAATCCCACCTGCCCTGAGTGAGAAAAATCCCACCCAAGAGCCTCTGATGAGTCCCTTCTGGCTGGAGCAGATGCTGGAAGCATAAAGGGCCCTGCCCCATGGTCTCATCTCATGCCATCTGTTACAGAAGGACCAGAAAGTGCCGAAGCAGAGATCAGATCTGAAAGGCTGTGTCAGACACACCATACAATCACCTTGTCCAGCTCTATTTTGTCTCTGTAACACCCAAATGATAAAGGAATTTGTAGGGATTGTGATTCCTGTTCCAGTTTTGAGGACATTCTGGCAGCAGATGAGAGAAGAATTTGGGGCCAAAGACTTACAAAATTCAGGCCCAGATTTCAAGCATTTGAGGTTTTAAGTTATTTTATGCTGGAAGTTTGGCTTGAACACATCTTTAGTAGCTGCTAGAATCAGAAAGAATCTCCAAACCTTTGGAAGTATTCCTAGTGCAAGAAATTACCAATTTCCATATTTTTGTTGCTCTTGATGTTTTTGACACTCAGGAACAAACTGTCTTCATTTAAATGAGATGAGAAAAGTATCTTCTGCAAATTATGCCATTTCTTTTCTCCATTATGTTTTTCTGCATCTTCTGGCAGCGCTGTTACAAAACCAACAGCGAACGGTCGAGTGGAACAGCAAAGACAATAACCTTAATGGAAAGAAATTGGGAACTGGAAGATGACACAGATTGCATTAGAAAAAAAAAAGTGAAATAATATTTAATTTCCCTGGTCATAAATAATATGTCCGCCCACATTACAAGCACATCAAAGATGACAGGAAAAATAGTCAGTGACATGAGAAAATATCATTATTTCTTCATTAAATGTTTTATATATTTATAAAGGGGGAAAAAAATTAAAAAGGCACCCTGACAAGCAGAAATATAACAGTTGAAGGGCCATTGAAGAAATGAATTAGGACTATATAAGTATGCAGATGCATAGATCAAAAATAAAGAATAAATCTGCCCCAGGCAAAACTCTGACAATTTTTAGAACCAAGTTCTGTTTCAGAACGGGACGGAACTGCTGCTGGTGGACTCTGGACACCATTCAACAACCAATATGCACCGTATGTTCACATCAGGGCTGCCTTTCTGATAAAGAAAGGAGATCTGGTCTCCTTAATATTTTTGTGTACTGACGGCTGGGCAGAGAGGCTTCTTACACAGCAACCACTGTGCCACAATACCTTGCAGAGTGCATCAAGCCAAACATAGAACATTGGATTTTTGATGTTGGTTTTGCAGGAAGCTACCAGAAATTTGGGAAGGTTGTGGAGGCTGTGACTGTAAACTTAAAGTAGGGCCAGGGCCCAGCAGGTGAACGTCAGGAGCACTGCAGGTCCAGCTGAGCTGCTTTATTTGCAAAGGGATTTACACTCTGTGCACGTTACTAATAATCTCGATAGATTTCAGTTTCTTGTGCACACTATTGCTCACCCTTTATGGAGCCCAAAAGTACCAACAGTGGGTCAGTGAGGGCAAAAAAGGCTCCATATGAAAATGAGACCTTTAGGGGAAAGGGGATCTATACTCCTGTATGGCTTTTCTTGTGCTTCTCCTCTACCCTCAGGGACAGTACCTCTGTAAGAACTCAACACTGAGACGCTGATTGTTTCTGCCTCTCTAATGATCCATCCTCTTCATCTCTCTCCAGCCCTGGTGACCAGAACTCATCTATTCAGAGAAACATTATCACTGTCATTTCTGCTCCAAGACACACAGCGTCACTCATCAACAAGAAGTCAAGGTCACGACACCCCCAAACACGCAACACACAGACTCATCTCTTCTGGTCTCCATGCTGCTGAGAACCTCCCTCCTCACACACGCACTAATGGCACCATTACTGCTCCCCTCCAGATTGTTTAACAGATGCTCTTGATAAATACCAGAGCAGCTGAAAATCTGCAGGAAATGAAGCACGGCTGCCCAGCCGCCACGGTTGCTAGTGAAGGATAGGAGACACTTACAAGGTCTTCGAGATGGGTATTGCACGAGCGAAGGTATTTGGCCTTTTCGCTAGGACTGAAGGGTCTAGAGTCAGGGGGTGGAATGGGCCTGAGCAGTACAAATTTTATAAAGTATTATCAGCTCCCAGGTTCCTGGCAAGGGTGGGTTCTCCTAAAGGAAACGTTATGAACTGTGCCAGGCTGTAGGGCTCCCAGCTGCATCTGTGCAAGCAATGAATTCACTGGAAGCTAGCAAACACAGAATTTACAGTTCGAATAAATATACACAGTGTGTGTGTATATATATGTTTATATTTATGTGTGTGTTTATATTTGAATTTTAGTGTTCTCAAATAGCTATGTAATGTATTTGTGAAGACAAACTGTAAACAATCCATTTGGGGGACAGCAAGCTTGTTACAGTCCTTTTTAGCTAGACAGCCAGAGAAGTTTCCCAGGTGTTCTCTCCACTGATATTGAGTAGTCGCAAGTAATGGATAGATTGAAGCATTAAGATTTTTTTCCCCCTTTTGACTTGCAAAAGTAAGTCAACCTTGCAAAATGCAATGGCCCTGTGAAATCCGTATTTCATCGAGAGAAAAGGTTCTGTTTAAAAGAATGTGCCTCTCTCAAAGCCTCTGCTGACCCCAGAAGTGGTGTATCAAAATACAAGGGGCCTAGTGACTGCAAAGACGTTCCTTGTATGAAATGGAAGAGCGTTCTCTTCCTCTGCTAGTTCCCCTCCTTCCTTTTCTCTTCTTTGTCTGTGCCCCATATTGCTTCACTTATAGGCTAATCTAATCTAGCCTAATCTTTGTAGATTTTTAATGACTTTGTATTTAAACTTCTTCCAACGTACCTAGACAACATGTCTACTGTCTTTTTTATGCAGTTTCTCTCCCAACACACTTACACTTTTCCTCCTTATCCCATTTCTTATTTCCCTGGGCCCATCTGATCTCTCTGACTGTTGGCAAACGCGAGACACCATGTTGCATGAGCAGCGAGGGAGAGGCTGCTGCAGCTGTCAGCTCTCCAGTAGAGAGAGAATAGGGTGTGCAGGGGCGCCTGCACTGCCTGAGCATGGTTGGTGGCCAGGGAGAAAATGGAGCTGTCGGGAGGGTGCAGAGGGGTCTTGCAGAGATGGAGAAGCAGTGTGTAATGGAATGGAAATAGGAGAGGTGAGAGAAAATGAGATGGAAAAACTGAGATGTACGACACGGAGGAATTTAGCTGAAATGAGATTGTCATCGAGTCTGCCAGAACGGGGGTTAGAAGGGAAAAAACAAACCTGCCACCATAATTCCTTTGTCATCATCATCAGCGACTCTTCCAGAGCGTGCATCCCTGCTCCCCTACTACGTACACACGTCTTCTCCACTCCTCTCAACTCTTCAGATGAGATTCTGTCCTTTGTCCTTTCAACTTCCTATTTCACTTCATCTGCTCTCTTTCCCTCTCGTTACTCATATATTCCATTTCCACCCATTTTCTTTCGCAGGTGACATGATCACAGACCTAAACAGCAGCAACAGAACAGAGCAGGGATATTGCAGACACGGCTGGATGTTCATGTATGTATATATACCCACACACATTGTGTGTGTGTGCGTATATATGGACTATGGGCATGAAAATTCATTGCACTGGAGCAAAATCTAGACTTGATGTGACCACGGCCCTGTTTCGTCCTTTCCTGCTACACTCTGGTTTATATCTACACCTTCTCTTTTCCTTGAAGTACAGGAGATTTTTACTGAGTGTACTAAGGATAGGAAGGAGAAAAGAAGAATGAGGAAGGAATGCTAAAGACAGAGAGAGGGAAGAAGAATGGTGAATATTTTGAGAAGGGAAAGGATGAGTTGCTGGGGTAGTAACAGTAGTTAGAAAAGTGAACTTCCATTTTTACAGGAAATTCCTCTTCTGCATTGGAAACAGAAGCCTAGGTTCTCAAACTTTCCCACAAAAGAGAAATTGTGATTTAAAAAAAAAAGATAAAAATCATATGGAGCCATCAAATTGCCATAATGTGAAGCACTCTATGCTACTACAAGCTATTTAAAATTAATGCCTTAATGTAATGTAAAATCCATATAAATTATACTCGAAAAAAACATGGAAACCTAGTGTTTTTCTGTTCTCAAAACAAAACATTTTTTCATTACCAAAATTAAATCGGAAGTCCAAGTAATTCATTTTAAGTATTCTCCATCAAGCATTTCATTGCAATTGACTTGTTCCTGTGAAACCTTGTAAAAAACCCTTTAGCATCCAACAGCAAACTGCTCCTGCTAATAACAGTTAAACAATAGCGAAAAAGTAGTGTTAAAAAAACCCTTTGGCTATCCAAACATGAGTAAAAGGGAACAGACACTGGAGTTCCTGTGGTCTGGACTGGGACCTTGGTAATTGCTTTTGTATTGGAGGCTCTGAAAACCACAGATCAGTGTGTTCTAGCCCATGTCAGGAATATCTTTGAATAACATCCCAGCCTGTAAATTACTCCTGCTAATCCTCTTCAATTCAGCCTTGTTCCTCCTGCTTCTGTGAAATCCTGCAGAAGGATTACCAAATGCCAACAAAATGCAGCCCTCAGACGGCATCAAATGCTACCTTGTGCTGCTAAGTTACACGCTAAGAGAAGTGCACCTTTCCTTTCACTTGGGATGTCTTTGTGCAGGGACCTAGTGAACAATCTGTGCCGCCACTCACTGCCAGGTCTCTGCAAGACCCCTCTGCACCCTCCCAACAGCTCCTTTTTCTCCCTGGCCACCAACCATGCTCAGGCAGGGCAGGCACCCCTGCACACCTTATTCTCTCTCTACTGGAGAGCTGAGAGCTCCAGCAGCCAGGAGGACATGGTATGAGTCGGCTGCTGTTTCACTTCATGGTAATTAACAGCCAGGTTCACTGACTATAAAGTGCAGTTGACTTCCAGTGAGTTCACAGATCCACATGTCCGCCTCCTGTCTAAATTAAATTAGCAAAGCCACTGGGAAAATTATCCTAAAATACTTCATCTTAAAATGCACAAAAATACACTAAAGGCCACAGTCATGTGCTGGAGTGAGTCTTCTGGGTCCAAGGACTACACTCTTCTGGGAATCAGGCCATTAAGTACGGTTTTAAGTGCTTTGCTTTAGGCACTCAGATTTAATTTGTTTTTGTTGTACAATTTACCATGGCACTCCTTATGCATTTACGCTGCCGCCCAGGAGAAGGCGATGTCTCTCAGCCCCGGGTGGCTGCATTCACAGCTCTGAGCCAGCCCCTTTGCAAGGCTCTCCTCTCATTTTTGCAGTCACCAGAGCTCCGGATATAAAGGCATTGTCTGATACATGCAGTGCCTTTGGCTGCTGTCCGCACCCCAGAAAACCCCAGTCCTGTGGCATCGCAGAAAGGCAAGGCGGCATGGTGAGAGCTGGGCAGCCAGTGCCACCACCAGTTGAGGCGGCACAGGCGTCCCCACTACTTTGAGCTATAATAACAGTTTTGTGCACTGAATTTAACCTGTTTCACTCCATTTGCTGCACTGAACAGCTCACATTTTAGTTCACTGCAGGCTGGAGTGGGCAAACCCTCCAGATCTCAGCCGACAGTCATGGGAGAGACAACTGAGAGGGGAGATGTGCTCTCCCCCAAAACTTACTTGGCAGTCCTAAGAGGCAGGCTGCTGCCTTGCAGGTGACCCTGGGCATTGGCTTGTCCCCGAGATAATTTGTTTTTTCCCCTCACGTTGGGCTGCAAGGAGCAGCTGGGCAGGAGCTGTGCGCTCAGCACTGGGAATCCTGCACCGCTGGAAAAATACGCCCCCCCCCGCCCTGCTGGAGTGTCACTGTTTCTTAATTGCTGCCATTGAATCGGTGGCCTTTGCTCCCCACGTTCAGCCTGCTCTGGGGTGGCAGCTCTCCATACAGGGGCTCTGTTTCCCTCTGCCCCGAGGAATCACAGCACGGCTTTGGGATAGGCTTTTGATTGCAATTAATTAGGTTAGTCTGGCCTGATTGCCAGAGTCTAGTGAGCCAAACTCCCTGGATGCAGGACTAAACCCTCAGATGCCATCGTGTTTGGCATTCACACCTCCATCTTGCATTCAGATTTCAGAGAAGCTCATTTTTTTTTCTCAAAACAGGGACTAGTCAAGGATTTTAAAAAAATCTCTCAATGTCTTCTTTTGGTCAGTTTGCAAGTACGAAGACATCTACTGATCCCACTGTTGCTTGATACTGCAAGAGCCTTGAAAATCAATGAGGTTCTTACTGCAAGATACATCCTGTAAAGTGTTCCTGGTCTTTAAGACAAAAAAGGGGACTGTCTTGACAGGATAAACCTGTCAGACATTGTGTTTCCTGAAACAAAAACATCTTTGTATGCAACTGAGTTCACTCTGATAAAGTGGATTTACTAAGAACAGGGGCAGGAGCCCCTGAGCTGACAGGGCTTTGACAACAAACCAACCACAAAACCCACAAACAACAACTTCCCATCATTTTAAAAGCTTCATGGGAGAACCAGGGAGGTCCAATTTGCACTGAGGTGTGTTCTCTTTCGCCTCTGGAGGTAATACCACAAGCTCTTGGTTGGAACGCCCCAGATGGCTCAGCCACGTTCATGTCACAGCCTAGAGAGGCAGTGTAACAAGGAAGAGACTAACATTAACTTCCACCTGTAGAGAAGCTGCAGCCTCAGGACCTGGCCGTAGCAAGGAGCTGTGTTCTAAATAGGGGTGATGCTGTGCATTCTTTATGAGACGGAGGTTTGGTTATGGAGGTAAATCCTCAAATGCTGTAAATCAAAAGCTCTCTTTGGAAGGTAACAGATTGCACGTACCTGTGTCGTGGTGTAGCCGGCAGCTCAGCCCCGCACAGCCGCTCGCTCCCTCCCGCACCGGTACATGGGGGAGGGAATCCGAAGGGTAACGCTCGTGGGTTGGGATAAGAACAACTTAATAATTAAAATTAAAAGAAACAACAACAGAAATGCAATGGAAAGGAGAACAACGAGAGGCGCAAAGCCCCGGGGGAAGGGGAAGGGAGGGGAGAGGGGGAACGAACCGCCCCCGCCGCAGCCGCCCGCGAGCCGCCGCCTGCCCCCCCTCCATATCCTGGTCATGGTGTCACGTGGTATGGAATGAACACGGCCATTGGCCAGTCGGGGCCAGCCGCTCCCGCCATGGCCCCGCCCCTCCCAGCCCCGCGCCACGCGGCAGAGCGCGGGAAGCCGGAAAGGCAGCCGCCCCCCACGGTGAGGAGAATTAACCCCTTCTCAGCCAAAACCAGCACAGCCTGGTCCCGCTCCTGGCCACCAACTGTGTCCTCAGTGCTAAACATCTGTTGATTCTGGACAGAGCAATACCCATTCACTCTACAGCCAACTGGGCTCTTGCTCTCCATAATTTACTGCATTTGTATTTCCTCTTTTGTGTCTGCCTTTTCTCCCACCTCTGCCCACATTCATTTTTCTATTTACATCGTTTTCCATTCTCCCCTTTTTCCTGGCTTTCCACCCTTTTCCCCCACAGTCCTTTGTTCTCCATTTGCCCCTCTCCTCTTCCTTGTAATGACTTCTCTCTCTCACATACCTCCCAGTTTGCTTATGGTTTCTCCTGTATTTTTCCTCCTCCTCCTTTCCTCTACACCTTCCCCAGGTCCCTATTCCCCCTCTTTCATCTCCCCTCCTCCCCTTCCTCTGTGGCTCTTTCCTCCCCGTGCTATGGAGGGATGGTGGATATACCACTGTCGATAGCTGTGATTTCTGCTAACTGCTTGGCCAGGGTCAAGGAGTTTTTTTCATTATCTTTTTATTGCAAACAGCCTCTGCATACAAGAAGCTCCATTAGTAAATATCGATGCACAGCAGGCTGGGTGCACATAGATTACCACGACACATCAAACAGCAGAAATGACAAATAGGCAGCTGAGCGCAGGCAGTAAGAAGAGCTGTGTTAACGTAAGCAAGAAAACAGAGCGAATGCAACAGGGGAAATAATTAAAAACAAATACATTGGCAGCTTCCCACCACTGGAAAGGCAGACGGGAGATGGGGGCTTCCAACACAGGAGTGGAATCTCCCACCGAGAGACTGCTGAAATTCTGAGTATGCCTTAGCATTTCTGCAGCTGCTTCTCTCACTTTGCGGAGCCTTGCAGAGAAGGACTCAGCAAACTGATTTCCAGGCAGAATTTGCTCCTGAACGCAACGCTGTCACAGAAACGTTGGTGCTCTCAGCTAGGGGGTTGAGTGGGACTGTGTTCACACTGGAATCTAGTGGCTTTGACCATTGCCTTTGGTGGGTTTTATGTCCAGGGCATAACCTCCCCTCAGCATGGTCATATATATGTTTTGGTTGAAAATACCACTAGATGCATACTAATATGAAGGGAGCCAAACAGAAAAGAGAGACAAAAGAAAATGCTAAAGAAAATAAGGGAAGATACTAGGAGGAGGGAAGGGAGGCAAGCATTGCAGACAACTGAAGGAGAATGAAAGGAAAAACTGGAGAAGTGGGGAGGCAGAATTAGATGTTAAGGAGAGAGATGCAGAAATCAACAAATGCATGAATACCAGGTAAAAAAGCAACACCCAAGTTTCTCACTGGTGTGTGTTGGTACAGCTCCATCAAACCCTACTGATTTATGTCACCCATGAGTCCAGCCCACTGACTTTCATGGAGCTTTATGGATTGACACCACCTCAGCATCTGGCTCAGGCGCTGTGGGCTGTAGTCCAAACAAGGATACATGATACATAGTATGATTCCTTTCTAGGGCACAACCTCTTTATTGCTCCCAGTTCCCCAGACTATTAGCTAAATATAACTGGCAGGAACTTCTGCTATTGTCAGCAGGTTTCCCATTCCCGTCACCTCTCCAGACCATGTCCTGTGTCAAGCACAATAGCCAGTACTTCAATGTCTGTCCTGAAGTATCAGATTTACTCACCCCTACTTATTCTTCTGTAGACCAGTCTAAAGTTATATTCTAAACTGTTCTGCACATCCCACTTCTATTAACTCTTCCTTACACCTTTTAGCTACATCCAAGTCTTTGAAAACTTACTTCATGAAAAGTCCTATTGTTTCTCACAGAGAGAAAACCTGAGAAATAGGTGAATAAAAGCATAGTAGAAGCTTTTAAGAAGAGAAAATTAAGTGGGTCAAACCCTCCTTGATTTTCTTTAGACCTTGGTCCAGGCCTTCATTTGATCCATGCAATTAATATATTTCTTGGTTTCAGACACTACCAGACAAGTGTTTGGCCTTGTATATTAATCTCAGGAAGTATCATGGAACGGAGCAGAAGCTGAAAGGAGATGGAGCAGGGCATGCAAGACTAGTCTTAAGTAAAGGAAGGAAAGCCCGCTCTCTAAGGTATCTTTATTGCACTGTGTTTGTTTCTGAGGCCTCATGAATAACATCCCTCTTCCCTGTGTGTGGTTTCCTAACTCCCGAGTTCTGCATGACTCATTGCCCCAAGCAGCAATGAATTGTCTGCCAGCTTGCTACTTCTGGAGTATTAACAGAATATTGAAAATCTCATTCCTGATCTCCCTTAAAAACCACTTGGTAAATGGATCTGGCTCACAGAAAGGATGAAAATAACGTGTGCAATAAAAAGGCCCCCAAAAAAGGAGAGGAAAAAAAAAAAGAAATGAAAGAAAAAGATGGGATTTCCAGAGAGTCCTGACTGATCTCCACTTCATTATTGAAAGATTGGACTATTAAAGGGACACAGTAGGCCTGAAGGAATTGTGCGATCATTTGTGCAAATGGTAATTTCAGTGTTCAGTCTATCATATCCATAAACATAATGTGGCTGGGACTGACATGAGTGATAGCAAATCCCTTTCCCAGGAGGCTCCATGCCACTTTGATGCAATGCCTGAGACCGTAGAGAGCTGGAAAGTAAGAGATGTTTCCTCCCTCCCGTGCTCGCTCTATCAGCTGAGCTGATGGGTGAAGCCACTCTGATTACAGCAGCTTTGTGGAATTAAATGGAGGAGCCATAGCACTGACAAAGAAACTGTTCCAATTCCAGGAAAGCTCATCTCTGTCTTGTACTTACTCGCTCACACAACCGAACATGCAAAATCTGCTCAGTAAATAAAGATGTGTTACACTGGCTCAACGCACTACTTTGCTGAAGTGCTAATCCCAAGGGAAATGTATGCCAAGTACTTCCCCTGCTTTACAGATGTGTTGCTTGGCTATATGTGTCCTCACACACTTGTAGGTGGGGGAATACACATCCTAACATCGAGACATCTCTCTTCTGCTCTTTGTGAACTCAGGAGCAAGCAGTGCAAACTGGGATTTTCAGCTCTGTCTAGTAAAGATGAATGCCCTAATCCCATTGACCTTAATCTCAATCTATTTGCAAGAATTGAGCATCCTTTCTCTGCTCTGTGTTCTTACAGTCCTGGACATAATCTGAAGCTGCTGTGTAAACCTGTGATGTATAAATTCACGTCAGCCACTTTCTGGGATTCCTATGGGAACTACAACCTCTGTTAGGGCCAAGTGATATGTCTTCCCTGTGTTATCTCCATCTACCCTTGCTGTACATTTGGCTCAGATGACTAAATCTTTAGGGCCTTGGCCATCCATCTGAGCCAGGACCTGGCCACAGAGCACCAGAGACCTGGCTTGTTTGCCTGTGTTTCCCCAGTTCAGGACTAAGACACAGCAAAGACCAAGTATTCAATGGATGCAGACAGCATGAGGACCACTTTTATCCATGGGCTACCAAACGCAGAAGTGTTCTGTGGAGCTGAATGAAATTACTGGTGGGATTTGCATTTTCAGAGTCCAACTACTACTCTGATGTACACTCAGTGAAGTAACAAGATTAACAAGCCGAAATAAAGCCAAAATGGAGTGCTGTGACATCCAGATATGAGAACTGAAAGCTCTCAGACTGTTGAGACCCCATCAGCAGTATTGTAGATTCACCTTAACGGACTAAAACCCAGTCCTGGATGGGAATGGCCTTGAACTTAGAAAACAATCTTGTTCTGTTTCTGACCCATACAAATGAAGCTTTCGCACAATTTCTGCATTGAGATGAATAAAAACATGCTCTCCCAGCTTTATAAAGGCAAAGGGCAGAAATTTGTGTTTTATATTCATTGGTTCTGGAAAAACCAAAAAATTTTAAATGTCACAACACTACAGATTTATTCATATAGAGCCCAATTTCTTGGATTCTTATTTGTGCAGATTTTTTGAGTTACTTCTTTTCGAAGAAGAGGGGCAACATTGCATCAAATCCTGTGGCATGTTCTGTATTTGGGGCAGTGGTTTACTTGACAAGAGACAGCCTCACTGGATTGCACAAAAAAGAGAAGGGATATGGGCTTTTTTTGTGGAGTTTCTTTGGAAAGACCAAATAATATACTTTGCTCACTGATTCGTCATAGACCTACACTTGACTACCCCACATACCGGGTTCACATTTCACCTTAGTCTCATATTAACATCATAAAGAGTACCTAAGGTATCATCCATTTCTCTGCAAAGGGGTGGACTTCATTATTTTTACTTGGTCAGGCACCATTACCCTTGATTTTTCTATTAGTTCAGTTTGAAAACTTGTCTTCTTTCTTTTTTTGGTTTTGTTTTTCTTTGCATCTTATCTTTCACAAGTTAAGAAACAACAACCAATTAAAAGGAAACATTTTCTTTGTTCAAGGGAATTTGACTGCAGTAGCTAAGGGAGAGATCTGTGAACAGATAAACATGTTTCTCATATCCCAGGATCCCAAAGCATCAGTGGGTTTGAAGACCATGTGCCTATGGTGTTTCTTCCTCACTACGTCTTTGGAAGGTTTATGACTTGCAAAGGCAAATCTTTGTGTCCTGCAACATGGCTTAAAATACAAATGATCTTCATACCTCAGACCTTCCTGCATGTGGTGTTTCTAATGGGGGCCTGGCCTTTCTAGAGCAACCAGAACAAAACACTTATAATTCCTGCCTCAGCCCATGGAGGACATTTAGTGACAAGCAAAGACATGACTCTACCTCTGCCAAGACATCGACCTCATGTCTGAGCTGGTCTGTAGATGATTACAAGTTGTTGTTTGCTGTAAACAACAGCAGGTGGCTTCACCAGAGAGCAGCTACTACGGATAAGAACTTACAATGGGATTTGGATAGATGACTGGTGTAGGCAAAACTCAGAGGATAAACATTTACTTCTGCAGGGCCTCCTGATAGCTCCAGACAAAGCAAATCTCGGAGCAGATACGAATGAGGGACTCAGCACTGAGTCTGATCCAAATAAGAGGACTTTCCTGGGGCAAAATTTCATGCATTCCATGACAAGGACTGCCAGAAATCTCTATCAGCCATGAAACTAGAAAAACAGATTGGGTAGAGAGCGCTGGAGAAAGCTGCAGATCATTAGTCTGCTTTGCCTGATTGCATGTGGTTTCTCCCTTGGCTCAGCAAAACCAGCTCAATTCCTTTCCCTGTTAGACATTGGCCCAAATTACAGAGTTTACATCCAAACTTTACAAAGCATTAATATTTAGATGGTGGGTTATGTTTCCATCTATAATGCCTTTAATTTTATGGGAAAATAACATATATTCTAGTTTAAATGTCCTAGTTTTCAACTGCTTGTCTGGTTTCTCATCTGATTTCCTGCTGGTTCTATTCCACTAGTGTAATTTCCTGACTCGATGGAGTAGTATCTGATCTTTGTCAGAGTCGAGGAGACCAGAATCACCTGATTCACCTGGTGATTCACCAGAATCACCTGGCTTCCAGAGTCAGGGGCACAAAGGACCTGAGCCCAGTGGCTCCTGGGACCTATCTTCTGGTCCAAGAATAAAACTGAGACAGTTCCTATACTTGAAGAGAAAATTCTACCTTTAACTGAATCCCTTGACACAGGAAACCAGGCAGGTTTTTTTGTGGTTTTGTTTTTAAATGTTCAATGGATAGAAACAAAGCTATTCTGGGAGATGAATTTCAGTTCCCAGAGACAAACTCTGCCTCCTTTGTGTAACCCCATGAAAACAAGGACTGGGAACAGGAAATGTTGCTATAAACTACAGTGTCGTTAATGGGTGACTCTGTAATAATCAGGTGTATTTATAAATCAGGAACAACTTTCCCAGCAAGACTACTTTCCATCACCTCCCACTGCATTATTGTTCCCTGCCAAATCTGTCAGCTCACACTTGCATTGTTAATTAAGTGAACCACTCGAGGCAGGTGAACAGTGAGGAAACAACCAGTAATTTTCCCTGTGATCATTTCTCTTTGGGTCTCTGCACTTGGCTGCCTTCTTTCCACATGACCTGCTTTCTCCCCAACACAGAGGTGAGCCTGTGAAATGCACCTGTGGGGAGAAAGGGGCAGCGAATCGGGGGGAGAGAGAGAAAGCAAGAGTGAAAGGACAAAATTTGCAGAAACCCTCACCTGTAGCTTTCAGCATCTCAGGCAGATCTTTTTACTGACTTCAGAGTGAGGAGGGTAGAAATGCTGTAAGTAAAAGGATCAACAGGAAAAAACCACTTCTTTTCCACTTCCCTCCTTCCTTGCCTCTTCAACCCTTCTTCTTCCTTCCTCTGCTTGCTTAGGAAATTGCTGTACGACCAAAATCCACAGGCAGCTTCATCTCCTTCCCCTCTCTCTTGACCTTTTCACAGTTCTAAGCGTTATTTAATGAGCTTAGAAAAATAATGCATCAGTTAATGGCAGAATCCCTGGAAGGGCAGCATTATCAAGTTTCCCTTTCCTCCTCCTCACCCTCACTGGGGGCCTCATCACCTTCAAACCTCCACTTCCAGCTTTCTTTCTTGCGTACTTTAAAATGTCTTCAAATTAGTACCACTTTATAAAATGGAGAAAGAGATCAGTGAGAGGCCTGGAAAGGGGCATTTATATGTTGCACTTTGAAAAACATAGTCACAGAGGTTTGATCTTCTTAAGCTAGTGAGAATGAAAAGTAATTTCTTTAAAATCAGGATATAACAACTGGTTTACATCAGGAGACATACTAATGTAGTCACACTATTATATCTCATAAAAAAGGCCACTCCACACTGTAAAATAGAGAGGTTATAGGATCACCTATTGCCAAAAGATTGGTAGAGCTTCATCCACACTATGAAGAGCTCAGCAATCCACACAAAATTAAGAAAATTTGTTGTAATAAATCTAGATTCAGTTTCAAGGGACTGGAATTCAATAATTCTGCCCCTTCTCCAACAGAGACAAAACCTACTGCCCACAGGCACTATAAGCAACTCATCTTTCTTCCCAAAATTAAACTTCCCATGATTTCCAATGACACCTGAGACCATGTTATAATTTAATGCAGAATCCAGAAGCTGCACACAGTTAAGAAGATAAAACAGAATACTCTTGGCAGCCTAACCCTCCTTTCGAAATATTTTTGGGCCTTAAATGAAAGAAAAAGCTAGCTGTAAGGGTATTTAAAATGATATCAATTTGCAGGACCTTTCAAGAATCAGACTGATCTAAACCAGAATTGAGTCTTCAAATGTATGCATTTGCTCTTGCAGGTAGCCACTCCATGTAATATCATTAAAATAATCATTCTTCATCTAACAATTAATCGGGCCATTCCATTTGTAGATTCACCCACCATACTGTCAGGACCTAACTGAGGAATGAGCAGTAGATACTAGTTTACCTTAGACCTCAGGTCAGTGTAAGGACAGACATCTCCAAGCGGATTCAGTGCACCCAAGATCTGAGTCACACCCTGGAGGAGGCTTTTTACATTAATTATAGGGGAGTCGAGTATGACTAAATCCCTAGGGTAAGTACTTTCATTTAGTGTCTGTAGTTAGGTGGGATGAATTTCAGGTTTTCTCTCCCCTAGAAAGGCTTTGCAGAAGAGCTCTCTCTCCTGCCTTTGAGAAGCCTGCTCATATTTTTCAGCTTGAATTTAATCGTGGCTAGTTGACATTCATTTCTTCTGTGTCAATGTTACCCTTGAGATTAACAAATCATCTCCTTCTCTGGCATTTTGAATCCTTCTGTTCAACTTCTCCACATACCCTTCAACACTACGTTTAGCAATAACAATTGTTTACCTGTCTTAAAAATTCAAGACTTCAGCTCTCCATCCACTTGATTATCCCATCAGTCCTTTCCTGAACCTGCTCTTATCTGAATTAGTCTACACTGGACATGGATGTCTAGAACTGTACATAGACTTACGGATGAATGCGTACCAGACTTTTATAAAAAAATATTTCCATTTCTCTTGCTTTATTAGACACACGTAGCCTGAGGCATCTTAGAATGTGCCTTTTCCTGTTCCATCACATACTGATACCTCAGCAGACTCTTCTAAGCTTGTCTAACATATCCAGGTATTTCCCAGGCTTATAAACATTGTTTTTCCCACACAGATTTCCTAGTTCACTTGTCCAATGCTCATCAGCACTGTGGCACAAGGAAATTCCACTCAATTTATACCAGCTTCTTCTAACATAGTTCAGTGTTTTGTGCTAATTTCCATTATTAATGAATATGTGAAGTTGGATCAGACAAGAAGAATTTTACTAGTAACCTCCCCCCACTGAAACCCTTCCCTTCTTGGAGAAGTTATCTCTTTTTGTAAGACTCTCTGGTCAGATTTCAATTAATTTAGCCTGGCTCTGCCTTAATGAGTATTTCTCATATTGCACGTATCAAATTTTCTAGCTTATTTGGATACAGATCTAAGTTACATCAAATAGATAGAAATTAGTTAACTTCTCAAAGCAAGATACTACGTTACTGTTTCATGGTCTTTTCCCAGAAAAAAAAAAAAGTTGTGATCCACCTTACACTGTTTTAATTATTCTGCCATTCAAAGTTGTTTTGCATACTACAGGTCACACTAATAGACTTACAAAAGTCTTGTTCAAAACATTCTAAAATACATGTGCTCACTATTCCATCATGTAACATCAACCTGCTACTGAACCAACATTCTGTAAGACAGCTCCTTCAGATATCAGAAATGGAGGCAATTTGTTCCTCTCATTATCATCATATCAACCAGTTTGAATTTTACTTCTACCTCAGCTATAGTGATTTAAATGTCCATACGCTCTTTCCCATTCATGTCCTGCCTTTATGCCACGGTCATTATCAACATCTTTACTGAAATTGAAATAAAATTATTCATTTTCTTTTGAGGATGAACAGAGATTACTTTTAAACTTGGTCCCCCCCAGTATTTCTTCTCTCATTATATTCTCCTTATTTCTATGGGTAAGGAATTTCTACTGTTTGTTTTAATTTCCTCTGCAAAGAATTTCCTTTGCGAGGAAATTAAAACCTTGACATTTTGCAATTCGCACTTTATCCCCACAGCTCATCTGAGATGTTGTTCTCATTGCTGATCAGCCCCTTTCTTTATAGGCCTACTCATAACCCAAGTGGGTATCTGGAAACCTTTGATTTTTCTATTGTCACAGGACATTTATCCTTTTGACTTTCTGAATCCACCTAGTTGTCTGATGGTTTTAATCTAGAGAATTACACAATAGATACCCTTTTATCCTAGAATCTCCAGCCATTTCCCTTGAGTTAAGGTAGCCAGTTACATAAAAAAAATTAATAGAGTTATTTCTAGAGTTAAGAGAATGATCTTATTCCTCAGAACTTCCAGGAAGAGGAGGGAAAAAACCAAAAAGACATTTACTCACTCTAATTAGAGGTCCAAGTGCTGCCCAGGGTATTGAATAGGGCTGGAGTGATTTATCCAGCATACCCAGAGGATGGACATTGTAACACAGGTCAAGTTCATCTGAAAAACATGATTTTGAATATTGAGGTCAGATTCACTCCTCTAAAGGGAAGTGAGCAGAAATACTTTTGTCCATGAATTACATAAGTTTAACCAAAATACATTTATAGCATATAGAGCAGAGAATGGCTTTTTTTCCTAGTGTTCTGCACAAAGATGACTTTCACTTTAGCAGATAAAGCCATTTCTTGCCTCTTGGTCTTTAACTGAAATGCACATCTGAAAAACTAGATTTAACTGTAGATATCGGCTGGGAAAAATCCAAGATCTACACTAGATTTTAATTCAGATCCTTATGGATCTGAATTTCCTTTGCTTTTATACTTTCAATATATTTTAAAGTTAGACCATCCAGTGGCCAGTCAGCTCACTGCCCAGGCAAGTCATTTTACTTTACCCTCCAGTACCTCCCATCAGATCTGGTTGTTTGGGAACACAAATGAAACACAGCAGCGACATCACCATTCAGCCTCTCTAATTTTTGTGTTTACTGGGTTCCCCTGTTGACTGCTTGTACCGGATATTTAGAATACGCATTGTCACTCATTCTGTACAATTCCCTTTCTAGTATATGTACTAATACACAGCATCTGGTAGCATATACATAGCTGTTCCACGAAGACTGGGTAGTTTAAGGACTGTCAGATGACTGGGGCTGAATTACCTAGGGATTCCTTCTCCTTGAGTTATTTCACAATGAAATTCTCATCTGCAGGCTGCAAAGGGGAAACGACAGGGAGAAAAGAAACAGCTTCTCCCTGTCTAAACTTTCTGAGGAGCCTGTCGTGCTAAGTACTGGCCTGTCTCCTCTCGTTTGCATTAACAGTGTCTAAATCACTCTTTCAACTCACTGCCTTCCACAGGAGGAGCTGAGGCAGCAGCACAAATGGATCCTTAAGTACAAGCAGCCAGAGCGAGCTATTTCCATATATACTTGGAGGTAGACAGAAAAAAAAAACCAACAACAAATCCCAAGTACTTTTATCTTCATGTTTCCATCTCTTATTTCCATTACTGCAAGCCTAGAACACCCCAGACCTTTATTCTTGTATTAAATACAGTTCAAAATGGCTTTAAAACTGGTCTGAATCTTAATATCAAAAAATAACAACATGGAGAAGAGTTTTGTTTCCACCCACCAGTGACCAGATAATATGATGATGTTTTAGCTGCAACTCTTATAAGCTCCTGGCTTTGGTCTCATAAAGACCAGTGTGAGACTTAAGACCAAGGTCTGAGCATACCTAGAGCTCACCTGGCCCTGAAGATGTTTGCCTCATGAAGCAGCATTCAGGTACACCTATGAGGAGCTGCCTTTGCCCTTACCTTTAGTCCAGCTGGTAGATGAGTGTAAAGAGCAAAAGCTGTGTCCTCCAGGGCTGTCAGCTCAAACACCCCTCACCTATTTCCTATTCACAGAGGAAAAGAAACCCATGAATGGGTATGCAACAGAGCTTTGGGGCTTTAATCTGGCCAATAAGTTGATCCAGCTGGATCCAGACAACAATAAGGCAAAGAAAAGCCAAACTTCACCTCTTGCAGGCTTAGGTGCTCTGAACACCGCTTTGTCTCTGTTGCTGCTGGAAGCTTTCGCTTTGGAGCGTTAGAGTCACCAAAAAGGAGACTAAGGCCACCTATATGCTCTCTTGCTAAAATTGCTTTCATTTAGAACTATTTATCAGCATTTTCACACCATTTTTCAACCACTCTCCTCAGCTCTGTGCAATGCAAATACCTCCAAGTCATCACTGCAGCCTGAAAGAGCCCAGCCTAATAAAATATAACACACAAGACAGGGAAATTAAATTACAACACATTGGCTGTGCTAACCCCAACTTTTTGTTGTGCTTCAAAGGGGGAAGAAAACAGGTAGACAGATTTTCTAGACGTGTATGCAGTCATTTTTGCTGCTGATCTCTCAGAGGCAAAGTGATGGGTAGGTTTTCCCAAGAGTGGGAGAATTTAACTCCTGTGATACGACCCACTACAAAACCTGAAACTTCATGTCAGTCCCTCCTGAGCTTGGTTTTGAGGATTTACATTAGGCAAATTTCACCCTTAAACTCAGCTCAGAGCATTCATAGATTAAATCTGAAACATTTCTTTGATTTGAAGCTGGAATGGTTGAAAATATTTTCAGTCGTAGCACCAGGGCAAGTAGGGAAATTTGCACATCTGCCTTATCAGTCATTACACCAGGTAAGTAAAAGTCACAGGTTCTCTGTGCATATTTCTCCGCATATTTGAAATTAACCCCAGAAAGTTGAAGACCAGGTAGAAGAATTATTCAGTGTTATATCAGCAATATGCATTACCTGCATCTGATCAGCCCTCCAACCATATTCCCTTAGCAACTGGCAGGACACTTACTTTACCATTGCACGCCAGAATACATAAGAGTGTGTAATGAAATTCCAGGGCAGAACTGTGATCCTGGTGCGGTTTCCAAAACAGGCAAAGTCTCCCTTGTGGTACTTTCCTAATTCAGGACCTTCAGTGTGCAGCAAGAACAAAGATGTCTCCCTTACGATATTCCTTTAAAACATAGTACAGTCCTATGGTACAGTTCAAAATTTTTTTTCTCTTTTCTGAATACACTCATACATATGTACGCATACATACATTTTTTTTCTGTCCTTTGAGTAATTATTTTTGTTCCAGCAGAATCAGAACAAGCAGAGCAGCTACAAATATCTCAGAAGCTTTTAGAGAACAGGCAGCAGCCCACACACCAAGCTGCTTGAAGAGAAAAACTTGACATGATGAAATTCAGATGCATCTTCCCAAGAGGGAACTGCAGCCCGGGCAGCCTTCAAGCCAGGGTGAACCAGGGAGCAATGAGGCACTGCGTCTCATGTCATTGACTCTACCGCTTCCAAACCTGCATCTGTAACACCAGACACGGGCGGCTGAGTCCCTCCCCACTTCGCTGCAGTGAAATGGTTCCGTTGGGGGAATATGGGGAAGGGAGACTAATGGGAAAATAGCATTTGGCTTCTAGGATGTGAAAAGAAGGAGCTGACAACATTTGCTCTACAAGCCTGTGCTCAGGATAACACTGAGAGTATCCATTTCTTCTGCTGCCATGGGACCAAGAAGTTAGGAGCCTCTAGCATGGAGTTATATACGTCCAAAATCTCTGCGACATTTCAGCAGCACATCCAAGAAGTTGTAGCACATTACAGCGACAGACCCTCCAGCACTCATACATATCCATTAGAGCCCAGCTGCATCCCAGGATCCAGGAACCTCCTTTGCTGAGACATGTGCTCTTTACCTCTTCTTTATTACCAAAAACCAGCTCAGAATCTCTGACTTTGAAACATCTGTGAATAACCTATGCGATCTTCTGCCAGCCGCTGCCAGGAACTCCCCCAGCCAAGCCGCACATGCAATTTGTTAATTCTAACCGTACCTTCCTGACGTGCAAAGTCTTATTACTGCTATCCATTACCTTGGATAAATATTGGAGCAGTAGCATTCAGAACACAATGCACTGGGTTGCAAACATGTTCAGCCTCAAGCCCTAAGGATCCTACTGAATTTTTACTCAGGAAAACTGCTCTTTTGAGACCACGGTGATACAAGGAATTAACTTGGCCACACCTATGGAGCTTCAAGGACATTGAGATGTGGCTGCATTGCCTACTTGTGACAAGGTTTAAGCACCTGCTTAATTTTAGGCTGGTTCTTAAAGCTCACAGAGTTTGCACAAAGTGCTTTTCTAAGGGGTGTTTTCCTGTCCTGAATGCCAATGCAGCTACAGCTACATCAATGAGTATCAATAAGAGAAGAGAATCCTTTATGGGGAGAAAAGTTTTGGAAAAGCAGATGTAAAGGATCCATTGCCTCACGCTAATATTCCATTTTGGAAAGCCAATTTATTATCCCTAAGGTTTTGAACATTCTGTTATGGGAAAGCAGTTGTTTGAATAGATGTGTGTGAGAGAAGACACACGCACCCACACACACACACCTCACACACAAGATATTGATTTGAACTGTATTTATGATTCCTCAGACCTTTAAGAAATTGATTTTAGACTATTCTCCCTTTCTCTGTCTCACTCCAGCTGAAAATCAAAGCTCAGTGTAGGATCCCTTAAAGAATTTTTCTGATAGAGAAAAAAAAAAAAAGACTTTTCCTAAAGTTTGTGTGAAAACCAAAAAAAACAACAACAAACAAACAGAAAAAGAAAGCCCAAGAATCCTGTGGATTTGGTGTTCAATATTCTGTCAACTGTCTTTACAAAGAAATAGAAAACTGAAAAATGGCATTTAAAAAATTAAAAAAGCAAACACAGCTCCATTCTTTCTTTCCTTTTCAAGTAAAGTATTGTATTTATTTTCAGTAAGTTCAGATAACAACTTGATTTTGCAATTCTTTCTCTCTCACCAAAGTCTTCCCTGGAATTCAGTGTTCTCATTAAGACATTTTTTCAGAGACTCACACAAACTTAAAGTTACAAAATAACCCCTGTGCCAGCCGTCTGCACTGGCACATATCTGCCAAACTGAATTCAGACTGAAATTCAGGCTTTGGACCTAAATAAACAATCTATCTTTATTAAGCAAAGCACTTAAGTGTTTGCTCAACTTTAAGCCTAGGTTTAAAATAATGCTGTAATTTTGCTGAGTTTTAAATATCGTGATAAGCAAATGCACAAAGCAAGTGCTTGTGCTTTGAAGGAGTTTGTCCTCTTAGCTGGTGTCAAAACTCCTACAGACTCCAGCAAGACCTGCATTAATACCAAGTCACCATAAACTCAGCCTCCAGCGTTTGACCACAAGTAAGTCTTACTTGGGCATATAACATGAGAATAGTTTTTCAGGTATAGACCGCAGGCTTCTTTTAGCTCCTTCAATCTCCTTCATTTTTATTAGCCCCTGTGCTTTCTGTCCAAGTCAGTGTCTTACCCATCCAGGGGATCCACTTCATTTCATTCTAAGCACCAAGCACCAGCTAATTATAAACCAAACACAAATTAAACCCATCTTCCCATCCTCCTCTCTGAAACCCCTAATTGCCCATTACCCTGTATTGTGCTCTGACACAAAAGTAATTCTACTAAGTGGGGAGTTTTGTTGTTGTTTTTTCTTTCATAAAAACTGTTAATTTGCTATTAAATCTCTTGTTGAAAGACTAATAGCTTAATGAATGCATTAAACATGTGCAAATTAGGGTTTTTTTACTGCATTACTTAGCTGAAGATTGAAAGGGTATGATACATCATCGTTGGTTCAGTAGGATTTAATGAGGCATTAGACCATCTTCTGTCTTGGAGGCCAGACTTACGAATGATCCCCGAATTGCACAGGCAACACTTCTCCCAGGTCCCTCTCCTGCTAGCGACATATATTTCCCCCTTGCCTGTTTCTTCTCCTGTCGGCGCTGATGTACGTGAAATAAAAATGTAGTTTCCAGATCAGTTTTATAATGAAAAGTAGCCCATTGCTGATGACAAATGTTGTTTACAGTCACCAGAAAAGAGGGTGGAATGGTGAGTGAATATATTAGAGGAGGAGAGGATAGCTTTTATATTCATTATACTGCCATTTTGGGCCTGCGAAGACACATAACCTTTCCCTTTCTCCCTCCATCATACAGTCACTTTCAGATGTCTACACTAAAATAAAAAGCTGCAGGCGGAATGCTTTGCATTAGCTACTATCAATGAAGACAACGTTTTCCACCAGTCAGACAGAGCTCCTTGTGGGAATACCATCCTTCTAAACACACTTACTGAGGTTTTCCTGGATGCTTTCCCTACTACACTCCTCCCCAGGCTCCTTCTGCTCTACACAAAAGAAAACCTGTGTAAGACAACTAATAAAAGCCAGTGCAAGGTCTTGATCCTCATCAGCTAGGAAGGAGAATGGCGTTACCCCATCAGGATGATGTAGGACAGCAGCAGTCATCAGTGCCTACTTGAGGAGAGGGCAACATCTTCAGAGAGGGTTATTTAGGAAGATTTTGGCTCTCTGGGGTCTGAAGTGACAGTCACAAGCCCCATCTGCTGGGGATAGGAAGAAAGTACCCTGATTTCCTCCAAAAATTGCATCTGAGATGGTGGAAGACTGGTGGATGGCCTCAGGTGGACATGGCTTGCAGAAGCTTGCAGGCTTCTAGCATGGGACCAGGAAGACACTGTTCCCAGAGAGGAAGATTTTGAGTGTGGAGAATGCAGATATGAACAGATTTGGAGGAAAATCTCTCCTGTGAGGCCTAGTAGACTTTGCTGCTCAGGGAGAAGTGGGGACAAAAGGAGGAGGTTTGTAGAAGAAAGAGTTTTATCCTGGCAATTACAAAAATGAAACTGTTTTGAGAAAAGTTAGATAAATTAAATTCCAGGAAAAGAATGCATAGTTTTAATACTTCTGGGGTTGTGCTTGTGCCTGTCAATTAACAGAGGAAGAGGCCTGTGGAGAGGCAGCTGCAGGACAGCCATGAGCTGAGATGTTCTGGAACAAACCCAGAGTCAGACAGGCTGGCACCTATCCCACCCTCATGTCTTTACTTATAACTACTCTGTGGTGTGATCAAAAGGCTGTCAGATACTAATAAAGTCTTAATGCATCATTTCTCATTCACACTGATTCATGTGAGACATCTTGGGCATCCAAGTTTAGTAGGTCATATTCCTAGGCTCTTCCGTAGCCAGCAAAGAAGGATTAGCTCTTCCAGGTTCGGAACAGATAAGTTAGGATCCTGGCAAAAATTACCATTTTTTCAAGTCTTTCTCTGTTGATTTTACAAGGAGCTTTAGGGGTTCCAGCCAGTTATCTCTGACACCCAAGTCAGATGTCTGAACTTAGACAGTGAATATCCTTATAGGACTATGATTTTATTAATCTCTACAAACACAAGTATGTGAAAAGCAGCAGGGCTCAACTGCTGCAATTAACGGCTTGTGGTTAGACATTATCTAGGGGCCAAGAAGAGCCACAGGGCATAGAAGTACTGCTATACCTGTATGTTTTCATCTGAGCTGGTACCCTCCACTGGCCTGAAAAGAATCTCATGGAAAGGGCATGTAAAGGAACAATAGAATGAAAACAAAGTTCTGATTGTATGCAAAGCTGCAATGATTTGGCCGTGGTATCATTCCTGGTGCTGTCCAGCTGTGTTTATATTGGGAGGAACCTCCTGTGGTTTGCATTGAGGCCAAAGCAGATAGACTCAAATTGTCAGGCAGTTCCTTTCTGAGGGATCTAGATTTTAGGGGAATGTACATGGGTAAGAAGGAATGATGGCTTTTCAGGAAACATTCATGTTCTACTGAGTACTAAAGACACGCGTTATTTAGCCCCAGTCCACTGACACATTCATTAATATGTTAATTAATTGAAGCGTAGCTTCTAAGCTACATTTACCTAAATAGAAGTTAAGGGTTTAGTCTCGCCATCCCCTGAAGGTGCATCCAGACGCTGACGGACATCTGTAGAACACAGATTATTTGTCCCATCTATCTGGATATCAGAGTAGGTATGAAAGCAATCATTGTATGAGATGTATAATGCTGTGCACAGACTTTAGAAAGATCCTGAACTAGCATCCTAGACAAGATATCTAAATCTCCAGTGGCTAATGAATTGAGGTGGATCCCATCCTACTGACACTGGAGAACAGCTCCATTAGCACCCTCTATTAATACACTGGCAGTGTAGAATAATACCATCATAAGTTCAGCTAATCTTTTTGCACTTCGTAAGTTATGAAAATGTTTTACAGGTTATCAACAGAACTCACTTCTCCCATAATTAGGAAACATTGGATTTAAAAACTTGCATGAGTGCCAATAGTTACTCTTTAGAAGTACAACTGTTCCTGGGGGGAGAAAAGGCAGTCCATGTACTTTACAATAGAGTTGTTGAAAGCACCTACACCCAGACACAGAGAGTAGTGGAATCTTGTAGTTTTTAAATATTTTAAACCCAAAGGTTCATGCATGGGGAGTTACAAAGAACCTTTTTTTTTTTCAGGACAGTTAGAAATCAGAGGTATTCATTCAAACCTTAAAAAACTGTGAATAATTGTACCTTATACACAGGCAAATACTGGCACATGCACTATGGAAGAGGATGTGTCCCTGCTATTCAAACTAAACATTTCTGTGTTCATATTGCTTATAGTCTGTGCTCACATTGTTACCTGCATAGAGTACAGCAACGACATGCAAGGTCAGTGGTAGACTGCACTCCTGTTGTTAGTATTTGAAGAGGGAACATTTTATCCTTCACAGCAAATCTACATATAAGCTATTAAATGAAATACAATAGCCTCACTACGTTACTTCATCCATTAGCTAGATGCCTGTAAGAAGAAAAAAAAAAAAACAAAGCAAAACAGCAGTGTGTTTTTGTATGATCCATTATGGATTGGGAGGTAAACAACTTGCATTCAGGGGAAAAAAACTGGTATATGATCCCAAAGCTCCCTCTTCCTCCCCAGTATTCCTAGTATCCCTCTGAGCTCAGGACCCAGGTGCCATTCTTCAAAACCTGATGTGCAGGCGACACTTCAAGGACGTAATCAGAAAACGTCTTAGGGGGATGGAGGAGGAAAAGATGCTGACACAGAAAAAGACGTTCTATTTTAAGCAGGCCAAGTGCACGCCTATTCCCGCACTTCAGATTAGCAGGGCAGCCTGCTCTGTGTGCCATGAATCACCCCAATCTGGCTGGGGGGTTAGACTTCTTTCCCCAGCCTTTGCAACAGCATGCTGAAAAGGGTGCAACAAATCCCCCGTTGGGGGTTAAGGCAGCTGGGGTCGGTTTGCTGGCTCCGGCGGCAGCAGCGAGCGGCCTCTCAACGTCATCGGGAGCTGTGGCACAGCAAAGGGGATGTATCTGGCAAGTCAAGGGTGACTCGTGAATCTCTTGAAGATGTCACTGTAGTGGCTGTAACTGGCTAAGAGCTCTCATCACAGCAAGCGCTGCAGCAGGGCTGCTGGGGAAAAGGGGGCAGAGGAGGGATGATGGGAAGCATTTGAGGAGAGGAATAAATTATACACTCCTGGCATAGGCCTTTCCTTGTGGCTAAACTCACACCCTCCAAAAGTTTCCCGTTAATAATTTGATGTTCTCCAATGAGGAACATCACTGTGTCTTTGACCTGTGAGAAAGCACCACTGTACAGGCCAAGGAGAGCTGGGACTGGGCTAGCATAACGGCTACCCCACTCGTGATCCTCCTGTGACTGAACTGGAGCAGCGCACCCCATATTTTGGAGCAAACAGCAAGTGAGTAAAACTACTTCTATCCTGCATAAGAGGGAAGACATCTATTTGCGTTATAAACATAATCCATAGGTGGGCAGGGATTCCACCATTTCATATGCCCAGAGATCACATCAAAACAGGAGCTGAGACTGGAAAAGAAGCTCCCCATAACCTGTCGGTGCACACTATCTTTACTCTAGTCTTCTGAGCATGTAATCCTACAGACCAGCACTTTTTTCTCTCTTTTATTCAGGATTCAGGAGGCATAGGAATGAGAAGGTGGTTGGTCTTCCAAACATTGCACTCAAGCAACTCTTCAGTGTGGAGGTGAATCAGACCTGTGCCCAGTTAGGCATGTTAAAATAGTGCACAGTGAAGGGCAAATTGTCTGCTTCACAGCACTCGTGCATTATGTCACCATCTAGTATTTGTCCCTCCAGGTCTTTGGGAACAACTTCTAATTCCTAGAAAGAAGAATCGGACACGTTCTTCGAGGAAGGATGGGTTAGGTAGCAATCTGGGTTACTTATTGGCATTGCAATTATTTGCATGCTCTGGGCAAGGAGTCTGAGGAGAGTAAACAAAACCTGAAGGGAAGAAAAACAGAATTATCACAGCAGACCTTGTTTTGAGGCCCCCAGAATATGTGATTGCTTTTCGTATGGATAGGAGAGTGGCGTGAACCGAATGTCACCAAGTCTGAAGCAGAAAACATTTGAATGACTTGTCCCATACTGAGACAGAAATTCCTGTGAATCAGGCATATTACATATAGCTGAGACAGCTCGGCCCTTTGGCATGTTTCTGAGCCTGACTCAGTTAAAACAAAAAGCAGGTAAAACCAGGAGGAAAACTCATTGTTTATTTATCATATGTAAAGAACATGTATAGCCTTCAGATTAAAGCTTGGCGTTGTGAGGGCTTCTGCCACCCAGGCCCTGCTCTAATAACAGGCTGCTAGGAAACAATGCCACAGAGCGGATGGGCAAAGACGCATCGGGGTGACAAGGCAGGAGGCAGGGATCCCACAGGCTGATCTTGGCTTTGAAGCTACTGAATGCAATAGAGAGTCACTAGAGCGTGAAAAGCACACCTTCCAGCTGCAGCTGAATTAACTTTCCTCCTGCTGCCTGTGAGTCGAGCAAAGCCTGTTTGATGGCACCTGGGCTGACTAAATTCTCACTGACTATGAAACTGCTGGCTACCTGCATCCCTTCCCTTAGTGCCAGGAGCCTAAGCAAACATGAACCTCACTGTCAGCAAAACTCCTGACATTACCGTTGTATTGACTAACCTTTTAACCAAAACATACATAAATCGGCATTGGACAGCCATACTATCCTATTCACCCACTCACATACCCAGTTTCTGATTCGTTAAGGGTTGCCCTTCACTTACCACCTTCCCTCCAAAATGCTTCCATGTATCTGTTAAGAATTTAGCTGGAATCATCCCCCTAACTAAAATAATATATTGTCTCTGATCTAAGCCACTGCTCAAAATTCCTGTCTAAATTAACATAAAGTTTTCTGCACTACCTTAGAGCCATGTTCTGGTCTAAGGCTTGTTTCACCATCCTCAGCCTACCTTTAGCTTCCATGGACCAAAGCAACTTTCATGGCATCATATTCCCCGGAGCCAGCTTGTCTCCTGAAGCTTTTTCCACTGCCCCAGCATCATCTACCTTTCTGCCTCTTCAGATCTATTTCTTCTGCAAATTCAATTAAAGCCTCTCTGGGAGCCTCATGATCAGGTCAATACAATGGCCAACGGTAGGATGGGTTAAACAGGTTTAAGGCAAGCAGACGTGAGGAACTGATAGGAAGGCAGGCTTTGTTATTAAGAAACTGGAGAGGCAGGGTTCATCACTCCTCACTTAACACTGTACAGCATAGTGGCTACTTTTAAGGTAGGTGTCTATGCTCCCACTACAGTCATTACAGATCCAGCCGATACACTTGTATCCTCCAATCTGCTGACCATACTAGTAGATCTTCATCAGTGAGGCAGGAATTGATCAGAGAAATAAGGGGGCAATATCTCATGCCCCATCCAATTTAGTATGTGATTCTGGGAGCATGAAATAAGCTCATCTGTATGGTCTGTACAGTCTTTTCTCTCAATTACCCTGCAGCTGTATCTGTTCCAAAAATAACAGCTAGCTCCTTTGCATTTTGTGATTGTGCCATCATAATTAAAACAAATTCCAGTCTCCAAACAGCAGTGGTAGGAGCCCATCAATTTTATGGGGGAGAATGGACAAATGTTTTTTCCAAATTATTTTTCCTCCATCCTACCTGGTTTCAAATCTGTCTTTGATTCAATTTTGTTGCTGTGGAAACAGCCATGACATCAGACTTGGGAGTCATGACATCGTTGAGTGAATAATCATATGCTAGAGAAGGCAGCAGGAAAAAATGAAGTAAACAAATGTGTTTATCCACAAATGCTCCTACCATGAGGAACTGGAATCTCCAATGGCAATTTACCACACGTTGCTAATGGGTTTGTTATAATATATTTCTTAATTCTTTTTTCTCTTATTTTGGCTGAATATGAAAGTTCATCAGGGCTGGAACAAACAGGGGAAGCATATTGAAATGAGCATTACAGATCTGTCGTGCTCTAGTTTATGGTCTTTTCTCAGTGATACACAGTAAGTAAAACAAGCACTGATTGAGTCAGCTGCCTCCTGGGTGTTCAGTTGCTGTAGTGTGAGGAATATTAATGCTAAGTACATCCGCGTGCATCAGGAAAGGCAGGAGGAGGCAAGCAGATTACCCCGGCTTAGGGGTATTATACACGCGTCTGCAACTTCCAAAGACACAGAGAGGAAACATTTCTGTGGGGTTTTATCTCTTATCTTCTTACAGTCTTATAGATTTTGGAGATGCATTGCACTGGAGTTTTAATACTTAGAGTTTTCAGGGGGGATTGTGATTATATTTTTTTTAAATCCTCCTTTTTACAGAAAAGAAAAAGCAAAAAAGCAAGCACTGAATTTCATCAGGATAAAGAAAAAGCAGATTCCAAGAGAAGAGAGAGCAGATGAAAAAGAAAAGTTTGATTAAAATCCCCTCTTGTTCCATGTGTTTGATGTAAATATCTTCACACCTTTCTCTTTTCCTTTGCAACCTCAGCAGAGGGCTCAGCCCGTCACCAGGGGATTGAGTTCCAAGCTTAGGGCTTTGTAGTTGCTGCTGCTCTTGCTGCTGTTGTCTAAAGGGATTATAAGCCTTTGTAAAGCTTGTGTTAATACCCTGGAGGGGAAAAATGAGTTTCCAAATAACCTTTTTTGTGTATCTCCTGTCTGAGGTACTCTAGGAAAGGAAAAATTAGGAAGTATTTTGGCTTCAAGAGGAGGTCATTTAAAGTTCACAAGCAAGGTCTCCAGCCTTTCTGACCCGGTCTCTCCCAGTGCAGAGATGGCCCTTGTCGTTGTGTTGCTGACACCACGACCTGTTAGGAATAGCAATGCATTTCTTTGTTCACCAGGGAACATGTTCTTAGACTGGATTTTTAAAAAAGTGCCTGGAGAAACTGAATTAGGTGCTTAGCTCCCACTACATCCTTTGGTAATGTTTGTGTACTTTATATTCTATACCTTCTTTGGAAAATCGTAGCTCAGGATCCAACTCTACAGCTTCAGACTCACTTTCTGTATCTTTTCAAACCCTGTTTTTTTTCTGCAGGAGGATGGTTTTGAGCCACGTCGCAACATTTCCCTTCAGACGCAGTTGCCATTGCAAAGGTGCAGAGCTACTTGGTATGCAGGGAGCGTTGGTGGCTGGGGGTCATTCAATATTCCAGTATGAGGAGTGAATTGCTCAGCAGTCCAAGTGTGTGCCACCGCTCGGTGTCAGTCGGTACCCAGGACTGTACAGCTGTGGATTGCTCAGTATTCCTAGGGTGTGCTTCAGGTGCTTAAGGGCTGTCACGGAGCACTTGGGTGCTTGCCAAGATGAGAGTCTTTCAGTATTCACATCTGTCTCTCTAGTAAGGGGTGAGGCACGCAGCCATCCATTCAATTCTCTGCCCTACCAGGTTTTGAGAATAGAAATGAAAGCGATGGTCAAAGAGAAAATTATGATGGAGAGGAGAGGAAAAGAGAAGTGGGGAAAGAAGGGAAGGGAAAGAACTAAAGGGCAGTTCTTTAGAAAATCAGACCTTTGAACCCCTCACATGGGTACTTTCCAAGATCCGTAGTTTAGGTTTAAATTAAAAGGGGGAAGGCAATGCATCCCATCTTTGTAAGACTGCTCTGTAAGGCAGAGCTGTCCAGATACATTCATTATCACATTTTTTTGTACTGGTCAGTATTAGATTATGTGTTAAGAGGCTAATCCCCACAAGCACAAAGGAGGACAGCAGGAGGTGGAGGAAACCCAATGACACAAGTAGAGAAATGCAGCCCCCTGACTCCACTCCTCCCAGGGCTGCCACAGTGTCCCATCGCTTGGCTGAAATCCACCATGACGAGTGGGAGAGGTTCTTCAGACCACCCTCGCAGCGAGAAGGTTTACTGCCAACAGGGCTATGGGACTTATTGTAGACACAGAGATGACCCTTCTGGGACTGTACTAAACTTTATAAAAATCTAATTCTAAATTTTCTTAAAGAAATTTGTAGAAATTTTGATACGTTGTGTTTCAGCGAAGCAAAACTCCCCAGTGTGTTTTTTTGGGGTTTTTTTGTGTGTGTGTTTTTTTTTTTTTTTTTTTTTTGCCAAATTATAGCAATTTCATAATAATATTGAAACATGATAATAATGATTAAAATAAAACTTTTTCATTCACCCAAATAATTTTCTCTTATCAATTCTCCACTAACAGTCATGCTTTTTCAGAATAAGATTCAGATTTGGGACAGAGAAAAAAGAATCTTGAGTTTTTAGATAGGAGAAAATGTTCTTTTCACAAGACCATCCACTCCTTTGTTACCAGATGTGAGTTTATAGATATCGTCATGGTTTAACCCAGCTGGCAGCTCGGCACCACACAGCCGCTCGCTCACGCCCCACACAATGGGAATGGAGGAGAGGATCAGAAGGGTGAAAGTCAGAAAACTCATGGGTTGAGATAAAGACAGTCTAACAGGTAAAGCAAAAGCCACGCACACAAGCAAAGCAAACCGAGGAATTCATCCCCTCCTCCCCACGGGCAGGGGGTGCTCAGCCATCCCCAGGGCAGCAGGGCTCCATCACGCCTAACGGTGACTTGGGAAGACAAACACCATCGCTCCCAACATCCCCCCTTCCTTCTTCTTCCCCAGCTCTATGTGCTGAGCATGACACCACGTGGTGTGGGACATCCTGGGGTCAGCTGGGCTCAGCTGTCTTGGCTGTGCCCCCAGCCCACTCGCTGGTGGGGTGGGGTGAGGAGCAGAAAAGGCCTTAAGCCTGTGCAAGCCCAGCTCAGCAGGAATGAAAACATCCCTGGGTTATCAACACTGTTTCCAGCAAAACACATGCCAGCTACTACAAATGACAAGCCAGCACTGTGTGCAGGCAGTTCTGAGGATGCCTAGCACATGTCTGAACAAATGGACCGGCTGTGGAAGTGGGAGAAGAAGTTCTGTTTTGGAAAACTGAAAATGAGGATAGAATCTACTGTCTGCCATAAGAGATGTTATACCACGAGGAGAGTGGAAGTGGCCTGTAGCTAGAGGGGGCACCAGTTAAAACTCACCCTGTGAGAGACCTGACAGCTGAGACCTCACCCATCTCCAAAAGCTATTGATCTTTCTGGAGTGAGTAACAGTGAGTCCCGGACAAAACTATGTTTCTTCATTGCTAATATTCAACATTTTTACACAGTTAACATAAGTCTTAATGGTTCTCCAGATCTCTCTTCTGCAAATCTGTGCTTCACAGCCTACTCCCCTTTTCTCCTTTCTGGGTATGCCCACTGATCTGGAAGGCTTTGTGTGTATCTTTTCTTTCCCCATCAACCCTTGGTCTTAAAACATTAAGTTCTCTGGATCTGCTACACCATGAAAGTATTTAGTGGATATAATGTTTATTTGTGATTCTTGATTCACTCAACCCACTCTCCAAAGGAATCTCTCCCAACACGCCCTCAGTACTCAGCTATGAAAATTACATTCCCTTCCCCACGACTTTGTCAACGCAGGGAACATCAGAGTCTGCTTTCAAATGCTGCGCTGCACTTCTCAATGGTATTTTATGACACATTTTTCAAATCAAATTTAAAAGCATAACTGAGTGGAATTAAATTAATGCCGCCTGGTAATGTCAGCAGCACCAGAGCTGTGCATGGCTGGCTTAGCTTCTAAACCTCTGGCAGCTTCTTGGGACTTATTTCTGACTTCAGGGAAATAGTGAGTGTGGTGATGCAAATTTTTTTTTTAACCTATATATATGGAAGGGAGTGTGTGGGAGTAAATAGATGGTAGCTATGGGTAGGGTTTCCTAAAGGAAGATATCTTTAGGGTTATACATTGCTATGTTTCTGGTACATCTGGGAGAAGGGGGGCATATGAATGTAGAATAAGTATCCATGTGAGTTTTAGTGTGATGGATGCCTATCCAAGAGGCCTGAGAATATCCCTGAATTACCCAGGCAGACCTTATCAGGTCTGGGTTTTGTGGGTTTTTGGTTTTTGTGCTTTTTTTTAACCCCTCCCCTCACACTCCCAGTGCCGACTCTGGTAATGAAGATGATGATTTAGAATGGCAAAATGTTGCATCACTGAGCAGAACGTATAGTTTTTACCTGTGTGTATTTTCATCTGTGCATAGTCAGGAGAGACTGCTAGTAGCTTTTGAGCTGGAAAACTCTTAACACGACAGTATTCATACAGGATGAGAAAAGCGAGTGTGTTTATCGTGTGTGTGCAGGGTCATGGACACATGCAGGCTAATGCACTGGGTGCCCATAGATGCTTTAATGCTTATTCTATGAACACAGAGTCCACATATATCTGTCTGATATGGTGTCGGTATAAACACAGCCTCACCTGTGTACCTCCAACTTTTTTCTTTTTTTCTCTTTCTCTGTTTTAAATGCAATGATTCCAGTCCCCCCCGCATTGTGAAAGCATCCCATAATAATTTTAGCCTAAGCAGATCCCGATTACTCCAGGACTATATAGCACAGGATGTACTTCATCAGTGCCTAACAATATTTTTTATTCCTCAATGACTTTACATTTTCTTGTCCCATTCAAAGAGGCATACCTGACTGCATCGATTTTCTGTGCCTCTTTACCTTCCCACGCAGGCAATAATTGAAATGTTCTCTCCATAGAAGAAGAGCAAGAAAATTTCTGCTGGCAAGGCTAGATTAGAACTGCACAGACCCAAGGTGGGTCCCAACAAGCTCTGCAATCTAGTAAGTGTGCAAGTCTCCTCTTGCCCCACTAAACACGCCAGCTGCCATTTGAACTTGGGTTCACATTGTGGAGGGAGGATGAACTACATTTCTTCTGGGATAAATTGACCCAGGTGCAAACTCCCGCTCAGTCCACAGGACAAGACTAGAGCTTGTCTGAAGTAACCCTTCACGAAACATAAATAAAATGACTGTTAGTCCTTTGCTGCTTTTTGTTTGTTTGCTTGCTTTTCACCTTCATAGCCTTAAAGGAAAGGTATTTGCTACGAAGCATATAGTCCTCCCTTTATGGAAAAGGTCATAAGCAAAGACAATAGCCGTCTCCCATAATGCACAGCATGTTTATAGTGGTAACCTCATCACCTTAACGCCATGGTGACTTCTCCCGATTCCTACACTTGCACTATAGGTTTTGGTATCTTTTGGATGCTTTTGTGACAAGCACACTTTAAGGTCAAGTACATTTGTACCGGTATATAGACCACCGGAGATGTTTATGCTTCTCTATAAATAATAAAGCTTTCTTGGATTTACTTGGAGATGCAGGAGTACAGAAAGAGGGAAGCGTAATAACAGAGGGGAAAAAGCCCAACCAAACAAAAAGAGTCAATGAAAACTTATACTAATCCTGCCTAAGCACGACAGTGATGAAGCCAGAGGAATTCCGTACATGAATGAGAGATCTGAGATTCAAAGAGGAAAAAAGAAAGTTTGTAAAGCTGCATTGCTTATTCTGAAATACTGTTTCATAAGCCACAGAGAAAGACTTTTATTTCTAGGTGCCTAGTTTGAGCATGGAGTTTTGCTAGAATTTCCAAAGGAATTTGTGGGACCTGGGATTATCCCAGCATTTCACATTTTATTTTTAAAATGTCAAAGTAAAATGGCTGCGTAAATATTGTTTTCTCCCCCTTTTGTTTCTCAAAGCTTGGACTCAATCAGTGCTGTGCAAGGTCGAAGTAGTTTCATAAACAGTTCTTAATGCACAGGGATTTACACCAGCTAGACTGCTGAGATTTTGTACGCTAGAGAAAGTAAGACTCATTTCCTTAATTTAAGCTTCTAGGTGTTCAACATCTAAGTCTGATCTAGCCATTCCAGGCTTCCTCTACAGACAGCAGCGAGAAACAGGCTCCCCCAGAAGATGTCTCGTTTCATTCTCAAGAAGAGGGTCTAATCTGGGTCAGATGAATTGCCTGTGGAGGTACCCACAGCCCCAGACTACAGAGAGAGATTGGGGTGATTATCTCAGCTCTCTCGCTGTTAGGCTTCTAAAGAGAAGGGAGAGGAATCCCAGCCTTAGCAGCTATTACATTCCTGTGGGTTAGGGTGCTTAAAAATGTCTGTCTTTTTTACTAGCTTGAAAGACTCCATCTCTCTCACCAAGAGACAATTTCATGCTCTTAAACAAAGTACTAAGGCATGAAAGTACAATTTGAGTCTGTTCTTTCTGTAGGGCTGGTTAAAGAAAAGGGCCATATGACGTGCTTTGGATTGAACTGAGGAGCTGACATTGGTATCTGGGAAATGTTCCAGTAGACTAAGCAAGAAGGCTGTGCTCAGTGCCAGCATCAAAAGATACAATTTTCATGGAGATGCATCCATTTACACCTGGTCTGCGTTTGGCATGGGGAAAAGAGAAATTGCCCCTTGATCAGGGCATATTTGACATATTGAGTTATCTCTCTCATGAGTAATGGAGAAAAGATGAGTGCACGTTTGATATGTTATGGTGACTTCCTATAAATATTAAAGCAAAAGGAAACTTCACAGACTTATGGGATGGAAGCACCTGCAATTCATCTGCACAGACCATACTGAGTTTGAGGTGACTGCCAGAAGCAGGCTTCCATGAGGGATCATTACTAGCTCTCTCTGGGCTTTGCCTGCTTGCTTTTCTGCTTTTCCAGGGTCTTTGTGGCTGGAAGGAAAATTTTGCCTTGCTCAGCCTCAATTTTCAAGGCAGCTGAGCTCTCAGACCTCTTTCTACTGTGCTTAGGGAAAATGTGAAATCACCATCACTGGAGGTTTTTAAAAACAGACTAGACAAACTTGTGTCTTGAAAAACATTGATCTTCCTGACCCTACTGGAAAGCAAAAGGGTTGACTAGAGGTCATTCAATAATTTGTCCACTTCTGTTTACCACACATGTTCTCAAATGATATGATCTCCAAAGAATGATTTCTCAGTCTGTGGTCTGCAAAATACCTGGACACATTGCATGAAATAACTGCAAAAAGCAATTGAACTAAGAAATTAAAATGCACTTTCACATGCTATAAACCAGCAAAATGGTGAGGGAACAAATTAATGAGAGACTACTCAAAGGTTTAGCCTCATTTCTGTGTGGCTGTACATGAAAATTGCAACAGAAGTTTCATTTTTGTTTTGCTTTAAAAAAATTTTAACGATTCTCCATCTGAAAACAGAAACAGCATTCTAAAGGCCGGTCAACTGGATCAATACCACAAAGCCTGGGAGGTGGCAAGCCCCACAAGCAGCTCAGTGAGTTTTCTGTTATTAATCACTAATTCACTGGTAGAGCACCATGGGAGCCTGGTATCCCCCAGCCTCTCTTTTCCATGTTTTTATTGTGTCTTTCCACTGCAGATTGCAGGGTAACACATCAAATAATCCCACCAGAGGAAGACTGGTCTCAGCAGGGTTTGCTGGTGTCGTCTGAAGTCATCTTCCTCCTCTTCCTAACCCGCTCTCTTGCTGATGTCTTGCTAGGTTGTTTACACTCCAAAGATTTCTGCTGCACCCCTGAAGAAAGGAGCTGTAATTGCTGATCCAGCTGTTAGATGTTCCCCTCAGTACAATCTGGAAGTCAGTAAACAACTATGTGATGTTTATTGTCGTGATGCAGAGGAACTGAGTGGTGCTGCCCGATTCCTCCCTGGAACAGAGCGGAGGGAGCCCTGCACACCTATGTGCTCTGTTCTCTGCTGGCTCAGCATTTGCTTCCAAGTGCATTTCAAAGTCAGAGTCTGGGATTTTTCAAAGGTACTTGCTGAAAGGAGTGACTTTCTGACAGCCAGAGGGTCGTTAGTAAAACTGGGAAAATGTGTCCTCTTGCTAGGAACAATGCTCATCTCTTGACTTCCCTGGATGGTTTTGCGCAGCTACCTGTCCTAAGGCATGGAGTTAACTGAAAGATGCAGAGGTCACTAAAGAGCTGAACAAGAAAAGTAAAATGATAAGAAGTGTAACTTCACCTCAGTGGAGGTAGCTTCAAAACAGTTGGCTCAGCAACGGCTCTAATTGCATCTACTATTTTGGTTTCTTTTTTTATTTATTTATTGTGTTGCTGTGAAGAGTAGCTTAAAGAAAGGGGAGTCAAGATAAGTCAGACAGGCAACTGCATGTGTCAGGGAGAAGTGTGTCAGGTTAGAACATATAATCTGACAGAGACAGTTGTGAAAGCCATAAAAGGCTTCCCCTTACACAGAGATGGGTAATTCACCAGACCTTTCAACCTGATTTTAGCAGAGAGAAATATATCTGTGAGTCTCCCCTCCCATGACTTTCTTCTTCAGCCCACATGCACTCTCACGCACCCTGTATGAGAGCACAAAGGACAAGTATCAGAAGTCATTTTGGGAGCTGAAGATTCTTGAAAGTAAACAGCTGTGAGGCTCAACATCTGGCTGTCCCAGGCACAGAGCAGGGGAAGCACAGTATTACACTATGAGAGAGGTACAAGTTGAAGAGGAAGAGTCTGAAACCACACCAAACGTAAGACCCCTGAAAAGAAAGGTGCGCATCGTAATTAGCAATACTAGGATATAAATGGTGTATGGTGTGTGATACCTAGAAAGCTGCAGGTAGAAATATTTAGGAGTCCGCTGACAATTGAGGAAATGCATATTAAGAATATAGAAAGGAGATACACTTCTCTAGAGTCACCCTTCTTTCTGCCATTCTTTTTTTTTTTGGTGTCAGCTTTCACTATGCTGATGTCAATGAGGAGCTGATACGAAGAAAACAAACTGACTGGTCCTTTCTCCAGTTCTGACCAGAGTGAAGCCAAGGGTACTGCTCTACCACTAAGAACCACATAGGGAGGTAGCTTCCATAAATCACCCGACAGCAGCTTTCCAAGATCCATATCACCTCTCAAAAATGTTCACACCTCACCACAAGTACATGTTTTGTGGCCGAGCAGCAGTCAGGGACCATTACGTTTCAGAGACTAGCCAGCAGCTGGGTGTGCTTCCACCCAGCGCGCCCGTGAGCCGAGGCACACGTGCAGAAACCCATTAGAGCCGTAACTCCCGGTTGGTGCAAAGCCACGTGCAGAGTCACTGCGCCTTGCGCTCTTTGCGGCATGAATCTTTCTCCCCCCCCCACCTCCAGTGCAGTATCAATCTTTAAATCTTGTCCTCACCTCAATAAAATTATAAGTGTTCTTTTATTACTGCCGTATGTATTGTCAGACACAAACCTCTATCGGCTGCCTGGAGACAATCTGAAAATGGCTCTTGCAGGCTTGGCAATAACCAGCTGAAAGCCCACCTCTGCTTAGACCAGGTATGAAGCTTGAGAAACCTCATTTGTTTCCTTACCCTTTTTCTAGATTTTCACCAGTAAGAGAGAAACAAAATGAGTTTCTTAATCAGCAAGGTGATTTCAGGTTTTAGTGCAAGACCTGGATGCAGTGGACAGATTCTTGGCTGCTGTAAGTCACTGTGTCAATTTATATCCAGCTCAGGTGCCAGTATGTTGTTAAATCAAACCTCTGCATCTGATAAAATAGTTCTTTATGAAATTAAAATTCGGTTTTAACATCTGTAGCAAACAGAGGATGTGTTCACATGTCACATCTGCACCTGTGCCAACGCCAATTAACCCAGTATAATTAGTTACAGTTTTTACTCATTACCACTAAGATCAGAATATAAACCAGGATTTACTCACTCATGTTTTGATTATTTGCTCTCTTACAGATCATGATCTTTCTATCACTAGAGTAGATTGGACTTTTTATGTAGATGACCATCTGGGGGCAATTTGTTTTTCTTAAAAATAAAGCCAAAAGCACACACACCAAAAACAAACCCTCTGAACCAAATTCCCAAGAGCTCAGCGCCTGAAATGCAGGCATGATTTTCAGAAGAGTACGGTTCTTATCTAACCACCCAAAAGAAGGGGTAAATCTTTGGCCATTCTCTGCCTCTAGCAGTTTTACCATGGTGCAGATCATCAAAAGAAATCAATGCACAGAAAATGGAGCATTTTGAGAAAATTTGGCTCCTACTGTGAGCCTTGAACCCTTCTGAAAATGGTGACAGAATGTGGCTATTTCATCACGGCATGGGGCTTTCCTGCCCTACTTCAGATTTTGTGAAAAATACATGTTATATGAAAAGCAACAATGCTCCCCCCACATTATTTATCATTATTCATTAATCACACCTCAGCAATCATCTATATTATTTGTTATTACTCATTACTTTTTGAATTAATAATAACCATAGCAGGGACTACCATTGTGAATAGCATGGGGAAGGACAGGATATTTTTGTAGGTCTTTTCACACGTAAAGTACTAGACTCCCATAGACTTTATTTATGAAGAAGCGTGCTGTGGCTATGAAGAGTAGAAAGATTATTGTAGCTACTATGATTTAAGTGAGGAGAGGCTTGTGAGAAGTATTACTGATTATTGTCCTAAATGATATAATTGAGGATGGGGGTAAAAAAAAAAAATTTCAGAAAAGCTTTCAGACACTGAACTCTTCATTAAAATTGAAACAGGAACAACAAAATTTGCTTTTGGATGCTATTTTTTATCATTGGATTGAAAGGAATGGATTAACATCCATTGTTAACATCCTCATAGGTACTCAGAACTCCTGAGCACTAATTTCTGTTTGGTGGTTTGGTTTTTTTTTTTTTAAAATCTATTGCACTGTATGGAGTTGCATCGATTTTGATGGAGCTCTGGCAGAGAGATTTGTCTCCAGGATGGCTTTCTGATCACTTCCAAAGGTAGAGACTGTGATTCTGATTGAAATAGAAGTCACTCGAGAGCTTAAAGAAAAGGGACATCTAGATCAGGGATGTTAATCAACAGAAAGCCTGTTAAAGTATTCTTAAAAGCACCCACTAATGGATAGTTCATGTTTGTCCTTGCTAGTTGTCTTAAGGGCTAAAATTTCTTCATCTAACACAGATCATCTTTCTGCTGGAAATTAAACCTACCACTCATTGTCTTACACCCTCAGAGAACTGAACCTCTGTTAAAATGTCCTTTAGCATATTAGAAGGCTGCATTGTGTCCTCTTTAAGTCTTTTCTTATTAAGGCTTAACTCCTTCAACTTTTCTCATAGGTCCTGTCTCCTGAAACTCTTCTCCTCTTTGATGGTGTCTCTTTGACTCTCTCCAATTTGTCCACATTATAAAACGTGATACCCAAAAGCCCTCATACTCCATCTGAAGCCTCCTCAGTGCCCAGCTAAGCAGAATATATGATCTGCCTGGTGTTACTTTCCAGAGTGAGATTTGCCTCTTCTCACTGTTAATTCATATTCATCTTGTACAGTATTATAACCCCATGATCCCTTTCCACTGTACTCCCATCAAGGCAGTTATTCTCTGCTTCATGGACATAGCTATGATTTCTCCTTCCTAAGGAGTCATTTGCACCATTGTCCTATTGAATTTCATCTTGTTGCTTTCTTACTGCTCCTCCAACATATCAGAATCATCTTAAATTCTAATCCTGTCGCCCAAACTGCTTGCAGTCCCTTCCAGCAAAGTGTCATTTGTAAATTTTATAGATGTTCACCTTAATACATCATCCACATAGATAATGAAAATATTGAAGTGTGGGTCTCCAATTCTAACGTCCTTCCAGTTTAAAGGAGAACTATTCATGTGTGACTTCTCAGCCAATTGCGGACCCATCCTGATCTAGGGGACTTCCTCTAGATCATATTTTCCTACTTTGTTTATAAGAAAATGAAGTGGTGTCGTATTAAAAGCAAGATACATCACAACTACTGCATCCTTCTAAACCACTGTGGCAGGTGGCTCTGTTAAAGAAGAAAATTAGGTTGATATGACAGGATTTGTTCTTTGCAATCCCATGTAGACTTTTATCATTCTATTATCCTCCAGGTGCTCATAAGTTTATTGTTTAATAATTTAATCTATTATTTTTCTGGGTTAAGATGACTAGTCTACAATAATCTGGGTCTACCTTCCGCCCTTTGCATACGTAGGAGCTATGTTCATCCTTCCCTGGTTCTCTGGGCCCTCCCCAGTATCAGTGAGTAGTTGAAGAGAATTACTAATCTTGCAGACACTGCAGTAACAGTTTCCTTGAGAGTTTTGTGTGGTTAGTCTGACTCATATGCAAGTCACCTGCAAGCTCTTCAAACAATTTGTCTCCTATTGTAGAAGACTCTTGTACTTCACAAGATCCCTGTTATTTCTCCTCCTTGGTCACCTACACAGGTACAAGTCTGTATTTCTCCCTCTGCGTCACTTCCAGAGCCTTTCATTTGGAGGTTGAACTTCTCCAATTCTCTCCTTGCTTGTTTGCACTAGTCTTTTGTATCTTTGTGTGTCTGCATTGGACTCTTGCTTTTCTTCCTGCACTGCTGTAATTTACTACTGTGCCTTTAACATGGTTGCTTTTAGCAACTGCCAGGTACCCTGCATCTCTTCCCATTTGTGAAGTTCATTTATCATTTCCTGCATTTGCTCTACTCTGCTCTCCCTGTTTTTCTGCTTTTCTGCCTTCTCTTTGAATCCTGAATCCAATAGGTTTGTTGTCAACATTTTCACAGAGGCTTATTTCCACCATCTAATTCTGACCAAGTACTTCAGGTTAGGACTACATTAAACAGTGAAATACACAAACAATCCTGAGTGAAGACACCAGCGCTGTAAGTCTTTCTCTTCCCGTACGATTCCTACCAACCATTATTCCCTATCAGAGCTTCAGTAACTGATTTTAATTGGAAATGCCATAAAGATTAGAGCTTGTTTAATTGGATCCTTCAAGTCTGGCAGGTGAATAATTCAGCTCATCCATGTTTTCATCCATCTGTGACATTTTACATCATCTAGGCCTACAGCAGTGTGTGCTATAGGTTACCATTTCCTATGGGGAGACATTACTTTATGTAGATTTCTTAAGAATCGCATAAACTACATTAAGGAGGGGGAAAAAACCAACACACGAAACCAAAAAGACTTTTGCAAAAAAACCAACAGATAGTCATATGGCTAACCACTCTAGGGTCTCTTGAAATCTTTTTCTACTACACCTCTGTTGTGGTTTAACCCCAGCCGGCAGCTCAGCCCCACTCGGCCACTTGCTCACTCCCCCCCCAGTGAGATGGGGAGAGAATCAGAAGGGTAAAAGTCAGAAAACTCATGGGTTGAGATAAAGACAGTCTAACAGGTAAAGCAAAACAGTAATAGTAATAATAATAATATAATGAAAAGGAAAAGCAAAAGCCGCGCACACAAGCAAAGCAAACCGAGGAATTCATTCCCTCCTCCCCACAGGCAGGGGGGTGCTCAGCCATCCCCAGGGCAGCAGGGCTCCATCACACCTAACGGTGGCTTGGGAAGGCAAACACCATCACTCTAAACACATAACTCTAAGCACAGGGCAATAATAGTAATGAGGAAAGAGAAAAGGAGGAAAATTATAAGTTCAAGAGAAAGAGACCTCTGGAGTCAGGCCAGGGACCTGTGCCCCAGCCTTTGTGCTTAGAGCACGTCTGACTGCAGGAGTTTGTTTCCCCCATTGCTACCAGTTTGATATTCTGCATACAATATCCAAGACCACTTCAAGTCAACTCCCGGGGAGCTGGCAGAAAGACCTTTTCCCATCCTCTCAGCACATGTTGATCCACAAGATTGTTTTACCTAGAAGGCAAATTACACTCAAGTAAAGCATTCTGAAGTTTCCTTACCCTGTGTTTGGTGCTACCGAGCCGATAAGTGAAGTTTGCATCCAAAGATCTCGGTTTGCCAAAAGACCCCAGTTTCCCTTTGCTGTCTGTGAAATGATCTCTTCCCCAAACAACCAAGCTGCAAGACAGGAAGGGCATCCTCTCTTTAAACCATAAATCATCCCTTTAACTGGTGATCAGATGCTGTGTGAGAGACCTGGCAGGTGTCAGTTCATCGCTGCGTAATTGAATCCAGCTTGCTCAGGTGCATCCCTGCCCCTCACCTCTGCAATATGTTGGAGAATCAATGCAAGCCTTAAGTGTGACTTACAATGCTAAAGGGGAAAGAGAAACAGGAGAACACAGAAGTTTATCTTCCTCCAGAGCAGTGTCTGGGTGACAGCTGAGGCAGCCTGAGTTGAAAGGCATCTCAGCTGTGCATCAAGATGGTTATCTGACATCAGAGAAACTCCCAGTAACTGGCTGTCCTCTCTCATCACTGTCAGTGGCTGGAAGGAGATGGGTGTACATAGGATTTCCACTACACGGACTGGAAAAACAAATGAAAGAAACTTCTGTGACATACACGCTCCCTCGGTGGAGCTAATGTCTCCTTTAGTTCATATGCTTGATCTTTTCTTTCTTCGATTTCTTTCCCCCCCCTCACATAGGGTGGAGGTACACCATCATGCACGTTGAAGAAAACCCACAGTTTTGTGTAACCACTCTAAAATTTCTGAGAATTAGAAGAAACGTGCTTTCCTTCAGGATAGATATTTAGGCCTTAGATATTTTGGTTGCCTCAAGATTTCAGTCACCTAATTCCTATTTAGGCAACTAACTCCTATTTTAATCAGAAAAAGCTAGGTACTTAAATAACTTTGAAGAGCTGGTCCCCAGTGTCTTCCAGCTACAGGATCCAATCACTGATTCATCAGTCTCTGGATCCAATCAGCAGTGATTGATTTAATGATGTCAGTATTCCTTTCCACTCCTCCATAATTTCCTGTCCCTGCCCTTTATGACTTACTATAGGAAGCAACCCATTATGATAATTCAGTATTCTTACTGCAGAAACTATGCTGAAAATGAAACCCAAAATTCTACACAGACCCAAGAAGCATCTGTAGCTGCAGCATCAACGTCCATGCTGCTATTTATTGAATTGTTTATCTATAATGCAATGCCACAGTTTAAAAAATTAAATTAGTCTAATTATCCTATTTAAGGAGATAACTCTCCTGTTGCTACCACTCCCATAATTTTCCTCATTTCCATCTCCTAAATTATCCACTTCTAGGCTTTTTCTAACCCGTATGTACCTGAAAAAAAAATCCTTCGAGGTATAATTAACTTTTTCATTCAGAATCCTAATTTCCTCTCTCAGACACTTTCTGCAGTGTTTAAACTATTTATTATGCAAACTTAGAGAAGTCAAATGACAAATTGTGTACAAATCTACGTATTGGAGCTCTCAGCTAATCACTGCATCTCTGTGTCTTCTGGTTCAAGGTAACCAAAATGTGCAGAGCGGAAAATACCAGAGTCCAACACAGCATATGGATTTTTTTTTCCTCTTGTAAAAGACATCCTTTCCCCAAAATTAAATAACTCAATGTCATCTTTTTAATTATTTTTTTTTCCATTCTGTTTTCAGGTAATTTCTTATCACCCACCGCTATGTTTGCCTTCCTTCACATCATACTTTCTTCATCTCTCCTACAGTGCTCTCAATAAACTGCAGTCGGACATGTGAAGACTTGCAATGACTTCTTACGCCTCGTGAATGTCTTTACACTTGGTGTTAGATCTTTCCCTTTTTCCTGATCTCGGTTCATTTGCTTATTCTTTCCCCTTGCATTTCTTGGGTTTTGCATTGTGATTTTACATTGTAATTTTGAGGGTGGGGACTGTCTTGTGTGCATCTTGTTTTGTACTTATCAAAAGCATTTGTCTTTACATGTAATTTAGGCTTTGGCATCATCATAAAGGGCACTGTCATTACTGTTGTGATGAAAGCTACATGGGGCTCCAAGCCTTGGCTAAGGCCTTAAAGACACCAAAGAAAAAGATATTTGTGGTCCCAAAGATTTTTCAATCTATGATTATTCTTTCTCCTAATTAATAGCTCATCAGTGGCTATCTGTCCTGTCAGCAGGAAGATGTTCAAAACCCCCTCTAGCTTTTCAGTGGCATATTTTCTTGCAAATCTATTTTAACCAAAATGGAATTATATTGCTTGGAGAAACCTTTTCTCCCCCAACGTATGCGACTTGAAGAAAATGAAAGGAAAAAAAATGCTCTTATTTATTTTTGCATATGGGATTGTTATGATTCATTAGCACAGAAAGTGGACAAGCACTGTGGGGTTATGTCCAGTGAGACAACTGTAAAATAAGTGAATTGTTAGAGCTGGATCTTCTGATTGTACAAGGCTGCGACACTTCATTGAAACCTGTTCCGTTGGGCTGATAGCTGGAGCAGGATTTTCTGAAATACAAAGAGATCTCACAGGGCTTTGTCTAGGGAAATGGGACTTACTCCCTCTAAATTTAGCAGCCAAAAGGTCAGGCATTCAGTCTGACCTACCAGCCCAAATTCAGCCATCCCAGACTAAATAGTTATCAAAATAGGTGGGATAAAATGTCATCCTGGAATTTTTCTGTATGTTGCATATATGTAAAAATAGACTACACTATGTATGAACATAGACTAGACACCTTGCACAACATTTTTTGTTGAAGGGTAATAGTTGGAGCAGGGGAGAAATACAGTCCTGACTCAAGGGCTCTTCTCTAGGAAAACTCTGGCTAGGCTTTAGTTTGCCAGGGCCTTAAAAGCCAGTGGCTTTTAAGCACAGCAAACAAATGTTTGCTGAAGCAGTTTTCACATTCGAGCGCAAAGACAAAGATGTATATGCTTCTGGAATGAAGCTTGACTAATAGATAAATGTTATTAAATGTGTGCAGGTGAAGAAGGAAAGCTCCAGGTTGTTTTCTGGGAAGACTCTTTTAACCATGAGGTTGAACACTGCGCTTTAGCTCACATTTGCAACCTTCTTGAACGTACGTTTTATTCCATGCCTTCAGCCACCAGCCCAGTGGACATAAGGAAAATCTGCTGGATACAATTCATTAGGAAACAGAGGATGGAACTTGTGAGCATGGAAAACAAAATACTAAGGGTCTTTCTGTGAAGCCAAAGAAGATTTTTAGGGGCTTTGGAATTTTATTCTGTGGAGGGACATAGACCTTTCTCCAGATGGATTCCTCTAGAAACCAAGCCTGTCTTCATTATGACTCTATCTGCTTCAGCATGATGTTGTGAGGAAGATGGGTCCTGCAGCCTCCCAAAAGGAGAAGAAAATGTACTGTTAAAGACTTTTATAGCCTCTCCATTTCTTCATAATCAGCTTTGCCTCATTACCAAATCACCCTACGTGCTCTTCTCACTCATGCACCTGTGTGTGTGTGTGAGGTAGAGGGACTTGTTGAGATTTTTGTTTCCTTCTCCACCCTTTCGGAAGTCAACAGCTCCAGAAGAGGAGGAGGAGAAAGAAGGTGGTTACAGCCTCGCTGTAACCCAGTGAGCTTAATTTAACTCCTAAGTCAGGCCAGCTGGGTCTCAAACCTGCAGTTTCAGAAAACCTGGTGGGAATTACAGACTTTGTGGTGTGGTCTCTTAAGCCATCTTTTTAGTCTGGAAAGTTCAAACAAGCTTGCTCTGGGGGGAGGAATAATTGCAGGAAAACCCCTGAGCTGGGGCATCAGATCGAGAGGGGGAAAAATCAAAACAAGTTAAAAGTATCTTCTGCAAAGACAACTACAGGCTGGCAGTTCTGAAAAGCTGAGGTCCTCATCAGGATTCTCACTATCATTTTTATTTACTGCTTCTGACACCTGGTCTATCATGCCAGGAATTCTGGCTCTTCAGCCTCCGACAGTTGCAGTGTGCAGCAAATGCCTTCCCAATGCATCTGCCTCTGTCCTAGCAACAGGCTCAGGATGCAACCAAATCCCACTGTGATCAGGGATGGACAATCTGAAGGATGGATCAGATGGATGCAGCGATGGCTGCTGAGAGGATGAGGCTGAAACCTGCATCTAGGAGACTTGAATGACTGGCTCTAACAAATAAAATATGCACAGCAAGCAGATCAGATGTCAGTTCAGACCTTATTTACCTCCTCAGCAGCAGCTCTGCAAGTTTGTTGCTTTCACTTTTTTAATTATTTTTTTTGTTCGGGATGCGGGATGTCTCTCATTAACCTGCTTTTCTCTGGATTTGTTTGTGTCTGTCTTTGGCAGCTGGCCAGCAGAAAACAGGGCTTTAATTCCACAGACTGTAGATTGTGTCCCAGTTATTAAACCATATTTATTTCTCGGTTTCCAGAGCTTTGTTTTAGGCTTGGGTGGTTGTTTTTTTTCTCTCCCTAGGTCCGCTTTTCTTTTTATTTTTAATTTGGTTTCTGGTTCGCTGTGGGGTTTTAAAATTATTATTATTATTATTTCTATATTATTTTGCTTCTCTCATTCCCACCAAGGAAAAAAGTGTAGAGATTTTAAGAGATTTTATTTAAGAGATATTTAAGATATTTAAGAGATATTATTTTAAGAGATTTTAGAGATTTAGAGATTCTTGGAGTGCCAGAAACCAAATTGTCTTTCCATGTGTCATGGGGGTTAGCCTCAGGCCCCTGATTCAAGGGCCAGATGCTGCTCGGGAAAGGGTCCTGGACAACGTAGTCGCTGGCAGTGCTCGGGGCTGTATGCACCTGTGCATTGACACCGTGACAGATGCTGCCTTGGGCCGAGTGTGCCATGGAATGACTGTGCCGGTGAGTGGACTAGCTGTGGTTTGATGTGACATCCCAGTCCATGGGCTGAGCGGTACCTTGATAATGCAGTGCCCTCTGGATACTTTACCAGTCAATGGGTGAGGTTTTAAGACACTGGAAAGACATTCATACTGCTGAACTTTAACTCTCTAACTTGGAGTGGTGAAGTTGGTTGCTCAGCCTTTACACGTTTGATGGTCAGCAAAGAAGAAGCCTTTTCTAGGAGACAGTTTGAGAAGAGACCTGAAGCCCCCTTGCACGAGCCTCTCTTTTTCTGAATTTGCAAGGAATATTTCAAAGACAAGCTGTCTAAACTTCAGTGTTGTAAATCTTCCCCTGTCATAAGCAGAAACCTGTTTTGCAAACACAGACTCACAGTTCTGCATCTTGGAGTTTGAAAGAGGGTTTAGGCATCTGTGACCTTATTTTAAATAGCCCTTGTGCCTGCTGGAGCATGGACCCACAGATAGGAGCAGCAGAGCTGAATAATCCACATTCAAAGTTGGGCTCAGTCCAAGTTACCACTGTGAAAATTCTGGTTGCACAACTCAGGCAGAATATTTAAGCAGTGCCTGGGAAAGGGGCTTTCATTTCGTAAGCTTCACCAGTACTCAGTGATGTTCTTCCTCACCTAGATCTTGGTATGCGACAGGTCTGAAACTAAAAGCAACACATGAAAAAGGCAAATGGTTCTGTCTTCCTCATAACAAGACCCTCATGGATATACAAGGAGACATGTTTTATCAGAGTGTATAATCAGAACAATCTTTTTTAAATTACCCATTTCTTCACTGAATATTATCCAAATTCTGTAATTATGCAATATCTGAAAATTCTGAAAACCATCTTCTCACTTCTGCAACTGGCAAAAAAATATATCAGTCCATTGTATTTCACCCAGTAATGTCTCTTTTCTTCATGGAGGTGCTAAGATGGCTCATTCAGTCAAGAGATATTACTTAGAGTTTCACAATCCATCAACTTGGCATAGACAAGACGGATGACAGATTCTTTTTAAAGACATGTTAGTTTACACAAGTACCCTGAGAACTGTATTTTGGATCAACTCATTCAACAAAAGTCAGGATTTGTAAGAGACAAAGGTACCCTTCCGATTTTCCCTATCACAAAGTGTAGGTAACGTTTCTAGCACAGCTGCTATCCCAATTAAAGCCTAGTGTGCTTTAAAGCACAGGCAGAAAAATACCATTTTATGTTATTGCTGGTCTCCACGGAACACTTGCCAGTCCTATGAGAAAGAAGAGACACAGAGAGATGCGGGCCCAGACATTAGACATGTTTAGGCTCTTAAGTCCCCATTGAAATGGTTTCAGTAAGGAGCCAGGATAGAGGAAATCATAAGCTCCAGAAATGTCATTCATGGGCCAAAGGTCTCGGTCTGAGGCCTATCTCCACCTCCTATGAATTCCTTCTGTAATTTATGAAATGTTTGTGTTCGCTGGCCTTTCACTTCCCATTCATTGTGACGTTCACTCCTAAGCTGGCACGAGCCAAGCCAAGAAATTATTGGTGTCCCTTCAACAGAGCGGATGTGGGAACCAGATGGTGCATAGCTCTTGGGCTGGCAGGGTATGCAAAGTTGAATTTCAATGTCAATGAGCAGCTGAATGACTGAGGGCTCATCCACACACACACAGTTTATTCACTGGTCTGAAGACATCTAAACTGAACCGTCACAAACACTTAGTGCAAAACTACTTCTGTGGTTTCGAGATAGCTGCACATTTTGCACTCATACCTTGAGCAAACCTGAACATAGACTTTCTTGAATCTGGTACCTGCGTTTTTCTAGGTCACATTTGACATAGCAAGTTATGAATTGTCCTCTAAACATTAGGCTACCCTTTCTTCAAGTGTGGTTTTTGTTTGGTTTGTTTTTTTAAAAATCTTTTTCCCTTGCTAGTGCTAGTAGTATTTTTGAAACATATAAAATGTTGTCGTAGAGTTCCTAGTAATTTACTTTCTTCCCTTTAAATCCCTTTACCCAAACGATTGGGTTCATAATATCTTTCACTGTAGTGAAATCACCCCTGTGTATGCGAGTATCTGTGTGGTTTGGACGTTATTCCATTTGCATGTAGCAAGTGTCATCATGTCGATGTCACTTGCATCTAAACAACTCCAACTTTTAATTTTGTGACTGAATTCTCTTTATCTGACAAGATGATGAGGTCTAGCACCATTTTCCCTCCTGTTGGACAAAACACTTTTAAAGTTAGGAAATTGTCGTCTTCCTTTCAAAAAAAAAAATAATCAAGGATATTTTATTTCCAGCAGCATGAGACCTCCTTTATAAACCATTCAGGTTAAAGTCTTTGTCTTCCTACCTACAATAGGGAGGTGTGTAAAAAAGCCAGACAAGAAATCAAGTCACTCTCTGGTCTGCCATGGATAGCACTCAGGACCTGATTTGGTCTTTATTTGTGAGAACATGAGTTCAGATCATTTGCTTCCGAGTTTTCAGAGACTCAGAAACATGCAATGCCATTTTTGGACATACGACTATAGTCCTCTCACTTTTATTTGCCCAGTTTTGCTTCCTAAATTGATTGTAACCAGTGTTCTTAACATTCCAGTCATGCAAATCTTCCCATCAGGTTTCGGTAGCACCAAAGTAGGTCGAATTTATGCTCATATGTGAGCAATTCCTATTCCTCCTTTACTACCCAGAATCTTCACATTGGTGTACAGGCAATTAAAGAGTTTCTATTCCTTCAACTCTCTTGGTACCTCAATTAATCTGGTTCTCAACATCTTGATTTTGTGCTAAATTAGTGTCCCCTGTCCCTTCTTTTCATCCTACCCTTTGCTATTAGCGTAAAGCTCTTCTGCACCCTTCCTGCTCTGCACAGACCGTCTCCAAACGGCACAGCCTTGTGCTCACAGAGGATGACCAATATTCCACAAAAATACATCTTCTATCTTACACAATTCCACTATAATTTCACTTCCAGAATTTTCTGCCTTCTGACTTACTTTAAAGGGAAGGAGGCTGCCTGAGACGGTTACTTGGGCTTGCCTGTTCTTCAGCTGCCTCTTGTGACCTGCGTCTGGGTCCAGACTTGTCTGTAACAAGTGAGGTTCTATATGAAGCTGAGTTACTTTTACTAGTAAATTGCTTTTACCATACACTTGTCTAAAGGGTTCAGGAATCTCCTGAATTCTTGTCTACTTTTTGTTTGGTTCGAGAATGCCCAAATGAGCGCATCAGGCCTTGGACAGTCTTTCTTTCATTTCTTGAGAGAATCTGAGATAGTATCTCTCTTCTCTTTGGCTGTTTGCTTTTTTCTTCTCCTCCCCCCTCCCCCCCCCCCCCCCCTTGTTTTTTTTACTAGGCATACACAATTTTCTTTTAATCTATGCTATGAGTACATTCTCAGTCCCATGTAGATCCCTATTCCCTTCTACTAATTGGATCATCAGAGATAATTTCCTACATAACAGCCTAAGAGACTAAAAACAACTGAACATTTCCAGTTAAGTGAAAATTATACTGTTTTCCTTCTGCTTGGTGCTCTCATTCTCAGGACTCTAGTCATGTAGTAGGTCACCAAATCCTTTTGGTGCTGGTGGTTACTGAATGCCTGATCGGACAATACTGGACTCAGCTTTTCTGCTAAGGTCGAGGCAGTTTGTGCAATATTAGTATGATTTGCATTGGTATCTCATCAGCGGAGCAGCAACCTTCCTACAGCACCCCAAGCATCGCATACGTGCTGCAGAGAAGCGAAACCATTCCTGATGTTTGCCAGACCCTGAGTCATCATGTTCTCAGGACATTCCTCTAACCACCACCAAATTCAGTTCCCCCACTTGAGAGTGGTCCCTAGTCACTATGTTCCCTTCGAGGATGTGCACATTGACTTAATCCACACAGAGACAAGGCACCAATGCTGAGCCCCAGCGAAAGGCTGGCCCTTCCAGTCCACAGCAAGGTGCTGACTCACCCAAGGGTTTCCAGTGACGGTTGCTTTCCTTAAAAACTAGTACTTTTAAAAGCAGATAAATAATGAACTTCAAGCCACATTTCTGTAGCTCAATGGTGACATCAAGTGACTGGCTCCGTTATTCCCAGGTGTGCATTCTGCAGGGGCCGGCCGGCCCTGTTTCTTGGCTCGGAGAGTGGCTCACATGTCCCTTGCAATCACGGCATGTTCATACTGGAAAATACTTTAAAACAAAACCCCTGTTTGAATTTACATAATCATTTAATTGCAGCGCCTCCCCTCTCTTTTCTTTCCATTGAGCAGCGCTTTGTGCAGCAAGCAAGGCGGCTGTAAACTCGGCTCACGGTCCTAATATACCTGAAAAGGGTTTAGATCCATTGATGAAGGAATTCCAGAGTTTTAGCCTGATTTTCACAAACCGCAGCTGTTTACCTTCCTTGTGACCCAAAGTGATCTGAAATCTTTTATAACCCAGGTCTGGAAATTATTCTTCTGCAGTTACAGCACGCCTGCCTGAGGGTACAGGGCTCGGTGGTGCTCTCCTGGGCTATGTGGGCAGAGACACAGTGGCAGTAAAGGCAGAGAAGAGGAGCAACACTTTGGGTAGGAGAAGAAAAACAAGACACAAAAGGAAAACGGAAAGAGTGATAAGGAACAGAAAAAATAGAAGAGGAAAAAAAAGAGAAAAAAAAGGAAAAAAAAACTTATGGAGCAACACGTTGGGTAGGAGAAGAAAAACAAGACACAAAAGGAAAACGGAAAGAGTGATAAGGAACAGAAAAAATAAAAGAGGAAAAAAAAAGAGGAAAAAAGGAAATAAAAACTTATGGAGGGAAAGGTAGAAAAAGAAGGAAAAAGAAGCTGAAGGGAGAAGTGGAGATGAGGCAGAAGGAGGAGCTGCCCTGATCTCAGCAAGAAATCCTGCCATTAAGGGCTCTCAGTGCAGTAGAGATGGCGTGTATTGAATATACTCTGTCAGTGCAGCAGCACCCAGCTTTCCACAGTGATAAATGTCATATGTCTTTGCTGACACTTGATAAAGGTTCTGTCTATCAGTGGTGCCAGCTAGCGGGGCCAGCCGGCTTGAGCTTAACCTTCATCACTGCTCTTTCAGAGAGAAGTCCCAGAATTTCCTCTGTTTTGCCACTCCCTTTTCGGAGATGCTTCCCCTCTTCCCAGCCCGCTCACCCGGCTCACCCCAGTGCTTTCTGGCACTCAGCTTAAAAGAAAAGACCATGAGCAGCAGAAATAAAACTGTGTCACTTAGCCAGCCAAGGAGAGACAGTCTGGGGTTGGACTCATCTGAGCAAGGCTCTCAGGTAGGATGGAAGACATGGAAAAATCATGGGAATGTTAAAATAATAGAAAAAGTAATGACAAAAATTCTCACCTTTCAAACTAGACTTGCAGCTAACAAGTCACTGTGCCAGACAGTTCCTCAGCCAGTGTTAACAAAACTGTGCTGATTTACACCAGAAGGATTTTGCCCTGTGTCTCATATACCCACAAGGGGAGAGGCACAAGGTGCCAAGGGCACTGGAAGACCAGATCAACGGAAGTGTCATTATACATTTAAATATACTTTAGATTCAGCTCTGAGAACACCGGGAAGTAACTAGAGGCATAACACTACTCATGGGAAGGCCAAAACATCCTTTAAAAATACAAAGATATTGTAAAGCTTGTAGCCATAATTGGAAAGTGCAGGCTGGCCACAATGTTAGCTTCATTTTAGAGGTTAAACAAAAAAGGGAAGGTTATTTTTATAAGGTGAAAAATCAGCAAAATGCCCAAGCGCAAAAACACTGAGCAGCTGGTCAACCTGGAATAAAAACAGGCAGAAAACACCTCAGTTGCACAACAAAATGAACAAATACAAAACACCTGAACTGCAGCTATTTGGGAAGTGAATTATTCAGAAATACCGAAGGATAAGAATAAATCACACATTAGCACATCAGGTTAATATGGCAGCAAATAACAGGAGAACAGGGTTATTTAGGATATATATAAATTCTTGTCAAGAGAGGTCATTTTTTTCTTCCCTCTGGGCTCAATGAGACAAACAGTCAGTCAGTTCTGAGTACCTCAGCATCAACAACATATTGACAACTTGGAGAGAACTCAAAGAACTTCTTCAGAGATGATTTAGGGACTGGAAGGATTGATTTACAAGGAAAGATTTTATGATCTAAGCGGAATAGATTAATCTCTACTATAATTCCCTTGATGTCAAAGGGCCAAATTTTGCCCTCAATTACAACAGTGTAGATGTGGTGAAACTTCACTGGGGTAAAAATATAAGGTCATCGTTAGTGGGGGCGGGGGGGGGGGAGGCGGATCAGAAAGGAATGTCTGTTGGACGTGTGTCTGTGGAGAAATAGTAGAAACTCCAGTCTGCTTGTGACATTTAAAATTAACCAAGATAATAGTATTGAATATTATTATACAGAGACCTGTAGTGACAAGGGAAATAAAAATACATAAGTGCTATTTTCCCATATTTTTATTATGATGATGATTACCATTATATGAAAGGCGGAATCCACATCTGAAATTAACTTCCTATCGGCCCTTTTAAACATTACATGTTTTAATACAGACAGACAAATATCAGGGGAAAATCCATCTTTGGCAGAGCCAAAGAAAATAGAGTTTTTAAAGTATGTTAGGGATAAAGGAAAAGCTGACACCAGTATCAGCCTATCACAACATGGTACAGCTGGTGATGAGAAAGCAGAGATGACAAACTGTTAATAACAATGGAAAAAAAGCAATTCTATTCAGTAACTGTTCATATACTACAGTGTAAAGAGATGGGTCCGAGGAAAGATTTTAGAGGATGCCTGAAGTAAGTTTCAGGTTGATCTGTAATTTGAAGTACGAAGATGATATAGTCCTTACTGGAATCACAGAATTTTACCAATGGGTTGTATGCTGTAGTAGGGAAGAGCTGTTACCCCTTTAATTTATCTCTAAGACAAAAATTATGTCTGTAACAGAAAAAAAAGCTGGTGTTTTTGGAAGAAGGGAGAGGACCTAAACAGATTTCAGGGTTTTTTTGTCTAGGTTTAGAAACAAATCAAGGCAGCTAATGTGCATAGGGTGTGTGGAGGAAGTCAGGCACAAGAAAACCATGTCTGTCACAACCGAGATCTGGAAGATAAGAGGGACCAAAATTCAGGCAAAAGCACACTGCTTTAAAGCAGCTCTGCGAATAAGTATCGCATCTGGCTGGGGGGCAGGACCTCTTCCAGAGAGAAGCGAGAAGTGCTGACTGCACAGTCCTGCAGGCACACGCTGCTGCTTGCTGTGCCTCCCTACCCCACCCAATTCTCCAGCAGTGTAAAACAGGGCTATGAATGGCTGCAGGATCACCCTGCCCTGGCTGGGAGATGATAAGCAGCGCTGATAAAAAGAATTTCTGAAGAAAATGTGCAATAACTGAAGAACAAAATCTTTTAAGGAAGGGTGGAATGAAAAGGAGGGGAAGGAGGAGAAAACCATGCTTACAAGGCATGGAGATGTGACCGGAGCGAGGCTAAATCAGCTACAATACTTCCATAAATGACCGACCAAGAAGTTAATTTGATTGTGACTCCAACCTCTGAACTGAAAACTACTGGTGGCAAGGAAGGTGAAGAGGTCATTTAAGTTCACCAACAGTTGAACAACAACTATTATAGACCAGTCTGGATACTCCAAATCTAAATCAGGAGGTGGTTTGGGAGATATCTATATCACAAATCCTAATAAAAGTCATAAATAATAAGAGAGTTACAGGTAACATGGTCCTCTGATAACAATGTCACATTAAAAAGAAAAATCTTATGTGGGATTACTAGTTACCCTGGATTGATAATTTATCCTGACATAAATGCAGCGAAAATAATGGAAGAGCTAATACAGGAACCAATTAATAAAGAATTAAGGGATGGGAATAGAATTAATGGCTGTCAACATGATTTTATGGAAAACAGGTTTTATCAGATAAACCTGATTTAATTATTTGGGAAGATTCCAAGTTGGACTGATAATCACATTGATGGACTTGGCTTTAGTAAAGCCATTGACTCACTATTGTACAATGTTTTGATTTTAAAAGTTAGAGCTACACTAATACAAAAATACACTAAACAGATTAAAAACCGAGAAACTTGGTAAGTTCAGCAAGTACTAATTAATGGGGCTTTATCATAAGCAATTTTTTCTGTGGGGAATTCCCATAGATAAGCATATCTACAGTCAGCACTATGCACCTATAGCTACGCACTTCTAGCAAAGAACCACAAATTAATATACAATATACAATCACTGTTGCTAAAAACTGTCAATGGAACAAAGGTTGATGAGGTGGTAAATGAAGGTGCTTAGGGGTACCTCCAGGGAGTGTTCAGGTTTGTCTGACTGTTAGGTCCATTCAAGAAAATACCCAGCCACGTACGCGGGCTGTGCACTGAAGCCCGAGTACCTGCCGCTGTTCCGCTGTCCACGTGCAGAGCTGACTTTGCATGACCTGCAAGGAGATATGGAAGGCTCTGGGACACATAATCCAGACATTCCAGATCCCGTTTTCTTTTTCACGGATCCTGCTGGACTGCCCAGTGCACTGTTGGAGGCGACTGCCTGAATTGTAAGTCTTCTGATGCCTCCTCTTTCTTTTCCAGTGTCATCTTCTACTGCCTGCCCTTAGATCCTAAGGGCCTGGCCTAAACCCACGCCATCTGCAGACAGCCACTTCTTTGCAGCCATCCTGCCAGTGACTGTGTTTAACTAATAACTTCGTAGCTTTGGTATATGCTATTAAAACTGGAAGCTTTCTCCTTACGTCCTTCAGCTGCATAGCTAGTTTCAGATCACATCCCAAATAACTCTCCACAGCCAAGCCACTGAAACAGGCTGTTATTTTCCTGAACTCAAACAATCAGACACCTTTGTGAGGGTATTTTTCTTCCCCTCCCCTTTGTCATCCCGATAGATCTCTGTCAGATCCTGTAATAAACGTAATCCCAAAGAAAAACAAGCACTTAGATTTCTCCCCCTCCTCTCCACTTCCCCACCCACAAATAAGTGGTATGCTTTTAGTGCACTTAGTGTTCTCAGATTATGTTAAAATATACCAAACATATACTGTTCTACTCTTTCACGAAAACTTTAAATTGCTATTTCTGGGCTCAATTCAACCCTTGCCTCATTCTGTGATAAAAGGACTTAAAAGCGTTGTTCTACAATAGAATAGGGTTTGGGTTTTATAAAGCATCTTTCTTGTTCACAGTATCCCAAAGGGCTTTACAAAGCACTGATGTAGATACTGGAAGTACAGTAAGCGTGGGCAAATGCAGCATCCATTATGTGCTCGGGGATGGCGCGCACGTCTAGCACCCAGCCTTACGTAACAGCAATGGGTTTGAAGAGGGAACGGAGCATTAGTTGGACATCGACATTACTTTAATGGGCCACAGGGATGTCTAGGAGTCTGAAATAATAGGTGGGGAGAAACAGGGGAGACAGGAAAGTGTGGTGTGTGTGGTGGGGGGGGGCGCAGGTGCATCACTTGAAGCCGTGCAAGCAGGCAGTGGTGCTAATTGCTCAGGGAGACTGCACCTCCCCATCGCTCGTGGGGGAGGTCTGGAGGTGGATGGTTTCCCGAGATGGAGGAGGCATACGTCACCTGTGTCTGTGAACGTGCTCGCCAGAGGAAGAGCGAGCAGACAAAGAGTGTGTGCGGGATAATGTGGTGATGTGGTTGAACAGCTTGCCTGCGCTCAGGGCTGGGAGTAAAGTGTGGGAGAGGCCATAACAAGATGGAAATACTACACGTAGAGCATGACTGTGGAAGGAGTCCGTGTGTAAAATCAGCAGGAAGGAGGCGATGCATGCTCGCGGCTGAATTTTGTGCACGTTATCTCTGTATTTCAGCAAGAGAAGGGGTGAGAAATTGCTTACACTTAGTGTGCAAGATACAGGATTAATATGCACAGATACTTATTCTTTGGAGAACAAAAAGATTCTAAAGGAAAACAAAAAAGTGAACTATGTCAAGTATGGTGAAAGGGTAGAGGTGTGTTGGGACAAGACCGTACAGCAGGAAAGAAAGGTGAGATCGTCAGGGGTCACAAACATCACGCAGCACCAGAACACCGCGCGAAGGGGAGGTACCTCTGCCTGCGACCACAGCTCAGAGCGAGGCAAGGGGATGAAACTACTTCCCATAGCAATGGAGAGGTTTTGTTTGAAATTGGCTACGGGATTTCTTGATGTTTGCGCCAGAATTATTCAGAAAGAACACATATCATTCTACTTCCACTCAGTTATACGTTCCTTTCAAAATCTGGCTTTTTAGGGATGCAGCATTAAAAATAAATGAGAATTTCCCACTAAAGACTGGGTTTTTTCAATACGTCATAAGGTATGCATTTAAATGTAGAATATTTTTGAATGACGGAAACACCTAAAGGAAGCTACTCCCTCTGGTAGAAGCAGACTTTTGTTTTCATGTCATTTTTTTCACTAGAAAAGGAGTTTAAGACAAATTGAGGAAAAAAAGACGAAACCAAACCCACTCTGTAACCTCTCTTTAAACAAAAGCAAAATAAAAGAATAAATTTAAGACACTCCCTCTTCTCTCTCTTTCCTGAAGAAATGCAGTCCAAGTCATGTTATGAGGTGATGAGGACTAAGAAGTCTCAAGTCAGAGATTATAGATGATAACTTACTGCAGTGACATGGAGGTCAGCGTGTAAGTCAGGAAGAGACTTGTGCAGGGGGCAGAGAGACCGTTATAGCTTTTCATGGGGGAATAAATAACTTATTTCAGATGGAAAGGTAGCAGAGATCTTCCATTTTAGCCCTCTATAGCTCAACTGGGATAACCAGAAAAACTTTCATGTGTAGGCACAGATATTAGCAATGCCTATTACATAAAGGCTTTAAAAAATATTACGCCACCTTTCCATTCCACACACTGATGTCACCCCGTCCCTAACTCCCCAGCAGCACTTGTTTTGGGCAGAACTCTGTGAGAGCGATTTGGGTTTGGGAGCTTTAAAGAACTGTGCTTGTTCTTGCTTGTAAAAACGTCCAGGTGTTCAGTTTGCAGCTCCTTCATGGGGCTACACACGGCATTTCCTTTACCCTCAGTTGTCCCATGAATTATAAAGAAGTGCTTGCTGCAGGCCAGAGAGCACACATGTCTGAAATACTGCAGGAGCCCTGGCCCACGATGCTTCCATGGCTGCTTGGAAGAGAAGCAACACTCAGTCCCTTGCGAGAGAGAAGGCGAGGACAAGGAGAAAGAGAACGACACAGGTCACAGAGGGCGACCTCTGCCAGACATCTTTTCCAAGCGAGAATGTTATAATACTCAATTAAAGGAGATCTCAGCGAGTAAATCCACTGACACTTTATCACCTCCCATCAGCCCAGGATCAGACCAGCCTACTGCTCCCGGCCTACAGGTATCGTCAGGCAGCAAAGCGAGACTTGCACAGCCTGCCCGTCCCTGCATTGTTTGATTCACTGCAAGGTGTAAATCGCAGGCTTTTCTCCAGTGACCAGCTACAGAGCGTGTGGGTCGCTCATGCTTCGCTTGTGCATGGGATGAGAGCAAAGGAAGCAAAACAAAAAGATTAAACAGTGGCAAAAGAGCAACGTTCCTATCTAAAAAACTGGTGGACAGAAAGTAGATGAGCCATAAAAGCAAAGAAATGTCTCCCGACTAAAGTAAATAGTAAGCTCTAAAAATCTACCTCTAAGAGATTATGTAGGTGGAACTTTACAAAAGAAATCTCTGGGGTTTACCCCAGTGTGAGCCGTTGCTTTAAATCATTTGCCAGGCACTTGAGAGTTTAATATCAGCTTTTGATACAGTATTTTTCTAAAGTGATTTTAGAGATTACATAGAAGGAAAAGGTAAAAATAAACCTGAATGGGAGGGTTTTGTTGCAAAACCAGTTTTAAAGCCTGACGGAAAAGTCACAAATGTCTTGTTTAAGAATGAAGCCCTAGCAGCGTAGAATATCTTTTCTTAGCTTGCAAAGTTTTCAGTGAACTGTCTAAATATCAATGTGTCTATATCAAGACAGGCAGATGGAAAGGAGCTGATAAGCCACAGAAAAAGGAAGTATCTTTAAATATCCTTTCAAAGGGGTATCATTTTAATGAACAAAGCATAGAAATGGGCTTGGATCAAAGCACTGAACTAAACGTCCACTGGCAAATGCAAAGGTTCTGTTTCATGAACAATTTGAAGATTTGTTCAGTTTTCCTGAAAAAATTATGCATGACAGACTGGAGAGGGTGTGGAAAGACAGGGAAAAATAGCACGACAAAATTAAGTTCCAAGAGTATCAGTAGCTGATGGAGCTCTAATAACCCAGCTTTCCTGAATGAGTGGTTGGAAAATAAAATATGTCATATTTTCCTCATTTCTAGAACCAAAAAGAACACATCATAACTGACAGTTTTCTCCCCAAATGTTTAATGAGTCAGTCTCCCCACAAAAATTCAACAAAACCTCCAAAACATATTCTTGAAAATTTATGGACCTTCTGTAAACACAGATCTCATTATGAAGCTACTTTTTTTTTTTTTTTGAGGGGTTGAAACCAGTTCCCCCTTATATTTGGGCAAACTCAAGCCCTGTAGATTATATGCCCAGCAAGAAGGGACCAATACAACTCCAGTCAAGTTATATTAATGTCACTGATTCATGCTGGCTAAAAGTCTGGATTTATTTCTGCACCGTCCCTTAGGACAGTGTAATCTATAAACTTATTTATAGATTTCCACTCTGTGCTTTAGATTTTTCTTACAGTAACAACAGATGTAAGATGAAACTGAAGCAGACTCAGACTGAGATCTGGGTAAAGCATAACATTTGTGGGATTTGCACAGCACATAAAAGCCTATTTCCCCACCAGGTGATCCCTTTGGAATGGGCTGCAGTCTCAGGAAATAGATGCTTTTCTTGGAAATACTCTAGTTTGACAGCTCAAACTAAGTAATACTCGTAATTCTGAAGTAAACCATGGCAGAAGGAACTATGCCAGAACCTGTCATCTACATGCAGAGAAGATCTGCTCACCCAGGACCAGGCGCATTTCCCTCCTGTGCCCTCCCTGCCTGTTCTGTGCTCTACTAGCTGCCCCTCAAAATAAAGTAATAAAAATTCAAATTAGTTTTCAGAAAAAAATACCTGTGGAAGGGAGACATCTCCTGTCACTTTAATAACATACCAGGTTAATAATATTAAATCACTAGAGGCCAAGGAAATGTCACTGGAAATATTTAAGGCTCCCCACTCGAGAGTGATGAGACTTTCAAGCAGCTGGGAGAGAATCAGAATGGGATAGCAAGGACTGACGAGGCTGATCCTGGCCCATAAGGAAACATCATTTTGCAGGGGTTGGCTCTCATTTAAGGAACTTGTTAATATATTAATATAATAAAAGCTTATGTAACCCTGGAAGTGAAATTTATGCAGGTGAAAAGGGGTAGGACAGATCTGCAGAGAGCAGTCCCCAGTTTATCAACCAAACCAGTAGACGATAGACAAGAGTGGGGCCAGTTTCCAACCTTTTGCCCTGCCAAGAGACTGGTTCCTCAGTCAATGTCAGAAGTGAGAATTTTACTGACGTGAACATAATCGTGCCCATTGGATCTGGCCAATACTTGTGCTTGGGTTTTGACCGTACCTTGATCCACGTGGGCGTTTTGCTGAGGCAACCAGCCTTAAAACAAACCTACCAACCAGAAATGCAGAAACCTCTCCCAAAGACAGATGGACAGCATGAGTTTAAGGCTGTCTGCAATTGCCAGAATGATAGAAAGCTTTTTGACAGAGCTGTGGGATTTGTGTCATTTAAAAAAAAAAAAAAGAAGTTAAAAAAATAGAATTGTATTGAACCCCAAAGATAACTAGACTGTGCGAAAGTGACCACATGCTTAGCTCAGAAAATATTCTCTGCAGTTGTTCTGATTTATACCAGCTAAAGGTAAGATCCTCTTCAACTAGGGGATAAATCCACATTTGTTTGGTTCTTGAGTGTGCTGGACAATGATTCAGGAAGAAGAGAGAGTGAAGTGGGTCTGCAGTTTGAAGGACCCTTACAGCTCCTGCTGCTCACAGCTCTGCTTCCCTTTCCATCAGAAGGAAGACTCGAGCACAAATACTACTTGTTCAGACTCTGAGCTGTCAGACAAAACAGAGCAGGCAAAACCTTATCCATAAAAAACACACAAATCTCAATTTGCTCGTATCTCTGTAAATATAACTTTTGCCTGGTGCAGGGACAAACCCCCATATATGGATTGAAAAGGTAGTCACTGCTTTCCCCATAACCTAAGGATGAGAACAAAGAGAAAGTAGACTGTGACAAACGTGAGGTTTCAGCTTCCCGTCAGTGTTGATCCTTCCCTGGCAGGCCAACATGCAGAGTCATGCTGGCCACCTTCTGACCCTGGTGGAAAGCAGTCTCTGCCCAAGAAGGAAAACTGGCAAATACAACTCCAGCCTTAAAAAACACATTCTGGAGCTGATTCCACATCTCTGATCAACAGATCTGATTGCTGTACCAGGCAAATTAGCCAAATTATTAGAAACTAAACCAAACAGAATTAGTGAACGCATGGATACATAGTTCTCTGGGAAGAGTCAATACAGTTGTTGTAGAGGGAAGTCATGCATCACAAATCCTTCCGGGGTCTTCTAAGTAATTAAGAAATATATCAATAAGGACGATGTAGTCAATGTAGTGCTCAGGAATTAAAACAAAACTAAACCTCTCATGGTAACATCCAAAAGCTCTTAAAGAAGCTATAACCTAATGGGATGAGAGGGAAAGTTTTCTTGTTAACTGCTTAAAAGGACAGAAAGCAAACATTCGGCTATTCATAAGTGGGCTAGAAAAGGAGATTCATAACAAGAAGATGAAGTTAGTCAAAGACACAAAATAATTGAGCATATTCAAATTTGAGTCTGACTATAGAGAATAGCAGAAAACTCTTGAGATACAGAATGATTCAGTGATAAAGTGACAAACGAAATTTAATGCTGATAAGTGCTAAGCAATGTACATGGGGAAAATAAGCCTAACTCTATATTTCCAGTCAGGAACGGGATCTCAGAGTCATTGTGGATAGTTCAATAAAGATGTTAGCTTAGTGCTCAGAAATGTTCAACAAGGCAAATAAAATAGCAGGAACTGCTAGAATATCAGAGAAGAAAGCACGAAGCAGAGTTGTGCCAATATATAAATCTACAGTTCACCTGAAGCTCCAATTGTGCATGTGATTTTCATCTCCCCACCTTTGGGGGTGGAGGCAGGGAAGGGAAAAAAAGAAAAGCGATAACTAAAAATGGAAAATGTGCAGAGGAAAGGAGCAAGTATCAAAGACCTGTAATGGTGTGTGAGGAGAGCCTTACTAACCAAGGGCTCAGGAGGGAGAAAAATCAAGAGGTTAGAAGAGAGGTCTGTAAAGTTCTGGGTGGAAAAAAGGGACTGCAGAATGGGGTGCCAGACTGCCTTATATCAGAATAACTGTGGGGCACTCCACAAAGTCATTGTGCACGTGGTTTCAAATAAATGAAACAAGCCCCTTTTCAAACCACATACATTTCAGTCCTTACCTCAGGATGCAAAGGGAGGTCACATAGCCTCAAAAACGGAGCAAGGAAACTCAGACAGGGAATGCACGTCTGTGGGTTTGGTGTTGGTTTTTTTTAAAAATCAGGCACTCAGGAAGCCCTTGAACCACCGGCTGCCAGAACCTGGCAAGGCACTCCATGAGGCAGAGTGGAATGACACGTGCGAGTCATTTGTGCACCGAGCACTTGCTTCTCTCTTGTGGAGAGTTTTGATCTGACCAGGCTTGACGGCGTATGCAACCATCACCCCCTCCCTCAAAGTTAGAAGGTGAAAGAGCTACTATCAAATGTCCTTCTACAAGGCAAAGCCCTAAGTCACATTCTCTCTCTCACACCAGTATGTATTTAGCCTTCTTGGGAGACATGGAGCTACTGCACAGTGAAGGAGAGTCAGGCCACATGGGGGAGATGCACCTGGTCAAGGATGGTCCCAGTAGTGCTGAGGAAAGGTGGCTCCATGTCCCCCGCTCTGCCCCATGGCACAGCACATGCAATACCGGGTAAGCTCGTAGGAGAGAGGGACTACAGTCCACTTAGCTTTCCACCATACTCTGCTTTCCAGGAAATATTGCACCTTGCCATGAACCAAGCAATAACGCAACAGTTTTTTATGCAACCTAAACACTTTTAACAGGCTTTGTACCAACTGTTCTTCCTGTGTGCTGTCACAGAAGCAACCTGCTTTCATTCTCCACAAGGTGCCACCAGCACCGATGTCACTTCTCATAATAACACACCAGATTCTCTACAGGTGTAAATCGATTTCATCCCTTCAGTCTCATCAATAGTGATAGGCCAGTTTATACCAGCCCAGGAGCTAGTTAAATAACAGTAACACGGGAGATTTCTTGAAAGGACTATGAGTTTTTCATTGCATCTGAGGATTGAAGAACAGGATCAGGTGGGTTTCATGTTCATCAGAACAGGACAAATAAGGTTTTGTTCAGTGCAATACAGATATTTATTTCAGTGAAATAAAAAAACCTGTACTTGCTCTTGTTTATTTGATGTTTCCCCTCCCTACATTGCCCAGAAGAGAAAATAAGCTGATAAATTCTATATTAGCACTAACACATGTATCAACAATACTGACATGTTTTCAGTTGAATTTTCAGTTCATTCTATTTTCCATCTCACAATGAAATTCAGTTCAATTGAAAGATTCAATAGTAATTGGAAATAGGCTCTGGAAATTGCATAATCTCGTTCTCAAAGACCCAGAAATTAACAAACAAACAAACAGAATACACACAAAACTAAAGTAACCACATTCTGTAAAGATGTAATAAGTCAATTAAATTCATGCACAATGTGATTCTTGGCTGACGGGAGAATACAAAGAGAGAGGTCAGATCCTGTTTTCAAAAAGGAGCCTCATGAAAAGGGAAGCAAATGGAAATGTCATTATTGAACATTATGATGAGAGATGAAAGGAGTCTCATCCAAAAAAGCTCCAAGGGGGTGAAATGTAAATTGTTCAGAAAGGAAGCAAATGAAAGGGGATGTGATAAAGTCAGTGATGAGTAAACATGAGGGAGAGCTGCAACTCAGGTTCAGATGATAACAGTAATAAATACTAAAGGACCTGATCCGTAGCAGGTAGAAATCAGCACTGTTTCATCATCTTCAGTGGGGCTGCGCAGATTCACACCCACTGAGTCTTGTCTTATAATAGCACTCAGTATTTAGGTAGCTCTTTCATCTATTGATATTGCGCACAATTATCTTCACCCACATATGGAGAAAGGGAGCGGAGTACAAAGGTCCTGCGGCTTTTCATTTGTTCTCCTAACTGCAGCTGTGCTTTTTGGTTGTTGTGGGACTCGAGGACCTTGTGGGACCTTGTTGAAAGCCAGAGCCAAGTCACCTCCAAATAAAACCGCATGCCTGAAACTTCTGAAGACAAGATTAAATTATTCACCCCAAAACAGATGCTTCCAAAAAGCCTAAGGGAGTCAAAGGACTTGTCCATATAACACAACTCAGGCCTACATAACACCAGTTAAGATCCCTTGTTGAGATGGCTTGAACATAGACAAGAAGTACAGCATTAGCTCAGTTGTCCACTGGGACTGCTTCATAGGTTTCAGGGAAAGACTCTGAAAGGACATTCCTTCATAAGAAAAAACTTGTGTTTGGAAACGTTTATGCCTAAGAAAGGGTTGGATTAGATGAAAAGGGCCAATTCTGAGTTATCATTACCTAAATCTAAGTTGACATCTATACCTGCGATGCCTGCAGGAATTCTATACACAGGCAATGGTGAAAGGGGATCCCTAACCCATATTTCATGCCGGCTCTGTTACAGGGCTCCTGGTGGCAGCTACATGTAAAATGAAAGCCCTGCAGAGACTTCATTTTCGTAGACAAGTTAATCGTTCCATAAAGGTACTCCGTACTCCCTGCCGTGAACTGTTGTGTAGCTCCAGCGCCTGCTTTTAAACTGTCGAGTGAGTCGACTCAAAACTGGTTGCCAATCATTTATGAAGAGATAATCCCTACGCTTGGCATATGCAGGTTTGTCTAATATGTGAAGCTCCATATGATCCACTGGGATGGAAGGTTCTCAATGGATGCTCGTCATCATCAGATGCAGGATGATAGTTAATTAGCTCGCGCGTGTCTCGGTACCCCGTGAGAATAGCCATTCAAGCTTGACAGAGGTAACTTGCCTGAGAAGCGAGTAATCCTGATAAATGTAACTCCAGGAAAGGACAGTAGAAATTAGAGAGGCAGAAGCAGTATCTCACCACATAAGAGTATGAATTTTGATCCCGCTTCTCCCATTGAGTGAGTTAACACTGACACCCTGGCTGGATGGGAGGTTAGGCAAGTGATATTTAGTGCTCACCAACTATACGAACATTGACTCTAAATATTCATAGCTAACCCCTAACAAGGGGACATCAAGAAGTACTTCTTTCCACCACGTTCCAACACAAATATAAGAAATAAATAAGCTATTTGAATGCAAATGCCTTACTGCAGGCACCCACAATTAAAAATTATGTCACTTGGCTGCTACATAGCAAACCCAGAAACAGCCGCCTTTTAATTGTTTTAGTAATGCAACAAATAGAGTTCCTACATGCATCTGCTTATCACTGACGGTAAAACACCACAAAATCTCCTTAAAAGTTGACATGCATGTCCAAGTCCAGCTATGCATAAAGATGCTCTCCAAATCTGGGCCACAGTTTGTGAAACTGCTGAGCGGAAAGGTGTTCCATAAGATATTATTATTAGAATTTTTATAAAACTTTGAAGGTTATTATTGCTCAAGATTAGGTTGAAATGTTTAATTATGAACAGAGAGAAGGTTTTTGGCCTTTTCAAAGGATAGGAGCCTTTATTGATTTTATTAGTCAAAGAAGGTGATAATTTTTATATTAATAACCAGAGAGCAATTTCTCTGTTAAACAGTGATTATAAAATACTAACTGAAATACCATAGGAGAAGTCCGAGGAAGGTCACCTTTTTTTCTTATGTCTTGTAATCAATCTTACTCTATCAAAGGCTGCAGAAATATAGCAATAATCTAAGTTGAATTGTGGACACTTCTGAACTTGCAGGCAGATGTGGCAGTGCCTTCCCTGTTAATTGAGGCTGGATCAAAAGAAAAGCCTTTGATTGAATGATCTATAATTGCTTGCTCGATAGGTGCAAACATGGTTGGCTACCTGATGTGTTTGTTTAATGGCTGTATGCCTTATGCAAACATGTCTGTGGAAGGCCCTGGATAAACAGTCAGGTGGAGACTGGACAGGAGTGACTTCAAATCAACTGAGCGACCAGGTGCAATTCACTTTTGTGGTTTTTGGAGGGTTTTTTCTGGGATTACACATGGGGGAGATGGGACAGGTTTCAGCACACCCTGTCAAGGTGGCTCAGCCATCCTGCCGGCAAAACCAGCACTCTCCAGTTGCGCTGGGAGCTCGTGGAGCCACTGAGACCTCCGCACAGCTGGGGAGTCAGAAGCAGTTGGATGCAACGTCAAGAATCGCAGTTTCACTGTGCTATAGGCTACCAGGCCACTATGGCTCAGCCACAGTTGGCTTGGTTGGACCTTTGGTTCTTATTTCCACCTTTAGGTGGGAGCTGCCTTACTGCAACAGGGCAGAGGCTCAGGCAGACCAGCAATCCCTTCAGCAGTCAGCATCCCAGCTTCACACAGGCTCAAGAAGCCCTGCAGCAAACCACCCCAGGATGTCCTGCCCAGAGGGGCACGTTGATTTCCTAGCCCTCATCAATTAGTAGCTGCTTTATACCCTGAAGCATGAAGTTCTCCATCCCTCATACATTTTTTATTTTCTCTAATAGAATTTCTCATTATTCATATGAATGTCTAATCCTTTTGTGAATCCTCCAAAGCTCTTGGCTTCAATAATGTCTGTGGCATTGAGTGCCACATGTTAATTATGGGCCGTGTAAGAAAAGTATTTCTTACTATCAGCTTTAAATCATTTGCTTTAAAAAAATATTTTAATGGTTAAATAAACCATAATAGAATATCGCATTGGATAGATAGGGCATATCTTGCCTTAAAAATTAATTTTGTTTTCTTGAACACTGGGAAACTGAGGCATGAGAGGACACAACTTACAATTGGTCATTCGCTGCTAGACATAAAGATAGAACCTAGGAGTTCTACTACTCATATTTTTTCTATAAATAATAATATACCATAGTTTTCCCATATACTGAAAGCTGTTTTAGACATCTCAGGTTTTCACGTTCATTTTAAGGAACAACCTTATTGCCTTGCACTCATAAGGAAAAAAACCAGCATTCCTATCTGATACAGAGGCTGTGTTAGAAGAAATGTCAGGGATCATATTCTGCCAAATCAAGTTTACTGTGACCTACTGGAAAGCAAAGATAAAATTCTGAAAAACAAAAGACTAACATGTGGAAGCTACTGGGAATTCTCTGTACTGGACAGGATTAAAGTCATTCCGACTCTTCTACTGCCAATAATCTCTGAGAGGAAATCTGATTTTCCCTCACCATAAACAACTTTGTATATTTTACTTGCTAACATTATTGGGGTGGCGTGATAAACTCATGCAAAATATACCCTACTTACCAATGTGTAGAAAAAGGCTCTGTGATAAAATAACTACCCCCACTGCAAATATACACCTCATCCACATAAAAAAAAAACATAGCTGAGGACAGGGAATTACTTTCCCACTGCTTCTGGATTGTGTGTTGTATATGATGGTTTCTGGAAACATTTTTATCATGCAGGGATAAAGGAGATGGAAAATAATCAACCTTACTTATCTAAGTATGGTATTTAGATGACCCTCATTACCACTGTATTTGAGTGCTTCCACACATTTAATGTATTTATACTCTGAAAATCTCATGAAGCAAGAAAGTGTTGACAGCCCCATGTTAGAGAACAGAACTGAGACAGAGAGAAGAGGTGACTTATCCAACATACAGAGAAGACCTGTAGCAGTGCAGAAACTTGAACCCAGGTCATCCAAATTTTAACTTATTGCTCTATCTACTGCTGTAGCCTGCCTGATTGACCCAGGCTTACAACCCATTTCATCTATCTATAAAGCAGGGATTTATTAGTAAAAAGAAAGTCTCAGAAAATGCCGCTCTCCACCTAAGAAAGCTTTCCTGCTGGAAGCGATATAGATAGTACCGTGAAAATGGCCAGTGGCATTTTTTTTTCAGCCAAAATGGACTGATTTTAATCCCAGCAGGCATTACATGGGATAGGAGTGCCATCATCTTGCAGGCTCAGACGGTCAAATGCCCTTGTGAGACTCAGCCACCGTCACGAGAGATGGCTGATGGAGAGGAGAGTTAACAGAGGTTTCTGAAGACTCATGTGAGCGCTGAACTATCTTTTCCTCTTACTGAAGAGGAAAGACTTTGAGAAGAGCTAGAAAACAAGCCTGAAATGGTTTTGATTCTCCTCATTTTAAAATATACATGTCCCGTATGGACATAGGTATAACAGTACTCCAGTCAGATGTCCTGCAGTGCCTTCTCAATCCTTACTCGTACAACATCTTTCCCCTGTTTACAGTTTAAATTAATGTTTTAATTTTTCAAACAAACAGTGACATTGCTTATGAATGTATTACCATTGAATAATCTCTCTTGAATATCAATTAACTTAAGCAATTTTAAACTACAAAGCCCTTTTAGTCAGAAACATGTGCTTGCAGAAACGGATTTAAAACAACCAAATTTCATCGAGTTTTCAGCTGTCAACAGAAATCAGTGTTTGCGAGGAGTGCTAGCTGTATTCTGGAAGGGGGAACTCGGATGGGATATATATGGTCTCCAGAGCAGCAGTCCAGCAGGAGCCGGTATCATGTCTTACAGCCACGCCAAATGTGACCAAAGATGACGGTTAGATGCCACAGAGGTCTATGATGCGGTAGGACTGGCTGCAGGGGCAGTTATAAGTGCTCTGCAGTATGTCAGAGGGTAAGATGCTGCAGAAATTAGAATTAGTCAGTTCAGGGATACAGGGAGGAATAGGGTCTGCCTCCCGCTTGACACAGTATTGGTCTGATGGAAACTAGAGGGTCTTGAGCGTATCATCCTCCATTTCCTTGTCCCTGTGCAAGGAGAAATGATAGCTCAAGGGTGAGAGCTCAAAAACCAGCAGTCCCAGACTAAGGAGGCAACTAAACCAAAGCGCAGCTATGAACTTTAATTTACCCTGAGAAAAGTAAGCCATGAAGTTTGAAGAAGTTCGCAGCTGAGGTATGTCATTAGGTCTGACCCGGTGACAGAGAAGAAGTATGACCTCTGAAGAAGCTCTCTGACAGGTGTCTTGAGTTTTGGTTGTGTGGTTTTTTGGTTTTAGACTTTTTTTTTGTGGTTTTTGTTTGTTTTTACTGTTTTTTTTGTTTGGTTAGTTTGGTGGGTTTTTTTTTTGGGGGGTGGTATTTTTTTATTTTATTTTTTGTGTTTATTTTCTTCTTGTTGTTGGTTTGTCTTCCCCCCCAGGATGGAAGAAAGACTTGGTTTCCATTGAATTCCTACTGATTTGGATCATGTTCTAATCAGAGGTGAGTAGGGACACAGCTGACGTTGCTCTGAGGACACAGATGCCACACAGCCCCTTCTTGCTCTCAGCTTCCTCTACAGCTCCGGCAGCGGAGGCTGAGCCTGTTGAACTGGGCCAGTGATCAGTCCTCCGAAAGGGTCTTTCCTCTGTTGCTTCTAAGCATGCAAACATGTTAGCAGAATTCTGGCTGCCAAGTGACTCCCCAGAGCACTGAAAGCTCAGACCTCAGCCACAAAAGAGCACGAGCCAAGGAGATTACAAGTTACGATCTATGGTCAACACCTCCATGATCCCAGATTAGTTCCTCTCCTCAAATCTTGCTCGGGGGGAGACAAGTGCTGAGTGACTGCCTCAGCCTGCCTCGCAGGGCTGAGCTTACAAATGGAGGCTGCAATATTTCGATCAATATGGGGGCGGGGGGGGGGAAGTGTAACAGTCAGAGAAGACAGAGACATTATTGATGCTTCTATTACTGTCTGAAATTGGTCACTGTGGAGAAAAACAAGTAGCCACAGAGTGGACCTGGCCTGACCTTTTGCTCCTCAGCAGGCAGCAGATTGGTCATTCTAGTCACTTCCAGTGAAAAATGAAGCTGAAGTCGTCTTCTTTTAGTGGATGAGGGACTAGTGCTCAGTCCCCATAGCAGGAGAGAATTCACAGGTCAGGGGGGAAGCTGTAGCCCTCACTGTGGACTCCAGAGAGATTCCCATATGACACACCAGAATAAGGAATACGGGATTGATTTGCTGCTTAACATGAGTTGTGTGTGTTCAAATGCGAAAGGACAGACTCCCCAGAAAGGGAGAGGAGTTTAAGAGTGATGGACAAACCAGAGCAGAAAAAATTATGTGTGCCCAGCAATGCAGTGAGGCAGGGAAATTTCAAGCCAGGCAGTAAAATGGTGAAGAACAGGACAGAAAAAAAAGCACAGGGGGGAAATTTTGACTACACAGTACTGAGACACGACAAAATGAACTGGGGCAACTCAGACCAAGCCATGTGCTTGTACAAATTCAGAAGAAAGCACAGACTTGGGACTAATCCACAGGGTAGAGAGCCTGGAGTACTGATTTTGTACCTGCCTCTTCTACAAACTTTCATACAGCCTTGGATAAAGTCCCCTTGACTTTCGCTGTGCCGTAGTTCCACAGTAGCTATAAAAATGCTTTCCTTGTCTACTGTGACAATACAGTCCCTGAAGCACGTATCCAAGATACCTTCTTAACACAAGTCTTAAAAAATATATATTTAAGATTTTCCAGCAACAGAGCAAAACTTGTATGCTTAAGGCCAGCTGAAATCAGTCAGACACCTGCAGGAAGCCCCACCTTGGTGCAAAGGAGAGCAGAGGACATCTACGGGGAATAAGCCTACCTGGCATAGAGCAGGAGAAACTTTGCCAAGTGGGTTACCGTTGGCCTGGAGAAAGGGACATCCTCTTCTGTGAGGCCAGAGTGGTCCAAGGAGAGATTTGTGTACCCAAAGGGATGTGCTGGCACAAGTTTAAAAAAACCCAAACAATGATACTAACCTACAAGTGGGCAAAAGCTCGTGAGGAAGCATGCTTGAATTCTTGTTAGAAGAACATAAAATCAGTGTGGGAGAAATTAGAATCTCTCTCCCTCCCCCAAGTGTTTTGTTTTAATCATACCTGCACATTCTGCAACCTAAATGAACACAGAGACCCCTAATATCAGTCCATCTTAATGGGCTTGGCTCCCACGATAAGCTTCAAGAAACAGCACTTACCTTCTTCTTATCACTTTGAACCAACTTGGGTGGTCACCTCTAATGAAGAGCAGACATCAGAAAAGTTCTTTAGAAGAACAGGTCGCAAACACTCATAATAAGTCTGTTTGGGTGCACTTTGGGGAATGTAAATCACTTAAATTATTAAAGTGTTGAGCTGCTGCAGTGAAAGCCACGGCAGCCCAAAGTGAGCAGGGCAAGAAAGGAAACAAGCACATTTTAAATTCAAGCTGCTCCACTTGTGCTGTAGCTTGTAACCATCAGCTGCAGCTGTAAGACTTTACTTAACAAATGACAGGGCTGAAACAGTTTGGCCTACAAGGTGGAGGAAGGGGAGGAAATAAGGATTGGACAGTAACAGCAAAGAAGTGAGGGAAGGCAGTAAAAACACTTGACCGGAGCAAAGATGAGAATAGAAGAAAGGTATAGGTGATGTGATAAGTAGCTCCTCAGTTTAAAATGCAGCCATGATATATGTAGAAAGGCACTTTGAAGAAAGGAGGTTATTCTCCGCATGTACCTGGAAATGTAGTAAACTGAAGGAAATACTAAAATCTTGCTCAAGCATGAGAAAGGTACAGAGTTGGGTTCAGGACCACTCCTCCGCCTCTGCCACTTGGCTGCAGTGCAAGAGTGGCTCCATCTTAAACCTAGGCGGGCTACTTCACCTGCCAATGCCAGTCCCTAACTAAAGACTGTCTATAATCCAGCTCTTCTGATATTTAAACATATTCTTCTAATTAACAGCCTGAATTTATTAATGGTCTGTTTATACCCATTTGTTCTTCTTTCAGCATTGTCCCTTTGATTTAATAGCTCTTTTTCTTCCCCGCTGTTATGCCCCAATCTACTTATATGCAACAATCGCCTCCTCTTTTTCAGCCTTCAGTTTTGCTTGGCTAAAAAAGCTAAGCTCCTTAGTCGTCTCTTGTAAGAAAGGATCTTCATTCCCAGACCATAATTTAGTATTCTGTTGTTTGAAAAACGCCTGTCAAAAGTTCATTATTTCGTCCTCCTTTTCCTTGGCAAAAATTCAACATTTTGAGCAAAATCAGACGTAGGACTTTTTCTGTCTACCGTTACCACCAGCAGCACAAAGACTGACTCAAGTTACTATAAGGAACAGCACAGGCAAACTGTGCAAGCAATTCAGTCATCAGGGGACTTCAATTCTACCAACCCACCTGAAACCTTTTTAATTTGCTTTTCAAACATATTTTAAAGAAGTAAATCCTGCCTGTGACAAAAACACACAGGTATTATTCGCAAGAAACAGTGTTTATTCATCAAAGTCGATAGGAATTTCTCTGGTTTATATAGATCAGGTCCTATTCATTTACAGACGGTGCAGTTCAGAGAATATCCAGCCACAGATAAATACTGGACTTTGTTGATATGATATCTTGTGTCTCTTTCTACTTAAGGGCTTTAGAAATTGATTAACTGAAACCCTTATCAGGAAGGTAACAATTATAATACTCATTTTACTGAGGAGGAAAGCAGAGCACAGAAAAAGCTTAGCGACAGACACAAGGTTACACAGTGATTTAGTGCCAGGAATACTGATCCTATCTCCATCTCCCTGGTTTGACCATTAGATACACTCCCTTAATCAGAACCTGTCTTCCCCCGAACCCTCTGCCTAATTTTACTTGCCTTTTTTTTTTTTTTTTAAATACATTTTCCCTTGCTTTTCAACATTTTCTACTCTGGCTGGAAGCTATGGGAAAACCACTACCTATAGACAAAAAGTTGGCCTCAGCAATATTTTAAGTATGACAAGGAAAAAAAAGCCTCACTGAAAGTGCATATCCTCATAAGATTTTCAGGCTGAATTCGCAGCTTCAGAGAATTGAGCTAAGCCACTGAACGGCTGGGTGCTTTATATGAAGCAAACCTCTTAAGGCTTTGCATTCATGCATTATTAGTAGCTTCATTCTATATCTAAGTTACTTATATGGTTCCTAATTACAACAGTATCCTAATGCCTCATCTTAATGTATTTATCCTTACTGCAGCCCAGTGGTGCAAGACTCTGCTGAGACTCCTGCTCCACGGACAATTTTTATGTTGCAGAAGACTCCAGAAAATGCAGTCTTCAGAGCGATTATAAGCTGAGTCTGCCTCTACTTCCCCTGCTAAAGGCAGACGTCAGGTTACACCTGGTAATGCTTCCATGAGCTTGGCTTTTGGGGATCTGTGTGCTCTGGCCACGCAGAGAACAGCCAGGCTGGTGTAGAGAGGTCCTTACAACTTGCAGGTTGATAGATCAAGGTGTCTATATAAATTTTTGAGAGTTCAGGCTTAAGCACATGCCTGAGGTCACTCAAGAAGTGGGTGGCAGAGATAATTCACCAGGGTCCTGTGAGGGCTTTCCTAGTTTAGCAACAGTGACAAATTCTGACTGAAATTAGAGTTAAATATGCAGGAAGAGGTGAAAACACCAGCACCAGGACTCCATTTCAGGGCTGTAATGCAGGAAAACTTAACAGAAAAGTTGTAAGATAACAAACAATAGCTACGATTTTTCATCAGCCTGAGAAAAGTTCCTTCTTGGTCTCGTCTCCTAACTCCAGTTTAATGATTAAAACGGGTGTATGAGCAATTGGTGTTCAAGATTGATTGAGACCATTTCATTGTAAGTCTAGAGATTGCACCCCAGTGCCAAGAAGTGTCCTCCAGGGCTTTTGGATACCTAAAATGTTGCTAAAATCTTGATCTAGCCCTTTTGCCCGGGGGTAAATTCTACCTGTAATTATTAGGACCAGGAATGCTCACCTAGTCTACGAGTCTGACTACTTGAACATTTATCTCCATAAGCTTTACACTTTAATAAATAATTTACCCCCCAAATGCACTTAAATTAGATCTATAATTCCACCATGAGGCTCTAGTGGTGTGAAGAGACCTCCTGACTTTGCTCCGATCATTTATAATGCCACCATAAGCCATCAGTGGAATTGCAGCATTATTATTTATAACACCGCTTATATTGTTCCTCATATCGTTTATTATACTCAATTGGAGTGGCCCCAGCTAGCCAGTATGAAAAGATGCTGCACAGTTACCAGCTTAGGTTATTTCTTAGCACAGAAATGCTACCTTCTTAAGGAAGCAGAGATGTTATCAGTGTGAGGATGGATATAAATTGCCTGGACATCCTGTCCTCGTTTCTGCTAGTCCTTCCATTCAGTTTGGGTAGTATTGGGGATGGCACAGAGGCTGAATCTTTTGGTGGTTGCTTCTACTTTCCATCTTGAGGGGGACAGACTGCACCGCCGACACTACATGAACTTGTGCAGGAACCTGTACAGGAAAGGGGACAAGAAATGGTGACATATAACGACGCAGTTTTGCCCCATCTCCTCTCGTGCACTGACACACGCTATTCAGATCGGAGCCAGACCTCTGCAAATACGAATCATGTCCTCATTACTGTTAGAAACAGGTTAAAATTACTAAATCAGGGATTCAAAAAAAAAAAGTGTCAGATTTAAGATCACCTAGGTATCCCCAGTGGTTTTTCTTTCCAGATGCATTATGATAATTCTTAATGACATCATCTCACGCTATTTTTATCACAGGTTTTCTTTTTTTTTAGTGGGTAGAACATGAGAACGATCTCCAAGGTGGTGGTGGGGGAGTAGTACTCTGTTTCACTTTATCTAAAACTGCTCATGCAAAACCTAACTTGCAACAGATGTTCCGCATGACAAACCAGAGCCCAGGTAATTAAAAGCAGTTAAAAGCAGAGTATTTCAATGGGAGATGTTGCAAGCATAACCCATAACAAGCCATTGCATTGCCACCGCCCTGCCTTGCCCAGGGCAGTCCTAAATGAATAGGAAAATTCTGCCTGTTTTATTCTCCCCTCCTTAAGTTGCCTGATTTTATTCCAGTGACCAATTCGCTTCCCTGCATCTCTATCTCAGTGCCGACAGGTTTCACGCTCCCCAGTTTAGCCATTAGCTGTAGGGTTTGGCCTAGACAACTTGTTCCCATAAAATACGGCGCTGACAGTCGTGAGGGTACAGAGCTGCCCCTGCAGACACTCCCCTCCGGAGCCAGCGCCAACTTTGCGGCCACGCGCCCGGCTCCCATGGCCTGTGTTTTGGGGGCTGCCCTGGCTGCTGCGTGTGCTGCAGCCCCTATGGACGCGCTGCCAGAGGGAGCAGCCGCCCTGCCCCTCGGCTGCCAAAGGCACCTGTCCTACCTGCGATGTCTGCTGGCCCCCTGTGACAGGCACAAGCACCCGCTGCTCTCCCATCTTAGCAATCACACCTACAAAAAAATACAAAGCAGAAAGGAGGGAAGAGAGAGGCAGGTAAAGGATCAGCACAGCTAAAAGTGGGAATACAGAAAATAAGGAGGAAGATTTCATATCCCTGTAGTTTATATTCCTGCACAGCCAAGCAAGGCAATAATAATGCAGCACATAGTTGGTGAATATGTCATGAACATCAGTCTGGATTTTAGGGCATAGCAGAATCCCACCAGGAAAGAGGGTTTAAATCTTGCAGCAGGAACACAGGAAATAAGGCCTTTTGTAACCCCCTCCCTTAAGAAAACGTATCAAGACATTGGAGTCAGAAGGCCTTCCCAGGTTAAGGTTGGGTTGGGTTTTTGTCTGGAGCTTGAGAACACCAGAGTTTGATTAAGCAGAGCAACCACCCACCCCCCTGAAAGCAGCAGACAGGCAGACAGACTTTGGGGATTTCATTTTTCTTGTAGGAAAGAAAAAAGCCAAGGAAGGAGGGGGATATGACTGCGCTGCCATGTGGAATCATTCATTTTACACTGATCCCCGTCAGCCATCTGAAGCTTTGCTTAAATAAATGTAGGGATTGAGGCTTTCAGAGGCAGTTCCTGCTCACCCTCCCGTGCAGGCAGAGCCCAGCAGCAGGATACAGGATGCACACGGAGGGCTTGGCACAGGGTGGCGGAGAATCAGCCCCTCTGTTTCTCAGGTTCATTTCTTAATTCACTCTTTCGGTTTTCTTCTGTGTATTTCTGGAGAATTAGGAGTCAAACCAGGGAAGTTAGTTAGGTAATGAGCCTGGCTCAGGGGAAAGACGAACTGTCAGAACCCCTGAGTTTCGTTCTGTGCCCCTTGTAACAACCTGGTACAAATCTGCAACACTTCAAGCTGGCTGGTATGCGTGTGCTGCTCCGCAAAGCAGGATGGAGTGGTTTAAGAGGCAAAACATGCTTTTCTTCATTAGGAAAGAATTGCAAGAAAGCAAATTGTAGTGCTGGTGTCTCAATTTTATAGCTGGAGAAACTAAAGCTTGGGAAGATGGTTGTAGCCAAGGTTATAGAGAAAGGTCAGTGTCACAGTCAGCCAAATGGCTGAGGTGTCTCAACTGTCACACTGGCTGCTGAGCAAGGGAGAAGGTTTTGCATCCTTCCTTCTTCTAGCTACCCCTGGGGAGGTCTGCCCAGGCAGCGCTTGTGCTGCCCTCAGCTTACAGCAGGATGGACCACGGACACCAGTGCCAGATGAACCGTGCGCTGCCTCCATCCCCGGCTCAGTTTCCTCTGACCAGCAAGATTATTTCCCAGCTGCTTAGTACATTGATGCTAATAGGGCTGTCTGCAGGCCCAGCTTGCTTTTAAGAGGGCAAAACCTTTCTGGGCAAATGGTGCATTGTCCAAAATGTCAGAGCATCAGCTTGTGGCGGATGGGTTGGTACAGCAGAACAAACTCAGGACCCGTGCACTATGGGGGGGAAAGAAGGGGTCTGCATTCACCTGTGGGGACACCAGTGTCTGAATAGCTGAGGCGATCTGGCCAGAGAGAGCTTCAAATGATGGGGGGTGCTTTTTTCCCTCTGTAGTTATCTGCTGAATATTGTAAATTCAGTGGACTGAGAAAATGACCATCTGGGATTTTAATGTAAAGATATATGTCATTAAAGAGTTATTCAGTTCAGCCCTAAAGTTAGCTGTGTGTCACACTTTTGATGTCTTTTCTTCTCCTACTAAAAAGTAGATATATTAAGAATAAAAGATCTTGAAAATAAAAAAAAAATAAATAGTGAAAAATAATCCCTTTCAGTCTCCTGTATATCAAAGGGTTTGTTTTGGCCACTTACCTTGGCTTTTTGTCATTGACATTTGCTGTGTCTGGTGTGCAGCATAGCAGACAGAGAGGGGTGTGCAAGTTCCAGTAGAAGCCATTAAGGCCTGTGAAATTGGACAATTGGCTATGCAGACATCCCTTAGAAGTATTTCTAGCACTTTTGGTTCCTGGCTGGGTACTGAAAATGGGAATGGAAGAAAGAAAATCTCTCTATATATGTATCAGAGCTTTGAAAGAAAAGAAAAAGGCACTGAACGTGGGACACGGAAACATGAAACTTTCAGTTTCTGACAGACTCTGCTAAGCCTTTATCCCCTCTCTTCTTCTCACCATTCAGAAGCCCAAGTAATTTTCCAGGCATGGAAAATACAACACCCCTCAGCACAGTCAGCCACCTGCATCTACAAACCTGAATTAATTCACCCTCAGTTGACCTGGATTTAGGCAGTCCTGGCTACTCCTGTACTTAACCAAGTGCATAGCAAAGTTTCACATTATGTTGGCATCAGGTATAAGGACTTTTTTTACAGAACTGTAAAAACAATGTTTCCATACATCCTTCTTCCCTCAAAACTGAGAAAGCTTGTTCCGTTTTATGAACAATCCCTGTTTGGCAAGACAAGAAAGGAGAAGCAGTTATTACTTTGCTCCTTTGCTGTCACTGAACCTCCCATGAATTTCAGTCTTTTCCTCCTGTTGATGTATCACTCCTCTTGAGATTTCAGCCCAGCCCAGGAAGGGACTGTTTGTACAATCTGTATCCTCTATATATAAAAGGAATGGACTAGATTCATCAGCACTTTAGTGCTTTTACTCCATAGCCCTATCCACTTCAGTGTTTTTCAGATTATGCTGTAGCTGTTTAGACCCTGCCCTTGCTTTGCAGGTGAACTTTGCTGTCAGGTAGATGGAAATGATTGAAAAGTTCTGGTTATTTCTCAAGAATTGCAGGCTCTTTTTGTCTATTCATCTGTCGATAGGTACATTTTCTCTCTTGCTAACATGGTATATTCAGACAGGATGACATTTTTTCCCCTGAAACATTACCCAGCCAAATCCTCCAATAAACGGCTATATCTTCAGAAGATTTCCAGATACTGATTGCAGAACTCCTGAAAATCTCTCTGGAAGGAGCAAAGGGTTTGAAATCACCACTGTGATTAAGCAACTGACATCTGCTCTCTGCTTTGGAGTGCAAAGGTACACAAAAAAAGTACCGTACCTTGTAATAAAAGCTATTCAGTGATTAGACCTTTGCAGTTTTTTTTTTTAAATTACCTGAATTCATATTTTAATTCATTAAACTTCACTCACAAGATCAGAGAGTAAAGGGGTGCATGCAGTACAGGGAGGCCATACAATTGGCATGGACGCAAATACAGCTGCATGATGTGCCCTTCAGGCCACAGTGATGAGTTTGGGGCAGCCGACTACAGCCCAGAGCATGTGGTTTCTGGTGGAATCGTGATTAAGGGGCTTGAAAGGCTTCCTTGTGAGTACTGAGGGTCTGATTTCACTCAAACCGTTGCCTATTCTGGAGTGAAATTTCAGGTGACAAGAGGGTACATTTTCCCTGGAACGTCTGTATTACCCTGTAGTCAGCAGGAATGAAATTGTCTGACTATGTCCTCCCCTTGGGGACCCTGCTGAAAATGAGATGTATCTCTCATGAGGACCTCCCAGCAAGCACAATTGAAATATCTTTGTGACTGCAGTAGCTCAGTAATGAATGAATTAATTGATTTCACCCTCAGCTTCTTCTTCATCGACCCTGCTGGCCCCACAGAGGGGAAGGAGCTTTGTTCCAGTTCCAGTTTCCCTCAAAGCCCTGTTCTATTTAAAGGCAGGTGAAATGGCTTCAGAGCTCGGGGTGGGAATCCCAAAACTTCAGCTTTGGGTGCCAGCCAGATGGGTCATCAAACTCCACACTGAGTCTGGCTGGAAGGATGAGAACTCTCACCTTTCAGCCATCCCCGAGGTCTCTGTTAACAGACAGAGAGTGGGTCTGGCAAGTCTGACATCCTAACAGCGCATCTACCTATATCTGCATATTGCCTGCATGACTGCCTAAGGAGCTTGTGTGGACATCTCTGGGTCTCCAGGCAGCCCTGGTTCTCCCCTTGCTGCTTAATCTGAATTATCTTGTGGGAAAACAGCCTGGGACTCACGCACCTAACAAACTCCTACCACCTTCAAAAGTGTGATGTGTCCAGCTCTTCCAACCCCTGTGACCAGCAAGGTGACCATAGGCACCACACAGACGGGGCAGACTCTGACATCTGACCTGATAAAGGGCAGGACTGTGCATAACAATTCTGAAAAAAAAAGGTGAAATGATTCAGCAGTGCCTGAAAAGAATGAGTGCTATTCTCATTTACAGGCAAACAGCTCCCCCTCGAGTCAATGCCTGAGGGTATCACCTCAGGGTACTTCGCACAGGCTGCTCGGGCTGGGATAACCAAGCAATTAAATAGCTACAGAAAAATGAGCCCATGGGACTCAGGACACTGCGGGGCTGTTAAAAACCTGAGATTTTTCTTCATACCCTGGAAAGCAAGTCACACAGTGCTGAAGGTCTTGTACAGGGTATCAGATACAACAGGTTCTACTTGGTGTGTTCCAGTCAGCAGAGAGCAGCTCTGAAAGTTACGGCCTCATGAATTTTAACCGCGGCTCTGAAGTCACTCTTCTATGTCTTTGAGCAAGTCATGTGGCTTCTGCTGTGCCTCAGTTTCCCTGTTGTGTTCTCAAGTTCTAACCAGATTTTCTGTCAATTGCAAAATATCTGGTCTCAAATACTGCCCCTCTTCCGGAAAATATTGCTACTATTATATCTCCAATTCAAATTTTTTAATGGAATATTTTAATTAGCTTTTCAAGGGAACATTTCAAACATTTGAATGTTCAAAGTGTTGTTGTTCCACCTTTAATGAAAGGGTTGAGTCTCTTGATTTTGTCAAGTGGACGCGGACATTTTGCAGTTTCATGTTTTGTGGAAGTTAAAATATTTCTTCTCAATTTGGGGATGAAAACAGATATTGAAAAGTGGATTTTTTTCTCCTGGGTAAAGTCTGCCTTATGGAAATCTGAGATATTAATTTCTGAGTAGCCGTAAATATCACTAGCAGCATCATGAAAGGGTTAAGTATGATTGCACAAGATCTTGAATGCCTCTTAAGCAATGCTCCTATTATGTAGGACTTCTGGGTGAGCCAGTAACAAAGGATTAAATCCATCTTTTATTAGTAGATGCCACCTGCCTCAGGACATAATGTTTAAAGCACACAGCTGTATTGTAATCATTTTTACCATGGTGACATCTGAGAACCGCAGGTGTGGATGAGATTCCACTGGTATTGCTCATTGTGAGAAGGCAAAGCAAGAAGTCAAAGCGCTTGTAGTGCAGATACAGCGTGAGTGGACACAAGGGTGGATTTACACAGGTCAGGGAAGGACACTGCAAAGTACGCTTGGTCCAGCTCATGGATTTGCCCTCAGCCTCTTCCGTTGGTTTAAGGACCCAACAAGTCCCCGCAGCAGAGGCTGTGGGCAGGAGGCTAATGGGGCACCCAGAAGCAAGGTTTAGGTGGAGGAAGGTGTCACACCTGCAAACATTCTGCACACAGAGGAGGAGTCAAGTCCCAGACTACTGCCAATGGAGGAATGGATGAATCTTAGGGAGAAAGTTTTAAGGAAGCTTCAGCGTCTTCAGACAGCTGCTCACTACGTCTCAGGCCTGCCTTCACTCACGTTTTCCCCTTGTCCCACCTGAAGGGCTGCATTGCAAGGCGTGTTGCTAAAGCTGCTATAGAGGAAAAAGACTTTGTGCCGGTATTAAACAGGAACTAAGAAAACAGTAAATGAGATGTCCGTGTGAAGGAGGGAGAGGGGATGCCAGAGCCACCACTAGGTTGCCCGTGTCCCCTCTGAACTCTGTTTCCTGATCCATTTCCAGCTGCGCCATCCTCAGATGTGGTTCAGATTCAGGATCCAGACCTGAGCGCCCAGGGCCAGCTTGGCACCTGAGGCGGCCCTGGGCAGACATCCACCTCAAAACGGGAAAGAGCTGCTCCTCAGCACAGCTGAAATACTGCCCAGTCTCCTCTCACTCTTTCTTTTCACTTCTTTTTCTGCCGTGTTTCACTTTGGTAGAAGGGAATTGTTTTGACTGTATCTTCCTTGTAGACATTAAGTACCTTTCAAAGCAAGGTCATAGTCCCTGGAGCTACGACAGCACACATGAAGATAATGGTTCAGGCTGGGTTTGCTACCCTCGTTGCAGTCAGGGAGCTGCCACTCTGTGTCACGGGGGTTTCTCTCAACAGACAGCATCACAGCTCAGCATTCTGAGCTTCCACGGGGAAGAACAGCTCTTGTGAGCCCTCTTTTCCATCCACGTGCACACCTGCGGTAATAGACATGTCACATCTCCCAGGTAATTCGGGAGCTGGATATCTCCACAGTTCTTTGGGATTTTTAGTATGCACCATCAAATTATTGTGTCCAAGGAGAAATAATGCATCCGTTGCATTGAGACAGCACGGAGAGGTACAGCCTCGAAACAGGAACAAGTAATGATCTGTGGCAGACAGGCAGGGCCTGGACAAACCGCTGCACAGCATCATACCTGCCAAGCGGGTTCCTGGCAGCTGGTTCATCTTTCCATGTCACATCTGATGTTTGAATAGAGGAAAAACACATGAGTTTATTTCCAGTGCCTCTCCCTGTTAGACAGGTGACCTTTTCGTAGCTCTGGAGGGCGAGGGAGAAGGCAGCCTACGAAGTGTTCAGACGGTGCTTGACAAATGATGATATGTAAACGAGGTGAGGGACAACAGCCGAGCGAGGGAGGGCCAAGCACCATCAGGCGCGGGGAAGCCTGTCTCACAAGCGGGGGAAGCGTTTGCTTTGGCTCCCATGTTGAGGAATGGCGGTGGGGGCTAATAGCTGGGATCAGACAGCGCATGGGTTTGGATGGAGCGCTGTGGATGGCTTACCCCGACTGGGGAAAGGAAGCCAGCCTGGCAGCTCTCCCTCTCACTGGAGCACAGCTCTGCTTACAAAGCACTCGGGAGAGCACAGAGGGTCTCGCATTGCTTCATGCTGCCCCCTGCCAAACAAGGAGCAATTTTTCCCCCACCAACACCACCCAGCACGCTCTGAGATCCCACCTCTTATCACCCGTGCATGATACCCACCACAGACACACGCAACAGCCAGGTCCCAGAGCTAACTCTGCGCTGACATTCGGTGTTGTGGAGCCTGTAGAGAGCCTGTGGTGGTCACAGTTGCCTGGTTTGGTGTCTTCTGGTCCGTTCAGTCATCACTTCAGAAAAGGCTGTTAAACCTGTAAGGGCAGAACGGTTCCCCCTTATGTCTGTAATGTCAGTTTTGCTCCAGTGTATGCAACCCACATGTATGCCTTAATATCTGCTTCAGAGCATTTCAGTCTCCACCTCCCTTTGCAGCTCCTTTGCCCAGAGCAAGCAGAAGATCCCAGCTGGCCCCTTTCAGACTTTCCCTGTTGGCTGCTCATAGGCACCAGCCTCCTCAGCCAGCTTCTGCATTGTTCCCACTGTGCCGTGTTGCTGCTGATTCGGGACTCTGGGCTAGGAAAGGGCTTCCTGAAGCCAACAATAACTGTCTAACCCCCTACTAACTCCGAGAGGGAACCATTCGGTTCTGGACTCCATCTCATCTGATCCATCTGAAAGCAGAAAGAGTTTGTAATCTGACTGATCCTGACCATAACCCCTCAGCAAGGCTTGAATGTGGTAGATACAAACAAGACTTTCTGCTGGGTGAGCTAAAAGAGCTGGAAGCGATGACTGCTTGGATTACACTACGCAACAGCTTTCTGATTTGTACACAGTGACAAAATTGGACTGGGCTTGGATTTGCAGCTATAGGTAGCTCAGATTATTCTGCATCACTCACTTCTGGGAATGGTGAGACAAGGTGAGTTTTGGTTGAGTAGTTCATGTTTTCTAAAAGTTTTCTTGATGCGATACATAGGTTGTGGATTTTCTGACTAGATAAAAAGTTTGCAAACAGATCTGTTCTCCTAGAAATCTCTTCCTGGATTGCTTTTGTTTTAAAATAAAAATCAATACAATGTTCAACCCAAGCTGCAAGGCACTTTTTCATCAAAACTCCCTCTGCCCTCCCCAATCCAAGCACTTTTGATGACAGATTGGGGATGTTGTTCCTTTAAACTAAGAAAAAAAACCCAAAACAAAACCACCACCACCACCACAAACAATAAAAAAGGGTTTCTATGTTGGTTTTCCACAGAGGATGGAAACCAACAAGTTTTTCTCGGTAGCTCTAAATACAATACCCCTCTAAACACAATACCCCTTAATTTCCACATGTGAACAGGTGGGTAGATATCGTCCCTTACGCACACTTCCCATGTTCAACCCTTGCAGCTTGGGTTGAACATTGTATTGATTTTTATTTTAAAACAAATACAATCCAAATTTAAGGACCCACAGATTCTTTCCTCAACAGTGAAAGACTCATTTGATTTCTTCCTCCTATCCCTTTCATTGTCTCTCTGCCTTTTGGGGTATAGCCAGCACCAGAAGGAGAATGAAATAGAGTGAAAAAAGCTATTTTGTCTCTTGCCAGCTCAGTTGGAAACAGGAAGTACTGGAAACCTCCCAACTAAGCCCAGCTTTGGAAGACCTCCAGCCCACTTTGTCAAGGCCTGAGGCTCCAGGGGTTCTGCAAAGTGGCTGAACTTCTGGGAATTGCCACATACAGCTCACAGACTTCAGCTGTGCTGGTGAAGAGGTGTTGATGGGGACTGGGAGAGAGAGTACCCCTGCCTGGAAAAAAATTTAGTCCGGAAGCTCTGAATTTTATATGTTTCCCTAGGTTCATGCTCATTTATGTGAATACTGATAAACTTCGTTGCAGGTTTGCTCATGAGTAATTTGGGGGAAGTCATGGAATAGTAATTTTGGGGAATAATAACTTTGGGGCAGTCTGCTCTGAATTTATTGGTAAGGATGAGGAGCAACAGGATGCAGGAGGATTGGTAGACTGATCTATGCACCAACACAGTGTATTAGACATATATACATCCTGGATCTAGATATCCACAGATCTTTAAACACAGGACTACATAGAACTACAATTAGCTCAAAATATTAGACCATGAAGGCTTTTGTAGACACCAGGGCTCCAAGCTCTAACCCTACCGCTGTTCCAAATAACAAACCACTTTCTGACATAAAGCCCTCAGCAGCCGCAGACTTTGTGCTGGTGCCAGGTGCACAGAGACACAGCAAACACAGACCCTTGAGAGATACTGAAAAGGCTGCAACTAGTTTTTATTCTCTGGCAGTGTAATCTAGATTGGGGAATTAACAGAAATTTCGTTTTTTGGCTTCTTTTTTGTTGTTTTTGGTTTTTTTTTTTCTTCTGCTGGCAGCTCCTGCTGTCTTTCTAATCATGGCCCCAATCCTTGCCCAGGCCAGCCAGGAAGGCTCTGAAGCTGCCTCCAGTTTGCAGTCAGATAGGTCTTGAACACACGGCCACTGTTTGGATTCAGAGCCTGGAGGTGACAAGGAATGGACAGCACATGCACCTGGTGGGAGTTTTCCATCCTGTTGCAGTGTCACCAGAAAGCCAGGTCATGCTCCCAACCCCAGCCTCTGCAGCTGAACTGTCTTTTAATGCCAGGATAACTCATTATAGCGATGATTGCACATGGCATTATCTCAGCATGACAAATGCAGTCCACGTGTGCAATGCCTCTGCAGCCCTGGACTGCAATCTCTGATGCAGTTAACACTTTGATGCAATCAGGATAACTGTTTCCCAAGGTTGGCTCAGCAGAGACACGTGGCTCCAAGTTCCTACCCTCCACTTCTGTGGAAGACTTGCTCCCGGTCCCTACCTGTGGCCATGGTAACAAACAAAAGTACTCCTCACCAGGCACTCTCCATCTTATCGATTCCTTGGGAGATTTATGGCAGAGACCTGATCTCAGTGAAGGAGCTAAATCCAATTCACTAAGGAATTACAAGCCTGTCCGATCAATAATCTATTTATCTCCTTCACTTTGCCATCTTTAAACACTCCAGCCCTGTCAAAATAAATTGAAAGCTTTTTAAAAATGAAATTATTGAACTCTGGAATGGTTCTGCTAAGGGTTCTGGAAAGGATCTTGAGACTAGGATGGATCCAGCTCAGATCCAGCACTTAGGAGAGGTCTGTCATAGCTCCAGTAACTTGACAGCAATCCAGCATGCAGGCTGGGATGGCAGGGGATGCTGACACACAAAGAATCCAGCCCAGGAGATCACAGGTAGCATAGATACGCAGCTTGCAGGAGATCTCACTTCGACATTAGTGCCAAGAAGCAATATGCGTGTGGGGGGAACGCAGCAGAGTGACTCCTGCATTCCCTTTAGCCAACTGAAACTGAGGAAGGATCGTGCATCCTCTGCTGCACTGGCAGAGCCTAGGAAAGGCTCGTATACCTACATAGAGGTACTAGGAGCTAAGAGGAAACTGAGGTGTGAAGTGCTAACCCCACCTGAAAATGCATTACTGAGGGCCCTGGAAGCTGCAAGCCGCATTCGTTCATGACTTGAGCATGAACGTGAATTAAACTTCATGATCATGAAGTTTAATTTAACGAGCACATGACTTCAGAAGCAGTCATTATGTCTCCCAAGGGCAGAGGTGTGCTGCATCCCAGAAATAATGTTATTTTTCAGCTCTCATGCAGCACTTCTAATTAATAGATTATAAAGTAGTTTGCATGGAAGAAAACCCAGGCTCAGAGAGGAAGCAGGGCTAGCTGAAAGCCAGCCAGTGTCAGAACCAGGAGCAGAATCATAGCCTCTTTGAAAAACAGTTTCCACCCTTCTCCAAACTTCATAGCTATTTTTATCTAACAGATGCAGGTCTTTACAAACACAAGGGAGACTGCGGGATCAGTTCACAGATGTGAACTGCCTTCATAGTAAAGCTCCTTGTCAAAGAAATATTTACGCACATGTTTAAGCCTATCTTTCTTCATACTAACTCTTAAACAGAACATTATTTGCAGTCCCAGTGGGACTGAGCCGTATATTCTGCTGGCCAAAAGACAGGGTATTTTCTTGGTTGTGTAGAACTGGGGAATCACAGCCACAGTTGCTCTATGGGAACAACCGTGCTGGAGAGCAAGCATGATGTTCAGACCTGAAGTCATAGACGTTTGGGTAAGTCAGAAGTTCTGCTGACATTAATGGTGTTGCACCGGTGCCTGTGTGAGATTTCCACCATACTTACGACCTTGCCTGCGGGGTATTTGCTCCCCAGATTGCCCCATTTTTAACAGATTCATGTACCTAGTTTTCTGCACCTGGAAATCCAGCACTGAAGCTGGAAGGGGCTAAATTTCTCTGGAGATGAAGAGGGGCCAGTTCCTCTCACTTCAGAGGTTAATGAATGGAGTCATTAGGATAATTAATGTTTTACTGATGAATTAATCACCCTCTCAAGCAGTTTCTGCCTTTAGCTGTGCAGAGAGGCAGGGCCCTCTTGAGATCTAACACATCCCTTGCTAAGGTAGCTACCTTGTCCTGACAGCTGCCTGTTTTTGGAACAGGTTACCGTGCATCTGCCTTTTCAGCAGGGGAGTTGCTTTCCTGTGGGAGGGAAAACCTCAAAGCCAAAAGCTGTGCTGGAGCTTGAGAGACTCCAGGCTGCCAGCTGCTAGGATTAAGCTTTTTTCCAAACTGTACTAACACTTCCAGTTCTGACCTGGGGCCACCTTGTCCGTCCTCATCCTGAGCCCATTTCACTCACCACCCATCCAGCCCTGCCAATAAGCCTCACTTTTCCTCTGAAGAACCATCTATCCTTGTCCTTCAATTCCTTCTCCTTTATGCTTTTCCTGTCTTCTCCACCCCCCCCCCCCCCCCCATGTTACCCTAGCCCTGACCCCAGGTTTGCGTATTGATCCCAAGCCTGACTTGAATCACACTCTTTTTTCAGGTTCTCTTTCTGAAGATCGTTACTGAAGCACTTCACTAAAGAGCAAATGCCCTTGTTGTTTTCTTGTTATTGGAAGTGTGAGAAAGTGCGTGGTGACCATGCCAGAAAAAAAATCACTAACCTTTCTGTGGCAGTCTATACAGCGCAATGAAACACTGAAAAGAGCTGCTGTCACACAAGAACTTTCTCCCTTGGCTGCAGGCACATTTGAACTGTGATTTCCAGGGGATGGAAAGCTGAGAGTGATTTCACAACATTGCTCCTGTAATAATCCCAGTAAAGTCAACAGGGCTTCTTGAGCAGAGCCCTCAGAGACACAGCAGCATCTCCAGGCAGAGTCCCACATACAGGCCAAGGCAAAGAAAAGGCACCCCTCCTCTTTAAATTGGCACCCTTCAAGATCACAGACTGTCATTCTGTGTTAACATGAGTTAAGGAACTTCATCACTGAATGTCTTTGGCAAAGAGTATTTCAGGCAAAGGATTTTGTAAAGACACCTCGGATAGGATGAAGATATCCTGTAGAAAATATGTAAGGTCTTGGATTTTCTGGTTGGTTCTTATCACAAGGAGAAGGCAGAATCGAAAACTTGACCTTTTTAGTGAAAAATGAATACTACAACAATTTGCTGCTTCACAAGGGAAAAAAAGGTAAAAGTAATTTAGAAATGTTGAAGTGTGGCAAAACGGGATTGCCATCCCACGGCCTGTACTTCTCAAAACCCATACCTTTTCAGGTCAGCTTCTCCTCTTACTTACCCTGCGAGCATTCGGCTCTGCCCTCAATGCTCAGACTTCAATTCTCAAATCCTATTTCCTCCTCCCACTCCGGCTGCCTCGTCTCCTGACTTGTTTATGATTGCCCCTCGGACGGTCCCCTCGCTGGACATCCATCCATCTCTATGTGGCCTTTCTTCTTGTCGGTTTAAATGCTGCCTGTGATTTATGGCCCACGAGCTCCCCAAACACATCTCGGGCATGTTATATGGCACTGGCGTAATGCTAACTCTCTTAAACCACGGAGGAAGCAAACAGCGCTAATTTATGCCTGGCTTTTTTTATTCCCTAGCATAATTCTGATTTTAATGTTCCATCTACACCACATCAATATCCTTTCACTGCTAGCAAGTAAAAACAAAAAGTAAATATTTCATTTCTCATTCTTTCCCTCTTAAAAGGTTTTGCCTAAACCAGCTCACCCGCCATGCCCTGAGGTTAGACAAATAGGAAGCGACTGTGGTCTGCCACAGGGGTGCTTTATGGGAAGGGCACTGCCCACAAGTGTCAGCTTTCTGGGATAGTTGCTATCTATTCGTGCATGAATATAACAAATGCAAGCATCTCCGGCATCAGGTTAAATTACTAGCCTGAGCAAATACAAGGCTCTAATACATCGCTAATTTATCAGCCTGGTATTACCATTTACTTCATGCAGCTATATTCAGAAAGCACAAAGTGCTTCAGGAAAGCAGAATTAAAAAAAAAGGAGACACAGAGAGAGGTAGAGAGGAAGAAGGATAACAAAACATTATGCAAAAATATTAAAAGGCTAAAATAAATCTCTGGCCAAAGGCACTGACAAAATGACTTGGCGGCTGAAGGGATTCGTATCCTGCTGGATCCAGGATATCTGCCACAAGTCTTTGCCTGACTGAGGAGCATCTAGATTCCCACTGGTGTTCCAGCAGCCCCACAGGGTTCTCCACACTAAAATGCAAGCCCTGTAGTCCTGGCTGCTCTTCACATCTCCCTAAAATTGTGGGTCAGGGAAAAACCATACCCATATTTTCAGGGAAAGGACAGAAAGACAATGATCTTGCTAAAATCCCAGTTGAACCCAGGTGTCCAGAGCACTCTGGCTCCTCATCTTGAAACACAGAAGAACACTTCACTGATCCAGCCACCCCAGAGTCTCTACCAAATCTTGGTCTGGGAAGAGATTCACTAGGTAGACACTCTACAGATGAGACCTTTATGCACACATAGCCTATAGATTATGAAACTTCAGTGACTCAAAAAGTAATATCTCTAAGGGGCACTTCTGGTCTTCTGCTGCCTGTTTGCTCCCTAGAGAGCCTATCTTCTAGATGGCCACCGTGCAGACTCCCACTGGAAAGCTGGCCCCAGCAAGGCTCAAGGAGCACATGAGGGAGGAGATGTGCAGAGGGTCTTCCCTCTAGCATTGCCTGAATGCAGTTACACTCACCAGGTGCATGAAAAACACACCTAACGCTTGTGTTCAGCACCCTGCAACGCCTTTGCCTCACTTTGCTCTTCCTGGTGACATGAAATGTCACTGCAATGGGATTATATCAGGGCCAGAGACTTCCTACACCCCAGTGTGTGTCACCACGGTGCTGAGCAATGCTGAAGGGGGGTCACAGCCCCCCATGCCAGGATAGGTCTCGAGACTCCTCCCTTCCCTGCTGAACACAGAGCAACAGCCAGAGTCTCCACTGGAAATCAGGTTCCTACCCTGGAGCTACTTAAGATCATAGTTTGTTTTCCTCCAAAATGAACTGTTGCAAGACAAATACCTCTCAAGATGATTGAAGTAGGTCACATTAGATGGTGCTCTGGAGAGTCTGCCTGACACTTTCCCATCGGCAGCAAGCACTGCTCTGTTCCTTTCTTTTTTTCTCCCTCTCTCCCCCATCCTTTCTCTCCTTCCGTTGCTAAAAGTCCGTGAAAAGGGAACTCTGTGAAGGGGAAACATCTCAAGCAAAATCTGTGTTCTGGTTTGGCAGCTGGAAGAATCAACGCTAACATGGCCCATGACTGCAGACAGCAGCTTACACTCATGAAGAAGCACCAGATGGGCAAAAACATGATGGAGATGAACGGAGCAAGTCAGCACTGTGCAGGGAGGGAGCCCTGCAGGTCTGCAGGGAACAGGACAATAGTATAAGGACTATAGTATAAGGTCAAACATAATTTAAATGAAAGGCATCAGGCACTGGAATAGCCTGAGGGATTCTATTTGCTGTGCTCTAGAGCACAGGCATGAAGGGTCTTCTGCTGCCCACACCAAGGGGAGTGCCCAGGGACATCCCAGCTGGGCTGCTGCCTTCCCTCATGCTTGAAGGGTGGTCCCGTCTCCTCCCTGGGTGCACCCTGAAGACTCCCGGCTCCAGCATCACCTCCCTGCTGCCTGCCCCTGCTCCCTCCCAGTGAGACTGCTGCCAGCTAATGAGATGCCTAACCCAGGACCCCCAGACTCCGTGTTTGTTTTCCAACTGGAAGTGATTAGCGCAGTGGCACGTCCAGTCAGCTTAAGGCTGTAACACTGCAGGGATGTTGCACCCCACCAGCTAGCCCGGAGGGACAGAATGAACGTTAGTTAAATTTAGTTACTCATTTCAGTTCATAAATTAGCAGCAGGCACCCCTCAGCCCATGTTCTGGTCAGTTAAAGCAAAGTTCGTGTGATCAGATAATAAAAACTAAGCATCATATAGTAAACTGGCCCAGACATCAATTTATAATTGGCAAAAGCCATTTGGCTGGAAAAAGGCGACAGGAGATATTTCTTTTTTCCCCCTCTCTCTTCGTTGGGTACTCCACATAGCTCATGCGATAAAGCCGCTCTCTTCTCACTGCCAAGACACTGTGGCTGTAGCTCGATGGAGCCCCACTATGTCCCTCCAATCCAGCACTCCCTACAGCGCTCCTGATAAACGCAGGGTCATTTCGAGCATATTTAAAGGGCTTAAACAGAGCAATAGGAGAAAGTGAGCCCAGAGATGGCAGCTGTCAGCAAATGCCCAGCTACCAGCTCCCTCGCCTGTGCAGCCAGACTCTCTGGTGGAAAAACGAGACGAAGACCTCAGGACCTCCTGCCTGCAAGAGGGACCACAGCCACAGTGGCGGTCCTGCTTACAACAGTCAGCTGAAATCCAGTTTGAGACTGTCTGGTCATGAACAGGGCTTTGCAGTTCAAAGCCTTGAAGAAATGCAACTGGGATTATACTAACAAAAACCAAATTAATTCACTGGTTTAACGCTGTCTGAATTTTGGAAGAATTTTGAGCTGGATGTTTAGAAAGCTTCTGCCTCTCGCAGATGAGCTGCATAGACTGCCAAATGTATGTCCTCTCAGAGGAAAAAAATGAGTTTTATTTCTGTTACAAACCTACAGGACTTCTTTCAGTTTTACAAATTTCCTTTCTAAATGGAAGCATTTTAGAGGAAAAGAAAGTGCTTCAAAAAATCCTTACGAAGAATCCTTCTGAAAATGTTTTGATCTGATTGATCCATCAAGCAGTGGCTCAGGGTAAGGAAAAGATGACAGGTGCTCCTTTTGTTGCATGCTGTTCTGATTAACTTCAAATAAGACGCTCCCTGTCACCCATGGCCCTCCACATCGTGAGTGCACAGAGCTCTGTAGACTCTGCTGAAAACACCTGATGCTGTAGCAGATCTCCTCCTGTCAGAAGGACAAGATATTTTTGCCCAGGACTGTTTGGAAAACCATGATTGGACTTGAACTCATAAAAGCAATAATAAAAATTTAGAGAAGCTTTAAGGAATCTTTCCAAAAGTGTCCGAAGTCAGCCTTAGTCTGCAGTTGTGATCAACACTGGCTCTTCTGAGAGCAAAATCAGGAGCAACCACACAAGGAGGAACTGTGGAGTTTCTGGTTTCCCAGCATCCATCCACCTTCCCTCGACCCTCTATCTGCTTTGGATTGACTGACTCACCTGCCATTTTTTCCAAGGACATTATTTACATTCCTTTCTCATATAAAAAAAGCTGTGCCAGAGCAGAGAGCCACAACCACAGAAATCCAGCAGTGTCCTCCCTTGAATTAATGATACAGGGCAGACTGAAAAAGGGAAGAAGGCTTTTTTCTAAGACTATAGCTAAGAATAAGCTTGCACACACATTTGATGTTCTTATTGATATGGAATATATATTCACCTGAATCTTTGGGATTCTTACTAGATATTTGGAAGGATTTTTCTGTCACTGGGGGAACGTAAAATCCTTTCCTAGCTGTTTCCAGGCAGCGCAAACTTTCTTTCTGAGCTCCCTTTTCTAGGCAGATGAGGCCGCTGATGGGAATTATAGATTGTTTTTTGGTGCCAGGGGGTCTGAACAAAGGCCAGAATGGAAGAACTCAGCCACATTCCCAAATGAGAAATAAGTTTGGCTCCAGCTCAAAACTCCGCTGCCCAGGTCCATCCATGTCACTGAGGATAATCAGACAAGTAGCTTGTTGGAATCCTAATCCAAAAAACCCGAAAGCCTGAGCTAATGGCTAAATAATCCCCACATTAAAACCTTCCACAAAGCTGAAAGAGAGAACCGAGTTTCCAAATGCTTCCAATTAAATGAAACATTAAGGTCAGCACCCGGGTTGAAGGCAGAGGGGGAAGCAGGCTGGGAGTCTCCGAGGGCGGCTGGGACGAGCAGAATTTCCAGGGCAGCATTTCTGACTCTCTCATCTCTGGCAGCATTAAGCACTGACACAGCATTAGTGAAATGTGGTCTTCATTGGTTCATTTTTGTCTCTGTACGTCTGTTTGTATGAGTACAGGGGTAACTATTCAATGACAACCCTGGATGGACAGAAAGGATTTTTCTTTGCTTCTTTTCCTTCTTTGTACACCTCCTCCACCCCCACACCCCCTTCTCCCACCTTAGAGCAGCGGGTAATTTGTGTACTGGCTGAAATAAAACCCACTTAACGATGAAATCCATGGCCAAAGCCTGTGGACATCAGTGCAGACTTAATGAAATTTCTATGCCTGAAACACATTAGTAGGCAAGAACTGAGACTGGAAAAAGATTAGGCTGCTGAATAGCTGGCAGAGCTGGAGCTTTCAGAGTGAAAGTCAGCACAGAGAGTAAGGGAGAAAAAGGAGACGGTCTTACAAGGGGCTGCTCTGGCTGAGCTAACCACCTGTCCACCTGAGCCACAAGCCTTCCCCCACGCCCATGGCCACCCTCTCCTCAAACCCCTTCTGATCTCCAGCCCTCCCTGTGGGCCTGCAGAGCCCTTACAAGCTCCCATAAACCTCCCCATCCTCAGTGGCCTGCACCCACCGCACCCAGAGCTAGCAGAGAGGCTGAGCTGCTGTGACTATAAAGGCCTGCTGGTTGTTTTGTCAGGCTCCCTCAGTTCTGTAGAGATTTAGATTCCCTTGAAGTGGAGGCTTGCATACTTTTGCTTGACTTCCATTCCAATTTTATTCTTGATTTTGGTCCATTTTACACCTAGGCAGCAGAGAGATGCCCAAAGGGCATGTTTATGTGCCGAGAGAAGAAGGCAGGGGGGTCAGATACAGGGAAGCCCTCAGGCTGTTTAAATTTCTCTCGGAAGACAGGTGACTAAGTAGATGGCATCTCAGAGCCTAGAAATGTGCTCACATCAGCACGTTTTATGACCATGCATCATTCAGTCAGTGACATCATTCAAGTCACCTCTCAAATTTACACAGGGCAGCAAGGGGACAGGGGAAACAAGGGGAGAGCACACGGAGGGGAAATACAGCTTCACTATTTTGAGACCCCAATTGGCAGCTTTTCCATCCAGTTTCCTGAGATATTCACAGCTGAGGTTGTGCACACTGAAACCAGGGAGCCAGGCTGGGGCTAGGAGTAGTATGCCTTCCTTCTTGGAGACCTCCGTCCAGGTGGCTCTGGAAGTGTTTGGTGCATACAGGTGTGCGTCTGGAGGGAGATTCTCGGGGGCTTGGGACTAACAAATGCCAGAAGTCGACAAATCTGACTAACAAATTGGGAGAAGCTCCCCTGCACCCAGCCCCATCGGGTGCAACGCCAGCAGCTGCGCCCCATCCAGGCCATTCAGCCATGCTGGTGAAGCTGGCTCTGCTCAAATTGCAGAGGGACCCTGACACCCCTTGGGGTTTGACACGGCCACGAGCTGCACTCCAGTAGCAGTGTCCACTGACCCCTTACCCTGAGCTTTTACATTATTTCTCTGTGCCTTGAAAGGGTCATAGCCATCAGACTTTTTTTAAAAAAAACCCCAACCAACACACACAAAAAAACCCTTTTGAGATCTATTGCTTTTTAAAAAAAAAAAAAAAAGAAAAAACAAGAACAATAAACCCAGTGAATAATTATCAATACTATTGCAGGATTGGTCCCTCAGTTGCCATATTTTCCTTTAACTCCAGTGTAATTTTGCTCTGCCTCCCAGAAGACGAGCGTTTGACTTTTCTGCTGTGCCCTTTCAGAGGCGTTACAGACTGTGATCTTGTCTGTGCTCTTAATGGCTTTGTCAAGAGATCATTTCTGCTCAAACCTTGTTAGCCTTAATAAAGATAAAATAAAGTCATAAATACTTTTGTGGTTTCCTTTTTGCTGGGCTGTAATTTGACTAACAAATTAAATTACTTTAACTTGGAAACTAATAATTATTTCGTTAGAAGTAGATTGAAAGAAGTTTAGTTGAAAATGGACTTTTCATGGAAGGAAAAGGGATACCAGTTCTTGGAAATATAAACTAAACGTAGGAAACTGGATGAGTGGCATTTTGAAAATCTGTTCTCATTAACCAGCTTTGGCTTTCAGTATGTGTCATTTTTATCCCCATTTGTAAAACTAATATTTCTTTCCGTCACATCTGTTGGGCAGACAACTCCACAAAGCTAGAAAACTTTGGTGATGGAGCTATAAAAGCAAAAAGATCTCATGATAGAGATAACGGTCCATTTTCAAAGTTCATATCCCAGACTGCATTGCTTTCTCCTACAGCCTCCAAAGCCACATCCAGGAAAACAATGCTCAAGCAGTGCTGCTACAGGGTTTTACTGATGAGCTGTGATCTAAGTGGAGAGAGTGTTCTGGTACTCTGTTTTCATTTGTTAATTGACTCCTCTCTTACTTAAGATAGGAATTGGAGTAGTTTGTGATAAATGGATTACACAGTCCCCTTTGTTCCAGTGCAGCTCCTGTGAAATAACTGCCAATTCCTCGCGACAGGAACAGAAGTACTGCACCAGGTAAAGGGGCGGAGGGTGCAGTTTGGGACTCCTCCTCTCGATCAGTAGAAGGACATGTTTTTTAACTCAACATTTATCTAATGTAAAATGAATAAACAACACATGAGGCACAGTCCGGAACCCACAATTCCCTTTTCCTGCAAGAGTTATGGTAATTCAGCCCTCCTTGCGAGGGCTCACGGAAGCCCCTGGCTCCTGCATACTTCGCACAGCAGGTCTGGCTTCAGCAGGAAGGATGGAGAGTCTCCACCCCACTTTCTGCGCAGTGGCTAGGACCCTGCCTGGCAGGGAGAAGGTACTGGTATGATACTCCTCCACCCGGCCGGATGAAAGGGACCGAAGGCCTTCCTTTTTCTAAGGGAACTTTTCCACGAGGGAGGTGGTCTCATGCACACTACAGCAACAGCATTTTCAAACAAATGAGGGAACCTCATGCAGGTCGTCGGAAGAAAAACTTTGGCAATCACCCTCAGAAGAGGTCTTTGGTCTCTCTAAACTTCATCAGAAAATCACATTCTTTAGTATTCCTCACAGGTTTCCTGTTTTAGCACTGAGATTTTTAGCTCCACCTTCTAAAACATGTAGTTCACTTCAGGTGCTTAAAAAGAAAGCAAAACTGTCTAACTATGTCCTTTATTGGATCTGGCCCTCAAAAAACAGAAGGTGTTGGCAAACTCTGCTGCAACTCCATATGGTTGCTTTGTGGCTCCCTCTGCTCTTTAAAGGGGAAGGAAGACGTGTTTCTCACTCTCATCCAGACAGGGTCTGCTGCCAGGCTCTGATCTTCCAAATTATCACCCCTACAAAGAGTCAAAGAGACCTTTAACAAGGGCTGGCTTGTCCCCTCCACTGGCTCTCCAGCCAGCATTTCTTCAGTGTCAGAGCTGTAACTCTGCATCTTCCTACCTCTTCATGTCTGATCTTTCTGCTTCTTACTCAGTCCTCCTCCTCTCTCCCACCATACCTCTCCTATCTTTCAGCTTACTCCATCACCAACACATTTTCAACAAGGAGGATCTCTCTTGTGCTTCTTGCTGCCAGCCCGTGTTGTCCTGACACGAAAAGGTAATTATTTCTCCAATGGGGATTTACGACTGCAGGCACATTCTCAGCTTTATGTGGGATCAGAAATTGCCAGAAAACAAGAATTTATAAGAAGCATGGCCGAGTTACAGTGGAGAGAGCTTACAGTTTCTGGCACATCAGGGACAAATTTTAATTTGGATTGTACTGAATGAGAGCCCTTCTCACCGATCCCTATGGACGCTAATCACACTGGGTAGTAAGAGCGGTTCTTGGAGACGGACTGACAGATGTGGGTGGCAAGAAAAGGGCTGAGAACAGGCCCCACTTCAGCTTACAACCTATTTACCTTTTGGAGAAACTGGTGTCTCTATCTCATCCATGTGCGGAAACACTATGGACATACATATGCACGCACACCATCCACGCGTGTTGACACACATACACATTGCTCTTGCTGAGCCTGTGAGGCCGTTCTCCACCCACCTGGTTGAGGTAGGGTAAGCAGCAATGCACAGGCACAAAACTCCACCTACTCTCAGAGCTGCAGCCCTGAGGCCCATGGCACAGGCCTTTTACTCCATTCCTCCCTTACCATTCAAGTCCTTATGTATCCTAAAGATTTGGACATGTTCTGCTTTTTATTTTACTACTCATCGTCTTAATTCCAGCAAAGGCTGAGTGCATGGGTAGTGAAGTTTCCCCCTTGCCATGCATATTTCCAACTCTAACTTACTTTCTTCAAGAGGTCTTTTATAAAAAACAACAAATCCATCTCCAAAAAAAGCTTTGCAGAACAAACAAACAAGGAAATTCTTTGTTATTTCCACCAACCGCATCAAACCAATTGAGAGAGGAGGCAGTGCTTTAACTCCCTAAGGGATGCCTGATGTGAGAGCAGGAGCAAGGCAGAAGCAGTGGTGTTGAGAAAGGGACAAAGGTTTCTGCATTTAGGAGGGAGCCTTGTGTCAATATTCAGACTTGTTCTTGCCCACAGAAAAGGAGACATTAGAGCTCCAGAGCTGAGAGCATGCTCTGCTCTCAACTTACACCAGCATAAATCTACAGGCAGGGCTGTGATATCACTGAGGAAAGAAGGAAGAGACACTTGCCTGTAAACACCTTCACTTCATCCCCTAAAGCCTAGATGAAGGTGGAAGAGCTTCAGAAGGTGCCATCTGGCTGGCAAGCAAGTTGGCATTGGGCAGAGCCTTGGCTTCAGCTTGAGTCGGCATTTAAATTCAGAGGAAACTTAGGCAAAGTCTCAGGCACCACCTTCTCCCTCCTCCCACACTGCATGACACGTTGCAGCTGAGCTTCGTGTAACGACCCATGAGCACTGCTAACACCCCCAGCTCCTCCTGCCAGGTGGTCCCAAGCAAGCCAGGGAAGAGGTTTGGCCCTAAAACGCCTCTGATCTCCAAAGTCATGGGAAGCTGTAATTTGTTACTCACTACAGCTGCTTGCTGCAGACACACAGCCTGGCCCACAGGCTCATCCTGGGCTGAGAGCCTTCTCCCCTTCTTGGGGGGTCTTGCCATCCCTTTCCTCTCTCTACTACTTGAAGTTAAAAAAAAAAAAAGGTAAGAACAAACACTGGGGAAAAATACCTCTAGTCAGATCAATGGATTTTATTTTTACCTCAGTCTTAAAAGTTTCCTTTTACTTTTATGCCATTTGTTTTGATTTTCTTTTGGTTTTCATCATAATAAAGTTACAACCTGAAACAAGGGGGAAAAAAAACAACTTTCAAGCAAGGCTTTTCTTGGTTTCTTTTTTCACTTAAAGCTGCCGCTTTAAGTTGCTAAAATGAGGAAAAATTGCCCTTTTATTCTCACAGAAAACCTGTTTCAAAGAATCAGCATTTTCTGATGAAAAATGCTTTGTTGAAAATTTCCCGACCAGTGCTTTTACTGAGCACACTGAGCATAGTCCTACCGATACTTCCCTTCCCTGTGGAGGGTGCAGATCACCCCCTGAGAGCTATGCTGTTGTGGGTATCAGCTGAGCTAAACGCTGCACCCGATTTGGAGCTGGGTCATGAGAGCAGACACTCATCTTGGGCTTCCCATTTCAGAGACTTCTGCAGATATAGACCTATTATCACATATTCAGCTTTTCTCCCTGCCCCAGACGTTATTTTTAATCTACGTGTCATGACTATTAGTGGAGGTAGTCCTGCGTCCAAGGTCCCAGCAGCAAGGCAGCATTGTGCCTCCAGCAGTACATTTTGGTAGGCGTCATTCTCTCGGTTGTAGGACAGAGCAAATGTCGCCCTCTTTCCTCCAGTTCTGCCAAGAGTACGGGCATGATTAGACTTCCCTGAAACAAAGTGCAGACCTGTTCTCAGGGTGATGAAGGCCACTCTACCACTTGGCAGCAAGGTACAAATATGCCATAGAAGCTCATAGCCCAAACTAAAATACTTCTCTTTTGGGGTGTCTCCTAACCATGGGACGTTGGAGCAGCTCAAAACACACGCTTTCTGCAGGTGATTCAGATACCACTGTCCATTTTATAGTGCTGTTGTGTTCAAAAGAACAGCACTGAATCATTGAAACAGCCTTGCTTCCCTGCCTAGGCCCCTGCCTTCTGCCTCCATGCGATGCGGCTGCTGGCAGAAGATGGAGCCAATCTGCAAAATGAGCATCTCCATGGAGATAAGCTGAGAGCACGAGAAGGTCAGAGCCAAAGCGTCAGGAGCAGCAAAGGAGTTCTTCAAACTTCATTTCCTTCCACAGCAATCACTTGATGGAGATTTGTTGAACATGACACCTGGCTGCCTCGCATTGCCGACTCAAATGAGGAGACAAAAGAGGAAGCTAATTGTTTCCAATGCATTCAAGTTTAATACAGTGCATTTTTAATTAGGGCTCTAAAGGGGAAGGGAATCAATTACCTCTTGCAGAGGCAGACTCCACTGGCAGGTGATGCCGTGCGGAGAAAAGGAATTGCAGCAGGATGCTAAGGCTCCCTGATGAGGAGAGGGCCAGTGTGCTCTTTGGGGAGCCCTGCGCACTGGGTACTCTTGGTGGCTCCAAGGAAGCTTGCCACGAAGTGGCACTGTGACACCATCCAAGAGGACAAGATCAGGGGAAAATGCTGTTGATCCACCCTGCTTTGGAGGTGCTTTTGTACCTGGGAGTCTTTGTAACCCCTAGGGAACATCTGCTCTCCAGGACCTGAGGAGGAGATAAGGACATCTGAGAGAGCACACTGTGAACATCCTTTCCCACAACTCTGGTGAGATCTAGTCCACTGTAAGACATCCTATTCCTTATTTCAGCAGGATTGGGGAAGCCCAAAAACTATTGCTCGATAGGTGCTTGGTGACCCATTCTGGGGGAGGCGGAAACAAAGGCACTCTTATGGTTGGGATCCAGATCCCTGGAGAATTCTGTGCTAGAAAAGCAGTCCCAGTGAGCTGGGGTTGAAGGGACACCAGTGAGCAAACACAGCGAGCCCAAGGACTCCCTCTAAGAAGCAAATCCCTATAGCATACTGTTGAGACACATGTATATACAGCAAGGAGCTGGTATTTCTGAAAACTTATGTTCGGTTTGTTCAGCAGACCAAAGCTTAGGTCTCCAAGGAGCTCAATTTCATGCCTCTAATGAGAATTACATTTCCTAAAGGAAGCAGCCAAAGTCCTTCAATTCAGTGTAACACATTGCAACAGCAGAGAGGTCTCAGGATCCTGCATTGTCAATACCTTCATATTCAGTCTTTGCCAGACAAAAACCACAGCCTTTTTCATGTCTTTCAGCAGGACACCTTGGGATGTGTCGAATTTATTCTTTTTGGATATGAGTGACTTCTCTGTCTATTGCTGAAGTCTATACCACAGAGATTTCTTTGCAATGCCTAAGGGGACAAATTCAGCTGGCTAAAAAGAAGATTAGTAGCACCACCTGAGGGACCCTACAGCATCCTAAATATCTGCATTGGGCTGGCAGAAACAGCACAGGACCAAGAGCAGACTGACAGCCTGGCGGCTAGCTGGGATACTTGATGGTTTCTCAAAATGTACTAGACACCTCTTTTTAGCCAACTGAAGCTGCCAGTATTGGGCCAGTTCAGTGGATGTTTGATACAAAAGCTAGTTCAGTTGTAACAGAACAAGGCCTTCACACTGTGCAATGCTACTTTGCAGCAAGTCTGAGGACAGAAATTAGCTCCTAAAAATAATTTGGGACATTTTGATTGTGAAGCTGGAGCTAAGTTAATATATGGCATTGTAAAGCCAGGAAGTAAAACAAGAACAATATCCATTAAAATAAAATGGTGAGTACAGACTGAGTGCTAAAGAAATAAATCCGAAGGTGAAATTCAACTTACACATATAAGATTGAGATCAGGACTTTATTGCCAGGAAGAATGTGGGGCTTTTTTTTCCACTTTGTGTCTTTTCTATTACTTCATATTTTCTCAATGAATCTCTGGAAGATGCTGTTTATGGGCAAAATGGAGCATGCTTCATGAAAGATTTATTAATCAGAACTGCCAAATTCGTAATTACTTTCTGGGCACTAAAACTGTTTGGCCTTATCAAATAAATGAGAATAACCACTGATTATTGTTTTTGGAGAAAGGAGTAGCTGGTAATAAGGAAAAAACATGCACATATGAGAAAGAGAAAGATAATATAAAAGGACATAGATGTGTTCATATAGATGTCTGAGTGGTCAAATGACTCATCTGCCCTAAAAAAGAAACGTAATTTTCATATTATGAGGCACTCAAACAAGCCAGCAGTACTATCACTCCAACACGATAGATGGACGTCATTCATTTCCCTGGCCCTCTTCTGCCACTGTCGTTTTATGGTTTAGAGGCAGTTGGATTTTCCTTCTGTTGTTTCTAGTTCAAAAATAGGAAACTCTGTTCAATAGACATCAGTGACATTTAATGCCAGCAAGAAACTCATAAAGACCTCAAGCTTTTGCAGTTTTTCCACCTCCAGCCATAGACTCCATGGCAAAATAGCCGCTTCACATACGCAGACGCAACCCTACAGCAATTTCTTCATAAGTGTTTAGGTTTTTTTTTACACAGGCCCTGAAGTTTCTGAAAGTGATAAAACATCTCAACTTCTGATCAGAAAACTGTCACCATACACAGGTGCTTTTGAAAGTGCAACCAGCTGCCCAGATATCCAGGAAACCTTGTCAGTAGGTATGGGACACCCAGCCTGGCGTGAAAAAAATTTCACAGTCTTCAAAGAAGGAAGATGCTTTTGCCCGCCTGCCCTTTAAGCACGGAAAAAAGACATCTGTCTTTACTGACAGGATTTCAGGTGCTCTTGAAAACGTTTCTTGGACTTTCCCAAAGTTGCTCTGTGTGTAACAACCAACCGCCCTCCCCAGCTGCTGGCCCCGAGGCTGCCCCGCCGTGCCCCTCGCCGCTGCCTGCTGCAGCCCCCGGCCCTCGGCTCTTTGTGCTCATGCAGAAGCCTTGCAGCGCCCAAGTGAGAGTGCGGGAGCCACTCTCGGCTCTCTTTCAGGCTGCTAACTTGGGGATTCCTCTCTTGCCCTCTTCCCAGCTTTTGCAGATTTTCCCCCTCCTCTCCTCCATGATGATTTATGGGGGGGGAAAGTATAACTCTAAAATGAATAAATGATATTCTTTCGAAGCTATCTCCTTTACTCTACTTGTTCTCTTAATTTACTTGGTTTATACCAACTGATGACAGAAGCCTATTGTTTTGCTGAAACATTAACTTCACAAAGTCATTCTGCTCCCATCTGCAGCACTAAAATTAATGATTCCCTCTGCAACATCTGTTTAATTAACTATCGGCACCATAGAAGAGGCATCCAAATACCCCAGCGACTAAATCAGCCTCAAATTAGGGAAATACAATGTTAAATTGTATCAGAGAGAAGCAGAGATTATCCTTTTGAGCACTGACATTCATTAGCTACCAGCCACCCCATGTATCTTCATAATGAAAAAGTGTCAGCAGCTCTTTGCTGTAAAGTTTTCATTTGAGGGCTGCTGCTCCTTCAGCCACGGTGATTGGAAAGAGGGGGTGGAGGGAAGTGAGCAGGCTTAAGCCAGTGCTCCATCATCCTCGCTGAAGGATCTCCTGCTGGGATGAAAGATAAAGGTAAAATAGTGCTGCCATTGAGCGCTGCCTCTGCTGCCCTCACGCCTGTGGGAGGCTGGTGCCAGCTTCCTGAGCAACAGGACAGTCCCTGCAAAGACAGCAGGACGCACCGCAGAAGCTGCCCCTGAGATAGTCTACGGGATGGATAGTACCTGGGGGTATGGCCAACGGTAGCAGTCTCTTGGCTACCCTCTAAAAGAGAGGTGGGAGAAGGCAGCTGTAAGAGGGAAAAGGGGAGGGCGCGTGCTTTGGACTCCAGTGAGGTCTCTGAAGTGCCTGGGGTTATTAAAAAGGTTCCTTGCAGGCTCTGTTGCTAATGTAGCTACCCGTCCAACTTTGTATGGGGAATGCACAAAATAAGGGCATGATTCAAGAGTTTTTTGGGTTTTCTTAACTTTTTTCCCTCCTTTGAACTCCCCCTCCTTACGTTGCTACGGCAACAAATGCAGCGTGAAATTGCAAGTTTGCAAAGTGCACAAAGTCAGCAGGCACCCTAAAAACACGGGTCTAGCAAAGGAAAGGAAGCAGGGGAGCAAGGTGGGGAGACGGGCAGGGAAGGAGCTGGGCTCACACAGCTGCCTGCAGAGAGGGCCAGGCAGGCAGGGGTGGGAGGGCGTCAGTAAAAAGAAGGTGGTGCAGCTTGGGTTCCCACTGTGTAGTTATACTTATTAAAATACACATCTACATCCAGACAGTCTGCCCTCTGTCCAGACTTGCTACCTGCTATGAACTTTCTCCGAAGAGGGAACTCTCTGGGGTTTTTTGCCATTTCTTGGAGAACTAGCAAAGCATTAGGTTATGCACTTTAAAGAACGAGCCTGAACTCCTGGAAGTACTGAAATAACTCTAAGGTTCTTCTCTAATGCATGAGCTCAGGTCGGAAAAGTGCACCCACTGAGTCCTCTGGGGTGAGATTTTTCAAAAGCATACCAAGCCTGAGGCTCAGTGCCCACAACGGCCAGGCTTTCATCAGAGCTCAGTTCCCATTTAGGCAGCTAATTAATCTTTGCAAACACCTCAAAGTATCTAAACTGCATCTGTAGCTGTGGTGTTGCCCTGAAAAATGGCTGTGGCTAAACAAAAACTTCTCAGTTTAAAAATCCATTTCTTCTCTCTTTGGAGTAGTATCTGCTGGCTTCTTGGCGAACCATTTCTGATTGTTGTTTCCTGGCTTAAAGAACCGATGCACATCTGAAAGGCCACTCTGAAATCTAGCCTTTACCTTGTCTTCAAATCAAACATATACTTAAGTACCAGGGAGGAGCTGAATTTGGCTCCTTTATACCTGTGCAACCAACACAGAAGCAGTGTGTTAGCACATTGGGTGCGTGAATAAGTTTCAAAGGGACTATGGGAAGACAGAATGAATGAGGCTGCTGTTAGACAATAGGCAGAAATACCACCCTTTATTCAGGAGTGGCTGAAGGTCAATCTACATAATGACTCTTCTACCAGATCTTTGTGACCCTCACCTTTCACTGAGAATAAGTGGTTTTTAGCCCTTTCCTTCTCACCTTTTCCCAAAGATGCTAGCTGTCCTCTGTGTTCTGCCATTGGTCTTAGTGGTTGACGCCAACTCCATCATTAATTCGGTTTTTCAAAGGTTGGTTTCCACAGTCATGCATTCTCTTGTTTCCTAGCAAAGATACGATGGTTGAGCCTTGGCTTGGTATAAGGACAGCCGGGGGCTTTGTGTCTCCATGGAAGATACTCCTGAACACTCCTTTGAATTAATTTTCAGAGTGGGTTTGTCAAACCTTGTTCAAGTTCATGATAATTCATGGTGAGAATGTTTAAGACCATTACAAGAAGCTTTGACTCGTTTGCTTTAAAAATTAGTTCAAACTACATACTCAAGCATTTCTTGGGAGGCATGGCCTATTGTTACCTGTTGCTTAAGGCAGGATTGCAGGTGAGTGGCCCAGTTGAAAAAAATGCTGCCTTGTTGAGAAGAGGCTCCCTTGTGGCTCCAGCAGCAGGACAGTTCCTTCCCATGCAGAACGTATCTACATTTGTGACATCCACACACTTCAGCAAGTAGTTGCTTTCCTAGTGCTCGTGTGCTGAGGTTATTGGCAGAACTCTACTGACAGAGCATGTAGAGAATGTACCAAACCACATTTAAAAAGTGTGACATGAAATTCAAAAGCAGCCAGGGGAATTACAACACTCTGTAGCAGGATAAGATGCTAAAGGAGCATGAAACACATGCTATGCTTAATGTGATTTTTTTTTTTATAAGACTGTTTCCTTTCCAAGCTTGCCAAGGAATACATTGCACTGTCAGAGTACAACTTCAGACATGCACAGCCATGGCAACAGTGGTGAGATGGATACAGAGCCAGAGACAGCATGGCTTATGCTTCTGCCTAGATAAGGGAGTCAGATGAACACTGGCTATAGTGCAACACATGGAAACCTCTCAACACACGGAAAGATGAAGAACGAAAGTGTTATTCTAGGTGCAGAGGATCTCAAACCCTGGATGTTACTGATAATGTAAGGAGAAGGAAGATAAGGAGATTGAAGGCTTTAGGTGAGAGTGCCCCTTGAATAGCCAGTACTGGGAAACGAGGTATCAATATTTACTTGGCAAAATGGCACATGGCTCTGAAAACCAGTAGGCAGGGAATTAGAGATTGCTTGGACGATGCACAGAGAAGCCAGCTGGGGCTGGATGGCCAGTGTGATAGGGACTGCCTGCACACAAATAGGATAGGAAAGCCACTGCCATATTGTGCTTATAATTTTAAACAGATATGGTGAAAAAATAGTGGGAGAAGATATAAGGGGGAAAGGTGGCCTAGAACTATGTAGCAGATCGGTGCCAGAGCTGGGAAATGATTCCCAAGGCTCACAGTCCTTAGCCCACTGTAACAAAATACACTGACCATAAGAGGAACAGCTATGAGTCTCTGTCTTTCCAATTATCCTCAAGGTTTGGGTTTATGTATTTATTTATTTGCCAAACACAGAATGCGTAAGAAGGTTCATAAAAATCTTTTTTATTATCTTTAATCCATCATGACTAGTGTATCACCCATACATTTTTCCAGTTTAAAATAGAATAAAGATGTCCCCTCACATCCTAATCTTTCTCCAGGCAGCTGTGCTCCTTACATCAGCACAATGACCCAAACAGTATGGCTGTATTAACAGATATGATCTAGTCTTTAATGGAGCTCAGCAACTGGGATTAGCTACCTGTAATGTAGTTTGGGCTGTCAGGCACCGTACAAAACTGCTAACACATTACAAGTTATAGGCATCAATTCTTTCTAAGTGAAAAGGCATTTCAAATTCAAAACTTCAAACCTAATAACAGGAAATTATCTTGATGGATCCCCTTCAACATGTAAAAAAATAAAGAGATGAGGAGAGAGGGTCAGGCATCCAATCAAAACAAAATCATAGCACCTTTTTTCTCTCTCTAGTTCAGAGCAAAGCAGAAATGTGGATTTGGCCATCAAGGAGGGAAGAAATTGTGGAAATGTAAGTGCAATGAGAGAGGAAGTTTGCAAACTACATTATAACAGGAGAAAGGGAAAATTTAGCTGCCTGTTTCAGTCAATGTGTACACCAGAAGCATCGGTCTGACCTGACAGGGACTTGTCGTCTAAGATGACTGTTTGAAAAGTTCCTTGCAGCTCCTTAGGGCATTTTTCCAAAGAAAGCTGAGTTGGGAGTTAGTTAGGGCTTTTTCTTAGCTTTCATATTTTGAAGATGCCCAGTATGGACATCCTTAATGAGACCTGATTTTTCAGATCAGAAGACACTCAGTGCTTCCTGAAAAGCAGGTCTTTGTTAAAAGTATCTTTGAAAAAGTACACATTTGGAATGCACACTCCAAAAGTGTGCAGAGTGTCTGAAAATATTGTCCGTTTGCCCCTTTAATCCTTGGCAATGATCCAGGGCTAGAAAACCTCCGGCAGGCTTAGGAGGAGAGGAGGAAGGGTCAGAGTTCGAGTGATGAATGCTGACAAGCTGAGTCATTGATGAGTTGCATGCTATAATCTATCATTTTTAAACCTAGCTTGTCTGAAAGCTTTCTCTGTTGTCAAGCTGAGTCATTTCTGCCTGTGAAAGAGAGGGCTAGGGAAGAGAACTTTATTTCATCTCTCAGCACTGTGTCCATGCACCAATCCTGCCGCTGTCCCGTTTTCTCCACATCTGTCTGTCTCTATCCCTGGCACGTGAATTGGCCAAGCCACCATGTGACATCCCAGAAAGAACAAAGCTTCCCCAAGTTGGCGAAAGAGTCCCTTAAGGAAAACAAAAGGGACTGAAAACAAATTGAAAGCAAGACAGACAAACCAGAAGGCAGATTTTCCTTTTAGCACATTTTTGGAGGAAGAGTGGAGAGAAGTCCCTTATGGCCAGAAAACCACACTGCCACTGGATTTCCAGCTCAAGTCGGAAGCCCAGGGGAAAGAGAGCTCTTCACCACCTGTCAGGAGGGATTGCAAACACAACAAAGTATCTCGTAGAAAAACAGTGCAGGATAGTCATTTGAGACTGCCTCGTTAGTCATACAGCATTTGCACATGCTGATGGCTGAAGGCAAAATATGACCTTAAGTTACATTATCACACCAAACACAATGTCTTTTTTTTTTGCAAGGGGAAAACAAGAAAGAGCGAATGTACTGCATGAGATGTGAGAGATGGGGCTTTGATGGCAACAGGATGTTACAGCAGCCATAAATGTGGATGTCCTTGATTATCATCTCTGTTGGGGTGGTAGCTCAGACCAGGGGCAGCACAAGGTGCTGGATAAAGGCACTCTGGAATAAAGGTGCTCTGATCCAAAGAGCTTTCACCCTAAATATCTAATGTCTCACAGTGGGTGAATATTATCAGCAGACAAGACGGTCCAAGGCAGCAGTGTGATGACATTAAAGCTGTTGGAAATCTAATTCTTCCTGAAAAAGTCAAAGCAGAAACTAGCCCTGACTATGGAGGGAAGGGGGTGTTTTACAAAGTGCAAAGCATCTAGTCCACTCGAACGGAGAGTGCTCTCAAAGTCCTGAAAATGCTGCCTCCATGCCCATGGAGGGTGATATTTGTCTTCATGCAGTGGGTGAGTCCTGCATACTGTTCTATTCAAAAAGAGAGTGTGACTTAAGTAGCATGAAAGGCTGTGTGCTGGTGATCTGCATGAAGAGCAACCTCACATGCAACTTTGTCTTGCCTCTTTCCTGCTTTCACATCCCACCTGGATGAGTTTGGCTTTCTTCTAGCACTCAGAAAGAAATTGAAGTGCTAAGTGTGCCTATGGCTTTCCATGAGATGACCCAAAACTTGTTTTCTTTTTTGACTGAAGAAAACAAAAACACTTTCTGTATTTGAAACCAGAACTAGAGTAAGATTCTTCAGAGTACTTTCTGACTAGGGTTGCTAGCTCAGATCACCTTTCAGTCTGCTGACCAGGTGAGCAGAGCTCTGTTTGAGTGGTCCCAGGGCTGCGCTGTGAAATTCTCTAACATTCGTTCAGTCCCTCCATTTTCTTATTGAAGACTGAATGCATTGGATACAACAAAGAGTGTAAAGGAGGCTATGAACACAGGTTTAACCTAGCAGAGTGGATCCCAAAGTGCTGAGGAGGGATTTGTAAAGACTTCCTTAAAGTTTGCTCATCAGTAACATCTGTGTGCCTCTTCTTCTGGGTCTTGACATATTTTACATCTATTTTGAGGGCTTGTAACATAGGAATATTGGGTTTTAATGGGAACCACTGGCCTCCTGCTTCTAGGAAGGTATTGTTAGGTTGGCTCAGATGAAGAAGGATCATCAGCACGTTCTCAGAGCTTCTTGCTTTGGCACTGAGGAAGATTTAGCACGTTCTGATATCCATTTCCTCCAGAGCTCTAATCTTAACACCCACCTACTGCATGCTAAATGAACATCCCAGCACTTCATAATGGAGACAGGAAATTAATTCCTCATAAAGGTTTTTTACTTCTGCCCCTCTTATTAAGGCCCCTCAGCCCTGTCAACAGCCAACTGAGCTTTCAAAAGTCATAAAGGTGCATTTCTGCAGTCTCATTTCCTCAAGTCTGTTACTTGATGGATTATGCCCATTAATAACCTTCACACTGGAGAAGAGCAGCTGCTGGGGATTGAAGGTACCTTGTTGGATGGTGTAACTCTGACCCTTTAAGCAAGGCACTCAGGAAAACGGAGACATGAAGCAGGGACTCTGATGATATGTGTCTACTTTACTCAGTTCCTCTTAGAGGCAGCAACTATAAGATGATGACCCTCCCTGATCTTGCTGACCTAGGGTTCCCATGGGAACCAGCAGAGCTGGACCACTACCCTGAGGAGGACAACATCTGGAACAAAGCCCATGGTCCTTGAGACTGATGCAACTTTGAGCATTTCCACATCTCCAGCATCCACTAAGTGGATGCATCCATGTTTCCACCATACAGGAAGTCCAGAACAAGATTTTAAGAGGACAAAGTCCATGGAGGTGTCTAACAATAATCTCCTTCCTTGACATATAAATTAGCTAGGAAGTGTAAAATCCCTAAATTTGGTATTATAATTTTTCTCTCCAGCTCATAGTCTGTTGGGAAATTTCTTTTCTTTGGTGGATGTACCTAATCTTTAATTGTAAAAAGAAAATCAGTTTAACGTGAGCATTAAAATGGACTAAGTTGCATCAGAATGACAGATCTGGTTTAAAATTGTGCCATTTCACCCAGTTTTGAGCTCAGCAGCATGATACAAGTTGAGATGATGTTTAGAGAGATGGATCCTAAAACAGCAGGCAAAATTCTTGTGAAATGAAAATGGATCATATCTGTATGATATAGATTTGGAAGCAGCAGAGTGAGAATTTGGAGCTGGTATCAAAAGCTGGAGGGCAGTGTAAAATAAACACACAGATTGCATCCTCAATTTTGGGAGAAACCTTTTAAAAGAATTTCATGCAGCTATCAAAAATAAAAGCACAAGACCAATTCAGTGATCTCAAAACTGGAGAAAATATCCTGGGAACATGACGTTTGGAACTTTCCTTGGTTTCCTTTTCAAAATGTTATGTAACATATAATTTTGGTTTTCACATACCTACGCCATGAAAACTATGGAACAGCAGCATAATGTGACTTTTCACAGGATTTTTAAGTTTTTCAACCAGGCCTAGCATCAATGTTCTGTAGGAAAGGACAGTTACGCTGTTGCTGCCTAGTAAAATGTCTGTGAGAAAGTGTTTCTGTTTAAGGAAAAAACCAAATTAAGTATAAACCTTCTGCGAGGGCATGCTCCCCTGGGACAGTAGATTTCTGTAAGACTCAGAGGGCAAAATTGTCAGAATCTCTTGTTAAAATATAGGCAGCACATCACAGCCACAGAGACCAGAGATATTAAAGTGAAAAACCCTGGTAGTTCTGGCTCAAAGTCAGAAATAGCCGAGTGCTTCTGGATCTCTTGACCCCAGGGAGTTATTAGTAACATTTTTTTAAGTCTTCTTTAACATTGTGTCTTTTGTTTTTAATACATTAAGAAATTACACCCCAAAGGGGAATGGACTCCTGAGTTTTGTGTCTGTGCCTGAAACAGTAAGTTGGCATCTCTAACTCCGCAGCCAAGTCTGTGCGTCCATGCTGGGAAATATGCCCTATGACTACTTCTAATGAGTATTAAACTGCCTTTGGGAAAGGATTAATGGGCTGTTTTGGCTTTTAAAGTTCTTTCTTATTTTGCTGAGATATTTCTTTAAAATCCTTCAAATTCCCCCCTGCCCCTCCAAAATCTTTTCCCACGTAACAACAAAATGGATCAGCTGGCAAGGTGGAGGCTCTGTGATAATGTGGCTTCTGCCTCTCACTCAGGGGGATCAGATTAGGGCCATAAAAGTTCACTAGGGATTGCATTTCAAGAGAGGAACACAGAATAACTTGTAGATAGATGTTCAAAAACATGACCCTTGGCGCCATGGAGTGGGAACTGGAGAAGAACGCAGGACCTGTTACTTTGGATTCCTTCTGCTCTCACCCATCCCCCTCCAGCTCCTCTGTGCCGCACGCACTGCTGTGCCACGGTTGCATCCTTGCTTTCCGTAATGACTAGGTGTGGAGTCCCTAATTAAGTTAGGGTTAAACCTGATTTCCCAACCAATAGCAATATATTCCTTAAATAATTTTGCCAGAAGTCCAGAGAGAGATATTTCTTGAGTACTCATGGAGGGGCTTGACCTGTTAACTACCTACAAGCCCCTTCCAGTACAGATTAACTCCAAGGACTATTTATCATTTAGCGGGGGACTGATTTATCTACCCGGGGGCTAGGTTCTGAACTCAGATCATGAAGATGGTGTCTGTCAAGGACTATTGCACATATTTCATGCATTCTTTCAGAAGTAGGGGATAATTTTTTGACCTGGGTTTCTGAGACGTTGGGACAAGAGTGAGAATGAATATTCTCATTCCTGATCATTCCAGGAGAGTTTTAATTTACACATTCTACATCTGGGAGTCTTTCCAATCCATAAGCAGCTTGTTGAAAGGAAAGAGTATCCTTTAAGCCAAGGGACCCAGGGTAAAACAGCTCTAGGAAAGACCCTCCACATACCTTCCCCTATGAGCTGTGAACTGCATTATTAACAGAAGTTCTGGAATACCTCTTGGGAGATAATCTTGAATATGTGAATGAGAGAAAATGGTATGAACAACCCACAGGGATGCATATGATCAAAGAGGTTTCATACGTGCTTGCAGGACAGATACAAATACAGACAAAGCAAAAGATTGCTTAGAGCAGGAGGCAGTTCCCTCATCTGTGTTGACCTGTCACACCTGTAATGGCTGGCAAGTCCCAGCTCTGCTGTGGCCTCTGGGTCTCAGGATGGCCTGGAGGAGGCACCAAGCCGACCAAGCCAGGAGAAAGGAGGCAGTAGGGAAGGTGGAGGAATGGGGCAGCCACCTCAAATGCGTGCTTGGTGGGCTGTGTATCCCTCTTCAAATCCATCTCTTCCATGCTTCCCTGGCATCTGATACTTCCTGCAGGCAAGACTCATGGCCCAGTTCAGACCTGGCTTGACTGCTGTGACTGTGAAAAGGGCTCTCCACACATATTACTGAATAAAGGCAGGACTTTGTTGTCTCCAGCCCCATGACTGAGGCAGTTGTCACTATTGAGCCTGTCCTAAACCCAGAGGAGGCACTTATCAAATGGATCATTATTGCAGAATGGCCTCACTGGTTGGGTGGACATGCTGGAAGCTTCTTGCTTATGCAATACAGTAGCAACCAAATGAATTATCTTATTATTGTAAATACCTATTTCCAGGCTGGAAAATTGTTCATCAGTCTTGTCTGAAGTTTCCGATCTCAATTCTCAAGCTCTCCTAGCTTCCAGTGGTGGCAAGATGGAGCATGCAGCATATAGTAAAAGCGACTACATGTTTGTCTCCTTCTCAGCTATTTGCAGAAATGTTTAGATGTAGGGTGAGTTTGATTTATGTGCCTTATCTTCCTGAAACCAGATAGAACACTTCCCTTCCATTACAAACACTGCTTAATGGATCTCTAACAGCCTTGCTTTCACAACATCAAATATACAAGAAAATAAGGGGGAGAAGGATGAACCAAACTAAAAACTCTTTATTGTTTCCAGGTGTCCCTGATTATGGTTGGAAGAAGAAGTGGAGAAGAAAGGAGGAAGAGAGATTAAAAAAAGTAATTGGGTCCTTGGCACAAGCTCGTCATATATAAACAGACAAAAAAACTGAATGTTAAAAGGAGTTGTTCTTAACTCCTAAAGATCCCGAGTATTCAAAGGATCTCTGAAAACAGACTCGCAGCTCCTTTTCAAGCCTGTTTGCCTTCTCAAAGCTCTACACTCAAGAAGCAAATAGCCAAGGTAGTGTTACCCCCACCATGGAAGGCTGCTTTCCATCATGTTGCAGACCAGTTAGGGGAGGGGACGTACTGGAAGAGTATATACCAGCTGGTGAAACTCTCTCCCCTTCACCCTCAATATCCAGACTACACAAAAAGTAAAAGTCATCCAATAGCCTCTCTTTTGGGGCAATACAGTTGTTCCGCAAGCTTAGGTGATGGAGGTTGCTCATTACATACAATTTTATTGATCTTGTGCTCATTCCTGCACAGACTTATGCTGAAATCAGGTATAAAGAGTGTAATTTCATTCACACCAGCACCATATTATCTGTCTCCTATGAACTGGACTGGCACACAAACCAAAGCGATCCCAACCTCCACACACCCATGCGTGTATGAAATGGGCTGGCCCAAATGAGTTGAAAACATTCATTATATTATAACAAAATCTTCTGCTATATTTTTTTTCTGTCTCCTGTCTCCTATACAGTCCCATGCTTTGCTTCTGCTTTTCTTACTTTATAACAGTCTCCATCCTTATTCTCCTTTCTGATCTTTTTCTTCACTGACTGACTGTAAAAAACACTCAGTTTGACAGCATTCAGTTTTGAAAATGAAGGAGTCCATAAATAAGGCTCAAGACAGACCTAGGATAATCTCTAATAGAAATGATAACTTTTACAGGGCTGGGCAGCAACTTTTCAATAACACCTTTTGATAGGCAAATATCACTGAATGGGATGTGATCACAGAGAATGATATTTTTAAAATGAAAAGTTCAGGTGTTTTTGCTCAAAAGCATTACATTTCTCTTGAAATGTAGGGGAAAAGTGGGGAAAGAAAATAGAACAAAATATGAAAAGGTGCAAAGAGAGTATTACACCTGATGTGATTCAAATCCTCCCGTCTATTTCCCTTACACTCCAATTTATTTTTAACTTTACCTGTTACCCTGATTCTGGATAGCGAAAGATATTGACAAGTCTATTGTTGTAGAGGTGAGAGGGGAGGAGATGGGAAGGCTTCAAAGCACCTGGTGCAATCCAGGGCCCAGTTCCCTTAGAATATAAATGAGAATTAAATGCTTAATTCCTGCTGGTGGTGCCTGAAGTCCATCCTGGCTTCCTGCTGTAATGCAGAGGAGGAAAGACTCCGATGGGTCTGTGCTGCACTAGTATCTCTTGAGTACAGAAGCAGAGATTATTTGAATGTTTCCTTAGCTGGCAGCCTTAGATCTGTGCACTTCAGGGAAACCTATGTCATACAAGTAGTCCTACAGCTTGTATAACAAGTGGGGTCTTTTCCCCTCTTTCCTATGGCTTCTCTGGATCGGAGCTCAGTCTCAGCCTCTCCATCAATAAATTCCCTCATTTATTTAGATTTCTCTCTGTTACTCACTTGTTTCTTTTCAGAAAACATGTAAAAAATCAATAGCTTTTAGGACTCCCATCTTCCTGTCATTTTTTTTTTTTTTCAAATAGGACACTTTCAAATGATAATCAGGAGAAGCACACAGCCAGATGATGCTCTCAAGCAAGCTTCATTTTCTTAAAGAAACAAGCTTTAAAAAGTCCTGGTTTATAGTGTACTTTCTACAATATAGGAACTAAAATCATTACGTTTCACTCATCCTGTCCAAAAGCTGTTTTCAATGAAAAGGTTGGTTTGAGTCCTTCTCAATGATTCCCAAGATGAATTTACTGTCAGAAATGTTGATCTTTGACCATTTCTTAAATTTATTCTGTAGTGTCATCCTCATCATTCCTCTTTGGTCTATTGTGCACCTACAACTCACCAATAACTTTGTTACTTGTCCCACGACATCACTCCCATCACAGACAACAAGGGATGAATAGTGCCTGCTTCACTGGAGCGACCCTCTCTGAAACACTCCTGAATGAGATCAGAGGAGAGACATAATAACCAAAGCAATCAGAAAACCCCTTCTAACAAGTGTTTGAAGATATTGTCAAGTTGTGCAGGAAAGCAGCATCTGGCAAAGAATTTTCTACTTGGCAGCCTGAGATGCTCAGCTTCGGGCAATGATGGGAGTCACCTCAATGTACGCCTGGGTCTTCACTGCTGCTTGGAAAGATTTGCTTTCTAACTATCAGAAATTATACAATATTATACTGTATTAGATATATTATACTGTACTATACTGTACAATATTAGAGAGCCAGCTGGTATCATGTCCCCTACGAGACAGTGAGCATTGCTTGAGGTCCTTCCTTCCCTCTATCATCCTTCAGGTGACATAAAATGTCATCCCAGATATGTGGAGATTATGGCATTTACAGAGCGGAGGGGAGTTCTTTAACACGCACAGACTGGCTATTGCTAATAGCAGGTTACTGTGCCAGTAATATCCAAGGGGCAGCAGGTTTGAACTTTCCCTGCAAGGTGCACCTGCATGATTTTCAATTCCCACACATGCAGAAGAGATCCACATATCCATTCATTTGTCCTTGATGGTTTAATTAATACCTGAACCGTTCACAGTCATATCTTCCCTTGTCCTTTACATCTAAATGTCACCTCCTGAGCTAGTATCTCCCAAGAAGGTAGAGAAAGGGGGAGAAATACGAAATGAAGGAAATCTCCCCTTGTCTTCCAGATTAACCACCCCTTTTAAATAATTTACCTATCAGATGCTGGAAGGGGAAGGAACAACCCTAATATGAGATATAAAAAGGGTGAGAGATGGGACATAGCAGAAGAAGAAAGTACTTGAGCGATATGCAGGATAGAGATAGGGAATCTAGTGTAATGTGAGACCTTGAGATCCTGAGAGATTTTTACTAGTGGTCTCTGCGAGTCTTATTATTTCATACATACTCTTGTATCTCTGACAAAGATGCTGCATAAATTACTTCCCCTTGTCCCAGGCTGACCCCTTAACCTCTGAGAGATAATGAGACACTGTACCTAGCATCTTCTAATGCTGCCAAGATCTATATCAAAGAACATTAATTCTCCATGATTATGTCTCTATTTATTAATGCAAATGCCTTTAATCCCTCCCCAGCCTCTGCTCAGCAAGCCACCTTTACTTCTATTACTGAAATTTCATTGGAGTTAAGTAAATTGGCTTAGTGTCCCCAGAAGGTGGATGCCACTAGGAGCTGAAGTCTAATGTGTCCCTCTTGGCATTGACACTCACCTCCTGGAAAGATCAGCTCCCAGACTCATTACAGTTGGCAGGGGCTACACATTGGAGCTTCCTGGAGGTGCTGCAGTGTTTGTATTTTCCCTCAGAGTAGAGGAAATAATTAATAATTAATAATTTTTAAACTTTTGCCCCCTTTTTTGGTAATATTTGCCAGCTGTCTGTGAGCAGATTGTGATTTCTCCCTTTCTTCCCTCTCCCCCAGAATTTCATGAGCTGCTAAAGTTATTTTCAGCTTCTGTCTGGGGAAAAGCCTTGCAGTGCAGGTTAGCTCTTCCTGCTAGCTATCAGATGTGCCAGGCCATTTACTTTTCTTAGGACTGGATCAGGGAACTATGCTGGTTTATGCTGAATAATAATCTTTTCCAACCACAGAATCTCAGGGAACTAGGGAAAGAGCTTTAAGCTCTCACAAACAGGCCAGCAAAGAGAGAGGCAACTCCTTCTGTTTAAGAAAATACGGTAGGAGAAAAGCTTGTGGATCTACAGTTCTGCCATTGCAGGATCGTGATCTGACAGTTCAGCTACACAATCAGAGGAGAGAAGCTGTCACCTTCTGAACTACAATTAATCACTAGCGCTTGCCTAAATTACATGAAATGATAAGTCTTTAATTAGCACAGCTACATGTACAGCCTGTCCCTAGCTCACCTCTGCCACACCTGCCTATGCCGCATGAGCAACCACCCCAGCAAAGGTTTCCTTTGGGCACACGAGAGAGGGAGTTATCCGGTACCTCAGTGCAGCAGACACAAGGCAGTATTTCAGCGCGGGATTTCTCTGCCACAAACTCACGCACACACATTCTGGTAGACTGGACCTATAATGAAAAATGATGGGGCTCTTACAATCCCATCCTACCATACTCAAGTGGGAAACCACTTCTTCTGGGGGTAATGCCTTGTGGCAGGAAGGTGAGAATAACCTTTTACACTAAAGGGAGCTAGGAAAGGGAACAGAAACCCCCGTCGCGTGAAGAGAAGGGTGCAGCCACTGCAGCGGCAGCTGGCCCAGCTCTCAGCAGAGCAGCAGTCTGGGGCGGATGCTCAAGAGCTTCACAGGAGGTCAAAGAGACAGGCAAGAGACCAGGGAACCCCACAGTGTGAAGTGCTGGCACACTGCTGCACCAAAGCGTGACTCTATGCTCCAAGAAGTGAAGGACCCTGGAGAACAAGGTGACAGGAGGCTGCTAGATCAATCCTACATCTCTTCCTCCAGCTGGTTCTGGCTGTACCCTCAGGCACAGGAGTGCCTGGGGATGGGCGTTTAGGCTCTGTTCTTGCCAGATGACCCACGTGTAGCATGAAAAAATACTTTGCTTTTCTTGCTCAGTTCCCTATCTGAAAGGGAATTTTATGAAACTTTCCTTCTCGCGTTCTTTGGCTGGTACATTTATCAGGACAGGCACCTTCTGCTATTATGTTTCTGTATGGAGAGCGGCACCGCAAGGTTCAGACCTCAAATTTAGTCTTTGTATGCAACATCAATATTAGTTACTAATAAGTATTAGACATCAGCCTATAAGCAGAGAAGAACAAATGCTTCCCTCTTATGAACTGGTATTATTGTCCCATAAGGCAACGACAGACAAAAGTGGAAAATCTATGTAAGAAACTGAATATCTGGACTGAACTCCAATTTGTCCTACGGTCCAATCTGGCACCTATTCTCCTCTTGCTATTCAAGCCTAAGTCCTGTCAACATCAATGGAAGTTCTTTACAATTATGGCAGGAGGAAAAAAAAAATAACACACTCTGTAAGGTTGCAGTTCTATCACCTTTTCGTTTCTTGGCCATCAAATGCTGAAAGAGTGACCTTGTTTTCATTAAGAGGAACACCTTGTGAATGAATACAGGATGTCAGATGGAAACAGAAGCAGACAAGGCAAAGAATTCATTAGACAAAGTTTCAATACTGCAGAGTGAGACATTCATTATTTTACAACTAGTTCCTGTGAGTTTTAATTAAAGAGACCAAGGGATTTGTATATAATATGAACCGCCTAATATTGTGCCTTAAAATCACACTAAACATGAAGCCAAAGTTTTCCTGGTTTAAACAATATTTTTATCACTACACTCCACCACATGGCCAACTCCACCTAGAAAGCCGGGAGACAGAGCAGTTTGAAGGGTGCAGGTTCACGAGAAAAACCTGTTCTTGGGAGACTCCTGGCTCCGCTGGAGATTTATATAATTCAGGACAACCAGCAGAGTTTTCACTGTGTGTATGTACGGAGTTAAATCTGCAAACACTTCAGGCTCCCTGACATTGTGAGTTGAGAAAATCACGATGAATAAAGCAGCTCTCTGGAGCACTGAATCGAATTGCGACACAGATGGCAATTTCTGAAGCGTTTGGATCGATCCTCCTCCCAGACCCACCACCAACTCCATCTCTTGCAGGAAGAAGTCCATCGACTAGCAATGAGCTCCTCTGAAGCTAGGACACTTGCACTTCGGAGGCACTAGGGCTATTTTAAAGACCTAGGACAGGCAATGATGTTATATAAAGTTCTTGTTATGGGATTCAAGAACAGGATTTGACCCTGCGTAAGGAAAACCTGCAGCAAAACTTCTGCGGAGTGTGCTATGCAGAGCGGGCTCACCTGCCCTGAGCGCTGCAGCCTGCACGCTCGTCATATCGTTGACTAGAAAAGCTTGAACCGATGATAGGTCTCCATGTGCAGGCAGCAGCGCTTTCCCCAGGGGCCTTGGCACACCAACATCTTTGCAGGGACATTTGGATTTACACTGCAGGGGCCCAGGGAATCTGGTCTGTTAAAACAGGCTCAGGCTCACACTTATCTTAACCCACACAATTAACTTCAACAGTCACAGATCCCTGCTGCACATGCAAGAGCAGGAAAGTTCCCTGCGTGCAGCGGGCGTGCTGGATAAGTCATTTGCAAAAAGCAAATTCAGGACTTCTGAATTGAATAATATGAATTTCTACAACCTGAATTAACTGAAGAAGCATTCCATTAATCTTACACATACGTGACCTAACCACTAGTCAGAGCTGTTTGCAGTTAGTAAGGATCTTTTCTTTGTCCTGGTAACTGAAATTACGGCAGCCACCCTGCAGCCCTGCCCCTCTAGGAAGTGGTATTTACTTGTGGATAGGTGCTCAGGCACACACAGGCGGGGGATCCAGGAACATTTTGTCAAATAAATGCATAAAGGAAGGATTATTTTAGGCTGATCCACCTCCCTGTGTGTGTGCGTGTGTGGTGTGGGGGTGTATCTAAGTCTGTGTGTGCATATGTGTGTCTGTGTGTTTGACTTGACTGAATGAATCACCCTACCTGTTACAGTGTAAAACAGCAAACATTAGTAAAACTGATAATAAGCCTAGTGGTGGTGATTCAACCAAAGCTAGCACATCTGTCACTGAGCAACAGACTGTCAGGTTTTTCATCAAGGGAAATACAATTGAATAATAATGTAGTAAAGGTAAAGCAGCTTCAACAGAGCTTTCTGCCAAATTAAATACAAGGTACGCTAAAGAAAAAAAAAAAAGCAATACAAATACATAACCTAACCCCTCTTGAATACAAATCCTGTAGTAATGGGTACTCGATGGCTAAAGACATCACATCTGCAGTCTGAGCAGCTTGTTCAGGAGGTGGGGGGGTGGATGTGGGTGGATGGGTGAGTGCCGAGGATCCTGACAAGCGTCCAGCTCTGGGAACATGAAATCTTCTCTGTGCCAACAGCCAAATAAGGAATTGAAGGGGAGGAGGAGATGGGCTTTTTGACTAATATTTTGAGGCCCGATTCTCTAATGCCATCTGGTCACTTGGCAATGCTTTTGGCGATGCAGAGGATCTGTAACCCCATCCAAAGTGGTCTCAGAGGAATTTCCCTATGGCGGAAAATCCTTTGATGGCAAAGGGCTTCTGCAGTGTTTGTAGGTGACCCTAACCTGGAGAGAAAAGACAACATTGCTGGGGTTGCTCCACTCTCCACAGGCCCTGGCTACTGGACTACCTTTCCGCAGCCACCGGCAGCCAGTCAAGACTCAGCAGCCCCGATCACAGCCCGACCTGGCCAGCACCTGCTGCTGCTGTGACCAAATATCCACGTGTAAAAATCGCCCTGAGATATTTAGTGCCAGTCCTCCTTCCCTCAGCTCAGGCTCAGCACAGGTCAGACGGGTGAGCAATTTGCCCCATAGTGTTTTACAATAGTCCTGCAGCAGAAAGTACTTTTATAGGTAGCGTCAGAGAGGCCGTTTGTAGCCTGCAAATAGGATGGAAAATAGGCATCTCAAGGGTGCAATAGCTCTATATGGAGCTCTTCAAGTTCAGAAGTGAAATCCTAGGGGATTTTTTTTCTGTTAACTTGTATGGACAGGTCATGGGTCCATTCCTGGTTGGGTGCATAGTAACTGCCTGAAGGGCCTCCAAGCAGCGTGGCCTGTCTGCCTGCAAGGTAATGTCAGCACATAGCCCTGCAAAATTAGAGCCTTGTCTCATCATATAAGCCAAAGGAAGGAAAGGATGGGGTGAGACATCTGGTGAGATTACTCCCTTGGACTTGCTTGGGCAGGTGAAAAAACCCCAGAGACCCAGGGGACAGGAGTGATGAAGCCAGGACCTGTGGGGCCAGAGGGGGATGGCCCTTCTCTCACTCACAGGCTTCAGGACCCAAAGCTTAGTCAAATCTATAAATCCCAAGGACTGCAATGGCTGTTGGAAGAGGCAGCACTAACTTGCAGGAATGAGCCCCCGAAAAGGCCTGCCAGACGTTTTAGGAGTGTGTTATGGTGGCAATGCCACTTCTCATAGGGGCCAGAACCAGCCTGATTTCCATATCACCACATCCTTTGTGTATTGCCCTGGTTGTGTAAAGAGCCTTTAATGGGGGTGTCATTGTAAGTGACCCTGACTTTCTTCTGCCAGAGTGTAAATAAGTATAATGGACCATCAGTCTGTCGGCTACAAAACAAACATCTTCATAAAGGAAAGAAAAAAGGGAAAGGGAAGAAAAGCAGCTTATAGTGTAGACACTTCTGTCTGCAGAGGAGCTGTTTTGGGGCATTTCATTTTCCACATCCTATTTCTTTACATTTTCTGTTTCCCTTGTACATGGAACAGTTTTCTTCTATTCTGTTTTTGTTCCCATTTACCTTTTTCTTTTTTAACCAGAGGGGCATTAAAAAAAAACCCAACACCTTTTAAGCATTTGTATTGAGCATTTGCTTGGCTTTTGAAACTGCTGCAGGGCTGGAGATAAAAACACACACACGCGCACACACACACAAATATTCAGACCCCTTCTGGCTGGAGCGGGAGGTGAAATAAACCTTTTGGACTATTTCGAGACGAGACAGATTTGCAAAAGCTACAACACAAAACCCACGACAATCAACACAGCGACAGTTCTGCCAGGCTGAAAGGAAGCCCTCCTGCAAATTTCATTTTAAAACATGCTTTGCAATTGCCTCTCCTAAGCATGTAAACAGCCCTGCTAAGCAGTTCCAGCTGAGTCACCGTTGCAGGCCAGCCGATGCCTCCCCCTCCCCTGCTTCTCCTGTCTTCCCACCGCCTCTTAACTGAAAGAGAAAAGATCAATGCATTCTGCCCAGGCTACCAAACATGCTGAAATATTCAAGCTAAAGAACAGCGTTAGAGGGAAGTGGGGGACAATAAAGCTCACAATGTTAGTGCAGCGCAGGGTGGGCTGGGTTTTTTTCACTCCCTTCCAAAGTTGAACGATAAATAGCAAGCAGTCATACAGAGGCAACGGGGCTGCAAAAGGTGCGATGGCAATTGGGTCGGGGTGGGCAGGATGATGAAGGTCCCCTAGACCAACCACATCAAAAGAGCAAACTGGCTGAAAGGTGAGGAAAAGGATTTAAAAAAGCACCAATATTTGTGAGTGGTGTCACAGCACTGGGTACACCCACGAGGAGCTTGCCGCTCATGTTTACGCATTACTGTACACTAACATTTCGTACACACACAAATTACCCTTTACTGCTGGTGTTGAATCCACCTGCAGCAAACCGCTCCACTGAGCTTGATGCGAAGGGGCTGCGCTCTGCCCCTGCCAGACCCATGCCCACCCCTCCCCTTCCCCGGCTGCAGCCCACGGATTTATTGCTCCGGAGTAGCCAGTCCTAACCCACCTACCTTGTGTTCATCTAAACCCAATAATAATAAAGGAGAAGGTCTGGAGCAATTCCATACAATTCCTGAGCCAGAAAACAGCCGTGCGTTCGGCTCGCCGGATTTTCAGCGCTGGGTAAGGTCATCGGTACCCAGTGCCTGGTTTTCTGCCTCGGGCAATGGCCTACATCTGACACTTCAGAAGAAAGTGAAAATAAACCCATAATGCACTTAAGTGAGCTGTGTGATGCTGTACTTGGGTTGGGAAGATTTGTCTCTCGTAATATCCCTGCAAGAATCACAGCTGTGGGAAAACAAACCCAAGGCAAAAGCAGTGTCTCCTTCCTGAGACTACGCACCAAAACGCGTCGTCCACCTGCGCTGGTCATGGAGAAGCCCACTGGCAGAAGTTTGCAGAGTATCACAATTTTTCCCTTACCGTGGAGTCTAAAAATTGTTTAAGCAGTTTTTTTTTTCCTTAAAATCTTTCTGACGTTTGTTAGTGTGTTGGTGTTTAAAAAAAAATTTCAGGAGAAAATGTTATTGCTACTGCTTTTTCTCCTTCCAATTCTTTTTAGTTGGATAGTTTTCCAACAGAAATATTTCAAAATAAAATGGGTTATTGAAGACAAATAAAAAACCTACATATGTTTTCAGAAGAAGATGCTGAAACAATATTTTTGTTATAAAAAAATTTGAAAAAAAAAAATTGGACGAAAAAGGAAGGAGAAACAGTGATATTATTTGTGGTTCTCCTTCCCATCCTAAACTGAATAGTTCTCAGGAAATTCTTATTTTTAAAATATTGGACTGCCTTCATTCCATGCCACCAAATTGTATGGCTTTTCCTACAGGAATGAGGCCGGCTGTTCTGATCAGAGATCTCTGCCGTGCCTTCAAGCATCAGCTGTTGCGGCCATATCTACCATTGGGAGGTGGCCTGGGATTTAAAACCCCACATTTTTGCTCCTTGCCGTCAGCGCCTTTCCATTGAGTAAGTGAACTTTAGTTGGGTGGCTTATGCTACCCAGACTAAGATCACCTTCCAAAACCAGCCAAGTACAGTCACCAAGCCCCAGGGTGAATTTGAACCAGGTTTCTGGAAGAGAAAGGTAAGAAAAGTAGAACATGGATGCAGTTAGGAGAAAAACAGCAGCATCTTGTCTCCGTTTTAGAGCAAGATGATTTGCCATGAAATATTACTTCTTTAAGACACATCATTGCATCATTCAGCAGTGCTTTCAGACTATTGGCCTCACCCATTTATTTCCACACAGACTGTAAACCTCTTAGGGGAATAAAAATGGAAAGTCTGTTTTCCTACCAGTTTTTGCAGATGGATTTTACCTCTTTTTTTGTTCTCAAAAAAAAAAACCCGCTTGAGCAAATCCCTTACTTGTACAGATAGACTTGGGTACATCTAGGTGCAAATGTGAGCAAAAGGCAACACTGGAGGATCTTATTGTGCCACGCATTTTGCCGTAACCTGATATTTTTAAGCCAAAGTGTTAAAGGATTTTCTATTTCTTTTGCAAAAATAATCAAGAGCAAAATTTTAACCCTCCTTGCTTCGTAAGAGGAAGGGGAAAGGCTTAAAAATGTAGCTCCTAAATTTTCAAATGCAAGTGTGCCAAATAAAAGGAATCTTCCGTATGCTGTTATTTTCTTTGGTACATTTCATGATTTTGATGTTTTCTGCCATGATTTCCGTATGCTCAGGATTGGCAGTGTTGCAGTAGGGATGCGCCATTGTCAGCCCAGAGAAGCAGCCTTGCTTCGGACCCTGTTCTAGCCTTTCCCAAAGTCCAGTGGGATCCAAAACTCCACCATCAATCCCACCCAGACAGCTCCTAGTCTACTGCTGAGCAGGTACCAGAGCTTGGGGGTCTGACCCCTTCTGCAAACGAAGCCTCTGGTGTTTTTCCACAGCATCATGGCACAGGATTTGAGCAGCATAAAGGGTCTGCTACTGCATCCTACATGCCCTTAGTGCATTTTAAATATTAAGTAATAAAAGTATGTTTAAGTAAAGAATACATTCATAAATAAAGCAAAAGTATAACTCAGTAAATTAACTACTATTCCATTACCAGCAGCCATGTTCTCTAACAGAATAACTAAGAGCAGAATTTTCTCCTGACTTTGCTTCTCATTATTAAAATACTACCAACAATTACTTGCAGAACATGCATTCCTGAGCTAATCATTTGAGGATTAATTTTATGTATGCATAAATAACTCATGTTTTGACTCAGGGTCTTTCAAGCAATGTACTTGACAAAACATGCTTGTGTTTGAATAGCACTGGCTCAGCGAGCATATATGCACACAGAGTTTGTGCTTATACAAAGGTACAGGAGTATTAATGCCCTTTTGCTTTCCTAGGAAACCTTTTCACTCTGCCATGTAGCTGGGGTTATTCTTTGAGAAGGGCTTGAAACTTTGTCACCATCCTGCCATTTAAAAATCAGCACGTTTAAAATAAGTGCGGTCGTCAGTAGCTTTTGAAATCAGCTCACGAGTCCCACATAATTTTAAAAAGCAGCAGCCTCTAACTGCATGTGCCCAGGGATGTCACGGCTGAGATACACACGAGGCCTCGGGTGATAAGACAATTTTTGTTCTGCTGCAAAGCTGATGAGACTTCAGGCCACCAAGGTGCTCTATGCATTGCTGTTACCTGTTAGAAGGACCGAGCAAACACGCCCCTAGCACCTCCAAGATATTTATTTTTTCGATGTCAGTATGCTGGCTAAAGCCAAAGCCTTCGTATCTTTACCGCTGCTGCCTGTGAGCGCAAGCTTGTGCTCGCAAAGGTATACTAAGGCATGTCACAAACACAACTGCATTTGCCTGTGTAGCTATATCTTTCCTTTGCCTCATCCACGGAGATTTTAAGTTGTGGCAACATGCAATATTTAGCACAGAAGGGGTCTGATGCCAATGTCAAATACTGTAAGTGATAATACACACCTTCATTCACATGCGCATATGCGGCCTTACCCTATCGCTTAATTTTGCGGAAGAACAAGTTCCATCAGTTTCTAATCTGTTGAATAAGTTATTTCAGAATTGTCAAGTAGGTTATTTCTCACCTCTTTCTCTGATTCAAAATTACTCGGGTGGGAGAATGAATTATATAGAAAATCGTCTGTCTTTTTAGATCTGACTCAGGAAAAAAGTTGAGATTTTCATATTTCTCACTGAATTAGAATTTTAGAAATGATTCGTTACTTAAAATATTTTATTTCAATTGTGTTGCAACACTACATTTTAATAGGAAAATGGTCCATTTTTGTTACATCTAAGTAGCACAATATATTACAAAACACTGGCCATAGACATTTGTATTTATTATACTGTGAACTGTCACAATAAATGCAGTTGGCACTTTTTATTTTATCAAAATAGTGAAGTGATATCAAAACAAAATCTAAATGATTTGTTTCAACCATTCCCAGCTGGAACTATCATTGAAACAGACTCCTTCCAGCAAAATATTTTGTTTTTGACAAACCCACAATTTTTGGAACATATACTATTTTCTCAAGATGTTTTTGGTGTCTTCCACTCTGTATCTCTAATATTGGCCATGGTCTGAGCTCTGATTAAAAGGCAGTGGGGTAAAACCTGTATTTTTACTAGCTTCAGTTACAGGGAGGCTGCTATAATGCAGGCTGGCAATGCCAAGACCTCCATGAGATTCTGCTCCATGGGCTGGGGCCTTTGCAGAACTGCCCCCATGACTTAATTCTTGCAGACCTTCTGGTTTTCCCATTGGAAAATTCTGGTTCATCAAATTTGGTCATCTCTTCTCTCAGGCGACAAACACCAGGACCCGAGGGAATGGCAGGGAGATGTGCCAGGGGAGGGTTAGGCTGGGCATTAGGGAAAGGCTCTTCCCCCCGAGGGTGGTGGAGCCCTGGCACAGGCTCCCCAGGGAGGCGTCACGGCACCAGCCTGGCGATATTCCAGAAGCCCTTGGCCAAGGCCCTCAGAGACACGGTGTGAATTTGGGGTGTCCTGTGCAGGGACAGGAGCTGGGCTCGATGGTCCTTGCGGGTCCCTCCCAGCTCAGGGCGTTCTGTGATTAAGGGTGGGACCTTCCAGACCCAGCAACAGCCTGGTAGACTAATTAGTCACCTGAAACATGAGATGCAACCCACATCAGGACTGCAAATATGTGCAGCGTGGGGATTGTTTGACACTGGGCAATAAACTGGCAAAGTTCACAATGCTCCACAAAAATTCTCCATCTTCCCACTGCATTAGAATGAAATCAAAGCTCTAAATCTTGATATTTCAGGTATGGGGAGGGGCAACAGAAAGCTCTTTTCTGGTTTTTGCACCACCCTTATTTCAAATCAAATCCTTTCTTGTTCTGCACAAGCAGTGTCTTGCACAGAACTGTCTTACCACCATGCTCCTGGGAGTCAGCCACCAAAAAGAAGATTAAGTTCCCAGTTAGAGGACCTTTCCCAAGACATCTTTCACCACCACCACCACCATTTAGTTCCTGTAAGGCAACTGGACTCTGCAACCTTGCTTATCGTGCAGACATCTAGGCTGAACCTCATAGGTATGGGTGTAAAGCACAACAACGGGTATATATGCTTGACTCCCAGATACATTCACTGTGTTTCTTTTGTATGCCCAAATAGTCCCACTTACACAGAAGTGGGCCACAAAGGTTTAAAATCCGGGTGCAAAAGATAGTGCCTCGAGAAGCTTTCCTCAGGCAAGCAGTTGTGGTCCTTGGGTGGCCTGGAGCAGCCACCTGCCGTACTGAGACCGCTGGGGTCGCACTGCAGCTGCGTGACATTAACAGGTTGCTGCCGCTGCAGCCTAGCGCTGCAGGACCTGGTCTAAGCCAGTGTTGTTTTACACCTGATCAATTAATGTTTATATAGCAGTCCGGAGGAGCCAAGCATGCTACCTCTGCTAAGCAGAGTCAGGAGGCACTAAAATCCACACTTTCTCTAAGTAATACACTGTGACTCGCGGTTCTGCCGACGCCTGCTGTTTGGTTTGGTTACACGCAACCAGACCGGAGGGGCTATTCACTTCCCAAGCCCTCCCCCTCCTCAGCACCTCCATTAAACGCAGGGACACCGGCAGAATCTAGAAGGCTGAAAAATTAGAATATCCACACACCTTAAAGGCTACGGACTGCTGCTGCTTAACTTCCAAGCAGTCTGTCTCCGTGCCCCTAGCCTTGTTTGTTCTGAGCAAGGGCGAGCAGGGAGCTATCAGGGGAAAACGGCCTTTGTAGTAAAACCCTTTGCGTTTGCTATTAAAGCCTCATCTGCAGACCTAAAGCGCGGGGCCAGTGGATAAAGGGAGTGAGCACACACATCCATTTCACCTGTACCCGCTAAGGAGTCAGTAACGAGAAGGCCGTTAAAACCACTTTTCACCTCTGTTACAGACCTCCTGCCCCCGGGTACCGCCCTGCACAGAGCGCAGGGAGCGGGCCCTGTCCGGGGGCAGCCCACGGCGCTGAGACGGCACCCCGGGGCTTTTAGCTCCAGCCACTGCACCCAAGACGGGACCTGCCACAGCGCCCACCTCTGCCCCTCGCCTCCAGCGCTCCTCCGCATTGCTTCTCCCCCCTTCCCCTCCCTCCCGGTCACTGCTTTGCCCATGGGCTGCACAGCACGGGGGACCGACCACGGGCGGTGCGGCAGCCACTGCCCCGCAGGGCAGGCAGAGCCCCCCGCACCTCCCCATGGCACAGGCTACCTCTGTGCTGCTCCGAGGGGAGAACCAACGCCATCCTCCCCACCGAAGAGTGGGGGTCACAGCGTTTTATAGCTCTCCTTCCACCTTCATCGCACAGAAGTGCCCTTTTACCTCAGGCTGTAGCAGCTCTTGGATTTAGACCGGTAGGTCTGCGAGTTCAGTCCCCAGCACGGATGACTCACGCAGCGCCATCACGTTATAAATCCTGGTGAACTTTTGAACACAGAGCTGTTTGTAAGCTGCAAAGCAGCTCAGCCAGCCTGGGGCTCCCACCAGCAAACACAGGCAGCAAACTAGGGACTGCAGCGGGGCCGGAGAAGTCCTCGGAAACTGTGGATGCACTGCCTACTTCACTGTCCCATATTTCTGCTGCAGCAACACCAACTGATGCTTTTCCTCTCCTTCCTTGCCACAAAACAGAGCCAATTCCTTTGCTTGTTTACTGCTACCTGCGCCTTTGCCCCAGAGATGGTGCCTACGGCAAATACACAGCAAATAGAAATGTTACATGTGAACAAGGACAGCCAAGTCACCGCAGAAGAATATCAAAGAGTGAGGCAGAGGAGTGGGGAAAAAAAAAAAGGAGGAGAAAGAGAGAAGACTAGAAATGAATGCTTCTCCTGTCTCAGTGTCCCCATGGTGATGTGAAAAGTCATTAAACACCTCAACAGACTTGCACAGTAGAGCAAACAGGACCAGCTAATAGGACAAAGGCACTGGCACTTTATCTCTTGCCTCTCTTTGGATTCAGAGCAATGAAGGCTACACATTCTCACGGCATCCTCCTGTGTTTTTAATATTCTCCTATCAGCAAGATAAAATGCTCCTCACTCCTTTCCTTGAAAGAAAACATACAAGAAAGAGCGCCTTGCTCTCACCACATGAGGAATTTCAAAGCCAGAGCTGCTGGGTTTTTTCTCCCTGCCCCCAGTCGAGAAGACTAGTTGCAAAACAAACTGTTTCACTACGTGTTCTTGGCCTGGACTCCCTACAAAAAACCAGCAGAAGAGGAGCACGGATCGCCAGGAGAAAAACTTCTCTGAAAACCTGCGAAGTGATTCCCTCTCAGGCCTTCTGCGAACAACGGCGGGAGGCAGGACCAGAGGAGCAGGGAGCGGTATTGGACAGAAAAAGGCTTCACCATAGAATGGTGGTGGTGTTGTAAATAACAATAAGGATTTCTTTTTTTTTTAATTAGAAGTTACTAAGCAATTACAGGTGAACCTCCACTGTGCTACATCCTGTGCAAAACTCACTCAGTATCTAAATCGAACAAAAGCCCACTTAGAAAAATAAACAAGTAAATACCCACTGAGAGGGAAAAGCCTCCTGTTGGGAACTTGACAGAAAGCACTGGAGGACCAGAGTCCAGCAGCACAGACCTCTAATGTCAGGGTATGCACACTTCTTTGAGAGAGAAAATGGGTATAAACCTTCCCCCAAATCCTTCAGAAAGGGAATATAATGTCATTTCCCCCTGCAATACTCCAGAGAAAACATACACTCAGGTAAATCCCCAGTCCACTATGTCCTTACTTTTAGCTTACAAATCTCCAATTTAAGCTACTATTCTCTTTTAATGTAGATTTTTGGCCAGCTCCTTCTTACATTCTCCCTTTATACTGGTCAAAAGCCACCTTTAATACTCTCTCTGGTGAGCAGAACTTTGACAGGGGAATATTTTTTCACTGCTATACTACACAAACCAGGCTAGATCAGAGCCAACTGTGAAAGCCTTGTTTGCAGATGATTGAGACAGCTGGCATCACTTACACACTTTTTGCCTTGAAAGTGGGGTTCATCCTAAGTATAAAACCATTTTACCCCAAAGTGCAGGTGCTACTGGATGTACTTCAGCATTCATTCCTCTCCCTGTCCTTGAGTATGGAAACGATTGTCCAGCTGGGGCAGCTGGCCAGTGAGCAAGGTCCACAGACAACCCTACTCAAGAGCTGCCACCTGCTCTTCTGCAACACACCCGAGCACTGATGCCTTCAGAGAATAGCAGAGACCCAGAGTGGATATTCCAAACCTCTCTCACTACTTGTTTTAATGCTGCTTTTTAAGCCAGTTTTGTCAGCAGAGAAATAATTTTATCTCCAAGGATGTATATCGGCTCTGCCTTCAACGCAACTGCCCCTCAGTCGCGCAGAAAGCTGACTCCGAGCGAGTTCTGCTTCCATTCCCTACCAAGGACAACGGAGGTTTAGAAGACGCTGATGGTCCTTGACCAGCAGTATTAAGACACTAAATTACACTGACATGGCCCATAAATCGCTAAATGAGGGACTCCCAGACAACGATGTGGCGTGAGCCGAATGACTACAAGGGCTGCCCGTTTGCTGGGGTGCAGGCTGGAAAACTCAGCAGACAACAGATGCACCAAGTGCCGTGCACAGCACCGAGCCATCCTTGTGCCGGGAGAGGAGAACGCTCTTTACCACAGGGCTTTGTCACTGCTGTGGTAATGTCCCAGTCGTGCAGGACTTAGGAGGCTTCGTTCTATTTTCACAGTAATACTGGCTGTTATTTACATACGTTGGGTAAAGGACAACTCTCTGGGTAGATATAGACAAAGACAGTCTCCACCGCTAAAAATAGAATGAAATGACTATTTCTAAATAGGGGGAAAAAGCCTTTAATCTCCTTAAGATTGTGCCACCTGCCCACTAGCAGGCAGGAAAACATTATTTCGATATTTCCATTTTATTTGGATTTATACGTAAGTTGATACATAAGACCTGAGGCAGCACGGGTTACATTTCCCCACATGAACACGGTCTCAATTTCCAGAGGACGCCATCTACATCTCGCACATGAAGATGAAACAGAACCGATCTTGGCTAAAATCCTACAGACTGAACTAAAAGCAATAGAGTGCAAAGCCCAAGCAGCTATGACGTGAGCTAAGAAACAAGCAGTTCTAGGTGGGAGTTACCCATAATTTCATAACTTCTGGGGCTGTGTGAATAATAGGCCACTAACTGACCTTTATGAATTTCCTCCTTAATTGATATCAAAGTAACAACTAAATGTTAAGGTGACATGAACAAACGGGCTATGCTTGCTATAAAAGCACGCTGTGCTCTGAGAATGGCATGCTCAAGAACCTCTTCTCTTCAAGGAAAGCAACTTTTTTTTAAAGTTACTTTCAAATAAATTGCAGTGTCTTTTCTCTTTTCAGTAAAATATCAGGGTCTTATCTCTTGATGCAAGAATGAGGCAACACAGAGGGTTTCTGCTCCCCCAGGGGTTTACAGCATATAGCTGATCAGATGGCTAGGAGTTTCAGTGACAGCATGGTACTAGGTGAACATAAATCACTATTTATACCCAATAGTTCAATAATACTTCACACGATGCACAGTGCTTCACCCTGTACTTCTGTCTGCTAAGAAATCAAGTGAGTTAAACTTTGCTTTTTAGGATCTCTTATTTGCTCTGTCATGGCTAGAGAATACCCTGGAGAGATAAAAGACAAATTTCCTATGTCCTGTCCAGTTGGCACCTTGTTACTACTTGTAACTGTCACCTCCCAGAACTTGCTCAGGATTGAGTTGAGATCTTTTTTTTTTTTTATTAAAACAGATGCTATAAACAGTCCCAGTGTCAGGATTTCACAAGGGGGATGGGGGAAGACCCTAAGACATAGGCAAATCAATCATGCTTGGTTCTTCCCGGCCAGGCTTTCAGATGAGATTCCTACGCTTTACCTGCGTTTTAGGCTGGTAAATGATCCTTTGACAACAAACAAGTGCAAAGGGAGAATAAGCCATTTCAGTGACAGTAGTTATGCTTCCTCCATCCGAGGTACACAAAATTCAGATGATCTCTACTGCTTTCTCGTAGGGAATTGTTTTGTTTCATAGTGTTTAAACTGAAGCAGATAACTCCCCCCTCCTCTCCCCCCAGCCAAGATTGAAAATGGTATGGGAAAGATGTCCAGATAGCTGATAGAGTCTGGCATCATTTACTCTGGATACAGAGTGTGAGGAGGAATAAAAATGCAGACTCAACAGTTTCAGAAAAGTACCAACACAGCAAGAAAGGCAGGCGGACAGATTGCTTGGATAGACTCCTTTTTAGTAACAAGATCTATAGCAGCACGGGTTTTCTGTTTGTTGTACAGTTTTAAGAAGGATGTATTTTTGCTACAGGATTAAATAAAAGGGAATATTTTGCTTTCCCTAATTCTCCGTTCCCCTCTATCTTCAGAGGTTTGTGTTAGGCTTGAGTAGAAGGAGAAAGATTATTTTTACACTCCAATTTCAGAAAGCAGCTTTCAGTTTGGAAACAGCTGCTAATAACTTCAAGACCTGTGTGGAAAGATTTTTGCTGTGGGAGGAGGGAGCTGATCTGGGTCTCAGAAACTGCCGGCTCCGTTTCACCTGCCATGCATTCACTAAGACTTATTCAAGGTTGCACAATTTGAACGTTTACATTTCTCCACCCGTGAAACCCAGATGAAGATCAGACTACTTATTTTCACCGGTGGTTGTTATAAGGACTCAAATTGCCGTGCTGGATTGCAGACGCTCAGTCTAACCTGGCTTCACGCTTCTCGGCAGCAATAACCCCAAACTTCTCAGATGCCAAGATTCTCATCCAGAGTAAATATCAAAAAATCTACTCGAGGTGAACGTATCCTCCTGCTGGGTCCTGGGCCAGGTTGTACCACCTACAGAAATTTTACATCTCTCACTTTTCAGCCTATGTAATGCACTGCTGAACCTTTTCTTTACGCACGGAATAGCTAGCCTTGCTACGAGTCCAAACATCTGGTAACTTGACCTAGACACCCTGTTCTTTCTTTCTTACCCTTGTGTTAAAGTATTCCAGGATTTTACATGGAAACATGGACACTAGAACCATCTCAGGGACCCTCAGCTTTAAAGACCATTTGACACAGCAGAACCCAGCTCCACTCCCACTATTAAACCCGCAAAATTCTTTTTTTATTCTCCCATTTCAGTTGCACCCCACAATATAGTGTGACAAGCCATTAAGCAGTGCTTGTTCATAGGGTAGAAGGAAGGAAGAAAGAAACGGGGAAGAAAAAGGCGACAACATAATCAGTTATATGTTGGCATGTATGACTGGGTACAAAGCAGAAAGCAGCTTTCCGGAGCTGCTAGCGAGAACGCCTGCAGTCACTGCGTTCAGCCTGCCCTTCAAGTTCTATACACTAGGGCAGAACATTTCATCTTCCAAGACCATGGACAACACGCGTGATCTCAAATAGAAACTGTCCTTCCTTTTACACATCCCTCATAATAATCTGATTTATCCCAGACAGCTTCTTCCATAGTATGTATCTCATGCTGACTCTCACATTCTCTTTTGAAGGCAAAAAATCATATTGCCCCTGTTATGAAATATTCCTTTGATCTAAGGGAAATCATGAGCAATTTGTGTGTGACATTTACTAGCTAATGTGCTGAGGGAATATCACTTCTAGAAAAACACTATTTTCTGGTAGTTTCAATATACTGAATAATGCTATGCCAGTGATGATTCATCTGGAAAAGGTAACTATTTCAGCATGATGAGCAATATTAATAACAACACATTATACATAGTGCTTCTCAAGCAGACAGATCCTAAAGCCCACTGCAAACCTTTTATATAAGGACCACTTCAGTCATTCAGTGAATTGCAGACACCTGTGAATAAAACAGGAACCCCATTTCTGCACCAGCCACAATACACAGCATACAGCAAAAGGGAAAAGGGAAGTGTGATTTGAGTTGAAATACTAGAAGTGGGAGAAATGAATAAAACAAATGGCCCCAGCTGAAATCTGACATTGAGTATGATGCTCCCGCAGCTTTAAAAGAAGTGTATTGGATCATTAATCGTCCAAAGCGGTCAGCGTAGGGTCTGTCAAGGCAGAGAAGAAACAGGGCTGAGCAGTGATTAATGCAAAGAGAATTTTCTGTTGAAGTTGCTGCACACCGACAGTCCTTGCTCTCCTGGCTCCCAGGATGGCTATCACAACCTGCTGTGCGTGAGTCACCAGAGCTCCCCAAGCCCTGGCTTGGATCCGACAGCCACAGACAGCCTCAAAACCACCTTATACCAGTCACCATCTCACCTGCAAGGACATGTTAACCCCTACCTGCAGTCACACAGTAAGTACTACCCCAAGGGTGGGAAAAAGCAAAATCATTGATTTCCCCCTCCCCTGCTGGCAGTCCCCTTTGGGGCCCTCTCCTAAATGCTGACCTGGCTCACCCGTGCTCTGAGAGCTGACAACAGGACAGTCTGTGGGGTCTGCAGGAAATACAGTGCAATACTTAATTATCACTTGCTTAAAATTTAGGTTTTATCTATATTCCATAGTGACATCATTACTGACATACAAGACGTTTCAAGATCCCTAACAACTATACTGTAACACCAAAACACCCAATAAAAATCTGTTGAAATTTGAGAGAACACATGAATGTATTAATCTATTGTGTAGAGATAAAAATATGGACACAACCCTTGCCTACAGTAATGTTTTAAGCTTTGATTCGGCAAAGCGCTTAAACACACACTTTACGTTCAGACAAGCACCGATGCACTTCCTTTGGGGCTTGGCTACACCACGGAGAAATTCCCCTTTTTCCTTCCCCCCCGCTGTGCTCCCATGCTTGCAATCCTTCTGAATTCAGCTGCTGCGTTTGCACAAATTGGATGAACGACCCTAGAGGTGGATTCAGTTCACTTTGGAGTAAGGTGGTGCAGACAGCTGAACTCACACCAAGATGACAAAGCTTCCACAGGCATCCCGCATTCAGGCTTCATCCAGAGCCCTCCCTCCTTTCCAGAGTGCGCTCTCTAGCCCCGGGGCTAAGTCAGGTAGATGTTACTTCTGTGCTTCAGAGAGATGGTCATAGCCAACACCACCGTGTCACCACGTTTTCTGAGGGAATATACCCAGAATCAGAGATCTTCCTTGCTTGTATAGGGTTGCAGAAGAAGGCAACCTGCTTTGTGCACCATGGTAAGGCATAGGTTTAGATGAGCTTCTAATTCAGGACTGGGGAGAGATGAGTTAAAATCTGTTCTCCGGGCAAGTCACTTCATTTGCGTTACTTTGTACAATGGGACAATAGTAACATCTTTCTTACGTTGGCTTTTAGAAAATATATAAAAATTCAAGTCCATTAGGTGCTCAGTGCAATAATCATGTCTTTGAAGATGTACAACACCAAGCATAATGGGAGCTACACTCCCAGCTATGATCTTCAGCTGCCGACATGATACTGATCCCTAGTAACAACCCCAGATATCCGATACCACATTCTGTTTATCCAACAGCAAGCTCTTTTCAGGCACAAGATAGTTTCAAAAGATTCTTAGGCCGGTTTTGCCACTCACCCACAAATTTCACTCTAAAATCATGTTTGCTTTTGGTTCTCTAATAGGAACCCTGAGCTTATTTTCCCATTCCTTACCCCCCAAGGAGCTGTTCACTTTGCATGCTTAGCATTGTTCTCCTTCTATGGGCTGCTGTACCCTCCAAGGAGTTGTTAAGCTGAACATGTGTTGTAGTTCTACTTTTGTATGTTAATTGATACACTTTTTAATTTTACTTTTGCATATTATTTGAATTTGTTTCATTGTAAATTAGATTCTAAAGAACCCCTGTAAACAATTGCTGCTTGCCAGCAGATCTCTCGAACAAGCAAAACCTCCTTCAGAGGAAATGCTGATGAAATTCAGTCTTGCTTCTGAATCACTGATGCAATGCAAAAAATGCCACCTTTAAGAACAAAGAGGGGAGGGGGGAGCCTCCATTAATATAAATGCCTAATTTCCACTGACATTTACAGGGGTTATGATAGCTTCATGGAAGCCAAATACAACCCAAAGGATTATACTTAAAATATCTGCTCAACCCCACCTGATGTTTTCTAGCGCTTAAACATTAAGAAAACTGCCTTTTATAAATATTAAAAATGAACTCAGGGGAAAGTAGAAAATGATTCAAAAAGATTTGCTTTCAAAGTTATTTCTTCACACTGGTTCATAAGAGGAATGCTAAAATACACAGGATTAATTGTTCTATCCAAACTAGTCTCTTACATTATCACCTGCCAGCCTTCATTTTTCCAAATATTTTAAACTTGGAATTTATAAAAACTAAATAGAGGATTGGTTGAAATGAAAATTTCTACATTTTCTTAATTGTAACCTCAACAAAAAAAGGTAAAATTAACTGTTTCAAGAGCCACCATTCCTGTAAAATACTCCTGGACTGAAGCACACATTGTCAAGGCTGTGGTACAGCGTAGGCTGCATGCCAAGCTGGAATACAAAGCCAGCCTTTTGAGGTAGGCTAAAGCTGGTGCCTAGCCACAGTTCAGCTCTGCTAAAACTCCTCAAAAACATAATGCATTCATACTTGGTATATGATGAAGTCACAGCTGGTAGCGGACCACGTTCTGGATGACAGTTTAATTTAATCTGAGGGAATGGGAGAGAAAATTGCTCAAAAAGGAACACAAGAAGTAAGATTTCCAATTCAGCTTTCCTATCAGACTTGCAACAATATTAAACATGTAAAAGAATGAAGCTTCCCTCAAAACATGTCCTTCACTTCCTTAATGGACCCTGTGCACTCTGCAGGGAGCAGCAGTAGAGGCAAGCTCTAGCCAAGAGGGCTGCCTTCCAGCAGACCTAGCAAAGGCATTGATTTACTCTGACAAGTACTAAAATAAAAACAGGGAAAGAACTAACTTTGCGAATAACAGATGTTTTCCTTCCCTTCTCTACTGTATCTTCCTCTTGCATTGCTATATTCAAGCTCACAGACAGTGGAGATGGGGAATTTGTCCTCAGTGCTAGTTCTTACCCTTAGTATTTTGCTTTAATTTTATTTTAAAGTTCACTGAAAATCAAAGTCAGTGGAGCTTGAAGGAAATGAGGTTAAACTAGAAAACGTTTTGAAACCTAAGAAACAAAAACTTGTCTTGGTACCAAAGTGTTTTATCAGCTTCACATACCAAGTCCTCCGTGAAGCCAGCTGAACTGTGTCACTTGCTTTATTCTAGGTTTAGATCTGCCATATAGTCCAGTGCTTTGACTCCCAATAAGACAGATGCTAGAGAAACTCTCAAAATACTCTGTATATGTACTGGATGCAGGAAATTCAATAAAAGAACAATTGGTTGAATAATTATTGAACTCAATTGGTGTCTGAAATCAGATGTTCCAATAAGCCAGAGGCTTTGGCTTGCTTCTCCGCAGTGAGCCCCAGTAAATCTGAACCTGGGAGCAGCATTGTGGTGGCAGGTCAGGCTGGGCTTCAGTCAGAGAGTGAAGAATTTGGGTCCTCTTGGTGCTTATCAATGGGCTGCGTTGTTTGCAGATGCAATTAGACTTTACTCCATAGCAGTATTGGCAGCCAGGTTAGTCCTATAAATCTGACTTAAGTCTTTAGCTCCATGTACCATTTTCAGGTCTTGTTCTCTCTCAGAAGAAAGAGTAACTTGAATGATTTCCAGCACCTGTATTGTTAAGAGATAACTAGCTTTTCCTCAGCCATTTTTCCTTGATATCCTTTTTCCTTTACTCCATTTGTAAAAATATTATGGCTGGACAGACTCAGATTTGCAACATCTCAAAACTAGCTGCAAAAAACAAAGTAGTGAGTGAAGAACTTATATACTGCAGGACCATATTTTCTCTGTATAAATATTAGATTATCAGAACAAAAAGACTCCCTGGGATTCAGCAGCCATACTGGCATGAGCTGAGGACAGAAGAGGGATGACAAGGCACACAAGAGTGGAAGCTCTTCTAGAGCCATGCTTACTAACCAAACTTCCTTCCCCTCAGAGGCAGCTGATCCAATACGTTATTTCCTTTGCTTTTCACCTCCAAGATCTATAGGCAAGCTTTAACTAGGTCACAAATGAGATACCTGGAAAAGAAAACTGCTTCCTAAGGAATATTTTCTTCTCAGCAAGTAATTGGCAATTTCTTTGCCAAAGAACCTGAAGAGGACAAGAAGGAGCATCACAAGTTGATCTGTCATTTTGATGGGGTAAAGAATGGAAAACTAGCTTAGTTTCTTCTCCTTTTAATGACACTTTTCCCTAAATCCATATTTAAGTTACCTTTGGGGATAAATCCCAAATACTTATTTTCATCCAGCTGAACTTCGAATCACACATGTACTTCCTCTTCTAGGAGGTCTCTAGGCAAGGATTTTTGCCAGCTTCATTAGGTCATCCAGAGCACTTCATTTTTTCCACACTCCTTTTCTGCTTTTCTTATTATCAATAGAGGAAGGGACACTACTGATTTCTCTAGGTGTTCATACGTAAACAGAACAGGAACCTTCTATTGAGCAGAGAGGTTTCTGCAGGTGTGGAGAGATATAAGAGTCTGTCTCTCCCTAGGTAATGTTTTCAGGGCTAGTTTTCCCTCCATTTTTTCATGTAAAAACAGAACCTGCCACATTCTCTGCTATTTGATAAAGACTTTCTCTAATACCATGTTCTGTGTCCATGCTTTTTATTTTTAACACAATCAATACATCACAAATCAATTCTTCCCCATGGATGCCACAGATACCCTAATTAAGCCATTATTGTCCAGCCCTTCATTAACTTTTCAAAAGCTTCCAGACAAAACTACTCACGCTGCAGACTCAGGTTCCACTCCAAACTTCTCGGTAATGTGAAATGGTGAATATAGTGAAGGGACCTAAGAAAAAAGCCTTTTTGCTTTCGCTCTGCCACTTGAGATACAGCCCAACATGGTGACAACGCAAGTTCCAAACACCAGAGGTTAAACTTGAAGCACACTCATCTTGCTTGAATCCCACCTATATCTTCCAACCTTGCTGGGCTGCAGGATACTTCCATCTGGATAGGGCAGTAAGTAGAAGCCCTCCCATTAATTTTGAATGATGCATTTCTATCTTCAGCTATGAATAAAGCAGATCAATGACACCAGCATGTTTTATTGGGCCTCCTGTGCAATGAATTGGTAGTGAGACAGCCAGGGAGATGGAGTCGACATGCAGATGAGATTTGTAAGTGAGGACATATTGATTATTTCCATCTCAGTTCAGGCAGTAATTCCACACAACGCCTCTTCCCCTGTTTTAGCTCATTATTTATGCCATAAAAACACTATCTCAATGATAATAACAGGCTTCATTTACAAGCCAGAGCATAAAGCACTGATGCTTAAGGTTTCAGGAAGTGGGTTAAAGGAAGTGAGAGAGATTTAACAAGTCCTGGAGATGCACAAAACTGCTGAGGCTGATCTTGTGGCTTTTTATGCCCTCAGAAAGGAAGATTGAAAGCAGGTGTTAGATTACCAGGCTTTTTATTAATAACTCAAGGCTTGTATGAAGGCTGATTGATAGCACAGTCAGCACTTTCCCAGTGAATAAAGCTCTACTCGCTCTGTGCCATCGGTAGACGTGTCTCTTCTCAAAGAGAAAGCATCAGGCACGCTCCTGATCTCTCAAAGGCAGAAGGCAGATCCAGAGCCAAGAGGATATTCCCCAGGAGACCCTTCACTGGAGAAGATCCCATGTGATCTCTGCAACACAGCTAGGGTTTGTAGCTGTGTTTTATCCCCAGAGTTTTTTTCATTCATTAGAACCATCACCAGTGAGCTACTAACCAGCATGACTTATCCAGCAACAGCCTCGTCCTCCAGACCATCCTAGGAAATTCCTCTACCAGGATGGGCCCATGATAACACCTATGCTTCAACTTACATAAGAGAAACATCACTCCATACTTCCACACATGAAGCAAAACACATTTTAGGAGATAGAAGTATTTATTCTAATTGTTTCATCACATCTGTCCTTTGCAGCTGTGTTAAAATAGCAATAGCATCAACCTCAGCCTGCTTCCCAAACAGCCAAAGGGCATCTGTGGTTAACGGCCTGTACGAAAAGTCTCATGCCTTCAGTTCTCTCCCTTAATTGCTAGGAAATGGTCCTTGAGCATTAAAACATGTCTGATACTTCTATGTTTAAATATCTATAGAGCTATCATGTGCAGAAAAAGAATAGAGCTGGCTACCCAGCCAGATAGCCCAAAAGCCTTTGTTAAGCTATAGTTAGGGTTGTGCATATGTCAGATAAGTCAAGAGAAAAAGAACAGCAGGAAATCCTCTTAAGGCAGCAAGAAATTGTTCACTAAGGCAGGATCTATTAAAACACAGAAACAGAGTTAAGATGTTCTAAACACTCCTCAACAACTGCCATCTCCACACCCAGCAAAATATTTTATAAATGCTGTAGTGCAGCACAGAAGTTCTAGTGCTCTGCAGAGCATGGGGGTCTGTTTCCATCTCTGCTGCTTCAGTTATGAGCCTTTAAGTGCTTAATGAGCCTAGGTAAGAGTAACCAGGCTAAAATATTTATAGATACAGGACTGAGTAAGCTGAACACACATGAGCGATTAGAACGACACTGGAAGACATTATTTGCAGAAAGTCATTGCCCAAGTTCTCCCATATTCCAAGACAAAGTATAATATCTAGCAGCATCAGCACATTACTGGACAATATGTGTATGTATTCAAATTCTTAATGGATTTATGTTTGATAGGACTTTACGAAGTCTTCTTCCAAGATACATCAAGGGATGCCTTTTTAACCTGGCTGTTTCTGATTAGGAGAGCCAAGGGAGTCCCTAGATGCTCTAGGAGCCCTGTTATCCTCACACGTGACTTTAGGACTAAGATGCTGTTCAGATGTTCTTAAAATGTTACCAGCCTTGGTAGTCCCAGCACAACCTAGGAAACTGCAGCAGGGAAGGAAGACTTTTTTTAAAAATATTTAGAGCAACATGGGAGAAAAACATCCCCTAATATAAGCTGTTGATTTGCTCAGGGCAAACTGACAGCAGAGGCCAGCCATAGCTAAAGTGGAAGGGATGGCTTTGTCACTTTTCAGGGATGAGTGACAACCCTTGTAATGAAGTAAAGATAAAAGCTGACCCAGAACTTGTCTAGGAACCAGAGATGAGTTCAATCTCAATATTCAAGAGGCAAATATCACATTTCGCCAAAGTCAGGAAAATAGGTAGAAATGTATTATTGATGAAGCCATGCAGAAACCGCAGCAGGTTATAAATGCAGGCGGTCTTATTTAAAACCTTTGTGAACATAAGGGATATGAGGAACAAAATTGAGAAATGCTAGGTTTTATTGTGCCTGTGCTAGTCACCTGGGGACACAACCTTACTTCTTTGAGTCCACAAAGTTAATAGGAAACAAAGGCTCACAACATCTTTGCCCTTCCCTGGTCTCTAAAACATCTCAGGTCAGCAAGGCTCTTCAGGACATGTCACCAAACATACTGCTAGGCAGGATGCTATAATTATTCAGCTTCTGTGAATTTTTAAATATGAAACCTGTGTGCATGTTATTACAGCACATCAGCTGGAAATCTGCCATCCACAAAGGCCAAGAACAGCTATGAGCTGAATTATGAGAGTAAGAGCAACAGAAAGGAACACCTCCCTGTCAGCTTCTTCACTTACTGCAGGCTCATGCAAATTGGCCAAGTAAAAGCCAGCAGTTCTGACCCCAGTCACGGAATAAATCCATCTTCTATAAGGAAGGAGGGGGAGGCAAGGGAAGGATCTGGACTAAGGAGGAGTTGTGCAGTTTATAGGGAAGCATATATAGTGCGGCATGCCCTGAGAATCCTTCCCTCTGTCCACATCAAGATTTTCTGATTCATTAAAGCTCCTAATCTGCATCATGTTTAACTTTTGTGATCTTCACTGCAATCAGTGGTGAGAGGAAAAATATCTCTGGGGAAAGGCACAGAGTCAGCAGAAAGGATAAAGCCTTTACAGCTCTATGAACCGATACTCCCTTTTCCAAGGGAGGGGCCAGGTAAGATAAGAGTCACAAAATGGAAACGAGAGGAAAGAGAAAGGGGAAATGGAGGCATAAAAATATGGCTATTCACCCTTCTGAGCCACCACTATCCCCTAGACCACACCGCTGCTGCCATGCTGTCCCGGTTCCCTGCTTGTCCACAAATGCAGGGGCGCAACCTTCTTTGAGGTCTTCCCTTTCTCCCTGGCTGTGCACAGGCTTGGGGAATGAAAGATCATGTTCAAAATGGCTTCGGAGGAGAAAAGGGGCCATTGTGATTTTGACGTGGTTTATGACATCTTTGCTACCTTTCAGCGGCTGCCAAGGGGCAACTTCTCCAATAATTACTGGAGTCTGACTTTTTGATTAGGCTATATTTAACAGTTTGTCAAGGACACACAGGCCTTGGGATGGGTGGCTTTGTATGCTGCAGTATACAGTTGATTATGATTAATACACACCTACTAAATACACAAGCAATACAAGGACAAGCAAGGGATGTTCTTTAGCTTCCTCTGTTCCATACCAGAAGAGTTGCCTCCTGCTTTAAGAAACAAAGTTGTATTGTTCTTTTCACCTTTTTAAACACTTGCACAGCAGCTCCTTCTCCTACCTCCGTCTTCCCTTTTGAAAATAAATCTGTGAGCTAGACTTATAAAAGAGCTACAGAAGCAGAATTATTGGGTTGTCCTCTGGCCTCTGATCTTAGCCAAATCATTGAATTACAGCTAAATACCCAGTTTGTAAAGCAGGTAACCAAATCACAGTGCCGCTCAATTCATAAAGAGATTCCACAGAGTGACAAATAGCACAATATTTGTAGTCCGCTTTGTTGTTACCCACTGGCACATCCAGCCTCAATTAGACAAGTACAAGTCAGCACATTAGCTGCAACAGTGCTTCTTTTATTTCAGTGTTCTAATGTCTGCAGTCACAGCACCACACAGCAAACTTCTGGGTGCAAATTTATCCCGCGGTCCCGCCGGGTTCAGTCAGTTCACGCCTGCTCTAATTAACCCGCGTGCAATCATCTTCATTTCCACACCATCTAGAGCAAGAGAGAGAAGTCACTCAGCACTGGGCTTCGCTTTCCTGCGTTTTAAGCAACAGATAACTTGTTCGTTGCTGTGTAATATTTGCTTCGCATAATGTTTCAGGAGTGCGTCATGAGTATTTCTACCAGTAATCACCTGCACACGACAGAGTGCATGTGGGCACGCAACCTAAAATGAAAATCCTGTGCACACAGGTTGCTTCTCCACATAAAGATATGGGTTTTTTCAAAGAACAGAGAAGTTCCAGCCCACATCCTACTTGCACACAAATCTCCAAGGTGTCTCTGGGGTTAACAATCCTCCAGGAGGCTCGGGCTCGTTTGCAACTCAGAATATTTTGGTAGATGCCAGTAAATTTTTACTCCCCAGTCATCAGACTCCCACGATGCTTGCCAATTCCTCTTTTTTTTATTAAATACTCATATCTGTAAACTGCTACTCAGTCTGGCCCTTATCACCACAGAAAAAGAGGAAGCCTCGTATCTGCTGCCTGCTGGCCTTCATATACCTCCTCTCCTGAAAGCAAAGCAAACTTTTCTTCACCTTATTTCTATGCAGCAGTGTCAAAGGGGCCTCTGCTCAGAATGACAAACCAGTCCACAAATCACTTGGGAATCTTCTACACTCAATTTGCTCCAGCTCTGCCTGGCAAACAAGAGACAGGAGGCACATATACATTACTACTGATTAGTCCGTGTCTCCAGTATCAGCAGCCATGCACACAGGCTGACCGTAACTTTAAATATTGATAACCAAACTCATATATCATGGGCCTGGGAGAGTGACAGTTTCAGTGCATAACAACAAAGGCTTTCTACAATAATCAAATACTCAATAATTCATGAAAATATATCCCCCCAAATCAAATTGGAAGCTATTTTGTGTAATATATTATTTAAAATTCAATATTATAATGCACACAACTTCTGCTCCTACCACAGAGGACCATTTCAAAATGTGATTATGTGTGGACTCTATTTAAAAGTGACAATTTTGCTTTTCATTTGTTTAACAGCTTAAATGGAAGAGCTCAACTGGAACTAAGTCGTCTGACAATGAAACCAAAGCCGACATAAGCAACTTTGCAAACTTCATGACAGCTAAAAAGAAGTATGGCTCTTCCTCACTGGTAGCACAGATGAATTCCCCACTCTGACGCTCACCTTTACAACTTGTTCAATGCTTAGTGAAAGGAAATACTCAGCAAAACTGTCTGACAAACATTTTTACAGTTCTACTAGTCTGTCACTCTGGGCTGGTCAAATAGTGAGGAAAAAATATTTACTTGCAATCCAGGGACTCTTGCATAGAAAACAACTTTGGCTTTGCATCTGTTTATTGCCGTTGGAAAACCCATTTGTGTAAGGGAAGGTTGCCTGGTGTAAAGTGCCAAGAGAAGAGGTTTTTGCCCTTGTAAACAGAATGCACCGGAGCATAAAATACAATCAAGATTTGTGACAAAATTCATCCCAGGCAGACATCACTCCTCAGTGGCAGCAGGGAGCGGGGTGAAATGGCACCGTGTGATTGAGGGGACCAATCTTGCAAAGTGATCACAGAGGGAAGCTTGGCAGCGAGGAGCCTGGGCAGCCGTGGCTGAAGAGAGCTGACTCCAAGTGCACGGATCAGCTTTGAAGGATAAAACTATTTTGTGAAGAGGAAAATCTCAGCCTGTTTATGAAGTGTTTACAAGTAGAGTCTGCAGGAGTTAGGTGTCAAACAGTTGCCAACTCTTCAGTCCGTTCGAATGCCAATCTTTTCTTGTACGTCTGCTGCAGATCAAATCTTTTTTTTAGTTCTCTCAAACCGTGGTTTCTAATGAAAGCAAAGTTGAGGGAACAAACATTAAACTCTCTCAAGTTATTAACCTGTAGGAAAAAAGATACTGTCTTGAATTTTCTTCAGTCTGTGGCTTTTTACTGACTCCTTTCCACTTGTCATATTTGATACTTTTTGACCATTTTATTCCTTTTGCTCTGTGGTACCAAATCAGGACACAAAGGCTGCATCCGAACACTGCCTCCTTTCTACAGCTGCGACGGGGCAGCTGAGCAGGGCTGCGCCTTCCATAGGTGACAAAACAAATCAGACTTGGAAAGGTCCTTTCACTGGTGCTTGGGAAAAGGGACTGAAGTCCTGGGGCAAAGCTGGTGCCCACGAGGACAGGAGAAGCTGTTGCAGATGGTATGTCTTGGTTCAGGTTCTGCTCCCATCCCTCAATTTTTGAAAAGTTCCTAAATTACTGTGTATCCGTATCTCAGCTGAGGGCACTCCTCTCATGCACAGCAGAGTCCATCAGACTGGTGTTCTAGGACCAGTTCTGTCAAATACTGCAGAAGTTTAAAGTGTCTGCTTGCACCAAGAATATTTGGTTCTGTTTCACTCTAGTTCAGTTTCCTATACTCCATGTATTATTAGAAATAAAGAATTTAAAAAACATTGGCTCGGCCTTTTGTTTCTGTTCACCCCTGCCCTCAGAGGTTCTCAACCTTGTATCACAGATGCCGGATGCTTTGCCACTGACAGATGCTGACATCATGTTAATGCCCAGAAGCAAATGGAGAAGGCACAGAGGGGTCATAGCGCTCATTTAAGGGACTAGTTTCAGAGCAGCTATAGACAATATGTTAAGCCAAAAGATTAAGAGGTGATGCCATGACAGTGAATGAAGACTCATAATAGGGAAATGTCAGGTATGAAAGAACTTCTCTGGCAGAGAAAGGCAAAACAGAATCAGTGACTTGAAGTTAAAACCTCAAGTTCCCAACAAAAATAAGTCATTTTTGAAGAAGATATGAATCACCACCTGCTTCAGAAAAGAGATGAGCTATTCAGTACCCTGATCTCCCCGTGGATGTTTTGACAGCAGCAGTGACTTAATAGGGGGGGATGGCAGAGAGGAAATATTAGGAAAACACACTCCTGTGGAAAGATATTACAAGTTTGAGTCATATTCTGGAGGTTAGAGTGGTTCACATGAACACACAGGCAGTGTGATTTTTATCAATGAACCTCCAGACTTCCCATGCTCTGAAACAGCTGCCTCGGGGTTTGTGACATGAACTGCTAGCTGAATTCCCTCCCATTACGTTTTCTAAATTACCCAGAGTATGGCAAACCCATACCTCAAGTACCATAACCGCAAGCATGTTTCATGCAACTGTCCATTGCAACAGGACTTTGCAGGGGCACACATGTGGTTAGAAATAAAAGAATGGGCAACTTTTCTTCTGCAGAGTTCCAAAGACCCAGGAAACGGCAATAGATAAATATGAAAAGGAATTCAGAATCTTGGTCTTTATAGCAAAGTCCACAAACTGCAGGTATAAAGAAAGGGCTGTAGACATGGCAACATGCTTGCAAACCTCCTGTGCCCAACCAAGCTGAAACAACTGGGAAGGGGCAGTTGATTTGGGTACCAGTATCACCTTAGGTGATGCGGTCAGTGTGGTGAGTGAAGAGCCTTGTCTCTGAAGGGCTGACCACAGATACCTCCCCGAACCTGAAACAGGTTTCTTTTGGGGAAAAGTGGAATCTGCAGCAAAGTCACCATGTGGGATGTTGAAATTCTTCAGTGTGGTATGGCACTTCAGTATATATGCAGGCATTCACACATGGCTGCATCTCACTTTTAAATGTCTCTCAAGAGTTGTATATTAAACATAAGAAGGATTTTTCCAGGAACTAACACAGTTGGCAGCCTTTTGTCTCTATTTTTTAAAGTAATTTATGAAAGAAGAAAAGTAGCAGAGTCAATTTACAAAAGGCTGCAGTCTGGACTTTGATAGATGAACAGATCTGCTAACAAAACCTCTCACTTTTCACTGAGCACTCCATCTTCTTATCTGTTAATCCTGGTGAGGAAAGAATAAGGAAGGCAGGCAGCTGAATAGAGGAAAGACCTAGGTAATGTTTAAACCAGTGAACAATCAACCAAGACATCAACCTCCCTGCTTTTTTTCCAGAGCCAACCAGATAATCAGCCATGTATTTCCTCTCATATTTTGCCTCCCTTTCAGGAGGGGCTGAGTACGATCACAGTGATTCACACTACAACCTGTTGAAAAGGTCCTATATAATTCCTTGACAATCGAGGACATTGTACTGGGGAGTAATAACAGTTCCAGCAGTAATATCAAGGAGGTGATAGCAAATAACAGCACTTTTCCCAGCTGGTTACGTAGACTTGCTCTCAGGCAACATGTAGGTTTGCTTCTGAGAATGTTACTTCAGTAGAGTTACTTTCATCAGGAATCAACACAGATGTATCTCAGTCATGAGCATACTGTAAATTAGAACTGAAAAGCATCAGAATTAATTAGGGAAAATGCCCTTTCACTTCCAGAAAGACATGGAGGAAGCCTGGGCTCCTCCACTGAAAATTGTGGAGTGTTTCACGTGAAGGCTGGGATGGATTAACATCTATTGGTACACGTGAAGAGCACCACAGTCCTTTCAGTGCCAAGTATGCACCTGCCACTCTGGAAGTGATGCCTACAGTCTCCGCTCCGTCAGCAGTTCTTGTCTTCCTGCATCCTCAGTGGAGTTCCTACCCACTGCACAACTTGATACCTTCACACTGCTGTCTCATGTGGTATTTTTAAACACACTTCCCATTTGTCTTCTAAGTTTAAAATGAAAACTAACTTCCAAGCCTCAGCATTTTTTGTTCAGTGAATTTCTTGATTTGTGATGAGTGTTATAGGAGGAAGCAACAGTCTTTGTGCTTTATCTGTTCCTGTCCCTCAAGTACAGCCTTCCCCTCCTAAACTGAAATTTGTAACCCATTAGTCTTTAATGCAGAAAAACCCTGTAGAGACTTGAAAGGAACCAGAAACCAAGTGAAGAAGAATTATTACATTCTCCTGACTTCAAGTATGTTTCCTGCAATTTCTGCTGGAGCTCCTCACAAGCATTATTAGCACCAGACACATAACGAGCAAAACAAATACAGATTTAACTGGAAAAAGAATCTTCTTGATAAGGGCCTCATGTATTTCTGTAGCAAAACTGTGGACATTTCCTTGTCCAGTAAATCCATTCCATCACCACATTAAGATAAAAGAATCTTAGACAAGATGAGGTGAAAGCCATTTTAAGCAAAAAAAATAAAGGAGTTCCTTGAGCAAAATATGAATGTAAGTGAAAATTGAGATTAAAAGGAAGCAATCACTCAAGTATCAAATGAGCACAGTTCTGCTCCTGCTGTCATTGTTACTTTACTTCCTAAGCTTAGATCTGCAAATCCCATCATTCATTTTTTTCCTAAAGCCCCAGGTCCTGGAGTCACATGATGACACAAAAATCACCTTTCAAATCAAGCTTCACCTTCTCAGGGAGTAAAAATGCTTGGAAAAAAGCAATCATTAAAAGACTCAAAAATAAAAAATAGTTTATAAAATCAACCATTTTTGAGCCTGCCCTGAAAAATATTGCCTCCCTCCTGCTCTGAATGGTAGAAACAAGTGAATGCCCAGAGCTGCTGTGCTACTGCATTACAACATCCAGACAGTCCTTTGCTCCTTCCCCAAATCCTACCTGAGCTCTAGGATCTGCAGCACAGCTTCCCCTCTTCCTTGCTCTGCACTGCATCACTACACGAAGCTCCCTGCATTCCCTCCCCCGTCTCTGCACAACTCCTCTGCACTGCAGCATTACCAGAAACCTCCTTTCCCTGCTCTTTTCCCTGCAGCCCTGAGGCAGGAGCATCACAGCCTGCACTGCTTTGCCTCCCAGCCCTGTGCTGCAGCAGCTCAAGGGCCTCCCTGGTCTCCCACATCCCTGCTCGAGGGTTCAGGTTTTGTACAGCAGAACTGCAGAGATCTCCTGGCTCTGCCACCTCCCTCCAGAGCTCTGTGGCACAGCCCAGCCCGGAGCATCAGACCTCCTGTTTTCTTCCCTGCACTGCTCTTCCCATTCAATACCAGGCTGCATCACTGCTGAAGCATCCCCTGGCTTTTTTTTAACCATCTTTTTTGCTCTTTAGTCCATACCTGTGGTGTTACAAGTATTCCTCTCCTACCCCAGTATGCCCCTCATCTTCAGCCAGATCCTGCTTTGTGGTCCCATAATAGGGTTCACCCCTCCCTCCATCACTTGAGGACAGCTTTATAATCTCTATATTTGTGCAGAAGTCTACATTCGCTGCTCAGGGACAATATTGGAACACACTTGGCAAGTACAGATTGTTTAGAGAGTCATCCTGGATTTAAAGGGAGGTCATGCCTAACAAACTTGATTAATTTCTTTGAGGAGGTGACAATGACAAGGGACAGGGTGAAGAAGTAAAGCATAATTCAATTGGACTTCAAGAGCCTTTTGATACAGTACCGCATAAAAGGCTAATTTATAAGGCTAATACATATGGTATTGATAGCATAATACTTAGCCAAGTAAATATCTTTTTTTAATTACCTTGCAAAGAAAATAGGAGGCAAAGAAAACAGTGGCTAATAGTGGGAAGGGGGAAGGAAACTATCACAGGAACTTCACGTATTTGTGTTCTCGCACCCCTGTCTTGCGGGCATTTTTCTTCCAGTACCTTCTAAGAAGGTGTATATCAGTCACTGTAGAAACTACTTGTTTTGGTGTCCAAACAGGCTTCACATGGTGAAGGATCAAAGTTACATCCTTACTGTGCCTCTAAAGGACATCTAACATAACACAATTTATAGCTGGCTACCGCTTAACGGTGCTTAATACAAGGTATCACGTGAGAGGAACTGGTGGCGTTACAAGTACATGAGACCAGCCTGATATGCAGGGGATGTTAAACAGAAAGCCAAGAAGGAAGAAAAAAAGCAAGCCTCAAAAGTCAGAATACAGCCTTAGGTCTACCAAGGCAGTCATACCTTTTTGGTTGCTCCGCAGGAGACATGTTGCTGCTACCCTCAGCCGTCTTGCTCCGAGCGTTACTAGAGGTTGGTGATCACAACAGCAGAGTTTATGTGCCTTCACCTACAGTCCATGCGCTCCTTAGACTTTAGAAGACCATCTGACAGAATAAGTTTACCCTTCATATTCAGAAACTACCACAGAAGAAGGAGGTAATTCTCCCTCTTGACATGATTTAACTAGAGTTGCAAGCAATCACAAGACCTCTGGAAGGTCCCTCTGGAGGAGCCCTGCACCACCTTCCAGCTTCTTCACAAACTGGAGACTACAACCTGACCACTGCTCTCTACTGCCAGCACAGTCAATATTTTCCTCTTTTTCCCAGAAAAGCACATCTGTTTTCAGTAAATGCTGTAAATTAGTTAATGTTTGTAAAGTGCTCTGATCATGTGAAGTGCTATATAATTACTATGTATTATCAATATAATTTGGCTAGATTGTGCCACAGCCGCCTCCTCTCTTCATGACAGTTTTCAGAGTTTTCTTAAACATCAGCTTTTTGGGGCAGGGACTTGTGTGCCATCCATCTCAAAACAATCTTGACCTTGCCTGAAAAGCCCCAGAAAATAAATTTAACCACATCACTGAAGCACATCTCTGGAGTCATGCACCTACCTGCGTTTCTAACTAGGTCAGACTGATAGGTGCCTCGCAAGGAGGAAGAGCTGCTCTTCAGAAGTTACCACCTCCCAAAGCAAGTGCATGCAGTCCACAGCTTAACAACCCAAAGAATACATAACATATACTTAAAAGTATCCCAAATCCTAGGAAAGACAACAGCAGCCTCTGGTGATGGGCTCACAACTGGTAGAGTCCCTAGTCTAGCATAACAGGAATTGGCTATTAAGGCACTAACAAACCCCTCTGGTCATCTTAATATATCCCCTAGACCTTCCACCTAGGGCAGGGAAAACAAGAATAAACATGAACTGCTTTTCCCAATTGCCTGTTCCCTACCACCTTCTTCCAGGGAATCCCAGATCTTTATGGCCTTGAAAAAAGGGCAAAACCTATGTAAAACACTTTCTAGTTCCAGGCTAAAGTTTGATAGAAAAAAATTCTTTAACATAGGACAAGTGAGCTTAATAACAGGCAGTCTAACTCTCCTTAAAAGATAGAGAAAAAGAATCAAAAACATCTTAAAATTTATCACTTGTAGGAAACAGAACCTTAAAATCAATAAAAAAAAAAACCTGAAACAAAAAGACCAGGTAAATGTTCCATGTACTTTCTACCCCTCTAACATAACTACCATATATAAGGCTGTTACTCACCCCACCCTAATTTAAGGGGCTCATGGGCAGAAGAGGTGCCTACTGGGAAAGGCTGCTCCCAATAAAAGCACGAACCATAAGCTGCTTGCTTTAGCTGACTGGGACATGGTGCTGGTAGGTAGGGTTAGCTCTTTGTATCTCAGTAAGCTAGAAACAGTTATACTTCCTAAAGATAGTTCATTTCTTCTGTATAGGCTATTGTTGGCCTTTTCTAGTGGAAATCTGTGTAGTAGGATTCTAGGTTGATGCTATTGAAAAACTAGGTTAGTATCTCTTGTAGTCTAGGCATAAGTAATGCAATACAGAAGTATAATGGTAAACTTGTGTAAGTTGTTAACCTGTAGTTTTTCTGAAAGTGTTAGTGTGGTGTGAGGCTAGTCTTAAAGTACACCAAGAGGTGTGGTTAGGAATAAAGCTTTCAGTACATTAGTATAGTGAGCCTTCATGAACCAGAAAGGAAAAAACTAACTTTGTTTAAAGGTATTTTCTAGTTCTCTTTCTCATTCCTAGGACAAATAATCTAATTTCAGGGTAAAATTCCCCACAGATCTGAGATCACTGAAGAAATAGAATGGGGAAAGTATTTGGCCTGTGACAAGATGTATTTAAAATTGCTGAAGTGAGGAAAGGAAAAAAATGTTACTAGACTATCAGATCTTTTAAAAAGTGAAAACTATCAGACTATGAAAAAGGTATGATTGGAAAGCTGAAAGACTTCTAGAATATATAAGATACTTTACAAAGGACTAAAAATGCTTGGTCACACTTGAAGTCAGTGTTTCCTAGAGGTGTTACCTGAGAAAAATATTTTCTAACAGGTTCTGTATTTGTATGAAATAGGAAACTGTCCTATGTGCAGACTCTCCTGAAGAGCAGAGAGATGCTCGCTTACAGGTAAGCATCCACGCTGATCTAATTTGCCCAATGTTGCCCATGTTCAGAATGAAATGTCTGAATTAAGCTGTTAAAAATCATGGAGAACCTTATTTCTAATCCATGGTTCACATGCTATGGGTTTCTCTTTTAGGAGTTTTCTATTTCAGAGGTTTTTACCTTTCAACTTTCTGTTTCTGAGAGCCTTCTCTCTGTGCTCTAATGGGGTGGATGGGAAGCCTCGATTCACTCCTAATGTCAAAATGATGTACATCAGACTCATAGCCGGTTCTTCTAGTTAAATCTGCAGCTAATAACAGACTAACATTAGAACATTCAGAAAATTTAAATATAATATTTAAACAATTGCTCAAATAGGCATGGAAATACATCGGTTTTATGAAGCATATGTTACAGTGGGACCTGGAAGGTCTGCCTTTTTCTGGCATTACCACAGATACTTTTGTGTAACCTGCATCTCTTCAGCTTCTGTCCCTGTTCTCAGTGTCAAACATGTAAACTGGAGGAGGGATGGTGCTCGCAAATCTTTCAGAGATAGACTAAGACACGAAAATATTTTTGGCATGGGTGTGATTATAAAGCAATTGCAGGGGGGAAGGGTATATAAAACAGTGGGCCAGGTCAGCTGGAAGTGCAAGTGGTTTTAGCTCTGCTGAAGCCAATGGAGCAGTGTCAATTTACAGCTTCTGAGGCTTGTGCTCAGTCTGCAGACCTGGGCCAGAAATCAAGGCACTGGAGTTGAAACACCTGGCTTCCAAATCCTGAAGGAATAGGTTTCATTGTAAGTTCTTGCTTGTTAGGGTTGAGACAGAAGGAAAGATTCCTTCTTGACCAAGCTTTACCTGGTTAGAAGGAGAAAGAGTGGGATTAAGTTTCTATTTAAAAACCAGGAATGCTGGGCAGAGGCAGACCTCTCTGAGGTGGCCTGCACCAGACCCCCTTTCCTTGTCTCTTGTATGTTGTCCAGCATTAGCTGTCAACTGCTGGTTAAGGTTGTTCCTTTTTCAAGTATATTCCTTGCTTCTCATCTTGCAAAGTGAGAGGGGTTGCTTTAAGGAAAAAAACCTCAAGAAGTGCCAGTAGTTAAGGTTATAAATATATTCTATTAGGGATTCTTTTTCTTTCCTTCTAGACAAAAGCATTTCTGCTTCCAAGCTTGATAGACCTCCTGACCCTGCTGATGTGGGTGGATGGCTCTGCATGTTCTGAATCATTTGCTTCCTTTTCAAGTGTTACTTTCTCCTTATTTCAATTACCCTTCCTTTATAATTACATGGGCTGCTCCAATGAACGGGAGTGCTCCAGAGCTGACAGACCGTCTAACAACAGGGCATGCTGGAGGCAAATTCTACATCCTTATCTACCTTGGGCAGTAGGGAAGGTGTATGTTTAATAGCACAGGAGAAATTGTTTGAGGATATTCAGACCCAAGCACTCTGTAGTGGGTTCACTGCCCAGGCTTGCACCAGGCTGGACCGTGTGTAATTGTTCTCCCCGTCCCCTGGAGAGTTATAAACCATATGTACAGGGATCGCCTCCCCTCATTCCTGCTGAGTGATTGCCTCTGACAGCAGGAGTCAATGCAGCTTGATCTGATCCCATTTGATCTCAATGGGAGCCTTTTAAGTAAACCTGAAAGGAATTAGTTTAGCCCCCAAAAGGTGCAACCACCACTGATGTGGGTAGCACGGGAAGGGAAGGTGGGACACAGCAAGTCACTGCCTGGCTGTGCTGCTGCGGGTGGCTTATGGATGAACTGTGGCGCGACTTCTGGGGCCAGGGATAAATCTGCATAAAATCCAGTTTTGTCCTATATGGCTTTTCACAAAAAACTTGACTTTTTTGTTCTGATTTTTCTTATTTGCAACCAAAATTAAATGGTTGGTTTTGTATTGGGATCTTGCAAAGTGGCACACTTCTGCAAAAGATTAAGCTTTACTTAAGAGAAAGGAAGAAGCTTAACTTCTGTGTTACAAGCTTCTAGTGAAACTCTACCCTCTCTGTTCCAAGAAAATGCTTTGTTAGGTAGTTTCCCAAAGTTAATAACATTTCTGAAGCTTCTTCCTGACTTCTGTCCCTGTAAAAGCCAGTTTCATTGAATATCCCATCCAAACAGTGTGCTAATAATGGGAAGCCTATTATTAGCACATAGGGATATTGGAAAAGTATCTATTCAAAAGGTCCTGAAATTTATACCAAAATAAAAGCAGAAGAGCTACTGCAGCTGTTACAGGAAAGGCACACCCAGTGAGGGCCTGCAGCTGACTGGTGTTTATTGTAGGGGAAGGGATTTTTTAGCCACTTAATTACATATTTCAAATTTAATCTTAAATAGAAATTCTACGAGGCGTGTGTGGGGGAACAGACTAGGGAGAGGGTGTCACAGCCTTCTTTAGCAGCATTTAAGTTTCTGCTGAGAGTTATGCAGAAGGGGCCATAACTGCTGCCACTGTTCTGTGCACTCTAGTACAGCTACCTGTTGGTTATTCATGAACACATTATCTCTTGTATTATTTTGGCTCTGTATGAAAGAGATTAAGCCGCTGGGGTTGACTGGCTGAGCAATACCATGGTACCAGAGAATAAGAACATAGGACTGTTCTTTCCTTTGATTCATCTAGGAATTAAAGGTGTAACAAATAACTTGTGAGACTGCAGATTGTACTACAAAGCGATTTTTTTTTTTTGTACCACCTACATGCACAACTTTCCACTCCATCTGCATTTCCCTTGCTTCTGCTTGTTCTGTGCTCAGCCAACAGGTAAAAGGAGAGGCACGGATGCTTGCTCTCTTCAAAGAGTCAAGGCTACTGCTTTGTTACTGGGGGCAGGGAAGCAAGAGGAAGGCAGTCTTCCCTTACATTCAATGGGCATCAGAAAGACATTAGTGCATATGAGCATGTCAGGGCTATTAGGAAGCAGATAAGTGTGATTGCAGACTAGATAGACTTGTCTCTGCAGTGCTTTTAGCTGAACTTACAAGGTACAACCTTGCTGCAGCAGTTACGGTGACTCCTATCTCCTTTCTCTCACCCAGAGTCCAGTAGGTCCAGAAGCACCTGCTGCTGCTCCACTCGCACAGCGGATTGCCTGCTGAAATACCCCTTTCTTTGCAGCCTAAGCTTATGGGGGCAAAAAGCAGGAGAGAAAAAGGAGCAGGGCAACTGAGAGGAAAAACAGAATAGCTAGATAACAAGTTTAGGGGTGGTTTGTTGTTTTTTTTAGAAGCTTGAACGTATCTAAGTAAAACAAAGAATGGTGAGGAAGACTGTTCCACTCTGGAGTGGGTGAGACTCATTTTTATTTGACTTTTATTGGAGCTGCCTTAAGGGTAATGGATCAGCACTGTCTTAGACATCTGTACATAGCAATGCAAGGGAGCAAAGAAAGCTACAGCTTCCCCAACGCCACATGGGGACATGACCAAGTATTTTTATCTAGGGACTGTATTTTTAACCGCACTTTTATTTTTGGATGCAGCAACAGAGGCAAAGGACTGCTTAAAATTTCCTTTGACCTTTCAAAGCATTCCTGGGAGCCAAAGGTGTTCACAGGAACAACACATTAAATTACAACCTAGATGCTGTAGTTCAGACCTCTAAAAGGATCTGGCAGCTGCTGGAAGCAATGGCAAATAATACCCAAGCCTCTCAGAAATGGCCCTGGATCTTGAGACCTTCCTGAAAGCTAAAATACTCCTTTTAATGCAATATAAACAGATTAGATCCAAGCAAGTCCACCACCATGTGCAAATCTGGAAGTAAAAGAATGATTTATCTTAATGCTTCCATCTTTCCCAATCGCCTTTCAAAACCTGGAGTTTCATAATTGACAGTGTGTCATACCTGCAAAGGAATCAAATGATGGATCAGAGGAGAGAAAATAAACTAGCATCTCCCTTATTCAAAGAAACTTCAAGTTATGGCAGGAGTGAAATCTCACGTAGCACAGGCTCTGTAAATAATGGAGTTCAGATCTCTATTGATGGGATAAGAAGGGAAAGTGACTTCCAGGATTTTCTGAGAATGGAAGATCACTTCTCATTTGAGACTCAGTGAGGGAGGGTAGGAGAGGGCTGTTGCCTTGGGAAAGGGTAAGTGGTCTGTGGTCTGCAAAACTTGGCTCACTTAAGGAGCTGGGTTTTTCTGAAATCCCTTGGCTCCCTTTCTGAGTGACTAGGGCAAAGGCTTAGCAGCATACTGTATTTCTGCCATAGAGAAACTGCTTGTATCAAACCATATTTCTTCTCTTATCACCTGTGTCCAAGCAGAGGGTTGGTATTACAAGCACAAAATAATGAAACAACTTAGAGTTGCCTCTATATCTTAGTTTCTAGTAAAGACTCCACTGCCACAAGTTGTTTTTTTTTCCTCAGAGCAGTTGTGCTCTGCCCTGACTCAGTCCTACCCTGAGGAGTTTCCAGCTTCACCTGACCCTGGGAAACAGAAAATGGGCTACAAGAAATATGTGATTGTTCTTTCTGGGCCTTCACTGATTCCTGCTGCTTGGTTCTGCCCTTCCATGCATTTTCAGCCTCATTGTTTAGCTTTCTCTGGCTTTTTGCAGCTGTCATTCTTCAAAATCCAAGATAGGATTGAACTAAAACCTTGACCTAACAGTGGAGTGCCAGACCAGCATACATTTTCCTCCCAATTAGAATGGATGAAAAGCTTGGTGAGAATATTTGTTGCATCTGTATCACTTCTATTTACATCATGAAATCTTTGTATGGGTCTTCACCCCATGAATTGCCTTGGCTTGACTCACCTTTACTCAAACATCAGAAACTCATGAAATGCAAAGTCAGATAGCTTTGAATGCTAAACCACATGGAATGTTTGTTCTTCAACTGGACAAAACTTTTTTATAATCGGGGTCAGAGGCAGGTGTTTCCTAGATTATATTCTCTCTGCTGTGCACACTGTGTTCTCTGCTCCTAGGGCCTGGGAGATCAGAAAGCTTGCTGCCTTGACAATTCACAGAAAGCTGCCTCAACCAAATCAGCATGAAGAAACATATTGCTTTACTAAAATCTTCTAAACTTATCCTGTAGTGCAATATTACCCAAAAAAGTGAAGTAGAAATAGAAGACAGATGAAGAATGTCTTAATCACAAAATTACATTCCTTTCTGGAAACAAAATCTTCCCTTATGTGTCTATGCACTTGTGCCCATTTGTAGATCATCTGCTGTGTGTGCTGGGGCATCCACTCACTCCTTTGTCTTCCAGCGCAGTAGGAACTAGTGGGCACCAAATTTACTTTTCGCTGGCAAGTGTGCAGTGCACCTGTAACATGTTCTCATGCAAGCTCTGAGATATAGGAAAAAAAAATACAATAAAAATAACCCCGAGAGCTGCCAAAAGATATATTTTCATTTTGGAAGGCTTTGCCCCAGCAAATCAGTTCACCGTGTACCAAAGATAATTAGGGCATCTTATTTAAAACTTACGATCTAATTAGTGCCTTTAATGGTAGTTAATTACACAGAGAGCAACAAAGCAGTTATATTTCCTGCCAGGCTTCCTCTAAGTCATGGTGCAGGTACTTATCTAGGGCCATAAAGGAGAGTGGCTACCACACTTAACATCTAATTACACAAAATTGTCCGCAGTAATTATGAGCAATGTGATTTTATTTATCTGGCTTAATTACTGGGGCTACGCGCAGTCTCTGACCTGGCACGGTGAGAGGGAGGACAGAGGGAAGACAAAGCGCCATCCCTTCGTGAGCACCGTGGCGAACTGCAGACTGCTCATCCTGAGCACAAAGAGTCTGGTTGCAGACCCGTGGTGCCCCTGAGGACTTGGGTACCCTCTGACCCCAGAGGCTTGGAGGAGCCACGCGTGCATGTGGCATGGGCAGAGGAGTGCGTTTCCAGAGCTCCATGAGGTACCTGAGGTGGAGGTGTCATACCTCAAGGAACCCACTGTGAACAGCGAGTACAAAAAGGACAATTTTTCTTTTTATTCAGCAGAAGAGACACTCTATCCCCACCACCAACATCCTAAATCTTTCTCAGACACCATCCGCTGCTCAAACTTTGTAGAAACTTTCAGGGCATCTCCAAAAAGTCAGTGTCTTGTAAAGGATCACTTTTTACTCTCAGGGGGAAGCATAACAAGTTCTTTTTGTCTGACTTTAGATTCTTCTTGCTCATCTCCTTAGCTTTTAACATCTATGTGCATGGGCATAAACCCAGGTTCAACTTAAACCTTATAAGTGCCTGTCATAAAAGAAATCTGCTCTATATTCAGATCAACCTCCACTATTTGCAAATCCCAATAGAATGAGTAACTATAGCATGTTAGTCCTTGAATCATTAAAAATAGTAATAGGTCATGAGGAATATGAGTGAAATGTGGTTATCTGATTTGTCCTTTTACGCCATTGGAGCAGGCGGACATGTGTTAGTGAGAGATGCATTAGTGCTGTCATCAGAAGAGACCAAAGTCCACCCAGCCTGTTACACTTGTGAAAATAAAAATAATGAGTGTTTAAGCAGGAGTATAAGAATAAGGGATTCTTCAGTTTGTATTAGTAACTTCTGTTGCCCAGTCTCTGTCTTCTTATTAATTACTTATCCCCTGATGAGAGGGGTACCTCTGAGATGTAAAATTTAGAGATACATCGTTTACGTGCCAGAAAGATAGCTGGTCTTATGCCCACACCCTTGAAATATTGCATTTTCAAATACTTCCACTTTATAAAATTGCAAGCAGCGGCATGTATAGCTCTGCTTCTCAACTCATACCCCCAGGACATTTCCATGTTATAGCAAATCACTTGTTTAGTGGCTCACTAAGATTTCTGAATTAGTAGTAAATACATTTTGACCTTATTTTTCTCCTGATAATTGCTCTATTTATAGAGAAGTCACTGATTGTCATGCTAATTTCTTCCATTTGAGGATTAGACTGGCTCTATCAGAAATAATCTGTGGTATATCCCATTTAAAAAAAAAGAATAGCCAAAAAAGGGAAAAAAGGAAGCCGTGTCCTTTAAGAGTGGATTTGCTCTTATTCCCTTTTTTTTTAATGAAAGCTAGAAAAAAAAATACTCATTGGTGAAAAAAACAATGATAACTTTCACTGACAAGTTAGGTCATTCTCCTTTAGATATGTTAGCTGTATTTTATGCCTTTGTTTTCCAGAAAGTATTTGAGTATCAGCTTAGAGTAGAATGGCCTATCATAACAAGATGTTTTATAGTCTTCGCATAACCTATCAAAATATCTGTGGCCAGATTTAAATAAAAAAAAATACCCCAAAAGTCTGCTTTTCTGGTTTCTCAGTATTCAGGGCCAGAACTCAGATCTGGGCAGAGGCAAGAGTCTTCCCTTTTTTTTTTTTCCTTTTAAGAAATCCAAGAATCAGTGCTACTTTATTTGATTTGCTCCATCCCTGAGCTCATATGAGCACAATCATTTTGCGATGCCTGAGCAAGGAGTTCTCGAAGCACCCGACCTGCTCGGAGCACAGAGCACATCTGCAGTGCTCTCCTTCTCTTTTTAATCACACAGCACCACGAGTGCGCCCTGTACTTGGGCCACCTTTGCACCCTGATGCAGTAAATCACGGCACGGCTTGGTGGCCGCTGGCTGGGAGGTCCGTGTCTGTCGGTGACAGCCTGGTGGCTGCAGCTTCTAGTTCCTACTGACACAGCAGCCGGGCCGGCTGTAAATCTGGGAGGTTTTGTGCTGCGAGCGATCAACTGGCCCACAGTCTGCGGAGTGATGGAGGGGCCTTGATCTCACTGCGGCTAGTCACCACCGCCTGCATCGCTAGGAGGTTGCTCAGGCTTGAGTCACTGCAGGTTTTATGGTTCAGTACCACAAAGCAATTAACAGCAAGTGAGTGAGCGTTCCCAACCTTTGCTAAAAATCGCGGCTGTTTATCAATGTGTCAGGCTGTTGGCGGATTCAAGAAATCTAAATTTAACAGGTGACTGGTTCCTCCATGCCTGGCTGCAGCCAATGGATCTTCAGGATACGGTGTCCCAACTGGGCAGCCAGAGCAAGCTGGGGAAGAGAAGTGAATGAATGGGGCCAGCTCCAGAGTTCAGTGCAGGGGAGGCTTTTTTACACCTTTTGCTGCTTAATGACTTTTTCAATTGATTTCAGCAGTGCTGCTTTTCGATTACTGATTCCATCCCAGCCATTGGGCAGAAAAATGGGCTTAGGAAAATAATAGGAAGGAAAGAGGGGAGAAAAAAAGTACTGAAAAACCTCTGCACCTACCATAGCGCACTGACATTTGTCCAGATATTTTATGCTGAATTGGAAAAAAAGAGAGAGAGAAATGGCAATTTCTCCCATCGCTCAGCCCATGTTGTGGAGGCGAGTGTGCGTGTACTTGCTTGCTTTCAAGCCCCAGTTCATCCATGCTCGTTGACCTGCTCCTTGGTTTGGAACCAGCTGCAGAAAGCAGCTGTCATCCTCTGTTACTCTGCCAGCCCTATTCTTAAGGCAGCCATCAAAGTCTGGCACTGACTGAAGGCAATTCAATTAGCTGTGACGGTCAAACAGAAACCGAGGGTCAATTGAAATATCTCTTTTTCTTCCCCACCACCCCCATTCCCCTCCTTGCTCTCTCTATTTTCATCTTGAAGCCTGGAGATGCAGAAGTCTACCCCCACCTTGGGAAGCCTTTACGGGGTAAATATCGCAGAACGATGGTGCCTACACAAGAGAAGCTTGCTACAGCGAGGCGAAAAGGGCAAAAGGCAGGGAGTACACACCGGGGAGAGGGGTGTGTCTTTCCTCAGTCCTGCTCAGCTCTTGTGCAGCCTCCTTAAGACGCAACGAGCTCGGGAAGTGGTGCCTTGTTGGATGGCTTGTGCTGTGCTTTGGCTGAATCGGATAGTAATAATAAAACCTCTCTTAGCTTTTCTGCTGCCATCTGCTCTGCGCCAATCACAGTGGCCATTCCAGGTATTTGTCAGACCTGGGGGCTTATTCCCAGCATGCCCAGAGGAAGAAGGGAAAGTGAGAGGAGGATGGGGGGGAGGAGGACAGAAAGGTAGAAAGCGAGAGCCGGGATGTGGTGCCAGGCACAGCTGCTTTCACAGCCCCCTTTTTGCAGCCAGGCTCCACAGCAACTTGCTAGCGTGCAAATAGTTGTAAAAATAAAGGTCAGACAGATAATCTTGATAAATATTTAATAGTTACTGGTTTTACGCCTCCTTTATTGTTATAGATTGAATGTCTAACGCTGGTGACATCTGGCACGCACCGAGCTGGAAGGGAGCATGTACAGTCTCGCCTGGTGCGGAGGGAGTGGGCACAGGGCATGGAGGGGACAGCCACCGTGGAGCCTGCTGACATCGGGCCACCAGCTCGGCCACATCCATCAGCCCTGCAGAGCCTGTCTGGTGTTTGCTCAGGAACAACTGCTTCCACTAGCAGCACAGGCCCATCTTTTTTACTCAGTGAGGCCTCACATGGGGTTCAGTAAATCACAGCATCGGGACTCTGGGTTCCCTCATCCCTCTCTGAGTTAAGTCATATTACGGACCATCTGCACACAGGTAAATCTGATGCACCATGGCTGTGATTAGCAGCTCATTAGGTCACTGTGGGCCCTCTTTCTCTAGAGGTGCAGGTAGTATTTGGCTCAAAGGGTTTACCACAGGACTGGAGACAGATTTCTGCCCCTGTGGTTTCTTGCTGGCCTATTTCCAGGCTGAAGCAAGTCATAGGGAGACTAAATGAGACTTGTGGTGATAACGTTGTTGACCTCAGAGTCCTATCAACCAGCCAAGTTGTTATGGCAGAGCAACTGCAAGCTGTGCTTTTAAGGGATTGCTTGGCAATTAAGTGAACTGTACGCTTCCGTGTAGTGGCTGGTAAGAAATCATCCATCTTTGCACAGCAGATGAATACTTAATATATTGCGGGAGTTTTTCAGTTGTCCATGCATTAATTCATTGTGATCAATAGAAAACTCAGGGTGCCCTGAAAATGGTGTGTTGAGAAAGAGGAACACGTTTTAGACACTTTTAACTCTCTGATACTGTGCAGCACAAGGGTCTCAATATAATTTTCACTTTATAGAGATTCTGTATGAAGCATTTCACTGGGCTTTGGAAATAGCTGGCAGTAATGGATCTCCATATGGAAGAATAATGACCCTAGATAACAAATGAATCAATGTGACAAAAGGAAGAGAATCCAGCTCCACAGTCCCTGCTTTGCATGACCTGGGTCTTTGTACAGCAGATGAGAAATGCCAACGTAGTGGCCTGGCTATGCATCACAACCCCTTCTGCACCGGAGCAATCAGTCCTAGTTTGGACAGGGCAGCCCAGGGATTTAGATCCCCTTTTCAGCAGCCTAAAGACCCTTCAGGTTGTTGGTTTTGTTCTGAGTAGGAACTGGTCTTGGAACAAATAACTTTCCTGTATTCTTTCAGGTGGAATGTGAGATTTTTTTCACTTTTTTCCTTTCAACCTCTGCCTCTAAAAATTCATCTATACTCAGAGCTTCGCACACCTCCTTCCTCCCCCCTGCCCCAACCCAATCTTCATCTCGTTCACAATGCAAGGAACATGTCATTAACATTTGGCAGTGACTCCTTTCCGTCTCCACTGCTGCATTCATATTTTTTCTTTTGTTGAAGCTTTGCCTCCCTATTTTACAGGCTACACAATGTGGAAATTGACAGAAAACCAGGTTCAGATAGAATTCAGAACTGACTCTACATGTGAATTTAAGAGGTGCCAGCATTGGGGTAGCATATCATGCTCCCAAACCACCTGACACAAATAGTGTAAGCATTGATGGCAGTTGAAGACTCACTCAAATACTGTTTAAAGTCCTTAAGAAAAAAAAAAAAAAAGACTGATGGGTTTGACTTCGATGGGAAAGTGTCTTCTGTCAATATTTCAACAGGCTGCTAGGAAGACATGGGCTAGTACTGCAAACTTGAATTACACCACAAAGGCAACAGGTTCCCTGCTCAGCAGCTAATGAACAAACACGGTATCAGGGCAATAACCTCAGGGAGATGCAAGGCAGGTGCTATAGCCATCAAAGCAGTGTAAAGCAGTAAAACCCAGAAGGTCTGGAGCTTACATATAAAATTATGACTAATATTGGATCTTGTGAAAGGGAAGGGGACAGCAACTCTTTGGGATTAGCCTAATAACAGGCATCAGCAATGTCTCTCATCAAAACATCACTTTAGGAGCACAAGTCTGAATAGTAACTCCTAGGTCAGCAAATAAATCTCATTTTCCAGCCTGTTTGCAAACAACTCTCTGAACCCAGCTATGCAACAATCACTCCTGACAGAGTATCACTGGCTGTTTCAGTTGTCTAGTGTTATTTCTGCTCTGACTGGATGGTCAAAAATTCTCCAATTAGAAGAAAGTCAATCAAATATTAAGGTATCTTTAAAAAGAAAGAAAGGTGAAAACGCCCTTTTGCCTGTGAACCTTTGCACAAATAGTCACGAAAGTGCTTGTGGTATTTTTACCTCTTCGAATATTCTTGAAACAAAGGCAAAAAATATCACTCAGTGTTCACAGAATAACAGTAAAATAGGTCAGAAATGCAACTGGAACAAATGTGTTTGAGTAAAAGAAAGCCAAGCAAACACTTGCAGATACTAGAACTGTGCAAACACAGCAAATAACGTAAAGCTTTTCTTCGGGAGAAGAACAATATGCAGAAACCTTGGTGCTTTGGTTCACTTAGTGCAGAACCCAATAGAGAATGACAATGGTTGTGTCCTACTATTATACACCTTTTAAACCCTGAGGGAGTCCGTTATCATGGTTTTGTGTGCAGGCTGTAAGGGACATGTGGGAGTCAGCGGTGGCATTTGACTTGTACGAGTTAGAGCAGCCTCATGGCAGCTCTGAATTGGGCTGTAATAAGAACTTCACCAAAGAGCCGGGGATCGTTGAAGTGTACGCTGCGATAGCTGGGGCTACAGTGTCACCATCCACAGAAAATGCAGAAAATCCCACGTACTCTTTCAAGGGAATAACTTCTAGTAGGTGCCTACCTTCCATCCCTGACATTATTTCAGGCTCAAAAGGCCACATGCCAGATAGATCTTCCGCAATGGTCAAAACGGTCTCATGTCCACGAAAATGTGCATTTTGATGTAAAGCGAGCCCACAGCCTCTGAAGCGGTATGCTTTTGTCCCCTGCATTGCGGACCCAACAGAACTTCCCTTGCCCAGCCATTCAGGATTGCTTCTTTTGTCCCGATGGAGACATCAGCTGCCCTTCCCATACTGCATCCTCACTGCTGGTCCTATTCAAGAGTTTTGAAGGCTAAATCATCACACGGATATACACATGAACCTTGTACTTCTACGTCTCCTGAAGATATTTTATAAAAACCTGCCGAACTCTGTGTTTCTTCCTGCCTTTGTCCCCACGACTTCCTCCAGTGGACGGCACCATGCAGCAGCCGCTTGCCCTGCCTGGGAGGGGGAGAGCTGCTGAGGGGCTCACACTGAATCCTTGTCTGCAACTCCCTCCGAGCTTGCTGGCTTTCGCTTATTGAATTAGGATAAATTGGAACTTTCATAAAGGGTGATATAAATCATTATCTCAAGTTAGCAGATGCGGACTCACCAGGGTAGAGCTCTGTTAATAACTCCTTCGGATTAGGGCTGATTGGTACAATTTGAAACTTGTTTCTCTCAGCTTGATCAGTCTAGTTGTAACTGTGGCAATTATCCCATTTCACTTTCAATAGCTCAGCACAGAGGAACTGCTGCCTCCAATCCATCCCTCTTTAATGAATCCGGTGTGATATGTTCATTCCTGCGGACAAATATACCCCGTTTCCCCCCTACTCCAAAATAAGCATTAAAAAAAAAAAAAAATCCTGTGTCCAAATGACACATAAGTATGTGTTTTTTAGGGAGTGAGATGCTAGGTGTCCCTGTAAACGTCATTTACATATTTGGCTGTTGAAAAGCCTCTCAATTCTTACACCATCATTTGCACTTTTTGGCAGACTTCCTGCCTGAGAAATTAGACGAAAAGACAGGGCTTTGTCCAAGCATTGAAGCTGCTTGAATAGATTCTGATGAATGTGTTACACGCTGAATTGGTGGGGTTTTGTTAAATAACTTATCTGGTGATTTTTTTCTTTTTTTCTCCAGGAGTCATTAATAAATGATTTAATGAGTGAACACAGAATCCTCAGAAAGATGTTTGACAAGTATGTTCTTTCACTCCTCTATTTGACTCCAACAACAAGTCTGTGTCTCAATTTAAAAGACCCTTGAAGAACACACTTACCTTAGACAGTAGTTATAAATTCATCTCTTTTTAGAAAGGCACTTGAACAAGTGTTTGCTTTAAGCCAATGTTTAGATCTTACCTCTGATATTTTGCTGGACCATGGGCTTCAGCAGTAAGGTTGACCTTGTGCTTCAATCATTGCAGTAGTGCGTTACTTGCAGTTATCAGCTCTGCTGTTGACTCTTTATGACCTTTCCAGTAACACATATATATTAGAAGAGCAAGTTGCATATGATTTCCACATTTCCTGTGATTAGGAGCTGCACAAGTGTCTTTGAACCCTCCCCACCCCACTCAGCTCTCAAGCTATAAAATGAGTATTCACTTTCCTTCCAACCGTTGTCTTATCTTTCTGGTTGTAAATTCTTTAAGCCAAGACTGTTGCTCACTTCGTGTTCATACAGCACCTCATACCATGTTTTATGAAACCAACAAAATGTTAGAGATTAAAATACATGGACTGATTTGTCTCCCAGCACCAAAGCTGTACATCTAAAGGAACATTGCTGATGCCCACGGAAACGTGCCTGTGAAAGCAACAGCGTGATCCCACCCAAGCTTTTATTTCTAACAGTGGGAATACGAGAGCTTTCCCATTTTGAATCCAGACCCAGGGCACATCCATTCCTGGAAATCGTTTGAGGGTGCAGTGTAAATAAATGATGGTCTCCCAAAGTTTCGGAGGAGCAGCCACTCCCTTCCCCCCGCTCTTGCCAGCTGCCTCCTGCTTGGCTCTGAGTGCTCAGCCTCTTGCAGGGGCTTGGACAGCTCTGAATCATGCTGCTTGCAATATGTTTCTGCTAAAAATAATAGTAGTAATTAATGCTCTTAGTTTTAGTGCTGCCATCTGCCTTGGTGCCAGCCACAATGGCCATTTTCCTCCTTGTTCCCCAATGCAGGAAGGAGGAAAGAAAGGACAGAGGCGGCTGCTTGTGCCTTTCCCCAGAACCTCTGCTTCGGCTGGCAGTGATTTTTCTGCTATGGGGGTAGCTGTCTTTTGCAGAGACAGCAAGAGGCACTGAAATTCCTCAGAGCTAAAGGTAATAGAGCTTGAAAAGAGACGTGCATGGGAGAAAATACTCACACAGAGGTATAACTTCCCCTGAAGGGTATACTTATACAACTAAATAGCCCAACATTTATAGGAGAGGGTTTTTTAAGAATGGGAGCTCTACAGAATAATTTTGGGGGTATCTATCCAGCTATAGACCACAGCTATATCTCTGGAAAGTGGCTGTCTTGCCTGGGCCGTGCAGATGCCAGGAGCGCACAGGCGGGTTGGGGAATCGAACAATAGGAAGTGGCAGAGTGTTTAACAAACAACATCACAAAAGGCATCTGTCACAATGCACCACTTTCCGTTCCTCCGAGGCTCCCACCAGAGCCTTGCCCTTTTCTTGCCTCCTTCCCCTAATTACAGAATTTACTTACTGTCCCACCAGAGAACAAAAGGGCCACCTCAGTTCACAGGATACGAAGGGTCCATAGAGGCAAAACCACCCACCTGCATGCAGACAGTAACCGCAGCGGTAAAAGTAATCTTCACCCATGGTAGGAGGATCTGGGAGATCAAGATGGCAAACAGTGTAGAAGGCAGCCAGGACCCCTTTAGTTCTCAAGAAAGGGAAATTTTAAAGGCGGTACAAAACCTCTTCTCCCTGATCCTTGCTTAGCAAGCTGGTGAGGCCTTTCTCTTCTATGAGAGGAGAAGAGCTATCACACATCAGCCAGCCACATCTCTCCTTCACAGTGAATGACACTTCAGAAGGCAACCTGTTGGTCCTAGTCCTATCTGCCACGAGTGCGCTCTGAGATGCTTATTTTGTCTAAAGCAGGGCGAAAACGGTTGTTGAGGGTTAGGAAAAAATGTGAGGAACTGCAGCAGCCTGGATTTTGATATGGCTGGCCTAGAAGTAATATTTTTGATAATCCAAAACCTGCGCTGCTCCCCCAGGCTCTCAACCCTCCACAGCCTGAGGCCCCATGTAGCCTCCACAGGCCAGAAGCTTTAGCTCTCACGCACTACTGCTAACGCTCAGACAAATTGCAGGGTTTTGAGCAGTTTCTGTACGTGGGGCTTATATTCCTTGCTTACCTCCTTCCTTGGATCTGACCCTAGTGTCTTAAATGGGAGCACTTCCCCAGTTCCCTTCTTCCTCCCCATCCCCAGATGGTGCTGAAGGGATTTAAGGTGAGAGTTTCCACCCAGAACCATTTCATACATCCCAGAGGTCATCTCCATCCAGGCTCTGGGGTAAGTTACTGGGAGGACCTAATAGGTCTGTAGCTCTTTCATCGATCCTCTTTGATATATGCTTGGTTTTCGCAGGACAGTACAATCTCCAATTGCAACAATACTCAACCCTGCGAGCCTAGACTGAGCAGCTCTGATATAAATTCAGATAACCATCTTAGCAAGCCATGATGCCCCTGCTAAGGCTGCTCCCTTTTGCACAACTAGCTAAGCACTTCCCTTTAATCCAAATATTAGAGATTGGCAAGAGTTTTTCTCTTATTTTTTCAGGAAAATATACGTTTTCAAGGTGACACAGTAAAGTTCATGGTCCACCAGTCCTGCAGACGGTAGGTCATGTCTTGTTTTGGGGGGCTTTTTGGGTTTTGCAAGGGTGCCTCTGCCAGAAGCAGAGCAGATGGTTATATTTCAAAGGGGGGTTGAGCCTAACAGGCAGCCCCGCTACGGCCAGGCTGTGGCTGTGGAGAACACAGGAGTATTCATGTGAGACAAGATCCCAGAAGGTCAATATTGACTATTCATTATTCACTTAAAATATTTGCCATGCATTTTGTGACTGAGACAAATTCCCATGACAGAGGTGACCAGCCACACTCTTTCGCTAAAAAGCATTATGTTACCATAAACAAGGACTGAGCCAGTTTCAGAAAAATAGAGGAGAGAAAATTATTCATCCACTTCTTTGCCAGAATTCTAAAAAAAAAAGTCTGTATAAAAATCTGGATCAGATAATAAATTTCTGCTTTTTAATCAAAAAAGGAAGAAAAGTTATAAGAAATGTCAATTGTGATCAATACTTCAAACAGGATAAATGACATTATCATGAGTGTTGTATGGAACTGAACAGACATCACCTGGCATTTGCTGTCATAGCCTGGCAGCTATCCAGGTAGGTGGCTACTTATCTTTAAAGGTAGGAAAGCTGTTTCAGTTTCAAAGTTTTTCCTTTTTCTTTTCCACTTTGAAAAAATAAATTATAAAAGTCAAACTTTACTGTAAAGCAAAATTCCAGACAAAAATAATAACAATAAAAAGCCACACAAAAACTACACCCAACTTATTTTAAAAAGGAAAAAATAAAGCTGCTCCATTTCCACTTGGAAATAGTAACTTTTAATTTGTGGATACTATTTATAGTGGATTTTTACAAGCTGCTGTCTATAATGCAGAACAATGTGACTTTCTTGTTTAAACCAACGTGCTCTGGCAAGCACGGTGTGATCCAGCTGCAGTACACCTCGGAGCTGGTACCCAGGAGACCCGAATCATCTCCTGACATAGCTGACTCCGAGCAAAGAGATAAGGCACGCAAAAGTACACAAGTATTGTGGTAGGACAATCACGAAGGAAACATGTCAAGGAGCAGCATTTTCAAGAATGTAGAGAGCTTGTGGAGGAAGCAATTTGGGGCAGGGGAGGGGATTAAGAGTCCTTTAGAAGAAGCAGAAGGACATTAGGACACCTACAGGGTCAGAAAAGGTCCCAGAACTTTATGGGTTGCAGGGTGTAAGAGTGTAAGAACAACCATACCAGGCGAGAGGGAAGGCCCAGCTAAGTATCTTCCCTTGGCTGGTGGCTAGCAGTGATGGCTAAGGGAAGCATATGGCTGTGAGTGATACATGAGGACTTGTCACTCAAACATAGTCACCAGTCTAATTCCCATCATCACCACATATTCTATAGATTCTGGTTTGAAGATGAGAAAGATATTTTAGCAAAACGTCCTAGAAAAAATAATCAGACAGCAGACCTTCTGCTTCTCAGAACAAGCAAAAGGGACAGCTGTATATTTTGCTGGTGAAGATGCATTTTCCTCCTCTCCAGCGTGGGAATTGGTTGAGCAGGGAACACGGGGCTGCTCAGTCATGTGCAGGACCCACGTCTCCACCCCTCACATTGCCTGGTGCTATTGCACTCCCCAGGGCTCCCTGCTTCCCAGACCTTTTAATGCTGTTTTAGTATTATACAACCTTTGTCATGCAAGCAAGAAAACAAAGGTAATTAGTATAACTGAAATGTGTATTATAACTTGTCGGTCCCTCCAGTGTCCCTCTGCCTTTGTACTTAGAAACAAATGATGAAGGTCATGGGAATCTTGAAGTAGCCCAAATTCCCTATCTTCAAACCAGCTTCCTCTCCCCCTCCCCCTGCCTTGGCCCTGGAAACAAGAGAAAGTGTAAACAAACATAAAAACCTCCAAAGTATTTCAATAGCAAAATAACTAAAGCAGTTCTCCTAGGGGCTGGTAAATAGCAGGCAAGCTATCAGAGCCCAGAGGGGGAAAAGTTCAGCTGAAACTCTTGAGATGCAGTGTGACAAACTCCAGCCTGCTCCTGCTCTTGCACAGCGCTGCTATTTTCCCGCAGAATGACAGTTTTCAATTACCGGACTGTAGCTAAGAGCAAATTGTGCACTTCAGCAGCTGGAGTTCTCTCTCCTAGATTTTCAGACGTGGCTGGGTAAAATGTACAGGGGCAATGAAAATGGCTTTCTCTGCACAGCTAAGCAAACAAGGACAAGCCCAGAGACTGTCAGGAGAAAGAGAAAGTGAAAAGGGACAGCAAATAGGGAGGGGGAATGGCTGCTGGGTTGATTTACCCCCCTCTCCTCCCCCAGCAATGAGGCTTCAGCTGTACATGCTACAAGTGCAAGCCTGTATCAACCTGTCTGCCTAAACTTTAAAAATAATTTAGATATTTTTTTTCCTAAGCAATGGATTCTCTAAATAGTCTAAGATCTGGACCCCACTATCTTCATTCTTATACATGTAATAAATTTCCCCTTTCCCCCATTAGAGTCTCCCATTAGACCAAAAACTGGATTTCTGAATGTAAGGATGTACTTGAGCTAAAATCCATCCATGGGGGTCAACCCCTTTTGTAAAACCCAGCCAGGAGAAGGAGACAAAGCTAGGCTTAACAGGGTACTAGAGATGTTGCATTGGGTACTGTTCAACTGAATTGTGGAATAAATTGGGGGAAGTTATCCTAATAAAATATTTGTCCTAATAAAATCAAACCAGGAGAGACTCACAAGCCTTTCTCCCCCTATTCCATGCAAGGCAATTTCATCTAGATAGAGACCCACTGAAGTCTGGGGCAGATTTTTCCTGTTTCCTCTGAAGGAGCTTGGGTCTGTAACCAGCTGCAAATCACACAGCATGAAGGATCGAAAAGTGCTGGGGGGAACAGGCTGGCGGCACCCCGAGCTTGTTGATAGCTGCCTGAACGTTGTCCACAGAGTGGTCTTGATAAAATCTTTACTGCTGGGCACCTTGGGATCAGTCATTTTGATGGTTTGGGGTTGTTGTGTTTTTTTTTTTTCTTACAGCAAATCAATGTTTTAACATGACTGCATTGCTTTTCCTGCAGAAACCTTTGCCCTGTGAGAGGGGCCTCTCCTGCCCAGGGCAGCTGTGAGTGCACTTGCTAGAGAGGACAGTGATTCCCACTGCAAGGCTCAGCCACAGGCTAAAAGGCTGCTCTGTGCTTCTCCCGGCATCACCGCCTTTCACCTTCCATCAGCAGAAGTGACGTTGCTTGGAAAAAACAAAATGTTGCAAGGGCTCTGCTGTTTCAGGTGCTCTAAGGAGATCCAGTTCTTGGCTGAGCCCCGTGCCGCCCGTGATTCCTGTCCTCCAGCATGCCACCTTCACGCTTCGGACAGCCACCCCCTGTGCACAGACCCCTGGTGCAGCGCAGGACGACTGAGCGCTCAGCTTGGGAGGCTGCCGTTCTCCTGCACCCAGAGAATCAAGATAACGCTCTTCTCTAAACAACATTAAACATCTCTGACAAAGGCAAAGAACCTGGAGAAATTTCCAGTCACGTATGGCAATGTGTAGCAATGCATTCCTGCCGAATGGGAAGGGGGAAAGCAGAGGGTAGGGCTAGATGAGTACACTTAGTGGTGACATGCCGTTTTTAGACGTAATTATGTAAATTACATAATTCATCTTGAAATATTGAGGGTTTTTTCTGTATTTACTGCAATTACGTCAATTGACCTATTTATGTTATCTGACGTGCTTATCATTAAAATGGGACAATATATCCCATTAGATCCTCTTACTACATTGAATAGAATGATGATTAATTATATCATAAAAAGGAGCTGTGCTACGCATCTCTGAACATGGGATTTGAAGCTTAAAATAAAACAACAACCTACCATCATAATTTCCTGCCTTAAAACTTCATCTTACCCAGTTGGGGAATAGGCTCAGGGTTCCCCACAGAGGATTATTCTGGTCCACGTTTAAATCAATAAGATATTTAGAAAGCCGAACATTATGTTTTCTAGAACCTATTGCTGTGTGTTATGCAGAGGCAGTGTGCCTAGAGAAAAATCTAAGGAACTTGACTCATGTATATGACTTCATTACTATGAGTATCTCCTTTCAGAGTGGAGGAAAGGGGGTTTTTCCCAGCTACATTTGTTGTAACTTCTTAGAAACCACCTTCTGCTTTTCTTGTGGATTTGAGATCTCGGAGTGATCTCAAAGCGAGGAGAGCCCCGGATCTATGGAAGAGTTGGGAACAGTCTTCTCTCATTGAGCAGGAGTTAAACACAAGCTTCTCACGACTGGTGCTGATGGCCTGCCAATAACATCACTGATGAGGCTAGCACACAAGAAAGAAGATAAGCCAGCCAGCACCATAACAAGAAACATAGGAGGGAATCAGTGCTGACCAGATGGAAAATGGCAAAATTAGAAGGGGAAGAACAGTGTGTCTCCAGGGTCCTTGGATGAGGCCTAGAGCAGAGTGAAGTCCAAATTGAAAGTGGAAGGACAAAGCAGGAATAAGGTACTCCAAATTTCCCCAACACCTTCCCTCGCCTAAGACAGGCAGAGCAGCTGGGCATTCAGTTTAATTCTGTAACATAAATGTTGAGTGTCTCAACTCAGGACGAAGCGAAGTCAGCTTCACAGGTTACCCAGGCACCCTCCGACAGGATGTGTTGCACAGGGTGGTGAATGGCATCTACACTGCTTTTTGAGATTCTTGTTCTGAGTTTATTCCATCAACTCCTCTTCCCAGGGACTGGACCATCATCTAAGCTGCTGTGGTGATGCTTGCGTCCCTGAACTACAAACTAACAAGTTTTACAGTCTATTCAGCTTAATAATTGATAGCCTTTGAGAGATCTAATTCCTTTTCTTCCATGTGTGTCTCCCAGTGCATGGAAGATATTTTTGCCTGTTCGCCTCAAAGATTTTCTTTTTATATCTGACTTTGAAGGAGTCTGAATATTTCAGGCCATGTTATGGCTAGTAACACGGTGGCTCTGGGAATGCAGGATGACAGTGAGAGATGTAGTTTTAATTTCTACTTTAAATATGAACTTGAAAGTGTAAGACAGAGTCACTTACTTGATCATGTTTTTCCTAAATAAGGGCTTCATCCCCATCCTCACTTGAGCCAAGCTCTGCCTATTTCTCCTCATCTAAACCTTGTCCTCCTTCAGCCTATGCTACTCTTCAGCAATGTCTCTTTTCAGCATGGGCATGAAAGTTTAGACCTGAACATAAACTGGGCCAGAGAGAAGACAATGTGTGGTGTGTTGGGTGTGTGCAGGGAGCCAGGGTGACCGCTCAAAGGCACAACTGGGTGGCCCCATTCTCCCAGGTGTTTGCTCTGTTGGAAGCTTACAAAATGCCTTTAGCTCTTCATTTTCTGGACAATGATGCAGTCTGGTATAGGCACAGTTTTTTAGTGACTAACATGAAAGTCCCTATGCACTGCTATCACATAGTTCTTCAGAAAGAATAATGACCATATGTCCTTAGGGGACTCAGAGCTATGGAGACAAAGACTCTCAGAAAGAGCATGAAAGGGATCCATCATGTGGATTGTACTGGAGCTCGGTGCCGGTGAGGACTGTCTCCGCAGAGATGTCTGTTAAGTTTCTTCATACTGTTCCTACTCAATCCCTAACCATCTGCTGCTCCTTTGAACAGGCAGAGGTGATGGAAAGAAAAAGAGGATTATTGCAATATGCCCCCTCTTAGCTGGTCTCGCCCTCCCTCACTCGCCAGCACACAGTCCCAAAGGGAAATGTTTCAGCTCATTTTAATCCAATGGAAAGGGCTCGAGTGCATCTAAGGAGGGTTTCATCGTCATTTGTTTTACTCAATTAAAAACCTGCAGACACAGATTAGCTCCCTGCTGCTCAGTGTAGGAATTCTTTTAACACTACAGTGATTTACGATCTACCAGACAGTGTTTAACGAATGTCATCCAGAACCCAGAGATGCTTAACATAGGACTGGTCACTCGTGTTAATGAAAAATGGATTTGAGGCGACAGTCACTTGCGTGGCTGCATTTTGATAACAAATGACATTGCGGGGCCAGAGCAGAGGGAGATTTTGTAATTAATATTACAGTAGAATCAGGTATGTAACCGAGAGCTCGACTTAGAATTAAAATCAATACAACAACTGTTGGGACGTGTCACTCCTGGTCCCTAGGCCCTGAGATATTATACCAGACGGAGGAAGGGCTGATAGGGAGGTGATGACACACAGTGCATATCCATCTTGTGTTAACTTCAGGCAAGAAATTATGCTTAGTGAAACGTGTTGGCAGTTTGGGGATATTTTATTGGTTTTTTGTTAGATTTTTCTTCTTTTTTTCCCTTTTTAGTGGATGGGTGAACAGGAAGTATTATGGACAACTCTCTGTTGCTATTGCTGATTTTCTTTTCAAGCAATATTTTACACAAACCAATTACTGTGTTGCTGTGGTGTGGCAGGTTTTTGGTTTTGCTTTGTTTTCCAGTCTTCTTGCAAGTCAGAAAAAATCAAGTCTACAGTCAATGATGGTCTTGGCTCTCATAAAAATATAACGCACCTCCATGTTTCTGACAAAGCACATTGTTTCTTGCAGCAACAGGGACGTCTCAGTCTATTTTCAGCCTCCCTCTTCCGTCACCTTCCTTCTCTAGCCATTCAGATGGCCACCATCATCTCCAGAGTGGCTGTCATTCTAACAGAATTTTACCTTGAGGCATCACAATGTGAAGATGTGAAAAGGTCAAGTGGTATCTGTATTAGGCTAGCAGAGAAATTGTGTATTTCTAGGAAATTCTTCTAAAGAAAAAAAACACTGGAAATTTACAATTTAACAGTTTAACCACGATCATGAGCAAAAAGTCTGCAGCGGGTAGGGAGACAGTTTGTACTTGATCAAGATATATGATGCTTTGCATTTCACATCAATGCTGACCTTCGTCCTCTCTTGCTTTTTTTGTGTTATAAGCTAGAATTTCAAAACTAGAAGTGTAAATCCATTTTTGTTCAGAAATGCCGGTGGGGATACTATGACAATGATGGAGTTTTTCTGCACTTTCTTAAATTCAGTTATATTTAAATGTGATTATTTAGGAAGCTAGGCTAGTTTTACAACAGGTTTTAGCTCCAGCAAAACAAAATAAAGCCCATGGATCATAGTAACACTCCAAAACAACCTTAGACAGCATCTTTTTGGTCATGTTCTGTACAGCTGCAATCTGTAAACATTATGGTTGGACACTGTAGCAACCAAATACCATAGCAGCTAGTAAATGAGCAGCAATGTCTATATATCAGATGAAGGGAAATCCATTATCTGTATGCATTGCCCCGAGGCTGGAGTTCAAAGCTCGAGCCAATCTCAGAACAAAAATCGACTCAGAAATGATGCCCAAATTTCTGTCAGCGCCTGTGAGTGTGACAGAAGTGCTTGTTAACATCCACCACCAAGATCAAGGGCTGTAATTGTATCCCTGCAGCGAGGTGCCTAAATTAAGGCCTCTTCCAAAGTCCACCAAAGCCAGTAAAAAATGCCCTGACTGATTTCATTAGGCTTTGGAGCTCCTCTTAATGAAAAGCCCATCTGCTACTCAATTCGCAGGCCCCTGAATCTCTCACCTTCTCTTCCTCTACTCCCCACAAAACAAAATCATCCCTCTCATGTGACACCAGTGAACTTCTCAGCTTATTTTTGACTAGGAATACAGAGGACAAATGAAACATGTTAGTATGCAATCTGAATCACTGTAGTAGGGTTCATTATGGAGGGACTGTAGGTTTCTTGCTGTAGACAGAAATCTGGACAAACATGCTCAGTTTGGTTCTTGCTCCCTTCAGCCACAGTTCATGAATGGCTTAATCCAGCAAGCCAAGCTATCCCCATTTATTTTAATCTCTGAATATATGGAATGACCCATAAGGAAATTTTAACTATATCCTAAGAATAGCAAATGCACTTAGAAGTGAAGGTGACATTTCTTATGCCTTCTAATACCCGTCTTCATCATGCAGTCTGACCATGTGTACAGGGGGATAGGAACGGCCTCCTTCATCACTGGCCTTTAAACGAATGAGTATCTGCCAAGCATGATGGAGGAAGAGGTGATCCTGCCTAAGATGACCCTTTGAAGGTCTTTCCAGCTCTACTTTCTACAGTGTTGAGTGCCCAGGCATGTGCAGGCAGGCAGAGTTTTCAAAGAAGGAACGGAAACACCTGGTAAGCCGTGTCCAGACCGTGCTCACATGTGCGTGATACAGACCACAGTCTTCAGGGCCAACACAGAATTCTGAACAAAATGCTTTCCCATGAGAGACACACAATGGGATGTATGTCAGTTTAAGACTCTTGAACTGCAGACTGTGTTGAAATCCAATTTTTCTTCACCATATTTATGAAGAATGAGCTTCCCCTCTCCTATGACCAACCATTGCACAAGACTGGGACCATACTATGAGCCTGCAAATAGGGAGTGTGCTTTCCAGTGGGCCCTTTCCACACTTGAATTGTTTGAGCCTCTCATCCTCCAGTGCTGTCTCAGAGCATCTCCTGCTTTTCATGATTCTTGTGTCCCTGGCTGGTAGATCCCAGTTTAAGGCGAGTAGAGGCACTTAGGACACTTCACCCCAGCGTAAATGAGAGGTCCTTCAGCCAACTTGCAGATGCATGAAGTAGAAGGCTTTGGTGGTTTTGTGTTTGTGGAGAAGGAAGCAGAAGGTGGGACTCATGATGTGAGATGATCTGTGGACCCTGTGGACCTGGGATGCAGACTCCCAGGGAAAAAGGGGAAAGGGAAGGACTGTTCTGCTCTATACCTTTGTGCAAGCACACTTTTGTGGACTCTTTCCCCACAGGGCTAATGCAACTGATGATCAGCAACCCCCATGAAGAAAGGTTCTGAAGGCAGTTGGCCATGATGCAGAAAAAAAGTGGAAATATTTCCATAAGTGGTGATTTAGTGAACACTATGAAATTGAAACATATAGCAGAGAGGGCAGAAGGGCTCTGTGAGAGATACGTCCACAATTACCGATGTGACTGATGTATATATATACGTATTTTAGGCCCACCAGGTGTCTCCAACAGTGATTGAGGGTCTAATTCACCAGGGATAATTACCTTCACCCCATAGGAGGTGAAGTGTGCTCACTCGGTGAATAGCGCTGATGAAGTGCCATGCAGGGAGGCCCAAACAGATCAGTGGAAGCAAATCGTTTCTTAATAGTTTTCAGCCTGTGACCTGTACATTTCAGTAGTCTTAAATGCCACAGGAACACCAGCTCTGATGTGCTGGAGCTGCACCACCCAGGAAGGCTGGTTCGGAGAGGCAATCGGCTGCGAATGCCATTTGCTATTTGTGGTAGTACAGGCAAGGAGGGGAGCAATGAAACCTGTGGATGAGAGGGACACAGTGCATCACTTACAGACCAGACCTGAGCCATATGTGAATTTTTATCCAGATCCAAGACTTTTCCTATGGGTTTAGGACTATTATTGCTGTTCTAATACTTTCTCTTTAATGAAATGCTTTCATTTTCGTTACAAGAAGACATTGTTACACCTAAGCTGTCTGGACTGCCTACTGGACAACTGGCCTCATCATCAGAGCAAAGCTCGTGGCTCCACAACCCTTGGAAATGTGGGAAAGGCATATGTTCATCAGCTCTGAATGGCTGCCCTGGCTTCATCAAGTTGGCTAAGAACCACAAAGAAACAACATGCATTAGCACAGACTACTCCTGCCTGCTCATTGACATCTCCTAATGCACATTTACACTTGTGCCATCTTTAATCAACGGTGACAAATTTATCCAAATCCTTGGCCGGATTTGAGAGCTTTATACGTGAGAAATGCAGTTGCTCTGTTCGTTTCTATAGGGCTCAACAAACAGGAGCCGGTGACGTGAAGCGCAAGTGAGCAAGTAAGTGTGTGCATGTACTCACACAGAATTCAGGTATTTAACCTCTGGCTGAGAAAAAAAAGGACTAGGGTACTTATGAGAAACTCATGACTGTACAGTGGCATCACTTGAGTGGTTATTGAAATAATGATTTATTTTGGAGGCTTTGTATACAAACAAAAGAAGTCTGTACCTAGAATAAATTATTTCCTTTCATGGGTTAAGTCGTAAAGTGTCTGGAAGCAGAGTATTGTCAGCTGAAGGAACTGGCAAATAGATCTGAATAACGTATGAAATTTGGAGAACTTTGTGATCTCTTCAGACAATATGTGAATATGCATCAGTATGCCACGTTCTTTGAATAAATTATTCCTTTTAAATTATTCACTCAGTTCTAGTGATTGTTAAGATGAGGGGATTTTGACAGAAAGTGCTAACTAGTGAGATTTAAAAAAGCTATATACTTCTTTTTTTTCTTTTTTTTTTTTTTAGAATTTTCTACCTGCATTAGCATCACATTTCTCTTTTCAGATAACTTTTTCCTTAAACTTGTCTCTCATTCTCTTCTCTCTATCCATCACTTTCTTCCTCTTTCTTTTCAGAACAGCCTGAAGACAAAACAATTTCTCTGAAGGAGATCCTTTTAGGCTGTAATGGGATTAGGCCTTGGAGCGGAGATCTTGTTTGGATCAGCTGTTGAACTCACAGGAGTCCTGTTAAAGGCCTATTAAAATTCCATGTAATACCTCAGTAAGTAACATGCGAATCCCCAGCTCATCTTTGGGAATTAAAGTGTGCAGAGCTTACTTGGCTGCTGTCAGGAAGGTTACACAGACCTAGGACTCATTTGTTTGAAGAATAAGAGGACATCACCTGCCTATTTCCTACACCTCCAAGCATATATCACAGTTAAATATTGCAGAAGAAAACTGTTCGTTCTTGAGCTAAAAGAGCTAGAGCTCTGAGGGGACCAGACTGAAGATAACTCCAATGCAGACAACTGATCGGTGACCACGGCCTTTCCAGGGATGGCACAGAGATACAGGTGACGTGCATCTAAAAGGAAGGTTTGGAAGATTAGGTTTAATTCAGATTATTTTATCAGAAGCTATAAATTCCGCAGAGTATCTCAGGATGAGTTGAAATAGCTCTCGGCAGGATGGTATCAACCCTGAGATCTCCTAATTCCGCGTAGACAAGAGACACCATAAGAACAGACTTTTTCTCCCCTCTGCAGACACATTTTTCCTGCTTAGACTTGAGATCTGAAAGTCCTTCCGTTTCTTCAGTTGCTTGGCATTTTCAAAGTTAAAAAGTTAGGGATAGCTCTCAGAATGTGCTTGGGTAAACACAATATTAATACATTCTTATAATATATTGATCACCCAGCACTGCCTCAAGCTTTGGTGGTGCTATTATGATGCCAAAGAAATAATTCCTTCCACCCTACCAGGCAACAGCAAACTGCCAGAGCCAGAGGGGGCAAAGGAAAGCAAAGAAGGGGTGAAATGTGAATTCAGAAATAAATAGTCTTTGGTGCCTCTGAAATTAGAAGCAGCTGATCCAAACCCTGTCAAAAGTAAAAGCCCTTGCTTGATGTAAGGCTTGCACTTGCAGCTTGACAGCCGCTTCCATCTCAGACCTTTGTAACCCAAGCATGTCCTCCTTTCCCATGGCATGGCCAAGTGGTGCGCTTCAACACCCAGCCCTGCTTCAGCATTCACATGTCAATGGGGCAGCTTGTACCTCTCCTCATTCATTAGTCTTGGACGATGCTGAAACCTTTTGTGGGCATTTCCTTTTTTAAGAAGATCTCAGAGCTTTTTACAAATCTTTATTGATTAAGCATCAAAACCTTCGTCTGATGTAGATAAGTTTAATGCTATTATCCAGATTTCATGAGACAGGTTTTATTGAAGACATGAGAAGTTAACCAACTTGGTCAAGGTCAGACATCAACACGTGGTAGGACAGGGAACAGAGATGGACTTATCTGTCGTCACTCTGTGCTCTTCATATACATCACCTCTTATAACATTGTATTTCTAATTATTGGGCTTTTGGAGTATTTCAGGCAATGTTATGGATTTTGCTAACAGATATGACAAGGGAAATATATTTGCATACACAGAGAAATAATTGTACAGAAGGGTGTTATGGCAATTGAAGGTGGGAACTGGCTGGCAGGATTTCTGTGAGCTATTTCTCTTTTTCCTGTGATTTATATAGAACTCAGGCTGTCTGTCTTGGCTCCCTTTTGTAGTTTTAACCTGACTGAGGTGAATGCTCCATTCAGGAGGGCAGGATCTGCTGATAGCTTCTGTGATTGGGAAGGGAAGATTCAGAGCTGGGATAAGGTCTAGGACTTTCATATGGTTTGAAACCCTTATTTTGCCCCTGATCTTGAGGGAATTACTGTTGCTCTCTATGCCTCAGCTTTCCACCTGTAAAATGGGATCATTTGTGACATTTAGCTCTGCTGCAGAGACTAATATGGCCAAAAATGTCCGTGGTGATACTGGAATGATGGAAGTTCTTTGAACTGGAAAACTATTGGGCCAAAATTTACTGGGAGCCTGGCCATAGAGCTGATGCATGTTTCCGTGGTGGGCACAGACTCTGCGAGGAGGGGGCGGGGGGGGAAGTCTGCAGCCTTGTGGCCCAGCCCTCTGCCATTGCGTCGGCTGGTCCTCTCCTGCCCTCCTTCCCCTCTCAGGTCTGCTGCTGTGTCTGAGTAGGGCCTGATGTCCATTTGAGCAATAATTTGTCTGGAATGACCCAAATGTGCAGCTGAGCCCTTCCCGCCTGCTGCTCTCCAGCTGTTCTTGCTTGTTGAATTTTACCATGTATGAGTGCTGCAGCAGGGAGGAGGAAGAGAAGGCCTTCCTCCCCTCATCTGTCCCTCTGCAGAAGCTAAACAGGGCAAGTTAGGATTGTTGCGGCTTTTCAGGAGCAAAAGCCACCTGAAAGCTTCACAGCCTTGGTCAGGCTCCCTGAATGGGCTCGACGGGGGGATATGGTTTAACTCCAAAAACAAATGATCTTGAAGAGCATGGTCTAAGTCCTCTGAGCCAGCCTTTGCCCTAGGCCCCTTAGTGCTGCTGTGCAGGAGAAGGCTCTGCTGGTACCTGCCAGACAAGTCCTACGGCCGAGTGCCCAAGAGCTTGTGCTCGGGACGAAGCCCACCCGGCGTTTTGCAAGGAGAAGGCTGCTAACTCACAGCACCGGTGGTGCATCAGCCCTGGGCTGCCTCGCACCCCGCCTCCTCGGCTTCCCCCGGACAGCCAAGGTGGGTCCTCAAACTATCAGAAGCTGGAAGAAAATGTTATTGCTCATTAGCAGTCACGCTAGGCAGCTGTTTGTGAGCCGTGCCAGGCTATCACAGTGCTAGACTACGAAGCCGTGGAGCTGTGGGCATCCACAAAAAGGAATTTGCGTGCTTTTATCCTCAGGTACAGCCTTGCCTAGCGGATAAATTCCTTTTTCCTCATGCCGACAGGGGAGACGCAGTAAAGAGCAGAGCCTTTGCAGCGAAACGTGGAGCTGAAGCAGCGACCACCTGCGCAGCCGCTGCCTTCAGCGCTGCTGTAGATCACAAATGCCCCCTTGAGCCCAGGGAAGGGATTGTTCACACAGACGTCCTCTGTCATCCTTCGACCTTCCTCTAGCCTTCCGGTGAATGAAAAAGGGCCTTTTGTGGTAGAATTTTAAGAGATATTCCTATTCTTTCCATCCTCCCTATTTTGGTGGCTAGCTCTGTGGGCAGTGCTGTTTTGCAGAGAAAAGGAAGGCACAGTGGTTTCCATCTCCACCACCCCATGCATCCCTGCTCTGCCATGGTCTCCTCACCAGGCAATACACAGAAAATGATTTTCCATTTCCTGATCCTTTCTTCTTTGCCTCTGGCTGTGCACGGTGCTGACTACGCAGTCTTTTAAGGGCAGCTTAAATGCAGCTTCTGTTCAGAAAATGTTTTTGGGTCCCTTGTAATAGTCAGGGGGGAAAAATGCATAATTAGAAAGAGTCTGTAAGCAACTGTGTGGGGCATAAGTGAGCTCCTGTCGCCTAAGCCTCATACAATTCATGTCACCTGGGCCTTCTCTGTTCCTGCAGTTTCTGTGAAGGGCTGGCCATGTGTCATGCCTGACTCTTCTTTTTCATGAGTTTATTCTCACCCCACTAACTTCCACGAAAACTTCAGACCTACTTCCTCTCCTATGCCCAGCTAGTCCTAATAGTTAATTTGCTAATGCCGAGCTGTCACGGAGAGGCCCCAGCGTGTCAGCTCCCAGGAACTTAGCATTTAAGTGCTTGCAGTGGTTGCATCCTCCAGCAACCAGCCACTGAGCCTAGCACCTCACTGCTGCCTGGATTGCTGCATGCCACGTTGTACATTTTGATGAAGCAAATGATGCAGCATTCTGCCCTGGCAGATCATCAGATCCAGGGAAAAAACTGAATGGGTATGATAAAACCAGTGATTTAATATGATGTCTGCCCTGCTGTTCCCCAGTTTGGGGGATTCAAGTAAGTGAGGAGCAGATGGGATCTCTAGAGGGAAATTCTAGGCTTGCATTACTGAAACCAATGTAAATTTAGTACTGTATTTCTAAAGTGTTTCTGGAAAGCAGCCAGGAGTCTGAAATCTGTCCAGGGTTTTCACCTCTCTGATTCATATATATACGCACATATATTTATATATATATAGTTATATATACACACACTTATTTATTCATATATTTCTCATGGGTGGGCATATGGGGTTTCATTCTCATATGTTTGTGGTTCAGCTTGCTTTAAATGTCACCTGACTCTCCATTTGCCCTTTTTGGAATGAGAGAGAACATTAGACTCTTGACCAACTGCAACTACCAAGGAAATGCTTGCACTTCTTCTGAGAACAGGTACCAGTAACGCCAAATTTTAACTTGTATAATAACCTTCCAGGTCCCCAAACTTCTCATGCAATTTGCAATGGATAAAGACATTTGTCACTCTTCCTTTTGTGACCAACTGCCTGACACAGTGTCACCGCCAGCTATTGGACCATCATCCCTCTTCTGCCCCTTGAAGATGGCTGCACATAAAGATGCCCCCCCTTTGCTTCACAGTCCATAGTGTACATTTTGCAAAGCCCCTTGAGGAAGGCAGGAATGCTATAAGTACAAAATCCTTTTCTAGAGGTTGTTAGGGTTGCACCCGGGGTGTGGGACGTCGCTGCTTTTCATTAAAGCCCTCTCAGGCCATTCTAGAGGCAAGTTTCATCTGGCACGTTCTGCATCCTGTCCCTATGCTCCCTTCCCCAGCGGTGCACTGAATGATTTGAAAGTACTACAGCCAAGAGAAATCTTGGCCTTACCCTATCTAATCTGATCAGTTCAACAGAGCAAGAGTGATAGAAATCCACAAACCCCGCCAATAAAAAGGTTTTCTTTGGCCAGGGCTGACATTTGGTATCATCTTTATCTGTGTGTGAAAGTGATTAAAAAAATAATCAACAAGAATGTCCCTTAAAAATCAAAACTAAGATTGGATAATATAAAAAAAGAAGCTGACATGAAACAGTCTTTAGCAAGGGGTGTCATGTCCGCCGACATTCCATATTGATTTCAGGAGAAGCCTAAGGGTGGAAAGTCTTCGTGTGATTACTTGCTACTTACACTCTTGTCTTAAGGAACCTGCATAGCACCAGCACCTCCAAAGCAGCAGCGGCCTTTCAACCTGCGCTGGCAAACAGCATTTATAATGCTGTCTCATAGGGTTTTTCCTGGGTAAGAAGCCTCCTATGTCTTCAGCTGAAGATACTACAGAAGTGCTAAATGTTAATGTGATCACAAGTTTGCCAGTGTGCAAGCGAGATGCAGTAATCTGGATTTGGAAGTGAAAAATCAACATTTTTCACATCTCCTTCAAAACTATAATTTAGGCTTTATTCTTCAAGTTCAGCTTAAATGAAGCTAAGGAGTTAAATTTGGCTTCTTGCTTTGTCCTGCATTGCATCTTGTAACTTTTACTGAAAGTCCTCAAAAATTTTTAAGAAATCAATATATCCCTATTAAACATCTTGCTTTCAATAAATCAGCATTTTCCAATAGAAAATCTGTCTGCCTATTCTTATTTTATTTTTGATCAGTGTTATATTTCAGAGAAATGTATTTTGCAGTGCAGCCTCAGAAACAGGTAAATTACTGTGCTGGCTCAGATCCATAATTCGATTGGATTCATATTTTGCATTTGACAGTACAGCGGAGAGGTCATTTCAGAACCCATCGCACGAAGCCCGGGAATGGAGTTACCTGCTCTGGGTGAATTTTCTCCCCAGCCCACCCTAGACAGCCACGATGTGGCTGAAGCTTCCCGAACAGTCTCACACACACTATAGCCTCAGCGACCCTGGTCCAAGTGATTTCCACCTCTTACTTCCCATAGGAAAGCTATTCACTTTACTTAATTTCTTTATTCAAATCTGATTCTCCCAACAGCTTCAGAGGTGACATTGATTTACATCCACGCGCAGTGAGCGGTGTAGAGAGAAGTACTGGGCTCCCCATGAACTGACCCCTCGCTGCCCAGGGACTCTGACTCCATGGATAACCTTTCTTTCCCTACTTCCTTGGGACTGCCATGACCTTTCATTTCCTACGGGGAGGAGACAAAAAGGCAGCCGCCTCCCTTTGGATGGAGCTGCTGGATCATCCAGCAGATGTCTGGTTGTGTGCCACTCAGAAAATGTCACTGCCTGCCGGCAGCTCCAAGCAGGTGATTAATGCCAGATTGAGGATTTTTCTGAGCTACATTTGGATCCTTCTGTTCGTTGCAGCTTAGTGAAATGACAACCTGGCCCTCGTGCCACCGGAGGCAAGCGTAAAGCCTGGCACACAACAGAAGCAGGGGATCTTCCAGGTCTCGCGTGGGGAGGATGAAGGTCTTACCAGAGGACTGGTGAATTATAGATGAATGGGTGATTCAGCTAGGGGCAAATCCTGCAGTCATGGCTCCAGCGAGGGCTCGTGGACATCATCCTTACTCTGTTTGCTTTGCCTCATCAGCTACAAATTGGTCATTAGAAAAATGGTGCTAATTATTTGGCTGCTTCCCCCAGAAACAGATGGGTTTGAGCAGGTGCCATAGAGTATCAAAAACATTTAGGATGGAGACGTTGCAGAGTGCAAGTGACGGCTGGAGTATCAATGTGTGTGCAAGAAAGCCTTCAAGGGGTGGAAAGAAATGTGCTGTTTGAGAGATTAGATTTTTATCCTGTTAGAAGTAAGAAAAGAAGAGGGAGAGGTGAGAGATGAGGGAGGAGTGAGCATGAGAAAGTAATGCCTTCTTGAACCAAAAGATATCATAGGAAGCCTCTGTGTGCGATCGTAGGGGAGTCGTCGACTTGTCAGACCTCCACAATAGGAAGATTGCCCAAACAGACTCAAATGGGGGGTTGCCCCTTCAGGGAGTTTCTTTCCAGTCTAAAAGGGTCAAACATGATAGTGTGATGTCTCCTGATAAAAGCAAAGAAGATTCTATCCTCAGTCCCTTTAGAGGCTTTACAAAACAATATTTGTTTTAAAATACAGGTTTTAAGTAAACAAACAAAAGAATGCAGTACCCTGACCATCATTGCAAGCACGATCTCAGCCTTTTTTCAAGGTCTGGTGTTGAAAAAAGGAAAAAAAAAGTCAGCACCTGACTTTCTTTCCTCCCTCTTCCCAGCTCCTCAATATATTTATCTTTTCTCCGCTTCCTCCACATCCTCAGGCTGGTTGCCTGCACTGCCATGTGAGGGGCTGTTCCTTCAAGCTGACAGTTCCTTTTTGCAAAGTGAAGCATTCCTAAGTTGTTGGTGCTGCTGGTTTCTGTATTTTAAATCTTTGATCTCATGACTGAAATGAGAGAAAAGAAAATCAAGGCTTTGGCTAAATTCCCAGCCCTGTCACTTTCTGACCTTGAGCCAATCACATGAACTTCTAATGTCAATATTCCCATCTGTTAAGCCTCACAAAGATGCTGTAAAGCAAAATTAATAAATTGTATTGGGATATCTACACTTACAGTCAGTAGCATTTCTTTCATGAGTAATCCCATCGACTTGTGTGCAATCACATTGAATAAAGTATTACTCATCATGAGTAAGGGGCTAAGAATCCAACCTTTCATATTTGTAAAAAGCTTGGAGATTTTTGTGGAAGAAGTTGGAGAGAGAGGAGTTCTCTCGGATCCAGCCTGTCCTTCAGAGAGCTCCCGAGTCCCTGCCCGCAGCGCTGTGTGTACCCTTGAGGAAGATGCTGCCCTCGGGAAGAGCCAGCTTGGCTGCTTGCAGAAAGGACAGTGTCAAACTTTGACAGCGATACACTCACAGGAGAGGGTGCGGTGGGAAAGAGACAAGGACATTAACTTGGAGAATGAGAGGCTTTTCTACCCCCAGTCCACCTGCTTATCATGGTGAGACAACAGCTAACATAAGCAAAGCTAGAAGAGCTGCTGACAATTCCCTGCTGATTCTTTCCTCTCCCTCTACACACAAGAAAATATAAGAAATACCTGACTTCGATAGCAGCTGTCAGGCACGGGTCATCCTGCCAGACAGAGTTCTTAAGACTTTTCCCAAGGCAGACTGTAACTCTGGAGGGGGGCGAGGTGGTGGAACTGGGAAGGCAATGGAGAAGGGCCGCGCAGATGACCAGCCCCCCAGCAGTGATGTGCTCTGGGGCTCTCAGTGTCACCTCTTTCCCACAGGCATCCCTGTCAAGACCTTTTCACAGGGAGTTACTCCACCTGTGCCAAATCAGATGCCAATAGTGCCTTAATCTGTGCCTATGGGGTGTGTTTATGCTCTGGCAAGCTAGATCAAAATGCAGATGCCCACTGATGAGTTTTTGTGTCTGGCCCAAGCCTGGTTTCTGTTCAGGGTTCTCCTAGGACTGAGATAAGCTCATGGAAGTGTGGCTGTTTTGGCATCAGTATCTCACTTCATTGTAACTCCTGTGCAGCAATCGCAAATTTTGGCTGTTTTCAGTATCTCTGGTATCTGATGCTGGAGAGACCAGGCCATCACCTGGAATTCAACTGACAGCATTTAAAATTGCACAGATACATCCTTGCCACAGCAGAAATAAAGTCATAGTCCCCAGGTCTGGGTTTTGACGCAAGTCATAAAACATCATCCATTTATATGAGCAGAGGGCTATATCCCATCAGACCTGTTCACAGGAGAATTCAAATGGATTTGCATCCCTCCCACAAATAGAAAAAAATGGATAGGTCCTCTTGTGTGTTCATAATTTTAGCAAGCGTAATGCACTAGTATCTACAATCAATATGCTATGCCCTGACAGCACATGTGATAAACAGAAGGGAGCCTACCATGGTAACTGATGCATATTTTATATATTTGGCCTGATTCTGATAGCTTTTTTGCTTGTGTAATCCTCCTCTCATACCTGTTTGAGTCCATGTGAGATCAGAATTGGGTTAATTGATTTGTGCTTCCACCAGCATAAGCCTGGAAGCTTAAAATAATCTCCAAGATCTGATGTCTAACTGCATTGGGCACCTAGCATACCAGTGTCTCCTATAGGCTTTGGAAGAAGACCTTAAATCACTTGGCTGATAAGTTAATTCTAATAGCTCACTTAACAGCTCACTTAACAAGTACTCCTTCATGGATATATATCCCTCATGACAATATCTAATGTTAAAGCAGTGTTCTGAAGCATATAGGGGAAGTTAGGATCAGAGTCAGAAACTGGTGAGGTTATATGGGTCTCAGCCCACTGCACTAGCTACAGGACAATTTTGGCTGTGTGCAGAAGTGCTGCTCGAGGTACTTCATCTCTTCGAATGACCTGGGCAATTTCCTTCCCCATTTCCCCGCTACTGCAACTCTTCAGACTTAGATGTGTCCTCTTTAAGGAAAGTATTGCCCCATTTCTTTCCTGTGGTTGCAGAACTAACACAATGAGAAATGACTTTATTTAAGCACTCTTCAGAGGCTTAAGGTTGTCATTACTGCCCATGCTTTCTTCCTCGGAGAAATTCAGGAAACTCTCATCGTTATTTGCCTCAAAGCAAACAAGCAGCTGGAAATGGCACAGGTTAGTTATGTTTAAAGAGAGAAATTGTCTCCTTTTATTTACTCTGTTTTCTTCTTAATTTGCTTAAGTGACCTTTTTCTCCATTTAATGCTGTAAAGAGCAAACAGAACAGCTGATTGACCTGGATATCTTTTATTCTTAGATGTTGAACTCCAGGTACTCACATGCAGTTCAACTCACTTCTCTGGGGTTTCAGTCTGTTTTTTTCAGCATAAGCGAAATAAGAAAAACAAGACCACTGTTCATTTCTTTACCTTTTCTTTCTCTTGCTCTTCTACCACCTAGTTACCCCTGCAAGATGGTGACACCCCGGTATTGACATTTTTCCTATGTAAGACAAGAAAGCCTGCCTTACCTGCAGAATTTCTCATTCTTGTCCTTACCTCCTTTGGCCCCTATCTATTTCTGCAATGCTTTCCTTAAGTTGCTGCTCCCAAATTATTGTGTTTTCCAGGGCAAAAAACCCGTGCAGCTGATGTTACAAAACAAGGGAGGAAATATAGTATCTCTCAAAACAGCTTTACATTTCATCCAGGTCTTTGATAACCACTGTGCATTGAATGCGTATCTTCTGCTGAGCTCCCCACAGTAGCACACATCTTCTTTTGTCCCCTAGAGGATATGATTCATTTGTATATGAATAGTTTCAATTGTTCTTCCCAAAGCATGTTATGCATGCAACAACCTCAAAAGGATTTTATTTGCCATTGTATGGCTCACTTACATCCTTCTCTGAGGTCTGTCTTAAATTAATTTCTTGTCATCTTCTCCAGACCTAAGTGACCTAAGAAGAAGATGGGGGAGGGAGGAAATCTCATTCTTTGAACAAATGTTGCCCTTTTCCACTATACCTCCCCATCCTCAGGCCCTTAATACATACCTGTAACAATGCTTGTCCTGGGAGTAGTCCCTGGAGCACCTCCCACTATTAACCTCTTTCCATGCTGAGAATTGGACTTTTTATTACAGCTCTTTGATTTTTATGTCATAGCTTGTTTTCAATCCATGAAAGAACTTTTACCTCTTACCTTAAGGTAACCCACTAAGCTTTCCTTAATAGCTCCTTGTGACGGCTTTTCTCAAAAAATCTTTTGAAAACCTAAATAAATCACCTCTGCTTGTTCAGAGGTATCCATTATTTTTGTTAACATTTTGAAATGCATTAAAATAGACTGAGAAGCACCACGATTTACCGTGACAGCCTCTGTGCTGGTTTGTCCCAAGCATCTGGGGGCATTGTAACTCTGTCTTCAATGGTTTTTCTCTTATCTTTCCCTCAATTGAAGTAAGGCTTGCCAGCCTGTAATTCCTTCATCTCCTTTCACACCTTTATTTAAAGATGGATACAGCACTGGACACTTTACGACCCTCTGGCATGAGTTCTGATTTTAATGAAAAAAGTGACAGGCTTTGTGCTAATAGCTCTACTTCTTTGCTCTCTCGTTCCTTCTGAATTTGTGTCTGGTCCCAGTGACCTATAGAAAATTGATGGTCTCATCCAGTAGTCTTTACGTGTGTGAGTAGGTCCATTAACTTCAGCAGCCCCTCGTTAACTTCAAAGAGCACATCTGTAGAAATGAGTGCTCTTCGATCAGGTCTGTTCCTCCGTCTATCATACTAAGCATGAATGTTTCCATGCCGACTTACACTTCATGAATTGTTTTATTTTGGGAGGGTTTCTTCCACTTCTTCCCCTTTTCTTGCCATTTTTTGTTGAGGTTTGGGCATGGATGGTTTTTTACTGCATATGTGTGTGGTCTGCATTACAGCAGGTATCTAAGCCTTTGTATGAACTGTAGACTTCCCGCACACATCCTTGTCCCTCCCTGGCAGTATGTCACCTTCATTATCTTGAAAGGAGAACTACAAAATGAAGACTTTTCCGTCTTTCCCATGGAGACTTTTCTGTCTTCCCCATGGAGACATGTATGTTTTTAAAAAAAAAAAATAAATTACTGTTTCAGTTTTGTCTGATATGTTTCCTCTTAGGGCTTGAGGATTGAGGGAATTCAGTGAACCAGAAAGTAAATGCGATTGCATTCCTAGAGTAAAAGGTATAAAAAATACAGAAAGGTATAAAAATACAGGAGAGTGAAAAGCTATTTAGGTTAAGAAACGCTGGTAGCACAGTAGTTCATGGGTATAAAATGTCACAGGTGGACCAAACACTAAAAGAAGTATTATAAGAATAAGTGGAGTAACTCTTCAAATAATGGAAAGGGGACAGAAATCAGGCTGCCTATAAGTTGGTGTTTGATGTGTTTCGGATCAAGGTTATATATGTGATTGCCTGAGATGGCAGAGAACTGGATTTGATGACACAAGAGATTTCTTTCACCTTTTTGTCCCAAAGTTTCTGAGACTTAAGTAAGGATGATGCCCTCTGTGGCAGCTGATTTGGACTATGGTTAAAGAAGAATAGTTGGAAGACAGACGTGTCATTAATTCCTCTGGTATTATTGCTGCCTTACATGCTACAACCTTGTTCAATTGGACTGAATGATTAACCAAGAATGTGGATAATCCTCTCCAGTTTGCAATTTAGGATGGATGCAGACAACCCAAAGCCTTGAGCATCTTTGTGTCAAGACAAGTGCAAGGTCTGCAAGATGGTGACCTGTATCCCCTAGAAACAACGCAAAGAGTAAGAGAGTGTTTTACAGAGAAAAAAGGAGTAGCTGAAGGATGTCACCAGAAGGGAAGCATGAATCACAGTTCCTCTCTTGCTGGTCCTTATCCTTTTGTCTTGACAGACTGTCAGGAACTGCTTTTCTCCTTTCCTCTCCACTTTCTCACATGGCATCTTCACAGTCAGCCCTTGGCAAAGGCTTTTTGGTGGCCATTCATTAATTCTGCTGTGGCCTTTAGTAATGTCATCTTGGCTCAAACGTTTTCTTGAAATACAGTGCTGCAGATTTCCCCAAATATCGTTGGCATGTTATATGGCACTGGGGTAATGCTAACTCTCTTAAAACATAGATGAAGCAAACAGTGCTAATTTATGCCTTGCTTTTTATTTCCAACATAATTTTGATTTTAATGTCCCGTCCTCGCCACGTCAATATCTTTTCACTACTGGCATGTTAAAACAAAAAGTAAATATTTCATTTTCCTTTCCTTCACTAAGATGCTCACCCAGAGCATCTGGGAGTATGCAAATGAGACATAACTGGGGGATGCTGCTTGGGTGCTTTATGGGACATCGGGGCATGAGGATATAGCCCACAAGTGTCAGCGTGAATGGAAAATTAGCTACACTGGGTAGTGATGTATGATTTAATATAGCAAACGATATTTACAGTAAAACAACAGCTCACAAGAATACATTGCAGAAATGTAGACTCTGCCTGAAGGATCAGAAAGGTTTATTTATTTAAGATATAAAAATCAAGCCGCCCTTCTGCTTTATTCTGCTGGGTATACGGAGCAGGGCAGTGGCCTATTGCTTTAACTATGATGTATTCCCCTTCCCCACAAAACCCCTACACACTTTAAATAGTAGGCTATCATAATTCTGGATTTCTCATAATTTGAACTGCAGGTGGTGTACAGAAATCCTGCATAAGCGGCCACTGAACACGAGTAAGGCACATTGCCTTGGAGGGGCATTGAATCTGGCCTGGCTGCAGATGTGCAGCTCCTGTGTCCATCAGTTTCATCATCCTTTTGACAGGCTACGGATCTGACCTAATCCCAGAAACTGGGACCAAATTAGTGGTGATTCTGATGTCCAGTTGAGATGTTTTCCCATTATACGCTGCCTCTAAGGGGTTTCGAAGCAAAACTTAGAAGCAGACCCAGGACTGGGCTTAGTCACCTGGAAATGGCTTCTTGAAAAATCTTACTTCTGACAGCCAAGATTATTTTGGGCAAGAAACCCACTTCAGCTGAAACCTTGCCCCTGTTGGAGTCTACAGCACTCACACTCCAGTGGGACAATGGCTTATGAAGAAACACTGGAGTCTGTTTCTGAGGCACATTTTCCTCCTGAGGAGCTGGATTTGGCATTCCTTTCTGCAATTAGTTCCTATTTTCCACCTATTTATTATCTTAGTAATTGAAAAAACATGGCCAGGCAAGCTCTAGGTAGTGCTGCCAAAGCAAAGCTGATAGTTTCACATGTAAGCCCACATGCATTTACATGTAAGCAAACACTTTCTGCTGTGATATAACTTGAAGAACAAGACAAAACAAATATAACCTTGAGATTTTCTTTCTTTTTCTTTTTTTTTTAATAAATAAGTGACTTTAAACAGTGAGATCTTTTCTATCCTTCCCCCCAAACCCACTGAACACAGCAATTTATTATCTGTGCAGCCACCTGCCAGGGTGCTGGAGAGCCATGGGGAGAGCCTGGGTTGGGGATGCTGGAGGAGCCCGGCTGCGAGCTTATGGGAACGGGGCGCAGGTCCCTTCCACTCCATCAACCTGCCCAGCAGGGTCCTGGCTCCCCCTCCTCTTGCACTTTATTTCAGTTTTTAATGTTTGCCAGTAGTGTGCATGGTGAAATAAAACATGAAACAGCTCAGTATGTGCTGTAGACTGTTTGCTGGGGATCCAGCACTCAATTTGTCTCTGTACTTGCCTTGTACAATGGGTAATTTAGTAGCAGCACTTAGATACTGAGGTGATAGATGCCTTGTAAATACAGCAGATAGATTAAGTTATTAGTGTAAATGTGAAAAAAAAAATCACAGATAGGGAAGGCACTGAAGCTTTACCCCTCATACGGTCCATGGAGGATGTCAGTGAATGCTCAGCAATCCTTTAAAAGCGGTGCCCAGGCTTGGAACTGAGTCCAAGAAACCTTTACATAAACTGTACAACATAAGGGAAGGAAGCTAGACCATATTTTCCCACCTTTTGCCACTCCTGGATTGGTTGTGTCTTATCACATCTGACGTAAGCTAGACCAACCCATCCCCAGAACTGCCACCTTCCCCTGGCAGCTCACAAAGTGGTGCACAGAGCTTGCAGGAGAGAAGCGGCCTGGGGGAATCTCAATAGCGTCATGTCTTAGTGAGAGGGCAACGAGAAAGGTCTTTCTGCTAAAGCAACCGTAGTCTTAGGAGTGAAAGAGAAGGAGATGTAAAATAAACCTGACCCTAATCTGAAGCTGTGGGGAGGAACTGCCTCCGTGCAGTAGCTTTATGCTATCAAGTGTGCAGCTGAAGCCTTTGCAGTGTGTGGCTGGGCCCCCTGCGGTGCTTTTCAGCTGGCTCTGTGCAGCAACAGCGAGACTGAACGCAGCGAAGATGCTAGCCCTGCCACCCACTGCAGGGGTGAGCCCCGACTTGGCAAGGGGTGGGGAAAGAGTCAGCTTCGCTTCGTAGAAAAAAGGAAGATGCCAGGGTCTGCCAATAAGGAAAATCTGACTTCTGTATCAGAGCATCCCTCCGCTCTGGAGCGTGCGTAGTGGGATTTCCTCGGGGGGTCACTCCCCATTTCAAGCTCTCGGGGCTGGGGAGGAAGCACGTGGAGCATGCGTGGCAAAGCAGAGCTCTGCTCACATCAGGGCATTGCAGTGACCTCCCTCTGGGCCCCACACCAAGACCAGGGTCTCTCAGGCCCCCAGGGAAGGACCTCATCAGCAGGAGCTGGGTAGCAAACCCTTGGAGAGGATTATGGAATAAGCTGCCACAGGGGAGGGAGTCTCACAGCTCCCTGTTAGTGAGAAGCTGGTTTGTGCCCTTGAATGACTCTCTTTGAAGATTGTGGGGAGGATTGGCTGCCGAAGAGCTGCTTCTGTTCTCACAAATCTACGTTTCTTCTCTGAATCTTGCGCACTCACTCACTTTGGCGCTCAGCTCCATGTGCTTTTGTATAAATGCAAATCATAACAGTTTTAAATTTACCACCCTTCTGTTTCTTGTTCACTACTACTTTGGAGACAATTCTGATTGGACTTGAAGCCTGGGAAAACTTTCATTCCCTTGAAAAATAATAAATATTTCTAGGATATATTCATATTGCCCTTCTTGTTGCAGAGAAAAAAGGAGGGGACTGCAGAGATGACAGACAATTTTCTCTCTTCAGTATGAAAACTGAATGGGAAGCTACTTTTCCTGTTTGCATACAATAAACGCCCTTCTTTCATGCAACTCCTTTAATCAGGTTTTGTGATCAAATTCTGGCCTGTTTTGTTTAATTCACAGGGCTGGTTTTACGTATGCTTTGCAGTGAGAAAATGTCAATGACACATGGAAATGCTGGTACTTGCAAAGCAGCAGTTAAACGTTTGCTGGCTGTAAGCAGAGACAAGCAGGGCAGCAGTCAGTCCGGAGGAGTGAGGGGATGGGGGTCTGTGTTGTGTCCACAACAGCGTCACACGGCGGGGAAAGGGACTATATTGAGTGAAACATGGGAGCAAAAAGTCACCTTCAAAGCTGCATGTGGGAGAAACTTGGACTCGTCAGCAACATCTTGTGAAGCTTCCTGGCAGCTTTTCACTCCTCCTTTCCACTGGTGTGATGACTTTGGCTGTCTCAGGACTGAGCAGGCAGGCCCTGGGTGTCTATCAGTAAGAGTATTTGCCTGAATGTTTTCACACTCCTGACGTGTAGCTGAGTGTAGGGATTGTGCTAAATGTGAACAAACACAACAAATAAAACAGCCTGGGGGTAGGGCTGTGAACTGTGAAGTTATAGGGTGTGAAGTTACAGCTAGGACAGTGAATGAATTTGAATGGGGAAGAAAACTAGATGTGCACACATACAGCTTCATTTAGCAAGTCGCAATCAGCAGAGGTGCTCCAAAATTTGGGTGGACATCAGCACAACTGAAATCACATCGAGGCAGTGCCATTGCGTTCACGCTTACCCTTGGATGGTGGGGCGCTCCTGTGAGAAAGGGCAAACTGTTTAGAGTGACCCTGCATCAGCCCGTTAGCAAGAGTGAATCTTCCTGGCTCGTACAGATTCTGCCCAGGACTTAAGAGCAAATAAAGAAGCCTGAAGCTTGCCAGAAACTGATGATACCTCAGGGAAAGAAAGTGCAGAGGAAAAACACAGACACTCTACAAAATGACTGTGAGAGCTTTCCAGGCAAATACCTGTAGATGAACAAAGACTCCCTGGCACAAAATAAAGATGGCTCTGGTGAGTCTTTATGACATTACTGTGCATGGCAGGAATTACGAGGAATGTACAACTATATGTTCCTCGTGTATATATTATACGTATTAAAAGCAAGTGCTTGCACCATTAATGAACAAGAAGAGAGGAGAAAAGAAAAAAACAGAAAGCGAGGACTCAGTTGTTCAGAGCAATGAAGGAGGAATGTTCTTATATCAGTCTCATTGCTTCATAAAATAGAAGGGAACTGTGGCAGTTCTTCCCATCCCAAGCATCCTGGGGCTGATTCTGATAATTTGTGCATCATTTACACCTATGTATCCAATCAGAAGATGAAATAAGTTGAGATGGCAGCTAGACCCATTGATGGGGGGAAAAAAAGTACATTAATTGCTGGGTGCACAAGCTTAGTACCCTGCATAGTACCCTGAGTAGGGTAGGTACAACTTTGAGATGGGTTTATGTGTCTAAGCCACTTTGCCCATCCTGCCAAAGCAGTCCTGTATGCTCCTTCTCCTCACCCGTACCCTGGGAGCGTGCTTGGGAATCATAACTCCAGCACACTTTGTATGGGCAGTGCTGCTCACATGTCCAGGAGACACATCCAGTCAAATAAACAATTCAAAATCACTTAGAAGCAAGCAGGGAAATCAGTAACATCCATCATGGATTTGTCATGCACAAATCATTTGAAAATCAATCTAATTTTCCTTTGTGGTGGGACAACAGGCCTTGTAGGTAAAGAACACGGAGCAGCTGTGGTATACCCTGATGTCAGTAAGGTTTTTGATAATTCTTTTTCATGTAGCGTTCTTGGAAGCAAACTAGGAAGCATGAAAGCAATTTAGATGTCGTGCCAACGGGTATCTAACCTATACTCTGAGTGGCTGTCTGTCCTGAAGCAAAAGGATTCATGGGAATGGATTCTGTAGAAATTGGTCCTGGCAGCAGTTCTGCTCTATGATTACATCACTGGTCTGGATGAGAGAATGGAGCTCAGTAGTTTAATACAAAAATGAGACTGAAAGGGCTGGCGATGCATAAAAGCACAGGAGTTTTAAATGAGTTTGACATGAGGGAGGTGGGGTCTGAGAAGGACATACAGCAGGTCAGTAGGGAGAAGTGCAAGGTTCAGCACTGTAATATTCAAATGCATAAGTGCATGGGAAAAATTAGCAAAGCAGAAGTTCCCCAGGCAGGGCCCTGGGGTTTACTGTCTATCAGAAGCCAAATATGACACTCCAAACATCATGCTACACTATGTAAAGGAAGCGTACGGCTGATGAGACACAAAGTGATCCTCTTGCAGTTAGCTACGGTAAGACTGTTAGCTGGAGGACTTTGTGCTTCCAAGAAAGGTGTCCAGGTTGAAGACAATCCGGAACAGAGCTATGAGGCTGGCTAGAGGTCTGCTAAAGCCTGCCTTATGTAAAGACAGCATGATATGCCTGGTTGTCTTCCAGAAGTGAAAGGGAGTGCAGCATGACAGTAATTCTTGCACTGAGATAAGTTTGTTACAAAAAGGAAGGGGACATACTATTCTCCATGTTCTTATGGGGTGGCTAAAACCCCAACGTTCCCATAAGGGAATTTTTTTTTCTTTCTCATAGGACAGATTGAGAGACTGGAATGGGCTGTCTGGGTGGGGAGCATGGGATGTGACATGCAGGAGATCATGTCACAAGCATGACTGCTCTGCCTTGTCACAGGGACAGGGACAAGACAAAGTCCAGCAGCCTGTTCCTACCCTGTGATTCTGGGACTATAGAAGTCATGTTCTCGGATTTTGTTGTTGTTGGGGTTGTTTTGCTTGGCTGATTGTTTCCTGGAAGACATTAACTCAAAGTAAAACACCAATAATCACCTTACAGTATTAAGAGTTTACCAAACTGAGGAATTTCCTTTCAAAAAACGTCCTTAAGGAGGACAGTCAATGCAGTTTATGAGGATAAGAAAAGCCATCTAGGGAGCTAGTACAGGGAAGCTGCTCCTGTGGCTAGGATGCTAACTAGGACATAAGTGTTAGGTTTTATTTGTGGTGTTCTACCATACATGTCTTGCGTGCTCTTGAACAAGTCTGCTCAATCAGTAAAATGTAACTAGTATTACCTTCTGGTTTGGATATCATGCTTAAAGCATCTCTGAATTCTGCCAGGGGCTTACATGTTATAAAATGAGGGTTCATATAAAATACCTAAGATAGAGAAGTGCAGATATAAGACTCTGTAATCATTTTTACATGGAGAAAACATATACCTAGCCTGATAGTCTGTCTCCAAATAGAAGCTAAGTAAAATGGTTTATTTAGGATGATTGATTATAGGAACCCCACTCATACATCCCAAACATATTCTACAATCACATCTTCTTTTCATTTGTAATGGCTGAAAAGAATTTTCATCTCTTCTCCCCCTTGTGATTTATCATTTCTGAGGCTAAGCCTGTTATCAACATGGGCTCACTCTAGAGCTCCCATAACACATTAGCATGTCTTATTAAACCAAGGCTGTGGTTAGATCTGCAGAAATAGCAGTGCTCTGTCTAAAGAAAAAGAAATAATAAAGGATCGAATTCTGCATTTATTATTTCTTCTCCTGTCAAAGATCTCTTTGGAGGTTGACGGGCCTTCTGCTGCACTATCAAGGGCCCCATATAACAATTTAGGTAGCATTGATCTAATCAGGCTTAGCCCATCTAAGATTTAGGTACTTGGTCTAAGACAGATTCTGCCAGTGGACAGGGCTAGGTATTTCATCCCGCTTGATGGTACATGTTCAAGATAGATCAGAAGAATTGTCCCAGAAGTGCCCATCTTTGCAGCTGCTTTTATAGGAGTCCAGCTGCTCAGCCTGGATTTAAGCTGACCAGATTTTAGACAGCTAATGTCAAGTATGATTAAATTAGTGTTTGACTCAGAGCCCATCAGCATAAACAGGAATCTTTCTGTTGACCCAAGTGAGCCCTGGGCCAGGTTTTGATGTCATGAAAATACGTAAATCTAGTACCTTTCCTCCTTCCAGATCAGGGTGTCAAGATGTTGTTCTTCACTTATACCTGTTATTCCATTGCCTTTGGAAATGATGACAAAAAGGCCCAATAACCGGAATGAGAGACTTGTCTGAGGCAGAGCAGCAGGACTGGGCCCAAAGAGCACCATTTTGGAATTAATACAATGATAAATGACAGCTTGCTCTGAACCCCATCAAAAGCAACAGAAAGATTCCCAATGGGAGTTAGTTCAGATTGTATGTTAGGCAACAGAGATGATCATTTTACCTTTGCAGATGAATCATGGTTCCTGCGGGCTTGATTTTACAAACTTCCTACAGAGATCAAAACTAACTTATCTGAAATGTGATCCTCTGCGTGATACTAACTGTGCCGGTTTGCCCCAGTGGGATATAGCTTCCTGTTCATTATAAGGGTCCTTCTTCTAATCCATCTCTACAGAGGTGTCTTAAAGAGCTCAAATAAGTGATTAGAGGTATTCCTGCTGTCACTTTAACACACTTCCACAATCAAAATGAAGTCCCAGGTTCCAGTCATCTAAAACAGACCCTTGGTGCCATGGGAGTGGGCAGGCTCCAAAGCCCTCTGGGAGATAGTATGTACTTAGAGCAGCATTAACACCCATGCTCTTCTTGATCTGTCTTTGATTTTGTTTTAATTTTTCTTCCTGAGCCAGGTATAATGCAAGTTAGCATGGTCTTCTGGCTGCAGCTGGGAAGAGTCTGCATGTCCAGGGGAGGAACTGGTATCAGGAGATGCTAAAGGTCTGAACATTAGTGGTGACCCCCTTTGAATTGCAGCCCAAGATGCTCTATTGCCCAATTATCTCTTGGGACCATGATGTGTTTGTTGCCCACAAGAAAACCCACTTTAGGAAACACCAAGGATTTCTAGATAGTGGAAAAGCAGCCAGTTAGAAATCTCAGAAGAAGCCTCATCTTGTAAGATTGACTTCTCACATGCCAGAAACCTGTCATCTCCAAAGAGACCTATCCCTTGCTAGTAATGATTATCAAGAGGAGGTGGGTTGTGGCAGGAAATCAAAGCAGAGGTGGAAGGGATATGCTTCAGTTATCCACCTCTGTGAGGGGACGGAAAGACAAAATGATTGAACAAAAGGCTGGCTTCTCAGGGAGGAAGGTAGCATTCCTCCATCCCTTGTGAAGCTTAAGATGGCTGGTGCAAAAAATATCACCATAATGACAAGGAAGAAGATGAATGGATGAGAGAGATCCTAGCTTATTCATCTCCCGTTTCTCAGAAGAGAAAAATACCTAAAGATGGAGGAACCAGGTGTGTAGCAGGTGTAAACAGACAGGACCTAGTCATCCCCTGCAGCTACACTGATTCACCCTAGCTCAGAACTGGGTGTCCTGGTGCTTTGTTGGTGTCAAAGCTTTGCCTGCAGAAGGGAGCTAACTTCTTTCCCTGGGTGACACGGGGATGTGAATGTCAGGATGCTGCTGTCTTCAGGAGTAACTGAACTCCAGAACTGGGCATGTAAGACCCATCTCACACACTCAGCTGGGCTCCAAATGCCGCAATTCCCTTCTCGCTTAAATCCCCGCAGAACAACACACACTGCCTGCACAACGCTGCTGTTTCGGGCTCAGCCAAAGAACATAGGGACCTTTAAAAACTGAACCAGATAGGGCACATCCCAAGGTAAACAAGCCTAGCTATTACTGGTTTCTAACTTTCAATGGTCAAAGGCAGAAAAAGGAGCACCTTTTCTACAGCATCTCCTTCCCCCTGTGTAGATGGGAATGTTAGCAGCTGCCAAAGACCCTACAGCTGATCAGAGCCTGGAAGCTGCTGATGTACTTTGTTATTGTAATTTCTTTTTCATTGTTTCCTGTGGAGCACAACCACGCTGTCCAATCGCCTGTGGCAGCAAGCAGGTGAAATGAGGCATCAAGGTGAGAGAGAACAGAACATCTAAAAAAAAAAGTCCCACCAGCTGAAAATGCATTAGTACTTCTATTTTCCCCCTTTCCCACACTCCCTATCGTGTTCATCTTCCCTCTACTGCTGCCTGGGCTTTTTGCAAATGTGTTGTGAATAACAAACAGCCCCACAGGCAGTGGTGTTCTTTTGGACACAACTGGTAAGAGGTCCCTGAGTATCCTCCACAACCAAGAGAAACCACCTCCATGTCAGAAAATCAGGTCCTGCTTTAGAAACCAGCTTGGCACCCTGAAAAACAAGTGTTTGAAAGGCTGGTCTTCCTATGGACCTGCTCCTTGGGTATGGGAGCCAGCGTCTAACATAGCAATTGCTCCTATCCCTCAGCAACCAAACCTTTTCCTATCCATCCTCTATCCAGATGCTGCTTTGTCACGCAGCTGCTGGGAGCGTATGTTTGTTTACTCTACCTTTCCACTCAGCTGGTTGAAATTTGATGCTGAGGCAAAGAAACAGATAAATAGGCAAATTAGGAAATGTTATTATTTAATCTTACTTCCTTAAGGAATACTCCTCACCCCTGAATCTGCTTCTATCCCACAGCACTGTTGTTGTTATTTTATATCTCTTTTATACCTGTTATGTAAAGCTAGTCATGATTTTTCTTCCCCTAACTGAAAGGATAATTTCTGTATTGGCTAAGTGCTATATCTGTGCCTCCTTTCCCTGCTGAACGATGATGCCTGGTACAAATGGGTACAAATGGGCTTAATTCTTTCTTCTCACCATCCCGTGCTACGCACCAATGTCCTCAGCACTCCACTGTAGTTGTCCTTGAGCGCACACCTACCCAGGTTGTATAAGGAAGTTTGCCTTTCTCTTTTACTCTCATTGTAGGGCAAGAGTGCGAATGAAAAGTACATACTGGGAGAGCAGAGGGTGTGTAGGATCTGTCTCTCTGACCAATGGCTCATGTTTCCTGAACTACTTCACGCAGTGACTCAGCCCACACCACTGGCATGTGTTACGCAGGCTTGGGAGCAGGCAGGGTTGGATGGATAAGCAAGAAATGTGGTAGGCATGGACCTGGGCAAGGGGGACGCACCCCTTCAGAGATGGAGAGCTAGGTCAGGCTGTGAGCATTCATAGAGTAGACAGAGCAATCCGCTTTCTTTAGGGCAGTTTGGAGTTTTGCTATCGTGCAATTTGCACATGGTAGTGTCTGGAAAACGAGAACGGCTGCCCATGGGTCAATGCAAGGCTCAGCTTCCTTTTGACCCTTCAGTTCTTGCCTATGGTTTGAGCTGTTGCTTGAGGACTTGGGGTAGTACTTCCATCCTGCTGGGAATGAAGTTCAACAACCCATGGGGACTAACCTGCTCCAAGGGAAGTCCTTGAGAGTTGAAGCCTCCTGTAATTTCCCCATCAAGTTGGTCCTGTCTTCCTGGCTCAAAACTGTTACATGAGGTACTGAGGAGGAGGAGGAGGGAGAGGGAAAAGAAGGGGCAAGCGCATCAAAAGTTTAATCCTCCACAAAGAGTTCAAATGCAAAAATCTAAAGATGTATCACAAACAAAATAAAGCTCCCTGAAGTATTTGTTTAATATTTATCCAGTTCTGAATCCTTGTCTTGGCAAACGGTCTGTTCTCCCTGTGAAGTGAAAGGGCTGTGACTGCTTGCCAAGCGTTTGAAGACTTCAGAACAGTACATGGGAGACTGTATCTCAAGGATGGAAGCAATGCAAAAGCCTACTCCCTGCATCCCAAGTCACAGGTGAAAAATGTTCGAGTTCAGCTAACAAAAAACTCTGGTATCTGCATACACTTTCATATGGGTACATCTTGCATCTGTTCATTTCTTGAAAGAAAAGCATCCTGGCAACTGTCTGTAGAGTCCCTGCTGTTTTGCATCTTGCCATCTTTTATTTCACCATCATCATCATCATCACCACCATCATTATTATTAATACTGATATTAATATTACTTCCCTATAAAGTTGCAGCTAAACTGCTGGCTCTGAGATTTAAAGTCTTCATTTCTTCAATGAAAAAGCCTCATGGATCTGAGCCAAAAGCCAGCAACTGGGATTTATTTAACGGATAAAGTTCTTTTGCTCTTTTCAATGCAACACGGGGACATTGAATATTTGGATTTGAGGATGTTAGAACTTGTTTTTAAAAATTCATGTGCATACCTACGTTCTGTAGATATACGCATAGCTTCAAAATATGCACTCATGTATCTATAAGGGCTGATCTTATTGTTCTACATGTGGTTGCAGACAATACACTTCCCTTAAAACCACTTTTTTAAAAAGGGAGGAGAAAAAAAAATTTAAAAAGGCTCTCACTTTACTGAGAGCTGGTTTAGAAGAAGTTTTTAGTGACTATTGGCTCAGGTCAGGATCCTTTGCACTTGAATGTCTAAAGGAAAATAAAGTTCCACATGGAAATAAACCAGGATAAGGGAACAGGTGAGAAAAGGGATATTTTAGCAATGAAAAAGGGCAAAGCACATGGCCTCAGGAGGTGGGCGGGATGCCTGGAGATCTCAGGGGATTGGTAATGAAACATAAAGTCTTTCACCTCCAGGTCGTGGTTCAAATCCAGCTGAAGACAAAGAACGGGTTGATGGTCTGTATGCAGGGAGTTGATGATCGTCTCAGACTGGTTTCAGACGGAAAGGGCATCCACTTCTCAGCCAGCTCTTTCAGTGGGACATTCTGCCTAGCAGAGGAGGTGTCTAAGGCACAGAAAGCAAATTCCTTGCTCAGTCCTGACACAGAGCAACCAGAGGTCAAGACTGAGACACACTGGACCCAGTCACCATGTGCAGAGGCTCCTCCAGCTCATTCATGCACCAGGGCTTTCAATTCCACAGCCTTTCTGAGAAGTTACTTTTTATAGAAAATGAAAATAGAGTCTAGGTCACTTTTTAATGGTATTCTGCCATTTCTGTAAAGGCCTGTAAAGTTAGACTCATGGGGTGTAATTTTCTAATTTCCAGTGGTTCCAGTTATTTCTGTACGTGCAGCACCTGGAATTATCCCATCACATTAATGGGAACATTGTATTTAATACACATAATGTGGCTATATATCGCTATCCTGCCTTCCTCCTGTGATCCTACGTGGAGGTTATGCAGCAAAGTCCAAACCATGGCATGGGTGTGAACTGAGGCTGACAGTCATTCCTACCTATGCACACTGCTCTTTTTTTATCTTTGTTCCCCAGAGCAAGCAATATTTCTGGGAGCACTGCTACCCTTTTCAGCCTTTTTCCTGTTACTTTAAGTTTTTCCAGCCCAAGAGCCCCTGCTTCAGGCCACCAGTGTTGAAGAGCCAGGTCCACCGTGTCCTGCCCTTATTTTCTGCTTGGTCATGGCTCTTTGACCCCCATTCTGTCATTGTCATCCATGACAGCAAGGCATCTGGGACATGACCGAGGGTTGGGAGATGATCAGTATAATGGCCGTAAAGAGGTGGGGTGGGCACATTTCTAAAAGCATTTCCTTCTCTAGCAGGCTGCTTGTTTTCCCTGATGGTGCAGCTGCAACCACCATCAGCTTTTAAAACGGGCTGTGAACCGTTCACTCAAATCCCTTAGTGGGTCCCTCCGCAAACAGCGAGAAACTCCATCAGCAGTGGCAAAGCCCTTCAACATACCCTGTGGTGTCTCTTTTTCCTTCCCTCCTCCCTTTCCCCCTCTCCAGCACTCCCAGTTAGGTCATTAATCCTAAATCAGGCACACCAAATCTGCTGCCATGGCAGTGTAAGCGTCCCTGCCATGAGGGAAAAGTGGGCTCAGCATGGGAAACCAGCAGCCACTCACTCTCAACTGCTTTGTGTGTTAATATAACAGCACTCTGAGGAGGATCCTGTCTGGGGAATGGAAATCTAGTATTTGCCACTTGTTGACAAAATTTTTCTCCATAAGCCACCTGTGTGTTATATATATACACATATATATTTTTTCCTGTTTTCCTCTGGCTTTCCTCCCCCTGCTAACTTGCGTGTAGCAATTATTCTAAGTGAGAGCTGAGACCAGGACTGTGATTGGAGATCTGGAGCTGATAGCCCTCTTCTTGACACTCAACCATTTCTTTTGACTTCAAAGCAAGAAACAAAAGATGTTTCAAGGACTTCTTTGGAAAATCACCATTAGATATGATGAGGCTTAGGGCTGTTTCCATGGCAATGGAGCCTTTTTACATTGTGATCATTGCTGCAAAATGGAAATGTTCTTTTGTCTCCGAAAGTCTGTTCACTTATTTATATATATGCGTGTGTGTTTCTTTCAGCAACAAAAAATAATAAAAGGAATTAGATCTTATGGCAGGTTCCCTAAACTGAGTCACCTTCTCACCCTGTGAAGTTTTTCTTAATACTTTAAAATCCTGCATCAAAGCAAAAACTTCACAAGGGTTTGATTTAAGTGAATATTAGTATTTAGGCCACCAGACTAACAGCCTTTTAACAGAGGGTACTAACATCCAATTGTCCCAGTAGACTGGAAGCATGATGAACAGAAGGTGCTCTGTTGACCCAAAATAGCAAATCAAACGGTTCCCTATGACTGTGACTATCACCTCTTTTGTCCTACTGTGCTTGATATCTTGTATCTGGTCCTTCATCCTACTACTTTGTCACCACTGATCGGAGTTTGCTTGAAAATCAATGATGCAATCAAAACCCAAGGCTGCCCCAAAGCTGTATCACTTTCCTGGAGCACACACACTTCTGTCTTCATCACACATGGAGATGACTATTTGGGCACGCCGAAAATGAACCCTAGCCTTCAGATTAAAATATTTGAATTTCCTCTTTCTGATAACCAAGTTATTTTTGGACAGGGTAAGAGGAGAGCGGTGGGGCGGTGACAAGTACAGCTCGGGGGCTGACGAGTATGCAGTTCCCATTTTTGCAGGCATTGTTCTGCTTCTAGTTTATGCCTGTGACCAGAAATGCCAGGACCAAAATGCCACAACCAAAAGCCACCTCTGGCACAGCGTTTGTGTATACTTCTCCATTTCAAATGGCCCATTCTGAACCTTGCTGAGGTTATTACTAAGAACTGTGCATGGTTGGGAGCTGTGCTTGGCTGCAAGCTCTGTGATGCAAGGGAACCTTCTGGCCCCTGTGCATGCACCCGCCGTACAGCTCAGGGCCAGATCCTTGCACAGCTCTGACTTGTGTCTAATGAGCAAATCCACTCCAGAGGCTTTGCTCCCTCCCAGTGCCACTCTCTTTTTCCTCTCCACCCTCAAATGTGGACAATGGCCTTCCACTTGTGATAACAACTGAGGAATCTGCCCATAAAAGCTAAGGTTTCTCTCCTGCCAGTTTCCTCATTTGTTGTTTTATTGTCATTTCACTGTCAGTTAAATGGAGTTTTCTTCCACTCTCTCCTCACGATCCTTTTGCTTGCATAAAACATGATGCTGTATTGTGAACAATGCAGGAATACATTACATAAATTTCTCTTTGATATCCAGCGTGTTTCCTGCTGTAATGGAATCGGAACAGAGCAACCTCTCCTCCCCGACATGTCAGATAACTCTCTATCCACTCTCCATTAGGACAAATGTCTGCAAGCCTTTGAAGAGCTAAAACACCATAAAGAAAAAAGAAAATGTTAAGGGTGCTCCAGTGGGTATCACTGGAAATAATTGGGTTGAATTAAGGGAAGGGAAAATTTAGGCCAACTAACGGGAATAAAAGAGCAAAGTCTGTTATGCTGAGAAGTTGTCTCCGAAGCTATTAGCCTGGGGAATAGTCTCAAAGGAAGATGGTACAAACTTTAAAGAGCAAAATGTATGATTTAGGGAGACAGTCTATAAAGACAGTTGGTGAAAAATGTATGGCTTTGAGTCATTTTAAGCTAGACTGAAACGAAACACTTCAGACCAAAATGCAGTAGAGAACACTTTGTTAGACTGTGCAGAAGATGCTGACCTACTGAAACTCTTCCATATTGACTCCTTGTGCCTTGATAATTCAGAGAATAGCTCCATGTACACTTACACAGTATATCTGCAGACTGGCTGGCAGCCGAAGTGTACCAAAGCAGACCACGAATCCTGGTTGTTACGCAAGATGAACTGGGGGAAATTATATACGTCACTATCTTCCTGGACTGGTTGCTTATTCCCTGTTGGAAAGTACACACCCTGTCAAGTTGTTTGTCGGTGGCAACCTGAAGGCAAAATTCTGCTCTTTGACTTATGTTCCCTTAACGCTCTCTCCCACGCTGCTCTGGGCTATGGTATAAAACAGGCTGTTGGATGTCACCGAGACATGCCTGAGCAGGTTGGCATCCCACATGGTCTAATCCACACAGATTCAATAAGAGACTGGAAGAAAAGTGCTCAAGTGCCACCCACACTTCCTGATTCTGACTAGCAACTGAGATTGGAAATGCTACAGATACCTTTAGAGAGTGATGAGAGCAAGATGCCTTCTTTCATTCAAAGGTTTCTGCTTTGATTCTTCTTACTACTTCCTTCTGATACAGCAGTAGACCATATTTTTATGTTAAAAAGCCTGCTTTTTTTTTTCTGAGAAGAAACTAAAAAACTTATTTTTCTCCTTGGATTATTAGACTTCCTGACACACTCTCCACAAATCCAGTATCTACAACCTCATCTCCATCTGGTGAAGTTCCAGTTCACAGTTCTTACCTCCATACCTTTGTCCTTCACTGCCAACCTCTCCTTATGTTTCTCTTAGATTTCTTATTCCAAAGACAATTCCTAAATCACAGCTGCAGATCAAGACTGGAAAATGAAAGGCAGGCTCGGGTCATTCTGGATCACACATCGGTCACGACTCGGCCCCAGCTGATGGGGCGTAACTCTCAGTTCCATGTTTCTCTCTAATCATGTGAAAGCCATGATTCTATTCCCAGCTATTCATATGAGTGAGTTACATCCAAGCTTTGCTTTCTGGGACTCTTGTATCTGGACATTTTTTGACCAGTAACTGCATTCATTCATCTCTAGTGTCATGCATCTAAAGCTATTAGTATACATGCTCTTTCAAAAGTCCCTTGATCTGGGACTCCTTGTCCCCTTTGCCATCATAAGCACTCAAAAATTCTTCCAGTTTACTGCTTTCATTCTCCCTCCTGGGTTTTTGCTGATCAGATCTTCTCAATGACATGCTAAGTTGTTTTACTGACATTGATGCATTATGCCGGACTCCATCAGCCTAGCAACCTTTGGGACCAGTCCTAGGAGTCAGGCAGCCAGACAGCTCAACTTGTCTCCATCAATCAGGAAGTGAGACTGTATTGGCCACAATGAGGGCTACAGGTGTACGCCACTGTCACAGTTTTAAATAAACACGATCAGTTTGCCCAGTGCTAAGCAACTGTTTCTGAGAGCGTGTTGGTAAATGTGTTTATAAAGCATAAGAGTCCAATCCATCAGCCCTCAAAGAGCCTAATCAATATATTCCAATTTGATCTTAGAGAAGTTTCGCCTCTGGGAAGTTTAATTTATTTCAACTCATGACCATGAAAAAATGAACAGCCACGGCACTTTGACAAAATAGAAAAAGCAGGTGATGTTGTATCCAGCACCCGTTCCATTTCAATTTTCCATTTTACCTGAACAAATCTCCCCTACATCTTGAATGACCATGAAAACTGATCGAGCGATGGAGAGAGACTGCAGGCCAAAGGGGAGACAGAAGGAATAAAATATGGATGGGAAACATAAAATGCAGGACTCCTAAGATGCTTGGCTGCATTAGTTTGCTCTCTGCGGAGTATAGCTGAAGTGGAATAACTACTACTTAAAATGCAAGGTAAATTCATTCGAATTGCAACTGCACAAGGCTGCACACCTAGTGTCTAACTCGGCTAGTGTATAGAAGCCCCTTCCCTGCATTGATACAAGACTATTCTTGTGTATTCTTATAACCTTTTCACTGATGACCCTACCGCCCATTGCTCCTGATCCCAAATTCAGGAACCAACTCTAAACCCTCCTTTAAAACATTATTACAGTGGCTAAACAAAAGACCATCTGGAGTTCTTCTCCTGAACCACATCCAAGTGTTGCAGTGTCTGAGCAAATTACAGCCAGAAATGAGTAGCTGAGGAGCACCTCTCCAGGGAACACCTGCCTGAGCATTACAGCTGTGAATCCTGTGCTTACACCTTCCTGTCTGAAGAACTGTTTGGACAGGAACTGGTTTTCATGGTCTTTATGCCAACTCGTTGACTGTCCCTTTAGCAGAACTACCAGGTGAAACCCCGCTGCCATGGATCAGGGGTATTGCAGGTAATCCAGTTGTTATTGGCAGCGGCTCACCTCTGTTCTAGAGGTTCGGACCACGGCACTCTAGTTAGATCAATGTACAAGATACTTCAAAGTGTATTTAAGAAAAATACCATGTAAAACAAATGAAACATTTATTTCACTAGCCCCCTAAGGAATTAAGCCAAGATTCTTGACATCCTTTATATTTTACAATGTGGTGGGATTTTTTTTCAACCCATGCTAGTTTCCAGCAAGGATTTTGTTCAGAATGGACCATGAGACTGTGTTATAAAGTCTCATTGGTTTTCATTCAAGGTGGAGGCTGGAGGAGGGAAAAAAGGTGTTGTCCCATTATCAGACTCACTTTTCTTCCTGGGAAGCATCACTGCGTAAGCAACAACTTTTTTCTGTCCTTGTCCTATGCTGTCAGAAAGGATTTGAGGGAGGAGGCTCTGTTTAATGCTAATTTGTTAAGAATTGAATCTAGTGTCCTCAGCAAATGCAAATCAGTTGTTTATACTGATGCTAGAAAATGTAAAATCAGAAATGAGTGTGTTGATTTTCTTTCCTCCAACTGCATTTCATCCTAATGCTTTCTGCTTTGATGCCTCCTCCCCAATCTTATTTGATATAGCATCAGACCATCTTTTTTATGTCAAACATTTGCTTCAAAGCTCCTCATAGCCTGTGCTAGTTGTCAAAAGTTGGAGGCAACACGTTTTAAGCATTCAGCAAGCATTCTTCCGAAAAGAAAACCACTATTTCTAATGAGCATTTGAGAGTGCCGTACATTGCAGAAACTGTTTTCTAAGATCTGTCACAAATGATTTACTTTTATTAGTTTTAATGGCCCTTAGCTACAGGCATGGAATATAAGTGAAAATTAAGATATTTTTCACAAGATGAAAATAGATTTCAATCAGAGACGGTGGGCATTTCCCTCCCCTCACTGTTACCCTCTCTTCTTTTTGTTTCTGAATAAACATCCCTGCTCCAAGGAAATGACTTCATAGTGCTATGGAAGACACACATCCCTCTACCAAGCACGAGCCCTGCTGACATCAGATGCCCTTTTCCTAATGCTACACAACCCTATTCATCAATAGCACTTGCATCATTCCCATTGAAGCGACTTCATATGTTCTACCAGGGTTTGGCCACAGACAGGAACATAGCAAGATGTTCAGAACCATAGGTATGTCTTTTCTGCTGTTGAACTGAAGATCTAATTTGAAACCAACATTTGTTAATTCCAAGTCATAATTTCTCCCTCTTTTCATTTCTTGTTGCTGTTCACATACTCTTCGTCTTAGATAAAAGCACACTCTTCCTGTTTGCATTTGTTATTTACAGTTTTTTTTACTTTAAGATTGCGTTTTTTTAGAATGTGCTTCTATAATGATTTTTATCACCTCCTTTTGGTTTGTATTCAGTGGAGGAATAGTATAGCTAAGCCCAGATACTTACATTGTGAGGGCTGCACCTAGAAACTCCCTGCATGAGCAAGGCTCTGCAAGGCGCGTTGCAAACATGAGCAAAGCTCCAAAGGAAAAATGTTTCTGCAAAAGGATCTCACCATGCCAAAACTCCTACTTTGTTTCCAGCCACCATACCATGTTATTCTTATTCAGCAATAGCTTTTTGTGTTATCTGCAACCCATGAGAGTGAAGTAGGGGTCTGTGTTTCCCACTACAGCTCCTCTGTATCAAAGGTGAGTAGACTTACTGTGGCTGTCAGTTCATGGAGTTCTTTCTTTGGCATCAGCAATAGAAAAACTCACTGTATTCGTTGTAATAGTTCCAGATTCAAACCTTCTCTAAACCCCAAGAATCATCACTTTCCTCTCTCTTTCTAAACTGTAGCAGTTCTAGAGCTCCAGACTGGATGAGATTGGCAAGAACTGTGATAACTAACGGAAGACACCAGACACCTGATGTCATGAGCTCTTCCTGTTTAGTCTTTGGGCACAATTTCCAATCTAAAAGCATTATTGTTTTCCTCCTTAGTCCCAGTCCTACTTTCTCCATCTGGAATGTGCTCATTGAACTGGGTCTCTCCTGCCTCCTTCATCATGCTCAGTAATTAAGATTTTACAGCTAGAACCTGACTGATATCTTTATTGTTGATTTTAAAAACAGGCTATCTCCAGCTCTGTGCCCACAACTTCATCAGCTGTGTGGTATCAAGAGAACAACCACTGGTTTTACCTGGGGAAGTAAGTATTTGGGACCTGAAGACATGGAAGAAGGCAGACTGGGCTCTTGGTTACCCCAAAGAACATGGAGACTGACTTCACCAAGTCAGTAATTACTCTGGATTTACATCAACAGAGTTGGGAACATGGTTTGGTCAAGAGAGCAGATCAGTGGAATAAAACCAAACTAATTTTACAGGGTTTCTTCTCTGAGCACAGCCACAATTTAATGGTCACCTATAACTAGTTAATTCATTTACTACTATAATAAATGCTTTGCAGCATTTATAAATGTCCATTAAATGTGTCAAATCCCTTCCTCCTTTCCTCCACACAAGCGCAATTTCCTTGGCAAGTGAGAAAGCATAACCAAATCAAAAGGTGAAAAGAAGGATGTTACACGAAGAGGGCATGCTTTCCCCTGTCACTCAAATTCACATGCTTGAATGAGTAACAAGTATTCTATAGTGAAGTTTTAAATGCAACAGATTCCACCCTGAAAAGAGGAAGCAAAGTCTTATCCTTTTTTTGTAGTTACTGGTTTCAGTGGAGCATCACTGATTTAGCCTCATGGAGGATCCTGTTGTGGCTTTGACTGGAAATACCTCTATAGGTAAAGAATGATGAAATAGTAGAGGGATAATTGCATCTTTTCATGAAAAAGGTTCTGAATTTGGTCTACAGAGATACTTCATACTTCCGGTTTAGGTGATCAGTGACTCTCAGAGCCTGGAGAAACACCTAACAACACAGGTCAATTATTCACCTTTCTTTCTTGAGCTCCTGCAGCTTCTCCAGCATCTGCCTCTCCCCATTGCTCCAGCTCTCTCTATTAAAACACATGAATGGTGATGTGGCGGGTTGACCCTGGCTCGATGCCAGGTGCCCACCAAAGCAGCCCTATTGCTCCCCCTTCTCAATTGGACAGGGCAGAGAAAATATAACAAAAATCTTGTGGGTCAAGATAAGGACAGGGAGAGATTATTCACCAATTACCATCACAGGCAAAATAGACTAGACGCAGGGAAATTAGCTTAATTTATTACCAATCAAATCAGAGTAGGGTAATGAGAAATAAAACCAAATCTTAAACTACCTTCCCCCTACCCCTCCCTTCTTCCTGGGCTTAACTTTACTCCCAATTTTTCTACCTCCTCCCTGCCAGCAATGCAGGGGGACAGGGAAAGGGGGCTGTGGTCTGTTCATCACACCTTGTCTCTGCTGCTCCTTCCTCCTCGGGGGGAGGGCTCCTCACACTCCTCCCCTGCTCCAGCGTGGGGTCCCTCCCATGGGAGACAGTCCTCCATGAGCATCCTTCCTATGGACTTCAGTTCCTCACAAACTGCTCCAGCATGGGTCCTTTCCACGGGATGCAGTCCTTCAGGAACAGCCTGCTCCAGCGTGGGCTCCTGTCCCCACGGGGCCACAGGCCCTGTCAGGATGCACGGGCTTCCCTCAGGGTCACAGCCTCCTTCGGGCATCCACCTGCTCTGGCGTGGCATCCCCCATGGGCTGCGGATAGATATCGGCCCCACCGCTAACCTCCCTGAGCTGCAGGGCACAGCCCGCCTCACCAGGGTCTTCTCCACGGGCTGCAGGGGAACCTCTGCTCCAGCGCCTAGAGCACCTCTTCCCCCTCCTTCTTCACTGACCTTGGTGTCTGCAGAGGTGTTTCTATCACATATCCTCACTCCTCTCTCAGCTGCAGTTGCGCAGGTTTTTTTCCACCTTCTTAAATGTGTTATCCTAGAGGCACTACCGCTGTTGCTGATGGCCTTGGCCTTGGCCAGTGGTGGGTCCACCATGGAGCTGGCTGGCACTGGCTCCTTCGGGCATAGAGGAAGCTTCTCACAGAAGCCACCCCCATAGCCTCCCCACTACCAAATCCATGCCACACAAATGCAATAATGCATTTACACATCAATCCATATTTCCGGAAGCTCAAAGGTGAAACTCGAATTAAAAGCAGTTTTGAAAGCCTAAGCTCTATTCCCTTTGTTTCCCAGCTCCATTTTCAGAAACACAGGGGACCCTCTGAGTCTGGCCACCAGGACCAGGCACGGGTGAACTGGAGCAGCCCACAAGCCACCCATGATTCACTGGTGGAGTGGAGAATCGGGGTGTCCTCTTCCTCAGTGGAGTTGGGCATGGCGGAAAGTCCAATCAGTCTTTCACCCTTGCACGACCCCTTTCCTGTTAGCTTTTTAGCCCCATCGCTGACCCAGTAGCCAGGCATGTGCTTTCCCTGAGGAGTCACTGTCCAGTGTGGCAGGCAGCAGAGCCCTCTGCTCCCGTAAGACCAAATCCTCACCAGTTTAGCTGGGCCATGGGCTGGCTACTTCTGCTGGGGCGGCAGTATCCTAAACACAGTGGTGCACAGTGCGGTCTGCTCCTGAAGTCCATGGTTTGACCGACATCCACAACACAAAGGAGCAACCCTTAATCTGTCACTTATATAAATCTCCTAAATCCTTCTTTAATCCAAACTGTATGCTCAGGTCACACTGGATTCATTGACTTGCTTGCTTTCTCTATTTAAATACAGAGAACAGACAGATAGGTGACCAACAAGCAGAATCTCAAGTGGTGGGTCGGAGAACGCAACTTAATCTGGGGTTGAAACTCTGTATTGAAATGTTAAGCACAGGAGCAGACATTGCCGGCTGTCCGCTGGGATTCTGTTTAGGGAAAGGGGGGTCATTTCCCCAGCTCCGGCTTTCAGCATCTAATTCTTTCTCTCTTTTTGCTTCCCCCAGAGGAAGTCAGAACAGAGAGATGGCAGGAGAGTAATACAACAAACTATAACACATTGTGTAATTGAAATGGACCATAATCACTAATATTAAAGACAGTGAATCATTCTAATCGAGCCATGCTCAGCAAACAATGAAAAATTATGTGCCAGAAAAGCTAATGCTGGTTTTAAAATGAACAGAAATGAGGCGAAATGGAACCTCACTCTTTATTCATGAAGGTCAATTTAACGTGATTATTTTTTCCCTGGCATCACAGCTTCGTGATTACTGTTGTATACCTCAGTGCTATTTTCTAACCTAATAACAGTAAAAAATAACCAGCTGGTGATGATTCTGTTTAAAGCAGAGACTAAATGCTCACAAAAACCTGCCACTGAACAGTTGCACATGCTAATCAGACACAGCTCAGCCAGATTCCCAATAGAGTCCATATTTCGCAAATTTCAACTGGTTGACTACATTGAGAAATTAGATTATGCCTCGGACATTCAAGACTCAGAGTGATCTGCGTTCATTCATTCCTCCTGGGTGAAATCAAACCCTCCGCAGATCCAGCCAGGCGCTTTTAATTCATCCCACTCCATATCTTCCCATAATATTTACCATCGTGCGGTACAATCGCTTTAGGGGCTTGGTGTTTCTGTGGAGGCAACGGGGTCTGATTCTCCCTGGGCATATTCTCGCTTTGTAGGGGAGAAACAACTTCGACTTCAGTGAAATTACTCCTGGTGTCAGCCAGGGACAACAAGGAAAGGATCAGTCCCCGCAGCGTATGTGACACTGGAGGAGGGCTCTGCTGACGACATTTGGAGGAAAGCTGACACCGCTAATAACTGATAATTTCCAGACTTGCCTGTGAGTGCTGTGAATTTCAAGGAGGGGGGCAGGAGGAGGGAGAAAAAAAGTTAATTAAAAAAAATGCCCAAACGTTTCTCTGCTCGGAGGAAAGTGTTGTTTATACTGGAATGGAGTAATGCCTTTTGTTTTGTTTATTTCTCAGCTGTCTGTAGTTCTTAGCAGCGATGTTACTGAGGTTTATGCTATACAAACACAGACCTTTTTACTATATAAAAAATATTTTTTTTTCACTTACCTCATTTTTTTTAATTTTGCTAAAATCCCAGAGAGACAAATTAGTAAAGAGGCAGAGCTTTGCCAGGGAGCCTTCATTAGATCAGCACTAATAACTTCTTTCAGCAGCCATGGATAGCTTCTGACATCACAGCTCAAGCTTGTCTGAAAGCTAATTATTTTCCCTGTTATAAAACAAAGGTTCTGTATCAAAGGCCCATAATGTGACACGGCACACGCTCCAGATGCACTGATTTGCAAAATAAATCAACTGTGTCAGGGTGGAATTTGGAGGAGAAATTACAACAAATTGCAATTATACTTGCAGTGGTACACTATTTAAATGCATTGTCAATTTGTTAAATGCAAGACACCATGTGTGTCTTTTTCCAGGTTGCTTATGGGGGAATAGAAGAGGAAAAATTCTTATCTGCCAAAAGGATTAAAATACTCTTCTCCTCCCCTTCACCCCCTATACAGCTTCTTCCAGCCTACAGATGCTATCATAGCAGGCTTTATAAAAAATTTAAATGTTGTCATAAGAAGGCAGACTTAACTAGCAGGAGCAAATGGTTGGAGCCCATCCCTGGAAGAACAAATTAAGAGATATGTTTAATAAGAGAAAGCATTCAAAACCTTTCTGATTTTGTTATCTTGTTTAGACTGCTATTTAAACCATATCACCAAGTAATACAGTACCGTGAGAGATTTGTTTTGCTTTGTTTTCCTTGTCCACAAGGAGACAATTTTCTTTCCTTTTTCCCTTTTCCCTTCCTAACCTTCTCCTCCCCAAAGAGTACCGAAAGAGCGGCAGTGACCCGCCCTCCTGACAGGCAGTCAAAAGGCCAATGGTCGGTGAGACACAAACGGAGGGTTCCCCAGGATCCTGCCTCCACCAGCCTGTCTCACCTGGGTAGTTAGATGAGAAAGGGACAGCAAGATGATGGCAGGAAAGGCTACGTAGGTGGAAACATAAGAGGTGTTGTCTGCATGGGCTGGTGTCTCCAGAAGTTCCTCAGCACTCTCAAAGCCCAGATGAAACGGGCACGTCCCCATCACACCGTGGCACCGTGAGAGGTGGTGTCTTCTGCAAGGCACGGACACCACGGCGGGTAATTAGAGCCCTCTCGCTCCCAGTTTGAATCCCCTTCCCGGCCTCACGACGTTGGCCTCCTCCTCTTTCTTTGTGATTGTATTATCTGTTTTCTTACACTTTTTCCCTTCCTATCCACTCCTTCATCTATTTTCTCAGTTTCTTCTCCTTTTATCTGCTTGTGCCTGTGTATTTTCAGCCTCTAATTTCTGCCACATTTCCTGTTTGAACTTCTCCTGTTCCATCTCCTTTCCCATATTAATGTCATCTGTTTACTTTAGTCTTTGCAAACACTTTTCCTTTCATTTCCAGGGCTTGTTTCCCTTCGATTTGTGTCTCTCTGTGTGTATATACACACATACAGATGCATACATATATATACACATAAATCTTGAAGCCTTAGCCTTTTGCGTTTCAAAACTAGCCTGTCTCTGGAGTCAGTTTGTTATTCCGGTCTCATTCACTTTATTGAGTTATTTTCTTTGCTGCTATCAGTCTCTAAATACAACCCAGTAAAGATACAGCAATGATTTTTGACAACTTGACCTTTCTGTGCTTTCTTACACTTGTTTAATTAGGTACCGCATGCAGCTGTGACTTGATCTTTACAGTTTTCCAACCTCCCCCACCCCCTACCTGGAGGGGGAGGAATAAAAAAAGAGAGAGATATTGTTGAAAGAAGGTCATTTTTGACAGGTCTGCCAGTTATTTCAGGCGTCAGAAGGCCAGCAAGTTCTTCAGGAATGGCAGGCCGTGCTGTCTGTATTTTGCTTAACAAGTTACAGAAAACTTTTAGCTGGGGGAGGTAGGGAATTAGGTGATTTACTGGTTTGATGAGGGCCTGCAGTGATTTAACCTTCAGGTATCCAGTTTAAACACAAATTTGACAAACAAGAAAGGAAGCTGGGTAAAGATCTGCCAGGTCTTTGCTTTGGCAAGCTGGGATCTCTGGGGTAGCCAGGCTGTGGGTGTTTATAGGCAGACAGGAGGGATGCCCCCACAGACCCTTAGGTATGGGAGATTACTTCAAGGGGTGATGGCAGGCAACCATTACTAGCAGAACATTGCTTTTTTGTGTCCCAGGTGGAATGTTTTGGTAGTGTATGAGTTCTTCCATAAAATCAAAGATACTTTTTCAGTTTCTGGTGGATCATAGGACTATTCAGGCTTTCAGCAGACACATGCCCATCTCATGAACTCCTCAGGGCACTGTAGTGTGAGCCTGCACCCTCGTCAGCAGGTCTCAGCCATGAACCAAAAGCCAAAACGAATCATATTCCCAAGAATTAGCACCCTCGTGGCTGTTTCGGCCAAATGTGCAGGCTGGGAGGGTATATTGCTGTTGTCCCACATGAACTGCAATGACACGTTCACGCACACCTGAGATCCCTCTTTGTCTGGCGGAAAGGTTGAGGTTTGCACCCAGTGGCAATGCCAGGTCTGCAGGCCGTGGTCACACCTTCTGCAAAGTTGTTTATACCTTTATTGTTCAGAATGATCCTAGTTCAGCAGTGGTGGTTGGTAGATTTTCCCATTGTAATACACGTGCTAACTCAAACAATCTGCTGCAGGATCATTCAAAGCCCATGGAAGACAACTGGAGTCCTTCAGCTTTCCAATGTCCTCCAGTACAGATCCTTCTGTCCTGACACAGGCAGATCTCCCACTGACATCCAGGTGCATGCATTACTTGTATTTTGGTATGGATATTATTTAAGCAAAAGGACATGACAAACTGCCTAGTAACGCTGATTAATGGGTGCCCCTGGGGAATAGTGAGGCATGAGATGAAGTTAAATAACTCCAATGTGCATTACTCAACACTGCCACACCACCTGAAGTGTCTCATTGTGCCTAAAAAATGGATTCCCTTTTAAAAAGGAACATTTTTAATGTTTCACATTAATTTTCTCAAAAGTCCTTACACTGTGAAAAATATTGCCCATGGAAAGCCCTCTCCCCACCCCCACCATCACCGCCTCCCACCAAGCCTTGCCCTACAGGTGTCCAACGTATCTTTGACAAGGTGAAATAGCTCCATACATGTACTGATAACCCACTTGCCTACCTTGATTTATACTGCACACTTATGTGGTGTTGCTTTGAAAACCAGTGGATTCCTCACGAGAGGCAAAGCTGACTAAAATACGTTCTCGCTGGGCAGACTACCAAGGAAAATGGTCCTGAGCCCTTGAGCTGCATCCTCACCTGCCCCAGAGCACCACAAACATCAATTAATGCCTGCACAAGCTCTGACCATCCAGAGTTCTCTTTGGTGCTTATACCACCACTGGTTTGCTAAGCCTGTCCTTACGGGCACATGATCTGCCTTGAATTCGGTGTGATTATGCACGCATAAGTGGGCAACTCCCAATGTCCTTGGGTGTCACAGGAGTTCATAGCAGAAGGACTTCATGTTTTTTTCCAATGACTTGCAAGGCTGGCTGCAATGTGATTACTCAAATGTTTTAAGTTATGCATGTGCTTGTCCCAGATGTAGCAGGGAATTTAAGTCTATGTGCTAAAAAAAATCTTCCTGATGCTTAGTTAAACAAATCATGTACTAGTAGTACGCCATAGCTCTTTTCCCTCTGATTTTATTTTTATTAAAATTTACATTTACTAAAGATCAAAGATTTAATACAAGGATATAAAATGGCATTCTCTGATTGTATTCACAACAGATGCTAGATACTCCTATCGCACAGTTCATTCTTCCAACCAAAAGATCCATGCACAGATAAGAACTGCTTGGTCATTTATCACATGCTGGCCCTCAACAGACCACATACATAAATACAGAAAACAACATTTTCCAGAAGAAAAAACTCTTCTTCAAAATTTATCCACCTAAAATATTAGTGTGCATGATATAATAAAGGGTGATAACGTATCCACTTAAAAAATTGAAAGGTTTGAGTTATAGGGACACTGGCAGCATTCTCTTACTATAGGGGGAAGCTCTAGGAACCAAAGGATTTGATACCTAAGGCTAAATTTTGAGAAGGCTCATATTTGCTTCCTTGAATCACAGAAACATCTGTGTGTCAAATCAGTCCAGGGACCAGCGGTCCTTTAGACCATTGAAAATCAACATTTAGTCCACCAAAATCTGTGGCTTAACCTCATGCTAGAAAAGAATGGTGGCCCATTTGTTTTCAGTGACTCACTTTTTAACCTCTGTCAGTTTATTAGGAAAAAATGAGTATTTAAATAACTATCGTTCCACTGCAGAGACCCCGGTGCAGGTGTGAATTCTGCACCAACAAAGTGAGCCTTTGAAGGAGAAATTGCCCTTCCCAGGTGATGCCACTGGGCAGGCTGCAAACTGCCGTGCATAACCAAGTCCCCAGCCTCATCCTAAGGCTAATATCCTGCATGATGACTTTCAAGACAAAGCAAATTTCTACATTCCCGTGATGAGAAAATGGAATTTGCACTGCAAATTCTGGTGCAGGTGTGAGGGGTGCTCTCACGCAGGTGGTGGGGTTGGCTACATGGCAGCTGTCACTTCTCCCAGGCACGGGGTTTTACAGTGACTTCTCAGCAGCCTTAGTTGTCCTTAGGATAGAGAATGTCACGGCTGTGTTCTGGAACGCGCAGCGTCCTGGGTGGTACGCAGCTCCTTTGGGATCACGGAAACGATTTGATTTACAGAGTCCTCACAAGCCTCTATTTTATGCTGAGGCAGGAAGACTTCTGCAAAGACTGTGTTTAGGGCCTAATCATCTACTTCGCTTGCTCAGCCTGAAGTCAGCTTTGTTGCAGAGTTGAAACTTCAACAGTTAGTGACAGGTCCCACGTGGGCTGGTGAGGATACTCCAGTGGGATCTGACTGTTGTTCACCTTGGAGATAGGGCAAAATAACCATTGAATCTTGCCTTGCATCTGCAAGCGCTGTGGATCCACGGCTCAGCACAGCCTTGTTAAAATCTAATGTAAGAATACAAAGTAGAGGGAAGCTATTTTCAGTGCCCGTCAAGAAACACCGTGGACCTGAAAAAGTCTGGGAGCTAGGCTGCTGGGTTTTAGACATTGCCAACAGGAGGTTTTAAATGAATCATTTGTCAGAGCACAGAGGCAGATGTTTCTCATAATTGGCCTGAGGAGAGGGCCTCAAATATGGGGAAGTTCAGGTACAAGTCCTCTGTACATCCTCCTCCAAGTCCAGGCTCAGACAAACATTCCAAACCTGAACACAATCTTTCCAAAGTTTTGAGACGTAGATGAGGTGTGTGCACGGTCTGTGAAGGACTGGTTTAGTAACAGAGCAGTAAAAAGCGCTATCTTGTCTGTCGAATGCTCCAAGCAGGTCTTCAAGGTCTGCAGACACTGAAACCACATATCTGAAAATGATTGAGTTACTCAAGTAATTATTAAATTGGATACGACTCAAATCTGTTCTGCTCTTTATTATACACAATGATTCACCATTTATAGGCCCATAAATTCATTTGAAAGAGGTGTAGCAAATCCGGGCTGTGGACATACTGCAGAGGTTTGGAAATGAAACAGAAGCTGTAAAGACTGGCTCGTCTCCAAGGGGCCGAGACGTGAAGCCCTCTGACCTGTTAATGGCAGCTGATAATTTGTGACCTGTAGTGCAGCTACTCCGGCAGGCGCTCAGCACCTTGCCATCGACCCTGGGCTGCAAGGGGATGAAAGACAGGGAAATAAAGGCTTTGCCCACATGCCAGGAGTCTCTCTGTTCTTTTTCATGTTGCTCTCTTATCCGCTCCCTCAGCCATCTTCTCTGACTGTCAGCCCACCAGCCCAGCTTTCCGTCTGACAATGCATTTTATTTCCTTAAAGTAGTTCTTTACCAAGGATTCACTTCAGTAGCTGTTTGTTTGTTTTCCCTTCTGGGAAGTGGTTTAAATTACCATACTTTGATCACCTATTTCCCCTCCGCATACATAGAGGCAAGAAAAATAAAAACAGTTCCAGTGAAAACAGGGTCTATTTTGCAAACAACCTAGTTTTTGGGGAAAAAAAAGTAGTGGGGAAAAATGCTTCATCACAAACATGTTGGACATCCTCTTGTTTTCTCTTGCTTTTGTTCCCTTGGCAGCTGGTAGAAGCAGATTTTTATAAAATAGCCATCCAACACTCGGAGGCACCGATGAGGTTTGTTAGACTCATGAGTTTCACAGGGCAGACACTGTCCAGGGAAAACATCTTGCTGCTGTAGTTATTTTGAACTAAAATCTGTGCTTCCACAAACACCTTCCTTTGTTCTTACACAAGCCTAAATGAAAAGCTATGCTTTTTTGAGGCCTGGATTAATCAGGTACCAGTCAGCCGGTAACAAGGAAGCAAAGTTCCATCACATCTGTTAAAGCTGCTGTAGCTCCTCAATTGCTCAGTAAAACAATCTGGTAATTTTTGTCCAGTACTACATGTTCTTTCTGGACTCGACTTCTGCTACCTGCACAAAGGATTCTCATTTTTTGAAGAGAGCTGTCTGTCAGAAGGAAAAGAAAAAAATATGTTTTGTGCGCTGCTCATCATCTCTGAGCAAGAAAGTAAAAGAAATACTCACCAAAATCCCGTGAATTACTTTATCCTTCTAATTGCAAAAGTCTTTGTTTTTCCATCTGTCAGTGGCAAGGACTCAGTTTTGCAAAACTGTTGAAAAAAAAGAATTGGGAGTTTTTTTGCCAATCTGAACGTGGAAAGCGTTAGTGAGTCTGCAAACTTGGACGAAATTCAGTTACATTTTGCACTGTGAACTTGAAAACCTCAGTTTGGCTGAGAAAATATGTTAGAAAGTGAAAAAGCAGATGCTGCTTTCCAGGTCTGTCATTCACTTTTTAAACGTATTGCTCAATAATCACTAAAACACAGCTTTATCAGGTGTTAAAACATCTGGGATTCAACATCTCTCTTAACCCAGATCACTGGGAATTCTGAACTGATTCACCAAGTTTCAGAGAACAGAACAGGTAACTTGGCTGAATTTAATCCCATTAGCTGAATGTCCAGGTTCCACCAGCTTTACCTCATAGATCTGAACTGCCAGCGAGCATCTCTTTTGTGTGCACAGAGAAAGCCGATGTTTTGCAGGAACATGCCATAGAACAGACTGAATATCCAAACAAACTGTGTTTGCACGCTTGTCTATGGCACCGTAGGGGGGAACTGTGTGGGCAATTAAAGAATTGGCACCCACCAGTGGTTGTCTGCACCAGCTCTGCCTGCGAGCCAAACAAAGGTTGCATATAAGTTTGACCTACAAGAATGTGTCTCTTAGACACATGGTGTGGTCTAACACTGGGGAAGGGGCTTTCTCAAAGTTCGTTTTACTGTAGTTCTTCCAAGGTACTTGAAACCCGCAGCAGAACTTCAGGGACGCTGCATCTAACACCACCCTTGAACGCAGAAAGACCTTGGCCACCTCTTCCATCTCCTCCTCACCACTCACCTTAAAATATTCCCAGCACTGTTACAGCTCACTCAAAGGTAGGCAGGAATGTTGTGCAAAATAAGGATTAGGCTTTAAAAACAAGTAATTCACTGGTCACCGATTGTGTGTTAATTAGTATCGTTCTGTCCCTGCTTTAAGAAAAATGTTCCACAGATGGCTTCAGACTGAGAAAAAAATGCAGGTTTTGTTCTAGCAATCCTGTTTGTTTCCTGCCACCACCCCTCCAGCTACCCTCTAATTGAACAAAGTGGACTTAATTTGAATTAAACTGTCAAAAATCTTCCACTTAAATTGATTTATCAGCCTTCCCGGCTGAAATGGATTCATTTCTGCACAATATATATGAAGTGTGTGTTGATGGATTACATTTCATGGAATGGAAACATTTTTTATGCATCTTCATTAGATTCAGCTCAGGTATGCAAAGGAAAGGGGGGGAAGCGGGGAGGAGGGAGGGAGAGGGAAAAATAAGTGTGCAAGAGCACATGAGGGAGGAAACACGAGATGGAGAACTCCAGCGTGAGAGTAACAACAGTCATCTTTCACTGACTGTGTGTGTTCAGAGCCCATGCAACGGTCATGTTGTGCCCATATACCCACAGGCACTCTTGGTGGCACTTCCAACAGATGTCAAGCAGAAATCTTATGCAAACTCAAGGTCCCTTCATCACAGAGGGTCCCTTCTCCATACCCTACCAGCTCTCCTCCCCAACCCCTCCCTCCTTTCCCATGCATCAAACTAGAGAGCTCTCCACCACCTCAGCTCTGGACCCACGTGTGAGTCTATCCAAGCACACCGACATGGCTTTTTAGGGATCTAGCTGTGCCATGGGAAGGGTTACTGTCCCATCTGCCTGCTGCTGTCCACCCAAAGGAGTACCCTGGACCCAGCTACTTGGCAGCTGAACTGACTTAAAGAGTTAAAGAGAAGATTCTTGCTAAACTCAGAAGTGAGAGAGACACTCCCATGAGAAGCAGAGCTGTCTGGTCGGAAGGACCTCCCACAGGGCCCATGACCAGCAACATCGAGTGGGTTGGAAGATAATTATCCTTTCATTTGGCCCAGCTCTGTTTGCAGAAACATGTACTTCTACCCTCAGACAGAGAATGCCGCTTGACAGGCAAGTAAGGGAGTATGCTGGGCTGGCTGAAATGCAGCGCACCAGGAGGACACTGTGGCGGTACGTCTGGGTCCCCCCAGGACAAACAAATCAAACCTTCCTCCAGTGAGATGGTTTTCAAAAGAAGGTTTATATGGAAGGGGCATTAGACAGAGAAAAATCAAAATCTTCAGCCAGCTCCACTAAAAGCCTTTCAATTATAAAATTTGTTATTGTCTTTATTTCTGCTCTTTTCCTGACCTAGTGTGTGTTTAATGCAGTAGGAACCATTCGACAAACTCAATTAATTTCCACTTAGAATAAGGTATTTAATCAGAAGAGTTTTAGATGAACTGGGGCAGGTGTAGTTTGACTCTCTGATTGATTGAATTAAACTTCTATTCATTTCCAGCCATGCTAGATCCAAAAATTTTTCAACAGTTTCTCTCTTCTGTTCCTTCTGCCTGGCATGTTTTCTTTCCCTCCTTCTGGACATAAGAATGGTGGATGGGATTCAAAAGGGGCATTGGTTTCTGAAAATGGTTGAAATAAATGTCAGAGACAGGGAATACCAGAGTGAAGGTGTCCAGCGTGGAGACGGCAAAGGAATTGCACTATTTATGGGCAAGGAAAGCAGTGACAGGAGGCTGTTTCTTGAAAGCTATCTGAACAGACGTGATGATCGGGGAATTGAGGGCTATCCATCCAGCCAAATGAAGCCGGAAGAGATGGATTTTTCTGAACAATTTAGCATGTGGAGTTCTGAGCACCTAGTCCTGTTGCAGGTAACAAAACCCCTGAAAACAAGACCTGTAGTTTCACTCCGTTGGCCTCAAACAAACCTGATCGAAGTCATCAGGAATGTTTCCCATGGCTTCAGGCTTTGGAAAGGGCTTAAGTCAACAGGTGTATGATTTCTTGTTGTGAAACCTGCCTGCAGAGAATCAGAGAGCTCTGCCACTGATGACTACAGCAGTAACATTCGGTTCCGTATCCGGAACCGGCATCTTTTCTGATGAAGGTTGCCACAAGGAGATGCCAAAAGTCTGCTCCCCTTACACCCCCTCCCTCATGCTCTTTCACCAGCAAGAATATGAATCAAGTCCTGAAGAGAGCTGTCAGTGAGGGATGGTTTTCCTGTGATTATTGCCTGGGTGAGAGATTATGCCTTGTTTTTTTGCAAACTGCCTTATTTGCAGAGCAGAATGCATTGGGCTCATGTCCAATTGATACATTCCCCTTCAAACAGCAGATCCAACTACAGAGTGAGATGCAAATTTAATTATTTCACATGTAGGAAACAGAAACGGAATCTCATTGTTAAATTTGTTCTCCTATGTCGGAAAGATAAAAAACAAAAAAAGATGTTGAAGTGGCCTGTGTGAGCTGAATACATTTTACTCCCCAGAGCTGGAGAGAAATGAACTCTGTTACTGCTGCAGAAGCTTCACTGGATAGAATTATTTTTCTTTTTTTTACTTTTGCATATTCAGCATTACAATGAGCTGCTGAAACTTCTTCCTCATAAGCAAGCATATGTACAATTCCCACCCCATTTCCAGGGACCGTTTTGGGACCACTTCACTTTCCGTTGAAAGTGATCTCCTGGGATGAGAACCAAGTTAGTTGGACCTTAGACAGTGGGACATCTAGATCAAACCTGAGACAAATGATTTTCCTTAAGGGATTTTTCCACGTAACACAGCTCTGTTAAAGCTGCTTAGGGGAACACTCTGTAACCTGTAGACTCTGTTGTTTCCTGCTGTCCTTCACAATGGGGTGGGAGTCCTCTCCCATGGTCCCATTTCTCCACTGGTGTCACAGATTCTGAGAGGGAAAGGGATCTATATGGAAAGATTTGCACTCTTTCTTTGTCTCTCTCTCTCTCTCTGCATTCACTAATTGCTGCAGCTTTACTCATGCCCTGCTTAGGTAGTTCTAGTTGCAGTGAGGCCCGGATGTACTTATGGGCATTACAAATGAGAGGAGGTTTGTGGTAGGGAGCACCATCCTCTTTGGCACTGAGTGACTTGTTCATCTTGAGTTCATGGGCTTATTTGTGTAGAAATGACTCCAAGGTCTACTTTGAGGACAAGCTGATCTTTCATCCATCCATCTCAATAGCATCTGGCTCCAGGAACTGGTGTTCCCTAAAGAGGAGAACCCAAAAGGTTCCTAGAATCATCTGCCGCAAGAACTGATGTGACTTATGGGAAACCAGAGCTCGGAGTTTGGTCTTGTGCAAGTCTGTGCTTCAGGTCTGTCCCCTTCCACTTGCAATTCAGGGAGTACAGCTTTTGTCTCAAGGACAATTTGCCTTTTCTTCTTTGGATGGTACTGGGAATCCCATTCATAAGCTAAACATAACTGATGAGGTCTGTCGTAACAGGCAGCAACAGAGCCCAGAGCCGCTCAAGCTCACCTGCGTTAGACTGACTGCTGCCCCAGAGCCAGTGTCACACTCTGGCCAGTGATGGATCAGCCATGCTAGACCCATTAATTATAGCTCATATCTTATGATAGCAGGAATAGATCTGTACCCTGTCACCCAGAAGAAAACTCAGTGTTCTCTCTCTCAGTGCTTCCCCCATAGCCATAAGCTATTGAGGAACATCAACACTGCATAGGGATGGGGAAAATGTCCATGAAAGAGATCTGTGTAATAGATAGCATATCACCCCACAGAGCAGTGGCACTCATCTCCTGCTGTTCATTTGCAGATGCCTGCAGGATCATCCTTTTCCATGAGCTGCCAGTCATTTACTTCTGGAGGCATGCTCCTTTACTGTACACAAACATACCAAGAAGATCTGTCTTGTCTGAGCAAATTTCCCTACCAGGAGCAGAACAAAGGGCGCGCAGGACTCCAGAAAAGTGCGGTGCAGTTTGATGGTGTTTAGAACCGTGCTGTGCGTCAGCAGTGTCTTTTTCAAAAAGGGTACCTTTCCTGAAATGATCAAGCAGGATATGAGTGGCAGGTGTTTGGTGGTTTTTAAACATGGATCATTTCTGCGATGTGGTTTGCAGCATAACCCCCAGGTAAATGCACAGGTGAGGGGGTGAAGTGCTGCAACACAAGGGCAGCCAGAGGCAAGAATTTTTTAATTAGCTTTTACACCGGAAAAAGTGTTTGTGTGGCCACACTTTTAGCTCAGGGGAATCCTTAACCCAGCCTCGCACAGCCTGAGCCTGCTTACCACAGAAAGGGAAAGAAGTTAGTCAAACAGGGGAAATAAACATTGGGTCACAGCTAAAAGGACATAATTTTCTACCAAACTCCTTCTATGTTTACCATATTAAATGATCAACACATTTGCACTGTATCAAACTGTGCAGATGTAGCATTAAAAGGTCAGCTGTTAACCTGAAGAAGCAAAGAGACTCCACATCTCTCTCTTAAAGATGATACTCCATTCTGAATGGGTCCCCATGGTACTCCTATAATAACATTAATGCTCTGAGTGATCGTATAGTGGCTCTCATTCACAGTGCCTGGAACCTTTTCATTAAGACTCAGACTCCCACTGTGAAGATGGGAGCTGACTTGCTTAATGGCACTTGAACAACTGGGGAAACTGAGACACAAGGAGATTAAATTCCTTCAGTAAAAAAAAAAAACCAGTCTCAAATTCCTTTTTCTCAGCCTCTCGTTCCAATCTTCAAGCAGGTTTCCACACAGTAGAGTTTGTGGGATTGAATATTCAAGAAATCATGGAATTGGGAAAATTCTAAAGATCTTGGATCTCTTCTGACTAAATTGTTAATCTGTATGGTCAGTAACTCTAAAACAATTAAAATGAGAATGTATTTTGATGCAGTGAGACTTGAAGGAATAGGAAAATCAGAGTCAATGAAAAAGCAAGGTGTCTCTCATGTCTCATATTCACATAACATAGGCGGGCCTACCCTTGGGTGCATCTTACAAAATAAGAGCTGTATTATTACTTAGCCCATTTGGGACAGATAAGAACTAATCTTGCTTGAACATCTCTGCCAGGTCTGATCCTTAGAGCCTGGCAGGGCCACGCATTTGTTTACATTCTAGTTCAGAAAAGGATTTAAGGCCCTATTTATCTTTAAGGCTCCTAGTAGATGCATGAACTTTCAGGTACTTTTCATTGAAGAATGAGCCCTTCAGTGAATCAAAGTCTTGTTACGTCCCCGTAGCAGATGGAAGAGGTGAAAGCCTGGCCCCACCTGCTCAACTTGCTAATGGAGCGGCTGAGCCAGAATACAGATGTTGCCATGTTACCTCTATTTCACAGAAGAAGCCAGGAGTAGAAGGAGGTTTGAGATTTAGAGCATATCTATACTCACAAGACTATGCAAATTACTTATTTCTCTGGCTTCAAGCCTGTGCTTGGAGGTACAATATAGGTTAATTAAAGACACAAGAGAGTATGGGGAAGATGCACAGATTGGACGAAGGAATAATGGTGTGGCAAAGACTGAGGAAAGATGTCCCAAGTCGATTCCTGGATAGAAAATTGACACCACAAACCAGCTTTGCCTTTTTCTTCAGAAGGGAAAAGCACAGCATCAAAGCACTGAGCAGAGCTGGTGCAAAAGTAAAACGGTCACTGTAGATACTGGTTGCCCCACAACTTCACCAACATGGGAAATCTGGGATAAATTTCTCTGTGTGCTTTCCCAAAAATCATGTCTCCCTATTCAGCGGTGCACAGCCTGTTAACGAGTCCTAGAGGGCAAAAAGTCTCATTCTCCACAAATGATGTAGCAGGTTTTCTGGTCTTCTGACATACTGAAATCATGAAGGCATGGGGTATGTTTCTGAAAGACAGGCTTCAGTCACGCACCTTCTGATTCTAGGGTCAGAACAGGGACAACCACTGGAAATTCAGCAATGTATAGTATGGAAGGAGTCAGGCTAAATGACCCAATAACTTGTCCGTGTCTAAAATATATTAGTGGTCTTTGTATGCCAGGACTCTTATGCCTCTTTTTTCCACACGTTAGGGGTGCAGCAAAGAAATTGGTATGGAATTGTCGTTGCTGCTACTTCTACGAGCACTAAATCTTGCTTTGTTTTTCCTATTTTCTTTTCTTCATTTTTTTTAATAGCCATCCAGGCTTCTTTACTGAAGCCATAAAAAATACAAGTTATGAAAAGAAAAAGAAAAAGGCTATTTCTAGGCAAAGGAACGTGTCTTTGTGTATGTTTGCGGACTGAGTAGCACAAGAGGGGACCTGATCCTCAATATGTTTGTAGGATGAGTTACACAATAGAGACCTGAATTGAGCCCTCCAGGCACAACTGTAATGTAAATATTAATTAACATTAGTGGTCTGTGGCCTTGCTTGTCAGCTGGAAGCCAGCAAGGCTGTGCGTGGTAGAGTAGTATTAATTTGTTGTTGGAGCCCTTAAAGCAGTGAGTCTTGTGGTATGGTGAGCACAGCAGCTTTGCTCCCACAAATCTACCCAGCTCTGCTACTGGATCATTCACAGGGAGGAAAATCACAACTGGGATGAGATGCCCGGGCGGGCAGTTTCAAAGAGCACTAGGGACACAGGTGGGAGACAGTCTCTTTGCTGAGCTCTGTACCCTACTGAGGTGGGTACCCTACCACCCTAATGTGGGCTCCTCATGTTACAAACCCTGGGCATGGTGCCATGTATTTGACACTCTGAGAACACTGCGAATGGTGGGTCACACTTCCAAGAGTCTCTCTTATTCTCCTGGGCCAGTCTTTGCTAGCTGCACCTTGTTCTTTTTGCAGCCAGGCACACGGCAATCATTCCAGGGGCTCCAGCTGGAATGTCTCAGGTTCCCACTTGCTCCCATACGGTGGGCCCAATTCTCAGCAACAGCATCTCCCTCTCTTTTCCTCCCTCCTTCTTTCTTCAAGCACCTCCAATGAATTATTAATTGCAACTCATCCAATTAAAGGGCTCCTGCATGTTAATAATTCATGGCTGCTCGTCAGAGCTGTTGGCTGGCAGGCTAGGCGGCACTAGGGTTGGGGTTTCGGTGAACTGAGAGGAGTGAAGTGCAATAAAGAAAGGAAGAAATCAATAGTGTAGCACAGGCTGTACACATCTAGAAGACTCTTTATTATATCTGAAAATTGCTTTCTGTGATTGCTACCATCATTACTTCTGTATTTATTTTTTAACGACTCGTCCATCATGAAGCCCGTATACATAACGAAAAAGGCCAATTGCACTAAAACAGTTAAATTCTTTTAATACCTGGCACTGGGTGAAAGCAGTAATGAGTTCCTTTTGTCTCTACTCCCTCTTACGGTGAACCTTCCTCATCTAGGAGCCAGTTCCATTGCTATCTCTGTAAGTTAGAATAGATCTACTGCTTTTCCCTCTGGAAATGGACCCTTCAGTGATGTTCATGGGACTAACTTGCAGCTTAGCAGCTCTGACATTACTATATAAAGGCAGTTCCTAGGACATGAAGGGCTAGCGAGAAAGCTAGAAAAGTCAAAGTAGAAATAAGGTCCACTTTTTTTGCCAGTGATGGCAGTGCACTGAAAGAAAATACTCAATGAGGCTTTCAACAAGGGTATGTGTAGGTGGAAATCACACCAAGACTCAAAGCCTGATGAAAGGTATGCCTCAAACATTGGGTAATGGTTTACTGCCAATAAATAACCCAGTAAAATCGTGTAGACTATATTGAGCAGGAAGTCAGCTTAAATCAAATAGCTATGTCCTCAGAAGTCTTTTTGTCTCTGGAATGATATCTCTTTAATAGGGGTCATACCTTCCTTTTATAAGCTTCAGGAATATGAAGAGAAGGTCAGATGTACTGGAAGTTGGGGAATGCTTTTTGTAGCCTTGCACATTGGGGCATTTTGTTTTAAACCACATTTGGTGGAAACCATAAAAAAGCCCATTTCTAATGAGCGGTACAATTGGTAGTACATGTGGGTTGCGAGCTTATTTTGAAAGAAACCATGACTTTGTACAGCATCTACTTCAATCAGACTTCAGACTGGGGCTTTGCACCACACTGCGAATGCATAATATTGGTGAAACGCTGTTCCTGCATGGGGGTGTGATGTGACTGAATCGCAAATTTTGAAATATGTAAGAACCTAGAGAGAAGAGTTATTCTTTTTTTAATGCAAGTGATTTTAGTGCTGATTTGAGAGCCCTGAGGAGAATGTGGAGTTCAGTCTTCATGGCCCATTCAGTCTTTGGTCTCTCAGCTGTAATTTCCAATTAGTGCTAATTTGATTGTGGTTTCTGTGGTGTGGCTCATGACGACCTTCTATACCCAGCTGATCTGGCACTGCAATTTGGTGGATCTTTCCCAATGGACAGTAGATAATTTGAGACTCTGCCACCACCAAACGACCCTTATTTACATGTTTTGCTCAGCCCCAGCTCCCGGTTAGCCTGATTCTGAAGGTTATTCCTGGCTAACATCTGTTCCCTCGTCATTTCTGTTTCTAGACGCCAAAGCCATATCCTAGTTCCTGGCCTCATATACTGAATGTGCACTATATGTTTCAGATTCCACTGAAACAATACCACAAAACCTATAAATTGCACAGAAGAAAGCAGGAGAGTTAGCAGAAAGGCCAAACCCCTTGAAACAGTAAGGGACACTTAGTGGAGAGGTGTGACTTAGGAGTGGTACGGCACAGCTCTGGGCGCTGAGGAGGTGCCCTCTAGTCCAACTTACTGCATTGCTTGGTAATCAGCTGCTGAAAGTGCTTGAGGGAAACAGATCAGGGGTGGTTTATTCTGAGGTCTCAGGAGGCTTCTTGGTGATCATGGAAGCATCTCGCCATCCACGCATGAGACAGCAAGGTGGGTCAGCGAGTCTTCGCTGTGACACCCCATCCTCCTGGTATTGCCGTTGCAGTAACTTCCCTTCCTTGGACGGGAACCGACTCTTCTGCTCAGGGACGGGTGAGACGAGAGCATAGGCAGTCTGACACCTGGCATGCACCATTGCGATACAGCCAGCTTCCGTAAGCCGCATGGCTTTCCACATAGCTTTCTTCTTTAAAAGGAGAAGGGGCACTATGGACATTTTTTTCCAGGTTTTTGCAATATCTCTATTTGTCCACTGTGTACGCACAGATCAATTCCAGAGAATAAAACCAACGTGAACTTGTAACATTGCTGGGCTTTTGAACTACAAGAATAAAATCAACAAAAATCTTAGCAGAAAACCAAATTTCTGTTGGGTTTTTTTCATTATTTTTATTGACATTTTCATGAGGGAAGAATTGATCATATCTCAACTCTGGGGTTGAGTTCTTTGAAAAAGCTAGCTTTTAGCTTACAATAAAAAGGTGGAGACATGGGCACAGGTGATACCCCACTTCCAAAGGCCTCTCTGGAAGCTCCAGTCCAAATCCACATCTCTTCTGGCATTGCTTTGTACAATACGATTTCCCACTTGATTCTCTCTCTGTTGTTTGCTTTATTTGTCTGTTAATATCTAAGCCAGTTCTTTTTTATCTTGCTTGTATTTTTGGCTTTTTTTTCCCTTTCCCTGCTTAGTACTAAACTACAGCGCACACATTGTGCTTTCAGCTGCCTGTGATCTGTCAGTGGGCCCAGGAGCTTAGCCTTAACGGTCTATGTAAATATTGTCTCAAAATTACAAATATTCAGAATGGCAGTAATATATGGAGCTTTTTTTAAAGCATCTTGTTTTATGGGCTTAACTACAGGCTGGGAAGCATGGAGATGTTGACATGTTATTTGTACAAGGGACACACACTCACGTGTACACAAAAGCCCAACATTGTACAAATAGCAGTTCAGGCCATAAATATCATGGCAAAATTGCTCCCAGATCAAAACAACTCCCAAAAGAGACATGATTGAAATGAAGTCAGACTGCATTACTTTCAGGGTACACACCCCCTTTTTTTTATTTTCTCTGAAAGTGGGTGGAAAAGAAAACCCCGGTGCTGAGAAGCCTATTCTGGATTAACACATTTAGAAACAAAATGTACCTTTGTATCTAAAAACCTGAGTGTCATGAATATTTAACATGGGGAGGAAAGAATGATTTTGTCAGTGTGTAAAGCAGTCCCAGAGAGGCTCGAATTCTGCCTAGTTTCTATTAGTTTTCCTTCTCTGTAAACAGACTGAGTCATTTGCTGCAGGAGAGGTGTGTGAGCACAGGGAGGGAAAGACACGCAGGTAAGAAGAAAAAACACGCAAAGGGATGGAAATGGATTTGCTGTGCAAAGTGCCGTCTCCATCCCCATTTCTCATGATATGTCGCTAGGTCTGTACAGCCAAGTTTAGCTGCAGTTTTCAGTCCAGCAATGTCACAAACCTGGAAGGTCTACTGCTCTGCTAAAAAAAACAAATGAAAGGTGACTGTACATCCTGAATGACCTGCCTTAGAGCAAAGCAGAGACCCAGAGCCACTCAAAGGGAAATCTTATATTGGTGAAAATGTGGGAAAAAAATCCTTTCCTATCAGCGCATCCCCATTTGGTTGAAACCAAACCTGTCCCCTGTCAAAAGACTGTGGTTATTGGGGTGTGGTGGGTTCCCCATGGACCTCGTGAGCTATGTGCACGCCACGGAGCTTCCAAGCTGCACACTCAACAAGAGGCAGGGGCTGACTCTGATCCAGCACAGCAGGGACAGTTCAGGGCATCTTGATTTTGTGATCCTGGCACAGGGAAGCCTCTGGACTCAGGCAATCATATCAGCAGGTATTGAAGTCCAAAGCAGCAACCTTTAAGTTAAGCATATCTGAAGAGTTTGTCTGTGTATCAGGGCACCAGCGACTTCAGCTTGTTGTTCTCCGTTGTGTCTTTCTCTGTATTTGCTGAGATTGCTCTATATTTCATATTCTTTAGTCCAGTCTTTGGACTGTAGCAGAGCTGGGGAGGTGCAAAATTAAATCCGCCTGTACCTCCTGAACTGGGAGTGGGATAACTTCTGGGGGTATATGGAAAGGGAGATTAACCTGGGAGAGGAGTGGGCTGCAGCCTTCCCTTCCTCACTCTGCGTGAGCACATCCCAGCGGTGGGCAGGGACAGCATGAGTTTGGTAGACAGTGTGTTTTATAGCCTTTTGCCCCTTCCATCTTTCCATTACTCCAATTTTCATATGATAAGGGGCATAGTGCTCATACAGTCTACCTGGGCCAGTCCTGCTGTTTTGCAAATGGAGCTGGTTTGGCATCAGCAAGCAGCTGAGATTTTTATCTTTTCCTGCCTATGTTGCTTTTTTTCCCTCCTGCCTGTACCATGCAGGTGCTTGGTGCAGCCATGAGTCAGAGCTTTTGAGGTGGGCTGCTTGTACCAGGCTGCCATCCAGAGGGGAAAGATACGGTGCTGGGAGTACCAGGCACTTACTGGATGGGAAAGACGGATGAGAGGGATAGGTCCAGTCAGGAAATCAGAGCAGGGCTTTACATCTAGGGCAAGGAGGGGTTTTGAAAGGGGTCAGGTGATTAAAGTAATTTTCAAGATCCTGTGAGCTTGAGCCAAACCTTTGGTCCAGAATCCTTTCTGATCAAATGCCACAACGTGAGCAGCAGCAAAATTTGCAAATTAAAAGAAAGAATAATTTCTGTACATGACACTTGTCACTGGAAGATTTCAAGCACCTCACCCTCTGAATCTTTACTGCTCTGCCCTCCCTGCATCTGGGCTAGTAACTCAGCCTCTGGCCACAAACTTGAGCCTTTCCATCTGCAGGACTCCAGACCTAACCCCAAAGTGTGTCACTCGAGCCTTTCTGGGGCAGAGATGGCCCAGACTGTAGACAGGACATAAAGCAGCTGATACCTGTGCTTTGAGGCAGGACCTGTCTGGTGTCTGCAGGAACACTTGATCCCCAAACTCTCAGACCATGTTACTCAATTGCCATCAGTAAATAAGATGAATACATGAATACACTCCGACAGGACACACCTATATAATCAATACCTATTATCTTTTTCACACATGAATTGTATGTACATATGCATATATAGAGGTAGGCCTAGACACATCTGTGCACACATTCAGGACCTTTTCAATGACTACACATAAATATATGCCGGTATACCTATTATATACAAATATAGAGGCAGTGTGCTGCTCTCTATATAAATTTTTGCTAGGTCTTCCTTTTGCAGTGTGATCAATAACAGTTCTAGTGCAGAAGGTGAGCAAAGTGCCTTGTTAAACTAATAATTGCACAGGAACCAAATCCTTTCTAATAAAATCTTTTAAAACCTTTATAAAATTTCTACTCTAAGGCCAGTTTTCCTGGGAGACCTATAATTATTGAGAGTGGAAAGAAAGGAGCATAACTAGCCTCTCTTACCAACAGCCCAATAGACACTGAAATGGGGCTGCACCGAGAAGGTAGCCCCTGTGGAGTCTCTTGATTGAGACACAGACCTGTAGGCTTGTGCTGTCCATCTCCCGGCAGGGTTTATAATTAAAACTGTATTGCTGTTTATATTCCAGCAGCACCTGTAAGACCCATTGCACAAGGTGCTGTGCAAACAGAGAGACACCAGGCTTGCTGCAAAGGATTTACAACTGTAATAGATAAAGCATGCTGGGGGGAGTGGATGTGGAGAGGGATGAGAAGGAAGAAGGACAGTCAGTCTTTCAAGGTTGTGTGTTAACAGAAAACAGAAGTCAGGGGCCTGATTGCCAAGCTGTTGCCACTCCCTGCCAAGCCATAGGGGCCCTCAGATTTAGTCTTGAAGAAATCCATGTGTGGCTTGACCCAGGCAGGTCCATGTTATATTTGTGCATGTGATCCCACTACGGGGCAGAAACAATGCCTCTTAGCTGCAGCTGAGGTTGTGGGTAGCCTGTCAGGTCACATTTGACTGTAGGAACATGTGATGCGTATTTAGAGTTGACACTGCTAGTGAGACATGCTACTCCCGTGCACCAAGCGCAGGTCCGAGGCAGGACTCCCTGTGGCACAGTGGGACTGGGGAAGGGCAGCTGCTCTGCACGGCAGTTGATGCAACGGAGGCCTTGTTCCTCACCAGCAGGTCACAGGCAAGTTTGGAGGATTGATTCTGTGAGATCTGTGTCTGTAGCTTGTGCAAGTGAGGGACAGGCGTACTGGATGCTGAGGCAGGCTGGAAGCACTGGAGAGGAGGAACCCAGCAGGCTGAGGGTAACAGACGGTCATCTTGTACAGCAAATCCCATCACAGTGGGTGCATTGAGGATCACTCCCAGCCAGAGCAGCCAGAAAAGCATGCCAGTGACTTTTTCACTGGAGCATCCTGCCTGCGCTCCATGGGAAAAGGTCAATCACCATGTAAATGAGGCGGTATCTTCTCTGGAGAGGCCGTTGTTTCTGTGAGGCTTTTCATTAGCTTCAGTGCCATCCATCCTAGGCAGCATTGGCAATATGGGGAAGAAAGGCAAGAAACAAGAAAGTTAGTAAGTCGTGAGCTGTGTTTGGTTAAAGAGTGTCTTCATGCTTCAAAACTAATGCATATGGAAGGGGGTATTATGTAGGGAGACTCAGCTTCCTTCCTCCAAGTTAATTAACCTCCTTCACCTCCACACTGTTATAGACACAAGCAGTTCTACCACATATGTCAAGGGCATAATTAGCACAGGCTGAGCAAACCACACACACACAGAATGGAAGCATGCCTGCAAGATGGACAAAAGTGAAAGCCAGGCATCGGCAGAGACAGTGAGCCACGGCACAGTTGACCAAGTATGGCAGGAGCAAATCTGAGCTGCTGGAGGGAAAGATAAAGGCTGCCCCTTTTCTGTCCCTCCATCTGCTGTCTGCAGTTGCAGGGCATGGATGAGAGGCTGCATCCAGCAAACAAGAGGAGATTCACTCTCTGGATAGATGACAAGGGGTAGGAGCAGCTTGGTGGTGGAGGAAAGTCTTCCTCAGTTCCTATTCGTTGCATCCAGTGGACTCAGACCTCCAGCATTTCCAGCTTTTTGGTGCTCAGAGGACACAACTTTCCTCCCCCATTCAGGTATCATGATGACAGATCCTCAGGTGACCCTTCTCCATCATCCAGGAGAAGGTCTCCATCCTCGCTGCCAACTCTGCAGCTCTGCCCAGCCCTGATCTCCCAAAACCTCTGCAGCCCCCATCTGCCCCCAGTAACTCAGGCTCCATATGCCATCTCTCAGGATGATGACATGTCTGCTGCCATGAAAATGAACCCCCTTGACAAGGAAGACTGAGGTGGAGCTCAACAGTGTTTCATGGATAGAGGGAAACCGCATTGCCTAAGGGCAGGTCTGCAAGGATCCCTGTGAAGGTGCCCACCATTGTTCACACAGCTCATTTCACGGGATCATTGTCCCTCACCCCTCAGTCCTAATGGATGTTGATCATGCCTGTTGATCAACTCCATACGTGCTGCTTCCTCTTTTTCCTTCCACTTCATCTACTAGGTTCTCCTGTCACACCTTACCTGTCATATAGATTGCAAGCAGCCTGGGACAGCCCTGCTCCATGACCAAAGATCCCCACTGCTACTGTCATGCAGATCCCTGTGAATGGAGGGTGTGAGAGGAGCAAATCAGAGAGAGCTCATGGTTCCCTGTAAGGTCTCTCCTCTTCTGCAGCTCACAGCTTCGGACTTTGCCTCCTCCCTTCTCCCCAGAATCACAAAACAGACATGCAAAACATTCCCAGTTTTTAAAAGCTGCAGTTTTAGAAAAGCATAGTGCTTGTTCCAGCTGCAGGCACTAAATCATCCCTCTCCTCTGGACGTGTGCTGAGGAAGTAAGGCCAGTGATGAATGGGGCTGTCCATATTTACATTGGGAGCAGAACAGCTGTGTGAATCTCTATGTGCAAGGAGTACTCTGTGCAAACTCGGCATCCCCCTTGCTTCCTCCCCCACTGCTTGGTGACAGAGACTGATTGTCCACTTCTGCAGAGTACTGCCCAGCAGTTTGTATGACTCCCAGCACCTCTTGAAAGTGAGGAGGGGGGGTACCTAACCCTCAAGTCATGAGAGTGACTCTGTTTCTTTGGCGAGTCTTATTTCCTGTGATGACTTTGCAAACAAGCAGGCCACAGAAATAAAAGAGAAGTGTTGGTGAATTGGAAGTGAGAGCGGGGAGGAGAAAGGGTAGCCTGGCTGTTTCTTGCAAAGAACTGCATCCAAAATGTTGAGCGCCTGTAGCACTTTTCATCCTTCAGACAAATGCTCAAGGTAAATATTGGTGCCAATATGCTCTGTGTGATCAGACACCAGCTCTCTGCATAGAGCTCTTGGACTGTGGCGTTTAAGAAGAGCTTAAAATACTGGTGAGACTTAAGTAATGTATGGACAACCAATACAGGCTTCCTACCCTTTTCCCCCACTCTTTCATCCCGACCCTGGTCTACGCTGTTGACTGCTACCTTTGCTTCGTGGCCTATCTCAGCCCTAGGTAGAAGTAGATGTTTTGTTCTTCTACCAGATCTCCATGAAATCCGGCCACTAAACTTCACTCCTCCTAAGCAGACTCCCATAATTACAGATCTGCCAGTTTTCCTCATACCTGTATCCCTATAACCCATCAGAAAGGTTTCTAGAGATGACCACGATCTGTCAGGAGTTTCATTGCCTTTAACACATCTCAGCGGAATGCATCTCTTTCACCAAATCTGCATATTCTGAGACTAAAAGTATGGGAGTCTGAAATCAGTCAGAACATTTCTGATCTGCTCTCCATTACGCTCCTTAGCTGATGGAGATACGCTGGGTACAAGCAGCAACATTATGGAGAAAGGAATAAACTGTAAGGTTGTCTACATCCCACGTATCTGCAGGAGAAACAGGAGGCTAAAGAAGGAAAGCAGATAAGACTCTAATACCTTCATCCAGCACTTTACATGAAAAAAGACTTAAATTATAGCAGTAGGATGGGTGGTGCCACTGCACAGGGAAGAGGGGTGTGTCTAAAGAAAGGCACTTGGCACTGTGGTTTGGAGAGATGGCACTGTGTGAAGAGAAGAAGAGGAATAATTACGGGCTCCATTTGTATAGCCTCCTACTGTAGCAGACCAGAGGAAGGCTCACCGTGAGATCCCAAACTTGGCAGAGGTTCCCTTGAGGCAGGGTTTAGCACACGGCTACCATCCACACCTGGACTCAGTTCAATCCAGCCCAGCACAAGCTGGAGATGGACTAAGATTTGGGGCTCCGTGGGCTGAAACACGTCTCCTTCCCGCCATCATGGGCTGGGTTAATCACTGAATAAGGAAAAAGAACTGCAAATGGAAAATGCCATTTTCAATCTGCTGGAGTGTCTGGGGAGGGGGAACAAAGCTAGACTTGGGGAAAGGCAAAAGAATGACAGGGAGGTGGGAATGGCTCCTTGCCTTATTCCTATGCTGCTCCACTCCACGTTCAGATAAAGTGGTCCCTTCTCTCCAGCCTTCTTCTTTCTAGTCACACACTCAGTTGGTTAATTCTCTCCTCGTCGAGATCAGAGATTAGATAGAGCCTGGATTTATAGCTAGTGAAAATAAAAAGAGCTGCTCCTATCAAGGATTCAAATGATTAAATATCCCACCATAGAAATACTTTTAACTTCACTTACAGTACAATTTCACTTACAAGCTGATGCAGTTGACAGCACTAACAAAAGCCGCTTGAGTAATATGGGGCCTGAAGAGAGGGAGAAAGAAGCTGGAGGAGAGAATGAGAACAAGGAATAGGGTCAGAAATGGAGAGAGAAAGAGAGTGAGATGCAAAGAGAGGAAAGGGAAGGCAGGGAAAGGGAAGGAAAGGAGGAGGTTGGCTTTCTCTGCCTGTAGCGTTAAAAGTACAAGAGCTAAACCAATTAAACAATGAAAGGAAAGCAAAGGATTAAATGAAGGGCTATGTAAAACAGCTCCTCTAATCCAGCTCATTTACTGCTCTTTATTCTCCATTTCCCTCTCATGTTGATCCTCAGATTCAACAACGCCAGACCCGTAGTGCGTCGCGCCTCGCACATGCAGGGTCCTGCTGGCACCGTGGTGTGCCCCATTCGCTCCTCTCCTACCCCTGCCCCTGCCCACTGCCGGCCGAGGAGGGAACGGCTCTGGTGAGTGATCAGATCATTGGTCTGGGGATGCTCCTGGGCAGGAGAACGAGCTTGGACCGAGCTTTGGTCGCACCCATGGTTAGACTGCTCCTGCTCTCCAGCCAAACTCACTCAAGGACAACCTCAGCAATGCACTGAGAGCTTTTCTGTGAAACGGGACTGTCCTTCTCTACCATCGTTACCAGCAGATCAGAGGAGGACTGTTCCTCTCTGGGCGCTGCTGGAGAGCCCCATTTTGGACAAAGCCTCTAGGCTGCTGGTGATCCAAAGGTCAAAGAGAAATTTTCAGGGCAGCTTCTCCTGCCTCCTCTGTGGCTTCTCTTTTCCCTCATTCCCTTCCTTTTCACAGATTTACAGACACAGGAGCCATGAGGTCTGGAGTGGACACAGCCCCAGTGTGCACGGAAAGGCTGCACCTCTCATCCAATGCACGTCGTGCCGGGGGCTGCAGATAGCAGCACGGCAAGGAGCATTTCCACTCCCTGTGCCCCACCTCCACCATGCCCTGCTGATGCTGGGCTCCGCCACAGCTCCCAGGCCTGTTGTGTGGGTCAGGGAGTCCTGCAGAAACCATGGCAGTTACGGGGAAAGTGTCTGGTAGTTAACATGCAGCAAAAGGGAGATTGGTGGGGACTAATATCACTTACCCACCATCTCCTTTTCCCCTTTTTCTCCATTTGCCTGATGTCCAAGAATGATTGTTTCTTTCCTGGTTACTTCTTACATTTTGATCTCAGCCTCAGGGAGAGCAGAGGGATGGCAGAGCAAGTCATTTGGGGAAGGACTTGAGCACTGGGGGAAAGCGTGGCTCCCTGGAGGAGGATATCTATGCCTGGGCACTGTCTGCAGGGATGCTGTGCTATTTGGAAATGACGTTTTTTCCCCTTCAGCACTCCAGAGCCACAGATCATTTGAATTCACCCTCTCCATCCCTTTCAGGAGACAGAAAGGCCCCAGCCGTACTTGAAATGAGACAGATGCTTATGGAATTGTGGTTTTAAAAGCATTTTTCAGTTGAGTTCTTTCCTTTTCTACACAGAGCAGTCCAATGTGAGCTGACTAATAAATGCATTATCTTTTTTTTTTTTTTCCTTTCCTAGGAGGGTTTGATATGGCAGCTCCATAGATCAGCCAGGTCTCCAGGGATATTTCTGCCCTAAACAAAATGGAAATTGTCTGCCCCCTCACAAGCCCTCAGTGACTCATACAATAAAGAGAACCCATAAATATTTGGGTAATTACAGTCCGTTCACCTAAATTCCATAAGAGGCAGAGCACTCTCTCACTTCGTGTCCTTAAACAGCCGTTGCGTGTTGCTGTTTGCTGCCTGCGTCTTGCCGTAAGCACCCAACTCCCCCTTAATGGTCAGCTCCCAGCTAGCGTGCATTCAGCTCTTCATAGGTAGGTGGCAAAGGTTGGGAGCACTTCACAGTAAAAGGATGAAAAGTTATGCAATGAAGAGTAAGTTAGATGCTGTATTGCTTTATACATGGCACACAGAGAGCCAGTGCCTTCTGCCTGATGCCCCGTCGTGGGTCACCGAGCCCACTCTGTAGCCACCTCCAGGACACAGAGAGCAGAGGACCCCTGCACCTGGCACAAGCATTTGCTGAAATTTGCTGTAGCCAGACTCTCCAGTGCAGAGGCAGTCCTACAGATTAATGTATTTTATAATGTTATTATTATAATAACATTATAATGTGGTGGTGTTATTATTTTACAGCTTGTTGTCACCACTCTATGAGGCAGATCCAGCTATACATATATCTGATCTGGGTGGTCTACAGTCCTTTGTACGTGCCCTGGAATGGTTACACAGGGATCCTGTTACAGCTATTTGATGCTGCATAAATATATATTTTTAAAAGGAACGATTCAGTGAAAGTTTAGGCTATGTTATTTCCTTCCCTCCCTCCCTGCCTCATCAGCTCAGGGTAAATTACAGGCTGTGCAAGAACACTTTTAAAAAACCCTCCTTGAAATTAGCATGTCTGGAGCAGCACTCTCTGCACGCCCCAGCAGTCTGCCTTTTCTCAGTGGCTCATCTCTGCTCTTTGACGACCTCTTGCAGCGCAGCTGATGGCCACAGTGACAGGAGGGCCACAGGTTTCCTTTTGCCCAACCCAAGGCAAGTAAGATAGACACGGAGTGGATTTGCATAAAGTGTCTTTCTTCCTTGACTTCCTGATGATCCTCCGAAGAGCATCTCCACTGTGAGAAAACCGGGCATCGTTGGCTTGCTCGGACCACAGGCCCCCAGCAAGCAGAGGAGTCGCGCTACTCCTGCCACAGGGAGGGATGGACAGGTCTACAAAAATATGTGTGGTCTGGACGGCAGAGGGGAGCTCTCCAAGGAGCTGATGACTGGCAACCCCAGCGTGGGAATGAAAAGCTGTTAAGCTACAGGAACCCGTGAAGGGCAGCCTCCTGCCTCCAGACATAACCAGGCCCAGCTACCTCCAGAGAAGGTCTGAGCAACCCCAGAGCCTGGTATCAGACCTTGTCAGTCACAAGACTTTCTGTTACAACCTGCTGCTTTATCAAATGCTTCATTTTATCTATTTTTTCATCCTCCCTCTCCCTTTTTCTCCTGCTACCTAAAATTTGTTTCTTTCCTCGCTATGGGTGATGGTACTTCTAATCAGCACTTTCCCTGCCTAATTGCCTCATTGCGAGCTTCTCCCTGAACCTGTCAGACACAAGCTCACACTTCTTGCCTTACTTGTCACAAGAAAAATTGTTCTTTTAAACGTGTCTGGGAGACGCACAAGGACATTGAATACTCCAGGGAGAGAGAAGGGTGGAGGAGTGACTGACTGCAGTTACTCATTACATGGTGTTTCTGAAAGTCCCCCCTACTTACCTGGAGGTACACAAACACAGAAAAAGGAAAACTCTCTGTCTCAAAGACATAACAGTCCGTAATATGTTGACACTAAAAAGTCCCTACGGAAGTTATACCTGTTATGATTACAGCAGAGGATGAGCGGATTACTCGGTGAAACAAACCATCCATGGCAGGAGGGATTATTTTGCATGTTAGAGGAAGATTTGGGGACTTTAAATACTAATACCCCATTTACGATTAATGCATCTATTGCCTAGGAACCTGTGTGCTGACCTATTCACTCCCTGTCTCAATCACACCAGATGTGCTAGCAGAGAAAAAACACTTGGTATGTGTTTGCTTTACCAGTGTTGCATTCATGTAAGAAATTTCTGTCCTGTTCGTAACCGAGCAGACCTCTGAGTTTTACCTCCCATATCCAAGTCCTCTGTTATCCACCTAAATTAGATTATTTGTGAAGCATGTTGATGTTCACCCCTGGTGATAGCAGAGGAGTCTTTCAGGCCAAGGTATTTGTGGTTGTCATCTTATCTCCTGATAAGAAGATAACAGTGTTCTTCCAGCCACTGACACATTGGCTTTAGTGCTGGTAGATTTGCCTATCAAAGGCTGGCAGAAAGATAGAGCAGGGTTAGATGTTTGTGTAGCTCAGCTTAGCTTTCCTTGGTGAGATAAATGATGACCTTGGTCTTACCTCCACCTGCTTTGTCTCAGACTAAACAGGTGACAAGGCTGATGTCACACCTTCAGGTCTTGCCTGAATTTGGAGGGCTCCGACTTCATGGCAGTTATATTGGTGACAAGTTGGTCTTGTCCTTTACATTTTGCCCCACAGAAGCAGATTCCCTCTGTGGCACAGGACAAGCCGCTTCAGACCAGGGTCCCTCTCACCTCAGGTGTTAGCCAGAGAGCAAAGTTTTATCAGCAGCAAATAATCTCTTTGTGCCTCGGTGCCTTGCGTACGGGTGACGAGAGCAGAGCTGTTTCCTTTTCCAGTTTCGCCTTTGTGTTTTGGAGTGGTTTTTTGGGGGGGATGGTGCTCAGGGAGGCCCCCGTGGCAGTGCCGTTTGCTTGCTCTTGGGAACATTAGCAGGAGAAAGTGTCCAGGAGCTCGCGGTGCCTTACGTCTGGCATTGGTCTGCCCTTACTGACTCTCTTACTTCAGCTTTGAAAAGTTTCCCCCAGTCCTCCTCTACCTGCCCAGGGTTTCATTACTTATGGTCGCTGCAGAGCTGGGAGCGGTGGCTTCTGGCAGCTGAGCTGCTACAGAGCAGCTGTGACCTCCTGGTGAGGCAAAAGCACAGAGATATTAGCAGGGCACAATTAGAGGGCGGAGTGGAGAGGGAGAGAGATTGACTGTGGGCCACTGCTAAGTATTTTACCTGTCAAAAAATTACTTTAACCTGCACATTTAGGCTATAAAAATATTTCTTCAATCAAGGAAAGGCCTGCTATTCACAAGGACAAAGCTAAGGCAGCATCTTCTCCTTGTCTCAGAAAATTAATTTAAAACAAAAATTGTGGAGAATTCAATAGCAGGAGAGAAGGAGAGAAAGAGAGAAAAAAAACGTGTGTGTGTCCATGGTCTTTAGTTCCTGCCCTTCATACCTCTGCTTTGCCATGGGGACATGGTATAGCTCTTTTTTCCTGGGACCAAAATGTATGCATCTGTGCCTTAAAGCCCAATTAAAAGCTCTGAAAGCCGATAGCACGCTCAAAAGAGATTTTACTTTAAACCACCCTCTGTACTGACTCACTGCTGCCTTCCGAGGAAGGTACCCAAGTCTCCATCTCACTGTGCACGAGAACACCCGTCCTCAGCCCTACACGTCCCCTGAGAGCCCAACCACCACCGCAGGGGCTGCGCTCACCTGCCTTCACTCCAGGTCACCTCCAGGGCTGAGCTCTTTGCCTAGCTCCTGCATGGCTCGTCCAGATTTATGCTAAGTAAAACAGAACCGATTTTGGCCCTTTTTCTCATTAGGATAATAATTCTTTTCCTATACTTTTCAAATCCCTTGCTGTCTGAACGTAGGATACAAATGGTTCAACCTATGCATTTCGTGTCATTTGTGAATCGTTAGACCTCACTTAAGAGGGTTTGCATCACTCCGTGCTCATCTTTATAATCCTAGCCTAATTCTGGGCTTTGGCCAAATAGCATTCAAGCTTCACTTCTTTTCCTTTACCTTCAGTTCTTTATGTACTGTTGAGTTATTCAGGCACTTTCCACTGGGATGAATTGGAAATATAAATTGGAAAAAGCAGTTCCTCAAAAGAAAAATTTACATTTGTTGAAGTTTGTTTCTTTATTTTAAAAATCAACATGCAATACATAATTTTGGCCAGAATAAGACTGATTAAAAAAAGAAACATGGCTCAAATACTACAATTTTCTAAGTGTTTTGCCTGAAAACAATACAACAAAATACTAAATGTATTTTACTTATGACACATTACATGATGCCTTATAAAAATCTTAAGCTGGACACATATTGTCTTTTAACAGCTAGGCTCTCTGTAGAAGACTTTTGGTATGTTGTGTATCAAGGTCATTAGAGGACTCCAGGATATTTTTGGATATGCTCTTTGGAATTCTGTTATCCCTATTTTTGCACTACAGGTCCAGCAAGGAATGTGTCATTAATGACAAATAGGAGCTTAATACTGAGCTGATCTGAAAAATATCAGGGAAATGCAGTAAATCAAAACAAAATATTTTGATTCATTAGGGTTTTTTTTATTTTTCAGAACTGTAACTAATTGCAATGGAAATATCCAAAATAAAGTGTGTTTTTTCACTTTGGAGCTTTTTTTTTTAGGTTTGCTCATCCATAATAAATGTCTCATTAAAGTTTTCCTTGCAAGTTAGGATAAAAACCAGGAGTAGCAATTCCAAATGTAACTTTGTGCTACCTTTTATGGTGACAGAGAACGAAGAGCCAGCAAAAACAGGAATTAAAGTGAGGCTCTTCCCACGCATTGATCACAGTGGGCTCACACTGGTGATGTTTAGAGCAATTTTGGCCAGGTACAAAGAAGGGATCATCACTGCTTAGTTTGAGAACAGAATAAGCACAAAGACATTTCTGACTAGAGAAAACCAGCATGAAACTTCAACTGTGCCCAGGTTCCATCTCTGTCTTAACAGAGATTTTGGCATCTCCATCAGAGGTCCACTGTGATGGGATAGAAAGTCTGACCCACTCCAGTGATCCCTGTGAGCTACAAGACTGCTGTGTTTTTCAGATGTGCTTAGCAAAATGCTTCTCATCTTCCTCCATAGCACTCGGTGACTCCAGGGGAACTGCAGGCGCCCTGGCCCCGTAGGCATTGCCCATGGCAGACACCCATCTCCCCACTCCGGGGACTACGATAAAGACAAAAGGCTTCACTCTCATCGGTGCTTTTGTGGGCATTTTTACCATCAGTAGGATACATATTGATTTTAAGCTGGTCTTGTTTGTCTGAACTCCGGAGCTGACAGTCTGTGGACATCATTTCAATCTGTCAGCACTCCCAGGTGTAGGGTGCCCTCTTTTTATTTTTAAGGCATGTAATAAAGCACAAAATTAATTCCATGTCTGATTTATGCCCAAAGCCACCATTCTGTGTTCTTCCAGCTGAGATTTGATTGGATTTCATTAGATTCTTTCCCATAGAGGGAGATAATTTTTTTCAGGTTTAAGTTTGAGTGTTTCTGGGTTTGCCTGGAGTTTGTTATTGTTTTGTCATTGTTCTTAAATAGCTGAAAAATGCATTCCTATATTTGTCTGTCTGGAGCTATTCAAACAAAAATAGAGAACGTGCCTTTTTAAAGTCAAAAGTGCAAGTTTTGCATAGACGAAGCCATTCTGTAGTTCTTTTCCTTTATTCTTGCTATTTTGTGAACTATCCTGTGTTATGAAAAGGTATTGTCATGAGATGTCTTTGGCACCTTTGTAACAGAACTCGCAAATTATTTACCTACCTAGATTCTTGCAGGCCTGCATTTACTAACAATTCCAGCTTAGCAGCTATCATTTTAAAAAAAAAAAAAAACACTAGACATGCCTAGATGGGCTGGCAAATACCTATCCTACCTTATGTTTCCAGCAGGAGATAAAATAGTCCCCTTTGCTCTGTAGATCCTACCTTAGCAGATAGGCTTGACGATATGACTGGGAGTCAGCAAACCCAGGCTCCGCGAGGCCAGATAACAGGCGCCGCAATAACCCACGTCACGTTGTCAAAGCAATAGCCTGCACCCACCCGTCATTAAACACGCATGGGCTGACTCCTAGTGCCTCTCTGCCAGAGTGAGTCCTCGCTGCTCTTGATCATGTTACCCCAGCTTAAAAGGGGTCTGAGTGTGGCCCTGACAAGATGTATCACAAGAAAATGGAAGCCAAAGAAAAAAAGAAGAAAAAAGAAGATGAAGGAGTGAGATCAGAAGAGGAGAAGCTAGGGAAATAAGCAGAGGAGAAAGAAGGTGATGGTGAAGAAGCAACGCAAGGTGATAACAGAGCTGGATTTAAGTCAGATTTTAATGCTTTCCTACATAACAAGACTAAATTGTCCTTGATGTTCATATAGTCTCCACCAACTAAAGAGAAGTGCCTGAAACATTTTTAACATCCTGCAGATCTTTAAGGAGCCAAAAGCAGCGTGTGCCGCAGCTGGGTACGTCCTAGCCAGAGAGGTGCCGCCGCCGTAGCCCAGCCCGTGCAGTGCGTGCTTCCGCCCTGCCTGATGTGAGAAGGAATTTCATAGAGACCGACAATTTCTTTAAGGTCTGAGATCACAGCTTGCGACTAATTATAGAAATAAATAACTGGTGACTGGAGCCATCTGTTCTTTCTTTGGCAATGCCTTTCTTCTTCATGAAATTAGCACACCTGCAACCCACGCGTCTTCCTGAGGATGGGTCACTCTGCCCTCTAAACCGCAGACGGATTGCTGGAGTGCAGGCAACCCTCTGGAGATGTTGCTGCTTATCCTCCTTCTCCTCACCCCCAGGGAAAGATAATTAACATCCTCAATTGAGTTTCATTAGTTATTCAGGTTGAGGAAAAGCAGCGACTAGGAGGTACAGTAGTAAAAAGTTATTTAGCACCATGGTTTGAACGTCATCGCCAGTGCGGGGGGGGGGTTTGGCCTCGCATTCCGACAGCCAGGCTGCACCCTTAGTGGTGGAGCAGGAGCCTCACGGGGTGTTTGCACAAGCCAGGGGACGTACATGTAGCAAGCAACAGAGTCTGTGATGGGGAGGCCAAGGGGGGAGGCGTGGTGGCAGGGGGTTACCCCGACATGGACCGCTTCGCCCAGGCTGGCCCCGCAGGTCCCGCGCTCCTGCCTTGCGCAGCACTCCTCTCTGCAGAGGTTTCTCATCTCCCGTCACAAGGGTGTGGGACGGACGTAACCCAAAGCCACACAATTAAACAAGAGTTCTCCCATGCCTTCGGTGGGGATAAAATCAGGGGGTAACATAAGAAATTCTATTTTCTTTCTCCTTTTCTTCCCCACTCTCACATTTCCCTTGTTTAATCTTTTGCATTGAGGTGTTCTGTACAGCAATGATCATGGGAATGAATTTTAAAAGGATTATTAATTTTACTCTTTTTTCTTTTTGGAGTTTGACTTTTAGCTTAAGTCAAAAATATTTCAGGTCTTTAGAGCCATAATTAGACATATTGTCCTTAACCAAATGCCAGATAATTTGTACGCACTTGAGGTAAATCTTTTGCTGGAAAGGTAGGCAAATATTGAAATATGTAATGAAAACAAAAGGAGTCATGAATAAAAAAAACCACCTACACAACTATTTTAAATCTTTTAAATTACTTTCTCTTCTCCCTCTCATTAGTAAATATTTTAGTTATTCTTGCATTGAACAAATCCTCCTTTCAGGGCCTGTGTGTGTCTTTCTCATTAACATGCTTTTTTTATTATTTTAACAAGTCATAAAGACCTAGTTATTTTTACAGATCTTATCCTGTACAAGATCCAGATGCAGGGACCAGAGAGAGAGAAATAGCAGTCTGTTAATTCATTCTGGGCAGGGAGTTTTTCCTTCCTACCTTTAGATGAGAAGGAGTTTTCTTTTGGCTGAAAACATTCAAAGTAAGTGCAGCACTTTGGGAAATGGCACATAAAGGGACTTTAGTGGGAGGGAGAAATGAAAAAGGATGGAAAAGTTGACCAGTGACAGAGGTAATCATAGAATTTACAAATTATTTTTTTCTGACAATTTGGCAGCTTTAGGAGGCTGCCTACTCTTTCAAGATAAAGTCACTTGTCATTCCATTAGAAAAAGACAGGCGATGCGTCAGGAGTTATTTGAAATGTAAAGTATTGTTTTTAGCTTCTTTTTCTCTCATTATTGTCGTAGCAAAGTCCTCTCTCTGTGCTGATGGAGAGGCTGAAAGTGCAGCAGGTACGGCGGGCTGCGGGGCCAAGGGAGCTCAGGAATTCCCAGGGCTGGGATAGACCATGGAGGAAAATGGAATTTGGGGACCCACAGCATTGAAGACATGGGGCAAAGGAGTATGTTTGTAACAGGAATGAAGGGAAAGGGGGATAATGAATAGCTCTGTAATGCTGATCAACTCGAGAAGTACTATAGGGCAGCAGGGAGGTAAGGGCCACAGCTCAGCATCGGGGATCCCCTAAGGACATGGGGGCTGCACAGATAAAGAACCATCAGACCACGCTCCAATGAAGGATATCAGTGCACTGACTATTTGCCTATCACAAGGCCCCAGATGCTCCCTTTTTGTCTGAGTCCTCTCTGTCTCCTGCCCCAGGCCTCCAAGGCCAGGTTTCTTTAGTGCTCTTCCAGCTATTCCTCTTCCCAGAAAGCTCCTTCATGAAGTTTCCCCTCTCCGCACCCGTGTGTCTTGGAAGCGCCACGTGAATGCAAAGCGCAGCATGGCCACAAAACAGTATTGCTCTGCAAAGCTGTTTTGATTTTCCACGCGCACTGATCGCTTCAGAGGAATCCCACTATCCGAACAAAAATCCCGAAATTCTTTCTCTGGGCACCTCCGATACTCCACCTGCCTCCTCTTCCTCCTCCCCAGCCCAGCCCCTCCCTGCTCCCATGCAAAGGAAGATTCAAACCAACATTGCATTCAGTGCCAGCCTGCTGCAAGCCCCAGCCGCTGCAGAGACTCGCTGCTCATCGGCTCTGAAGCCCAATGGCACGAGAAACTCGAGGCCCTGAAGAAGCTGGTTTCCAGCTCCCCCTCAGCTATTCTGAGGATGGCAGCAAGGGTTACCCACGCAGGTAGTGCTCTGGTGCTCACAGCTATCCCAACTTTCCTTCTTTAGCCTCTCCCTGTAATGGCTGCAGTTAGCAAAATAACACCGGTGGCAGATAAGCATCTGGTAACCCATGGCAACCAAGTTCCTTTAGAAAATGGTCTTCCGGTAATTTCGTAAATGAACAGGGTTTTGTTGTTGTTGTTGTTGGAAATGGGAAAAAACAGAGGACAAGGGGCTAGAGAAAGGCACCAGGCATGTTTGTGAGCGCACGTGTCCACGCAAGTGTAGAGAGGTGCCATGGGCACCTCTGCAGGCTGCACAGGGATGCTCGGCTGCACCTACAGGTCAGACAACATGGACTTGCACATCTGCGTCTGCCTTTCTCTCTCCACCCCATCCCACCATCCAGGGCCTAGGGCTTTGAATATCCAACCAGCAATTTCTCCCAAATCTCACCATAGCAATGGCAGGCAACTGCTAAAACCCAGTTACAGGATCAGGCCAACAGATGAGATTAGATAGATGTATAGACAGGACGGCAGACAGTGAGACAGATATTTGTGCAAGTTGTTGTTACAAGATGAGGCTGATTATATTCCATTCTGAATTTGATTAGATTGCATAAGTAGACAGACCAGCAGAAATGAGCTGCCTGGTAGAGCAGGACATTTAACTAAAGGTCAGACAAAATTGCCCTGGAAACTGGTAGATACAGCAATGTGTGGAGGTGGAGATGTTAGGGCTGGTTTCTGTTAGAGAGACAGCAAGAGAGTTTAATTGCTAGAATTTCTGAATGCTTTGTACATGTCTCACTCCAAAAGTGCCCACATGAGCACAGCCATACTGCAGCATGCACACCGCAGTGCTCACCTTGCAGTTCAGGGATGACACGCCAGCACCCAAACCCTCAGCGCACAGCCACAAACACCCCAGACCCCCACTTCATGGGCACAGGCATCCCCTGCTGACCATCCCTCGCGGTATCCGGCTAACCCAAGCCACGGAGGAAGGAAAGCACAATCTTCTACTCCTGCCCTCCGCTGCTGGGACGGTGAATCCAGCCAACAGCCTCATAACAGGGAAATACTCTCCCTGTTTGTAAATGAAACCAATTAACAAAACCAGAACTGCAGGGGAACTGATACTCACAGGCTGTGTTGACAGCATCTGTATTATTTTTTCATATATACTTTTTCCCCCTCTAAATTAACTTTTCGTTTAAATACATTTTTCCAGCAGGCCAAATAATTGGATTTTTCTTTGTTAAAAGAAGGGAACATAAATTACTCCTGTTGCGTGCAGATTAGGTTACGGGATTTCTTTTCTTCTGTCACCGTCAATGCCCCAGTGTCAGAGAGCTTTAATATTTAATGCATTCCTAATTAGTCTCCATTGGCCCAGGGCACTTAACAAAACCTGACACCAACCATCGAGTCAAGTTCATTTAGAGAGCACAATTACCCGACCATCATTTCCATACTGCAGCTGGATTACCCATGAAATTCCCTTCCCAACCCCCCATCCTTGCTCCCACCTTCCCACAGTCGCAAGTTAATTAAAAAAAAAAAAAAGAGGATTTGATTCCAGTGACAGAAGATACAAATTATCTCATTTGGTCAGGGCAATGACATTTCCAAGACTCCTTTAATCGCTAGGAAGCTCTGCTGCGTTGAACGGCATTTACTGAAGGATATTGCTGCCTGTGTCACTCTGCTGCCTTGATGCCTTGTTGCTCTGCATGCTCCAAAGATCTGAAGTTCATGCTTTCCCGGTGCGCAGGCTGATCATCTGGGAAAGGAGGAAAAAAAAACATCTGAAAAGGAAAATAAAATATAACTTTAAATAACAATTATTTGCCCAGGGAGACTTAGACTTCAATCAACAGCCATGATAGGGTACGTGCAGGGATTAGTTGGTGGTGATAGATGGCAGAGACAGCAGTAATGATCAGGAGAATGAGCTTTACAAAGAAACCTGGGGGTGAAGAGAGAGCCCAGCTTCACTGCACTGGAAGCTGAGCCAAAGCACAGGATATCCATGCTCTCCAGTTTCTGGGACCTAGTCCTAGTGTAACCCAGGTGCAATTCTTGATAAATCCAAGAGAAACAAGCTCTGAAGCTGTCTGGAAGCACCGACCTTTTGCTGTCAACTCTAGGGACACTAGCAATGCAAAGTGCAGCTTCACGGATTCCCATCTAGAGAAAGACTCTGGCTTTTTGCCCCAAAAAGCCCTGGGTATGACTGAGCTGGGCAAAAAAATAGGCAGCAAAGAATTGCACCAGGACTTCCCTGCTCTGGAGCACAGCAACCCAGACTCCACCAGCCAAACACTAACCTCCTCTGGTGACAGCTCTTGTTGCCACCACAAATGTCTCTGTGTGGCAGACTTGGGCTAAAAATTGTCATTTAAGCGACAAAAATGCTATGAACTGAACATTTTTTGGATGTTAATAACAGTGAAACCAAACTGCTTTGTGGGGATGCATTGGCTTGACCTTCATTTTCAAAGAATAACCACAGGAGCCTTCTCACGGATAAAATCGACAATTACAGAAAAGATAATATCTGTAAAATCTGTCACCCTGTGACTAATTTCAATGACAACAACAAATGCAAAATGTATGCCACATGCTGAAGAATAATTTAATTTGAAACCTTAAAAAATGGTTAGTTAAAAAACATATAATATGAATTAATTAAAAATTGACATCGGTTTCCTCCTCATACTTTCCCCACTGCTTATTGAGGATGAAACCTACCAAATAGCATACTTTGCTAAATAAGCAGTTATAGGTTTTGCAATGCCAAATTTTAGATTGCGCGGTCAATTGCAACATTTGCAGCTGAACCTTTATTCACAGATCACACAGTGTTGCTGCTCTGCATACGTGGGTTGCCTGAAACTGCAGTTGGTGCAATCTGAAGTGTTTGATCCAAGCTCATTGACTTAAATGGAAATTTCTTCTCACCAGTGCCATGCAAATATTTTTCTTTTTCTTTTCTTTTTTTTTTCCCCAGAAGAATCACATGGCGCTGCTATTTATCTGTGTCTGTTCAATATTCAGGAAATAAATCCCTCCACAGCTTCTAAAACTTCTTAAACCGAGCACTAAGAAAGTCCATTCCATGAAATCATGACATTTCTCTTCAGTGAGTGAGAAACAACCACTTGTTGTTAATCCTGTGTATGCACCTTCATCCTCCTCACGCAGAGGCAGCAGCTGAAGGGTTAATCTGTAATATTAACTTGTTAGACTGTTGATCTGCCCTGGGGCCATCGGGAGCTTAAACAGCCAACAGTTAATTAAAAATAAACTGACACTTTACTTTAAGGATAGTTTTAATAACCATTTATAAATGTTACATTAAAAATTCATGCACTGTTATCAACTCCTGCTAAGGATTTACAGCACAATGGAGGTGTTATGAATGTTTTATAGCTTCTGTGGAAACCTCTTCCTGAACAGATATTTTCAGAGGTCTATATGTCTTTCCAGGGCTGCATCATATCTACCCAAGACAACAACAGCATGGCAAATACAAGCAGCTTCCCAAGATGCTAGGGCTTAAGTTTAGACTTGCTCTGCAATATACGTGGGCAACATATCAGAGGCCTCAAATATCTCAAGAAAGTGTTAAAAAATGCCTTCTGGTTTCTCCTCTGAAGCAGCCCGTTCAGCCATGGTCTTTAGGAACAGCTACACGTAGCTTCCCTATGCGATGCACAGATCGGATCAGTTTTCTCAGTCGGTACGTCATAACCCCCAGGAGGGTCACGATAAACAGTCGGGGGCCTCCAAAAGTGCGGAAAATATGATTACAATCTAGAGCAGAGAAAACAACCTAATGCTCCTGAGTAATCTTCATCAGCCTCTCCAAATGCATACACACACAAGCAAACACGCTCACAAACACATCCGCCTAAACACAAACACATACTCGCTGTGCATGTATATAAGCTTGTCACGGGTAGATTTTTTACTTCTCTTTGCAGCTGAGGAGAGGCAGCAAAACTGTTGTGCTTTGAATAAGCAGTCTTTGACCTGGAAAGCATTGAGAAGCTCTAAGCCATGTTGTTGAGTCAGGACTCCCGGGTCTTCCCTTCCTGCCTGGATGCAGTTGCAACGTGTGATCTTACCTTCCCAGAGCCTTCCCTCCCCATCTGTCAGGAGGGATGATAATCCTTCCCATTCCTTGTACAGATAAACTTATTAATGTGTGGGAGGTGGCAAGACAGTACAACGATAACTGCTACGGAAAAGATCACAGATAGATTGAAAGCCTTATTGTCATTATTAGCCATTTTGAAATGAGCTCCCTTTGACAGTGTTGCTGCCCCTTTTGTTTTAACTCTCTGCAAACACTGGCATGATTGAAGCTGGCTGTCTACATGCTTATGGAGAACAAATTTAAGCTTATGCTTACCCGCTTATCTGTGCTACTTCTAGCTCATTCTGCGTATCACTCTGAGAGTGATATTAAGCGGGTGAGATGCTGCATGCTGGAGGAGGGGAATCTGGCTGCCAAGGCCCCGCATGGCACTCAGGCACAGAAGTGATTAAATCCACAAGGTGAAGGCCTGACCACATCCTTTGTACTTAATACCATCCATGCAAACGCAGGTCCTCACTGTGTACGCACTGATGGAGAACAGCCTTCAGACTCTGCAGCCAGCCACCAATCAAACTGGCACCAACCTTGCTTGCTTTTCCCTTTTTTTTCTGTTTTGCTGTGTTTTACAGAAAAGGTTCTGTGAGGATTGGCTGTGGGGCCTGGCAAGAAAAAGGTTAAAAATGAATGAAAAATACTTGGTGTCAGGCAGGTGTCAACCTCTAATTAGGGTAATTGATAATACGATGTTTGCAGGTAGCAGAAGCCCTCAGGCTGCCATGAAAACACCCTGAAGAGACGATAAAGATGAAGTAGGCATTTGCCTAGGTTCATCTCATTAAATTTACACCCTTAAAAGCAGCCAAACCAATGCTGGGTTTTATCCTCTGGCCTAGAGCTGAAGTATATTCCTGACAGGATCTCCCAAGCACCCCCTTCTCCTCTCACTCCCCTTCCAGAAACGGCAGGGTGAGGGCAGCATCCTCAGAGACCAAAGCTACACAAATGTAAACCCTCTCTGAGTCGCAGGAAAATCTGGCCCTGCAACATGACACCTATAGAAGCATATGGTATGGTCAAGGCATGGCCCCGCTATCCAGCTGCTCTGTGCACAGCCAGCCCGGCACGCATCCACGCTCCCCAGAGCTCGTAGGGGCACACAGCCAGCGGCCCGTGCAGGGCACTGGGCCAGATCTAACCCCCCTCAAAGGAGATGGGAAAACTGGGGGTGGTTTTAGTGGGTGACAGGCACCGAGCTCCTTTAAAATGTTGTCTTCTCTATCTTGCATTCCTACTCGCTCTTCCTCCGTGCTGTTCTCTGAATTATTTTCATTCAGGGCAGCTTCTCCTCTTTTCCCTCCAGTGACGACAGTTTTGTTCTGATGGAGTCGTGAGGTTCACTAAATATAGTGAAGGGCTGTTTCTGCAAGGACTTCAAAAAGTTTGTTTCATTTGCGTGGTTCCTTTCATCCTTTGTTGTCCCTGGTTGTGTTGGACTCCCAGCTGCTACCAAGCCTTATCTGCTCAAATTTCTGCTGAGGACTTTGAGGCAACACAGTCAAAATCCACACGTGATACCCAGTGTGAAGGCTGCTACTCCCGAGCTCACACAAATGAATGGCAGCTCAGAGGGACCCCACATGCCATGCACACACATGCACACACCCACACGTGCACACCCACACACGCAGACGTGCACACACGCACGTGCAGCTTCCTGCGGATGCCGCCACCACATGCTCTGAAAGAGTTTCACCTGAAGATACAGGAGGATGATATGTGCATGGACATGCAGAGGATGCACATCCCACGTGTGCACTCAAAGTCTTCCAGCTGCTTGTGGCCACCCTCACCAACACTCAGAGAAGGCCCTTTTGGGCACACTGAGCACTAGCGAGCACCTCTGCACCCCCTCCACACGCAGAGAGCTCTTGGACATGCTTGCAAAGCACCTTCTCTCTGCAAGTCCCAGTTTCAGCCTGCGTGCATGGGCCTTGCTGCTTTTAACGCCGCCTGTCTTTGCAGACGAGTCACGCACTCGCACATGGCGCACGGCAAAAGCCATAAATGCCCCTGCACTCAACGCTGTGTGTTTCTCTCACGCACACGCACACGCCCTCCCCTTCTTTATGAGCATAGAAAAGGGAAGAAAAAAAAAAGAGAAAGGAACAAAAAACCCACGTAGCTTTGGATTGAAACTGGGACAGGACCCCCCGTCCCTCCCCAGGCCTATCCCCAGCCCTCTAGCTATTGCTCAGCTCCGGGAAATTTTGTTGCAGGAATGCACCCCTTCACAGCACCCCGTTCCTGCTCCGACTCTGCTGTAGCTGCTGCGAGCCAGAGAAGACTGGTGTTTTACACATCTAGCTTGCAGTTTTACACCAGATCCTGAGAAACTTGACGCCTGCACATCCGCCATCAGACTGAGACTTCTGGTCAGCCCGTATCCATGCACGGATGCAAGCAGTGATGCAGAGGCTTTCTCACACAGAAAAATGCACACTCCGCAACATTCAGAGCCCCTACCTGGTCCAATTTGCTCTTGTATTATTGCCACAGGAGGATTGTTGCCATGTGTTCACTCACCCAAATCTCCCTGCAGCATTTTTAATCTAATCTTCTCTGTAACTGCAAGGTGAGGGTCATTTATAGCTATTTTTCATAAAAACAATATTTCAACCCAAATACTAATAATGTAGAAGAGAAAAAAAAAAAAGAACATGAGAACTTGTTGGAGAGGAGAAAACACACATGAATTAAGCTCAGAGGCTTGTCTCCCTCTACTGGCCCCCAGACAAGGCAGACAGGAGTCAAACTCCTTTCTAAGGAGAAAAATACAGCACCAAACAAAGCCGCCATCCCGTCTTGTTTTTGCACTTTCTCTGTAGTCATGCACACTCCTCTGAGAGAAGCAGGGACAAGCTGAAAAGTTTTTTTAAAGAAAACGTCTCCTGTTCACAAAGGATTGATCCTTGCACATGCAGCGTAGGTACCAGCACCAGAATACACTTAGATCCTTTTCCCTTCCCTTTATTCCAAGGTAAGATTGTTCACTCCTGCATATTTCTTAGCGATCCTCCTGATCTAATTTTCAAAGTCTCAGCTACAGATCTGCCTCTAAACTAATTAACTGTAACTTGCCCCATAGCTTTCCTGCAGAATCACTTCGTTTCAGCCCGCAGCGTCGCTGCTCTGTTCCCCTCCAAAGCCCTAACCCAGGCTTCAGGCTCACAGCGAGAGGCATTTCGGCTGACCAGGAGCCGCAGGGAAAGCTCTGCTGAGCTCTCATGTAGGTGTTTTTGGTACGAGAGGGAGGAAAGGAGAGGCAAAGAGCAGTCACATACGTAGATCTGATTTCAGGATGGAGCTTCAGAGGCACAGACACCACCTCTCTCTGTAATGTCTCATTCCCAAATGAATTCTGTGCCTGGTACCTTGAACATGTGTGCATGGGGTGAGGGAAGAGTCAGAATTTATTAACTAAAAATTTTCATCAGAGTGGTTTAAAACTCTAGCCTTAGCACAGTTTGCATCAGGGTCTGAGACAATCTGCAATTATTATCCCTGTCCTCATGATTTTTTGAGAAACTGGGGTTGCATTATACTGCTGATATTTATATCTACAGAGCAACCATGGGTTTGGGGTTCTTTGGTACAAATCTTGGCTGAACTGTCTAGATCTTAAACATTTTTGAAGTATCCATGCTGGTTTCTTTCTGCTTGATAATCTGCCTCTTGAAATCTGTAAGAATGGGCATCTATAATGAAAGGAAATCTGTAAGAATGTTCCCTGACTCCTGTGATCATCTGTATTGCAAACAATTAAGGTCTTTCAGTGGCTTGGCTCTCCAGAAATTACTCTTCTTTTTTTTGGTTGAAATGTTAAAGGAAATCAATGCTGTTAAGAAAAAGACATCATAATTTGCAGGGGGAAGGGCAAACATGGTCATTTTTAGCCATCATGAAAACAAAAATTGCTATCCCCTGCTTAAGTATTATTGTGATGAAGTTGTTTTTCCAATCAGAACACATTTGTGCTGGATACTTTACAAGTATACTGGTTTACCCACAGGTAAGATCTCATTGGCATTTATACCAGTATGCCTGGAGGCGAAGCAGTAGAGAGTCGTTATATTATCCCTATAGCTCTGCAGAAAGAAAACTGAGAATTTGCCATTTATGTTGCTCTTGCTTTTCAGATGTTGTCCCATTCATACGCTATCCATACACAGAAACTGCCCTACAAAGTTTTCAGCCATTCCTTGGAAATGCAGCCACCCCTGGAAAGAAACATGGGAGCTTTTTGACAGCCGTATTGGATGGCACTGTAGCACAGAGTGGAGGAAAGGAAAAAACATACCCATCTGAAATCGTGAAGGGGAGACTGGGGAGAAGCCAGTAAGTAGTCAAATTGGAAACTAATAGGAGCGATACTTAATTCCTCAGTAAGGAGGAGGAAGAGAATGAATGACCACACGTGGATAGACAGTAGATGCTGTTTTATACCAGAAATTTTCAGCCTGGATCACAGAAAGTGGGGCATCCATAGGCTTTTCCTGGGAGGTCTGAGCAAGCCAACAGAGGAAAGCGAGCCAACTGCAAGAGCTTATTTTAGACTTCCACCTCCAGCAGGCAAAGCTTTAGGGGGCTTCAAATCAAAACAGGGTGGAAATCAGTGTTTTCCTCCAAAACAGGTCAGCCAGACCCCATCAACACCACAAGGTGGGGTTAGTCCAGCGTAGATCCGCTGCGACAAACACCAGGTAGTGAATAATAATTGCAGTCCCACTTCCTGCAGCAGTTTCTCCATGGAGGTTCCTTATTGACCCAGTGCGGTTTAGCTTGTGAGATGTGATGAAATCATAGCCGGAGGGTTTATGGCAGTGGCTGCAGGCTATTAAAGCTCAGATGCCATCCTAAACTTGTGCTGTGGGCTCTTCTTTATTCATGACATGACAGCCAGAGGATGAGGTCTCAGGCGTAACACTAACATTTCTTGGCACCCATTGGTTTGTATTGCTCACAAAACTTTGCCTTATTTAGGAGACGATTTGTGTATTTATAATTAATATGGATTAGATATTATTATCTATGCAATATGGCAGGCAAGCAGTTTAGAGAGGCTAACAGCTGTTCAATAATGCAAATGATGCACACATAAATTACAGTTTAGTAATGGGATACTATTACGAACACATACAAAAGTTCAGAACCCAGGGGTGGCAAATATAAATAACCATGGCATGGAAACTTTCCCAAGCTTTCCCTAGACATGCAGCTGCGGTGCAGGGAACGGACCCAGGCACTGGTTCCTCCTGTATTCTCCAACTGGTCTCACTGTTCGCAGCAGTTATGAATGAATGGAAAAACAGCACAGCTGGCCTCAAAACAGCCATCTAAGCTTTCTGTGCTTGCTCCCAGCCAAAAAATCTCCCAATGCTTTTGTTGGCACCTGGAGTTTTTCAAGAACGGCATTGGATTTGACAAACATTCACTTGGGAAGGTCGGTCAATTCTAAAAATAGTCCCCAGGGAAGCATCTGGCTGCATGGCCTATTCTTCCATTTTTTGCTCCGTGGAAGAGATGCTGTAGCCAAGATGGGTCTGGGGGTCAGCCAGAAACCCCAGTGTGCTCACTGGACCCTCCCAGGCAGTGCAGGCAAACAAGACCTGGGCTGATGTGCTCGTCCCTCCGCATGCGCAGTAAATCCAAGGCACTCTGGACAGGCTGTACTCCCTCTCTATGAGCTGCCTGGATCACAGCACATATTTCTCTCTAGGAAATCCTACATGAAAATCTTGTCTCACTGGAGTGAAAAACTCCAGTCACAGAGACTTCTGCTTTTAGACCCTGAGTTCTGCCAGCAAGGTGCCCTAAGGTATGGGTTCGCCCCAGATTTCAGGCTCAGCGATACATTCAAAACCCATTGCACCTATGTCAAACCTTGCTTAGAGAGTCCTTGTCAGCAGCACCCTGTTAAAAGTCCTGAAAGCTTCAGCTGGAGTTTATACCTTATTAAACACCAAAACCAGTGTCCAAGACACAAGAACTCAGTGTTTCTTGTGTCTTCAGGACTCCTTATCCCACAAACACCAGGGCCCTGTTCAGGAAAATGCGCCTCTCTTCTGCAAGAGATCTGCATGGGAGGATGTCCTGCTCCACCAGCACCTACCTGAGTAGTACCTCTGCAGGGAGAGGGGAAGCAGGACGACTTGCTCACCTCCTGACGACAGCAACGTGCTTATTTCCTCTCTGGCATCCTGCAAGGGACTGGGAAAGGATGGTTGCCAGCCCTGCAGCTGGGAAGTCTTGAGAGAAGTAAAAGTGAGGCAGAGAAAGCACCGCAACTCTGGCATAGCCTCCCCTCCCCCATATGGGTGATGAATGTAGTAGGGTTTGGCACCAGCACTCACACAGCTCCTCTTGTACTCGTTAAGCCTGCCTAACTGTATAAAATATACTGACAGGGGTCCTGTTAACAGACCAAATCCAAATCAGCTCCTCTGCCAATACCCCAGTAAAGAGCAAAGGAGTGAGAGAGAAGCGGGACACCACAGAAAGGTTTTGATTTTGCACTTCCGAATCAGCTCTCACACAGAAAGGGCTAGCTGGAGATATTGAAATGGGGTGAAAGGGAAGAGTGGAACAGAAGAGGTGAAAAAGCAGAGAAAAGTGAATTAAAATTGCACTTGTCTTCCAGTCTACATCTGCTGAGGACACACATACATCTGGAAGTCTCCATGAGTCAGAAGCTCAGCCGTTGCCAATGTATCCTCACTGAATCCTCCTGCAAGGTGGTTTACCTAAGCTGTGGTACCAATTGACTCCTATTTGGGGCAACAGACAAAATCCACAGGTCTCTCTTCCATCTCAACTTGTAATTCTGCCTGCACTGACAATGTGCAACAGAGGGAAAAGCACGGCATTTCCCCAGTGTTGCAAATAAGGCTGAGATTACTGACAGCATAGAATAGGGCTGATTATTGCAATATTTAATCTGCTGGGTGGGCAATTCATTAAAACAGATATCTAGGCTTTAATCACTCTGCCAGGCTGCCATCTGCTTCCCTCATGCTCCCTCCTGGCTTAGGCCAGGTCTTGATGTAGGAGGGGACAGCTTGTGAGAGACACTTTGGGGTCTGTGTCATAATTCATCATGGGCACACAACAGAGCTCGCTGTTTGGTGCTATGAATCCTACCGCACACATGCAACCATGATGGTCCTATGGGCACACTGAGAGCAGAGCTAGAAGAGCATGGCGGGTCCCAAGATTTGGTTTAGTCTCCGGGCTTAGGCTTGGGAACAGAAGTGATCAGGGGAGCTGGATCCCCTAACCTTGCTGTCATGTCAGCAGGGTTTACAGAAAGCATCTGGCAATATTTACAGAGATGTTATTCACAGATATGAAATCAATTCATCTCATCAGCTTTCTTGCTGTGATTCTCAGTGGCAATAGCCTTCTCCAGAACCTTAGCTCTTGCTGTCCTGTGTACAACCTTAGAAACAACATTCCCACCTTGCAGATCGCTTCTGCCAACAGCTGAAAAACAGGACTTCAGAGTGCTCCTGAGAGGGATCTACACTCAGCCTGCTAGTGACCTTGCCTTCTTCACATCACCCGACCACACCTCTGTGTCCAGCCTGACAGGACCTAGCTGTGGTCTGGCTATGAAGCCTCCTATTAGTGCAAACCCTGCTTTTTCTCAGCATCCCCAGCCAGCAAGTAGAGAAGGAAAGCTCTGTCATGGGCTTCAAGCTCACCTGGCCACGTACGCAACAGAAAAGTACTGTGCTACGTGGAGGAGAAGATCTCTCTGCCTTAGAGGTCTGAAGTTAAAGGTGAGTACGATTTGAGAACATTCCCCAAATGAATTAGCTACACCACTGGCTGTGGACTGCACAGTCTGCGAAGAACAACTCTTTCTCACACACCAGAAAAGCAATCCTGTACCTGAGGGTGGGGAATCACTGGAAAAGTTGTTTCACAGCAGGTTGCAGTAATGCTGCCTATTTTGTGCCGCTCTGGTAGCCAGGTGACACCCATTGCCTGCACTGTGAACCATTCTCCAGAATCGGAAGAACCATTGGGTAGCTGTGGCATCCGTTCATCCTGGTCACCATCTGCCTTGATTTCCTACCTCTGCCATATCCTCCCTACCTTGTTTTCACCCAGATCCACAAAGGGTCTGTTTTTTATTTAGTTACATAGGTCCTGCAAAACATCACAGGGACCTATAGAGGACCGCAAGTGCACCTGAGGATGCGGGGTTCATTCCTTAGCCCCTCTGTTCCTTGCCTGCAGGATGCCATCGTGAATCTGTCTTGTCTACTTAGTAATACGTCCAGGGTCTGGGCTCTCCCTGTTACTCTGTGACCCATTACCACCCGAGCAGTAGATGTTTTAAAATCTAAAAGAAAATTAGTAAGTCTACTTTTTCACTTACTAAATAAATATTAACACAAACAATAAACAAAATGAAGCAGTACTTACCTAATCCTTCCTTATCCATATCAACACATGAGATTTCAGATCCCTCCAAAACAAAGGAGTTTGAGGAAACAATGAACATAATAAAGAGCTATTTTTTAATGAATCTTCATCATATTTGAGCAGGTATTTTTCATTCTTTGTATAATATGCTACACAGCCGGATCCTGATCTGCTAGTCCTAGTTGTGACCATGACCACATGACACCACTGCCACCATCTGTGTCAAATCCTGGGAGGACAGAGAGAGCTCAGGGGTCTCACAGCTTGCAGTTCCTTCAGCCAGGCAATACAAGGGCTGCTTGTCCATGCTGGAGTGAGCCAGAAGGTCATGATCTGAACAGCCACCCTCCAGCTCTGCTAGTTCGCAGGTCTGCTCCCAGCTTTGCGGAGCTCACCAAAAGGCAACTGAGAAGTCTGTTTTTCTGACAGATTTGGTTTATTACACGCATTTATACCACGGTCTGAGTGAGGTTGCCTCACCTCCTAGCCGCAGACTGAGAGTGACATCGCTGCACAGCTTCAGAGCATCTCCTGGACATAGTAGTGCTGTGCTGTTTTATGCAGGTTGTGGGAATTAAAGACAAGTAATATCTCAATCATTTACACTGAGGTATCCGTGAGGAAAACCTTTCCTCTCTGCTTATCTTTCAGCTTCTGGCTCCTCTTGACACATTCCCATCCAGGTCAGGTATAGCTACCTTTGGCTACCTTTACTAGTGGTAAATGCTCACGTATTTCTCAAGCAGACATGGGGTTGTCCAACCACCAACTTCCCTGCTTGCTGGTAAGCAAGGGGAAGGTTGAGCTGCACTAAATGGTTAAATGTCTTCACTGCTTCTCCCCACGGTCACTGACCTGGGTGAATTGTGGGTCCCCAAGAGACGGGAGAGAGGCGCCAGAGGACAGGGAGTACCTCCTAACCTATAATGCTGCAACTCAGACACAGACTGGCAAGGGGAAGGAAGCATTCAATAAACTGAGATCCCCCTTGAAAGACTTGAGAAGGCTCACAGAACCGTATGCCAATGGAATGAAAAATATAAATATCTCATAATGAGATAGGCACTTGAGTCTCAGGAAGATTAAGAGAGAAATGCAGAGAAAAGAACGGATGGCAGTGGGGCAGATGGGGAAGAGGAAGTATTTCTCTGGTATTTCTGCCATAAGGACTAAAAGATCCCATGGGTGACAAATTAAACACGTTATTATTCCTGGGCAAGATGCTGTCATTTGTGTTTGCTAAGGCTCCCAATTCTCTACCCGCATTTTCCAATAGCTGGCCTACATGGGGAGCAATTATGGCTGGGCTGAACTTTGGGAGGAAAGAATCTTTGGGTGGCTTCATGCCCACTGGGCAGGGAATTTGGGTAGACCTGACTGAAAATAGACAGATGGTCATGAAGTCCTATGGAGCCAAGAACAGGGATGAATTAGAGACCCCTTCTTCCCCCAGAGAGGATGACAAAGCTGGTTTTATGGAGATGAGCATGAATCATGGGAAAAGATGTGAGGCACATCACTTGAAGCATCACTGGACAGAGCTCTCCAACTGTGGTGAAAAAGGCAGTGCAATAATGGGGCAGAGCACAGGATTCTTCATTTACTTAAAGAAAATGGTTAATACTAGTTAAAAATAGTGACGTGGTTTTTAGTTACGTGACATCTGGTACCCACCTGGTGTCAGAGAGCCTGCAGTGTGCTACCTCCCTACTCCCAGGTCTCTTCCTCGCAGCAAACTCATCTACCCAACCTCCCTGAAGAAACTCCGCACACACAAAGATTAAGGAAGCATTTAGCCAGCCAGGCAGGAGCATGGTCCCAGTGAGAAGTCCATCTTAACCAGTAGGGGTTCAAAACTAATTTGTCCGTTTGATTTCCAAGAAGTTGATGCCTTCAGTGAAGTAAATGAGTCTCGTAAATGGAGGTCACAGCAGGGCCTGTTGTTTGCTTTTGCTCCTGTCAGGAGCCAAGCATAAGGGCTTTCACATGCCACTCTGCATTTCAAACCAGCAACGGCAGCCGGGGAGCCTTTAAGCAGGCCATAATTAGCACTGATAGATTTCAGGGTGCTCCGAGGCTAGGTTGAGCAGCCTTTCAGAACTGGGAGGCAGTCTCCTTCATTGCTGGAATGACAAAAAGGTTCATTGGGACTTGGTTTTGAAACAGCTCAGTAAAAGTGGTTATGACATGGCCACAGGCCTTGAATTAACAGCTGATCCAACAAAGAAAAGAGGTGAAACAGCAACCAATTAATGTTTCTTCTTGTGCCATCTCCAAAAGACAAACTTCCAGACAACTGCTGCGGGTTTGGCTTTCAGCCATTTACATGCATTTTCTCCAGTCCTTTGAATCCACAAAGTTGGGATGATCCATATTAAAAGCTGTGCCAAGTCATAAATTCCTGGTACCTTTTAACCCCTCTGTGTTTCTTTGATAATTTATGAACTGTTGCAGAATTACGATGACTAGGTTAAGTCTCAGCAGCTCATGCTTTTAACTTGGCATGCCTCCAGTTGTGACAAGTGTGTGTGGGTCAAAAGGATGTGACCTGTGTGTCTTTTACTCATAGAACTATAATTCTGCATAAGTTCTATTCCAATGGGGGAAAAATTCCTCAGAAAGTTGAAGAGACAAATTGTTCGTTAAGAATTAATAAACCCCAATTTCCGTGTATTTGTGTCACTGTTTCACCCCCAACATTTTCCCATTGGAGGCACCTTGCTAGAGGCATTTACAGTCTTAATCACCCACTTTGCATTACCTCTGGCATTCCTCCACCCACACCAGCTCTTTACTATGAGCTGGATGCTCTCACTGTAAGCTGATGTGTTATGTTGGAGCTACAGCTGCCATGACTGGCTGGCCCATGCATGCATGCATGATAACCTTTCAAAGGTTCCCCACTAAAGTCCACTGCAGTGGATCGTATTTAGTCTTGCTCAGAGGCTTACATCCCTCACATTCTGTGCTATGTATGGAGAGGAGTAATCTTGAGGTAAGTGCAGTGGAGGTGCAGGCTATTGAATAGCAAGTGAAAGCACACTGGAGTTACCTTTGCTTTTCTTTGTCATCTTCACATACCCTCTAGATACAGCCACTGCATCCCAGGGAATATGTGAAACACCGTCGGAAAGTATTTGGATAAACTCATGAGTCCTCAATCTTCAGCCTAGGTGCTGAACTGCACCAGCTCGGTGGCCATGGAGAAGCACTTGTTTTGATTTCTCCTTACAGCAGAGCACAGCTATGCTGGGTTTCTTGGCCTCTTTGCAGACTGAGCACTCTATGTGTGCCTGTAGGTCACTTAAAGCCATGGGACCCAGAATCATCTGTTGACCAGTGCTACTCTGCTGCTGACTCAGGAACAGAACAATCTCCATACCCAGCTGGAGAACCTCTATTACACACAGCAAATATACTGATGTCTGCACAAGTTCAAAGAGGGTGCACTGACTTTCAGGTGTGAAATAAACTGGAGTCCTGTGTTCCTGTCTTATCACTGCAGTGGTATTAAACAAAAAAAACCACCCAACAGCAAAAGAAGTGTTGTGTTTAGAAAGTTAATTTAGAAGGGCAAAGGGCTTTATCTATAAATGAAAGGTACGCAGGAATGCAGAAGGAGAGGAAAAACCCAAAAACTTACACAGCTAGGGAAAAAAAAGGGCAGTTAAGAAGGGATTTAATTGATAATGGTTTAGATAATGTCAAGTGAAGTTTCTATTCTCAGCCCAAGTGCAGATGATGAGGCAAAAGGACTAAATGTAGAAATTAAAGAAATACCCATTCAAAGCTAAACTGAGAAACCTTTTGTCACACAGAGAATCATAAGCGTGTGAGAAGTCCCAGCAGGAGAGGTTCTCAAGGCAAAATAACACTGGGGGCATTCAGGAAATAATTAGCTGGCTTCCTGGAGGGAGCAAGTAGATGTGTGTGAGGAGAGGAGGAGTGTGCGAGAGGAGGGGGAGGACTGGAATGAGATAAGATTCTAATAGAAAGAATGGATGAGGAATGAGGGGCCTTTAACTCATTCCACGCAGGGGGAAAAAAAGTAAGCAAGTAAGTAAAGGAAGAAGAAGATCTGTTATGCTCAATTTAATGAGCTCCTCTGGAGTGGCAGTCTAGATCAGATGTGTGAAATGAGGCTCCTGGCTCAGTTGGAGATAAACCGTCCCCAGCTCACAGCATCATCTCTGCGGGTGGCCACTAGTTGCAGAACAAAGTGACCATGGGCTGCTCCTGATCCCTGCAGCCGGCGCACGTATGTTGGTGGGTGTTTGCTCTTCCCTGTTCACAGTTACCTTGTTCAAACCATCCCCAGCTGGAGCCCCTGCTATGGCTTTGCAACCCTCGTTAGGTTGGACCCGCCTTGCTCTTGCATTGATCCCCATTTCAATCAGGGATAGCTGCATTTGTCAATAATATTATTACTACTGTTATTGATGCTGTTGTGAGTCAAAGCTTTTCTGTAGGAACAGTCATTTCAGCTCTCAGGGGAGGAACTACCCATTCCATCTATCTCACACACCACATGTTAATACAGAGAATTGCCCTCTAAATATACTTGTCTCTCTCAGTTGACTACAAATGGAGGTCAGATAACCACCATACTGTCACAGCCTGACTTTTGGGTGGTTCAAACTGTGAGAGGCAAATCTCACAGCACAAGTGAAAACTCCAGTGCAGTGTATTTGCAGTAGGGCCTTGGGGTTTTTGCCTGGAATTTCTCTGGACACTTTGATGTCATTAACCTTTTGCAAGTACCTTCTGATAATTCCTGTGCAAGAAGTTTCTGCCACAATTGCTCTAATCTCAGTATTTTCTCTCTTTATTTTTTTTTACTACAAAAGTGATAAATGATGATGCTTTTAAAATTAATTTTCATTCTAACAGCTCATGACAGCCCCTTTGTCTGTATTACTTGGGACAAAGTAAAAAAATTAAGAAAGGGATTTCATGGTTTTATCCTCAGTGCTAACACATAAGAAAACCTAAAACAGTAAGGGAAAACTAAGCACAGACAAAAGGTGCAAGAACCACAGAAAGACATGTTGCAGATGTTTTTCTGTATCAGATACATCCTCTGATTTTCTTCCTTCATAACCATACCCAAAACGAAGGATGTTCTTTTTAAGAGAATATGTGGAAGGTTTCTGGGCTCTAACCTTGAAATTCCTACCTCTAAGCAGGTAGCAAACGTCTTACCCCAACTGCCTGTCAACCCTTAATTGGAACATTCACCTTTAAGGAACAGAGTTCACTATTTGGGCCTATTCAACAAGTGGCTTTCAGCAGTAACTGCTAATGAGGACACCAATTAGCACGAAATGTACTGGTGGCATTTGCTATATAAGCAGGGGTCCACTAGGAACCAAAGTGGGACTGCCTCAGGATCTGACCTGACCATCTAGCACAGGCCACTGTAGAGCTGCCAGAGGCTAATCACTGCTACCCTTTACCAGTCTTTGCTAGACCTGAACCACTGGCTGCAACGTCCAGGTGCAGTCATGTCCCCAAGACAGTCTTCCCCCATCCTCAGAAAGGTTCCCTGTCATTAGCAGTCCCTCCTTCCACAGCCTCACTCCAATCTCTGCACAGAGGCAATCTGGGCCAGTCTCTGCCCTTGCTTTGATGCAATGTCCTGTAAATGACAAATCCCAATAAAAGTCGTTTGTAGACTGCAAGCAACAGCTTGTCTGGAGGGTTTCAGAGCTGCCAGATACTAAGTATGGATAGGATGGAGTCCAAAGGCATGGGTCAAGCCACTGAAAAGGGGCTGGGAAAACATTGCCTATACCTAGGTGATCTGAGACAACAGAATTGGATGTTAGTCAAAGTCAGAACTCAGATACCATTGCTAGAAACCTGCCTCCAGTCTGTCTTTCAACACCAAATGGTCTAACCCAACATACACACCATTCTGTTGGGTATTTTCTAGCAGCCTAAATCACCACCTGAAAGCAATTCCAAGCTCAGGTCTCTCTCCAGGCAAAAGAGCTTCCCACTCTTCACAGGTGTGGAAATCCAGAGCAGATTTCACAAAGAGCAATTCCTTCTGCCTTAAATAGGCGTGGATCTCTGCTGGAGGGCTTGAGGCAGCCCCTTCCCCACACACTTCCCCCAAAGTAGGGGCCATCCCAAATCATCCCAGCAGGAAACCACTGTGCCTGATGGAGGACCAGTTTCCTCCCTTGCTGCTCTTCTGCAGTCTGTTTCCATTCCTTTCTATTAGAGCCTGCCAGTGCAAACAGCAAACGCACAGTCTAGCACCAGTCACAGCTAAGAAAAGGTCACTGAAGCCTAAATCACACTCTCAGGCTATACCTAAGGAGATGAAGGGGAATAGGGCACTGTGGCTGTAGGCTACAGCTTAAATGGGAGAGAAAGACAGGAGAAAAGCTAGCATCTTCCCCTGAGGTCCCTGACAAGGGGTAAATTAATGAGGGGATACAAAGACTGGAGATTAGCATTTAGTCTTATTGAAGGAGAAGAGATTGTAGGAGGTCTGGAAGGGGACAACCGAGAGTGTATAAACCCTTTAATCTGGCAGATAGTGGCTGTCGGGGGTACATGTTCCAACCTGCTCCATGACACTGTAGGCCATGTTAGCCTTTGTGCTGGTTTAATTGGAGCTTTGCAGTTGCCCTTGGTCACTGCTGATTGCCTTAATTGAAATGGCGCGCATCTGCGCAAGTGGGAATACCTCCCTGTATGGGTTTAAGAGGAAAATACATCCTCAGTGTTCCTAGCCAATGTCCAACAAGTTTGGGCTGAATTATATGATTGCATCGGCTGCCTGCTGTGCTTTAGAAAAGCTGGTTGGATTTATTGCAAGCTTATAAAAACCCAGCTTTAGGCTGCATTGGTTGCATGTGGTTACTTAAGGGAAGGGAGAATAGAAAGAGAATGGAGCAGTGTCTGGTTTTGTAACATTCACCCTGCTGGGGTAGGATCTCTGTCTGCACCCTCTCTCCCTACACACAGCATGTCTTCCCTGACTGACTAAGGTTTGTATGTGCAGCAAACTGAATCAGAGCAGGAGCCTCCATTTTATGCACAGATTTTCTCCGGGCTGAAAGCAATGAAACAGGGTAGTAACAGGAGCCTTAGAGATATCATAAGACACATTTGAGTGGAGGAGATGGAAACTCATCTGTCTTCCCTACCTCTGAACACATGTCATCTCATCAAGAAATTGAACACATAACTCAGTGCACCTCTGTATCCAAATTGTAATTGCAAAATATGGTAATAGGCCTTAGCATAACGTTAGGTGTCTCTTCTCCCTAGCAAGTGCCTTTTACTGTAACCAATTGTCTATAATCATGTGAATCCCCCCAGAAAGCAGAGTCCATCACTCCACCACCTTGCTGAAGGCTCTCATCTCTAAGCAGTCACGTGAAAGCTGTGACTTAAGTTAAAGGAGTCCCACACTTTGCAGTGAGAAGCCCAAGCAAAGGGCAGGACTTAAGAAACATCTCTGTACATGGCATTCCCATGCTGGCAGCTGACTGCCTGGCATCTCCTAAGGTCTTTTGTTCTCCCTCATTTCACAGGGAGACGAGGTGCTGACCTCAGGGCCACAGACTCTGCTCACACCCGTAACCTAGGAGTTGGGCTGCTGTGACACCAGGACTAAATCCTTTAGTTATATCTGGGCCTCAGACTCTCCATCATTGCAGGGGCCTGGAAGCTTGCACAGATTTTGGCATAAGGAGGCTTTGGCAGCCCACAAAGATGCATCACTTTGAGTTAATTTATAAGAACTTGGACAGGGAGAGAGTTCATTTAATTGAAAGATGTAATTATCAGGTGTTGGAGGCAAAGGGGCTCATTAATTTCTGAGACATGCTGTTGACTGAGCTGTCCTCATTTTCATTTTTCACTCCATATCAAGGCTGAATCTGAAGACACCAGATCACTGTTAGTGTTCTGTTTGTTTTATATTCCACAGGGCAGAGGTTTTTCTTTAGCCCAACAGTAACCACAGAGTGAGCGGCCCTGCCCTGCACTGTGTGAACACAACAGCTCCTGTGGGGATCTTGGCATGATTTCATCAGGGCCTGGGCCCAGAGGACTCTCAAACCTTCTGGTAACAGCGTAGACTGGGCTGTGGTGGAAGGTGATGGATTACACAGGCCACATCCAGTGAGGGGAAGGAAGCTATGGACTCCCTTAACACATCTCTTCTCCTTCCTTTAGCTTTAAGGCTTATATTCAGCACTGAAATGAAGAGGACCATGGTGCTTAGAGGATACAAGGGGCCCTACAGGAGGGAATCCCTGTAGGGGAGGGTCCCTGTAAGGGACCAGTGAGGGGCTGTGGCTGTAGGCTAGCTGTGTCCTTTACCAAAAAATTCAAATCACAAACCTCTCCGCCTGGATTCTTACACCCATCCCGCTATTAGTCCCTCCTCATCTCTGCCCCTAACAGAAACTGAAACTACCCTGCTGTCACCCTCCTCGCATTGGTATTCCCTCCAGCTTGCCAGTCTGCGCTTAGATTTATGATTTATTTAGAATTGGATTACACCAAGGCTCAAGGCCAGCATTCCCTAATCCATCACCATCCCCGCCACGGCCATACACAAACATTTGTTTTAGCTACGTCAGCATCTCTTGCTCCTGAAGAAGAACGCCCATTGTTAATTGCTATAGCAACCACGATTCAGGGTTTGGCCTTTTTTTTTTTTTTAATACTCCTTTCCCTACCAAAAAGCACTGGCATTGTCAAGTGATAGATATTTATAACTTAATATAACAGTGGCATGTCTAAGTTATGCCACTGAAACGCATCACAGCCAGAGTTGTTCCGTTATTTGTTTTTGTGCTGAATAGCAGCAAGCGCTTTATGTTATTGTCCTCACACACCCATAAAAAGGGAAAAGAAAGGATGTATAATTGTTGCTCATATTTATAGCAATTGGATGCAGAGTGCCAGGGCACAAGGAAGTCTGCTTTCAGCAATGTCACCCAAGATGATACTGAGGACCATGTTCCCTTCAAATACGCTGATCGTGAATGTCTATTTGAATTGGGAAATGAAGGTTTGGGGCTTGGATGAACGAACTGATTATGCCAGGGATATTTTTGGCCCCAGCTGGCTAAAGTTTGATGAGCTAAGATATGAGCATGCTCAAAAATGTGGAACCAACACGAAAATAATGAATAAGCCCTTTGAAATTACGGAGCACAAGTGCAAATCAGGAAACAATCCATCTTTAATGCACCATGACACACATGCAAATAGTTTGCACTCAGCCACCTCTTACTATTTTCTAGGCAAGGCTCTGTGGAGATTTATTCTTCTCCAGAAACCCCTCAGGAAGGCACGGTGCTCTGACCACACACAGCTATTTCCTATTGAGACAACTCAGAGCTATGGTCTCTTCTCAGGCGCTGCAGCTGATATAAGTTTACACCAAATACATATGTGTGCACATGTCACATGAACACCCGGTGTCTCTGTCAAGGAAAAGATTAGAAGTTGAAACCCTTTTTCTTACCCAGAATTTTTTTCGTTTGATAAAACACAGTCATGTGCAAAGTCAAGGCTGAAGCATGCTGGAGGTCAGGCATGTTTGTCAAGCGCCATGTGGAGTCTCGTTCCACAGACAGCTGCTCTTGCTAAGCAGGAGCTTTTGTAAGGGAAGCAAACCTGAACACACCACATGCCACCAAGTCAGGGGTCCACCTGCTGTGAAGGGGCACAGGGTGCAAGTGTCCCCTGAGCCAGAAAGGAAGCTACAGCACAGGATCAGGTGGGCTGGAGAAAAAGACAAGCAAAAAATCTGCTGTTGTGAGGACTGGAAGAAAGGTATGAAATCCAGGGCATGAAAAACAATCTGTGGTAAAACAAAGCTGAAGGCAACATGGGTGAGGTGGTATGAGAGCAGAGAAGCTTAGAAGAGGGGCCTGTATGGGCTGTGCTGTGAAAAATCCAAGTTGCTTGTGACTGCAACTAGACTAGGGCCTCTAGTCAATGGCCTTTGCATGCTGAGGGAAGCTGTCCACAGACACAACAGCAGCACGCTAAAAGGAAAACTAGAAATCAATGAGGGCCAGATAGGAGTTAAGATCTTATCGAGGTCATTGGATAGATTAAAAACATGTAGAGACACAGAGGAGATCTGGAGGAAAGAGGGAGCCAGAAGAACAGGCATGCTTTCTCTAAAGAGCTGGGAATAGCCTTGGGGATGACAAGGCTTACACGGAGGACAGTGCTATAACCACTATAGAGACATCTGAAGGAGGCATCAGAGTGGAAATCAAGGAGCCTCCTGATAAGAAATGCAACCCTCTGTTTCACCCCTCTATGTCCAGGTTCAGTTATTCATGCCTCATCTTCCCACAGTCTGAAAGCCTGGCTTCCATGATGCCGTTAGTGCTTTGATGATCCCAGGCTGGTGGGATGTGGGAGTCCTGTCATACCTTCTTCTATTTCTAGGGAGACAAGGGGTGGGGGGGGAAGGGCAACTGTGACAAACCACAGACAGAAACCACAGTGGGATGACATAGGATAACATGAGGACCTGTCTCAAGGAAAAGGACAGACCTCCCTCCTTCTCCTGGACCCATTCTGAGCTCGCAGCATGAGCCCTCTCACCGCACATCCTTGGAGGAAACCTCAGGTAGACTATGTGCATTTCCTCCTCCAGACCGCATTTTCCCGTGTGCTTGCAGACTACTTTTCTTGCTCAGCTTCTTTAAAGCAGCCTTCCCCAGTCCGTTGTGGCTCTGGATAGTTTTCGGCAGATCAGGTCATCACCTTATGCTGAAGGGGAAAGCTCCCCAGCTCAGCTGCTCTCGCATGAGGCACCTGATGCTACTTCCCTATAGCTGCTAGGTGGACTGGGGACTGCATAAGAAATGGTTCATGGAGCTGGGGTGGAACGAGGTAGGGCATTTTCTTAAACAGCTTTAAAACCCATCAGTGATTTGATTTGCTTTCTGAGAATGGTTTGGCTCAACAAACAATTGCGAGCTACACAGTCACAAGGTAAAATGAAAAGCCCATGGGCATTAATTATATATATAGATATTAAAAAAGAAGCTACTGCTTAATTATTGTTTGCAAATCTCGGTATTTAAATTGACTTATTTGCAAATGTCTGTTTAGAAATTGACTTTGTAATTATAAAGTCGGTGCAGGCATATCACAGGCCCTGGAGGGGTCTCTAACGAGGAATGATAATGTACCAGGCAAAGTGAACTATCCTGAGCTGCATTTTAATAACCAAGAGGTGCTTGGAAGGGGGAGCGGAGGGTCTGTGAGAAATCCCAAAGCCAACAAAAGAAGAAGCAAGAGATAGAGGATAGAGCTGGCTCCACAAAGCAGAGGGCTAACATGTTTGAGAAGGGGCTTCAGGGGAAATAACATCTCTTCCTGAAGCCCCTGCAATAGGAGTGAGTTGGCAGCGACCTCAGTTTCAGCTCTTGAATGAGAATGAGGCAGTCAGCTGGCAGCAAACTGCTGGCTGCTGCAAAGCTGTCGCTCCCTACCAGAGCAAACGACATGGTCCAGCATGTACCCAGCCATCCCTTCTCAGCGAGCACTCTCTGCAGCAGACGGTACAGACTCATGTCAACTGCCCATAAGCCCCTTCATGGGCACGTTTGCACGCAGGACTGAGGGCAGCTCGCGCTGCCTGTTCGCAGAATATTCGTCAGTAAGGTTATTCCCAAACCTAACACACCTTTCCTGGGCCTGAAGTCATGTCAACTAAACTCTATGGTTGATGATCATCTATAAGAGGGTCTGGAGAGTCTCACGTGCTTATGGCGGTGCTCTGTCATGTGAAGCAGGTGACGTCTAACGGGATACAAGGTGCTCTGGGTGAAGAGTGGTGTCTTTTACCAGGCCACAAATCCTTGTCACTCCCACAGCATGTGTAACAACTCTTAAGAGTTAACTTCAGCATGTGCCCAAGAGGTATAAGTACATCAGTGGTGAAACAAGACCATTCTACCATCTTTTTCTCTCCATCATCTTTGACAACAGCATTTCTAGGTCTCCAGATCTAGTGGTCTAGGGCATTTCTTCTTTATGGACCATCACTCTTACATTTAAAACCAGCCACTGGCCCGTGATTTCTTTCATAGTTCATTAACCAAGAGGGAACAAAGTTTGGCTGCTGAGCAGCACATTAGCAAGATCAACAGCTGGCAGGGTACAAAAATAATAACCAAAAAAATTATCATAAGCAAAAGCTCTGGGTTTTTGACTCGTCTGCTATGCATAGTCATGTTATCCCTTATTCGTGAGCATTCAGATGGCGCCAGTATATTCATGAAAATGTGGCAGCTTAAGACAAGGTCTGAAAGTTAAATAGGATCCAGCATCCTACTAAAGTAGAATAATATTTTTCTTTTGAGTGAAATTATGAGTGAAAGTGTAGCCCTTGTGAAATCAAAGGCAAACACCCAAACACATTTTTTTACATCACTGTGAAGGCAAAGGAACTATGTGAATTAAAAAACAGCTGCTTCCCTGACCAACACAGCTATGCCAGTGTAAAAGCACAACTCTGATGGACTCAACACCCTCCTGATCTGTCTCTCTAAATGCTAACTGCTGCTCAGTGTTTGCGCTCTGTTCCACTGTGCAGCTTGTGCCTATTAAATACAGAACAAATTCTGCTTGGAACAGCAGTATGTGCCTTGTCTGGGAGAGATAAGAAACCCCACCCATTAAAACCAGTGACAGGGAGGACCCAAACTCCTTTATGTCTGCTTGAGCTGGCCAGAAATAAGATGTCTGCCATCTGGAGGCCAGGTAGCCGTATTAGGACAGAGCTGTAAACATAAAATCACCACGGAGAGATCTGTTCTCAGGCACATGGCCTTGGACAGTTTATTCAGCCTGTATGGTGAAACTAGCCTGGGCAATGACTTCGATTTTCTGGTTGTCCTGCTCACTAGTCCAATGCATTTGGTTTTTAATTATGTCAGTGAAGCATTAAAAAAAGAAAAAAAGGTAAAAGAAGAAGCCTGTGTTGAATTTAAAAGGGGAAAAAAAACCTCCAAGCATCTTGATTAGGTTTGAAATGGAAGAGTAAGCTACTTGTTTCACTGGTTTAAAAAAATGTACATTGCATCTTGCATCTTAGTATCAACTTGTCTAACAGAGAAATGATCTATTGTCCTTGTAGAACTGCAACGCTTCCTCAGTAAGCCTCAGTGTTGCCAAGAGGTGTATGCAGTCACAGCTGCTTTCCCAGGTATGAGATTCAGACCGTAGGATCAGGGCAGAGTCGTGTGAGCCTGCACCGACTCATATGTTCCTCCCCAGGTGGGTTCTGCTCAGAGGTCTGTAGCGTCCCATTTACTTTTATTTTTTCCCACAATCCATGATTTCTAGTGTTGTGCTAGGACGGTAATTGTTGAAACAAGCAGCATATTACATCTCATATTTGTGCATTAATTAAAAGCATCCAAAATCTCACAAAGTTTGTCACTGAGCGAATGGGACCTGCAGATAATTAATGACTCTCCATGACAGTTCTTGAAAATTTGGTTTCTGGCAGCAGTCAGCATATGCTGGATAGGTTTGTATTTTATAAGCCTGTTCTGTTCTTAAAGACACAAGAAATAGCAAAAGCAGGCTGTTCTTTTCAATATTAATTAGACCATTATTTACTTGGAAAAGAGAGGTTTTTGTTTTAGATACTTACATGTCAGCTGCTGAGAATTCCACCCTAAGTCACTTAATAGCCCATTAAGAAATTGTTGTGATGACTAATTATTTATTACAAATGCAGAATCTCTTTACTAGCTAGCATTAGTTTTGTTAATTAGTAAGATTACCTTTTAGATTCCAAACTTGTGATGCCTATTCTGGCATTGTCTTGAAATACAACATATGTAAAATATGATGCGTCGTGCATTCTCCTATTAGGGTGTTTCAAGTTCTGCCTAAGGAATATGACTGTTCTGTGCTCCGCTGTGGACATATCATTAAGCCCAATTACAACTAACAGCTACTAATAACAAACACTAATGAAGGGCTTGATTTTACCTTTAGGAGCAATGGAGCTGTAGATGCACTGTGCCTTTACATTTATCTGTGCTAGCAGCCAAAATAAGCGGTGACAAGTCATGACACAGTATGACTAGCCTGAGTTAGCCCACTGGTGAGATGAAGGTAACCTAGATCCTAGCTCAGGTGATCTACCAGAGGTCAAGTCCACATAATGGACCTGAATTAAGGTTGAACCAGGGACCTGACCTATACCCCCTCATCCAAAGTGAATTTTATTTTTCCTAGGAATTTATTCACGAGTTCAAATTCAAATCTTTTTCCCTCCACACAGCCATTTCCCAAGCATTCAAAGAATCTTTTAAACTTTCACACCCAGGCTAGGTGCTACAGTGTCCTGTCCAGGTGCCGCAGCCCCACTAGAGCATGCTACTGCAGCTTGGAGACAGCCAAGTTCTCTGCTCAAAGAAGCCCACAGTCTATATAGCGTTCATCAACTTCAGTGGGCTGACCTTGAGGAGAGCACCTTCTTTGTGTGGAAACAGCACCACGTCTAATGAAAATCCATACTGAGAGGGTATGCAAAGATCAGACTTGATTAATTCTTTCCAGAGGTGCCTCCACAATGTCAACATTGATCTGCTTCCTAGTCGCACCGTTTTCTCTCGGCTGACAACCATATGCCAGTCAGAGCAATGCTGTATTGTAAATTTTAACAGATATGGAGATAGGATCATTAAAATACCCTGAGAATACACAGCAAGTCATTGTTTTGCTGCTTTTGCTGAGAAAAATCTCACAGTAACACTGAAAAAATAAATGCTATAGGCCAATCTTATGGCAAAGAAGTTAATCCTAGAATGAAATTGGATGAAATGCCTAAGGATAGGGACCAGTATGTGGGTGTCTTGTGCTGTCTATGGTAAAAAGTTGCTGTTTTATGGAGCAGGCTTGTAGGACAAGTGCAGAAATACACATGCATTTTATTTCTAGCCATACCCATGGGAAAATAAAAACAGCCTAGTCTCTATAAATGGTCACTCAGAGAGTGCCTATGTTTCAGTCTGCCCTCGCATGTTTTTTCATTAGAGATAGCTTAGGGATAAATCATTTCATCTTACTGGAAAGCAAGCTCAACCACCATCTGTCTTCCTACATACACAACAGGACCTTTTGTATTCAGACTGTATTTCTATGAGTCTCGAGTCATGTGGATATGGCTTTTGATCCAGACCTGCAACAAGCACCAGAGACATACAGCAGCCATTCAAACCCACTTCTGATAGACTCAGCTTGAATCTGGGTTTAGCCCCACCTCCAGCCAGCTATTAATTGCCTAACTGAGTTCAGGTGCAACCAATCTCTGCTAATGGGCCGGGCATCTTTTCATTTTAAATACAGACCTGGGAAGACTGGGCTCTAAGGAGGTCTAGTTAGCATCTTCATGTAATGATGATCTATTTCAGTGGTGACTGTTATTATTAATAAAATGCAGTCATTCTGATGTCCTTTTTAAGGCCTGCTTCACCATTACTCAGAGATCTACCTTTTTTTCTCTCATCTTCTGCCCTTTTGGTTTAAATTTAACCCAAATTAAACCACAGAATGAAAAAAATAAAAGGGAAACTTCCTAATAAAAAAAGTAAAATTAAAAAATATCAGAGGAGAAATAGAGAAATTCTTTTTTTGGGGGCCCAAACTTTGAAAACACAGCTATTTTACCCTTGCAAATAATCACTGCATGACAAAGATAACACATGCGCTGAAGATATATTGAGGGCTCTGTTGTCCTAAAGGTCACAAGCATACATGAAAGATCTCCTTGCCAGGGTAAGTGGTGCCCAGGAAAAATGCATTGCGAATTACTCACCTTTCAAAGAAGTTGCAGAAAAATGAGTACGGCCTTTCGAAGGGGCGGCATGATTACAACCAGATGTTTTCCTTAAAATGCCTCTACAGGCAATAGGAAGAAGTAGTCAAATTAAACCATCAATTCAGCAGCATCTTTGCTACTCATCATGCTGGCATTTCTAGAGAAAGGTTGAAAACAATCCAGAAAGAGATGTCTGTGCAGAACTCAGAGCCCTTTCCATGTGCTAATCTATTCTATTCACTTGTGTCTTACCTGCTCTGCACCTCTGCGCATTTCCCAGCCATGCATTAAACAACACGTGCAGGTTGCTGAACCTTCTTGCTCCGACACTAACTGCTTTGACTTCCACAAACTTGCAGGCCAAGAAGACATCACAAAAGTACCTAACCTCATCTTGAGAGCAGGAGAGGGAGAATTATGAGAACAACTTTAAAGGGAGAGAAAGAGAGAGAGACAGAGAGATTTTATTGCTCAAGGGGAAAAAAAAGAGATTCTAATTGAACTGCAGAAAATTCTCCACATCACGGGTAATGGTGCCTGGGTTACCTCTCTTTATCTGTGCAATAGAGATTAGCAAACGGGGTCATAAAGGGAAATTAAAGTCAAATACATTCTGGGCCAGCACTTGGTAAGTACTGATTTCCTACCATTTAGAAAAAGGAACATCAGAGCAAATGAAGTGGCACAGCATAAGGTAGCAGCCAGCGGAGAGAGCCACGCTGCCATAAACATTGAATGGAGTGGGGACAGACAGCTCCCTTGCCGCAGACTGCCTTCATGGAGGATCGCAGGAGGTTTCCTCCAGGAACGAAGGGCTGTTTAGTGTGGATGCTGGCAGACTCAAGCCCTGAGCACTTCACAAATTGAGGTCTCAGGCAAAGTAGACGTCCAAAGTGACTCTGGAGAGGTAAGGTATTATCTCCCCACTGGTTTTTATTGCCCCTGTCCTGCAGGTTCCCATTTTCCCCAGAAAGATAGATTAATGTAAAGCATGTACGTGCCGTGACCACTTCCATGAGGAACTGGAGACTTAGCATCAGTCCCTCTCCCTGCCCAGACCCCACGCACCTGTCCTTCCTCCAACAGCTTACACCAAGCCCTGGGACCTCACACTGAAGCAGATGGGGAATGCTCACACACAGCCACATTTCCCATTTGGGCACGGCAATGATTGCCAAAGCATAGCAAGGGGAGGCAGGCACTCCAGGGCCAGCCAGCAGAGATCTTCAGTCTTTGTTTGACAGACCCTTTGGGACCACAGCTCCTATTGCAGACAGTGCTTCACCTTTGCGGTGGGACGTGTTGGATGTCTGCAGCCAGCACTGTCAGAAATGACAAGAGGGTTTGGAGGCTATTATTCTGTGATTTCCCAATCTGAGACCCCTTCAAGAGCTTGACTGTCCAAAAGTGCTGGAAAAAAAACCTCTGGAAATTAGGTTTCTGTACGTATCTCATATAAAAAATAAATAAAACACATGGGGAAAAAAACAGCCCAAAGCAGACATTACTACAAATCACTGTGGATCTGTTGAAAGCTCCTTCCTGCTCTTTTTAGAAGTGACTGTTGCTTGTTACGAATGTTTTTTCTTGACTTTCTTAAGTAATTTTTACTGCCCTTCATGCAAATACAGCATCACTGTCCAGTAAAATATTCAGGGAACTTTCTGAAGGAAAGGCGATGTCTGTATTGAGGTATCTTTATTCTTTTCCTGGAGTGCCAAATTAAATCAGAACTCACCTTCCTCCCTGCTGCCTGGATGGGCAATACATGATGAAGAGGAAGAGGGTTTGGCTGTCAGAAGCTGTCAACTGGCGAGAGAGCTGGAGAGCCCACCCCAACCTGTCTCCTGCCTATTACTTTGATGGTAAACTGGACCTTACATCTCCTGGCAAGTCCTGTGCCTTGCAGCGTTGTGGGCAGTTGAGCACGAATCTGGGTCGGCAGCTGATAGGACACTAAGCTTTGCAGCAAGCAGCCTCATCCTTATTTCTCAGAACTGAGGCGGTCATATACGTTGGGGTTATTAGACTTTGCAGTGCAAAGAGCCTGTTTAGGATCAAGTGGGGCAAGGAAATTGGTCTTGCAAGAGACAACAGAGACAACTGGAGGAATAAAGCTGGGGTGTGGGTAGCAAAGATGGACAGAGATCAGAGATAGAAATAAGCCCGTCTGTGCTCTTCTCCACTCACCCCTTTCAAGGGAATGTGTTCCCAACCATTCATTCCTTTGCTCCCTCCCTCTTCCCCTGCCACATATTCTCACTTGACTTATTTGATGCTGTTTGAAATCAAGCACTTGGTTTACCCTTCTCAAGCGGAGCTGATCTCTCCCAGCATGACTCTGACTGCAGCAGGAGGCACAGCGGGATGCTGGATATGGAAACCTGGCATTAGTATCACTTTCAGATGACAGCAGATCAGAGAGCTGGACCTGGGAGCGAATTAATATAGGGCTAAGATTCACTCAGAGGGTTTGCTGCTGTCATACTCCTCTCAAGATGTGAGAGAGAGTTAATGCGAGGGGCTGGGATTCTCTCCGAGTGCTGCGATGGCTGCCTGTCATCCTCAGGGAGCAGTGGGACCTGTGATGCAAATGAACACAGGAGATGGGTTTGCTCCAGAGCCTGCAGGTATCCCAGGGAGCAAAGGGCACAGTCATTTAGCTCCCAATGACCTCCCAGGCTATTGGTTAACTGTCTGATCCAAAATCCACCAGTGCAGATGACTAAGGGTTGGTTTAACCTCAAATAAACAACCAGTTGGCACAGGGTCTTCTTGCTCTGGCGTGATCCTGAGGGATTCACACTCTTCGCTGTGTATGATGCAAATGGGAGTTTTGTGGAAAATCATAGCAGTGCCCCAGATCTCCAATCAACCAGTCAGCCAGGGGACAAGGCACCCTCAGGTCCACTGGAATCCATCTTGGACAAATAAAGTAGATGAACCCAACGGGACCCCTGGTCATTGACAACCTGTACAGGCAGGGAGAGAGCACGTTTCTCTAGGGGAGGACAACAGCGACTAAACTACCCACATCTGGGTAACAGAAATTTGTTTCATGTGCAGCAGCTGCTGATTATCCAGTAGCGGGGCCTTTTCCATAGATCCTCATCCCTGAAAAAGACAGCGTCAGATGTCCTTAAGCAATTTATCTCACCCTTTGAATCACAGAGGGCCAACCTGCAGCCCACATGTGGTCTGCCATGAGTGGTTATAGGCCTCCGTCCTTTCCTGTTCCAATAAGGATGACGAGGACTTTGACTGGGAGCAACCTGGAGATTTTCTGGTGGCCACAGTCAGTCTGTTTTTGCTTTCTGTGGTCCACAAAGCGCCTCCCCTCCCACGGTGGACTTGTTTGCCCAATAGCAATGCATACTCACAAGGACTTGTGTACAGGCATGTTTGTAACAAGCATGGATGTAGAAAAGGGTGCAAAAAAGGTGCCGAGAAAGATCTGTCATTGCAATAGGAAGTGACCCACATTTTGGGGAGGTTAACCATAATTTAGAATAAGGCATCTCTGAGCCAGTGGCTCTGCGGGGCAGGAGGCAAAGGGAGGATTTGCTCCCTCTTTTCAAAGAGAGAGAGAGTTTTGGAGCCTGGAGCGTAAACACAGCTGAGGATTCTGAAAATAGACAATATCCTTCAAATGCAGCCTAGGGACGAGATCGAATCATTGTATACACCCAATTTCTTGAGAAGAGAAAACAAAACAAAACAAAAAAGGGAGGAAGTAGGCCCTTGGAAGCAAAATAAAGACAGAACAATGGAAAACTAAGCACTGGAGGAGACAGCTTCAAATAATTACGTCGTGCAAGCATCATGCTGGGAAGAAGCATATGCTGGAGGAGCCCTCACTGGGGACACAGGATAAGCAGGTGGGAGGGAGGCCAGGCAAACCATCAGCTTCAAAGCATCACACACCAGGCCAAGTTCAGAGCAGCTCCAGCTCCGGTGAGGTCAGCATAATGATGCCAGAGATGAAAATATCCTTGTGCTTAAAACAAAATCCCTTCCTTCCATTGCCAATAGCACCTGGTAATAAGCAGCAGGCAAGGGACTAATATTATAACAGATATTTGGGTCACAGGCTGTCATTTAGTATGAGTGAGATAGGTGTACGTCACTCAGTGCCCCTGCTAAGAGTGGTGAGGCGGCTCAGCTCTCCAAAGACACTTGGAGAGTTGACAAATGGCATTTAATTGTTTACCTGAGCTCAGAGGTGTCTCAGTTCATACAGCACTGAGCACAGGGGGATCTGCCGCTTGGTTTCTAGGGATAAACACCATTCTATTTAAGTTGCAATTTCCTAATGAAATAGATGAAAAGTTAGGACCCAATGCCTTGTAAGAGAGTTGAAAATGGTCAGTTGAGTCAGAAAGTACGTATTGCTTGGGCTGTGCTGGCAGTGCACTCAGTTTAGAAAGCAAGGTTGAATCAGGCCAGTGTTCTGGTTGTGGTCGGTTTTGTGTTGCTGTTTGGGAAAGCTTGACAAATGCTTTTGTGCCTTTGCTCCTGACAGCCCTTTACATATTATATTTAAATTTTTAATTTTAAAAAAGATTTTAAACAGGTTTTTTTAATGGGAACATCTTGGTCTTGTTCTGTAAAGATAAGTAAGTACGTCTTTAGAGAAAAAGAAATTCCTGAAAATGTTCCACTTAATTTCACTTTCCTTTGGTGGGGGAAAGCAGTATATAGGAAGCAACTATGTGTTCTGTAGCTTTATGATCCAAATTATGCTAAGCTGTGGGACCATCACTGTAAAGTCCATCTGGACATGCCTGTGAGAGGCAGGACTTTGCTGCTTAGAAGCTGCCCTCAGCCCAAGAAATTCCCCCTTTCACCTCTCTGTGAAGAGACTGCCACAGAAAAGTGACGTGCCTATAAATCTGTAGTCCAGTGTTTTTCAGTCTGGAGTTTGTGAATCCTTGGAGGCCCTCCATTATTTTGCTAACGGATCCGTGAGTGGTAACTACAGAGATCAAGTCTGTTGTGACAGAGCTCGCATCTGCTACGCAGGGTCTATGGCTCCCTTGGGGAAAAATTTAGGGAGTCAACAAACTGCAAGATGTGCAAACCACTGCTGCAGACAGGCATGGTGCCTTCACCCTTTACGCAATAAAAATACAGTGAACCTATACGAGCACAGATGCACCTTAAATACCCATGTTTACTAACTCAATCCAGACAAACCCAACCTATCTACATATATTTATCCACTCTAGCTGGTTGTGAAGAAACAGAGAAAACAGCAAGCCCCACTAGAGGGCTTGCAAACTGCTCAAAGAAATACTCCATTAGTAGCAAAAAATGTCCCCTAGAGGCACATTAGTGATACACGGGGTCGCTTGTTAAGTTTGGATGTTTTGTAAAGTTCTCTGAGATGGCAGATGTCTTAGCATGCATCTCTTCCCAGCTCCATCCCTCCCTGCCTCCCCTCACCCTCGCTGCCTGCAAAATGAGAAAAATGTCATTCATACAGAACGCTCTTCAGCGATTCTGCTATCGATCCCCGGCAGTTTCATTTCAATATCGACCAGCTCCGTGATGATAACTGATGAGAGATGCAAGTGATGGAAGAGTGAAGATAGCAGCCCTGAGCAGATCTTCCAGCCCAGGTGGCAGGAAGCCCCTCACTGTGCTTTATCCCCATCCCATTTGGTATTTCAAAAAGGAAAAAAGAAAAAACGTTTTTCTATAATTTTTTTTTTCATTTTAGGAAAAGGACACTGCAAATTTCAATATTCCAGTTTGCATGAATGGTCCAAGCCAATCAGCGTGATGGAGTCAAAAAGCTTTTCCCTGAGAGAGAAGAAAGAAAAACAATGAAGAGCAGGAGGGAGCAAGGCAGGCTGAACATGCCATTGAAGATAAAAAAACTGAGCAGCTGAGCTTAATGCTTGGAGGGATTTTGACTGGTTTTAAATATAAATCTCTCCCCCAGGCATCCTGCTGGTGAGGGTAATCTGGAAAGCACAAGAGACAAAAGGTTAAGAGTTAAACTCCCCAGCTCAAAAACCAACAGGCTAGAGGAAGCAAAGGTTGCACTGAGACATCCAGGAGGAATAAGCATCCCTGAAAAGCAGCCTTTGTTAAGTGCTTCATCAAATGGGGATTGCTGCAGCACTGTCACTGCTTGTGCCCATCCAGACTTCCAGCACTGAGTTACTTTCCTCACTCAATTTTAATACCCCAGCCAGCAATGGACATGTCAGTTTATATCCCCAATGCTGTTCCTCTCTAGCTGCTCAGTGATGGACTTTTAATATCACCATCCTAAGAGAGCCTAAGAGATACAGCTCCCGCGGTGCACCAGGCACAGGATCGAGTTGTGAGCTACCAGCAACACAACAGAGCAAAACATATGCATACTAATGCAGACCATGTCATGGAGGTCGCTGGATGTATCAGGTTTCTCATGCCTGCCTCTGCTGTGCAATTAGCTCATAAACAAGGGAGAACATCCATATATATATAAAAAAAAAAAGGTGAAAGAGGGGAAAAAGAAATCAAGGAAAACCTAATTATCTTGTCAGGGACAGCAGTGAGATGCTTTACATCTCCTGGTTGTACAATTGGTCCATGGGTAGAGAGCTGTCAGGTTCTACCCCAGAAGTGGATGCCTTTCAGTGAGGTGATGTCTCTGCTTCTCCTCCTTGGGGAAGGCTTCATAGAGAAAGCTGAGCTGCACTAACAACTCACTGATGTCAAAAAGGGATGGCTATCAACACCTTCTCATGCTGTCCAAGACTACCTGCCATTGTTCTGGCTGTGCACATCCCTTTGCTTAGCTCTGAAGCTCACTAGACTGTTCAATGAGTCAGCTCAGCTCTCTAACCCAGCAGAAGACTAATCCAGCCCCACAAAAATGTGTTAATTTACCTTATTTAATATTATATTTCTCACAGTTTTTATAGTTAAAAAGTTTTCTCATCTAACAACCGCCTCCTCATTTCTCTTGCTCCCTATAGACCATGTGTCCCATTTCACCTTGACTTCTTTTTCATGTTGCCACCCACGCTGGGGAAAACAGCTAAGTCACTTGGTAGCATTTCACAATTGGTTAGCAGCAGTGAGAATGACATTTGCAGGAGTCCCCAGATAGTGCTGTTACAGATAGTGTTACAAGCTCTTTGCCTTAGCCCTTGTGTGGGGTTTAGCCCTAGAGAGTGGTGGTGCAGTCAGTATGAGGTGGGTCTTAGGTTTGAAAGATCTCAGAAGCCAACCTCTGCTGTGGACTCCCCTCAAAGCTAAAAATCTCTCTGGGAGTGGGGTAACAAGCAAATGATGGGGCTTTATATAGTTAGATTTACACACACATGTACACCTTGAGCTCCTAGTGGCTGCTCTCAGAAATTGCTCTGAAATGTCTCAGAAATGGAAACAGAGTAATTGCAATGTATATTCTAATAACTGCAGCTATAATAACACCCCCTCCTCTCCGCTTTCCTCTTTAGGGGTGATCTGCCAAAATGAGAAACAAAATTACTGTGTCTGCTCAGCAAATTCTTACTGACAAAATCTTTAAGAGCTGACAAGAGTAATATACTGAAAATTAGTTTAGAAGTGTTTCAAGTTTAAAAAAATCAATCAAAATCAAATTAAGTTCTGAAGACGCTGTCTGTAGAGTTTAAAGAAAATAGACATCAGCTGCAGCAACATGGGTTCATGGGCTCAACTTCTGAGCAGGAGACTTATGTCTGCTCTGCCACCTCCTCTGGCTTAGGGTAGAGAGCTACAACTGATCATGAGGCTTTGCTGATGCTCTGGCTAATCTGGTGATCTTGGGTACCAGCAACAAGAAACCCAGTCTAAGCAATCTACAACAGGGTCCTCAACATGTCACTTCCCCCATCCTAAGGCTATGCCTTAACCAATGGGCCATAAATCAGGGGTTAGAGATAAAGAAAAGGTTTCCCCTGCTCCTTCCTTATAATTTGTCTCAAGATTTGTTCATCCCAATGCCAATAAAGGGAAAAAAAAGAAAACCCTATCAGAACTCCCAAAGATCCTCAACAAGGGGGAAAATCAGTTTCTAAACTAGTTTTATTGCATGGGATAACCCAAAGTAGGGGCAGGGGCAGAGTTAAAGTCCATTAATATTGCTGGTGGGCTCTTTCCTTCTTGGCTGTGTGACCTCATTAACACTGCTCATAGAATCTGTTTCCTTCTTGGCTGTGTGACCTCAAATAACCCAAGCTTATACTGGCCCCAGTGCCACTGAAGAAGCCCGAGACTCAATGCCTGGTTGAGAATGTGCAAAAACATTGCATGAGGGTTTGTCCCGCTTCTGAGTGATCAGATCCTTTCCGGGCAAGCAGAGTGCGTGGCGTGCTTGGATACGCTGTCTTTTTTGCCCTTCATCCATATGGTACCCTGACCCCGTCTTGGCCCAGCAGGTCCAAGAGCTACTGACCTACAAATCCTCAGCCATCTGCTTTGCAGCTCAGCCGCAACCCAGCTATTCTGGCTTGCTGTTTCAGCACTCTGAGTGGATGGGGTTGCTTTAGGTTTCCAATTATATCTGTCTTAATTATATTCCTCCTTGGGGTCCTAGAGGCCCTGGAAATTTTCCCCCACTCTGTCTTTTCCCAAAACTGTGAGTCAACAGTTCAATTATAGTCTCTTTATACAGGCATGAGAATTTGTTTCTTGGGCAAAGTTCCTTGATAAGATGATATGCTACATAAATGTCTCTAGCAAAACACATTTCACAGTGAATTTATCTCTGCACAACTTCTCCGCCTTATAGCACCTTATCATTCCAAGACGTCTCAAGGCACTTTCCAAAAGGTGTGCAATAATAATACTTCACAGTTATACACAGCCTTTCATGGGAATATCTCAGAGTGCTGTATGGAGAGAAGCATTCAGCTCCATCAAACAGCTGGGAGTGCTGAGGGAAGGGATGCAGAAGAGCCTTGCCCCAACGAATTAGGAAAATGCAGGGCTTGTGATAGAGTCCAGGACCCCACAGAAACCCCCTTCCTTGCTCCTAATGTCCTTCTTACAAGTTCTTTGCCCACCACACCACTCTTGGGGACCAGCCACGCTGCGGAGAGGAGACACAGCTTTGTTCCTTGGTCATGGGATGGGAACTCAGTTCCTATCTACCCTACACCCAACCCATGCGTATTACACAAGGACTAAAACAATCCAAAACTGCAGGTGGTAAAAGGTTTGTAACATGCTTTCTGTCTATCCCTGAAATGATGACGTCTGTGCTCTACTGAGGATCTTGGCCTGGAGCACAGCTGAGTAAAGACCCTGTTTTCTCTGTGGGGCAGAGCTCTGAATGCTGCTGTGATGTCTACAGGAATGGGATTTCCTAGGAGGGCTAGCCAGAAGGGCATAGCAGCTAGGTCCCTTTGCTTCTTCAGCGGCACTTTCATCAATACTTTTAATTCTTTAGCAGTGACCCTAAATTTTGGATCACAAGTGTTCTTTATTTGTTCCTGCCTGAACTCTTGCCCTTTGCTTGGGAAAACTTTCTACCTTCTTCCACCTTCCTGCTGTAAGGTTTTCCCTCCTCTAGTGCTTTTTCTTGATTGCTTGAGATTAGGCTACAATTATAAAACAGCTACATGAAAGAAAACAATCTTCTGGGCTGCAGCATGCAGCTGGATTTCTGATGGACTGCTGGGTTTGGTGTTGAGCCACAATACTTAAAGCTGCTGCCTTCCACCACTCAGCCTGCTATGGCCATAGGCACAGATGCTGCCACACATAATCAGGCTCCATCAGAAGCATCTTCTGTTCCCAAAATCTGGGTGTGGAGTGATGTTAGAACTGTTCCTTGTCTTCAGAGGGGTACCTACTCCAGCCCCCATGGGGTATGGGCACTACTGGTACTCCTGTCCATTGATGTGAGCAATTGCCCACACACCTCATGCTTTGATTCCCTCTCTGTCTGGATGAGAAGTGCCTGAAAAGCAGGAAAGCCATGAATAACAATAAGCATTTGCCTCCTCAGGGGTGAACTTCCCACCAAATAAACAGTCGACTTCCAATATTTGATGGGAAACAGGCCAACAGCCCTGCACTGGGGTCCTGGTTATTTTTAAGGGTGCCTGATGACTACTCAGCAAGCTCCTAAATAACTAACCTTTCAGAGGCACAGCAGCCTGGATGCCTATCCCCTATTTAAGGAGGGGGGTCTGCCTATCCAGAGCTATTTCCTGGCATTGACCATCCCCTTCCCAGCCACACATCTCCTCTAGCACTCTCCCTACACTTTGCTGCCACGTCTCACGTCAGCCCGGTGTCCTTGGCTCCAGCCCTGCCCATCACCTTCCTCTGCATTTTATCATGTTCAGCAACCTCTCCTCTCCCTCCTCCCTCCCAGCCCAGCTTATATCATCAAAAAATCACTTTGGCACCTTCACTGTCAGCAAGCGGCTGTTTATCTGCTATATCATTGGAAAGATCTCTAAAGCCAGGCTTGGAAAACAGCCCTTCTTTTTATTTGATGCAGGATCATCTGAAAGGAGGATGAGAAGCGGCAAGAACATGTTTTCCTTGTACAGATCAATATGACTTTAACCTTCCTCTACAGCAGGGCTGCCTGCCCACCTCCTTAGCTCGTGTATTTCTCCTTCCCTCCCTCTTTACTCACCCTTCCTGCATTTGGGTGTTTGCAGCACTCCTGACACATGGACCTCTCAGTCCTGTGTGCATCAGGGAAGAATTTCTGCCTTGCCGGAGCAGATCCATTCAGGCCAGGGAAAAGTTTCCTGGTCAGTCAATTCACAGACTCAGACACCCCACAGATTTAAAATCCTTTTTGTCTCCTCCTCACTCCACTCTTTTTTGCCACTCCCATGTTATATGCTATACAGAAACCCTCTTCCAGCTCTTGGGAGTCACTAAATGAATTTTCTCTCTCTTCTTTTTCTTCTCCCCTTCTGGAGCAGAAACAATAGTGTCCCTGACACCCTTCACTTCCACCAGTGGCAGATTTACTCCTGCCTGGCTTCCTGGCAGCTGCTTCAGCTGCAACCCTGAACAGGAGCTCCAGCGCCTTTCAGTCCCTCTCCCACTGTGTTGCTTTCCCAGTTGCATCAGAAATAGAGAGGACAGTTGTGCAGGACCCCCAGTGCAGCTCTGAAGACTCCAGGTCAGTCTGAGAAGGACAAGCTTACTCCTGAGCAACCTTGATAATAGACCAATATTATCATTTTATACACAGGGAAACTGAGGAACCGCTTGGTGGAAGGACCCAGGCACGTTGGCACAAGAAATGAGCAGGAGGTCCCGTCCGCCTGGCTCAAACATTAGAGATGTCTTTGCTAATGGGGGAGAAAGGCTGAGACGCGGTGAGTGGGCAGTTCATGGGGATAGTCTGGGCTGCTCACTCTTGACAGGTATCTGCTACATGAACACAGAGCAACCACCATTCACCAGGGTTTATCCTGCCATTCGCAACCAGTGCCAAACTAATTTTTAAAGAAAAAAGGAAAAGGCTGAGTCCTTTCTCAGATCGAAATCCAGGAGCAAACGCCATCCTGCTATTCATACCCAGAGACAGAGAAGCACTTCTTTCTTCTCAGATGGAGATAGGAGGGGGGAGACAGGTTGTTACTATAATAGCAATAAAGACGCCCACCACTGTGCTAAATGACATATTTATGTGTACGTATGTAATGAGAGAGTGTTCTTGTTCCCAAAGCACTGACAGCCTGAAGGAGAAATGCAAGTGCCTTCTCCAAGGTCACTGAGTGGCGGGGACTGGCATCCTGGTTTCAGACAGTGCAGGGAAAGGATTCACCCGCTGTCCCTTTCCACCGCCTCCCTTCAGATGTAACGTGCTTAGCCGGCCTCCTGAGCCGCCTGGTTAGCTAATCCAGACTCAGGGGGCTGACACTTATTCAGACAAACAGGCACGGAGTGTGACCAATGCATATGCAATCTGGTCCTTCATCCTCCATGCACGGCCCTCTTCCTGCAAGGAAGGAGCTGCAAAAACATTGCTGCAAAGATAAGGACAATAAAAGGAAAATAAAGGGAGAGGGAGAAAAAGCCAGAGGTGAAAAAGAGGTGAAAGGACAGACAACAGAATGGATAGCAGCAGGTCAGACTGACAGATCTGTCACTGGGGCTGTGGGGAAGCAGGGCTTTGGGGCCAGCAGCTGAGTGGAGGCACTTGCTGCCCTACAGGGACATGCCCTGGCCTCCACAGCCGCTGGCACTGCGGGCTTGGACCTCTGTGTCTCCCACCTGCGCTGCTCCAGCATGGGATGCACATGGCATCCCTAGCAAATTCAGGATTGCTGCTGTCCTGATAAATAATGTGAACAAGCGTCACTGTTTCTGGGTGGTCACCCTTCACAGACGGCCCAGCACGATGGCCACTCTGGAACTGCTGTAAGCAATGGATGCTGAAAGCAGCAAGGGAGAGAGAAGTGCCTGGGCTGTAGCTGTTTGGCTGGGAGATATCCATCTCCTCACCGCTGAGAAACAGCCATCAGTCAAGGGCATTTTTATGCACCGACTGCAGCAGAGTTTCATCAAGGATGACTCTGGCCTTATAAGCCAAGCGTGATCTAAAGAGTTTTCTGCTCTCCTCCAACACCGCTCCTGCTCCCACCAGTTCCCTCGCTCTTCACAGCCCCAGCTTGTTCTGTGCAGAATAAACGTTGCTCATGTGCACTGCCAGGCATTGCACAGTAAAACAGCTTTGAGTCTCAGAAGCTGTGATTAGCGCCTGAGGGCAGCTGAAATGCCTGAGGGAATCTGCTGTACAGTAGGACGCAGGCAGCGGGTAATGCTGCAGGGTTGCTGTCCCTCAGAGGCCTGCATCCGTTTGTTTGAGATGCTCTACGTAAAGCCATAACAGCATTTTTGATCCATCATCCACCGTTCCCCAGGCTGTCTGTAGTGATGTATCGCCCCCTCCGTCCCGTCTTACACCAGGGGGTCTCTGCAGGAATGGGCTGAACTTTGCGTTCCTCTGCAGAGGGGATTTTGATGCTTTTACTTTGTTAAAACCACATAACTGTGACTAGAGGCTTGGAAAAGAGGTCTCAGCCTGTCATTTCTTGCCAAGGCCTGCCTCCCCACGTGAAGAAAGGACAAGGACGCGCGGCCGCTTCCCAGGGAGCGCCGTGCTGTTTGCAGCAGCCAGGCACGCTGCATCCCAACACCCCGCCTGCCCGAGGGCTAGGCTCCCTGCAGGGACCCCTCCAGGTAAAAATGGGTGAACAGGAAAGAAAGGAAAAGCAAACCTGCAACATCATCCTCTCTCCCCTCACCTCCCACCTCCGAAGCTTCCCTGAGCTGCCAGTGCTGTGGAGCGAATCAGGACCTCTGCGCGCCTTGCATTAGAGGTGGTCCAGATCTGTAACAAATGGGCTCTCAGCCTCCTCCCTGAATGTGATGCATCAGCACTGGCGGTTCATTTAACTGCCATTAATTATACCTTGTGAGAGAAAGGGGCATGTTCAGGTTGGCCGTTTGTCTCTGCTTCAAATGCCTGCCACCTAGACGGGATGCAGAAAGCTGCACCCTGCAAGATGGGTAATAAACCCCAGGCTTTAGGCACAGCAAAACATTTATAGGGAATGGTCCCATGGGGGAGGCAAGGGCTTAACTCCTCAGTTACCCCAGCTTCTGCCTCCTTTCCTTGGCAGCTACCAATGAATTCACCTCAATTTTCCTTCTTCAACAGGCTCCCTTGAACTCCCTGTTGAAGGATTCAGCAGTGAGCTTAAACTATTTGTGACTCGCCTGAAAATCTTCAGCGTGATACACAGAGTCACCGTCTCTCCCTTGGACCTGGTGAGAGCTGCGAGAGCCCAGCACCTCATGCTGCTCCCCCCGCATGGTGCAGGTTCAGGCTGTAAGCCCTGGCACTGCATTACGCCCGTCGCTCCCCCTGTGTGCAGCTGCGGCTGCTGGGGAGTGTGGTTTGACCCTAATAGAGAAATATTCACCTCTTTCTATGATTTATCTTCTGTTTGACTAGCCTGATAATTCCCAAATCTAGTATTCTTCCTCATAAGTGTGGAGTCCTCCTCACTTACCAGCTTCCTTCCTGACAACTTAATATCAGGGGCTCTGAAGAAGATACTGAAAACCTGGAAAGATCTTGAAAACCTGGAGTCTCGCAGCAAGCTGAACACTCTGCCAGCAGCCACAACAGAGAAAACTGTTTTCAAAGGAGGCTTAAAACCCAGTCCTGGCCAGACGTGGCTAATAAATGTCCCTTTGCAGTTTTTAAGAAGCTGATGCTGATGTCCATGCCCCAGTGAAGTTTCTAACTTTCTTTACTACCTTTTTGTTGGCAAGAAGGGAACAGCAATTGAAATTTGAAGCGTGCTTTGCACAAAATGTCCTTTGCCTGATGCTTAGCCCCCACTGCGACCCAGAAGTGGCTAGTCCAGTACTACAGCTGATATCCCTCACATGTGCTAGTGCATAATACAAAATGGAAAACTATCTCCATGCCTGTCCCAGAGGACTTAGAGATTTTTCCTTTACAGAGGCAAGGAGAGGGGGAAGGAGAGGGGATGGCAGTGGCCACTGGGGGAGTATGGGTGAAAGTCTATAGGTCTATGAATTGAGCAGAGGCTATAGCTACAGATGTGACATGTTCATAGACTCCTTGGCACAGCCCAACCCCTGCAGCAAGAGCATGAGGGTACAGGAGCGGGATATTGGTGGGCGAGTGTGACCCCAAACCACATCCACAGCAACCTGCTCTTGTCACTCCTTTAAGCAATCAAACCTCAGTGCTCTGAAGCTTACGCTGTACAAAGAAAAAGTCCCTCTTTTCTCCCCATCACTTGTCGTGCACAGGAGAACCCCACACCTCAGGGTAACCAGGGTCCTTGCTCCATTGCTGGAGTCATGGACAAAAGGGAGGAGGAGGGAAAAAAGACTTCAAGGATTGCCATTAACCGTCCCAAATCCACAAAGGGTTCAACACCATTCCAACTCCATCTGGGCCACATGCACAGCTGGAGCCAGAGTCCAGATTTTAAATTTCCCCTTCCCACGTTCATGTACAGGATTTTTTCTAGCTGGGAAAGATAGACACTATGGCACGTGCAGCATTTGATAGGAGACCCAGGTTATTGATTCACAGCTCTACTTCCCTGAACTTTTCTGGAGGAAAACGGGGCTGCTTTGCATAAGGCAGGCATATGTTGCAGCTTTGGCACAAGGAGAGCTGGTTGGCATTTTCTTGCCAGACTTTTCCCACCCTCCTCTGATACCATCTGCCCCTGTGAAACGCTGAAACTCCCATCTGTCAATTTTACTGTAAACACACAATTATCCAGGCTGCTGGGGAAGAAAAGCAGCACAGCCAAACCTCAGCCATTCATGGAAAGGACCGAGTCGCAATGTGTGGCCCTCAGTGTCCTGACAGGCAGCTTGGCGGAGGGACCCATGCCTTTTTATTTTCAGCACTGCACCCACAGTGATGCCACCAACCACTCTGTCCATGGCCTGGGCCTCCAAGAGCAGGACGCAAACCTGGAGCTCGATTGGAAGCTGGTGGGGAGCTCCAGCCATTTGCAGCAAGTTATGTGGTCATTGCAAGCTAAGTCATGATATTTCCACTTTCTTCCTTTTCTGCCATGTCATGCCAGGGAGGCCAGCCCAGGCACAGCCATCTCTAACCCCTGCCCAGATCCGTGCTATACAAAATATCAGCCGTGCAAACATCCTGGTGACAGTGTCCACCCCAAAAGCAAGGTCAGCACCAGAGAAAAAGCCTTCTCTTGCCAGCTCATGTCAGCAATATACTTGCAACCAACTCTGCCTGTGCCTCACCTCTGGGTTTCACCCCAGCAATGCCCAGATCCTGCAAGCTTAGGTGCCAGTTTGCTTGTTGCTTTCTCCCTGGAAATGTTCTTTTTTCTGGCTCGGGGCAGCTTTCTCTGACCACAGCAGACAGCAAAGAGCTGACAGCAGCCCATGGCATGAACTGAGCCCTGCCAGCCCAGCCATCAGCAACTGGAAGATCTCCTCATCAGTGCTCTGGGTTACTTTCATCCCTTCCAGGACAGCGAAGCCAAAAGAGCGTCTGAGACGAGCTGGTCTGCAGGATGAGCAAGTGAAGCGTGAAGGTGGAGGGGAAGAGAGGCTGCTGCAGATAACCATGGGCTGAGGGCTGATTTGGGGAGGTGGGAGGTGGCCACGTTTTGTTTTATTAAATATTGATCCCTATGTGGTGTCTCCAGCCCAGAAACCAGCCCCACCACCTGTTTCATTTAGCTGGGAAGAGGGAGGGGGCTGTTGGTGGCAGAGGAGCTGGCAGATGGCATGTGTTCCCGGAGATAACACGGGGCTAGTTCAGAGGTTACTAATTGGGTTTCTGCTTGCCTCTCATATTCAATATGAATCAAAATGAGAACATGTGGTTCAACACACACACACACACGTCATCCACCTTCCCTGAGGATGTTCCCCTACACCCCATTCCCCCACCCGCTCCCTCCACGTCCTCACCCAGAAAGCCTGGATCGCGGAGGAGTTTACCATTCATTCACAAGCCAAAGCAAAAAGGGAGAGGGGGAAAATAGTAAGGAGGTTAGTGGGGAAGCAATTAATACATTTCATAACCCAGGGTGGACCCTCAGGCCTGCAACCAGTCCTTCTCCATCACATGCAAGGTGATGTGCAAAGTCCTACTTCGTGCAGCCAGCATGGGAATGCCACACCGCGGGCAAGTGAGGTGGCAGCAAGGCCACCTTGCAGTAAAGAGCACTGTGTGTGCAGAAGGACAAACTGATGGGTCCTGCCTTCAGGCAGCACTCATAGGTTCCTCTTAGTGCCTCACACGGGCACTTCAGTGCTCGCCCCTGTGCGCCCATCTTGCTGCTTGAGTCTCCTTCCCACTGTGGCATGGAGCAGGCTTCAAGGGCAACATCTAGAGATAATGGTAAAGCTGCAAAAGGGAACCCCACCGTGGCACCTTTGGGCAAAGCGCAGGACCCTGTCGTTACCAGTGTCTACCCCCAACCTTCACCTCTGGCACAGAGCTACCCTTGAAGGGCTGGTTTGGGGAAAACCAAAACCTTTAAAGGTGGACTGGTATGTCTGAAGACGTGCTTCAACCTTGAGCTAGAGAGAAAGGCTTGCACCCAAGGAGGTCAGTTGTTACCTGTCCTGGTTTCACCTGAGATAAGGGTTAATTTTCTTCCTAGTAGCTGGTACAGTGCTGTGTTTCAGATTAGTATGAGAATAATGTTGCTAACACACTGACGTTTTAGTTGTTGCTAAGTAGTGCTAACACTAGTCAAGGACTTTCTATCTCCCCATGCTCTGCTGGGTGCACAAGAAGCTGAGAGGGGACACAGCCAGGAGAGCTGACCCAAACTGGCCAAAGGGATATTCCATACCATATGGCATCATGCTCAGCATATAAGCTGGGGGGGAGTTGGCTGGGGGGCGGCGATCGCTGCTCAGGGACTCGTCTGTTGGCAGGTGGTGAGCGGTTGCATCGCTTGTTTTTCCTGGGTTTCATTCCTCTCTCTTTGTTGTTGTTTTTCTTCTCACTACAAAATATTATTGTTATTGTTATTGTTATTGTCATCATCATCATCATTACATTTCAATTATTAAACTGTTCTTATCTCAATCCCACCGGGCTTGGGGAGGGTGAGCGAGCGGCTCTGTGGTGCTTGGTTGCCAGCTGGGGTTAAACCATGACATTACCCTAGCAGAGGTATGGGGCAACACATCTCCTTTGGGGAAGTTCTTCTTCCACAGCCTCCTCAGGCCATGGAGTGTCTTGTGTACATTTTGTGCAGAGATGCAATCTCACAGTCAGAAGCAGGGAGAGACAATCAGGAATAGAAAGCAGGATGTGCACACACGTTCTTGGAACGGGGAGGAGGGTGGAAGTTAACTGAGAAAAACAGAACACTCTTTAGAAAGGAAAAGAAAAAAAAAAAAAAACAAAAAACCAACTCTTTTTCAAGGCTTTTTGCAAATATTGCTTTTTCTCCCCTCCCATTTTCTGACAAGCTGCAATCAGTATTCAATATTGTCACTCAGCGCCCAATTTCACAGGGGATAGGTATCCACAGAGCTCTTTAAATGAAATAAATAAATACATCTGGCCACATATTGCAGGGGTTTAGCTGGGAGCTGAGCTTTTCTGAAAATCTGGTCAATCATGGTGACATTGATTTCAGGACAATTACTCCTGATTTACACTGGTGTAAATGAATGGAATGGCATTAAACTGCTGACTGGGGAGTCCATACACAGGCAGAGCTCATCAGAAAGCCGAGTTCCCATTCTGTGAAAGATTGAGATCAGCTTCCCCATCCAAATCAGGACAAAAATGGTCTATTTTTCTTAAAATGGAACAGAAAGAGGGTGAAAAAAAGCCACTTGGGTTCAATAAAAACTTTGGTTTTGAATGCCTGGCATTTATCAGTTTGACTCTTCAAAATGTTATTCATATATAATAAAAGTAGATAAGCCAACTTTTCTTAGTGTCATAATGAAACTATTGGCTTTGAGTTTTCTTTTTGCCCAGCTAAAACCTAATTGGGGCTAGGGAGGACAGAAATCGGTTTTTTAGCAAACAATCAAACCTGTTCCCCCTGTCTTTTTCCCTCCTGCATTTTCTACCATCAAGCTGTGTCAGTGAGGTTTCCAAGCTCATTTCCACGCCAGCCGGGCTGCCTCCCTTTGCAAGCACAGCCCTGCACCGGCACCCGGGCACAAGCAGGCAGCTTTGAAAGATGCACCCGTAGCAGCACTCAGGGCAGGGTAGAGAGATGGAGACACAGGCTGAGGAAAAGGACAAATGTCAGGAACCTTTAAAAGCCATTTCTTTAGGGATAACGGGTCTTCTCAAATGAAGGAACTGCCTGTTATAGCATTGGGGCGGTGAGGACAGCCATGGAGAGGCGGGAAGGCTCCCTCACACTGTGTCACCCCTGCATATTTTTAGCCATGATTAGTTTATGGGGAAGGAGAGGAGGGGAAGAGGCTAAAGCAATTTGAAAGCCCCTCCCCTAGTTTTTAAAATACTTTTTACCTGGATATATGCCCTGGACATAAATCACTGTTGCTCAGGATAAATGGAGGCCCATAAGTGCCACGAACACTAATGACAACATTCATCAAACACTGAACCGCTCCATATTGCACCAGTCTCCAGGATGCCTGCGGACATATGGACCGAGCTCGCTCCAGCAGCCCCCGCTCCCCCCTGCACCCCTCTGCTCCCTGGCAGCAGGCAGTGAGCCTCAGCCTCGCCACAGCCAGCTCGGAGCAAAAGCAGGAGCGACCATCAGGCAGTCATGCACTGTCTCCTCAAGGAAAAAAAACAAGTGCACAGAATAACTGCCCTGGGAGCCCCATTTCTCAGCGCTTCCCCATCCTATTGCTCCGGAGCCGGCTGCGCTCCAGATTCCCAAAAAACCGGTCTATACCTCACAAAAAAATAAATCAAGCCTCCATCAAAAGTCAGCAACACAGGGCATATTCTCTGAAGCAATCGAGTTACTGAGCCTCCATGAGATAGTCGCTGGCTGGTAATCCTGCTCTATTGCAAAGTGAAACGCATTAGCTTAATTGACAAGGAAAGCTGGGCGAAGCTCTGAGAAGGTGGTTTGAGCTAACAAGAGCTGCTCCGTAGCAGCAGTGGGCTAATATCAAGCAGAGAGTCGGTTACTGCAGCTCAGCTGGCTGATGGGAACTGAACCATGTATTTATCCCTCTCGGGACTAAAGTACCTCCCGTAGGACAGGGCAGTTTAGGAAAATAAAGTTTTCATAATTCTGTATCAGCACTGGGGCTCTGAGGGGGCATTTAGAGTCCTGCAGATCCAATTCAGGACAAAATCCCAACCCCAGAAATAAGGATTTTCACAAAGAAAGTGGAAAAAAAATAACTGTTTCTGGGTAGGAGGAATTTCTTGCATGTGAAACACATTTGATGCTGCTTGCGTGACAAGTCTGAAGGGAAATGCTAAGTTCACGGGTCCAAAATTTCACAGCGTAGCCTGAATCACCAAATAGGTCAGTCTGAAATTACTTATATTTGTTGAGAAATTTATTAAACTGAGATTTTTCTGCAGATGTGTTTCAGGTTCAAGAGTAAATCTTCTCAAGGTGAAATTACTGCTCAAAACCCAGAAGAAGGACCAGAAACCTTATAGGATAAGGGAAGCTAGGTAATATCCACTGCATGATTCACAGCAGGAATCTAAAACTGGGTCTCTCTCACACCCCCAGCTGAGCTGATTTCTTGCTAGACCAAACTCTTTCCCTCTGAAAAATCTGAAAGAGCAAGTTCTTATTGCAGCTCTGGATAAAAAAAAATAAAATAATAAAAAAAAAAAGCAGTGTAGCTTTCTCATTTCCTGGCTTTGAGCTTTAAGAACAAGGTGTGCAAGCGATTTCCTCTATTTCCTAATTTAGTTAAGTTGCAAAACTTGGGTTCAGTTTAAACACAGAAGGTATGGCTACATCCACAAATGACATAGTTTCCCCTAGAAAAGAGGGTAAAAAGTACAGCTCCAATAACGTCCTAAGGAGAGAGCTAGAGATCTTGTTTGCTTGCTCACTTCTTTTCTTAAAACCTATCAGAAAGTTAATTTGGTGTTTGAGCTAAAGCAATTGTATCTGAAGATGTTTATTATAGTTATCTTGCTGCGTTCCCATTGGCATGGAGGGAGGAATATCAGTATAGATCGAGGGGGAACGTGGCTTTACCCTAGTGAAAATCAGCTTTCGTTTCGGACAGTGCTCTGAATCCCTCAAAATATTCATGAACAGGAACATTCACTCAAATGGAAATAAAGACAAGTTTATTGAAATACAAAACTGCAAATCGAAATGGCTGGTTTAGGCCCTTTGCAGCAATTATGGAGGAGACATTCATTTCCTAGCTTTTATATGCAACTAAAAAGATGCTTTAACATAAATTTATAATTTATTTACTCGGGGAAATCCCAGCTTAGATGCAACATCTGTTTTCTTTTTCCTTCTCTCTGCAAACCTCAGTGCAGAAGACTCTTTTCTTATTCAGTTTCTAGTTATGAGCTAGAAGAAAGACAGATGATGTTCCTAAGGTCACGGTGGCAGCCAAAACCACGAATCAACTTATGAGACCGCTGTTGCCAAGGCTAGTTTAATGTCGTGTCTTCATATTACATTGCCTTTACAGTTGTCAGACCTAGGAAGGCATTAGAAAGGGGATGGTGTGTGGTGGCCAGAGGCACCAGCCGGGTTTAAGGACGGCAGGATGGGGTGGGCCACCCTGATGGGAGCCAGTGGGGTCGGGGTCTTTTGGAGATGCAGGAGGGAGAAAAGAAACATGGCCTGACAGGACAAGATTAGGAATTAAGGGCCAGCTTTTGCCAAGTGTTGGACAGAGATCACATCTGTCCAGGGGAGATTACAGTTTGAACAGGCAGAGAGGAGCAAGAGGAAGCAAAGGCATGAGGAAATGTTAAAGGCTGGTCCAGGACGATGCGCATCAGTGGTAGAGCTTGAAAAGTGGCCCAGAAACCCTAATGCAGCAGCAACTACAGCTTCCACTGGATATCTCAGAGTGAGGAGCTGTGACAGCCATGTATTGCCTGGGGACCAGACACCAAAAATCAATCTTCAGAGCACAGTCAGTGGGGAATGCTGGATCCTGCTCTCCCACACTAATGCCTGGGCCGTGCTGCTTTTCCAAGCCAGAGATTTGGGTTTACAAAAAAGGAGTTATTGTGATACGTGTCCTCTTTCATCAGAACTGCCACTCGGGGAGGAGTTACAGAAGTAAGAGATACAACATAAGGGTTCTCCAGGTTTGAGCCCAGCTGCACCTCACAGATAGTTTTAAAAAAATTATATAGGTGCCTACGGTGTACCTTCATCTTATTAGACTGAGCCAAGTCAAGCTGAGTTCTCACGACAGTTAATTTCATAATTCCCTCATTTCATGGGTGAATTTCATGCGTAGAAAATTAGTGGTATGACTGTGCTTTGCAGGTATAAGACCAAATGAGATCTGGATGGAAGACAACTTCTTCCATGAAAAATGTCAAGTTATTTTTACATTTTTAAGGGGAAAAAATCTTCATTCCTTCATCCTGGAAGGTCAGATATTAAAAAGTCAGGAGAACAAATTCTTAGAAAAAGGATAGGTTTATGTTTCTACTTCAAGAAAAGTTTAATAACTTTTTAGCCACACTCTTCTGTCCCTCTGAGTCACCCGCTGAGGGACTAGAGTCCCTGTGCCTCCAGGCCCCCGTCTGCAGAAAGGCAGTCCCTCCAAAGGGGCCTGGCCTTGCTATTTGTTTAGTGAGTCCGTCCCAACAGACATACCCAAGCTGGCTTTGCAGATGTTTAGGAAGAGTGACCGTTGCAAAGATTAAGGTATAGATAGTTGCAAACTCTTGTCTTTGGCGTAGGAATCCTGCTCCCGTGCCACCCACCTCCACCCGCACCCTTTTCATCTGTGGCAATTGTGGTGTGAAATGGCTGCCGAGCTGCAAAAAAAATCCAGCTAACTACATTCAGTGCAATTTCAAACAAGCAGCTTTTCAAACCGATAATATTTCAGGGGCCATTAATCACACACAGAGCTCACTGCTACAGCAGGTGACCACAGGTTAATAAAAAGGGGCTTGAAATCAAACCTAAAAGCGAAGCGTGATGAGTGGCAGACACCCCCGCTCCTCCTCGGCCAGCAAGAGCTGAGCGGTTTTGTTGGGGCAGAGTATGGAGCTTTATTCCTCAAAGCATGTGCCCTTCTGACCAGCAGAGCATCCGACCTCCCTTCCCCTCCTGCCAAGCTGGCTGGGGCTGTCCCTGCACCCTGAGCACCCCTCTCTCCTCTCAAACCTCTTTGAATCAACAGCAGGTATCTCCCGAGCACTGAGGCTTCCTCTTCTAGTTTTGTAAGTGTCTCGCATTACCAGGGACCTGGTTTATGTTTCCCTGCCTTACCATGGTCATATCTCTCCATCCAGAAGATCTCCTTCCACTGCTCATAATCCTCAAGCACCACAGACTGCATCCACCTGGGTGGGGATGTCCTCCTCTCCCCGCAGCCACAAACCTGCCTTCCCAACTACCACATCTTTGCATATTTATTCCATTTCAAACAGCTCGCTGTTTTATTTCACATTCATACAGAAAGGGTTCACCGGGGGAAAGTCAAAGGTTTCCCACGGGGAGCACGACCCGAGCAGGAGCCGTCCCTGTCCCCCGGCCAGCCAGCCTGCAGAAGAAGCAGGGGAGAGACGACAAACGGGGACAGGGGAGGTGATGCTGCGTGTGTGTGTGAGCTCACGTTTGTTTCATTAAGAACTGAGGAAGAGAGGAATTGAGAGAAAGGGAAAAAAATACATCAGTGGCAGAAAAAAAACCACCCAGATAATAAAAAAGTAAGTGCAAGTGACTGAGAGAGCACATGCGGGAGAGACAGCACTTCTGAACAGCATGGACTCTAATTTCGTTACTGACTTCAGTTCGGGAGGCTGATATACCCCTGAGGACAGGTTGACATTTTGATGCTCCTAGTTAAGGAAAACATGAACTGGATGAAGCTGCATTAACAAGCAAATAAATTTATGGTCGGCTGGCACCAAAATGAATCTTGCTGTTTGTCGGCGGTGCTTCCTCAGTGATATATGAACAGGGTGAGCTCCTGGCAAAGTGTCCCTCCCTTCTCCTGCTCGGAGCCAAAGCTTGGTGACAAGGGAGTGGGAAGGTCATGGGATTTCCAGTGCTCCCACCGTGCCAGAGAATGGGACTGAGTAAAACCATGTCAAGGTGAAAACTCAGACCAGCCAGAGGGTATTTTGCAAAGTGCACCGCCACAGACCCGGCACCCAGAGCAGCCCAAGCCGAGTGTGATGTACCCAGCCAGGGAAGCGTCGTCGTCACTGAAACGAGACACCTCTGATTTATAGCTAAAGTCAGAGTGCCTGTGATTTCAAGCAGACTCCTCTCACTCACGGGGGAATAAACATAAATATCTCCCAGAATCCACACGAGGCTAATGCTTAGAGGACCATCCCGGGGCGCAGACTCGAGGGGTTGCTGGCAGGCCTTGGGGGAGTCACCTGGACTCATCCTGCCTTCATTTTTCAGGCTCACTCACCCCACAGAGGGGTGAGAGGGCTTTGGGTGCTTTGGGATCTCTCAAGGGAGGGGTGTCTCCAGGCTAGGAGCATCTTTTCAAGAGGGGAAGCAGTGGTCGGGACGGAGCATAGCACTGGTTTGTAAATCCCTGTTTTTCTGCTGAGGTGGGTTGCTTTCTCCTGAAAAATAAAACTTCAGAGGGTCTCACATCTTTACACTGCAGATAGGGGGAAAAAAATCCCCCAAACAAACAAAAAAGCTGTGAAACCTGGACTTTCTCCACTTCCCCTCCAGCAAAGGATACCTTTTGCTCTGAAAGCTTCCTCCAAGGCACCTTGTGCAGAACAAGGGTGTCAATCACCGGGTTTTGTCTTGCTCTTTTAGGATCCAGATCAAAACTTGTTGAAGACAAAATTCTTTTCACAGACATCTGTGCATTTTTTTCATTGTACTTTTATTTTCCATTTAGGGATATGATTGAATTAAACCTTCCAACCTCTCCACAAGGGAGAAAGAGAGGAACAGCAAGTACTGAACTGTCTCCTGCACGCTTCAGGGAGGGAGACTAGCAGCAATTTAGCACTATCCATTAGCACAGAGAAAAGGGACTATGGGGTCCGATTCTCTTCCCACATGCATTGATGCTAATCGGGTGTAACTCCACAGATGTGGAGGCAGCCCCATGGGCTACGGGGAGAGTCAGGCCACTCTATCCTTTCTACCTTCATAGGCATCGCTAAATACCCTCTGTTTTCCAACCAAGCTGAAGTGGGAATTTATAGAAATAATAATAATGATTAATCATGATTTGCACTTCTCGAGCATTTTTCTTCTTGGGAACTCAAAGCTCTTTTGAAACCGCAAGTAATTATGCTTCATAACCCCCCTCTCAAGGTAGGTCAAGGACAGTTAGGGGCTGTTTCCACCTCCCACAGAAGCAAAGGGAATGTGCGAGCAGCTCAGAGCCGCCCGTCCCTCCAGTGCGGGCTGAGACGAAGGACACTGTGCCGAGCTGAGACCGTGAGGGGCTCCAGGGAATGGCAAAGCATCACGAGCCAAGGCTGGGATGCCCTGAGATTCCCAGTCTTATTCCAGCAAAAGGAGCCTCGGACTACAGTTGGAAGCAAATTTTTTCTCTTGTGAGAGATGCAGAAAGTAATAATATTAATAATAAAAATATCTATTTGTTTCCAGTGTGGAATATAATAAGACCTTTTTAACTGTCTCATAACACTAAAGGGAGACTTGTCCATGCTACTTATCTAGTGTACTGCTGATAAAGAGGGATAGGGTGAGGTGGGAAAGATTCAGGTTCATTTTGCCTCTACTTCTAATTAAGACCAAGGATTAGAAGCAGGTTCTCTTTAAGTATCAGGTGAACATGTCCCTCCAGAGCTTCTCAGCTGTTCTGCTCCCTCTTCCTCTCTTCTCCTTTAACAGAAATTTGATCCCAGACGCAAGAAACCTTTTCCAACAAAAAGTCATCAAATCAGGTAGTCGCCCATGAGCTTTGGACCTTGGAGCCTGCACTTCACACCAGCACAGAAACACTGAGCCTTTTCTCAGCCGTTCCTCCTAATCAGGCCCCATGTTACTCATCCTGGAGGAGCTGAAAATACACTACAAGACAGCAGCTTATTTCAGGAGCGCTCAATTAATTTGCAGGCAGCCAGAAAACAGCAGAAACCTCAAATTTCACTGGTCCTGTTGGTTGTGAAGGAGGTTAGGAAAAGCACAGCAATATGGAACCAAGGCATGCAAGCTAAAAGGTTATCAGCAGGCTGAGTCACTGCAGGAAGTCTTTGTGCCACAGAAGCTCAGCAAACCCCAACCACTCTTCTCAGCACAGATTTTATCTCCTCCCTCCTCGTCCTGCCTCCTCATTTGCAGCTTGCCACAAATGAATCCTTGGAAGTTTTATTCAATTTGAGTTCTTTTTCCCCGCTCACTGGAAACTCAGGGAATGGGCGAGGTGCTCAGTTCCAGGTTTCTCAATATCAAAGCCCTGGTGGGTTCAGCTGGGTCACAGTCTTTTTGAGCATGAGAAGTACGTGAGAGAGAGCAGAGAAACAAGGAAAGAGGAGGGAGTTGCAGTCCCAGGGAAGTCCCCGTGCAGTCAGTGGGGTTGTTGGTCGTGATGCCACTGAGGTCCCCATCGTCCTTCCCCAGGGAAGCAGCCAGCAGCAACAGCCTCCCTATGAATTAACGGCACTGTAAGGTGAAAAACAGAGCATTTAGTGAAAAAGGAAATCCCTCCTCCTCGCACATCTCGAGGCATTCTCAGGGATACCCCCCAGAATGATAAACATGTAATAAAGCTCCCCTTGGCAGCCTCACCGACAGCTCAGCACACCTACGTGGCCAAGGAGCTGGGGTTTAAAACGAGTAAATAAAGAAATAAGCACGCTGTGCCTGCACAAAGTCAGTACAACTAAGGATGCACCGAACCTACGTCAGAGGGGAGGGTGCACTGCCACCGGGGAGGCACGGCTCTGCAGAGCCAGACCCCAGAACACAGGCAGGGGCACGCTGGCGCACGCGTGTGTAGCAGAGACAGAGTCCCTTTGCGCGGCACATGTGCACGCACGCCCTCAGTCTGCCTCCCTGGCGGCGAGAGCTGAGGTACCCTGTGAGCCTCTGCAGTGCCAGGGTGTCCCGGGAAAGGGGAGAGCGAGACGGCTGCCAGAGCCCGAGCTGGCCTGTGGGGCAGAGCAAGAGAGGAGCCCTCCTCTGGGCAGCTGCCTTCCCCTGAGCACTCGCAACCTGCAGGGAGCGGTTATTACTGTCCTCAGGCACAACAAACTTCCTCGATAAAATTAAGCTTACATGTATTAGGGGGCAGGCCTTCATTTGGTTAATTTTTAAGGTCCGCTATATCTCTTGCCAGCAGTGCCAGTGCCTCAAAACTCCTTCAAAGAACTGCTCCCTGGGAAGGCTCAGGCAGCCCCTTTCCAGCCTTATCTGCATGTCTCAGACCAACTATTTGCCTAATAGCATCGCTGTATCTGCCATGAGACACACCGTGTACCTGAGGGAAGCAACGAGGGCTGAGCAAGGGCTCCCCTAACTCCTTGTTTTACACAGCAAACCCTCAGAGTCCCCTTGCACCCCTTTCTGCCTCCCGCTTGGCTTCATCCAGTATTGCTGTGTTCCAGGGGAAGGGCTGAAGTAAATGAACCCCCAGAAGAAGCAACCAGCAGGATATCCCACCGACATTCCATCTGTTAAATCCTAATTGAGCAGCTGAAAAAATTAAACTAGAAATTCATCTATAAATGCATACATGTTTATATGCACATATTTACATGTAAATATACCTCAATTTATAAGTCATATTATAAATTACAAGGCATTCTGACCTGAGGATTACATATGCACGCTGCTCTTTCCATCACAAATGAAAACCTGAGCAGAGCTGGGTCAAAAGTTAGTCCACAGAAGATTTTTCAAGCAGTGGATGCTATGCAATGAATGCAAAGTGGCTTGCAGGAGCATGACAATTCCACTTACATTTTATTGCTTTTTTTAAAAAAAAAAATCCAAATGATACAGTTCTACTTTGTCATTTATTTTGGCTTTCTTTTTTGCACTCTTACCACATTATCACTTGTAAAAGACTCTAAAAGTCAAGATGGACGTGTCAGAGTGAGCTTATCTACTACAAAAGCCAAAACAGTTCAATGCTGATGATAATCATTCCAAATGCAAATATTTCTCTCCAGATTATTCTGTTTTTACAGGGTAAAAAAAACCCCAAGTTTTATTCTACTTTGGAATGAAATAAGCCCTGGGAATTTCACAGGACATAAAATCTGAGTTCAGCTCTATTCTACTTGCTAATTCCCTGCACGCTGATGCAAACTTACCCTACACACTTCAAAACACCAGCCCCAATTGCCATCCACATCTATTCCTGGGAATATTCTACTCCTCACAGAGCCAGCGCTGTGAGGAAAACACTGAGACTTCTGCCAAAATGCACCCAAGCCTGTATTTCATCCAAAATTTCATTTCTATATTCAGTTTTAGTGCAATTCCTACTGCAGTTGTTCTGGCAAAATCCCTGCAGCTTTTCCAAAGTTGAAAATTGAACTGTGTTTAAAAGCACCAGAAAAACAACAGCAAAACAAAAGGTGAAGGCGCTGCGCGGCCAGGATGCCCCAGGCCCCCTCTGTGTGCTGGTGCTGCACAGCCAGGACAGACACACGGACAGGGTCAGGGATGGGGGGGGGGGTGTGAAATGGGGGAGCTCTCTGGGAACCTAATGCTCATTGCAGGACGCTTTCGTGTTTTACAAGCGGGGTGCATTCTCACCCGCGTAGTGATCATTTTCCAGAATACAGCCAGATTGAGCTGAAATAACCCCAAACAGCTTTGCCTGGCCGCACGGATCGGACAGCCGGGCGTCGCCTCCCGGCAAGGGCTGCAGAGGGGCAAAGGCCGACCGACCCCAGCCCTGCCAGCGAAGCAAAGCCGGGGCAGCGCCAGAAGCCCCCGGCGCTGCAGGGACCCGAGCGAGCCGCGCCGCGCACCCCGCGGCGTCCCCCCGCGGCCGCCCGTCTCCCGTGGAGCGGGGACGCCACCTGCCGCGCGCGGGGCCCGGCGGAAAGCCGGCTCCCGAACCCACGGAATGCAGCCGCCACCCCCCAAACCCCCTCCCCGGCTCCGCTTTCCGGCAGTGCCGGGGGACCTGCAACGCTGCGGGGGTGAGGAGGCAGCCTGCCTGCTCCTGGGGCAGTCGCACGGCATCACGGGCTTTGATTTTATAGAGACACACATATATATAAATAATATTTTTTTTAATGGATCCAAAGGATTTCCTTGAAAATCCTCAAGGAAATCCACAGCCGGAAGAGCAGCTGGAGAAGGGAGGGCTGATCCTAACAGAACGCGTCCCCAAAGGCAAGGCTGAGGTGTGGGAAAACTCGCGTTGCCGGTGCCCCCTCGCCCTGCCAACCCCTCTGCCCCGCGCAGGGATGGTGCCTGTCGCGGTGCGCAGGGTCGTGCCTGCGCTGCCCGTGGGGTTGGTGACGGGGCCAGGGAGCCCCGCAGGGCAAACCGGGGGCGTGGTGTCCACGCAGGTGTGTTAGTCCTCACCGCAAACAAGCATTTCTTTGTGGAGAGGACTTTCCCTACGATTTCTGCGTATTTTCTAGGCCAGCGTGGTTTGCACACTTCTCTAAACTTTATTGCAAAGCCCTCAGCTGGGACCAGTCCACCCCGTGACAGCCCATGGCATCCCACCGCTCATGCCCACACTGAAAAATGAGCCACCAGGAGCGTGGCAAGGGTCACTCTTCAAATCAGGCAGGGAAAGCCAGAGAAGCAGGACACATGTCTTACCCACTTTATCCATTTTATATATTCAGTATAGGCTCCCACGGGCTCCCACCTGGAAAATGCCGGGCATCTTGGGTTCCTTTTGCCCCATGCGCACTAGACGTGAGCAGCAGGGCTGCAGGACTGCCAAGGGTAGAAGTTTTTAAGCCAAGTCCCCGGGAAAGCCAGGGATGGAGGCAGGAGACAGCCAGGCAGGCAGGGCGTGGGGAGCTGCTCAGCCCGGCGACTGCCGTGTGCGGGGTCACGCTGCAGCAGCCAGAGTTAAAAATACAGAGCGGGCACGTTTTAAACAAGCTTTCTGAGCTTTAACTGCAAAGAACAAGGGCCCCTTTGAAGAGCGCTGATTGAAATGGCTTGAGGTCAGCGTGTTTGAGCAGCACTGCTGCTCCAGGAAGAGTTGCTGCTCCACGGCACCTCTCGCTCTGGCAAGGGCTGGCAGGGAGCAGCAAAACACAGAAAGTTTGCATTTGGCCGGGGCTCATCCTAAGGCAGTTACAGCACAGTCCTGGCATAGGTACCCAGAAATTGCACACAGATGGTCGAGGAAGGAGGGCCCTTCACCACGCTCTGGGTGACACACTGTGCAGGATCAGGCCCTCATACACACGTGGCCCCTGGCCGCCATGGCTATGTTGGAGAAGGACAAGCCTGGGACGTGGGGGCTGTTTGGGGGACGGGGCCCATCGGTTCACTGCATGGTTTTTTGAAGTCATTTAGTCCTCATATTTGATGCAGCATTGGCTTGGCAGCTCTGAGAGGCTGGTCGGGAACCTCTGAACACAGAGGACCTCTCCTCTTGGGGCACTGCTGCTTTCAAGGGAGTTAGAATAGTTTGCCTAGTTTGCATGAAAAATTTATGCAGAGGCAAAAGATTAATTTCAATCCCAAAGTTTGTTCACAATTTCTTTAGGAAACCAGGAGAAAAAATTCCCCCTGTATTCAGAACAACTCTCGGAAAATATTTCTTTCGATAAGACAAGCTATTTTGTGCTTCATGATTAGTTTTGAAGGGGAAAACAAACTTAACCCAACCCACACAGCAGCTTGCCCATCTTTCTGCACAGCCTCTGTAAAACAGGGGATAATAAACACTCCTTTATCCAGCAGGCATGTTAGTGAGGCTTCATTAACTCCGAGGCTCAATTAAAGTCTTTAAAAGACTTTGAGCTGCTTGACCGAAAGGCTCTATGAAAATTAATTTAGTGCTTTTGTATCTGCTCAGCACCAGCACTGCAGCGAGATGCTCTGTCCCCCCAGAATGGGTACGAGGAGGCTGATGGCAGGCGAGGGGATGCAACAGGCGGCTTATCTGCCGGCACATGGTGGCCGGCGGGCACGGGCCGGCCGCAGCGAGGAGGGAAGAGCTCTGATTTTTAAACACTGGTTTTCCTCGGGTAGCTGGCTTGCAGCTGCAGGCTGAAAACAGCGTGCTCATCTCTTCACAGCTGTAACGTTCGCCTAGCTTGGGAGCCTGATGAGACAGTGGAGGGGCGGGGGGGTTAATTGCCCATTTTATGGTTGCTAAGAGTCCCCCTGAGCCAAGCAGACTGCCTGCTGCACCGGCAGAGAGTCACGTCCAGGCTGAGCGGTGCACCGAAATCCCCAGCCGCGCGAAGGGACGCTCAGATAAATGCTACCCCGGTGCTTCGGTGGCAGATTTACCAGGCTGTTTAGATCTCCGGTGTAAATCCAGTGACTTAGAGATAAACTCGGTCCATCACAAGGAATTGTTTCAACAAAACAGGGCCTGTCAGGAGCAGGGTTATGTTGACAGAGTGGCAGTCCCTGCTGTGCCAGCTCTTGGCATCCCCCAGCTGGAGCCTTTATTTGCACAGCTCTCTGCGTGGAACACCATTCCTCTGAGCATGTATTGCTCTTTCCCAAAGGCAAGGAGTCAGTAGGAGATGTGGGAGAGCAGCAGCATCCTCTCGGACCTTCCCAGGCAGGCAGGAGGAGCGGAGGCATGCCTGGCGCCTGGGAGCGTGGTCATTTCCTCAGTTTCCCCATCTACAGCTACCCCTGAGAGTCCATCCAGAAGGTGGAGGGTCTGGTACCTCTGCATGCAAGCAGAGACATTACCGAATAAAAGGAAAAGTGGAGGGAATGGGAGAGGGAAAGTACGGAGAGAAATAAAAAAGAAAAAAATGGGCACTGGTGAGACACGCCACTCTGAATTTAAATAAACCCCCATCTCTTTCCTCCTGCTCCCTGACAGTTCTGCGTGGAGGTTTCCATTCAGCATAGGCTCCTCAGTAAACAAACACGAGAGTTTTATGCAACAGAATAATTGTTTAGTATTAAATAATTCTCTCCATTTGTACACTTCAAGCCTCAGATGCCTAGCAGAGCTGACACTCTCAGCTCAGTCAGAAAAGGAAAAAAGCATTCAGGTATGGGGAGAGCCCAGCTAAAGCCTTGCGGAGGAGCACACAGCAGAGGCCAGGCTTTGCTCCCCCACCGCCTCCCATACCACAGACTCACCGAACTGCTGGGACTGGCGGGCACCTTTGCACCGTCACCTCAGCCAGGTGATGCTCGCGCAGGGCCAGCTGGAGCCGGCTCCCCCGCCCCACCACCCAGACGTGTCTCAGCAGGGCTGGGCAGAGGGGCAGGACCTCCTCCCTCCTCCTGCTGGCCTTGCTCTGCCCAATGTCCCCGGTGCCTGTTGGCTGTCTTTGCCACAAGGGCACGACTGTGGCTCCTGGTCAACCTGGTGCCCACCAGAACTCCCATCCTTCTCTGCAAAGCTGCTTTCCAGCATGTGCCGGTGCCTGGGGTTATTCCTGCCCTGTTTAACTTTATGAGATCCGTGCTGGCCCATTTCTCCAGCCAGCCAAGCTCCCTCTGAGTGGTGCCACAACCATCTGCTCTACCACCCACTCCTTACAGTTTTGTATTGCCTGCAACCTCGCCGAGGTGCACTCTGTGCCGTCGCCCTGGTCATTAATGAAGATGTGGAACAACGCTGGCCCCAGTATCGACCTCTGGGTTGCACTGCCAGTGACTGGCCTCCTCTAAATTACCTGTGTGGGTTTGTAGTGCCCATCCCGAGCATCTCACAGCTGTCCTCGTGCATCGCCTGGCCTATTTGAGACCCTTCAGAGGCAGAGCGGTTTTATCCTCCCCACTAAGATGGGGGAGACTGGGACCAAACCCTTCCAAAGCAGCCGCTCATAACAAAAAGGCAGGGAAGCTCCCACTGGTTTTGGAGTGAATGTCTCAGAGAGCCGGGAATGGACAATGCTCAACACTAAACATCCCTCCCAGAAGAAATTTCTTGTGCGTTTTCCCAAAGGCCAGCAGCATATTAGCTGCCGAGCCAAGAAGTCTCTGCTCGTAGCTCACAGCTTAAAGCAGCAGACAGAGACAGCAACTCTGGAGACTTTAGTGCTGTCTTAATAGAAGACACTGCGGTAGGGGAAATATTATATTAAATCTCTATATTTATATGTGTAACAAAAGTGGTATCAGCAAAATCCTACAGCATCAAAGCAAATCACTTACCTATTTTTAGCTGTGTGATTTAGTCACACACTCTGAGGAAATAAGGTCAGGTTCTTTGCAATGTATCCCTTTCTCCCTGTCTCTCGGTCTTTTTTCCTGTCCTTATTAAAATTCTCCACCCTGCAGCAGAGCTTAACGACACGGAGACTTTGCGAGATCCTTACCATCTGCAGGGTCGAGCTGTAGCACTGTCCCAGTAGGAGTCTGTCCTGCTGTCAACGTGTCTGGATTAGAGGTAACAAAGGCAGGCAAGGCAGAGCCAGAATTTGCATCCCAGCATCTCCACTAGTCAAGGCTGCCCGGGGGGGGCTCCAAGCCGGTCTCTCACTGGTCCCACAGTGGTGAGAGGGAGTCACTGGCAAATGCCACCACTGATGCCACCAGGGACCTGGTGTGGGAGTGCCCAGGGGTGACAGTGCTGCTTCCGTCTGCTTCAGCTAGTAAGAAATCACTCCCTGCCTCAGTTTCCCCAATTTCTATGTCATGCTTTTGGTCTCTCATTCAATAACAAAATGGGGAGTTACAAGCCTTAATAAGAGCATATTAAGTTTGGGCTTCTTTTAAATGTCATTGGAAGAGCAATTCGAGCAAATAATGGGAAAATTATTCTATTTCTTTGAATATTTAATTTCCCAAGACCTTTTTATAGAAAACATTCTGGCAGACATTTTTCCAATTAAAAAATAAAAAAAATCATTTTTATATTTCAAAGAGAAACTACCTGGCAAAACTCCCATAAAGAAAACACAGTATTTTCTACCTGCCTGTAGAGCACCTCAACATGATTAGCAGTAACAAGGGAAGCTAATTTAATAAACTAAAATGGCTCTTGTTACCTTCTTTTCAGTGAGACTTTATTTGTTCTGTTTCCACTTTAGTTACTACAAAAAGATCTAGTCTGGGAGCAACAACACATTCATCTCATGATGCAGCTGAACTTTGAACCCCTTGGTCCAGCACACAGTAACCTTATTACTGCTGCTTTTTTCAGTTTGATAATTCACAATTATTTTTAACCGCAACATTAACTGCTCTCTGATATATTTTGATGTTTTACCTGTTGAGCAATGCCCATGATTTATAGCCTTACTATCCAATGTATACAGCTCCTGACCCCTGAAAATTCCTTTTTGCTTTGCAAGTTACAGTAATACACATGAAAAAGCTAAAATTGGCTCAAACTTGATTTCTGGACCATGTGAAAAAAAAGATTTCTGGTAAGGAGATATAGAAAAACTTTGTAAAATTAGTTTTTCAGTCTAAAGTCAACTGAAATTTTCTTCATTTTAATAACCTAAAATTAAGAATAATAAAAAATGCCTTTGAATTGAGAAATGTTTTCAAATTAAAACTTTTTTTTTTTAATGCTGAGGATCTAAAGTAGAGGGCTTTGACCCCACGAAACATTTTATTTCATTTTAGAGGAACATTTTAGTTCCTCTAAACAAAATTATGCTAACGTTGCAAAGTTAACAGTGTCAGTTCAATAAATAATAATAAATAAAATGCTTTCCCTTGAAATTAATGTTATGTCTGAATATTATCAACAAACTCTTAAGAAAAGAAATGCCTTAAATACTGTTTCCAGTTTTGGAGGTGGGATATAGTCTCTAGCCCTTAAAACAAACTGTTTTACAGTTATGGATTGATATTTGCTCCAAACTCTAGATGTTGTTTTCATGTTCATTATTTACCACCTGGAGAATGTATTTTGTTTGCATAAATTACGTTGTTTTGAGTACTGGGGCAGAGTTAAGGTTATTGTTGAAACTTCAGTCAATACCTTTGATGCGTTTTGGCCTGTGTGTTTTTTGACCCGCTGATTCTACATTTGTTTTAAATCTTGCCATTGAATAACAACAAAAGAAATCCTACTATTTTCATGAATAACTGCAAGGTACTAATTATGTTCCTGTAAATTAATGGTCTATTTATTGCCTTAACCTATCTTAACAAAGATTTTGTTTGGGGATATATTACTAATGAAAAAGCCTTGACATCCTAACACTCTCCTGGGTAAATCGTTAGAATAGATTCCGAATGCAATTAAAGAAAGGGGGGTTTTTTTAACCACTGTATTAGGAGATAAATAGGCCCTTACTCCCCTCTGAACGCTTGTTTGTAAATTCACAGAATTTCCATTAACTCCATGCTTCTTGCCTCAGAACTGGTCTGCTGCAGGAGGACTAGCAGAGGTGGTTGGGACTTGGGGAAGGAGTTGGTTTTTTGGTTCGCTTTCAGTTTTTGCACATGAAGTGAAAAATGGAAATGAGGGAAATCCCCAGAGGTGGCAGCAGAAGAGGAAACACTGGGGGAAGCTGAAAGCAGAAATTTTGACCTGGGGTGGGAAACTCCTCCAGGCGAGCAAGGAAGTTCCTGTACGTCCCACAGTCTGAACCACCGAGAAGAGGCTTCTTAGCATGTGGGGGGGAGCCCTGGGCGCATCAGGGCCGGGCAGGCCAGCTCCCCCCTTCACAGGACAAACGCATTGAAGCCATTTCTTCCCTTGGTCTTTGTGCCCATTTCCCCTTTTGTTAACAGGAGCGGTTTCCAAAGCATGGCCAAAAAAACAGAGCATCCGAAACGTTTCAGGACAGGGGGAAGGAGAAGGCAGTTCATTGCTGCCTCTCTGCCACAGATTTGCATTCAAGCAGCTGAATTAATCCGTAGTTTCATGACTGCTGGTCCCTCTGATTGGGCTTTTATAATTGGAACAATCTTGTCCCCAAGTGTTTATGAAAGGGCTCCAGTGCAGGCTCCCAGCTTCTTATTACAGCTGAATTTAAGTGCATTTATTTGGTTTATTGCTGCCACTCCCCTACGCTTATTTGCTAACAAGGGCTTTGTTCCATGCTGGGGATTTAAGAGGGACACAAGATTACTGCAGCCCCGCCACCCCTCCTCTCTCCGTCCCAGATCTGTCTCCCCGGCACACACTGGCTCCATTGGATTACAGCATTGTGCCATGCCGCATTTCTGTTTTTATAAAGTGGATTGATTTACCCCTCTCAGCCTGCTCACTTTTCTCCCCACCTTCCTCCGAAAGAACAAACAACATCAGATATGCCAGAGCTTCTCGTGTCACCATTAAGATTTACTGTGCTTTGCAAAACAAAAGCATGTGACTCGGTGGCCAGAAAGCAAGAGCGACAGGCAGGAGGGTAAGACTTTCTGAGGACGAAAGAGGGGAGAATTAATTACAAGAGAAGGCTTCGTGCCAGGGCTTCGAAACAAAGCAGGGCAATGCCCAGCACACCCCACTCTGGCATCCGGGAAGAACGGGACGCTTTCTCCTGCAAGTGTGTTTATAGGGGAGGTACCCATTCCCCATGCCCAGACAACCATCTTCCAGCTATTTAGTCTCCTCAGACCTCCTGAGTTGTAGCTCTCCTGTGTCAGTGGTCCTTAAACCACGCAAGGCTACCGCTGGCACCATAGCCCAGATCCTGCACCAGCCACATGCTGCCTAACTACATTTTTGTGCTAATGTCTGCAGTTTCAACCCTCGGTGGGTTTGAGGCAGGAGGGAAGGCCGGGTTTGCTGTAAAAGGACAGTTTTCAGCCTTGAAGAAGGCATTAGAAATCTCCATGTTTAGTCGCTCACTTTCTTCTTCTCAGTTTGGTTTTGTTTTTGTAGATTTATTCCCCCCCTGGTGATTTTCCTGCAATTTAAATATGTGCCAGCAGTTTACAAGCCTTTCTCGGCACTGCCTTAGGCAGTACTGTATGTTTTCACCTTCCCTGCCTTCAAGATTTAGCTCGAGGGTCGAGCCTCCCCGGTAAAATACCTGGCCCTTAAAATTCCACCCTGCTGCCATCGATTGCAACAAATAGTCTTGGGCTTACTCGTCAAACTGAACAAAACCGAGCCCATAAATATGGGGGTTCAGAGGGCTGAGGGGCAGGGGAGGAGGCAAAGAGGGGGAGACACTGGAGGGCAGAGCCGTGGGCACACGCACGGCCCGGGAAGGGGCTGCCGGCTCGGCCAGCTGTGCACGCAGGCGCCGATCCCCCCCAGCCTCGCACACTGTGGTCACCCCACACAATAGATGCAGCAAGCTATTTCCAGCAGGTAGGTCATAAATCCCTCGTTTATTGCCTTTTATTATGTTGTTTCAACAGCTCTTAAAGCTGGAACAGCGACCAGTTGATAGCTGCTTTAAATCTCTTTCATTTTCTGCCCATATTTCTTTAGTTTTCGGGGAGGGGGGCATCCATCTTTTTTTCACCTATCCACCATCTCTTTCCCTTCATGAGTCAAATCCCATCTCTTTCCCTTTATGAGTCAAATTTTATAGATCCCCCTCCACAGTGGGAGACGGCAGCGGCATCGAAACGCTGCTAGTGGTTGGGAAACAGCAGCCGGGGAGCACGCGTGGAAGGGGGCACGGTGTTTATGCTTTGCTGGGAAATGCATATCGATTGAATTCGAACCAAGAGGGGCAAAGCAAAGAGAGGAGAAGAGGTGACCACTCAATGTGGAATGATTGACTGCCGTGGAATCGGGAGGGAGAGACCCACAATTAAAATACTATAAAATGATTATAGCCTGGATCAATTTTCAGGCGTTCATTTGCAATTGCATTCCCTTCTCTTGAACAGCTGTCTTATTCTATGGGAACAAACACCACTTTGGGGACGGTGTCTAAGGATGCCAGCAGATCTTTAGGGAGATGCCGGAGGGAAGTTATGGATCAAATCTCAGTATCTCGAGCAGCCCCTGTGCAGCCCCTAGTACAAACCCTAAGCTGAAGGGTCACCAGGGACCTCTGAGTCACGCCAGCAGCAACGGTGGTGCCAGGGCTTCCTCAGCCAGCGAGCCTGAAGGCAGGGGTGTGATTGATGGTAGCATTAGGAAATCTCAAGCATCACCCTCCCAAAACCTGCATTTTTTCCAAGAGTTGATCAAAAACTTATTATTTTGGTCAGGGTAGCTATCTACTAGCAAAATAGTTTCCCCATGAAAACATTTCATAAGGATATGTCCACAGCGCTGAAATTTATAGTGGGGGGGGAACGAGTGAATTATTTCAACAGTGTTTGCTCCAGTTCTCATTTTGATTACCTTCATTTTGACACGTATTTTAATATATTCATATTTTCATGCTTTGACCTTATCAGAACGAAACGCTTCATTCCATCTAAATGAAGGGATTACAAATGGGCTGGATGAAACTCCTGGCTGTTCTGAATCGGAAAATGTGACAACTTCTGTTCCATAGAAAAGTTCCAAATTTCAGTGTCTCATACGCATTCAAAGCAAACTCCCCAAAGAGTGAAAAGGTCTTGAATGAACACCGATTAGAAGTCCAGGGCCACTCACCAAATAGTAGCCTTTTTAGGCAGGTTTCCAGCCTTCATTAAGGCTCTAACTAACAGCTAATTTTCATGCTGGATTCAGACTGGTCACATCTGAGAACTTGCTTTAATGGTGGGTTTTAAGCACCTGGAAATCCAATCCCAGGTTCTCCGGGCACATCTGATCCCACAGCCCTCAGCACATCTTTCAAAACTCCTTTTCTGGCTGGAGGTGAGGCCTCTTAGCAGTCCATTAGCTGTAAGCAGCCCCTTTGCAGGGGTTTAAGAGAAACACCGAATACCAAAAAAACCCCCTATGCTTAAAAAAAACAAAAAAATAAACAGTCACAGCAATTAACATCCTTTCCAGTAAGAGTCTCTTAGGGCTGTCGCTCTATGCTGTGAAAGAAGCCATCTAGCCAGCGGGGTAACTCATGCACCATCTGGGAGGCCAGAAAAAAGTATCTTCAGGCTTCAAGGGTTATGTATTTCCACACAGTGCAAAGGGATTTATACCAATAAATCCCAAAGGCCAAGTGTGAAATAACTAAATCATGTGCACATGCCAAATAGTGTGTGTGTGTGTGTGTGTGTGTGTGTGTGTGTGAATTTCCAGTCTCTTCAGTCCAATAAACACATTTCCTCCCATCCAAAATGAGAATTAACTGTCTTATTTTCTTTCTAAATTAGCATGAGGGTGCAGAAACCAGATATTTTCAGCATGTGACTCCTAGTTTTACATCAAATACAGCCAGATCCCATGTCTTGACTGACTCCACCTTTTCTGATTTATGTGACAATTTGTTCTACTGGGAACTGTGACAAACCTTGTCATCTCTGATGGATGGGATGTCGCCAGCCAGTGAATTCTTACCTAGGAGCTTTTGAAGCAAGGAGCACACCTACTGTCCAACATCTTCATTTCAACACTCCATTGCTGTATTTTTAAAGCACTCACAGATAAAGGCCAAGTGTACACTTAAAAGTTTGGCCAGCATGAGCTGTATCAGTTAAAAGGGTGAAAAGCTTTTCAAAATTTTTTTATTATTTTATGACTTAGATGTACCAATAAAACTCTTGGCCAGTTTTCACAGTTTGCTTGCTGAACCAAGCGCAAATTAAACTGAGAAAGCTGGGTTTTTTTCCAGGGACAGAAGTTGTAGAAGAGCTGCTTTCTAGGATAGCTGTCCAGGCAAACCTTCAGACTTTATCCAGAGTTCCAGTTGGGATTTGTAAAACTGCTTTTCTTGCCTTCAGAGAGACATCAACTAACATTCTCTTCTTCATGCAATGTGAAGAAAAAGACATTCATCTCTGAAAAGTCTTATTCCAAGGATTTAATACATGATCCAAACAAATAAGCACAGAAATAGAGTTAAGAAAAGGTGGGATTGAATCTAAAGTAAATCTGTGTCCAAACAGGAATAAGGGTGGCACAAAACAACGAGGAGGTTCAGGGCTAAAACTATCCAGCTGGGTCTTAGGTGTAAACTTCTGAACATGGGTGAAAATTCAGCATAAAAGGCAGATTCCACCCTGCCTTCCCATCAGATCTAGTAATTATAAAATTATTGCCCTTAGCCCGGGAAACCTCGCTGGGCTCTGCTTGTGCTGAGCTGTAGAATCATGCTTCCAATCATGGTTGGCTCAGCATGATTTTTTTGTTTAAGGCACATGAAATCAAGCCCTCTCCATCTAGTTCCTGCCTGCAGTCTCATTTATGCTATAAAACAAGAGTTGCGCTGACAGGTCTGCAAAGTAGGACAGCTAGCATGCCCAACCGACGTGCCCAGCGAATCACAGAATCACAGAATCCCAGGTTGGAAGGGACCTCAGGGATCATCTAGCCCAACCTTTCTGGGAAGAGCAGAGTCTAAACAAGGTGGCCCAGCACCCTGTCCAGACGACTCTTGAAGGTGCCCAATGTGGCCGAGTCAACTCCTTCCCTGCGGAGATTATTCCAATGGTGACTGTCCTCACTGTGAGAAATATCCCTCTGGAAATACCTGGCTGCGGGCAGCTACACCACGACCTCCCACTAAACCTCATCCCCAGTGTAACACATCCCATCCAGGACACTAAGAAATAAACAATCCCAAGGGTTTGGGGCTTTGAGGGTTTTTTTCAGGACCATTAACAGCAGCAGAAAAAAACACTCTGGAAATCCTTGAAATTGTACAAGAGAAAAAAAAAATACACGTGTCAGTATAAAACGCATCTCAGTCAAGCCCCCTAGTGCATCTGCAGGTCTGCTTGCCTTAGGCAGGGCCTATATCACAGACTGCCTGAGCATCCTTACGCCAAATGTTTTGAAGACCTGTGCCTCAGTTTCCTCACTTGCAGGTTGGAGGAGGCAATGTTCCCCTGTCGCACAGACCTCTGCATGTGGGGGTGGCACAGAGGCCGCTGGCACTGGGAACCTTGCAGAACTCAGACTGTTGGATCCAAGAATACTGCTGTTTCGCATTAGCAAACTGTTTGTGAATAACCACTGCCACAGCAATCAAATATTGTCCCCAGCAGCTCTGCGGTTTTCCACAAACCGTGACAAGCCCTCACAAAACTTCTCTCTTAATCCAAGTGCCAGACTGCCTGCGCGGGTGACTCCGTTTCTTACTATTCCTGCCTTTAATAGCTGCAGCACTGATTAGATTGCTTGGAGTAGCCCATGTTCAGCAGTTTAATGGGTGCCAGTCCAGACAGACTAATGGATGTGGAGACCAGGAAAGAGCAGGAAGGTGAGCTGAGTGGAGAATATTGAGGCTTTTAAGGCAGAAAAGTAGCAGCTAGACATGGGGTAGCTGACTCACAGAGCCTCGGTGGAGACAGATATCCTCGCTGATCGTCCTCGGTCATTCATCACACTGCGACATGCCCATGAAAACTGGTCATTTCTAGAAACAATTCGTAAAATGCAAAGCAGAGCTGGAAAGGGTTCCTGGGGCTCAGGGCCAGACACTTAGCCAGGTGAATTATTGTAGTCTGAGCTCACAGGCTTTTCCCTCTCCTAAAGAAGTGCATTTCCATTCCTGATGCCTCATATCACCACATAGGAGATGCCAGCGGCTCACAGAAACCAAATGTCCTAGCTCCATCCAGCACAGTTCATTTTTCTGGCTCTGAGAGGTCCAGACAAGCGGTATCTGCTCCTCCTTCTCATAACTACCAGGCCCCAATAAACAAGATCTGCTGGGGAGAGAGAGGTCTTGAATTCACTCCTCTGCAGGGAGTCGCCCAAAGGCTGGTTTTACCTGCACGTGGTCACTGGTAGGTGACTTACAGGGTCTGAGCCACAGAGGACAAACTTCAGCCTACTTCAAGAAGCATCTCCAGACAGTGATGCCTGGGTTCTGGGAAAAAACTGTTTGAGACATCTGCCATAGCAGAAATAGAGTAAATAGGGAAGGATTTGCTAAAAATTATTCTCATGTTCTCATGCTTATTCAGTGAAACCCTTAGGGTCTTTGTTTTGCTTTTTCGTAAAAAAAAAAATTCTGATTGCATAGGAGGGGAAGAAGATAGAAATCAGGGACACTGCGTGTCCTTTTGCAGAAATATTCATAGAATAATATTTATCGTTCCCAAACTGACTGTGAAGTGGATGACCCTTTGCCCTCTCCTCCCAGGTATTAAGTATTCTGAGCAATGAAGAAGGGTTTGCACCAGCAGGAATATGAACAGAGAACATCTAGAAATCGTTTGAGTAAACCATCAGTCGCCAGCAGAGAATGAAGTGACTTCTTACTGATATGATGCAAGGGGAGGCTGGGAAGGGCAAGAGATTGGAGGGAATGTGAGTGATCTCATAATTAAACAAAAGGCTTTCTCTAAAGTCCCCACTGATGGATATCCTCCTGCAGGCTGGGAACCAGCTTGCGTTGTTTGGTCTTGCTCCACCAGCCATAAATAACAGCTCTCCTGGGACTTGCGAGGAGGGTAAAAATGGCATTTGGCAGAAAAATTGCAACGAGGACAAGGATGCAATGGAGACCTCGAGTAAGGGATGCAGAAGCCAAGGCGGAGACAAACTGTCAGTTTATCCTGACCTTCCCTTGGAGCGTCCCTCCCCCTTCCCAAATCTACAAAATGAGGAAGCCAGAAAACAATAGCTCAGCACAGACACAGAGATGATGAGGAAAGCAGCAGACAGACAGGACGTTACATCAGGAGGCAAAACCTTGTGGGGAAACAAGCTTCCAGGGGAGGGAAGAGAGTGACATCAAATGTCGCAAGGCATGCCATCCTTGCAACAACACCGCAACAATTTACTAGAAGATTTCTATGCACATTGAAGGGGGCAGCAAATCATTCTCTGGCTGCTGGAAACCAAGGCATGGGGAAGGGAAAATATGTCTGAGTCAGAAGGAAAAGCCCTGGGAGAACTTAAGTACCCTGGTAATGCTTAACCTCTTTGCTCATGCTGCTTGGTGTGCCAGTCTTAACAATGCTGCATCCGTCTTGGCCCTGGAGGGCACATGGCAAGTGATGCTATTTAAGAAGTCCTCAGACATCTGGAAATCCCCCAACCCCACCAGCAGGAATGAAGATTTGCTGGCCCCCCAGTTCGGAGGAGGCCAGGCCAGGTCTGTGGGGGCATCTCTGCATCCCAGACAGCCCAATGTCACCGATTGCCAGGAAGACCTCAGCCCAGGTCTGGTCTCGGGAGGTTTCTCACACAGCAGCTCCTCAGTCCACTGGTCACAAAGCCAGTACAAGAGACCCACAGACACTCCTCCTCCCCAGTTTACCACCCTCATCGATTATGCAAACACGTTTATTTGTGGAGTTATGCAATAAAACAGGAATTAGCTTAGATTATGACCTGAATTAAAAAACTTTATCTTAACCTAGATGAAAACCCTTCATGAACACCACTTCCACCTACAACACACACACAAAAGGGGTGAGCAGATGAGCAGCAATATTTCAGACACCAGGGAATTGGATCAGACTTTGCTGTCATTTTGCTGTATAGTGACGAGGTGGCCTTTCTAGAAAATCTGTCTTTTGGGGCCTAAATATTAAGATCATATCTGCAAATGTGAACTCAGGCTTGCTGGTTGCATTCGTCTGCTCTTCTGAGTAACGGGTTTTGGACAGTGAAGTACCTACCCCTTCTCCTGCAGACCTGAACCTCAGCAGCTACGCCCTACAACAATGTTATACACCTTTTCACTTTAGTTACTTAAACCAAATTGCATCTCAACCCTGGCAAATTTAAAAGGTAGCCGGCAAACCCTCCGAAGAAGAGCCATGATAGAATTCAATTTGTGTCGACTCCAACCTGGCAAGGATTTACAGCCGTGCTTGATCCAACACAATGCACTTTATTCTTTTTATAGTGCAGCCTGAATGCAATAGTGTAACAGTCACGTTAGAGGGAGTCAAGCAGAAGCTAAAGAACAGGAAGGGATTTTATAGTTACAATAAGATTTATGAAGAGAGACGTTTCTCTGGAGCGGGAAGCGAGGGAATTTCCAAAAGCAGCAGAATACTTCTGCTCTTCCCCAGATGCTTTTAATGGTGAGAGGAGTCTGCCATATCCTTGAGGGTTTTTTATCATAAAATAGAAAGGAGCACAAAATAGCATTGTGTTCCGGTGACTCAATGGCACAGGAGGTGTACAGGGGTCTGGGCACCTTCACACGCCCTAATTCTCCACACTACACGCTGTCTGCTCTTATGGGATACAACTGCCTGCTGACTTCAGGGGTGATGAGGAGAAAGGGTTTAGGTCTAGAAGGGTATGGTGGGAAACCGTCACCATGGCTGAATTTAGGAGACCGTGAGATGCAAACGTTGCTGCTCCAGTTAATGGTCCCACCAGAAGATTAGTGCCTAGGGGTTGTGGGGCATGATTAATTGTCTATCAGTGACTGACCACAGAGACTGGTTGTCATCTTAGCTATCAGCCTGAGTTAGCAGAAGAGGAAAGTGTCAGCTGAGTGTGCCCTCTCTTGCAGGGCATCGCAGCACAGACAGGAATGATTCCTCCATTCAGCACATAAACCATTATTTTAACTGCAGTTAAATCTTCACTGAACTGCAGACAAAGCTTGTGCAAAGTCTGGGATGCCATGGCACTTCTTGCGTGTCACTCAGTTTCCTCTAAAGTCAAGGTACTGGTATTTACCTATGAAATCCGTAAAGCATTTGGAGACTTTCAGATGTAAAGATATGTGGGGTAATAGATCTCTTCTAACAACTGTACCTGAGAGCTGCTCTCCCCTTCCAAAGGCAGAGAAGCCTTGTGAAAGACCTCCATTGTGGTGGGTCAGCAGAATGTCCACAAAGCCACAGCTGGTTCAAAGTACATTTCTGAAATTACAGGCAACTCCTAGGCAGCAACATATTTTCTGAGCTCCCCTAAATAGTTTTGAGGCCCCCAGCCCTATCATGTGCTCCTCTGAGCTGGTACAGACCCCTCAGGGTGTCTCAGTGGCAGAAGATATTGCACTCCTGTTAATTCCTTACTGCCATCCTCCTTCCCCAGCCGCCAGTGCTGCAGCTCTGCTAGCTCCAGCTGCGATTAATTGGAAGATCTCCCACTGATTCCTGATTAGCTGCTTTTGATTAGGGTTTAATGACTTCACTCGGCCCCTAATTCACAGGGACGATCTTTGAAATGCCTGCAAACTGCTCAGACAGAATTACATTTTCTCCCACCCTGGAGCCACCACTTAAGCTCTGTAAACACAAGCCCTGCTCCTCCTGACCCTGCATAACCTACCACCCCCAGCCCTCCTCCTCCCTGCAGCATCAGGCAAACCTGCAGCCAGGGATGCCAAGCTGTGACTCCTGGTGGCTGGGGGGGAGCTGGAGTGAAGCGCAAACACAGGGATGGATATTTCAAAGCTACTTTGGGACTCAGGTAATCTATAAAATTCAGTATTTTGAACGCGGCTTAGCCACATAGCTAAAGCGTGCCTGAAAAACTCAGCCTAGAGTCAGAACCACGGACCCTTGGGTGACTATTCTAATGCCTAGTGGGATGATCAGGGATGGCCAAGACAGACCTATGTCGGACTTCAAGTCTTCAAGGAGTGCAAGAGCTGATGTGGTCTAGCCTTCAGTGGAGAGCAGCAGTGGCACTGCATACTGGGAGCTGGACATCTGCTAACTGGTGCGTCCAGATGCAGGACTTAGGGCTGAGTAAAAGTCTCAGTACCTATATAGTCCTGAATCCTGGAGTTTTGGCTTAGTCCCTCCCCCTGACTCCATCTTCCATCTCTCTCTTTCCTTCTCCATCCCAAAATTCTCATTCAATGCCTGAAGAAAGAGGGTAGGCAGAGGTGAGGGCATTTGCCCTGGCAGAGACTAGAGATAAAACCAAACACCACATGGCTGACTGGTCCGGCTATGCTACTGGGAGCTCTGGTACCCACTCTGCTGCTGGGGACCAGGATTTGTATCTTGGCTTGACCTCAGAGGCTGAGCCGAAGGTCATGTCATGCTGCCTGCCTGGCTTGTCACCAGCCAAAGAGGTTGTAAACACTGGTTTGAGAGGCTGCCTTGCCTTTTGAAGATCTGAAAGTGCATTTATCTTCCAAAGACATGCATTAATCTATTAACTACCAGTGAAGATAAGGGGATGAAAAGAGGCTTGGAGGGGGAGGGAAAATAAAATAAAATAAAATAAAATAAAATAAAATAAAATAAAATAGCCATTTTCAAGAGAAAGAAGAGGTTCATGGGCTCTTTCACAGTGCCTTAGGCACAATGTCCCATCACGCAGCTGCCTTATCACAGCTCTCCTCTGCTCCAGTCTCACCCCGACAGTGTGAGGTGACAGCTCACGAAGAGTTGGGGTCCCCTCGCTGTGCCCCAAGCTCCACAGCTGATGTCTTTAATCGCCATATCTCGGTGACAAGGCAAAAAAGCAACTCAACTCCCAGCAAGGCAAATCCAAAGCAGGTTGTTTATTTTCTCTGCAGGCAGCTTCAACTCCTTGCCTGGAAGAGCCAAGCAGGGCCAGAGCTTGGAGCTTTGCAGGAATAACCCCTTGGTACTCTGTAGCTGGACCTCACGTCCTGCTGTGGGAGGCAGAGGTATTTAATAGAAAATATGCCTGGGCTATAATCCCAGCTACACCGAGCAGATCACCTCCTTGTTCCAAGCCTCAGTTTCCCCAGCTGGGAGAGAAGACAATGAACGTTCTCATTCCATATAAAGGAAGTAGACGATAAAGTACCTTTTGGGTTTTGTTTTGAATTATTCTCTGCAGCCTGCTCCTCTGCTGGCCTCCCTCCCTGCTGAATTGCCTGCAGCAGGCGCCTCGTGGGTTCAGGCACTGACGGGGTTGCTAACAAAAAGAAAATAAAGGACACCAAAATGGCTCAGTTTGGAGGAAAGGACACTAGAGCTGGTAGGAGGGGAAGAGGGGCTCAGCTGCCTCCCTAACCTGGCGGGAGAGAGTCCCCCAACCCTTGTGCAGGGAGGGGAAAGGTGGGCTCCTCCGCCATGCAGCGCAGTGGTGGTTTCATCAGCAACATGGGGAGAGCTGTTTTTGGGCTGCATTTGCCCTCAGCTACATCGCGACAGGCTCAGGGCAATGCCACCACGTTTACAAGTGCAGCGGAGATCTCCCGGGCATCTCCAGCCAAGCCCGGCCCTGAGCTGCTGGGCTGCTTGTCTCCGCTGCGGCTGAAGACCAAAGAGAAATTAGGGAAAGGGAGGGTGGGAGGAAAATGCCGCAGAACTAAAACAGCTTTGAAGGAGATGGGGAATTGAGTCAGGTCCACATTAAAGAGCAAGGAAATGAATGCTGAGATGAAGGCGCCTGCAATTTCAAATGTATCAAGCTGATAAATAAATAAAGTTAAAAGAATGACTTTCAATTACTTTTGAAAGAGAAAAATGGGGAGAGCTTGGGAGAACAACAGGAAAAACACAGACAAACCCAGGCGCTCTCGAGCACTGCACTCCTCTTGCGGGGCGCTCCTCTCGCCTGCCCGGGTGAGCCCAAGCCAGCCGTCGGCAACGGCAGGGCTGCGGGTCCCAGGAAGATCAAATGAACGTGGTTTTAATGCCTCAATTAAGGTTCATTCTGTTCAGCTTTAAAAAGCGATTTAGCCCTGCTAAGCTGCACCAGGTCAGAAGCAGGGATAGATGGCAAGTCTCATTTGAAAGCCAAACACATATGTTCCCATCATTAACAGTCCCTTCCCATTAATGGGAATAATATTGTTGGCTTGTAACGTTGCTTTCATTTAACAACTGGAGAAGAATGAAATGCTTTCCTCTGATTTTGGTCTGGTGCCAGGAGCTGCCTGTAAAATCCAGATAAGAGCTCTCAGCACAAACTTCTGATAAGGGAATTAACAGGTAAACTTTAAACTTTGGGGAAGGAGGAGGCGAGGAGGAGAGGGGAAGCATTTGTGATCTCTTTGCTGGTGTCAGCTTGCCAGGCTGCATCTCAACAAACCCGGCTGCCATGCTCCCTGGGTCCTCATCACTATTATCTGTCTATACTGGGAAATTAGCCTTTTCCATAGCTTAGGCTAAGGCTTCATCTCCTTAAGGAGCCTCCTTTTTCCTCCTCTTTTTGCTTTCTTACCTCCCCAGAGACCACCCTCGGTACTATTCCTAGCATAGCTCTTCTCTTAAGTGGAAACTAATTCCCCATCAAATCTTTTGGGGTTCTTTCATCCCTTTTTTTTTTTTAAATTACTTTGCCTACTTCATCCACGAATTGAACCAGAACTAAAAATGAATGTATTGACTCCAGATACCGCTTCCCCTTGCAGACGCTGCTAAGAGCTCCCTCTCATGGTCAGGATGAAACACCTGGATGAAGATGAAATGCCCTCTGGGGAAAGACACTTTCACCCTACTTGTCTACTTTGCCAGGGCTCAAGCTCACGAAAAGCTAAAGCTGATCCACCAGATCTAGGAAATCCTGGGACATGTGAAACTTGGAAGAAGAGGATAATAAAGAAATTAGTCGGTTCTTAGTAGCAGTTCAAGCTATACATCCAGAGGGTGCTCGGTGATAAATTTCATTCATCTTTGGCCACTATTTGGCTGGACAGGTTAACTTCAAGGGTATTTCTTCCATCTCTCCTCTACAACTAATTACTCATTCCACTCCTGGACAACCTATGCCCAAGGGAGATTACATGAACAGCTCATGATCACGGAGCAAATTAAGGTCAGAAGAAGAGCAAAGATTAGAGCCTCAAGTCCTCTCTCTGTCTAGCACTGAGTCCTTGGAGTAGCTCCTAGCCAAGTCGCTCTGTGCTTGACTTTTAAAAATAAAGTGGTGATACAATCAGCTGGTAGGCAAGAAAATTTCTATGATCCTCCTAACACTGAACATACGAGTTTGCCTATTCCCCTCTGTTGTTGAAAAGGTGAGTAAGGCACAGGAGCAGAATGACTCCTCACAGAAGCCCCAAGGTTTAGCAAACTGCTCCTTCCTTCTTTCAAATACTGGCACTTTCCTTCAGTAGCTGCTGCCTGAGCCAAGCAAACCAGCTTTGAGAAAGCAAGGGTGAAATCCAGGCAGCTCAAATAGAAATACCAGAGTTTTTCAGATGCTAAAAGGAATTTGATTAGTTTGCCCAACACTGCTGTTTCTGGACTTTTATATCCTGAGAGGGAGCACCAAAATAACATGTCAAAGGCTATTCACAACAAATTTCCTGCTTGCACCGGAGCAGGCAAGCTGGGAATCCCAGAGCATTTGTATGATCAGCAGCACTAACTCACCAGGCTCTCAGTTTTAGGACTGATTACGACCTCCCAAGTCCTCAAAGTCTGGGAAAGGCTGAAGTCCTTGTCACCCTTGGATACGGCTCCTTAAGACTTATATTCTCCTTTTTGAACTGCAGCCTAATATTGCCCCACAACTTCTGTCCCCTGCACTGCCCGTCGTCAGGTATGCCTGTCCCAAGAAGCTCACTATTTCTGCAGCAGCAAGCGCTGGGCAGGAATATCTTGTTAAGACATCTATTACTGTCTGAAAAAGGCTGATTCATTTCAATTGAAATGCTTCACAGAAAGAGAGTCAGTTTGATGAATTTCTTCTGTCGGGAAAAAAATTGAGACTAAGACAACCTGCTTTAACTTTTTATTCAAAGTCACTTTGTTTTGAAATTTAAGCTGATTATAATAAAAACATTTTTTTTTAAATGAAAAAGAGGTCACACATGAAACACTTTGATATCATCAAAATGAGGTATTGCAAGCAATTTTTTTTAGTTTTTGTCAGCTCACAAAAGTCTTAGCGATTTTGACTTTTCATCCAGGACAAGGAATTTCAAGCCTCTATGTTTCTTTCCGGGATGAGAAATCATTTATTGCTCATTCCTAATAGAAAAACAGAACCAGCCTTTCAGTTTCTAGTTCTGCTTTGAACCGAGACTGAGTTAACTAGAGTGATCCGGAGTTGTTAAAATCCAAGAGAAAAGCTTTCATATTTCAGACTTCAATCTTTCTCTGCTCCCAGTGGCCAAAGAAAATGCCATTAGCCTTGGAGGTACTTTTGGTAAATAAAAAAAAAAAGGGAAAAAGAAAAAAAGAGAAAAAGACAGACGAGAGAATAGTCTTTATCCTTTATTTTTCTCTCATATATATATTATAAACCATTTTCTCAAAGGCATGAAAGTGTCTCACTTCAGCCCAGAGAGTCAAGGGAGTCTGAGTTTTCAAAGTCACATTTTGAAAGGGACCAGTGGCTTTAAAGCCCATCTCAAACGTAGTTTGCTAATACGGGGTAGTTCACATGGGTTCGTGCAAACGCGGTGCTCCCTGCAGAGATCCCTTCAGCAATTCTTATTACGAGTGTGAGAGTCTGAGGCAAAACAGCACAACTCTGCGCTGGCTGGAAACCTCAGACATTATTTGCACATCAATACCCAGAAGGAGGGGACAAATGCTTGCTTATCAGATCTCCCAGGCTTTGAGTTTCTTGCTACTTAGCTATTTCTTTGAAAGTATTTAGGAGGGGGAGTTGTTCCAGGGAGATGGGTAGAGCCCAGGGTCAACACTGCTGTCCCCCACCGAAGGGATCAGGGATTTGAGCAACTCAGTGGCGACTTTTGCTCTTATAAAGCTGGAGCTGATGATATTTTTACTTATAGCTTTGCTGTCAAGACCACACTGACAAACCGGTTGCTACAGGAGCTGCTGTTGTGTGGAAGCTTATTTGGAAAGAGGTTATTTTGAGAAGTGTTGCCTGTAAACAACGTCATGTGGGAAGTTTGCATCTGGGTCTCTACATTTCTTGTGGGTAGGTGAATCAATGCACAGAGAAAAAGCTGACCTCTCACTTTGTTCTCTGCTGTCTCCCTGCCCCAAGGTGGGGCCAGTTATGGCTTCTCCACAGGGCCTTCTTTTACCTCGTCCCTTATTGCCGTAGGGGTCCCTTTGCTTCCAAACTGGTACCTGCTAAACCCAGAGGAAATAAACAACCAAAAAAACCCCTCCTGAAAACCAGCAACAAAACCAAGGCACGAATCAGCAGCCAGGCGAGACTGCTAGAAAAACCCCCTTTTACTTCAGCATCAGTGTGTCCCCAAAGGATCGGCCTCAGGACCAGCACTGCAGGGCCGTGACTCCGGCTGGCCCTCAGCGAACTGCTTCCCACACGGCGATTCCCACCTCACCTCTGTGCTTCTCCCCATGAGAAAACTCTCAAACTTCAACCTACTCCATGAGACTACTGGGATCTCGCATGATTTGGAGTGACCACATCTCAGATTTCTTCAGGACTGAGCCCCTAATGGACTTCTGACAACAGCAGATATTCTAAAAATCAGTTTTAAATTTCTGCCAAGCATGCTACCCATTTGAATGTCAATCTGGGAAGCATATTCCCCTTGGGGAAGTGTATCCTCCATGACTCTTCTCCTAATCCATCTGCTGCCTAATGTCTGCGTTGATACATAATGAAATGCAGCTCCAGGAGGGATGGGAGCGCGTTTGGGACCTAAGGCGTTGTGAATCTGGAGAGTGCATTGCTGACAAATTACACACAAACTTTTGCACCTTGAAGATTTCTGACAATGCTTTTGCATTGTGCCCTTGGAAAGTCGTATGTCTGCCAAAACCAGAAACTGTCTCCCTGCTGAGGGCATGCACAATTGCACACTGTGGATTTCAGACTGAGAGAGGAGAGGAGAGGAGAGGAGAGGAGAGGAGAGGAGAGGAGAGGAGAGGAGAGGAGAGGAGAGGAGAGGAGAGGAGAAGAGAAGAGAAGAGAAGAGAAGAGAAGAGAAGAGAAGAGAAGAGAAGAGAAGAGAAGAGAAGAGAAGAGAAGAGAAGAGAAGAGAAGAGAAGAGAAGAGAAGAGAGGAAAAGGAAAGGAAAGGAAAAGGAAAAGGAGGAAAGGGAAGGGAAGGGAAGGGAAGGGAAGGGAAGGGAAGGGAAGGGAAGGGAAGGGAAAGGAAAAAGAGGAAAGGAAAAGGAGGAAAGGGAAGGGAAAGGGAAGGGAAATGGAAAGGAGATGGAAAGGAAATGGAAAAGGAAGGGAAAGGGAAGGGAAAGGGAAGAGAAGGAATGATTCTTCTATCTACTAGCAAAATCTGTCCTCTGAGTAATTATTTGAAGTGTGTCAAGATTTGCGTGAAAAGATATTTGTTTCCCTGGTTGCAAAAAGAAAAGTAAGAACTCTGATTCTGAGTCTTTTCCTCTGTTCACTCTAATTAAAAACTCCACTTTTAAAAAGGGGATCCTGTAACAAGTGCCCTGGTCTCATGCAGGTCCTGGTAGGCAAGATGGTCTTTCCCAAGTCAGATGCGGGCTCACATCTCAGTAACAGCTATGTCTAGGGTTCCTCTCCTGGAGGGCGGGTCACAGGCATTTAAAGTGACTTTAGGCAGCAGCGATTTGGCAACAAGCATGTGTTGTGCTGGGAAGTAATATTTGCTGCAATGACGCTGCATTACCAGCCCTGGAGAAGCCCTCGTCTGCATGTCAAGGGAAGGTCATAGTCACCCCACCTTGTGCCATGATGCACGGAGGAAAGGGGAGGGTGTCGAGGTCTGCACATTGTGTTGGAGGAGCTCCGTGAAACAGCGCCACAAGAGAAACACAACAAGATAGTTTGAATGCTTCCAGATAAATGGTTCCCAGAGTGAGGCATCTGCTTCTGGCTCTCCCTGCTGAGTTCTTTAAAATGCTGGCGACACAGTATTCAGATTTGAAGTCACTGGGAGTTTTACAACCAAGATGAGTAGAGTCTGGCATTTCACCCTTTCTGAGAAACTATTTGCAATAGCCAGCCATTGCAGTGGTGAGGAGCCCACGAGGGAGGAAGGAAACCACAAAGCACACTTACTCAGTAGTGCAGGAAGTCAGTTAATGGTATGGCTGGTTTTGCCCGTTAAAAAGCAGATTCACTTTCAGCGAGCTGCCTCCAGAAATCCAGCACTGGCAGTGCCACCAAAACCCGTTTTGGGTGGAAGAAGCAGTACAACTATGCTTGTCTTCTAAAAGGAAATATGCAGGAAAGGCATCTCAGGAAGGGTACAAGGTACATTTATTGACAGAAAAGAGACACTGATAAGCTTATTATTACCATTATGGCAAGGATTCTACTGAAAATTAGGCTAGTCCTAGTGGCGGATGCTCTTCACATTACAGAAGACGTTCCCAAATTCCAAGGACCTATCTGCATGCAACTCCAAAACAACCGGGTCCGGTAAGGTGACCATGGCCGCTTGAGACATCAGTGGCGGAGACAGGGTGGTTCTGTCCCACTCCAGCCATGCGCTAATTGCATCCGCTTTGTTTTTCTTGCTATGGAGTGCAAGCCTTGATAACGGAGCTGCAGCAAAACACTGCTGATTTTGAGCCCTCGGGGAGCCGCAGCCCCTTTCATGGATAAAGACAACTGCGCAGAAGCAAGGCAGCTCTGGTGTTAGTGACGCTCCCGCACTGCAGTGCTCGGGTGCCTTTTCTGCAGATATTTACAGTTGCACTCCTAGGGAGTCTAATAGTCCCATCTGGAAACATCAGAGCTTAGAGGGGGCTAGAAGTGGTTGTGGCAATTCCAAGCAGCAGGAGATGGATGTATGGGGCTTCATAAAAGCCATTGCAAGGATATGACACAGACAGTCCTCATCTCCTCTTGCATCAGAAACAGGGCGAGGACGCGGCATGGCTCCTGAGAGAGCACACAAGCATGGAGTGCCTGCACTGTGCTTGGGGGGCAGAGAGTTAGTGTCTACCTCCCCTGCGCAGGTGTGTACGTGTACGCGAGTGCGCGCAGAACACCCCGGGCAGAGCAGCTGCATCTCATCTTCGTGTGTCCCTCCAAGACTCCTAGCCTGGAAATGGCCTGGAGGTCTTCTTAGCAGGCATGTCCAGCTTTAGGGAGCGGGCTCGGAAATCTCTAGTGAAGGAGTACACCGGAGGCATTGCAGGGCTTGCCCGCCTGCTGCTGGTGCCAGGGGAAGGTGAAGGGTGGGTGCCCAGCTGCTGCTCTGGGCTCCATGAGGGCTTCGGACTGTGCTGCCAACCTTTGGGAGGGTCACAGGAGTGGGAGGGCAATACCCTGACAACTTCAATAATCTCCTTTCTAAGGCCACATTGCTCCCAGCCATTGCTTAGACTCAGGGTGACCCTTGCTACATTGATCAAGTATTTCACATCCCTGTCAAGCAAAAACTTCTCTGTCAGCAGCCTCCCCCATGATCTCCAGGAGTATTTGCATAAACATGCAGCTTTACATCCTTATTATGCACAAATGGATACTTCTAGGTGCATTTAGGGGATAGTCTTGACTGTTTAACTCCACCAGCCCACTTCCACCTGAGACCCACAGCCCCATCCTTTGCTCATACCATCACAACGCAATGGTCACTAGAAACCACATGTGTATAGCACAGCACAAAAATAGCTTCCTTCCACGTAACCAGCCAGATCTGACCTTGTCTGTGACATTCAAGACCAGGTCAAACCCCTGGTCATCCTCTGAGGAGTCAGGATGACTCTCATGCACCATTTGCAAGGTTTTGCTGGCACAGGTGGAAAAAGGGAAAGCAAATTTGTTGCAGAACGACAGATATCTCAAGATGCAGGTTTTATCATCTCTGTCAGAAAGTGTCTAGTCCTCACTGTTGTGCAGAGAACCATCAAAGTCGTGGCTGTGGTAGCTTTGTCAGGGCTCTCCTGCACAAAAAACCACAGGCCACTTGTAAAGCGGGACTGTTCCCCAGGGCTGGTCACGGTCACTCGCAGCTCCCAGTTCTGCAGAACAGGCTTAGGCTTCCAATGCTTCAGGAGTACCGCAAGACAGGTTTGAGCTGAAAAATTCTACCCCCCTCTCATGGCTTTATTTTGTTTTGCAATCAGTCCAATCCGGAGGCAAATTATGATTAATAAAAGGAAAGGAGATGAAGGTGGCCTTTGCTTTTAGGCAAAGTATGTGATAGGGAGCACCCCGGTGTGCCTGCTTATGAAAAAGAAGCTGTGCTTCCCAGAGAGAAAATTGCAAGTGTTCATTTAGGATAAGACAGCCACGCAAGGCACTGCCTAAATAGGCAAGTGGTCGCTACTCTGTCGTGCTCCCCCAGAAAGCCTGCTTTTTCTGGGGCCCTTGCCATGTGCTCTCAGACAGCAGAGGCGCGCCGGCCACCGGCACAGGTCAGGTTGGAGGGCCAGGGCTCTGCCTTCCATCCCTTCTGCGGTGCTTCAGTTTCCCCATCCTGTTGCTACCAGCCAAGGATATTGTGAAGGTGAATGCAATATCAGCTGAGAAGGGTTCTCAAGTCATTGGAGGGAAGGACTGAGGACAAATATAATGTTAAAAACAAAATAAAGCACAGAAATAGTATTCTTATGAGCAAAGCAAAAGAGGACATGCTATTCTGGGCAGGAATAGGGAGCTGGGCAGGAGCCGGCACAGTGTGTCTGTGTTTGGGATGCAGCACCAGGGGTGGGAACCCAGCAGCATCCTTCCCTGGCAAGAGCAGGTAGATCGGAGCTCCTGCAGGTGGAAAGTCACAGCGGTGTGGGGCTAACAGCCGAGGGAAACAGCCTGGTGTTGTGGTCCACGTGGATAGAAGTGCTAGACTCCTACAGCTCATCTGCACTGCAAAGGGCTGTCAGGATAGCAGTGTTGATAACCTCGTGGAGCAGGGACACAAAACCTTGCAAAAAAGAGCATCTTTTGGTGAAATGCATGACGCATCACCTCCCCTGCATGTCTGGCACTGGTGCGAGCAATAAAAGAGTCTTTCTCTCCTGCCAGCTGCCAGTGCTAGTTTGTGCCTTCCCCAGCCCCATAGCCCGGAACCCCCAGCCCGTTCCAGAGCTGCCAGGATGCCCGTTCCTTGCCCCCCTTGCAGAGCACCTACCTGTCAGCCCCAGAGCATCCTCAGCGGGAGGAGCTGGACGCACCCAAGACCCAGCTCAACTTCTGATCTCGGACAGTGAACTTGAGACACTTGGAACTCTTACTTCTCTTTCTGTCACCCAAAGCACTCAGCTGGAAAGGGATGCAAATTTTGTGACGGCAAAGAACAGGGTGTGGAGACCCAGCCCTTGCTAGCAAAGCTAAATCGCTATTATCAGGAGGTGGTTTGCTCCCTTCCACCACCAGTTTTGTTCACCAAGCTGTGCCAGAAGCAGACAGGGGCAATCTTACGGGGAAACCCACAGCCCCACACCGCCGTCAGTCGGTCTGAAATGCACTCAGGACTTGTGGTTTTTGCTATGTTTCTTCATGCAAAATAAAATGAACAAAAAAGTGTCAGCAAATTGGAGGGGTTCCAGGAAAAGGAGATAAAGATGATTAAGGGTTTAGAAGGATTGACCTATGAGGAAAGATTAAAGGAACTAATTATGTACAGCTCAGATAAAGGATGAGTAAAGAGGTGATTTAATAATGGCCTGCAAATACTCAGGAAGGTGTCAACAGTACGGAAGGGGGAGGAATTATTTAGAGTCCTTCACTGGGGAACAACACAAGTGATGGAATGAAAGGGGAAGGTGACATGGGACGTTGGCATAATGTGGACAAAACCAGAGATTTCTTTAGGGATCAGCAAGTGAGTTAGGAGCACAAATGCTCTGGAAGCACTCTGGCCTTCCACCCTTAAGTCATCTGAGAACGCATTTTCAAAGGTGTTTAGGTGCTTAAAGGTGCAGGGAAGTGCTTTAATAGCATTCTCAGATGCGTCTAAGCAGGTTAGGCAACAGATTTCAATATTTCAGTGGGAGTTAGGCACTTAAAGAGTTTCATCAGTTCCGTCAGTTGCTTACTTATCTTTGCACAAAACAGTCTGAAGGTCTGGCTCTAGGACTCATCAGAAATCGCCCAGTAGGAGAAGATTAGAACTGAATCCCAAGCTGCTGGAGCAGTGTAAATGTGGACTGGCTGATGTGCTGGAGTACGTTTTGTAGGAAACCATCTTGCCTTGTCAGGGCATTGTGCATTGATCTGCACAGTCGATTTGAAAGTCAATGAGATTTAGACTCCCAGGCCCATTAAAATAAAAATTTTAAAATGCCTTTGGCATTTAAGCACCTTGGTCAGTTAGGTAGGTCTTTGCTGCAGAGCAGCTGGGGGTTATCAGTGCCCAAGGTGAACAGAGTCAGAGCGAAAAAGCCTACCCAAAGCTGCATGTTCTCCGTTGTGCTTCGCTTCAGTGTGACTCCAGGTCCCCAGGGAAACACGTCCCATATTTCTCTGTGCTGTAATTAAGTGACCCATTGTTTTCCCGGGGACAGGGGACATCTTTCTCCAGTAAGTGACAGGAATAATGAACTGGATGGAGGAGGGGTGGGAAGACATTAAGGGAGAAGCAGCATTGACAATGTAAATTGAAAGTCAAGAGGTTGCCGGGATGAAAGCCCCGCCAGAGTTTCCAGCTATAGTTTCCTATGAAATTATAGGTAGGAAATGGCAAGTGTGGACTTAGAAGAGGATTACTGACCTGAAAGCTGTCTCCCCAGTGCCCCATGCAGACATTGTGCAAAGCTTCAACACCAATCCGCTCTCCAAGGAGCTCAGCCAACAGCGCCTACTTGGTGGGGCTCTCCAGTGTCATGCACGGAGATTCACCCTTGTGCCCGAGGCTGTCCACTTGGCTCATTGCACCTACCTAAGCTCTCTTGGACAGCGAGGTCTCAGAGGAGGTTACCACATCCCCACCAAACACCCTCCAGCTTGTTGGTGGGACCTCGAACCCTGCACTGTAGATGGTCACAGTGAACTCACATCTCTGCCCCAAGCCCAGAAGCATGAACAGTTGTGAAGGGCACTTGCTTTCTCACTGCTCCTAAATACACACGCAAATACTTTAAAACAGAAAAAAAAGAAAAAAGCAGCCAGAATTGCCAAAGGTAAGCTTACCCAATATCCAGCCATTTGTCTGTCACAGTTATCGCAGCTGCAAGTTTAGATTCTGTACCAGAATTCTGAACACAGTAATAATAGAAGGCAAGGTGAGAGGACAGAGGTTGTAACTCGTTCTTGTTATCGCCCTGAAGGGTTTTTCAGGGCAAATATTCTAGAGACAGTTTTCATTAAACCACAAACTTGTCAATTTAGCCTAAAATATATATATATTTTTTCAAGTAATTGCTTAAAAATGGGGAGATATTTGAAAGACTGGTTTAACCCTTTCTCAGCATTTGAGACCACTTGAAACATTATGAAAAAGGGAAGTTAGATACAAAGATAAATGCATAAATGGCCAAAGTTGCTATAGAAATGTAAGAGGATGGAAATTGAAAGTCAATAGAGGACTTACTGTTCAATTTTTAAAATAGTCTTTCTATACAGAAATGGAACATTTTTCAAATCTCTGTTGGCCTGTATTATACAAAATGGGAACTGGTTTTGTGGCTGGGTACATCTATTTAATGCTGCATGCTCAATCTGCAAACTGTATGGTCGATGGTACATACTAAGTGGGACCTTTTTCTCAGGTTAATGCTAATCTCCATCACAGCTACAGAGCTCTGGTGATAAATGTCAGCCATGAAAAGCACGGGTATGTGGGTCAAACTTTGCGGGATATAATGACAAATAATTTGTAGGGATTTCAGGTAAGGTTTGTTTAATTTTTGAACACAATTTCCCAAGGAAACAAGGCTTATCTGATTGGGCTAGCTGGCCTATAGGCACCACATAATAGCTTTCTAAACCTGCTGGCCTGCAATCAGGTTTGATGGAAGACGAGAGGTCTCAGAGGAATTAAGTTCTAACAGGCTTTATAAGGGAGAATATACACAAATTAGCACTTCTTCCCATTGCCCTTCCACTTTCCATCCCACTCCCAGGATGTGATATGAGCTTAGCCACTCTATCAGACACCAGAGAACCCACAGGGGAGACGCCCGTAGGAAACCAGGCTTCCTATGTTCCACCGCTTGCAAAATGACTTGTTTTATTAAGATAAATGTAATACACTTCCCTGGTTCCATTCAGAGAGGGAGAGGGAATTATGTTTGAACAGCGTAAAACTCCGTCCATGAGCAGCATATCAAGTGGAAAGCGCGGCTTTGCTTCACACCAGCCACACTTGCGCTCCCTCCCCACTGCCAGGCGCTGCTGGGGCTTGTTGGTTGATTTCTTCACCTACAAAATGTCTGGTGCCATTTTGGCATTGGCAGCCCAAAATTCACAGCTCACGGTGTCCCACCTCGCAAGGGCACGACTCTTTTAGCCCCTTGGTCTCCCCCCCGCCGTTTGCAGTGGCTTTCCCCACCGCTTCCTCTGCGGTGCCCAGAAGCTGCAGGCAACCGACACAACGCACAGCCCTGAACGGGAAAGGGGAGTATCCCTGGGACATGCTCCTGACCGTGTTTCTCATGGAGCGGACGCCCGTGACCCTCTCATGTGGCTGGACGTGTATTTGAAGCACACGAGCCTCAGACAGCAGTTTTCCGACAGGTGGAGGCATCTTACTGGCTTAGGTACAGCAAACCTAAAAAAAGATTAACAGACAAGGAAGATGCCGAAATTCAGCTTTCCAGTGTGAAGAACTGGCACAGGCTTCAGACTTGGCAAAATAATTCTGCCACTTCCTTTTTTCTGAGCCATGTTCCCCAAGTCTAGCTCCATCCACTTCTGCAAGGGGTTTGAAAGAAATCCATGGCACCGGCAGGATTCTCACCAGCCCCATCTCCCAGCCCGTTAGAAAAACACCTTTAAAAATAGTTACATGCTGCTGGGTGGGATTTTCTTCTGCAGGTGCTGTGCAATATAGAGTGAGATGAGATTCTAATCATAGCTCCTTCGCAGAGGGAAGGGTTCAGGGTTGAGCTGTGCGGCAGCAGCCTCATTTTCACAGCAATATCGTTATATTCTCTGGGTGTCAGGGGGACACATATTGCTGTCATTTCCCCGCGCTGTGTTTGGATATCAGATGCAAAGAGCAGGAATGAAGCACACAGCTATCACCACTCCATCGCACTAAGCCAGAGGAGAGCAGCCCGCCTGGTGGCCCTGTGCATCTGCTCTGAGCTGAGCTCCGATGGCGACCAAAGAGCTCTCGGCCAGTTCGTCCCATCGGGGAGAGGGTCCCTGGCCTGGAGGGTGCTGTCCCCTCCAGCTAGAGGGGTGGGGAGAGAGGGCTCCCCAGCCGAACAGGGGCTGGGCAGAGAAATAGGAGCTCAAGGCTGCGTTTCCCCGACACACACGTCCCACCATGTGATTTACGCTCACCCGTGCGGCTCTGTGCTCACCACTGAGGACTGTCCTGTCCCCAGCAGCCCAATGATGGCTCATTAAAAAATCCCCACACCATAAGACAAATGGTTTTCCCAAAAATTAGTCAAAACCCCCAAATTCCTCTTACAGCAAGTTGCCACCCCCCTGCTCAAGGTGTATGACCTGCTTGGTGTGTGAGTGCTCATTTTCTCTAGCTGGCTATCTCACCAGGGTGCCAGCGGACGCTCCTGCTGAATGGGTTGTGCACCTTCTGCCAGGCCGCTTCACAAAAGAGCTGTCCCCAGGCGGAGAAGGTCCCTGCCAGAGCCTCAGCATCTGGACCTCTTCAATGGAGCAGACTGGAAGCCTCAAGACACGGGGGATTTCTGACAAGGTCTCCCAACCTAGTCCAGCAAACATGACTACCATCTGCTGAAGTTCACATGACTGAAATGCATGTGGGAATTGCATCACCACCACACAGCACAGGCAATAGCACCTTCTCCTTCTGTTTTCCTCTTTATTTGGCACCATCTCTACTGAGCTATGCCCACTGCCTTCTGCCAGCTCATACGATTAGGGCTGCAGTAGCTCCGCGATAGTGCTGTCTTCCCCATTCCTCCATTGCTGCGTTTTCAGAAGCTTGCGTCTAGCCACCTACAACGTCCTGGAGGGTCACAAGGCATCACCAGCTTACTTATGGTTAAAGAATGTTTTCTAAATGGAGGTCTGAGCCAAAACACCGCTCCAAGGACTCTCACTGCCATGAACAAATCCTGGGAAAGCTTGAGAAGGGACGCACTTGGGCCCGGCGTTCAACTCCTTTGGTTGTTTTGCCTGTTGTTCCTTCCTCCCCAATGTATAGTTCTTTCCTGAGCTCCAGATTTTATGAGGATGTTTCATTTTCAGCCTTTTGCTGCAATATTAAAGCAACTAGTCTCTACTTTTGCTTTAAGGACATGGAAATCCTCAAATGCACACTTCCACATAGAGATGCTTCATCAGATGCACGACAGGGCTCGCAAACCCTGTCTCAGAGCTGTTCAGTAGTTACCAGCAGCAAAGCTATTAAGCCCCCTTTGCACCCCCATATGTATTCACTCCATGCATTTAATCCTGACAGATCTAGTAAATTCTTCCTGAAAAGAAAAGAAACCCTTTTTCCCCTCCCCCTGAGCTACTGCTTCTTGTTAAATGTCATTAAAAGCAGAACCCACAATAACATCAGTCCTTGCTGAAGGTTGAAAACACCTTGACTGTAATCTCGGTGTGGCACTGGATAAGAAAAAAAAAAATAAGCAAAAATCCCAGATACTTCCTTCCACTTCTCTGTCAGCTCCACTTTGCATCAAAACCTCTTTTGTATGTCACACAGTTATTAAAGTTGTGGATTGCAGCTCGGAGTGTGTGTGTGTGAACATGTGTGTGTGCCTGTGCCTGTGTCTCAGAAACTGGGTCACCCGGAGAGCGCTCCGTGAAAACTCTGCCCTGACAAATCCAGGCTGGCGAGACTCAAAGATACCCCTTATAATGTTTTTCTGCCTCCCATCATGCTTTGAAAGGAGCAAATAATACTACTTTCTGCTGTATTTTTGTATCTTTTATTCAGCAGCTTCCCGAGGTAAATAACCTCTGGCAGGCAAATCTAAGGGGATGCTCCTATCTCACTTGCTGTCTGCTCACACCGAAATCATGATATACTTTGCTTTCATGAGGCTGTCTATAAAACATTCCCTTTTTTCCAAGAGAAGCAGCTATCAGGGAGGGCAAGCAACTCCCCAGATTTGGCTGAGGCTCCAGTCCCAGCATCTTGGCATCTTTCTCTCCGCCTCGCAGCCCCAGGGATGCTGGGAGGGCACCTTCCCAGAGCACGGCACATCCCCGGCACACCGGGGACGTCCGCGGGCATCTCCCCGGACAGGGCAGAGGGCTGCTTTCCAGCCACGGCACTTTTTAGCAAGCAGGTGTCCTTTTATTTCTGTCAGTGTTCTGAATAACACTGCCCGGGCAGTTTCTGTCTGAGGCTGAGGTGTGAATTCTGTCACCCCCCTGCCCTCATCAGGGCAGTGAGAGGTGGGAAAAAACCAGCAGAGCGTAGAGTGGGGCTGGCCCAGCTCAGCACCTGGCAAGACATGGGCTGCGAGAGGTGGCAAGCGGCAGGGAACTGAAACTTGCTGACTCTGTGCAGGTCAGAAAGACATGGGTCACAGTCTCAGGAGGAGCGGAAGTAGGGAATACTGTGGGTTTTCTTATTAACAGCTTATTTTAACACTTACGGTGTCAGTGAAGGGATGGCAGAAAGAAAATCCTTGGCAGGGATGGCTTTACCACTAAGGCAGAACTGCAAAGAGGGTCCTGGGGGCCAAATACCGCTTTTTCTTGTGCTATTGTCAGTGCACTTATTTCCCTTAAAGAAAGCAAAACTTAAGTGACCACGAGCAGGACCAGTGATGGGCCAGGGGTTGGAAGGACCTGACTTCAGACACACATTTGCTGGCATGGGGAGATCTGTAGAGAAGAATTTCAAGACCCCAAGATGGGGGAAACGGAGTTGTGGAACAGAAAGTGCAGTTTTCACGGGCTCTGATCTGGACTCCACCTACCTTTTAGTGTTTCACTGCAATCAGTCACAGCAGCAGGTAGTGAGCCCCATTTTACCAACAGAGAAAACGAGGCAGGGCAAAGACAACAGGCAGCGATTGTCATCTAAGAGGGCTCGGCAGCATCCAAAGCCAGGCAAGGCTGGAAGCGTGCCCTTCCCAGCAGACTACGCTACTTGGAAAAGAAAACAGATGGATCACACCCCAGGAGCAGGGGAGGGGGCACAGGCTCCCACCAGATCCATTGCTGAGACAGAGCCCGTGAGAAAGGAAAGGAGAGTGACTTTCAGGAATCGCCTTGCGAATCCCGCTGCGTGGCAGCCGAAGCACTGCAGAGCATCCCAGCGCTGCCACGTCGGGCAAGTTTGGGTTTGTTTTGGGTCACTGAGAGAAATGCCCACCCTGGAGCCTCTGGTGGATGCACTAAACTGGACCACCGGGCTGTAGGGAGCGGGGACACGTGTAACAGTGTCCTCAAACCTGCTCCACGTCCTCTGGCTAATGTATTCAGGAGTGAGTTTAGGGGATCTCTGGAGAATGAATTGTCAGAGCGTCGGAAGCGAGCGATGGCAGGGGAATTACTGCTAATCCTTCCTGCAGACCAAAACACTCCAAAGGATTTAAAGGCTGTTTAAAAAATGTAAAAAAAATAAAAAGGACATCCCTCCCTTCTTTCTTACATTTTGGGTTGGTCACTGGCTGCTGGCTGGGAGTTGAAAGGGAGTGAAAAACTTTGAGAGGGCAAGGATGAGAGAAGGGAAGAAGAAAAGATTAAAAATGGAGATTAGATCTGGAGAAAAGCCTATCTTACTCTCTCTGGGAATGTAGGCTGCAATTAAATCTCTTTTGCCTAACAATACTCTTTTGTTATTTGCACAGTACTCAAGATGTGGCGATAAGGGAGGAAGGAGCTGCGGGCAGGGGAGGCTGCAGTTGTTCTCTTATCACTGCACTGCCGACAGTGTTTGAAATCCTTGGGCTGGGGGGATATGGGCCCGAGCCCCAGAGGTGGGGGTGATCCTTTCTTCAGCTGAGAATCTGCCCCACCACCAGTAATGAATGCTTTTTGAGCAGCTCTGGTGAGAGGACTTTGGAAGCGTGGGGCTCGTACGCCTCCCTGCTACACATCTGATTTGTAGACATGATCAAGACTTTCATCGCCCTTTCAACCTTCTCCTTAATGCCCCTCTTCACTCACCACCTCAGCTGCGGCTCAGCAAAGGATGCTGTTGAAGAAGGGGTGCAGTAAGGTGCTGCAGGGTGCCGAAAGCCTTTTGGGAAGCGGAGCCCACACTTTGCCCATCAGTTCATAGGACTGAGACCCTGTGTGAGAGAGGGGTTTAGACAGGCCAGGAGGAAGGGGGTATGTGCTGTTGATAGGAGGGCTTAGATAAATGGGTTAGATATGCAAGCAGATGCGTGTTGCCTTAGGACTGTCTCTCCTTCTATAACTTGTGTCCTGTAATTAAGAATGACTATAAGCAGAGTGAAGAATAACAAATTGTGACCTGGAATATTTTTCGTATGTGCTGGTTCACTCCCTCTGTATATTGGGTAGTCGGGCAGGCACAAAGGCAGATCCCGGCTGGGCTGCTTTTGCCCCGCAGAGACGCTGAGGTGCTTTCATTCCACTCACCTGCCCCAAGGGCTACCAGGCTCCACCGTGTCACCTGCAGACCAAGGCTGGTACCCGCGCAATGCTCATTTCCGTCCCTCCCGTGCAGACCCAGGTCTTAAACCAACACCAGCTCTGGCATGTGGGCTGCCAGGGTACTGCAAGGGCAGCAGACTTATTTATACCATTGCTAAAGCTGAAGTGGCCCAAAGATGTCGTTTGGGCAGCTGGTAAATACAGACGTGCTTTCAGGTGCGGGTGTTTCATTTGTTAAAAGGGGAGGCTGTAGGGGGAAGCAATGCAAGGGAATGTTAAGGGAAGTGCCGTCATGCTTTGCTGACAGGGCACCCAGTGACAGTAATAGCTAAAATCACACTTTTTGCAGAGTGAGGTCATAGAGAGCATTGCAGAAGGGGTTTAAGGCTCCCCTAATGAACGCATGAAGGCACGTACATAACAGGCATAACAGACTTCAAGGCCAACGTTTCATCTGTATTTAAATACATTTAAATCGTGACTCAGTCCCTCTCCTCCACATGGGTGGGAACAGGACTAATGCAGGAGTGAACGCTTGCCCAGCCTGAGCTAGCCTCTGGGAACTGCCCAGACATGGAGAGGAACATGCAATGCACCATTGCCATCTTGGATGCCTCAGGATTATGCTTCGAGAGGGTGAACTGGGCTCTCCCAGCAAGGAAGCACCAAGGAACCACAAGGAAGAACCTCACAGGTCCCCAGTCTGGGCTCTCCCCTGCAGGACTTGCTGAACAAAGCAGAATTACCTCCCTTTTCTCAGGAGTGATGGAAAACACACCACTGCTGCCTTAGTTGCTCTCTGAAGAGGCACTGGCTTGCAAAAACCTGATTTAAAAGCAACTTCTCAGAGGTCCTGATTTCAAGACATGTCTTTATGAAAAAGGTAGCACTTACAGATGCATCACAAAACTTCTGCCCTCTAGGCGCTTCAGGCTGTTAGTGCTGGAAACCCTGGGACCAAGCCACTTCCAGCAGCTGAGAGTCACCCGGCTGCTAAATTGTGGCCACTTTCTCTGAGATCCTGTACCAATCGCTTTCCTATTCTTTTTGTCCCTCTTTCTTGATTTTCAAGGCTTTTAACAGAGCCGTTCTCAATTTTGCAATGTTTCTATCTCTGTGCTCGCAGCAGTGCAGGGAGGTCCAGGCTGGCGGATTACTGGCTTTGTCCTCTACATGACCTTGAAGCTGAGGAAGGTTAGCACTATGGCAGATGGGCTCTTCTTCTCCAAATCATGCTTTGCTGTCATTTGTCCCAGTTCTCAGCCTGAGCTGCGATGGCAAAGAACAACTTGTTAAGAAACTGCTTCTTTCCTATCATGTTCAGCTGGTCTCAGTCTCAGGCAGTTCGTGTTGATCGACGGCACCTACTCAAGATATTTTGCAAAAGACACTTAGTGAAATTAATTCTGGGGATTCTTCAGTGTTTTTTACTGCCCAAACTACATGTGTGATACTGCCAGGTGAAGGTTTAACTTTCAGAGGATCTGGGTAAGAGCTGTCATGGAAGAGGAATTTCCATTTTGTCAAAAGTTCTGCTTTTCACCATGGTACAAAAATGAGAAATCATTAATTTTCCCATAGAATTAAATTTGTGGGTTTTAATTTGGGTATGTGGAAACATTTTTACGTTTTGGTTTTTTTTGGGCGGCTAGTCAGGTTATGTAAGTAGAAAGAAATTTCAAAATGAAAAGGTACTCTGAGAAACAACAGCAAAAGCCTAAAAGGACATTTTAAAAAATTATGTTCTGGAGTAATTTGACTTTTAGTTGAAAACCCTTTTCCCAAAGCCTCCAAAAGGTTGCAAAAATCAGTGTTTCATGCAAAGTGTCTGTTCAAAGATTACAACCCCATGCAATACTAAACCAGAAACCCTGCTATGACAATTTCTGTTCCATAGATTCGCTATGCTACCTCATTAAATTACACAAACCACCTACAAAATAGCATTTCTCAAAGAACAAACACTCTTCCAGAAAAGTTTCAACCGGTTCCTGTCAAGTATCAGTTGGTCCAGAGGAACCAGCTGATTTTTCTTGTTTTCTTGATTTTATAGCTGACACTGGAAGTCTGTGCTAACACTTGGGGAGGCCAAGGGAGTATTCACGCAGTGCTGCTCCTGCAGCCAGCCAGATCCAGGCGGGCAGCAATGCAAATGGCTCTAGTTTTCAGCTTTTATATAATGCAATCATGCTAATGAGGGTTTGCTCTGTTCAGAGCCCTCACTGCAAGCCACGTCTTGGTGGTGATGCCAGCACATCAAGATGGCCCGCCTCCGAGACATCACCTTCTGCGATGCAAGACCAGAGCTTCATCTGCACTGGCGTTTTGCATGGGTCAAATTAAGCACATAGTGAAATCAGGGCACATCCCCAATACAAATGAAATGAAATAGCTTGGATGCAACAACCCTTTGGAGCTTTGTCGCCATCTGTTTTTATGACCTGGGTAAAATGAATGCTTTAATAACTGGACCGTGTTCAGCTATTTACATGAGAGATGAGTGCAGACCTGCATGAACGTTTGGTTGGCTGCTCATTTATTCACCCAAAAAAATAAATATCAAAGCTACCTGCTGCACAGTGAACATTTTCAAACAACAATGCATGCCAACATGTTTGGAGACATGAGAACATTTGGTTTTACTTTAGAAATTCGCTTCCTATAAAAAAGGCAAAGAAGTGTGTCTGCTTCCATTTGCACCACAATGTTTTCCCCATTTATAGTATTGGGGAAAGTTATTTTGAGTTTCCAAAAACAAGTCTACTTTTTCTCTGCTGGGTAAATGGTGAAAATACAATTGTTCACACAGCCTCTTCCCTCCTAGACTCAGACACCACAAAGTACGGAGGACAGGCAGCGCCAGGGCAGGTTAATGCCCCCTCAGGGAGGGCTGGGAGCCGCTCATCCAGCAGGCGTTTACAGCACGTGGCTGTGCCTGGCACCCAGGTCCCATCACGGGGTGTTCATGTCACCAGCCAGCCCTTCCTGAGCCTCCTTGTGCCACGCAGCAAAAAAAAAGTAATCCCGGTTCTGTTGCTGAAGGTCTCAGCGATAAAAGAAATCAGCTCGTGTCTTCAAAGCTCCAACTACTGCTGAGGCCAAGCCAAATCTCTAAATGCATGGAGGGAAGCAGGAGGGATAGTGACTGCGGGGCTGCAGAGGATGAACCTTTTCCAAACTCCCTTGTTTCCTGAATGCTCCAGCCTCCAGTCTCTGTCTCACTGAACCGTCTCGCTCCCCTCACCCCTTCCAGAAGCTATGATGGGGTTGGCACTTTCTCTCAGGAAGTAAAAAAGCCTGGGGCAAGTCACGTATCCAGCTCTGCTATAGAGGTTCGGAAGAGGAAGAAAAGAACAAGTGACTAGTTTCTTTTTAAATTGCGCAGGTGGCAGCTCTCCTCCTAAAGTTGCTTTGATATTCAACAAACACTCGCTTTTTAAACAATACTGTCCTAAACCCTTATTAAAATGCCCAAACTACTTGCAGGCTTTCTGAAACTCATTATTATAATTACAATCAAGAATCATAGGACGCTCTGCTTTGTGCCAGAAATACATATACAAATTGTTTGTGAGGAGCCACAGAGAGAAAGAGCGAGGGAGAAATGCCTCTTCAGTGCTGCTCAGTTCAGGAGCAGGAACTCCCACCCCTATTATTTTTTCCTCTTTTGTTTTTCAGTTTAACTTGTAGCTGCTGAAAACTGAGCTAATATTTGCTTTGTTCTCCATGCCCTCCTTTGGCATCAAGCCAGGGAATCTCAAGCTGTGCCCTGGTTTACTGCACCCCTTCCCCAGCCCCAGCCGCCTCTGCTCCGGGTGAGGAGGCAGGTCTGCTGGCAAGGTGCAGCGCTTTGGGCCCATCAATCACAGCAGAGGTGAGGAGCACCGCACTTTGGAAATTGCTGCAACAATACTTAGCAGATGCAAAACAAACTCGCTGGGCAAGTGAACATCGAGCTTGGTTTTATTAAAGCTTCATCTCATGGGTCACAAAAAACCTTAGAGAGGCCTGTGGGGGTTTTTGGTAGTGTTATCCCAATGTACTACTGACACAGCACAGAGGGAGGGAACCGTGATTCAGCTTTAGCCAGCACAAGCCCTGGAACTAGCTCTCGGGCTTTTGCAAATAGGGTCTGATGTCGATCTCACTTATCACTGGCTTCCACGGAGATGTCACTGACTGGTGCTTAGAAAAGTGAGATGGATCAGGCCCTTCCTTCTGAATAAATATCAGATCTGATTCACCACTCAATTGCTTCTGTTTTATCTCTGTAGAACGTCATTGATTATAGAAGGATTTGCAAGTTTAAAACTAGACTAATTCAGTGATTAATCCCAACCAAAGCCTTCCGTAAATAGAGAGCGGTGTTCAATATTCAACACATCAATGGAGTGCTCTGTAATATGATTCAATGGCATTTAGACTTTCCTTCCCTTTTTTTCAGGGCAGTGCTGGGATACATTTAGTTTGGCTAACCCAGACTTTTCTCCTCTATCTATTCTCACTGCAAAATGTCAGGCACATTCTCAGTAAAACAAAGGCAAAACTCTCCCATCCAGTGACTGTCCCGTCCAAAGTATCAGCCGAACCATTGGAAAGGCTGAGCACGCATATTGAGATGCCCACCAGGACCACAGGCTGCCACAGCGTGATGGGAGGGAGGAGGAGGGACTTTCAGCCTCATTGCTAGGTCCACACATATCTAAAGCCCATTTCAAACCATGGGCTGAAGGCTCCTGCAGTGCCTTCCAACAGTGAATTAAGGCTGGTCCACAGAGTGGAAAAGCTTATTCAAGAACTGGCTGGCTATAAACATCAAAACAGTTTGCTCAGGCTCAATCTTCCTCATATAGGACAGTCCCACACAGTATATCTAGAAACACTGGATAAGGAGAAGCAGTTGGAGCAGAAATATCCTGATTAAAAAAGGTATCAAGCATTTCTGCAGCTTCTTCTGCTCCCACTGATCTGTGGTTATCAAAAGACTTGAAACCACTCTCAAATGCTATATAATCTGGATATAAATAAGGGTTCCAGGTAATGGAAATACTTGGGGTGTTCAATATTTAGTCTCGGTTCAAAGAAAACTGAAATAAACATGTTGGGGAAATTTCCATCAGCAACCTCCCCCCCCAACGATGACATAACTGCTCAGCTTCACTGAGTAGCTGCCAGGTGGTCTGCGGTTGTAGGGCACCCCATTTCCCTCTGTAGGGTTTTTCCCCTGTGTCATGGTGCCTAAGGAGGCAGACTGAAGACTTTCAGGATCCAAATCTTGTTTCTGGGTCCCACCATTTTTAGAGCCAAGAATCCTGTGCCTTTTCTCTCCCCTGGAGATCCTGGGGACTACTCAAAGCAACAGACCCTGAAGTTCCACTTGGTAAATGGCCTCAGGACCCAAATCCAGTTTCAGAGGCAGACAAATGATGGTAAGAGCAGTCCGTCTATTCACCAAGCCATGGACCTGTGTGGATTGCTGGACCAGCTTTGGTCGACAGCTATAGACAAACATGGAGCTCAGATATGCAGCTCTTCTAGCTGTTGTCACTCCTTCGCTTGCAAGTTCCCTTGAGAAAGGGTGACCACCCAGGCAGGTATTTCTGTAGTGCTTTTACATCCCGCAACTCTGAACAGCCACAGAAGAACCACCTTCTGAGCACCAGCCACCAGCCAAGGCCAGGATGGGAGACAGGACAGAAGTGATCTCTTTTTCTCTCACATGAGCTTTATCTGCTCATGATTCCATCTTTTGCCTTCTAGCAGGACATCTGTCAGCTGCCGCCAGAAGATGTGCCTGCTTATTTCATTGTTTTTCCACTCCAGATAGGTGTTCCTCCTCAGGTATCGGGACAGCCCCAGCCTCTGCCTCAGCAAGGCCTTATTCACTTCTTCTAGTACAATCATGATGATTCCAGCCTTTCCTTCAACAAGCTGCCAGGACTGGGCAATGTCAAACTCAAAGCTACACCACTTGCTCTCCAGAAAGTCAGTAGAGATGACTGCGATGACATTTCTGCTACTCAGAAAACCTTCTTCAATGATATTGGTGACAATGGGTACTCCCGGTAGGAAATCCCTGTAATAAAGACAAAGCTGCAAGGGAGGTTTTCCTCCTTCTAAGGGTTCCACCAGCTCTTTTATCACCCATTCTTGGTCTTTGCTGGAGTGGATAACAAACGCATCGTAGGTGTCACCCCTTTCTGCAGAGTGTTTACACCCAGTGAGCAGCACCAATGAGTAGTATATCTGGAAGTAGTACTTGTAAATCATGAAGAGGATCACTGCTGCAGCGAGCAACGTGATCACTGAGAATGCCACTGTGCTTGCTTTGAGTTGGCAGGAGGACAAATCAAAACCTGACAGGCTCATGTTCTTCATGTATGCAGGCGTGTGGCATATCATCAACTCCTTGTTCTGCAGTAGCTCCTGCTTTTTCTTGATCCATTTCAGAAAGTTCAGGTATACACAAGAGCAGTCAAACACGTTTTGAGAGATGTCTAACAGGACCAGACTATCAGGCAGGATTTCCAGGGCCGAGTCCAACAGAACACTCAGCCGGTTGTTGCTGAAATCCAGGACTGTGAGGGCTTGGAGAGGCTTGTAGATTAGAGGATCAAAGCTCAGTAGCTTATTGTTGCTGATGTTTAACTCTTTTAGTTCAGAGAGGGCGTCAAATGTACCTTTATCCACCTGTACTAATTTGCAACTTGAAATATCCAAGCTGTGGAGGTGACTTAGGTTTTTGAAGTTGTTGGCCAACTTATTGTTCTCAAAGGAGTTGCCTGCCATCTTGAGCACTTGCAAAGAGTTCAAGCCACAAAATGTACACTGGGATTTAACAAAAACACTGGCATGGGAAATATCAAGATAAATGAGTTTCTGAAGGGATAGAAAGACAGGGTAGGAGCCAGGACCATATAACTTTGTGTGCTGCAGGTCCAAATATAGCAAATTCTTTATATTAGTGAAATCCCCATTCATTCTTACATCAGAATTGAAGCTTAGGTTCAAGTGTTTCAAATTTTGACACTTGTGAAACTGAAAGGAACAGCAGCCAGAGATGGAGAGGCGATTCTCACTCAAATCTATGATCTCCAGGTTACTTAGACTCTCAAATTTCTCCTGGAAACTATTGAGGTGTTTGCTCTTGGTAATACGAAGCACTCTCAGCTCCTTGAAAAGAGAGAGCTTCATGGCAGGCACTTCCTTAAACTTGCATTTCTTGCATTCCAGCTGTTTCACTTGGGAGAACATAGGAACCTGTGACAACTCTTCAATTTCTAGGTCCACCAACCGAATACTGGAGACATTGTGTGTGCAGTTAAAAAGAGTGTCTGTCTTTTTCTCAAATTTCCTGTAACTAATTAAGACAAATTCTTGCATTTGTACCTGACACAGTCCACTTAAGACGCCAGTCTCAGAGCCTAGCTTTCTCTTACTGTCGCTGAATTCTCCAACTATTAGTCTGCTGACCTTTAAACCAGTCAGGCCTTGAAGAGAATGCCTCACATGTGAGTTCTCAAAAGAGGACCTTAGAACCAGCTCACCAAGGTGAATGTTTGCAAAGGACCCTGGCTCTATGTGTTTTATATCATTCAAGGAAAGCACTAGGGTGAGGTTGAGCCTGTTTGCTTCCTTCAGGGCATCAAGGTCTCCTTTGGAGATATATGTGATCTTATTGGAGCGAAAGCTCAGGTACCTCAGAGAAGTCAGGTTGGTGAAATACTTGGGAAGCTTCACTGAAGCAATGTTGTTGTGGCCCAAATTCAGCTCCTGCAGGGTATGCAAGTGTCCAATGGGTAGGTCAGTCAGAGAGGCTATGCTGGTTTCCACCAATACTAGTTTTTTCAGAGATGTTAAGCCATGGAAGGCTGCTGTCCCCAGGTACTGGAGGGAATTGGCAGTTAAAATTAAGGTGGAAAGTTTATGAAGATCCTTAAAAGAGTTATCTTCTATTGTATGGAGGTGGCACCTGTTGGGCATAAAAAAAAAAGAATAAATGTGCATGAAACACTGTCCCTTTCATTACATGCTCACTAACACTACTGCACTAAGCACTGGTGCAACATTCTCAAGCTCAGCTTCACACTGGGGGTTGGTTTGGCTTTACCGTGCTGGGCAGAGCCAGCACTCCTGAATGTGCAAAGAGAACCCTCCCACAGCAGGAGGCCTTCTCTCACCTCCTCCTCCCTCTCTAAATCTGAAGTTCATCTGCAAAGCAAGAGACCTTGAGCCACAGTGAAAGTCAAAAATTCATGCAGGCAGCAGGAAAGAAGCATTTTAGCTTTCTGTTTAGGCCAAAGTAACATCATAATGACCACCAGCGATGGCAGAGCCAACCAGATAGAGCACTCCCTTACGCCTTGCACCCTCACAGCCTTCAGGCTGTCACTTCAGCCACATCTGGGAAGTCCCACTGGCACCGGCATGATGCAGCAGCAGCAAAGCTCACAACTCTGTCAGCGGTTTTGCTGATGATATCTGAGAGGCAACAGACCCCAGGCCGTGATGACTCTAAAGCAGCAAAGGGAAAGGGAAGAAAAGGGTGGCCACCTAAAGGTGGTTTCACATGGGAAGATCCAAAATTTGAGAACCAAATCCATTCCACAATGAATTCAAGCAAAATTAGTTTTATAATGCAGCCAGTGCCTTACAGCAAACCTGCTCTGCCACTCAGCCGCTTTGGAGCTGTAACTGTGATGGGACTGAGTGACATTTTTCAGTGAAACAATTTACCCAGAGAAACTGTTGTCTCAAGTCAATGGAAATTATACATCAATTCAAATTTGCTAATAAGCCTCCCCCATGTCCTCCCCCAGATATGTGAGAAGGGAAAAGAGAATATGTTGATATTTTAAAACAGCCTTTTAGAAAATGAATGTACCTTCATTTTATTTTTTTTAAACTGTGATTAGAAAAACAGCTCACCCAAGATGTTCCACTTCAGAGTTTTTGTAACAGTGAGAAGTCTGACATTTTTCATGTTCAGAGAGAAGTAAAACATTTTTTCACTCCTTCTCACATCCCAACCTACAAGATCAGACTGACAGACCCAGCTCTGAGTAGAGGGTGTTCACTCAGTAACTGGACTAAAAGCTGCACATCACTTGCCCATGGGGATGTGCGCAGAGACAAAAACAAGGATACAGACCCCAAAATAAGCAACCGTAGTGGCCCAGCTGGTGAAGCAAGATTAACAGTGCCCACATAAAAGAGGTCCTTACCTTGTAAGATCCAGAAGCTGCAGTTCAGGGACTGCTGAAAAATAATTTGATCCCAGTGATTTCAAATTGCTGAAACTGAGATCCAAGTTCTGGGTGATATTTGGGACTTCGACAGGAACTCCAGGGACATTCAGTTCTGTGCATCTGAAAGTTTTGTTAGGGATGACCTGTAACAGTGGCAGATCCAATCACGGTCAACATCTGCTCTTCCTGAAGCGTCAGAAAATTACACTGTCAGGAAAGCAGGAGCAGAATGACTAAGCTTGTGGTTAATTTCTAAACAAGCTGCCCTGAGTTTTAGGAAATAACCTCATATATCCTAAGTATCTTTCCCACTTCTAATAGAACCAGCCCTACTCCCCAGGAAGAGCTACATTTCTTGCTGACTGAAGCAGGTGCAAAACTACAGGACAGCGTTCTTTGAGGCTGAACTGGCAGCAACCCTTGGGAGAACCAGCAAAACAGCATATGCATTGCGAGTCCAGGATTAGCTCTCAGCTTTGCTACATTGCAGATTAGCGGGCAGTTCTAACCACAGTCGGTAAGTAATAATTGTCGGGAAAAGTGTGCAAAAGACGGTTGACTAGTGCCAGGCACTTGGGGTACTTGTGAAATCACTCTACAGTACAAATCAGGTGAAAATACTGTATTTTGCAGAAAATATAGACAGGGCTTGGATTTCTTCCTGAAGGGAAACCTAATCTATTAGATAAACTGTACTGCAGTAACCTCAGAGGTACAGAAAGCCAGAAGAAGAAATGGTTCATGCTGCTGGTTCTGGTTCTCAGAGGTTTCTGAGACCAGCATTTATTTCAAATACTTCAATTGCCTTGGTAACAGCCTTGGAAAAAAGATGGGCTTTCATAAGACAGCTAACACATAACAGACCTGACGCACAAATCTCCCAAGCAGAGGGAAAATTTGCACCAGAGAAACAGAAGGATTTCATGCTCGTTTAGAGATCACATACCTCCAGACAGGAATTGAGGAGGCAGCCTGCCAGCTCTGGTGGGACAAGCGCCAGCTGCAGCAGCACCACGAGTGTCCACAGCTGAGGAGCTCCTCTCGTGGGCATTTTCAGGAGGCCAGGCATGCAGGAGAAAGCGACATGGGTATCAGTCAAAGACCTGGAGCGAGAAACCTCCTGAAATGCTGAGCATTGTGTTTCACCACTCCTGCTGCTCACTGCACGTCACAGAGTCGTGAAGAGCAAGGAGGGAAGTGAAACTGGTAGCTGCAAGTTTTTTAGACATGCTCTGAGTGAATTGCTCTTCTTGCATTTTTTTTTAGTTATATAAAAAACAATTAAAAAGGAAGTTTGACTAGAAATTAAAGAGGACCATGGACTGTATCAGTGTACCTCTTTACTTGATTGCCTCAGATTAGCTCAGGTGAAACTGGCAAAGGAAACTTGTGAAATTTGGAGTCCAATTTCTGGAAGGCCATGCTTCACATCCCAGAATTCGAATGCACTGCATAAAGTGAAGGACTTCTGCCTTTGCACCTCTGCCATGCTCCAGCTACACCACACTGGCAAGTAGTGGAGAAGTGCTCAGCTGTGGCAGATGTTGTCTTGAGTCAGGTGACAACAGGTTTCTCTATGGCCAAGCTCTTACTAACATGCATCTATGTCTTAGCCATCTGGCTGGACCACAGTGTTGCAATTATCGCAGGAACAAGCTGCACACAGCCAGGCACGGGGAGTAAATACTGGAGATTCACAGAGCAGTCAGAGACCAGGACCTCACAGCCTTCCCTGGGGTGGGTGGGTTGCTGCGGGCAGCAAGCCCGGAGAGGCACAAACACCCCAGCTGGGCTTGGAGCTATCTGCCCTGGTCATGCCTGAATCTGTGTTAGATGCCTTGCGACAAAAGCGAGTACATCTCAATACCATCCTTAATTTACAGTGCAGACACGGCTATTGTTTCTGGAAGAGGCTTTGTAAAACCTCACAGTTGGCAATATTAATTTAAATCAGCTGTGAGCCTTCTAATAAAGCTTCCTGCCTTCATTTACTCTGATAAATGGTAGTGCATTCATGTACCTACTCCTGTCTTTCTGTAGATAACTACGAAGTGTTACTGGGGATCTAGCCATAGGGTTGCTGGGAATTATTAACACCACGTATTCAGGGAAGGTGCAAAAATGCGAGACAAGAATGGGCTACTAGTTTAGAATTAGATGGAATAGGGAATGACTACTCATGAAAATCTCTGAAAATTGATATTAAATATAAGCTGCAGTATCAGGCCAGTGAGCAATCCACTTATAAAGAAAAGTTTAAAATATGGCAGGAGGGGATTGGACTTCTTTGGCAGGTCAGTAGAAAGGCACTGAGATATGGGGAAATCCTAAAATAACAGATGATCTCTGTGATGAAAACCACATGGCAGCACAATGGGAGCTAAAACCAACACCCTGATGTGCAGCCAGATAATGCCCATTAAGCCAGCAGACAAAAAGTTTGTTGAAATTGGGCAAGTTCTACAAAATCCCTGTTCTGAAAAGCCTCTTGTGATTGCAGGTATTTCCTTTTACAGATGGAATCAAAAGTGAATGGAAACAATTGCTGACTGCTTCTGTGCCTGGATTAAGGAAATTGGCAGAGCATCATGTGTCTGCAGAGAGGACAAATGAGTGCATCTTTTAGTATTCAATATGCAGAACGAAGCAATCCACATTTAATTTTTATCTAAAGCTGAGATGAGCCTGAAGTATGCTCTAGAAATTACCATTTCAATGGAGACTCACTGAAGATGCTGGAGAGTTTGGGAGCATCAAAAAATCCATCCAACAGCCATGCTTAGGGGTCAAGTGGAAAGTACAGCTTGAAGGACGTTCAGAGAATGTGCTGCTTCTATCACAAGGGACAGCTTCACAATACACATTATCATTTGTTCAATGACAAATTGTATAGAAACTGCAAGGGATGGGGCACCAGCAGAAAACATGCAAGCTAGCAAATCAAACCCAGCCACCAGTTTAGAAAGTCAATGCTGGTTAACTTCATATTCTTCAGCTTGCATACAGCAATGTGCAATGACTGTAGAAAACCATAATGTCTATGTAATTGCCTCTTTTGGTTCACAAGAAACAAAAGTATTATTTGGAATCCTTTAAAGCGACAAGAATAACTTCTAAAATGAAACATGACTCACTGTGCTGGCAATTTACTGGTGGGATCATCAAAGATCTCTTAGAAAGGAGGTGTTACAGAAAATCTGTGTTTCTAAAAACACATGCCCAAGTAATCTTTGTTCTCCTGAACATTATTAGAATATATAAGTAACACAACAGCAGACAGTCTATACTCAATCTCTGTGATCTCAAGCAAGGTATTACACAGCATAAGACTGCCACAGTGTAGCTGGACTGACAAAATATCTTGTATTTGCTTATATTAAAAGAAAATCATTTGTGAACTCCAGCCAAAAAGAAAAGTTAACAAAATGCTTGAAGAAAACAACTGGTGATGGCTATGAAAACAGATAGGGCTGTCTATATCTATGGTAGTTTCAAGGTCACGGATAACCCAGTAACACATGTAGAACAACAGCTATTACCCAGAAGAGAGGATGTATTTGCCTCAGTAGACATCCTAAGCAGTTCCCAAGGAACATGGCAAGAACTCTTTCAAGGTTAAACAAACCAGGTCTTATTTTATGTGAAAGGACCATCTGTAACAACTATTTGGTTGTGAGTCATGGATCAGATGGGAGAGAGGATTCCTGACATGCTGGCACTTACACAACACAGTATTTGTGGAGCTAGAGATGAGGAGCACCACAAGAACTTCCAAAAGTACTTGAGAAGGCCAGGCGTGTAGTCAGGCTACACCAGCTGAGCCAGTATTGCTCTCAGATGGCTTGCAGCGGTGACCATATGCACCTTCCTAACTAGCACAGTATCAGCTAATACAACTCAGCTTAGCAGTCACCTGTGGTGAATCAAGCTTAAATCACACCAGGTTGCAGCTGGGGTCTAGGCTCAGGGTGTGTAGACAGTTACTGAGTCCTTGAGGTTCAGCTGACACATCACCAGTCCTTACACTCAGCAAGTCAGTCATCTGTCCAAGTTTGAAAGGTTGTCTGAGTGGATAGGAAATGCAAAAGCAAATGTCTGAAAAAATTTAACAGTATGTTGAATTTTCCCAGCCATTCTGCTGGGAAAAACAATTTGTATAAATCACAAGGAAAAACTGGGGCTGTGGGGGATGTGGGGAGGGTGTGTGTGGGGTGGTAATCTGAAAATAGTTTTAAGATCTTTTTGCTGTGAATTCCACAAATACATTGCTTGCTGGAAGTGGTGAGTCACCACCTCACACAGCAACCCCTGGCTGACCGGGATGGAGACAGTGCTGATCCACACGCACCCTGCACCAAGGCTGGTGAAGGAGCTGAGAAACTGGTGTCATCGGAACAGGTCCTTACTAGAGTGCCTTGATGCCTATAACTCTCACTTGTGATGCTTCCCCACATGATGTGGGTATAATAATCTCACGCTTGATGGAAGATCAGCCTGGAAGACCTATTGCCTTTGCTTCTGGATCTCGTACCTTTGAAGAAGAGAACAACGTTCAAATTGAGAGAGAAACTCTGCATTTAGTTTGGGGTGTTAGACAGCTTCGCTGCTGTCTGTCTGAGCAATGATTGACTCTAGTTATAGATCATTTAACTGCTAGTTTCAAAGCAAGTAGCATCAGTAATGCAGATTGCTTGTCATGCCTGTGACTGTAAGTGACAGGTAAGGACATGGAGGTGGAATCAGAGACAGCCTCTACATGCTATTCAGCACAGACCAAGCCCCAGCCCATTGCAAATGGTGCCACCTAAACCAAAAGGAATCCAGCATAGCTAAGGTGTTTCCCATTGGAGAAAAGGGCAGGTACTGGTGCACAAAGGGCAAAGAAAAAAAAACCAAAAAGCTGGTGTCCAAGTGCGTTCGATGAAAAGCAGCCAAGCCTGCTTTGAAGTAGGCAATGTGTGTCATCAGATGGGCTATTCCCCAAAGCCAAGGTCATATGAATACCCCAGAACTATTCAAAAGCTATTAGGGAAGAACTGTGTCAAGTAACCAGGGACAACTACACAGCTAGAAGAAGTGATTAATCAGTGTCAAGATAGTCACTATCTGTGGCAGCTACTCCATATGGACTATGTCAGGTCAGTTAGGAGCCCTACATTTTACTGAAGTCAATGTTTAATCTAAATGGTTGGAAGGATTTCACACAGATGGTGAAGGCATCCAGGCTCGCTTGCCAAGCATTCATGGAGAGGCAGTGAGTGATGGTGGAGCTCCCTTGACCCCTGGAGAGAGGCAGGCTGGCACCAAACAGCCCAGCACCTCCCTACCCTTCTGCCTCGGGTGAACCATGGTCACCCCTCGGCTGGCCACAGAGCCAGGGATTCACTGTTGCCATTGATGCGAAGGCGTTGGCAGTGCCTTGGTATGAAATGTGCTGTGCTTAGAAGGAGTATAATTGCCTTTCTGCAGCCCTGAGAAGGGTGGATTTACCACCTCAGACTGATGCTAGCTTTTGCTACTGAAACAACAATAGGAGTAATTTTCTTTTTCTTCCCCCCTCCATTACATCCTTATTATGGTATCTCATAGCCTAATTTACATATGTTTTGTATTACTGTGGCTTTGCCTTATCCTCCTTATTCCACCTCCTCTCCCCCAGGTCTCTTGATAATAATGAGTCTGCTGTAGGGCAAGGATTTATTCAGACTATCAAACACGAAAGGTGTGTAGGACATGGAGGACTGCAGATCTCAGACTTCTTAAACTGGATACAAGAAAGGTTGATCTGGGGATTCAGTGCCACCACCAAAGCATGGTTAAATACTAAGCCTCCACCGCATTGCTTAGACATTCTGGGAAAGCTTGAAACAAGAGGCAGCTCTAATGATCGTGGTTACCTGGAGAGATTACAGAACCCTGGTTTGAGGGAAAACCAGCCAGATCTTAAACATAATAGCAAAAAGCTGTGCAGCAGACCTGCTTGCTACAGACTCGGAGAGCACTGCCACAGGTGGTGACCAGTGCTAAGACTCTTGAGCCTCATGTTTATGGTTTCACTACCATGAGCTGACACTACATGACAGGAAGATGTTGCAACAACTGTGGCAGAAAGTGCAGGCACAGCTCCTGCAAACTGTGTCAAAGTTTGTGTAAACGCATTACCTAGAGGGAAAATGTAAACCGTCTCCTGGGGTTAGTTCATAGCATGCTTTATACATCAGCTTTTAAACATTAAGATTTTTATGCCATTTTACTCTACCAGGAGAAGAACATAGAATATTAATTGTCCGCATAGTTGGGAGCCCACTTCTGTTACTTACAAAGCAATAAATTCCAAAAGAGTGGTCAAGCCAGATCCAAATGCATATTTGCATGCATTTGGAACACCATAGTTTTGGAATCTGCAGAACCTGTGTGGCTATTATGTGTTATTTAGAGAATAAAGACTTATTTGTGTACAGAGTAAACCCCAAAACCAGCGTTTACCTGATAAAGAGGCATTTATTAAAACACCCCTTTTCTCCCAAGCTCGGTTCAGTTCTGTTTGCACCTGGAAGATTAGGTCATCCTCTTTCAGCCTTCAGGGGACCTTCCTCAAACTGAGCTGGACCAGGGCCTCCGTTTCTTCCACCAGTCTCCCAGGGCAAGGCAGCTTTGGGGGACCTTTGCCAGCATTTCTTTCGTTGTGCATTGCATGCACCAACCAAGACAAAACAATTTCAGCTCTAATGGAGGAGGAACCAGGCTGGCAAAAGGGAACAGGAGTGGAAGCAACATGAAGGGCATTAATGTTTTGCAGATGATGGGAGACGGGGTGTTTCTGGAGACAGGGCTGAGGTAGTAGAAGAGAAGTTAGCCAGGAAAAGGAGTGACATGAATAGCCAGGAAGTGCCCTGAAAGCCTGACCACAGCAAAGGGGAGGGAAGAAGGAACTGGGAGGGAAAGCAGAAGCTTAATCTCCTGTGGAAAAAATTAGCAGTTATAATGGGTACTGTACTAACGCTCCCACACCCCAAATGGTGCTGCTGTATGACACATGCAGCCTGGTGCAAGTTAAGCCAACACCACTGTTAGAGTTTGCCCTCTGATAGCTATGCAGGAGGAACCTGCTTCCCAATGAGCATCTTGCTGAAGAGGCTGCAGCAAAGTGGTCGCACCAACATACCAATCAGCTTGTAGGTTCATCACTGTAGGTTCTTTCTGCTGGTAGAGGCAGCATTTTGGTGAGGCTGCAAGAGAGGTGAACCCATGATGATAACAGGCCAGGAAGAAAGTAGCAACAAGAGAAGTAAAGAAGGGGAAATATGATATAGCTGCAAGGAAGCAGTAAAGGATGAGAAGATGTGGTCCCAGACGTGGAATGGGGACATGAACCAGCCACGGATAAGTGGGGATTTAAGGCTTCTTAAGTGGGTGTTCTTAAATGCAGAAGATCTTCAGCACACAAAGTAGACTTGGTAGGTTGGCTCCATGCTTAGAACAAGCTGGAAGAGACATGGAAACCTCCAGACAGCATGCTGAGGAAAAAAAAACAAAAGATGAGGGGATTACATGGGATCATAAAGCCATGAGAAGGTCTCAGAGGAAGTACTAAGGTAATTTTCACCTGTTCTGACCTCCTCCTACAAGACCGTGCCAACTTCATGAAACCAGAAGTGCATATAGTCAAACAGAACAATAAAAGAAATGTTTCTTGTTTCCTGCAGACATTAATGATTCCCAGCAACTAGCAAGTCATTGAGATCTCTGAGTGTTCAACCTGGCTTTTTTCCAAAGTGATGGCTATGACTCTCTCTCACACCAGTCTGCTTAGGAAGGAGTTTGAAATCCCATGGCAGGTATTGCACCCTCACTCCCTCCCTTTCTCAGGGGCTGAGAACCAGCTTAATCTCAGTTTAGTGCTTTTCACAAATAACTGATGAGCCCAGGATGGCTGTTTACAAAACAGGAGGGGATTACTCAAGGCAAAAGGGTTGTGCAACACTCCACTCCCCACCACAGCAGTCAGCGGTGGAAACCAGAGGGCAGTGGAGGAAAGGGCAAGTGCTCTGAATCTCAGGGATTCATCTCCCTCCTCACATGTGACAGGACATACTGTGACCTGCTGACATGACCTGCTCAGAACAACATGGAACAAGGGCAAAACCCAACTGGGATCATCAGTGATGTCTGGAGAAGACAGCAAGGAGCAGTTCTGCGCCTGGAAGGAAGGACTGGCTGTGTCAGCAATCACCCCCCACTCAATCATTATCAGCAGTCAGTTCCTCTCAGCAGTGATATTGTGCTGAAAGACCTGCAGGGGCAAGAGAGGCAGAGATTATTCTTTACAGTGCCTCTCATCCTGTCCAAAATACACCAGATCCTGCCCAATCCAACTTTGCATGCAGCTCCTTGCAAGACTTCCGCTGCACAGGACCCTCATCGCCAAACTAGGACAGATGAAAGGCACCCTGAAGGTGCCAGCATCTGCGCCCAAGCTGTTCTCTGAGAACAAAGCATGTTCCAACACATTCCCCTGGCATGTGCCAGCAGGAATTTCCGTGGGTAACACCAGCAATAGCTACCAGACCTCTCAGCTGCTTGACTCCCAGCTTTGTCTAGTAGGTTCCCCGATGGAGAACACCTTAGTTTGAAGGGGAGGCATTTTCTACCTCTGTTTTCTGTGAGTGACCCATATTGTAATAGTGTATTGGTGTAGTGTTGTCATGTTGCCAGAGTAACCGAAGCCTGCAATATTGACCTCTCAGCACATATGGAGGGCTAAGCTCAAAGCGATCGTTCCCATGGTGCCATATATCTCTGGGAAGGGAAAAGACAGAACATCTGTTTAGGATTTCAAACTCATACTTTTACAATACTGACACCAGCAACACCTTTGCAGCTGGGACCAGTAGTTTCTTCCACACTCAAAATAGCAAAAAAAAAAGTAAATAAAATATGACAGGTGCATGGACAGCACTCCCAAATGTCAAACAAAGAGCCTCTTATGAAAAGGTGCTGCAGAAGATGAGGGATCATGAACACACAAACTCTGGGTTGATAGGACATAAAGCTCCATAGAAATCAAAAAGCTTTGGATGGAAGAAATCAGCATACTTTTTAACAAATCCACATCCATGACAAAGCCTATATGAGGTCTTTGCCTTTCTGCCTTTTCCATGTGCCACTTTATGTGTATTCCCTGCTAGCAGCCCTCGTGCGATACCTCACTTTTAATCCACGCATTAAATTCCTGTCCCTGGCCTGTGTGCTACAAAACTGCCTTTTGCTCACGTAAAGCTAACATGACCGTGTACAAAATCAAATGCTGCCTTAAAAGCTGTGTGACAGAGCAGCACGGCCACCATGCTCGCAGGCAGCTGGATATGCTCTCTAGTCCCCGAAGCCTAACTGAGGACTTCGCACTCCTCGCCTGGATTGGCCCACTTTGCACTTTCCAAACATTTTAGCAGGGAAATGTACTTTTTTTTACAGCATTGCTTCATCAGTCAGGCACTTGGCATGTACTCTCGGCCCCAGCCAAGAGTCAATGCATGACCTTGGACAAGGTTATTTTACCACACCAGGCCTTCAAGCTTCTCCTGCATTTGTTGCAGATTATAAACATTCTAGTAGTGCCTGGCAGGCTTAAAGTTAATTAAAGATTGCACAGCACCATCACAAAGATGGTCAGGACCAAAGACAAAGTATCATTAGATTCATTAATGAAATAATCCTCTACCGTGCAGTGAAGGGGAAATCTGTGCTCCAGAAGCAGCGGGCATAACAGCCAGCCTCAGGCCAGAGATCTGTGAGAATGGAGTGTTTCAAGGAATGCCAACCAAGATTCCTCCCATTTTACGCCAGCTAATTATCAGTAATGGTGTTCAGACAGAGAAAGCACAGGAACAAGTATGAAAGGGCTTATACAGCACAGCTGCTCGTCACTAGAGAACCAGGTTTTCTGAGGTCTAGACTATGGACAGAAATATAACTCTAAAAAGGGGTTTGAATGCAAAATGGCAAGTGGTGATGGGACAGGCTGGAATGAGAATAACACTGCAGTGCTGTGAGAGGTGGGGAAAAGTCTTCCTTTTCTGGGTAGGAACAGGGCTGCAAACCTGAAGTACCATACAATAGGAAAAGACTGCATTTACTAAGGGAAGGGACTAGTTAATCTAATGAAAAAGTTTTGCTTCCACTTGCATGACACTGAAACAGTAAGGGGTAAGGGAAGACACAGAACACTGATGCCCATCTCTCTGCTCTCCAGTATGGTATCATACCCTAGATGTTGTGCTCACCTGCAGCAGTTTGTACGTCTGTATGTCATAGGTGACATATGTTTTGAGAATATGCAGCTGAGAGACATTCCCATTCCACTCCCGGGTGGTTAGTGCCCAAACCCCGCCTCCATCTGTAGGAGAAAGGCAGAGAGGTACTGAAGGCATGTCCATGCACACCAGCAAGTGCTGTGATAAAGATCCCCGAGTTGGCTGTGGTCTGCTGCTCTGGGTGGGTGCTCAGAAGGACTCAGGACAGTTCGGAGGAACAAAGGATCTCCTGATCTTTTACACTCACTCCCATACACCTTTCTCCAATGTGGCTGAGACTGGGGTCTTTGTAGTTAGTGAAAAATAAAGTCTCCAGCATGTTATGCAGCTCATTAAATATTTGAAAGACACATGATTATTAGAGCCATTGAGTATGTCACTACAAATAACCTGGTTTCAATCTTCTCTCATTAAAGACATCTCATTTTATTCCTTGTTTTCATCAATACTTCCCTAAGCCAGGGGAAATCCAGGGGCTTGAATGGGACAAACATCATCAGTGCACTGTTGTCATCGTTTTCCAGAGGGTTGGGCAGAGCTGATTCAGGGAAGAAGATTCAGATGCTGGTTCTCTAACCCACGTCTTCCGTGTGCTCTTTTACTGGAGCATCAACTAATCTGAGAATCAAACCCAGAATTTGTCCAATTTAAGTGCCACTTGTTCCCAAGCATGGAGGCAGCTGTGTGCTGCCAGATGCATGGCTGGCCGCATGAACTCACCTGAGGGCACTGACACACGTCACAGCCCGGCCCGGCCCAGCAGCCTCGTTCCATGGCATGGGGCACCCCACACAGACGCACAAATAGTTCCTCCCTTGTAATAAAAAGGCAGAAAGCAGACAACCACTATTTTGCAGAAAGGAAAGTAAAGCACAGAGAGATTAAATTACTTTCTCAAGTCAGAGCAAAGACGCATGTAGTCCTGTAACGCTGGGGTTGCCTGCCACTCCGCCGAGCTGGAGGTGGCTATCCAGCTCCCAGGTTCATCATCTGTGAATGAGTGGTACAAATTCTGGCTCGTGCAGTGCCTGTGCTTGGCCATGAACTGCAAGAAAGTTATTTGATTACCTGAGCTGATGGATCCTAGATGTCATGTTTGCCAGGCAAGAAAGTCACATGCACATTGTCATTCCTCAGCCTCTGCTTAATTGTTAAGGCTTTAGTAAGGATTCAGTACCTTGTGACAACGTGGTGAGAGTCAATCATTTTCTGAAAGTGTTGGCCATGGATGGAGTAGCCATTGCAAACCACAAGGCACCTTTGGCACCGTAAGCTGGCAAAAGAATAGATTGCAAAAGATGAAGTCCTCCTCTGACAAGTGTCTCCGCCAGGTTAGATCAGCATCTGCTGAGGGCCTTTTCGATATTCCCAGGTAACTCCTGGGATGGCATCAGAGGAGCAAAGCCCTGACTTGTAGGACTCTGGCTTTATTCTAGCCAGATGGGTCTTATCTTAGTGACCATAAGGCAATACAGTGCTATCAACATACTACGAAAATTGCAAGATATCTCTTGTTAGCCAGAGGACACGAGACACTAAAGAAATGGGAAGTCGTGTGGATAGCCAGCAGACCAGTAACTAGCAGAGTGAACCTCTGCTTGAGGCGTGCAGTGTATTGTGGAGAAGAAGAATGAGAGACCACAGAATAATTCCTTTAATGAATTAGAGAAAAGAAGAAGGGGCCAAATGAAAGTGTTCGCCAACAGCTGCCACAGCCTACTTCACTTTCTGCTCTCCCTGAACGTGGGCAGGCAGAACTGAGGGAGGCACCCCACTTCCCAAGCCCTGGGCTGTCACACTTGTGATGGAGTTAGAGAAAGAGAAAATAGATGGGAGGGGGCAATACTGAGAACAGAGATCAGGGTATGACAGAGTTAAAGGGAGGGAGCTGGAATCTAGCAGCTTAAGTTCATCAGTATGAGAGCTGCTTGAAAGAGCATGCTTAAAAGGGAGAGAAAGAGAAACCTACTGAGAGGAGATGAACGGTGTCAAGAGTGAGAGGCAGAGAGGGCTGTGAAGTTGAGCACTAAGAGAGAGAACTTTGAGTAGCTGCAGAAACCAAGGCTCTCAACCCAACTATCACTTCTCTCACATGCCTGCTCCCCCAACACCCATCACCAGCCCAGCCTTTGTACCGGGCAAAGGATCTAGGCAGCTCCTGCTGTGGAAGAAGCTGCAACGTGGTAAAAACAGAGAGAACTGGAAGACAAGAAGTTGAAGAGTCATCTTCAGGGAAGAAACGTGGCCCCACGACTGCCAACAGGCCAACTCTCCTTTTTCTTCTGCTCTAAAGAGATAGTTTTCATTTCATAAAGTGCCAGGACACTTTACATGGGAGAACCTGCTCAAGCACTATTCTTGTCACATCCTTCTCCCAACCCTGTCCAAACTGAAGCATTTTTCCACATAAAAGGTATGCACTTTATGACCAGCGCTACCAGCAATCAAAGCTGCTCTGTAATACCTCACACAGAAAAAGGCAAAAGGCACTGACCCACAGAGTATCTTTTCTCCATTACCATTTAGTAACTTCCACAACGGCTCGTCCTTCGACCACAGGAGCATTGCTGTCAGCCTTCCCCTTTCCATCCTTCCTGGCACAGCTAGAGCCTGGAGTTAAAGCGCTTCCCCCTCCTCCCTCACCACCATCATGAACTATGACCATTTCTCAAAAGCATGCCATCGAGTCAGCCCAGAATCCCCCTGGTGCCCAGCTGTATTTCCATCTCTTCTGCAGCACTCACAGCTCCCCCATAAGGGGGAGGCTCTCCAGCTGTGCAGTGTCCATCCAAGACACGACAATGCATTGCAATACGTGAGCTCTGCAGCCCAAAAGGCTGTTTATGGAACCGCAGAACTTTTTCAAGCTCTCTTCTAAAAGGTCTGGCCATGAGCGTGTATAAGGATTTGCTGATCAGGGAAGGGTTCCAGTGAGATTCAAACTTACCAAGAGATTCAAAGAGCCAGTGGTTCAGGGATGAGAGGAGCAGTCATAGCAGTATCAGACACATGGACTACGGCAGCTGAAGCAGGCTGCATAATGAAGAGCTTTGGAAAGCTGCAGAGCTATCCTGAAGTACTTCCCAGAAATGACCCCCATCTTTTAAATACAGTCCTTAGTGCTGTTTCTAATCCACCTTATGAGCTGCTGTGACAGCAAAACCTCATCTCTCTCTGGTTCTCTCTCCCCAGTTCCTCTCCCTTTTCCGTCATTCCTTTTTCTGTACACATCTGGGCAACACTTATTCATCCTGTCATTGTTTATCCACAAAAGGATGGATGAGCAGAATTCCAGTTCCATCCCCAATTTCACTTATTCATTCACTTCATGGCAAAGCTCATGACACCCATGGCAAAACCTCACTGCACGCTGATCACTTAAACAGTGCAACATTTCCCTTTTGATTGTCCTTCAGAGGACATTTTACACACACATTTGTATCCAACATTCTGGTGGCCTGTTGACTCACTTTCATTCATGTCTAGATGCCGTTGTGCAACAATTAACGGAACTTATCTCTGTTCACCTTCTTGCATATCTGCACATAAACCCCAGGCTGCCAGACTCCACCCATCAGCAGCCACTGAGACACTGATTCATCTCTCAACAAAATTCCCCAAACAATGAGACATGGCTAACAAACCTTCCAATAAAAGGCTTTCTCCACACAAAGCATCTCTGGCAAGCACCAACACACCTCTTGTGGAAGAAACAAGGTTCATTTCCTACTAGCCCTTCCTAAAGGCTCTCAGACTGTGGCCGGAGGATCAGTGATATTTCAGGAGGTCTCTTAAAGAAGTCTACAAATTGAGCTCCTGACAATGTCTGCCCTGCCCTTAAGTCACTACCAGGCAGAACAGAGTCCTCCAAGTCTCCAAGGATGCACACCTTACTGGGGATCCGATTCTCATCCAGGTTTTATCCGGGGAGGGTGGTTGCCTATTCTTTCCACAATAATGAATTGTCCCCCACCACTAGCCCAGAACACAGTAGCACTGAGGTCAGAAAAGGGAAGAAGAAAAGGTAAGTTACTCGATGTGACTTTCATGTGAATTCATCGGAGTGGCACAGGCTCTGCACACACAGACCTGGGAAGGCAATGCAGACGGTGACAGAGGCGGAGCTGCTGCACGGCCCCAGCACTACAGCTACCACCACCCCACAGGACCTCTCCCCCCTGACATCTTCCCAGCATCTTCCCAGCCCCTGCAGCCATCAGACCTGCAGAACAGCAGACCCTGTTTCAGCGTTTGGAGCCTCCAAGTGGCTATATTTGAGTTAGCCCCTTACGAGACAAAACTAAACCGGGCCTTCTGGTGATGAACCCTAGTAAACGCAGCATCCTTTTCCCCAGCAGCTAAGGACACTTGCTTACAAGATCAAGCCTTACAGCGCTCCAGAAATTGCTCACATTGATCTGCAAAATGTCAGGGCAACAGTGCAGAGAGGGGAAGGGACTGACCATGGCACTGTCTCAGCCAGACAAGCCCTTGGCCCCTTGGCATGCTCCCCTTGGGGCTGGCCTGACCCCAAAGCCTGGCTTCCCTTCCCTGTACCCACAGCCCTCCTGGCTGTGCCCACTGCTGGGGTAAGCGGTGGAGTCCCAAATTGACAGTGTGGGCTCCCTCACTCCTTTTCCTCCATAGCTGTCAGCTCCTTGGGATGTCACAGGGGACAGGGAACTGTAAGGGCCTTCAAACAGCCCTTGTTGCACAAGGTGATCCGTTATCCCACAGACAGGCGGTAGGATGCAGCTGCAACCCACACCACAGTGCTTGGGAACATGTCCAGAGGACAAAAGCCTTTGCTGAGGACAGCAAAGACTGGCAGCAGTAAGAAGAACTCTACACACAGGAGAAATCCTCCAGTCCTGACCAGGGCTGCTTTCCAGGCTGAAATGAAGAGGTTCAAGCCAGACAAAAGATTAGACAAAAGATTAGCCAAAAGCAGTTCAGTAACACAGACGATAGCTGTCCGAGCAGCTCTTCACCTTGAGCAAGGCACTGTGCTGATTCAGAGCATGAGCTCAGCTCACCCCCAGTGCCCTGCTCTACATGGGTGCATCTGGGTCTGCAGATGCAGAAGGGACAAAGTCCTCCATCATTTGCACCCATCTAACGAAAATGACAGCTGTCACATCTTGGTCATTCAGCAGCAGTGGTTTTTTTCTGTGACAAACAACCAGCCTTTCAACGATGGTATGAAACTAGAATTGGGTTTCTTTCTCTTGGAGGGAGGTCACAAGCTGTTACATACACTCGTACAGCCACTGTACCAGTGGATCTTTCCTGGACCTCTTACACACACCACACAGAGTCTTTCATCAGCCGATTGCTTCTGGGCTGCTACACACATACACACAACACAGGTAAACACCCACCTCTGGACCTTAATCCTGCAAAGATCGCAGCAGCATTTATCAGAGGGTGACTGCTAGACCTCCCACGCACACAGAGGAATTTAATTTGTGTATCACAGAAGCACATTAACCCTGCTCTATCCTCCCACAGCCCTGTGCACACATATCACACAGGATGCAGGCCTTGCACGGGTGTTTGCAAATATTAACACTTCTGAAAGAAGTCATTCCTCCTTTGCCCTTGCTGCAGAAGCAGCATACGGAGTGGGCATAAGGGAGAATTCACTTTACAATTGTGCAAAACAACAAAAATATTTTTACACTTTGGGAAAAAAGCCACCTTTTAGATGCTTTTTCTACTCACCAAACACATACAAGATGACTTGAATTTCTAAAAATACACCCAAAACAGGCACAGTTCAAGCCTCTCTGGAAAAGCCCAGCTTTGCCACTGACAAACACAAATGCAAAGCCTGTGCACAGAAGAGGTGCGGGTGGCAGGGCCGTTTTCAGGAGGGGCCTCAGCATTTGGAAAGTCCAACTGCTGGAGCAATCCCCATGACTAGGGCCTGTGCTCCCATTGCCGATGCCCATGTGTTGGGAACACGTGGGAGTCGTCCCCATCTCAGACTGTGGGGGACACCTAAGGCTGCATGTGTCTGATTTATGGAAACACGTCTCTTCCCTCCCCTCTTCTGTCACTTCCCAATTTGGGGGTCTCTCCAGTGAAGACATCAGTGGCCAGGAGGCTCCCCTCCCTCTGTAGATCCCCAGCCCAGCAAGGGCCTAGGGCAGTGAGTGCTGGCTGGGAGATATCAGGGCTCAGCACGCTCTGAGGTTTTCTTACCTACGCAGAGCCAGATCACCAGCTTTTTCCACTGGAAGAAGGCAAAGAAGAGCATCCCTGCCACAGGTCTGGCGTCCATGCTGTCTCCATGCACAACCTGCAAAACAGTGGAGACCACACCAGTCAAAAACAGGGCTGATAAGCTTTCACCTGGCTGTTTTGCAGAGAGGCAGGCTGGGTGCCCATCCTGCAAGCCCACCCCAATACTGTGCTTCCATCCCTACAACATTGGTCCACCCATGCTCTGTCTGCTGACTCATAAGAACCCCATGCACGGAGAAGAGCGGCTGTGTAGGGTCAAGACCTACTCTCATTGTTTTGCTGGATTCTCTGGCCAGTTGAGGCAGTAAATAAGCACTCAAACTCCCTGCCAGCATAGGCAGGTCCCACCCATACCCTGAGCCCCAGAAGCAGACTCTGAACTAGAAACAATGATCAGGATCAATGTGGCTTATCCCACGCCCTGCACAGGACCCATGGTCACAGCTAGCATATCCAGCAAGCACTGGAGGCACCTAACCACTTTCCCAGGGAGGTTTCCTTCTCACAGCCCTACAATTTGTTCCTCCAACAAGGGAATAGAGCCCACAACATGCTGCTTTGACTGCCAAGCAATAAAGTCCTGTGATCAATCCTCGTAAGCCATAGAGTTCGTAGTGTTTAGGTGTCTGAATTTGACTGACAGCCTTAATTATATAGGGACAGCATCACAGCTCAAAGAGACAATTGCTGGTTCAGGCTGGTGAAAAACAAGAATGATATGCTCCTGTCTTAGCGTGATGGTGCAGAAAGTGAGAGCTTAGCTTACCCATCTGATGGTGATCATCTAATTATCCTCAATGAGCTAGATACAAATCCCAGCTCAGCAGAGGGAAGTGCTTTGTGGTGCTCTCAGCCCACCCTTTTCCCCCCTATAGCCTGGTCTGGAAAAAGACCTTTGCAAGGCTAATTAATCTATCCAACCAGATCCTTCTTGGATCCTTCTTGGACCCAGATGGAGCACCACTGCCCTCTGAAACCCAGGGCTGGATTTCAGAGCAGCAGTTTTGTACTTGCAGCTTCTCATCCCTCTCATCTGCCCCTGGAGTCAGTGTCATCTGGGCACATTTAAGAGTTACTTGCTGTTTCTTGCTGCTGTGCTTTTCCCAGGGGTGAGCCTAGGCCAAGGGAGGGAGAGCAGGTACAATGAGTCCCATAATCAAATACAGCAACCACAGGGGATTAATTTAACATTTGGGTGAAGGAAAGAGGCAGGGCCAGGGTAGGTAGGAGATCCTGTTTCCTTCTCATTCTCGAGACACAATCATCTGAAATGAAGCCATTGCATCTGTCCTGTACACAGCCTGGACCAGAGCTGTAGGAGGTGAAGGTCAAGCAGTTTGATAACAGGTATCTTGTTGCTCAACAGAAACGCAACTGGGTTTCTTCACGCAGTCAGGGCTTTCACTGGCACCTCTCTCCTTGCCTTGAGCAAAATAGTCCCGAAAGCCTGGGTGGGTATATGCACTCGTTCATGCAAAAAGCATCCTGGCTGCCAAAGGGCTCCATTTGCCCATTTCTACTTCTCTCAAGCCTTTTAGGATTCTTTTCACAGAGGATTTTTCTTTTTCTCTGTGATATTTTTTTTAATTAAAGTATTTTTCTCCACAGCAGGAAATATAAACTGTGCAGCAGACAAGCTTGATATATATTTTAAAAGAGAAAAAATGATTTAGCAAAGCTATTATAATCAGGTATGCGGAGAAGCAATCACTAACCCTGTTCCTAGAAGCCAGAAGAACCAAAGAAAAAAGGGAAAAGAGGGATGCTACTTCTTGAAAAAATAGAAAAAAAGTGATGAACAAGTTTTTAATTTGTCAGAATTTTTTAAAAAAACCCCACAACATTCTGTACCGAAAGGAGGAGCTTTTTCCCTAAAAAACTCCAAGAGCTGGCAAGTAGGTGAACTCTTCAGAAAAGCTGCTGCTTGATATTATCACAGAAGAAGGGCTGGCTGCTAAGCACTGGTGAAAACCTTGCTTTGTCTAAGTTTCACTGGGAGCTGAGTGCTGCTGAAGGTCTGGGTTGCGTGTGCTGACTCTAACCTGGGTTTGGAAATCAGCCCTTAGTGCCTGTGCCATACACTGTTCTTGACTGCACAGGCAATCTGAAGGGGAAGGGGCCAATTTACTTACTCTGTGCCTCAGTTTCCCCACTTACAAAACGGAAATTATCACAGTTTAGGCTACAAAACTAAAATCGTTGGCATAGAGCAGCTACAGCGAGTCACTGCAGCAGACCAAGAATAACACAAAAATACCTAAAGAGATGAGGCATTCTCCTTCCTTCAGAGAGCAATTGATTAGTTGAGCTATACTGCGATTTTTGTCCATCAGAGATTGCAAACTTGAAAGAAAAAAGGCCTAGAAAATGAAAGTGCATTCTTGCTGATTCTCTTTCCCTCTTCCTGCACCACTCCCAGCCTCTGCCTCCCCTGCTCCAGAAAAAATTAAAAATCAGCTTCTCTAAATATTGTTTCTCTCACATCAGCCCAGCAGGAGAGGCAGAAATCAAATTATAACCACTGAAATAACCATCCGTGCTTAGTGCCAGGAGGGTGGGTGGAGACACTGGAACATTTTGTTTTAGGTTTCCAAAAAAAAAATAATATCTATATTAAAATAAACATGTGCAAAAGAAGAAACAGAAAGAAAATCAATCAGCTGCATTTACAACAGGGTAATATCAAGCAAACAGTGCTCTATCCAGAGACGGACAAGAGCTGCAGGAACCAGATCCCCTCTGTCCTTCTCTCCTGGAAGAATTTTTTTTCCCCCTCCTCTCCTCATTCTGTGCTTTCTCTCCTTGTTGCTTATGGAAAAGTCCTAGAGAGAACTTTTTCCTAAGGGGACGACAGGCAGAGGAAAAGCAGAGCCATCTACCTTGTGTCCACCAGATAATTCAAGACAACCTCTGTGAAGGGGATCACACTGTTTTCGATACCTGCAGGATCTGGCAATAATTTGAGCAGAACTTGCTGGGTTTATACCTCTTCAATTCTTTGTAGATAAGAACAGATAAATACCAGGATTGTCACATCCAGATGATTTTACCGTTTCTGTCCTGCAGGGATTATCTCAGGAAAAAGCATGTGCTATATAGAAATGCTGTTGCAGCCTTTCTGTTTGTCTCTACGTCTCTCCCTGGTTTTTGGTTAGAGGATCAGTAACTTCAGGAACCAGCAATCTAACAAATTTGCTCATTCTCTTCCAAATCCCAGCTGCCAGCCTGCAGGATGTTATCATGCAAGACCTGCACCAGGGCCTGATTCTGACCGGTGTGTATTTGAAGACCATCCTTCTGCCTGTGTAAGCTTAGCAGGTGAAGCCAGCGGCAACAGGGTCTGAGCGAGCCCAGGGCATGGGCAGCTTTCCTCAGTGCACCCAGGCAGGTGCATTTGGGGCACACTGGTTTACAGGTGCTGCTGCCCAAATTAGTCCTAGACCCACCTGTGTTGCTGCCTGGCTAAGCACAGCTGGTCTCTTTGGGGAAGGTTTGTTTGGGCTTATGCAGAGAGGGAAATGGTCTGAGGCATGCCAAGACCAGGGACCCCCTGCCACGGACAGCTGTGAGGAACCGCTGCACAAAGCATCCACCGTGCATTTGGGAAGATGCCAGCTCATGAACACATGTTCAGGCTCATCTTGCAGCACTTGTGTCTCCTCTGGTCCCAAGGATATGGGAAGACCCTGCAGTAGCAGCCAACAGCTCAAACTCAAGGCTTTGCCCTGGTTCGGGACAGCAGAGCCGGCCCCAAACCTCCCTCCACACCTTGTCCCTGGAAAGACACGGCACCTTTAGCAGCTTCGCCTCCTCAGAGGGGTTAAAAATCCAGTTGAGTTGCAGAGGAGGCTGAGGCGGTTTTGCGCTCCTGCAGTGCCATCATGTGCTTTAGGTACGCACTGCAGACATGCTCCCGGCTGACAAAACTTGCAGGGGCCAAGGAGGCAGAGGCACTGGCAAGCAAAACCTGGGTGTCCCTGGGTGTCCCTGGAGGTGGCATGTCCCAGCTCCCAGCACCCAGGAGCCACTGGCCACCACTGCCGCACGCACACCGAGAGGCAGTCACAGGGCAGCCCTGTGCCATGATGCTCTCTGGGCAACCAAATGTTTCAGCAGTCTTGACATCCTTCAGCACAGGGCTGAAATCAGCCCCATATCCTGCAGGGCTGTTGAAGGCTGCAGAGATCTCAGAGGGGAATAGCAAAAGATCCCCCAGCAAAGGAGCCATGGAGTGGAAAATGGGGATTTTTGCCCTCTGTTTCGCCTGGAAAATTCCCTGTGCTGGAGATTTCCCAGCAGGCCCTTCTTGCTGCTTAATAAACCCTGCTCCAGACATGGCAGGTCCTCAGCTCCTGTCAGCAGGCACTGTAGCATGTTGTTAAGTGAATCCATGGGAGAGAGTGCTCATTAACAACGCCAGCAAACGGCGTCACGGCGCCTCGACGGGACCTATGGTGACAGATGCAAAATGCCCCAATCAGTGATGGCAGCAGTGACTGGCAAGTGCAACATGGTCTCCTGCCACTTCGGTGGACCTGGGAAGGGGTGTCCATTAGCAGACCTGGGGATGGAGAAGCCCTCACCGTGCATAGCGTGAGGAGAGCAGGGCACATGGCTGGCAGCACTCAGGACACTGGTGTCACTGAGTTCCTTTTGCTTGCTGCTATCTGGCTCCCTGGTGGGAAAAGGCACCTTGGGATGCTGCAGCCATGTCTCTTGGGAGCCAGACCTGCTTGCATTTCCTCTGTGGTCAGTGTGGAGGGCTCTCACTGTCATCGCATGGCCTGTTGCCTCTTCCCATTCCCCTAGTCCCCTCCAAGGCATGACTCAAAACGAAACTGTCCTTCAGTCCTCATGTTTTCTCCCATTGCTCTGACACTAGCTTTCTAGCCCAAAGCTTTGGCAATTCATCCTGCCCTCTGCAGGTCTGGCCTTTCTTCCCCCTGAGCCTCTGACAAGCAGCAAGATATGCAAGCAAGCCCTGGAGCCTACCAAAGCCCTAGCCTATTCTGCAAGGAAAAATTAGCTATTGCAAGGGAAAAATGAATTATTGCAAGGGAAAAATGAGCTAATGCAAGAAAACCCCAACCATTCAGGGCAGAAGCCCTGCAGGGCAGGTAGAAGAAGATGGATCCACATGCACTGTCAGGCTCAGGGAGAGATGAGGGCTCTCACAGCCCTGGGGTATGCACATGCTTTCCCTCGTCTCCCCAGCTTGTGGTCCAGCCTGACACAAGCAGAGGGGAAGATGTGCATGTCATGAGATCCCAGCCTCCCCTCCAGTGACCCCTGTTCTGGAGCTGAAGCCCAAAGCCCTCGCAGCTCTCCCCGACTGCCTGCCTGTACCACGTCCTGGGGCAGAGACTGTCCCACTGAGCACTAAGCCCCTGGGAGGGCAGAGCAGGAGGAAATGGCTGGAGAGCAGTGAGAGGGAAAGCCTTTCAGGGCTGCTTCTGCTTGTGCCTCGCAAAGGAGGCTGCAGCCGGGTCCGGCCCTGCATGCTCGGGGCCAAAAAGCAGATGCTGTGAGGACAAAGCTGTGAGGACAAACACAGTGGCAGCACGGGGCACTCCTGGCTTCACTGCCCTTGTTTCTGGCTCTTGCCCTCACCAAGAAAATAAAACCAAAACAAAGTAAAAAATATTAAAAAGCACCAAGAGGGGAGGAAAGTGTAGCGGTCTGATGGCAGCTGGGGTGCACAACACAGGGCACTCTGCCAGCTAGCTGTACCAGGGCTCTGGGTTGTGAAACCAACTGCTAAAATAGCCATGGCCTGAAATAGCTTTTCTGGGGTGAAAAGGAGGAAAATAAGGCCTGGTGTTAGGTGAGGGCAGGCAGGAGCACAAGGGCTGCTCGCAGTCTGCAGGGGCTCCTCCTCCAGGCCCCTGTTTTTTCCTGCCAGCCGGGGCAGCCGTGCGGAAGGGGACCCCTGCCAGAACACAGTCCTGCCCTGTCCCCACAGCGCGGAGGGCTGCCCTGCGCTGCCTGCGGCTGCCTGCCTTCGCCATCCCCGCAGGAGGTGGCCCCAGGGGCTGCCCCCAGGAAGGGGGTGGCATTTGAGCCCCATGCGCTGCAGGCCGGCCTGCAGCAGCTTTAACGCTTCAGCGCTAGAAGGGGGCCCTGTCCTTCCTCGCCACCCAGCTCGTGTCCAGGTGGCCTTACTCACAGTGGCCTTCGTGTCCCCAGAGTGGCAGCCCTGGCCTGTCACAGCCATGAGGCACCGAGCGCCCAGCAGCCCCTCAAGCCCGGCAGCCATTTTTAGCCCTGTGCAGGCCCGTCCCCATTTCCCTGCCCTCATCGGGCACTGCAGACCCTGCAGAGACATGGCCACGGGGGGACAAGCCGGGGCCACCACCATGGTTTGAATCGCAGCCCTGCCCCGGCTGCCAGCCATCCTCACCCCGAGCTGGCAGCACGTACATCCGCCATGGGCCCCCCTCAGCACCCCCTGGGCTGGGGGATGAAAGCCCCGGAGCGGATGAAAGCCACAGAGGCAGGTGGCTGGGGGGATTTGTTTTTCTGAGAAGCTGCTTTCTCTGGCTGCCTCCCTGCCGCAGGGGGGGGGTCCCTGGAAAGGGGTGGCTCACCGCCCCACCACAACGCCCAGTGGAGAAGAGGAGGGGTGAGGTGGGATGGGGGGACCATGTTCCCATGGAGAAACTCAGCCAAAAACCTTCCTCTATCAAAGATTTTTTTGCATCAATTTTGACTTTTTAAATAACTAATAAGGAACCAAACTGTTTAGGCTGAAAGTGTTATAATTGGCTTTGGCGATGCTCCCACCTCAGTGCCCACATTGGGCACATTTCTTGTTCCCTCTCACACTACAGCTCTCTAGCTGCACTGCTTTCACTGCAATAGGTGGCTTTGGCTGGCCATGTTCACTTATTACTTTTTAATGAAAAAAAGATATTTGGGAGAAAGTAGGTTCTTTGCAATCAAATAATAAAATAAAGGATCTGCCCCAACCAGATTCTAACAAAAATTTCTACTCAGAGGAAATTTATGCCAGCGTAAATAGATGCAAAAAGTTATTAGAGTGGAATCATAATACTTCACATTCATTTTATAGTGGTCTAAATGACAGCAAAAACATAAGCAAAATTAGTTGTGTTGATACATTTTCATTTCTTTCCTCTTTGCATGTCCTTACCTTTCCTAGCCTGCTCCATCTGGAGGAAGGTTTCCAGCCAGGCATGCCTGGCAAGGCATCAAGGGCAGAGGGGTGCCCTCAGATCAGTGTCCAGGGCTGATTTTGGGTAATAAGGGAGAAAGAAAAGCAGGATCTATTTAACCTCATGCTCTTTTTTAAGGCTTTATAGTAAAGGACTGTGGTAGAGAGGACTCTGACACTGTCCATCCCATGAACACCCTTAATGCATGCCTTCTATCACTGCAAGACAAAAACTTCCTACTGCCAACTATTCTCTCAGTCCCTCCTCTACTTGAGCATATGTTTAATTTGAAATCACGTTGAAAACGGTAGGATGCAAGTGGTTTTGCTTAGATGGTCTCCTGATGTGGGTGTCTAGATACCGATCAGCCCTATCCCTTTTCCTTCCCCCACTGAGTCACACTTCCCAATTTTTTTGCTGGTGGTGGTGTCTATTTTAATAGATATGAAGGAGATGCCTCTTCAGACTTACTATGCTGCAATCAGCAACCATCTAGTTAGGAGCTGCTGGATTGCTGCTTTCTAATTACCCCTTGAAGACCCAAAAAACCTGCAGCTGGCGGCACAGTGGAAACAGGCTGGTTTTCAGGTTCTCCCTGACATCTCTCGAAAGCAGGTTAAGCCCTTCCTGTACAAGTGGGAGCTTTTGTTTCACATATTTACACAAGACGTCTGCAGGAGGGCTAAAACAAATCACCAGAGCATCCAGAGCTTGATATATCCTGGTATATATACCAGAGCCAGATATATCCTGGTAAATTGAGCTAAGATGCTGCAATCCCCTCAATATCTGCTGGACACCGCCATCCCATCACAACCAGCAGCTCCCACCGTGGACGTCTGCTGGAGCCCTCGCTCCACACACACTGCTAGGAGAGGCAGAGGAGGAAGCACGAAGGCACTGCATGCGAGCTGCCAGCCACCCACTTGCGTCTGCCAAACTTCCCAGTGCGCTCCCCCAGCCCAGATGAATAGTGTAGGTTTGGTCACGCCACTGAGAAGCGTCACTGCTTCAAATCATGAGACCGACTTAAAAATAATAAATGGTGATAAGTGAAAATGCTGACTTCCTCTTCATTTCCACAGGGTTTAGGAGGGTTTTGCAAGCCTTTAGAAGTCCAGTTTTCAGGTTTTTCTGTGATGGATAAAAGTTTGCTTTTGCTTAGGACTCTCTTGTAATTAAAAGGCCCCAAGAACAGGACTTAGAAGTTAATCAAACAAAAAAAATCCAAATATGACTGTATTTGCAATAAAGCCTACCAGAACAGGCTACAGTAAGAGGAGCTTTTTGGTCAGGCAGCTTGCTTGCCTGTGTATTTGCAGGATTTACTGAGGTGCAAGAGGAATGGATATAAATTGACATGGGGACAGAGATGTGTGTTTTTTAAGTTCTGTAAGTAATTCATATGACTTCATCAGAGTGTCTTGCTTTCTGTGCCATCCCCTTTCCACTGCAGCTGCATCGGTGACTGCCACCAGCATCACCTTATGCATTTGCAAACAGACCGTAACACAGGTAAGGACCCTGGCTTCCCTCCAGGCTCGCAGCTGTAGGTACCGGAGGCAGAAGGTATCTGTGGGCACATGCAAGCTGACATGCCCTGAGGAATCAGACTGTCCACGGCAGACTTACCAGTGCTGGTCTCCGTTAGCCCAGGCGTCTCTATGCTGCTCCCTGTTTTGCGAGCCAAACGTGTCCAAAGATGGGAGGTGAAGAGAGAATGATTTTTCACTGTCTTTTTAATGCAAGAACTGGGAACACCATGTTAAATTAGTAGATGGTATGCTGAAAATAAGATATACAGCTTTGCGCAGGAGAACTACGGGACTATTTGAGTAGAGATTTTGTGGATGTTCAAAGTTTGCATAACTTTAAAAGAAATGACTAGGCAAGCTCGTGGAAGAAAATTCCAGTCAGAGCTAGAAACCACAAAGATCTCCCTGGGCTGCAGATTGCTGGAGGCTGCTAGAGAAATAGCACTATATGACTGACCTATTCCTATCATTTCCCAGAGCACACACTGTTGGTCACTGCTGGAGAGAGAATACTTGGCCGGATGCTCTTGTGATTTGATTCTTTTTTCCTTATTTATACCAGCGTATCAGCACTTGAGGGAGGCAGGATCTGGTCACTGAGAAGCTGTTTTCCTGTTTTCGGAAAAAAAATCCTCCTGTGAAGGCTGAGTCTTATCAGGAATCAGTGGTGGGGCCCTGGGATGGCAAGTTAGGGTCCAATGACTGTGTGAGCAGCTATGTCCCCAAAACAGCTAGCAGGACTTTATTAATAGACAGCACTGTCAGGTAGCTTGGATGGAAAACACATTCCTGCTATCGACTCCAAAGGCTCAGCCTGGCAAAGAGTGTGACTGCAGATTGTGAGTGTCTGTTTCCTTTTCTTTGTTTCCTTGTTGTCTTTTTTAAACAATCTGCCAATTCATCATTAAGAAATTAAATATTTTATAGCTGCTGTGATGCTGATGACAGGTGCCAGATTGATTGGTTCTGGCAGAGGAAATTTGCTGCTCATTTCTTCCCTTTGCAGCAATAAGTTATGCACACAGGGGCAGAAAGAGGGAAGAGCTGAAGTCTCCAAGCTGTCCAGATCTGACCCAATAAAGAGTTTAAAAATAGGTGCAATCTGGAAACATTTTGGTGCCAACAACAACAACAACATAAAAGCCCAGCTAGAGTGGCTGCATTTGCTAGTCCTTTACGCAGCGGGTGGAAGGGGAGAGTCCTTGGCACGGCCAGCAGAGATGTCAAGGTTGCCCTGACTTACAGGACCCCCAGGACAGTGCTGTTTCAAACCAGCCACAGCGCTCCAAAAGGAATAATCATGTAATTAAGCCACTAGCCTTAGTGCCAGAGACCTTGATCTCTGTTCTGGCCTCTGCCACTGACTTCTCATGCGGCCCCAAGTAACTCACTGGGGAAGTTAATACACCTCTTTTTTTGAGCCTGGCCTATTTTGGACAGTTTCTGATTAGGAATGAGCTTATCTGCACAGCACCTGGCACATCAGGGAGGCGTTAGCCAGTGCGGCCCAGCAGACCTCCCCTTCCCACATGCCACCTGCCTGCTCTCCCCTCAGTCCCATTCTGAATGGAAAACATCTTGTATCCTGGGAGAAACGGGATTTGGGAAGTCTGTGCCTATCTTTGCCTCTGCCTCCTCCTTCTCCACTGCCTTTCCCATAAGCCAAGTTCCCCTGGGGCAACCTGGTTTATGCAGCACTCAGCTGAGGAGACAGACGAGACACGTTCCCAGAGATGACACTAACAAGATTTACTACGTGACTAAGGCTTGCAATTGGTGGTGATAACTAGAGAATTACCCTGATAAATATTTGATATGATTTGGAGAATAATAATAGATTTTTCTTGCCCACGATTTCCATCAGGAAGAAGCAAGGGGAAAGAGCTGCTGAAAAAGGGAATGTAATTGTGGCATCCATCTTTCTGGCTGAGGTTACCTGTCCTCTGCAATAGATCAGTGGGGAATAGGGCAGGAGGGATGTGGCAGGGCAGAAGGTGACAGGGCAACCCTCAGCCCCACCGCATTCAAGATCTGCTGGCAGGTCTGTGGCTCTGGGACGATTGAGTGTGTGGCTCTGTGTGTGCATGCGTGTGTGTGACAAGCCAAGCTGAAAGATGGAGGGGGAAATAGAAAGGGAGGCCAGAGGAGGAAAATAGGATGGAAAGATCCAGGGTAACAATGGAAAAGGCCTGGGCTGGTGCTGGGGAGGGAGGGCTGGGATGCAAAGGGAGTTTTTCTCTGCGCTGTTGGATATGAAAGGATGTGAGGGCTGGCTGCTGCTGCAAAGGCAGGGCACCCTTTTGGAAACCATCTCAGGGTGTGTGTCCATGGGCAGGTGTAAGCAGTCTGCCTGTAACTCCACTATGCCCCCGGCCAGCCTTGCACCAGCCGCTGCCGGGCCAGAGTTTATGCCTGTGTTAATCAGCCCTGGTCTCAGGCTGCAGGGAAACCTGGTCACCTGTAAGCTGCACCTTTTCTTTAATGAGAGCACCCCAACACCACCAAATCCCAACAGGATTTCAGCTCATCAAAGCCAAGATATTTTGTTAACATGTAGCTCAGAGCAGCAAATTTCTCTGTTGGAGAAGGTCAGAGCAGCCAGTGACACACAACACGGCTTTGAAGAGTGTGAAAGCAGATCTTCCCCTTCTCCCGCAGGCACAGGATGCTCTCAGAGACCCCAAGGTTTTTGCTGTCGCTTGGTATCACAGGCAGCAGGACCAGTGTTGTCCCAGAATCACAGGTCTACCAGCACACCCTCAGCAAAGGCCAATAACTGGCACGTAAGGGTTCAATTTCCATCTTTCTGCATCCACCACAAAGATATCTTTAAGACCATGGGTAAGTTTCCTTTCTGAGAAATCACTTTTCCTCTCACTGCCATTGACACAACAGGATGACCCTGCCAGGGCTCTCCAGCTAAAGAGCTGGGATACCCAACACAGCGGTCCCAGACAGAGACCCCAATTCCTGGCTCTGCCACCAATTCCCTGTGACACAGAAGGCAAGTCACTGCATCCCTCCATGCCTTCATTTTTTTTCCAGTGTTTCCTGTGCCTGGTGTAGCTGTCCCCTTTGGAGCAGAGGTCTGACAGTGCCTAGCACAGTGGGGACTGGATCTTCAGCTTCCAACAGCATATAAATCAATGCGTCCTGATTTTCAGAGAAACTGTCACTGGCAGAAGCAGCGGAAGCTCTCTGCCTCTGAAACAGTGGGCCTCCTTTCACTTTGGTTCCCAGTTTGAGGCCTCTGACAGTAAGTGTTCACCTCATTCTTTATTTCCATACTTATTTTGCACTCAAGTCATTACTCAGGCTGCATTCGGTGGCATCGGCTAAAGGAGATTTTAAGCTAATGCAGAGAAAGCAAGTGAGAACAAAGATCACAGCAAGGAAAGTGGTACTTTGGCATGTTCACATAGCAGCTACTCCATCAGGTGCAACATGACAGTTATTGTAGGAATCTCTTCATAAACCCTAATACACACTCAATTATATACTCTTAAGATTCCGATTTTGTTCCATGTCATTCATCTAAAGAAGTGTCAGATGGAGGAAGGCAATAATCCACAGAGACCCCAATTCATTTTATCCACATGCTCAGGGATAGTTATTAATAGCAAAGCCGCTGGATAATTGCACATGTCCTGTTACAGGAGATCAATCACATATAGAAGAGCTTGAAAACAACTTAGCGCCGTTTTACACAGAACTGTTTAGTCAGGGCTACACGTGTGTCCTTGCTGCGCTTGTACAGCCTTTTGTGAGGGTTAAGGCTTGCCACGGTTGATCTGTCCTAGAGCCACTGCTTCCCTCCCGGAGTTTATGGCTAACTCTAGTCTGTCTGCACAAGCTGGTGTTATCCTTTTGGGCTCTAGTGTAGACAGAGGGGCTAGGGCTTGCAATGTGGATATGCACAGCCTTGATGTCTTCTATGTTAAGAGATAACAGGAAGAAAAAGCCAAAGGGCTTTTCCTCTGCAAGAGGCTGCGGACAATGTGGTTGTCTCTTCTGCAAGCCAGCAGTGGCAGGAGGAAAGGGAACGTGCAGCGACAAACAAAACTAACCACTTCGCTTTTGATAAATCACCCGTCTTTTATTTAGGATCTAGGAAGGGATGGGGATCTTGTTGCATGAGATGCTGCACACACATACAAGCAAGACTTCAGGCTCTTCTAAATCTTTTTTCTTTTTTAAATAATAATAATAACACCACAGTAAAATCAAATGTGAAAAAGTGGACGAGAAGAGCCCCATCAGAGACAAACTCCATTTCCACCTCTCATTGTGTCGTCAAATCCCAGGCCTGTTTCCATCAATTCCAGCTCCCAACAGTCTTCGCTGGCTCTTGAAATGAACAACAACAACTTCCATCATCACATCGTAAAGGTTAATCTCCCCTTCAAGCAATCATCTTCATAAGAATGACGAATTTAATTTTAAGGGATAGGTCCTAGACAATAAAGCTACAACTTACACTGCTGGGCTTAAGATGGATTCAGACAAACAAGGCTCTGCCTCCAGTGATGGATTCATTCAAATCCAGAGAGCTGGAGTCAAAAGAAAAATTCAATAAAGCCTTCTTGATTTTTTCCTTTTCTGCCCATTAAGTTGTTGCCAGATGCCTTAATTAGATACTGTTATTAACAAGAACGTAACACACAAATTAAACCTACTCCACGCTTCATCTCATTTGGCCAGTAAGGTAATTTTACCCAACTGCGTTCTCTAGAGGGCATGGGATCTGCTTTATCTATTCTTCTCACCTCTGAAATAGCTCCAGATCTGGGCCCCAATTCTGCTGTGCATTTGAGCATGAGCCTTGCTCTAAATATGCAGGGTGATGAAATCTGTGTTTCACTGAGTTCAGACAGTTAGAAAAGACTTTTGTGTGTCATCCTGAAACTAAAACAGCCAAAACCCCACGGAAAATGTGGTAACTTAGACCCTGGGCTAAATAATTTTCTGCTTTTTTTCCGAGCCATGCGCTTGCAGCCTGTTTTCACAATACTGATACAAGGGGGAAGTAATTCTTATCCTGACACAGAGCGAGATGTATACAGGCTCTGAAATGCAAACATGGTTTAGTTTAATTTCATGGAAATATGTTGGCAAAGTATTATTTTGAGTGGGGCAGCTCTGTGCGTCGCCTGCAAGTTCGGTTCTGACCTCTCTTCATGCTCGTCAGCAGTGGCCCCGTGCACGGCACTTCTCAGCACACAGGCAGCTAGAGCCTATCCCCTCTGCTTTACAGCCTTGTGCCCGGGATGGCTTCGGTGCCGGATGGATAATAAGACTGGATGGCCCAGCTGGAGAAGTCAGACACGGCTCCATTTCTTATCCCTCGTGCATGGGGGTAAGACTCTCTAAGCACCAGAGAGAGGAAAGCCAGACCCTTGGAGCACAATGAGAAGATGAATCGAGTGGTCTCACCGTGTGCAGAGGAACTAGGGAAGCATCGTGCAGATAGGAGGAGAGGGTTGAGCAATTGCTGGTTCAAGCACTACAGCACCACTGAAGTCTCTGGCTGTAAACCGATTCAGAGCGGCTGAGAAGCTGGCCATAAATGTGTATGTGTTTGGGAGACTTGTACATTCTGCCACTAAAACGGACTCCTAGAAAGGCAGCCAGCTGCCCTTCTGCCCTGGCCTTTCTCCACAGAGCCACTTCCATCTGTCCGTGCTTTGAAAAGGTTGTGGTGCCACGGCCCCAAAGTGCTGGGCATTGACCTTTTCTGGAAGGAACAAATACTAACACTCGGAGGTTTGCCATCAACCTGCCAGCACGGTGATCCCACAGGAGGGGGAGGAGGGCTTCCTCATCCGGTAGTTCAACATAGACAGGGAGGTAAAGCCTGATACTCTACATATGTATCTGAAAGAGAACTCTGGCCTTAGCAGAGCTATCTTCCCCATACAGACCTGCTCTAGGAGAGCTCCTGAGCTGCCAGGGAAAGGAGAGGGGCAGGGGCAGGAGTGGGTGACACAGAAGCCACCAGGCACATACCTGTGTGCTGGGCTGACACACCTCTGACGGAGTGGGGGAATGATGCTCCTGTCATTCAGACACAGGGATCAGATAACCCAAATCTTACAGTGAATGAAGCACCAACTGTTAAAAACTCCTGAATACTTTTTATGGCTGTAAACCTTGACTTTGGACCACTTTCATTCCCTGTGCCCCAGTTTGCTGCTCTGCCAAATACAGATGACGGCATTTTTTGGGGGGTATGGCAAGTGTAGATCCAGGACAACATGTGAGACACTGTGGACAAAAGCATCACCAGATGGGACAACTGGCCAGGCATGAGCATGTAGTATAGGAATGAAGGTGCCACTTGCTGCCCTAACTGCCTGTCCCCATCTCCTCTGAAGCTAGACCATCACCCCCCAAGATGAATGCTGCCTACCAGCCTCTCTCCTGTGCTATGAAAAGAACTTGGGTTAAAAGCAATGGGAGCTGTGGAGAGGGAAATTAACAGTGACAATTATGATTTAGCAGAGTTCCCAACATAGAGAGGAGCAGGTACATCAGAAGGACAAGCTGCCCTTGCATGTATGTTAAAGAGATGCAGCAGACAGCCAGGCAGAGCCCATGTCCAAGATATAATGCAGTCCTCCACCCCCATGATTACAGGAGGGTTAACATTCTGTAAGAGGCAACAAGTCATTGACAATCCGTAATCCACAGCTCCTGCTTCTTCCTTCCTCAGGGCCCGACAGGTTCCCCAATGCCTGGCATCTGCTAATGTAATCATCACAGCAGGGGAAAAAACTGTGTAAAAATTTCCTTAAGCAGCTCTCTCGCCACCGTGCCAGCGTCTACGTGTAATTACAACATGCGTGCTGCTGGTCTAAAGCTGAGAAGAAAACCTGCAGGCTCACCAAAGCCTTCCCCTCCCTCCCTCCCAGGCCCTTCCAGGGACGTATCACCTTGATTGCTCAAATCTGACTGTTTCCCAATCTTCTTTCATCTCGCATTGACCTCCCAGCATGGCAGACAGCAATAATCAAAGCTGTGACACGTGTGATAGCCCTGTGCCAGACAAGGCATTAACAGTTCCTTTAGATTGAAGCCCAGTTCATACCCACCCAGTAAATAGCATTCCCAGCAAGCTCCTCAAATCCATAGTCAGTTCATCAGAAAGCACTTGTCCCAGTTTCACAAAAGGCCTGAAAATGAGGCAAATATAAAGTGAAAGAAAAAAGCATATGCTGGTTAAAATGACTCTAACACAGGAGCAACAGACAGGAGGGGAAAACAAACACTGCGCGAATTGTATCAGCACGCCTTATTCCAAATGCCAGCTTACCCTCTTTAGGCATCGTTAGACCACAAAATGCAGAGGTGATTGTCTCATATGTTGATGTAAGTTAGGAAGAAAGTGGCGAGAAATGCTAACCCCCAGCAGTAGATAGCACAGGAGAGTGAGCCAATCACCGGGACCCTGCACAGGTAGCTTGCTAACTCTTCGTCTGACCTGGTTTCCCTTATTGTTTTACCTGTTCTGGCTACATTAGACTTGAGATTTCCTATGTCTGCTGCAATCATCACTTCGGTTTCCCATGCAGATGTACCGACTCTCTGGCGGGAGCCTGAAGGGATTCTCAGGAGCATCAGGAATGAGAAAGCTGTCCAGGATACTAGGAAAGACTCAAGGGAGAAGTGCCCTGCCTGGGAGCACCTGAATGCCAGGGACCTCCTGGGTGAGCAAGGCCAGTCCTTGTCATTGCAGGCGTAAAAGGAAAAGCTCAGACCTCAAAACCTTCTCTTTTGTCCCTGTGTCTTCTACCAGCAGGAAGGGAACATTTCTCCTCTGGTCTGACTGCGTTCTTGCCCTAGATGCTGCAGGAGCTGTATCCCATCATCTTATGGAGCCATTTTAGCTCTCTGGAACTTCTCCCATATCAACCTGTGGTTTACCAAATTAAACATGCTGTTCCTGACTCTTCTGCTCTCCTTTCTGTGATCTGTTTTCCATCTCCTGTGTCATCATCCAGCCTCCCTCTGCATTCATGCAAGGTTAAGCTTATCCATCTTGACCTTAAGAAGCCACACAGTCAGTGACACCATTTTTTGTCTGTATTTGCTGAAATATCCCTCCTGATACATCCAAGAATAGCACTTGCTTTTCTGTGCCTGACATCTCAGTCAGCCTGCAGTCACTTAGACCACACGGTCCTTGATCATTTGCAGTTCATCATCTCCTATATAATATCTGAGGCTATCACAAGTCCTCAGATTCGTGACCTGTCATCTCAAACTTTCTGTTTTCTATCTCATTTCAATTATTCTTATTCTCAAGGTCACTTAGTTCTTTCAGACTTGTAATGTCATTCTCCTCTGCATTGCCAAAACTTCCAGTTCTGTGTCACTGGGCAATTTAAGCCTCAGGATCCTGCTTTCACTGCCAAGATCATCCACCTGAAGAAAAGATCGGTTCCAAAACTGTTCTGTGAGAAACTCTTTTGGTAAATTCCCTCCAGAGAGTTGTACCTCACCTTACAGTTTACTAATCCTCCTTTCCTCCAGCTTCATTAATAATTTCCCACATGGCACCTATCAGATACCTTACTGACGTCTAGATAAAGGAGATCAGCAGCATTTCCTTTGTCTAGAAAATCAGGTATCTTATCAAAACAAAGCTATCATGTTCGTCTGACACAATCTACATTTCGTAAACCCATGTTGCATCTTATCTCATTTCCCTTTTATCTCTGGGTATTTAATTGTTCTTTCCTTCAAAATTCACTTTGAAATCTTCAGTCAAGGTTAGATTAAGAGGCTTGTAGTTAACTGAATAACTTTTTCTCCACACCTTACTACCTCTACTGTTCTCTGCTCATATGGCATGACCCCTACAAGACATTATTAATCACCTTTTCTGCTGGACCTATACTTCAATGTGCCAATTCTTTCTGACATGCAGCTCCATGGTGCTCAGTTCACTCAGGTGCAGTCCAGTGTTAAAGCCTGGTTGGGGGCATATTACAGGAGAAAGAAGGTGCTTCGGTAAACCCAGGGTGCGGGTGGGATGTGATGGACAAAGACAGAGCTCTGTGGGAGAAGTATTTTGGGACCTGGGTTCTGCTGAGATTCCTCAGAAAAGTGAATAGAAAGAAGGCTAGGTCTACTACTTATGCAAAGTGCAAAGAGGGAGCCTAGGGCATTAACAAGGTATGACCAGGCTGTTTTGTTTGTGAGCAGCTTTAAAAATGTTAGACTTATTAGCGACGGCTGTCAAAGTGCCACTTGCAAAGTTCCCCACATTGCAAGCGACTGCCAGAGCTTTAATGTTAATTGGACAGATTGTCTCTGGTTTTGAAGAGAAAGCTGTGATTAATGAAACAACTGTTAACGAGGCTGGAGGAAAGCAGACCCTTCACCTTCCTTCTTTTGAGAGGAGGTAAACAACTGGCTTTGGCTGCCCTAAGAAGTAGCTGATCAAAAGTAGCTCCTTAGAAGTTCCAAAGAAGTAGCTCCTTAAAAGCAAGGCCAAAACCAAGATGCAGAGATGAATTCAAGGAACTGAGAGGTGTGAAGGCGCTTCATGCCTCCAGGTGCAGGCAGGGCATCTGCAGCCTCTTCTGTAGTTTAATTCCTGGGGAAATCTTCCTAGGTTTATCTGAGATTCATAACTGTCTAGAAAACACAGTCCTGGACCTTAGGTATCTTTGGCCCCACGCAGGTTCTCCATGGTCTTTTGCACTCTGTAACTTTGCACTGGTCTAGGATGGGCATGGTTTCCTCTCCTAACTCAGAACTGGCTTTTAAGCTTATACTGGCTGCTGGGTTCCCTATTTACACTCACACAACTGGCCAGAGGAATATCCTTGGATATAAAAGCTGAAGGGAATGAGTGCTTTTCTTAGTCTTTCTTTATCATTGGCTTTCCCTGTCCATGGACACTTGATCTCTGCCTACCAGCCCTCTGGAGCTGACACCCTCCCTTAATTTCAGATCTGCTTCCTACAGAATTCTGAAGATGCCCATCACATGACACAGAGCTTAAAACAGACAGGACCTTCACCCTCCATTATACACCCTTCCCTCCCATCTAGGAATGCAGTCCCTTAACACACACAGGCTAAAGTATTTCCTATTGGTTTCAGAGGGAAAGTGCTCAGGAGTATCCGGCTCTCCTTTGACTTTTGTCTCCAACTTACCTTCTGCTGAAGGATAATTTTGGAGTACTTGGTGCCTGAGCTCTACCAGTCTTCCTCCTTCCCCAGTGAATTCACTGGGGCATCTCTATGGAGCCATCCAGCCCCATTACCAGCACTTAGGTCTTAATCTTCGTCTCCCTGTAGTCAGCAGCAAAACTCCAGGCTGACTTCAAGGGGAGACAAAGATCACGCCTCACATGTCTGCCTCGAGCAATGAACTAAGAGTTCTCCCCCCTCTCTCATGCTGTGCTCGCACTCTGAGGTCTCCGGTCATTACTCTCCTTGCTGCCTCATTACCAGAATGTGCCATTAAAGTTTCGCTCACTTGAAAATGATCTCTTATTATCTCTCCATGGAAATTGCCCCGGCAACAAGCTTCCTTCAATACCTATCAAGCCAAAGAAAGCCATTAGAGAAATTACAGTGAGCTGCATGGATGCTCATGCCCCTTCCCTGCCAGGTAGGCTCCCTTGGCACACCTCCACATGCTGCTCTGGCTCCATCATGAGGCCAGTGGAAGAGCAGCCAGATGTCTCTGTCAAGGTCCCTGTGGGGATGGGGTGGAGGAGACCTGAAGCCCAAGCCAAAATTGGTACCATTTGAGGCAAGACCGCTCCCCAGAGAAAAAGTGATGTGCTGGGAGCCCGGTCCTCTGTGCCCAGCACCACAAGTGCTGTTTAATAGCTAAAGAAGAGGGGAATGGCCCAGACCACCTCTAAAAAGATGGCTAAAGGTTCCCAAATAATCCTTTCGATTGCTTTCATTTTGGAGTGTCTCCCATGAAATGCTCAGAGAGCCTCCTCTTTTCATTCTGGACATCCATAGTGCTGTTTGTCTGGCTTCATGGCACTAGGCTGCCTTTCCAGTCCATGGACACAAGAGGCATGTCAAGGACATGATTCATTTCACCTACTTTAGACATCAGCACAGGATGAATTGCACCCCAGAGGTATCTGTTCCTCTCCCCTGCCTACAAAAGAAGACAAAATAGCTCACTGCTGTAGGTGTCTGTGTTGCCAGATGAAGCAAATTCTCAATGTATTATTTCCAGAGGTGCCAAATCATTTGGATTAGGGACCTTGAAAAAATTAGTAACACCAGATGACTACCTGTTTCCAAAATATAGCCCAAACCTGTGCGCAGGGAGGACTTTGTCTCATGGTATCTGGGTGTCTGACAGGGGAAGTATTAGGCTTCATCAGACTACTTGAGGCTGTATTTGATATTTAAAATGTTACAAAATCCTCTGAATTCACATGGGGTGGCAGCAGACCAGGTCCCCAGTCCTTCTTTATTCAGTACTCCTTCCCATGACACCGAGTCACAGTGAAGGCACATAGTTATTATTTTTATTTCTATTTCTCTCCCTCAGCAGAATAACAGCACTGCCGTGTCTGCCACCTTTGACAACAGTGTAAGTATAAAACACTCAAGGCATTTTCAGACAAACAAACTAGAAACAAACTGTGGGAGCAGGGCCCTGCTCTGCCCTTTCTATCACCAAACTCTGCAGGTTGCATTTCTGCACTTAGGAAAAGGTTTGGTTTGCTACTTGCAGCCCTGAAAATGGTGAAAGGAAAAAGTATAGGGGCATGTCTTCATTGCCAGTCGGAGGTCTGTCTTCAGGAGGATTTTTATACTAGGAGCTGCACTATAGCATCTCCTTGTCAAGCACTGGATAGCCTAAGTGCAACGTGTCTCCACTACCAGGGTTACATCTTGCCTTTAGCCAAGACATACTAGAAGGGAGAATGGCAAGAGGTTATCTTCCACGCTAGGGACAGGAGCACTGAGTCTGAGTGATCATTATGCTAGAAGCGTAGACTGATCCCCAAGGGTGTTGCATGTTGGATACCTGCTTTCGTCTAGTCAGTATGGTAGTTCCTTCCCATGCTACACAGCCCTCTGCTGTGTGTGTATCTTCCTACCTCCCTGCATGTCTATCATGAAGGCTTGTGCCTCCCCTAAAATGACTAGAGCTTTCTTGTCCCTTTGCCATCACCTTTTGCAAATATAGGCCACTGGGCTCCGCATTAAGCAAGGGCTGACACACGTTTCTGGGAGCAACTGGCTCCAGGAAGATCTTCTGTATCCTGCCTGCTGTTTTTCTGGATCTTATCTTGACTCTATCATCTCCCATTTCAGACATTTACTCTGGTACTCACAGCCTCCCCCTGAACTGGGGCAGCTGCTGTGCTCGGTGATGGACCCCAGCACTCAACCCAGGCCCCCAAGGGCTGTAATTATGCCACTAAAAAATAGCTCAAATTCCTTGACCCCACCTTATTCCATTTGTACAGCTCCCCTTGCCAAACTGCCTGGGCAAGGTGGTGTGATGGCTTAGGCCAGCAGAGGAAGAGAGAGGGAGAGAGGGAGAAAAAGGGACATTGAAAGAAAACCAGGAAACCAATAAACAAAGTCAAAGTGATGCCAGTACTGAAAAGCAAATGGGAGAGATGGACAAAGAGAAGCAAGACATTGGTATGTGCCTTGGTCACATCTGTTCGGTGACAGCAAGTTTCTTGATAGAGCTTTTGAAAGCCTGCCTGGTGTGTAGGACTCTAGGGAGCCTAATTTTTGGTGCTGGAGTTGACTGTACTGAAGTGGAAGGTGCGTGCAGGGGAGTGTTGGGAAAGCATGCTTGCATTTACCCTCACAGAAGGCTCGCAGCCCCAGCAAATCTTATCTTGGTAGTTTCCCTTGCCAATGTCACTCAGATGAGTTCATAGGGAAAAAAAAAAAGGCTAGTCTCATGCAAGAAGGGACAAGTTTTGCTAAGCACAAACCAGAAAGAGGGTCTCTGGAGGCTCAAGCAGTGTTTATGGGACTTGGTTTGGACTTTATAGCCTGCTCAGCTGCAGGAAAGGGATGTGGCCCGAGACTTCTGCTAGCTTACCGGGTCATAAAACAGCCAATTAAGTCTGAAACTCCCATGAGAGGATTTCATTTATTTCAGCTGGACCCCATATGTGCTCTCTTTCTCTGGCTGGCCAGCAGCCAGGTCTGCTAGAGCCGCCTTGGTGTTTCCTGTACCTGGAGAGACTTGTAAGCACTCAGCTGGTTTCTACTTACACTCTATAATGGAACTGGAAGTCAGGACTCCTGGGTTCCTTTCTTGCCTCTATCCCCACCTTGAGGTATCACTTCAAATAAATCATTTCCCTTCCCTGTGCTTGCCATCTGTGAAACATAGCTAATGATATTCTCCTACCTTTTAAGATTGCTGTGAGATTCTCTCTAATCACAGGGTAATACTATTGTAGCAACCGTCCTGGACTTTCCCAGGTCAAAAATTATTTTCTGAGATCTGACTGTGTTGAAGGCTGGTGTTTGCTGATCTGAGGGAGAGCAGTGGCCAGAGAGTAAAAGATCAAGAGCCAGGATATGAGAGGTCTGGGATCAGCAAAGATAACAACATCCAAGGAAGAATATGATGAACAAAAGGGAAGATCAAACTTGCTTAATATTAACGTCAGGAATGGCCTTTCCAATGTTTTATTCACCAACCAGTAAGGGGATGGAGTAATTTTCTGCTTACTGAAACCTGTTGGGAGTTCTGGTTTTGATACTCCGGAGTAGTGAAACATCCAGGATAGTACCCGGGCTCTTCAGTTGTAAAGATAGTCTAGGAATATATTCAACTCAATCTTTACTGACTGGATCACATTAGATCATCAAAATTATGATACCAAAGGGGCTTTCAAATGTTTCTCCAGGCATGGGTTGTTGAGTAGACTGTCATTGCTCTGCCTCTTCAGGGAACAGAAAGAAATTTGATCTTTGGGAACTGGGATCGGAATTTTCTGTTAGGTAAAGAGCCACTGCCCATGTCTCCCAGATGTTGAAGAAGAAGATTTGGCCGAATTTAGCCTTGATATACTTAGACTGTAGCACAGTATGTTCTGGGTCATTTCACACTGGGGAAGATGTCAATGTTTAATTGAGATTGAAAAACTGAAGGGAAACAAAGACGATTGAAGGCCTAAATGGGGTTTGTCTACAACTACCCCATGTGGCCAGAATTCTCAGAGGGTATTTAGCCTGGGGAGGAATGTTAATAGCAGGAGTATTTTAGACTTGTAAGAGTTATAGTGAAAAGTAATTTATTGCTCTTCTTGCCTTATCCCATAATATGAAAACTATCGTCTTATTCCATTAGATTAATGGTTAGGCAAATTTAATACAGGTTAAAAGAAAATAAAACCCCACCACACCTGACGTACCGTGTAGTCAGTTCATGTAATTCACTACTGCAGGAGGTCAGAGAGTGATATGCTGTAGTTGGAGTTTAAAAAGAGCTCTGTAATTTTACAGCCATTAAGAGCATGTCATTATACCTGTGAATGGGGGAATGGAAATCTCAAACTTCAGAATGCAGAGAAAGAATAGCCCTAGGAAAGAAATTTCCCCATCTTCTCCCATCACCTTTCACACTACTGGGGAGTTGTATTAGACTGGGTTATTGCTATTACCCTTGGAATTGCCTGCTGGCAGCCACCATAATGTATGCAGGTGTTCACCGGTGCAGTGAGGCACATCAATGAACATGGTCTCATTCAGTTTACTGAACAAAGGTATGCTTCCTTGCACACTCCGAGAGTCCACTTGCTTATTGGTTTAAGGAAATACTTGCTGCCTGCACCCTGAAATGCAACAGCCACACCATTCCCCACAAGCAGGTCTCCTCCGTCTCCAGTGGATCTGGCCAGCAGCAGACAAGAAGAAAGGCAGTGCAGTTTTGGTGGCACTTGGTGCTCTTCAGCTGATAGTCCCTTTTCCTGTAGAGGCCCTTTTGTAGTTGAAATCAAAGACTGGGCCTCATGGTTTGAAAGTGATGGGTATTCAGCATGGCACTCTCCCTGTGGGGAGTCAGTTCCACGTAAGGCAACACTTACTTGGCTTCCTAAAAGCTTAAGAGAACTTTATTTCCATGGAAGCATACAGAACCAGGAGCAGCCAGAGGCCTCCATGCCAGCCATTTCACCCTCTATATATTCACGGATACATGAAATCAGATGAGCTGGGAAATCTGGAGCTTCTTCAGGGTTTCCTTTTTCCCAGGGAGAACCATGGCATTTGATTCCCAACATCATGCATTTTCTGTCTACAAAGTAGCTCCTCATGTTTAAGTGAGGAAGGCTATCATAGAAGGGCATCTTGGATCCAGGAAAGATGTCATGGATGTGGCAAGCACACCGTGAGCAAATGGGATGCTTCCTTGGGTGATGTATCTCCATCTCCCTTAGTTCATGGTTCACGTGCACCTTAAGGTGCCAAGCTGCATCTTCCTCCCCAGAAGCTAAATGGAGACAGTTTGGTTTGTCACATTTCTAAGAATTAGTCACATGTGGGAACTCAGTGCCTTTTCAACCTGCCTTTACCTTCAAAATTGAATTAATCTGGATTTAAATTGGCATTGTTTTCTGTGTTGTGTGAGGAACTAGGGAACAGATTCATGTTTTAGTCAGGTTCTAATTTGGTGGAGAATTAAAGCCTCATAAATAAGGCACAGTATTTATTCAGCATGTTTGATGAAGATGCCCTTCATAGGAAGGAATACAATCCTTTTTCTTTTTAAAAGCAGAACACACTGAAACATTCTGTATGCCATCAGCACACAAAACTCATGGCCCAAGTGCTCATCTGGTGCAAACTGGCACAGAGTAGGGGCTGGCAATGCAAATGCATCCACTGATACTGCATGAAGAGGTGTCAGAGCTGACCTCGCTTTGCTCTCACATGTCTCTGTAACATTGCCCCCAACTTGTGCAGTGTCACTTGCGTCTCCCTACAGCTTCCCCATCTCCACGTGGAAGCCTTTGCCAGCATGCTGGATGTGGGGGAAAGGGGTCCCAGTACTGCAGTAGGGCAGTGTGAGTTATTTCCTCCCCTGCATGGCTAAAAATTTGCTGTACCATCCTATAGCCTATATTCGTGGGGAAACACAGTTGAAATATAAGTAGTGGAAATGTGCTGGAGAGCATTTCTTGGGCTTAGGCAAGAGATTTGCCTTCAAGCCACCAAAAAGACCTTAAGCAGGAGCAGCCAGCTCAGGACCTGAAGTAAAATGTATTTTATCCAGTCCCATGACTCGAACTTCCCTTCTTGCTTCCCTGGGCTTTCCGGCTCTGCTGAGATTACAAGAGGAACACACACCACTCTGCTCCATGCACTCCTGCTGCTGGCCGTTGGACTCTTCCGCCGGCCTCGCCAGCGTCCCAGGGTCCAAATGGCCTTTCTCCAGCTCAACTAATCTGTCACTGCTAAATCTGTCAGCTGGCAGATAATGTATGTGCACAAGCTCTGAGGTGGGCAGGGAGGAACGGCACAGACCCAGGATTTACAATGCATGTGTCCAGGGGAGGGGGGGGTAAAAGCTGCAAACATGACACTTTTCTCTCCCCATTTATAGCAGGCTCCCCAGCCCATCTGAGGGAGTAACCCCCAGGAAACTGGTGGTTTTGTAAAAGCTTTTGCTGGTACTGAATTAATCCTAAATTTTCACTGTCTCCCTGCAAAGTTCCTTTGCCCCCTGAGCAACCTGCATGGCTGATACCTGCCAGAAAATTAAAAGCAGGGTGTTTGGGGCAAAGCCAGATTTTCAGGGGTGTATCTCCTGCTCTCCTAGGTCCATTTGGATCATGCTTCCTCCCAGCTCTCAGTGCCCGCCGCTGCGGATGAGCAGATCTGCGGTCACGGGGTCCCTTCATCAGACCGATCCAGTGTTGTAAATCCACAAGCTGTACACGTGTGCACCCCAGAGCCCCCAGCTAAAGCCCTGCGCAGCGCAGAGGAGCTGCAAGGCTGGACCCTGCGGCAGGAGCCCAGGTTGGCACTGCTTCAGCTGGAGACCATCCACCAGTGACAGGCCATGTTAAGGCTGTGTTTCAGAGCTTGGAAATCTCTGTCAATGCCTGGGCGTCTTTGGACTCTGCATGGCGAGCAACGCTCAGCTCAGACCTCTAGCGTCCCTGTTAAACAAAGCTCCTTATAATTAACCATCTCCAAAAGTGCTGCCCCTTCACTCGCAGGCCACCATCCCCTCCCTGCAGGCCAAGCTGCCCATTTCAAAAGACGTGGGTCAAACATCAGGCAGGACTTTCAGTAAAATGTGTTGAAAATGATGCTATGGTAAGTAATTATGATGATCCCTGCCTCAGAGATCAGCGACTGGACTCGCAAAGCAGTAACGCTAATCTCTTTGTATCAGTGGTAGGACAACTCTGAACTCTTGCATCCACGTCCAGTTACCTGGGTCATGTCCCATACCAAGATCCAAGGACCCACACATGCTCGTAGGAAGCCCAGGAGCTTTCCTGGCTGAGTGTCGGAGCAAGCGCTGCCTAGTGCATAGGGCCGGACAGCCAAAAGGCTTGACATTGAGCTGATGAACCAAACAGCATGCAGCGTCACTGCAAGCACCACATCGCCCAGGAGGATGGAGCGTGCCTTTGTAAGGAACGCTCTAATTGCACGGAGCTGTGACAGCTCTTGTGGTGCCATCTGAATTACTGTGTCAGCTGGACGCTTATCACCAAGAAAATAATAAACACTTAGAAACAGGGCACATGGAAGCTGTGGATGGCCTTCAAAACCTGCTCAATTCCCCCACCAAAGGAGCAGGTGTTTCTACTCGATGCTCTTCTTGTGAGGCCAGAGAGGCAGAATCTCCCTGCACGTTTCTGGTGACACATAAAGGAAACAGTAATTTAGCACCCAGTCTGCTCTCAAGGCCTTGCTAAAGAATTGGGACCTGACATTACCTCCCCGTCACTGATGGAAATCGGGAATTAACCTATGGCAGTCAGGTTGCTGTAACACTGGCCTGAGTAATTCCTATCTTCTGATTTACACCTGCAGATTTATTGAAGATTTTAATATGATAATTACAAACCAAATTTTCCTGTCCTTTACACTGAACTTCCCCACGCACCTGCTCTCTCTCCAGCTCCAGCTCTCTGGCGCAGGTTGTCAGCACATCTTCTGAAGGATTGCCCACACGCAGGGTTAGATCCTCAGCTGGCATAGAGAGAACTGACCCATCTGTTTTGCATGGTGATGCTGCCTTATGGGAGACCCAGCAGGATCCCTCCCCGCTAACTTCAGCTGGCCAGAAATCAAATACTTAGTATAAGCCAATTGTCTGGCCTTTTCTATGGTCACTGGAGAAAGATTGGCATGTCCCAGGGCAAATTATTGCCATCATACAGTGGCTGTCTAGGGAAGGAATGGTTGAATTACCACCTCATTAGGGCTATGCAAAACAGCAGGAACATGAAACTCACTAGATTTAGCTAAAAAACCTGATCTGCCCCTGGGATAAGTTAGTAAAGCTCTTCTAAACCATGCCAACAGCACATTTGGATTGATCAATAGCCCTGGCTCAGCTATCCTTGATATGCAGTAGTGCTCATCCACAGCAATTACCTAAAAGCCTGGGAAGGGGAGGAGATCAAGTAATTTAGCAAGGGGACAGGACCTTTGCATTGATTAAAAATGTAATGGGATCTCTGAGATGGCTTCAGAGTTGCCCCTGAGGTGCTTCATCAGCTAGAGGCAGAAGTCACAGCACTTCTGGGGCTCTGCCTCTGTTCTCTAGCCCAGCAAACCAAATATAGTCAGGGGACCTCTTTTAGGTAAAGGCAGTGCTTGGTGGGGAAGGGTTGTCTCTACAGCCCGGTTACAGAAATGGTGGATCGGAGGCTGAAAGAGAGAGAGAGGTGCCAGAGATTAGAGAGCATAGAAAGAGGGGCAGGGCCAGCATGTTTAAATCGATGGAACAATCAGTTGGAAGCTAAAGCAATTTCGAGATTAGGCCTCCTTTATGGAAAGCAGTGATCTCTCTTTGATGAAAAAGCCATCCCAGCCTACTGTAATCTTACCTCTGCTCATGCAGTTTCCCGGTGTCTTGTGGCTGACCCACTTCCTTCAGGTCCTTTTCTTGTTTCCTTCAAGTGCAGTTTTAGCTCCATCCACATAAACACCTTGTTTAAATTGCTTTAATCTCCAAGTGCTCTTTCTATTGATTTGAAACAGTTAAGCTGTCAGTCAGCCCTTTCTCCTCACACTGTGGACCAGGGAGGAAGATTAAAATAACAAACAAACAAGAGGCGGATGGGCAGAGTTGTTCATCTGAATTTTGTCGTGGATGCTAGCTCTTAGGAGCCTGGAAACACGTGGAAATTAGGTCCTTCCAGGCGCTGAACTCTGTAGAAAGGCCCTACGCAGAACAGAGGGCAGTGTGTGGTGCCCTGCAATGCCCAGTTCCTAATGCATTCAGGCACTCACATGGCTAAGGTAGGACCTGGATATCTCTTCATGCTAAGTGTTGTGTAAATGCTTCTAGGAGACAACCTCATTCTTACCAAGTAGTATTTCCAGGGACAGTGCATGGATCCAAAGACAGACCGCCCCCTCATGAGGATCTAGCACCTCATCAAACCAGCTCAATAACCACACTCAGGGTGACTTTTTTGAGCAGTAGTGAGGGAGTGAATGGACCTGCACTCTTACAGATACACGTGGCATCCAAGACCCAGCCCGCTTGCAGGTCTGCTCCCCAAGGCTGCGCAGAAGTGCCATTGGGGAAGGACGTCTGAGCTGGACCACTGAAACTGTGGATGCTCTTGCAGTCAGCAGATACAAGCCCTGGCACTTTCCCTCGCTTGGATAGCATACCAGGCCATCTGCACTCAGGACAATCTTGATGGCAAGCTTGAAGCAGCAAGCTATTATTTCATCATTACAGCAAGGATAATGACGGGGCCAGAAAGGCTGATTGCTGCTGGAGAGGTGAACGGTCAAGGAACTAAGAAGGAGAATAAAGATGAGGCATGGCACATGTGGCTTTGCAAGAGGTGTAGAGCTGGCTTAAGCCTTGCTCTAGTCAGAATATTGATCACTAAAATGAAGCTGAGGGTCTCTAGTTAGAGTTTTCAAAGTAGAAACGCACTGAAGTCCAGTCCAGTGCTAGTCACACTCTCTGAAAATCCATCAATTAATCACATTATGCAAAGCCAATATTAGACACAGCAGCACTCAGATACCACATGGGCTCACTGCTCTGCATGGGCTGAGGAGAAACCTCTCTGGTGACACACTTGTTTCTGCCCCTCCCCTATAAAATTTTTTTATAGTCCCATGAGTGCGATAAGGACGTACCCTCTTGTTGTGGTTTAGCCCCAGTCAGCAACTCAGCCCCACGCAGCCGCTCGCTCGCTCGCTCCCTCACAGTGGGATGGGGAGAGAATCAGAAGGATAAAAGTGAGAAAACTCATGGGTTGAGATAAAGACAGTTTAATAGGTAAAGCAAAATTGTAACAGTAATAATAATATAATGAAAAGGAAAAGCGAAAGCCGCGCACACAAGCAAAGCCAACCGAGGAATTCATTCCCTCCTCCCCACGGGCAGGGGGTGCTCAGCCATCCCCAGGGCAGCAGGGCTCCATCACACCTAACGGTGACTTGGGAAGACAAACGCCATCACCCCGAACATCCCCCCCCTTCCTTCTTCTTCCCCCAGCTCTATATGGTGAGCATGACACCATGTGGTGTGGGACATCCCTTTGGCCAGTGTGGGTCAGCTGCCTCGGCTGTGCCCCCTCCCCTCCCACCTTCTTGTGCCCCCGGCAGGGCACGGGGAGCTGGAAAAGTCCTTGACTAGTGTAGGCAGTACTTAGGGACACTTAGCCGCTACTTAACAACAACTAAACTAAACTAAACAACAACTAAAACATCAATGTGCCATCAGCACCACTCCTACTAAAACCAAAACACACTATACGGTGGAAAAAAATTAACCCTATTCGAGCCAAAACCAGTACACCTCTGCTCGGCTTTTATGAGAGGGAGAGCAGCATTCCCAGGACTCTTCCCCTTGCACCCAGCGCAGAGGGATTTTCAGAATAACGCTCCTCCTGCATTGGGTGCTGAAACCTTCTGAACGTCATGGCCTGGGAGGGACAGCAGAGCAGGGAGACACAACCCCAGAGCGGCTGGAGGCGCCCAGGGGTGAGAAGCAGGGCTTGCAGCAGTGCTCTGCTTTCTCCAAGGCAGAGCTGCTGGTCCCGCAGCTGCAGCGCACAAGGATTCCTCAGAAGGTTTTACAAAGAGGCCTGAAATTGACTGGATCATTCATTTGAATGTTTAAAATAATAATAATAAAAAAACCCACCCTTCTTTGAATAGGTTTGTTTCCCCTCAAGCAATTCAGGCAGCTGCTCGATTTCCATTTGAGCTCAAGATCCTTTTATTTATGTGCCATAAAAATTTGCAGGCAGTGGAAAGGTTGCTGGAGGGTTTGCGGTCGGAGGGTCACACCTTTCTCGCCACAGGGACTGAGGGGTTTCCACTTTCTTCTTCTGCCTTTTGGGAGCACGAGAGGGAATAAAGATAGGGACAGAGGGGTCACAGAGGAACCAGTACAGATAAAAAGAGAAAAGATCAGTGTCTGCACAAAATGAAGCAACTGTCCTACAGATAACAGTCTCCTACACTGCTTTTCACTAGTCCACTCTCAAAAGGGGCCAGTGTTAGATACAGAAGGCAGCGGCGGTCCTGGGGGGAAAATAGTAGGTGACAAGAGGAATAAGGATGGCTAAATGAATTTAAATAAGAGGTATATTTAAGGTTAGATGGACAGCTGGCCTTTCATTTCTGGCTGTGCAAACGCTTCCTTTTTAAACACCTACTAATATTCTTTGGTCAAATGGGAGGAGAAGGGGAAGGAAGGCATCGGAGGGATTAATGTGATTTTTGGCATGATAGCAAGGAGGGGGAGGGAATGGCTTCCGCGTAGGGGAGCTTTAGAAATTCCTGATACCTTAGAGAAAACCTTCTGGAGGCCAGTAGAAGACAACTCTACACAGGGAGCAGTGTAATATGGAGAAGGAAGACTATATGTCAGCACTCCCTTTCTGATGATAGAGCAAAGTGTCATGAAAACAAGCAAATTTCAAGGAGGGGAAAAAAGTGAGGCTATAAAACAAGCAGATTTTTTTTATATGTATACAAACCACACAGCCTGGATTGATTTTATGTTTTTAGAGGACTTCAATCATATGAATAAAGATGGCTTTCCCCAGCTCCCCTTTCCCAGTTGTTCAGAGCTGGCTGACAGCCATCAACCACAGCAGCAAGGGCCGGAGCACAGAACGGAGCAGCCAGCACCGACATTGGTGGATGAAGACTACGAGAACAGGACAAAAGAGGCCTGGGGAGAGGTATCAACTAAAATAGAAAGGGACAGCAGCAGGGCCACAGCACAATGACTTAATTTGTGGGTTTGTTCTCCTCTGTAGGGGTGGGCTGATGTGACACCCACGCACTGAGAAACAGCTGGCAACATCTGCCACAGCCCCTCCTCCTCTTCTTCAGCTTTCAAACACTTGCTGTCCTCATCAGTTCTTCTTACTTCTCCTCCCCTTGCACTTCCTGATTGCTGCAGTTTGCTTTTTTTTAATGAAGTCCCTTATCAGGGCTTCAAAGGGGAGGTGCACAGAAGTCAGGAAGAGGAGGGAGTGGTGCCTTCCAGTCTTTCAGGTTAAAATTGCAAACACACACATATGCATACACACTGAGAAAGCAAAGCAAGGAGGGAAATCAATAGCCCTGGTCAAAACTCATTTTCAAATCTGAATGAAGCTTGTCATTAGTAGAGCCCCACAGAAGCCACTGATTCCAGCCTTGATCTGATCCTTAAATGTCAGTCTTGAAGAATCATAGAAAATTAGGGGTTAGCAGGACTTCCAGGTGCCACCTAATCCATCCACTTGTCAAACAGCCCCATATGCATGAGATTCACCAGTAACGGGAAATGCCAGCTCCTTTTAATGGTTTGGTGCTGTGTTTGGACTAGAAAAATGCAATGAGCTGATCCTGCTCTTTACTGAATTTACGTCACCCCTGAAGGCCAGCGTGTCCCAGGATCTCCAACACGAGCAGGGCTGATCACTTACTCAGACCCTCCCCATCGCTAGCTCTGCCAATGGGCTTTAGCATCTTCCACACCGGGTTCAAAAGGGGTGGGGAGAGTTATGAGGGATGATTGTGTGTGGAGGAGGAGTAAATTCAGACAAGTCTAATCTTGTCTCCAAAACTAGTGGTTTGTGGGGTTTTTTTAACCTCTATTTCACTGAATGACAACTTACCAGGACAGTCAATAAGTTAAGTGGTGATGGGGTGGGAGGGTGGAGGACTGGGGAGGGGTAGATGGGAGTATGAGAATGTAAGTGAACAGAAATGAGGAAAATAAGTCCTGTCCACCTGAGCACATTTCTGAAGGTGGACTTAACTGGTGATTAGCAAAGTCCGACTTAGCTGCTATTATCTCCTCCCTAGCTTGCGATGTAAATGTCAGCTTCCTGCAGCAGGGAGAGGACCACTAATGGCTGCGGCAAAGCAAGGAGGGGCAAGGAACTTCCAAATGAGCTTGACATTTTCTTAACCTGAAACAAACGGAGGCTGTGAAAGGCCAGGGAAGGAACCCATCGGAGCGACTGAGAGGGCTGTAAATGAAGAGCAAGACCTTGCTTAAACGCAGCCATTTGTAATGGGCTGTCGAGCTGTGACAGAGGGTGAGTTGTGGGAGTTTGCGTTGGGAGGGAGCGCCAACAGGGTGGGTGGTAGAGCAGATGTGTTCACACTCCCTTTTGGCAAAGAGGATAATAACATTTGCCTTCTTTAAAGGGAATACTGATGAATAGTTAGTAAGCCTGGGCTGGGCTGCTTTCCATAGGCTCACTATCCTCTCTGAGGGCATTTTATATGGGAGGATTTGGGAAGCAGGACCTCTAAGCTAAATAAAAAAAGCTACACAGCAGGAATGATTCCCTTTCTTACAAAACTCAAAATTCAAAAAAATTTTTTATCTTCCTCGGGGCAAAAATGAGAGCTCAGAATTTTATGAGCTGAACTGGGAGGAGCAGCACAACAAACGGTTCCCTCAGATGAGTCAATAGCCTGATTATCAGCGCAGTCACCTAAGACAGTAAATGCAGATGCAGGTCTTTGCCTCAGCCTGGTTCAGAGCAGGGCTGGTATCAACCATAGCTCAGTTGCTTTTTGGGCAACAGCCCTGTGTACCTCACCACCGTGACTCAGTTCTGCATCTATGCCCAATACTCATCCCACTTAGGATTTCATCTAACCTGGTCCATCCCTCCCCAGAAAGAACTGATGTCAACCCCTGAGCATTTTCCAATTAAAATCCATTTCAGGGAATTCAGGGCATAGTAAAGGATTTGTGGTGCTGGGTCAGACCATAGGTTCCTTGAAACCTGCCTCAGAGAGCAGACTGGAAATATTCAGAGCAGGTCTGAGATCAGGACACAAAGAATTACTCTTTCCGCTGGCAAGTTTCCAGAAGTTACATCTCTAACTAAATGTAGTTTGTGCCACTGGAAGAACGCTCGAGTTTCAGGTACAGCTCAACCTGCTAAGTCTCCTGGAAGACCAAAGCACCGGAACTTTCCTTGAACCAGCACACAGTCACCACATTATTTTTGCTGCACATAGGTACGTGCATGGGTTTGAAAAAGCTGCTTATTACAGTTCAATGGAGAAGGATAGACCATATTTTATCACAGATCTGCTTGTAAGGTTCATTATTGATTTTAATGTACCTGTGCCAAGAGGCAACGACGGGCACAGTTTTTTAAAGAGAAGGAAGGAAGATTAAATATACTCAATCCTTGTCACCTTAGCAAACATTTATCCATCCAGTTGTGTGTGATGAGAAGTCTCTATTCCAAAGAAGGAATTAAATTTTAATAGGACAGAAACATGTTTGTAGGGCTGTCATGGCCCAGGATTGGAACAGACTACAGCACGGCAGGGAAACGCCAGAGGCTGCTGACAGAAGAAAACCAGAAGGTGGTAATTCATGCCTGAAACGACTGATTGTGGGGAAGTCAGTGATGCAGGACAGGACTAACGTGGAGTGTCCCAGCCACTGACGGTAGAGAAATTCCCTGCTCAGAAAGGAGGCAGAGCAGGCCCCAGCAATGCCCTGGCTGTAGCTACTGCTCACAAAGGTGATGCCAAAGCTACAATGAAGGCCAGAAAATCTCAGTACAGACAACAAAGTGAGTCACTGGTGTACCAATACGTAGGGTCACTGGTGTACCAATACGTAGGGTCACTGGTGTACCAATACGTAGGGTCACTGGTGTACCAATACGTAGGGTCACTGGTGTACCAATACGTAGGGTCACTGGTGTACCAATACGTAGGGTCACTGGTGTACCAATACGTAGGGTCACTGGTGTACCAATACGTAGGGTCACTGGTGTACCAATACGTAGGGTCACTGGTGTACCAATACGTAGAGTCACTGGTGTACCAATACGTAGATTCTATGGCTCTATACTCACTGCCATGGGCTTCCCTAGCAGCAGGACTCAGTCTGCAGGACTATGTTTACAAGTAAGCCTCTTCCCTTCGTTGCACATGGGCTTTGCTCCGGTCGAGGAAAGTTTAATCCTTCCAGGTAACACCAGCCAAGCTCAATGTTAATGAGAAGGTTAATCTCCTTGCTTGGGCAGAGAAAGGCTGGCCCTGCAGGTGAAACCTTAGCTGGGCACTTCAGGTTACAGCCCAAGGTCTTCAGGACCAGAGTGAAGCGGGTGACATAACGTGCACTAATGAACTGGACCAGTGGAGGCTGGCGAGTGGTTTGGGCAACTCGCACCTCCTCTGCCGTGCCGTGCCACAGAGCAGGCACAGCAGAGGCTGCTGCTCTCCCACTGTCCTGGTGCACACTCAGGTTCACTCCATGCTCCAGCAAAGAACTCACTTTACCTCCTGCCCTTTAGTGGCCTCCACAGCTTCTTACTTCTAGTCATTACCAGCCATGGTCTGGATTTAATGAGGCCAGAGTTCACTGGATGAAATAAATGCAGGTCCCTGAACCCTCTAAACCAAAGCTAATGAAAAATATATGCTCCTGCTCTCATTTTCACATCCTGCAAATTATCTGTGCTAATGCACACAACTCTGCTCCTCCGCAGCTTCAGATGCTGAACTTTGAGTCTTTGTCACATCAGCCAGCACCAAGTAATTCTGTACAGAAGTCTGACATTTCCAGTTGAAAAAAATAAATTGATTAAAATTCAACAGGCATGTAGTGTTCAGCTTTTAAAGGTCGGCAAATCTAAGGAACTATCAACTGTAAAATAATTCAGCATTTAGAGGGGAGGGGCAGCTGGGGGGGTCCTGGGAAGAGGGAGGGAGCACAGAATGTTAGGATCATTTACTGCCTGCATTTTGCTGTCAAGAACATAATTACAGGCAATTTAATTACTGTATAATGGAACGGGTCCATCTTCCTGAGCGTCACGGCCAGCTCCTGCTTTGCCTCCCTGGGCCCTGTGCAGTGCAGATGTGGGAGGGGACTCTGACAGTGACCGGGACCTCCCATGGGCGTCTGCAAGGGGACCTTGGAGGATGAAGATGGGTGACATTGTTTCTGCTGCTTCTCATGTTCGAGACTGGATCAGGCTCATATGAAGGAAACTTTCAGTCATCCAGTAAAAGGAAGAAGGATGGGGCTGTTGGTGCAGTAGTGGCAGAAAATCCCTACTGAGAGAACTGCTTTCACATGTGAAGTATGAATTTACAGGTCCTCTTTCTAGTACACTGTTTTCTATTTGGTCCTGCATGTTTCCTGTGGGCTTCCCTGTTATTAGGAGGCTCTGCTGACTATGGAAGCTAAGATGGACAAGCACAGCCCTGTAAGTGAGCTACAAAGATGAGTACCGATCCCCAAGGAAACCAGGTCAGCATTTCAAAAGCTGCCCCATCCATCTCACTTCACTGGAGTTCCACCAAGACCCAAATCAGTACCTTGAAGTTCCTCCAGTTCTGCCATCTGGGTTTTGCTTTTCAAGGTCTGCACTACCCACTTCTGAATCAGATCACATTAGACAAACAGGAAGCAAAGTCCCTTTGCACCAACCTTGATGGACCACCAACATCTACATGAACAAGAAACCTGGATGCAGAAGTCGTCAGCCTGCACCTTCTTTGACAGGTTGCAAGTTACTAATTAGGACTCTCTCCCTTCCCTTGATTACACTCTGCATACATAAATCATGTTATCTAATGCATGGCTTCTCTTCCTTATCCCACCCTCTTGGTAAAAATCTTTGTTCTTCACATCCTTTTGTGCAGGAACTTGAGACCAACTTTTTCCAGACTGGAACATGTTTGGTTTCACTGTTCTGCTGAAGTCAATAACTACATCCCATGGGAAACATCTCCTAGAGCTTAGTGCCAGAGAGCAGAGGAGGCGTTGGAGCCCACCTGAGTGGGGTTTGGGGCAGTGGCCTGTGGGCAGCCAGTAATTGGCCTCCTTCTGGCTTTCTGTCCTGTAGGTTAGCAGGAAATGGGCAGGGTGATGTGCTGATTGACTTTCCCAAGGACTTGATCACAGCCTATTGTACAACCCAACTGTGACCCCTACAGGTCTTTGAAAAGAGAATACTGCTTTCCTCAGAGGCAGGCACAGGGAGAAGAAAAGAAAATGAGCAAGGCATCTCCTCCATCCTTATCATTCAGTACCCTTGAATATCAGGGCACAGTTGATATGCCTGTGATTTGTTATTCCTTGTAATATCAAATTCTCCTGTTGCTCACACAGGTGCCATGCATTGATTTTAGTGGGGACAGGATCACTGTGACTGAAGGGAAAAACATGGTCCATCAAGTTCCTGGTGAATCATGCTCTCCAGGCCAGAGACCACCAGAGGACTTGGCTCCAGGGAGCACAAATACACATCAAAGGAGAGCAAGATGACTCCTACCGCAAGGTGGCTGTAGGAAGCTTCCCCGGGGAAATTGTGACTCAGCAACAGGCCAAACCAACCTTGAAAAATTGAAATAAGGGGAAAAGAAAGAGAAAGAGAAGGGCCAGCAGGCACATTGCTGTTGCTCTGTCTTTCGCCCAAATGCTGTTTCATGTCAGTACAAAGGAGAGGCAGAAGAAAGGGAACAGTCTGTCTTCTTCATTTAAAATGCTCCCAGCCTAATCTTTGCTAACTCTGCTCCACCCCTGGGCCTCTGTGTTGCCTTGTCTCAAGAGGAATCCACTACGCTGCATCACTGCAATCTCCTGCTAAGCTTTTGATCTCACTGGCACTTATATCACTCAGAAAGTCCCTCTGCCCTTTACCCTGCCTAGCGAGTCCCTTTTGCAAGCAGTGGGAGACTCACACCCCTACACTGTCTCCACCCATTATCTTAGCCCAGCAGAGGAATTCAGCTCATCCATCTCCACATACAAAACCTCAACCTCCCTCCTCCGAGACCATGGACTGGCAGCCATCAGCTCCAGTGCACTACACATCACCCTGGATCATGGTGGATCAAACCCACAAGTGTTAGCACAGCACCAGGCTGCATGGGTACATCCCCACATGGTCAAGATGCTCCAGATCCTAATCCTTCTGGCAGAAAAACCTATGGCCTGAAGCCTGTGCCAGGGAAAGAAGAGGAACCCCTGCAGCTCCACATCCCATCAGTGTGGAGCTTGCAAAACCTGGACCTGGCAAAGGTGGGCACCATAACTCCCCACTGAGCAGGGCTTGCTGATGGCAACACCCAGGGCTCGCTCATGAATCCACAGCAGCCAGGCTAGCTGCTCTGCCTCCTTCCCCCCCTCCCACTGATACACAGCAGCCAAAAAGCACCATGTTGATTATTCAAGAGTGGAGTCTTAACAGCTCTAATCAGTTGATAATCCAATAACACACTCAGCTGAGCCACACTCTCAGCTCCCAGGTCCCTGCCACTGAGAGAACATTTACAGCTGCGTCATGTTGATAATAACTGCCCAGCGGTCAGGAGGAAGGCACAGCAAACGATTCCCCCCTTGCTGCTGCCTCGTCCTCCTTAGCCAGGGCAGAGGCAGGCAGACTTTTCCTCCCCACCTCCCCACTGCCTTCCCCGGCCCCTCTCTGCCTACAGAGAGAGTGAACTGCTGCACAGCTGGCTGCTGGTGCGGTCCTGTCCCTTCCCGTGCAACAGCCCAGCTCCTGGGATCCTCAGCAAAACAAGTTGCCTGTTCTCTTGAGCTACCCCCCTGGCAAAACTGCTTTAAACGTAATAAATAAAAGAGGAAGCATCAAATCCATCATTTTGAGGGCATTTGAAATGCAAGATGCCAGGGACCAGCCAGCACAGCCTCAGGCCCTTTCAGTTCTCCAACACTTCAGCACAAACTGTGAGCATTCAGCCTGGGTGGCCTGGAGCCAGCACGCAGGGAGAGACATTAAATGCAGAAATATCCCTTCCTCTGCACCACCCCAGCTTTCCATCCACAATCCCTTCCCGAGGCAGGCAGAAAACCATTCACACCTGCTTCTCACTGCTTTCACAGCCTGATTTCTCAGAGTGCCTGGCTGAGTCTCCTGGCAAAGCCCCCTTTTTGCCTCACCTTCCAGTCATCCATTCTGTGTAACTCCTCTTGCCCACCCAGGCCCCTCTCTGGGTCTTTGACACATGCCTGGGTCTGTGCTCAACCCCCTCCTGCCCCATACAGGGTGTGCCTGGCCCTGCCTCATTTATCAATACCCCTCATTAGCCCCGTGATTACTTATTTCCTCCAGGTGTATTGTCAGAGCTGCACTAGTAAAATAGTGTGGAAAGCCATCTCTAGGCCTAAATACAGATTTTCCATGAAAAGATTAAACCAATTTCCCCATGCATTGAAAGGAATTGCTGCATTTGTGTGTGTATGTGCTTGCATGTGTGCAGGAGTTTGTGTGTTCAGAGCCTATCACCCTTTATTTCCTGAAACACTTTAGCTGGTAGATTTACTAGACAGAAGAAAGCTGGATTCCTACTGTAACCCTTCTTTGGGTACCTGAAGAAAAAAAGTAACATGAAATAACCCAAAGAGAGAGACCTGTGCAGGTTGTTTCTTCATCACCAGCTCATAATGTCTGAATGCCTCCCGATGCCTGTTTTTCATGGGCAGCCCCATGGAGTAGGAAAATGCACTGCTCCTAGTAATATTAAGATGTTCAGGTCTAATGGAAACTAAACAGGTGTTGTTGTTCACTAGGGAGTTGGAAAGGGAGGAGAGCTGGACCTGGCCTCCTCTGCGGCCGGGGACTGTGGGCACCGCGCACCCAGGGTCCCCGTGGGTTTACGCTGCTCTGTTCTCTCCTGACGCAAAACTTCCTCCCCCTCAAACCCCATGGTGGGACATGCTAGCCTGCTCTTCCTCCCCTTCCTCCTCCTCCTCCTGGGATGCTGCCTGTTGCCATGGCAATGCTGCCAGCCAACCTCACACCCAGAAAGAACGTGCCCAGTTGCCCATCCTCTGTACAGCCTCGTGCAGCACCCAGGAGGGTTCCCAGGAGGGCTGTGGAGGCACCGGCCACTGCCATGCACAGATCATTGTGGACCTGCCCTGCTGCACCCCTTCCACCTCTCCCCAAAAGCCAGCTTGCTCCCCTCTGCCCCTTCTCCTGGCTGGGCCCATCTTCTCCCTTTCCTGCAGACCCCAATTAATGCTGGATGTCAGTTCCCCAGAGCTGCACCAGGAATGAACCGTGCTTGCATGGGGCTGGCTGCAGTCTCTCCCTCCTGTTCCGGCAGGTGTCTTCCATCTCCAACCTCCTCTCGCTCCCTGCAAGGTCTTACCCATGATGGATCCCAACCGGTAATTCTTTCTCTCCTGGTACTTTTGCTCGCTGCCCTCTTCACAGCCTGCCTCTTCTGGCACGGACTTCCATGCCAAACTACTGGTCTCAGGCACAAAGCAGTGGGCATTGCCGCTCACCGCCCAGGGTCGACGCTCGCTGCTGCAATACCATCAGCCTTCAGGGCTGCAGGAGTGGGACACGCACATCCTGATGCTATAGGAATGCAGGGAGCAAAAGAAAAACCCATTAAAATCCAGACCCCAAACCTCTTTCTTGCCTGCAAAGCACACGCAGCAAAGTTAGTTCACCGTTTCCCCTTGTACTGCTTATTTTGGGTAGAATGCAGATCCTAATAGATTGCGATAGCTCCGATGGGGCTCTTCTGCTCTATTGTGTGTGTAATCCCCTTTCTAAAAAACAGTCCTGCCTGATTATATGCTTAGGCAAGAGGCTAGAAAACCCCCAGGGACACTAAGATTCTCTACAGTATATTCTGGGAAGAGCTGGGTTTTTGGAACTGAAAACAAAGTGAAGTGCCACTGGCTCACTTCTTCCTCGCTTTGCAAAAACCTTCACAGCAATAACGATGACGTGCGGGGGGGGCTGGGGCCATGGACGTGCCTGGGAAACATCCTGTCTGTGTAGCGAGGGGGGCGAAGAGGAGAGGAGCTTGTACAGCACATCTCCAGGGAAGGACTTTCCTGGTAGAGGCTCTTCAGGGCTGCAAAATGCCGCTGCCAGCACCGCAGCTCCAAGTCCATATGAGCGAGTTGGGGCCAGATGTGACCACCCCACCAGTGGTTTCAAAGTCCTGGCCATTCAATCCTCTCCAGTCCTTTCCGATTTCACATTAATTGGGCCAGTGCACAGCAATTTAGCGTGATCCCACTGGGCCATGGAAGGTCCACGCAGGTCCTGACCAGCCTCGTTTCATGCTCCAGGCAGAGGGCTAATCCCCAGGGATATGGTGAACTGCCTTCACCTCCCCCCTCCCAGGGCCAGCCTCGCTGAAGCTTCGGGGCCTTTTAGGATGAGGGCCTGAGGAAGGGGTAAGGACCCATCCATGCATCAAGATCAGCCCCTGCCCAGGTGCTTCCCTGTGCCAGAACCTTTGATCCCCTTTCTGGAGGCTTGGGGGGTGTTTTTAGGCAGACTGTAAGGGGCGAGGATGGGCAGAGAGTGTACGAACAGCACAGGAGCTGGGTATGTGGACTGGTGGGCTGCAGAAAACCACACATATGGTGCTTAAACATCTCCAGGGCTTCCTCAGCCCCTTCTCCACATTTGGCCCTTGGTCTCTTTGGTACATGGACTCCGCAGCCTTGACGAGAAGGGGCCCAATTAGCAGAAACAGCTTTACAGCAGAAACCACTGGGCTGAGACTCCCAGCTCATTTCACATATCGCTGGGCCCTGCAAAGCCATCAGTTGGTAATGGCTTTCTCTCAGCACTTGGACGGGAGCCGGTAGCCCTGAGCCGAAGGCTGTGTGGTCTGTTACAGTCCCCTGCACCACCCACCCCACCCCAAATACCACCCCTCTGTGCCGCAGGCATCCCCGCTGGGAAGAGACGACAGTGCACAGGGGTTTGTTTCTCCCCGGGCTCTGCGGAGATCTTCCTCGCACAGAGTGCCCATCGAGGAGTCGCTGCACTGATTTTCCAGTGTTCTGGGGAATAAAACTCTTCACGGCGGTCATTTTGGCTGAGCACTCTTTGGGGTATATTTGATTTAAGCCGTGATAATCAGGTGTACCCCTGGTCCTCAGCAGGCAGCAGCTCTTAATCAGGAGAGTTTCTGCTGTGAGTAGTAAAAGGCGTGCAGGCACGTCCCCCGAGGGCCGTCGCTCGCTGCCTCCCGCCACTGCGCATTGCTTACCGAAGCTGGGGCTGGGAAGGGCAGCGCTGGCAGCGGGAGGCCGGCCAGTCTGGGGCAGAAAGCGTGGAAAAAGGGAGTGCCAGCAGTCAGAGACCAGGCAGCAACAGGGAGGTTTTGGGGCTGTATCTCAAACATTTGGGTGGCACCTGGCACAACGGGCACCTGACCATCTTCTGGGGGCCTTAAGTCCTGTGACGGCCGTGCCCCTGCTGCCGTTGTCTGCGCTGGCTGCCGCGAGGAGCCCTGCAGGGACTCCCTGCCTGTCGCCTGCCAGGATCAAGCCCATGCCTGGGCTGGGGTTTGGCACGACCTGACCCGCTGGCACCGCTGTGGTCCGCTCTGCCGCCGTGCATCCAGGGCTCCCAAACCGAGCTCGGCGTCGCATCCCCTCGCTGCTGCTCTGCCCCCTCCTTCCTGTCATTCGGTGACATAATGGAATCAAATTAAAGCCCCATTTACCAGTTTTATTGCCTATTATTTATAATACTCCAGCTCCAAAGTGCTGTTTTATAGAGTGCTTAAGCTGCCATTGCTGGATAGAGTTTGCCATAAATGTCTCCACATGCACAGAACATAATGTCCTCGCATCGTGCAGGAAAAGGGAAGAGATTATTCTCAATTATTTCATATAGTCTGTTTTATTGTCTTATTGTAATAAACTGTCATACCCTACAACACTTTAAAATCAATAGTTTGCATTAAAAGTAATGAAAAGTAGTTATTAATCCCGCTTAGTGCTTCCGCTCTTCCGCTCACCGCGAGGCGCTGGAACAGGGAGCGGGTGATAATTATTCATTTCCGATCAATAGGAACATTTCCCAGCGCTCCTGTGTGTATCGCCGCTCTCGCAGCTGTCTGAGTTCATGGGAATGGAGGGCAGGGGTGGTGCCTCGGTTTTCCTCCACTGTCAGCGCCTATGGGACAGAATGGTTTTGTTTGAGAAGTAATCCGGACTCTAAATGCAAATGAAGCAGGGGATTGTTTTGTTTTGTCTCCCAGAGAGCTGCCAGATTTATGGCACACAGGGGATTTTTTTCAAAAATAAATCAGATGTATGGTATTGGTCCATGGCAGTTTTTTGCTCATCGCTGGACTAACTCAGCTAACTCCTTCCCCGGACCGGGTGTCCTGGACATCCGACCAGCAGTGACTGAGTCACTGCCAGGCATTTCTGAAACACCCATCGGTGCCACCTCGCAGCATCTCAGGAGACACCAAGGCCCTTGTCACAGGCTCTCAGTTTGAGGGGACGTGTGTAGTTCTCTGGAGCCCCAAAATGGACTCCAGCGACACGGGATGTGGGTGGTGCCCACTCACGTACTGCATCTGTTCCTAAATCTGTGTGTTGGGGCATGAATGGAACCTGTGCTTAGGGCTCTGCTCACACGGGGTGCCAAAGGCCCTGTAAAGATTTAGGAGGAGCCTGGACCTTGGAAATGTAGGAAGACCCAGCCAAGCAGACCCAGCTTCTCTCTGGCAGAGAGAAGCCTCCAAACAGCCACCACCAACTCTTTCCAAACGTAGGCTGTATGTGTCCCCAGTACTTCAGCCCCTGGTAATCCCCAAAATCTTGGATTTATTCATAGCTCTGAGGCAAAGACTTTATGTTCTGCAGGAACAATTTGCATCCTCCATCCATGGTGCAGGCTGGACTTCCCTGCTCCCAGAGCAACACAGCTCTTGCATTGCTCAAGGGCAGAGCATGATGAATGTAGGAAAAAGTTGAGCTGGACTCCAGGTTTCTTTAGGATCCTGCAGTGAGGTATGCAAATCTCGTATGTGCTGGGCAAGATGAACCAACTTTGACCTTTTTCACATCTGTCATCTTTGCTTCATGAGTCCTTGGCCTGGTTTCACCTGAGATAAGAGTTAATTTTCTTCCTGGTAGCTGGTACAGTGCTGTCTTTTGGATTTAGTATGAGAATAATGTTGATACCACGCTCATGTTTTAGTTGTGCTAAGCAGCGCTTACACTAGCCAAGGACTTTTCCAGGTTGCCATGCTGTGCCGGGGGCACAAGAAGCCGGGAGGGGAGGGGGCACAGCCAGGGCAGCTGATCCAAACTGGCCAAAGGGACATTCCACACCACATAATGTCATGGTCAGTATATAAACTTTGGGGAGTTGGTCGGGGGCCGGCGATCGCTTCTCAGGTATGGGCTGGGCATCGGTTGGCAGGTGGTGAGCGGTTGCATCATTTTTTTTCCCTGGGTTTTGTTCCTCTCTCTCTTTTCTGTTGTTTTCCTTTTCACTATTATTATTATTGTTATCATTATTACTATTGTATTTTATTTTATGTCAATTATTAAACTGTTCTTAGCTCAACCCACAACTTTTCTTATCTTTTGCCCTTCCGATTCTCTCCCCCATCCCTTGGGGGCAGGGAGGGTGACCGAGCAGCTCTGTCGTGCTTGGTTGCCAACTGAGGTTAAACCACAACTCTCTTCATACTATCTGGAACAGGTGAGTTCCTCCCTACATGTTGTCCAATGTTGCGACAATGTGACACATAAGTCATAGTGCGTATTAGTACTTCAGTAAAGCAAAATGGCCCTTTCCCAAGGGCACACGTTTATGTTAACGCCTCATTGCAGACATGGTAACATCCACCAATGTGTAAATTATGTACATTTTCCAAAAACTGGATTTTGTTAAACCTGGACAATGGGGTTATGATACAGGCTGAGCTCTCTGCCACTCTACACCTCCAAGGAGGCAGGAACAGTTATCCCTGACCTCTGTATTGAAGTGTAGAGAGGAGAACTGACTGATGCAGGAGTCAAGGCCAGGAGCACGAGCCTGGACACCTTCCCCCAAGGCAGTGTCCTGCTCCAGGCTGGGGCCCGCCCTGGTACACACGGCCCAGCTGGGAATAGCTGCTGAGCAGAGCTCAATTTCAGCTGGGGAAGGATGGGGAGAGCAAATAAAGGGATAAAGAGGCATGCTGAGCACCAGGCCCATTCTTTTATTTCTATTATTTTTTAATCATATTCCCAGTTCTTTTTTTCAATGGGAAAACCCAGCTGGTTGCTTGGATTGACTTTGTCTCTGATTCAATGCAGTTGTAATGAAAAGAGTCCACTAGCACATTAATTGCCATGATAAACATCAAAATCACCCATCCACCTGCACACACAGAGCTCCATGGCAGGCTCATCACAGCAGCATTTCTTCACCGCCACTGTCTGCAATAACTGAGAAATAGAACAAAATACTAGTAGAACCCAGAAGGAGTTATCACTGCCTGATCAGATCTCAAGAGATTTTTTTATTTTTAATAAAGTCCGTCTTCCCCCTTGTTTGTCAGAAGCACTTTGCTTTAAATGTTATATGAGCAGAAGCAGGAATTACCTGTGTCTGCATTCACTCAGGGAAGAAAACATAACAGGGCATTTCCACGCCTTCCATCCAAAGATCTCAAAGCAGTTAAAAGCACCCTTACTCCAGCCAAATGGCTCCATTTTTATAGGCCCCAAAGCATCGATGTGCGAACCCAAAGAGCCACAGCTAACAAGAGCACGAGTCGGAGCAGGCTCCTGGAAATCAGCAAAGCTGACTCTGACCCAACACGAGCAAGGGAGAGACTGAGGGAGGAATAACATTAAACCACCAAAGCACTGACTTCCAGGAAAGGTGAAACATCCTCTGCACACGCTGCTTCTCATTAGCTGTCAATAGACACAGGTGTCTAATTTAGGAGCCTCTCTCATTTGATGATGCCATTCTAAGTGGTGTTCCTAATTTCTGTATGTCTCTGGCAGAGCCAGGAATAAACCCCCCAAATCAATAACCCTTTCTTACTCTGCAGGTGTCCCAGCAAGGGTACTGGGGGACAGCCAGGGGCAATGGGGAGCTCTACCAATGCTGTTTCCACCTTGTTCTTTAATGGTTGACCCAACCACCCCTCACCTCTCCCTGCTTTTCCCACACTCACCCGCACTGGAAGCTCGTTACCCAAGTGTCCGTGAATGGCAGTACTCTGTGCCTCCCAGGTCCCTTTCCTTGCCCCTAGAAAAGGCACCCTGGCACCTTGCAAGCACCATGGGCGCAACTGCATTGAGGATAGGGGGCTCTGCTGCCCAGGAACAGGAGCTGGGGAGGAGGTGGGGAAGGGGGCCAACCTCCTGCACAGGAGCCTTAGCAGTGTGCCAAGACCCAAGTGTGTTCGAAGGGAGAGGAGGGAGAGATGGCAGTCACTGTCCTGGCAGCTCAGTGAGATGGGTGAGAAGGATGGGTCTTTTTTCTTACCTAGACGATAGGGCTTTAATCTGGCTTTGACATTATCTGAAATTAAAATCAAACCTGACACACGGACAGTGGCAGAAATGAATTACACCTCTCCTGCCAGTAGATAATCCCCTTCTAATTCCCCCACTTTATTCAGATGGGAGATGGTTTAAGGAAAGAGGAGGCAAGAAATATTTTCCCTCTCCCCCTTTGCAGATGGCAGCTCTTCCAAAGCCTCTCCCTGGCACAGCCCTCCCAGCGTGCATCTGCTGGCTGCCAGCGCCACACCACATCAGGTCACCCAGCAAACTTCTCCCCCCGATGAGCAGCACCCTCATCACCACCGTGCACTGGTACAGCCGCTCTCAAGACCAAAGCAGAGGAACTGAGAGAGCAGCATGCAAAGGGGTAATGCCTCGGTGCGCAAAGGAACAAAGAAACAAAAACCTGTATCCTGAAACAAAGGATCAAAGAATGAGGACACAAATGTTAACACACAATAGCTTTATGTCTTCTTACCTACTTTTCCCCACCTCTCAGCTGTGGTTCTCTTTTGCACAGCAGCACCTCGTAGTTTTTTTCATTTTCTGAATTACCCTGGCTGTGCTGGACCGGAGGGTTCTCTCTCTCATCCCTCCCTTCCCCATAACTTCTCAACCCATATGCCAGTTTCAACCAATTTAACACAGTAGCTAATGCAAATCTATCATGTTCCTCCAGGCTGTATAAGAAACAGGTGGTCAGGTAGAGGAAAGAGATAGGAACATAATTAGACATCAGAGAGGTCACAAATGACAGCACTACAGGAAACCTGGCTTTGCCTGTCCTGCTGCCCACACGGTGAATCGCTCACTACACCACTGTGCCATCCAGCAGAGTGTTTTTACCCCTGTCAACAGCTGTGAGCCCAAGACACCAAAAGTCTCAAAGGTCTGCAAGGACAGACTGAAGTGCTGACCTTTGCAGGCTGAAGTTCCCGAGGACAGGGGTGCCAGCTGTCTCACCTCCCCACGCTCTGCCGGTGATCGCTACCTTGTGTAGGCAACACCACAGTGGTGAGATGGCCCCTGTGCTCTTCGTGCCATCCCTGGTCAGCACAGGTGAACTTTCACTGTTCCCGGGCAGCTGTGTGTCCTCACAGGAGCTACTGCAAGATGTTTTGGCCTTTGGACCCCTTCAAGACCTCTCAAGACCTCCTTGTGAGAAACTGTTCCTATCATCCCTCCTTTCCAAGCTGTTGCCTTGGAGAGAGGACATAGAGGTAGATGTTAGCCCTTAGTTCCTCCCACATCCTCCATGCCCTTGTTCTCCCTCATCAGCATCCCCCAAGTCGCTCATGCCCCAGCGCCCCTACCCCCTACAGCAACCCTGTCAAACGCTTTCTCCTTCCCACCACTGTGTGCCTTCCAGGCAGCCACAGGCGGAGGGTGTGAAAGCCTCAGCTCCCAAAAGAGCAAAGCTGAGAGACCTGGGAGCATACTCAGAGGGAAGCGAGATGGTAGTGGGGATGCTGTTAGCCTTTGTCCCATCACTGCAGCTCCAGGCGGACACAGGGACATGGAAGTGAGGAGAGATGAGACTGATGAGCTGTTTGCTCCTCAGTCACAGCTTCAAACCCATCTCAGAGCAGTATTAGCTGAAAGCAGGGGAAACACAGTGCTTTTAATGGCCTCACAGCATCTGTCCCTTCCTCAGCCAGCCTGTGGTAAGCAAATACACACTGAACTCCTCCAACACAAATGACCATTTCAGTGGAGGAGGTACGATAAAGGGCAGCAAGACGACCTCGCTGTCCCCATAGTTGAATACCAGCTAGTGCTGCATGCATCAAGTCAGTTTGCCTCAGTGGGTAAATTTTGAGTAATTAAATAAACAGTAAGTTTTAATGTGGGTTCTTTGTCTGCCTGGTGAAAGCTTCTGCATGGGAAGAAATTATTTACAGAGCCCCTCCTCCCCAGAGGGATCCCCTCCTCCATCCACTGTTTCCTCTTCCCCAGGACTAATGCAATCCCTGACCATAAGTGAGTGTGGTTAAAATCAGCTAGGAATCTGCAGCACAATTCAATTTCAGAGCCATTCCAGCCAATAACGGCTCTAAAGAAAATATAATGTGTAATTCACATAGTAATATCCCCTTAATTACATTTTTTGGACCAGTCTTTTCTCTCTTGGTGTCTGCACCCTCCAGCCCCAATAAGCATATCTAAAACTAGAGAAAGTCATCCATCTCTTAAAACATCACAAGGGATGGGAGGGAAATTGCAGGAAGAAGAGATGAAAATTGCAGGGAATTTTGCCCTTTTTGTGGTGCATTGTTCTTGGCATCACCTCCGCATGCTGGGTAATTGATTTTCCATGGAACACTTAGAGATCTTTTTTTTTTTCCAATTTAGTTTTTGAATTTTAAATTAACTTCACGCCCATCAGCTGGACCTGCACATTGAAACCTCCTGTGTTATCCTCAGAATAAGCATAGAAAAGAGACAGCAGGGATGAGTCCTAATCCACATGTCCTACAGCTACGGCTGAATCCCACTGTGTGCTGTGTAAACATTGATGCTTATCCATCCTCATGTATCTGGTCCTAGAAATGGTTAGGCCGTACTGCCCTACATAGCTCTTTGGTGTGATCTTCTCCTGGAAGCATAGATCCTAAGGCCAAAGGGACAACCTAGTTTGACCTCTGATATAAGAGGCCATGGGATTTTCCTGCATCCTGACCTGTTTGGAGTATCAACTTTGGAAGAAAAAAACCAGTCCAGTCATGATGGACGAGGTGGAAAAATCAAGGACCTGGGTGGAAAAATCAAGGACTGGGGTGGAAAAATCAAGGAGAGCATTAAGTCTTCTACTCCTGCACAATGGAAAGGCATCAAACTTCGCAACAGGTATCTAATGTAGCTTTGTCATGGCATCTCTCTCAGCATCACTCCTGTATCTGACCAGAGAGCTTGGGCACAGTCACATCCAACCCTCGCAGCAGAGTCTGCTAGGTGCCTCATGGCCTCCAGCAGGGTATGAAATCTGGAGACAAAACTGCAGCTCTGGGTGGAACGCCAACATATTGCAGAGCTCTGCATTGCAAATCTCCAGCATTTGAGCTGAAAGATGCAGCTCCCTTAGCAAAAGCTGTCACAGGTTCATCAGCAGCTCCGTGTGACCCAGACGGCACAGCGAGGGGGTACGGATTACAAGTGCACCTTCTGTTGGAACAGCTGATCCCATCCATGGCGGCAGGAAAACAGCTCATAACACCTGTTGAGTAAGTGCTGGAAGGAGTAGTATTTGCCAGCAGCTGCTACACATGGGCTATCTTCATAACACGGACACAAGTCATAATCTTGACTGAGATTCCCAGCAAGAGGCTAACTGGGAGGCTATAGCTAACAATGCACACAGCTGCGACTTACCAAGCAAGAGCTGAGCCAGGAGCAAGAAGCCATTAGAAAGTAATAGTGTGAAAACACTAATGGCCTAGAGCCAGATTTGAATTAACAGTCCAGGAGAAAAGAAGCCTATCAACACTTCTTAGTTTCCCTTTTGGTTTGCTATAGGACTGTAGTGCTCTCAGAAACCTGGGAGAAAAAGGTGGTGTATCCTGTCAAGGATTTTGCCCCCAACGCTTTGCAGTGCATTAACCTCTGCTCAGAAGATCCTCCGCTCACTGGCCTTCCAGGCTGGGAGGCTAATGAAGAGAAGCACTGAACGGTGGACCAAAAAATTAAAGACCATTAGGGCTTCCCATATGAATTTACAGGCAACTTTAAAGCACGTCACGTAACAAAGACATACGAGTGACTCAGACTGAAAGCAGGTTCTACTTTATTCTCCCTGTTTGAATTACTCAAACTGAAAGCAATTACCCACTGAGAATGCAAGAGAGCCTGTGCAAAGGTCCGTGACAGATGAACGTGCAATGGAGTCCATTCCCTGAGACCTCCTCCAGCACGCACCTGAGTCAGCACCTAACACAACAGGAATCTGATCTCCTTTGTGATGGGACTGTCGCGGTTTGGCCCCAGTCAGCTACTAAGCACCACCCAGCCGCTCGCTCGCTCTCCCCTGGTGGGATGAGGAGAGGATCAGAAGAGTGAAAGTGAGAAAACTCGTGGGCTGAGATAAAGACAGTGTAACAGGTAAAGCAAAAGCCGCGCACACAAGCAAAGCAAACCAAGGAACTCATTCGCTGCTTCCCATGGGCAGGGGGTGCTCAGCCATCTCCCGGAAAGCAGGGCTCCATCACACATAATGTTTACTGGAGCTGGTTTTATGCATGTTTTTCCAGCTCCTACACACCTTTCAGCACACTGTCCACTCTTTACCCTCTTCTCCCAGACCCTGAAGCCGTTTCCTCCTCTTTCCACCGTGCTAGCTCATTCCACACAGCAGCAGGGAAGGCAGGGTGTTGGAGAGCCCCACACTGATAACCCCGAGGGTCTAGCTATAGAAGCAAAGCACAGACAGCGCACCTCCTCCTTTCCAAACCCCTGACACCATCAGCCTGTACCTGCCATCCCTTCACAGCCTGAGCCATGAGCTTCCCACAGCTGCTCTCAGCATCTCTGTTGTACAATCTCACATGTGCGAGATATATACCAGGTGCTTCCTAGCTCAGCCCCCTCTGGATGTGACTCTCCATGGCCACACACTGGCCTGACTCCCTTCCACAGATGGTTTCTCCCCCTCCTTCCCCTCCCCACAGTAAATATGAGGTCTCTCTGTGATTCTGCATTCTGGTGTGACCGACAGCACTGGGGTGAAACCACTTAGCACAGATGGCAAATTATCCTTCCCAGCTGCTCCTGTGTGATGTAGACCTTTTCTAGCTACGTCGTTCTTCAGCCCTGGGCTCTTCTTCCTCCATGCTGCCAGTGGACCTCAGTGCCTGGATGAAACTGGGTTCCAGTAACTCCCAGTGATGTCAGTAGGGGTTACATCCAGGCTGAGAGGACAGGCCCCACCACAAGCTCTCTGTTGGCAGAAGGAAAGGGAGTTTCTATTCTCTAGCTTATGCTTTGATCTTTTAGTTTCTCTTTTCAGAACTTCTTCGACTTCTTTCTTCAATGGAGGGAGTTCATAGAGGTTGTCAGGGAGGACTACACGCTTGTAAATACGTGTGTAACATCTTACATCTTTTTTTAAAAATCTTTTTTTTTTCCCATCAAACAAGTCAATAAAACACAGAAAACATCTTCCACAGATATCCTCAGGGCCCCCTTATTCTGCCTACTCTGAATGTTTCATCTTTTGCTGATGCTTTGTCTGCCTTCCTCTGTTCTCTATCTACGATCAGGAGTTCCTCAGCTGCGATCCAAACAGAACAGCACTTTCTGAGAAGATACAAGATGGCCTCAAATAGTTTTAGTTGTAGTTAAAACAGCCCTTCTCTTTCCACTCCAGCAATGGCCCTCTTGTCATCATTCAAGTTGGGGAAGGTGACAGGTCTCAAGCTGAAGAGGAATGATGAGAGGACAGATGCTCTGCTCCATGAAGAGATCCATCCGCTGCTTCTGCTCCAGTTAGGCAAGAAAGCCCAACACTTCAAAGTCCCCCTAGAAAGAAAAATCCAGGTAAAGATGCAGAGGGGTAGCCTCAGGTAGACCAAAAGTGGGGTCTATTCACATCTGCTGAGGAGCTGGCCCTGAGAACCTGCCATGGAGAAGCAACCTGATGCCTGGCCTGTCTGTATCCATGAAGTGATGCTCTCTGTCACTGCTTTCTGTTCACTGGCTCCCATGGCCCAGGGGCAGGGCGTCAGCACGCCAAAGATCATCATCCACATTCAGCTTTTATCTGTCTTTCCCAGTGCTGGATACATCTGTGCTGGCTATTAGCTCTCTGAGCCTACATGAAACCCTCTGCAGCACCCACTGCTGATGGCTCCCTGGTGTGTGTTTGTGCCAAGCATGAGATAGGCTGCCCTTTGCTCACGTTTCCAACCTCCCAGATGAGGATGATGATGCCCTTGAGATTCAGCTTCAAATAGCCTTGCAAGACATAAAGTATACGCCATTCCTCCAGGGAGACTCTACCTCCCATCCCCTATATCTTGTGGGTCAAAGCTCCAGTCTACATTTGCTCAGATAAATGCAAACCTTGGGAAAACAATCAAGAAATGTCATTCATTATTGAGGGGGAACTGGGGAATAGGTGGAAATTACTGGCAAAATGACTTGAAAGCCCTCCCGTTTTCTGAACATTTCTCTTTGGTTTCTTGCAGATTTAAAAGGTCGCTAGGAGCTAATGAACCTCAGATAGCAAAGCTGTCTCTTGTTTGTTTGTCATTTTGAGTTTTTCTGGTTGATTAAGATCCATGCTGGCAGTAAGGTATAAAATAGCACATTTCTGTGTGTATAGTGAGGTTGCATTTCCTGCCCTGAAAAACTGCTGAACTTACCAGGAAAAACTTAATCCTAAGGACCAGAGAGCCATCTCTCAGCAGAGGACGTTTGCATGTAGTTCTGTTACCCACATTTCATTTTTCATTCCTAGTCCCATAGGCTTTCAACAGCATCCACCAACACAGTGGTGTGCCAGATCATCTGCAGCCCAAGAGAGGCTCATTCCAGGGCAACCCTATATTTGGGAATGGTAAGGTGTGTCTTCTTTCTCCACCTGAGAACTTGAGCTGGGGTGAATTTGAGGACCTTGTCTGTTTTTCTGTCTCGTCACTCACTTGGAATAGTGAAAACAGAAGCCCAAATGAACAGATCACCTCCACAGCACACGTGCAGTGAGTCCTGCACATCTGGACATGTCACCCCTTTCGGATCTGTGCTGTCCAGACGCCTGGTGCGACGCAGTGTGGCCATGGCTTCGACATACCGACAGTCCGGTTCTAAGTGCCTGTCACACCAAGCTGAAAAATTATGGAACCTGGAAAAATGCCATTGTTTGTGAAGCAACTAGCTCTGCGGAAAGGTCCTGCCGGGTGAGCCCGATGCATACAGGACACACTGATCTGCGCATACTGTGCATATGAACAAGAAATATGCCACAGCAGAGCCACTGGGTTATGTGTACTAGTAATACAGTGGAGCACTGGAGGCTTGATGACTCCTGGATTTGTCAGATTCATGTTAGCTTGCATTCATGCTAGCAAATGCTAGTCAAAAGTATGTTAATACCCCTATTCACTACCATGACTGATGACTCATATTAGTCCTATTCCACTGGAGAGTCCTTGAAGGCCAATTCTGATGATTTTAGCAGTAGAATCATGTCTCTTACAGCTCCAGCTCTGGACCCAAGTGACTATGGTAAAAATAAAGAAAGAAAATAAAATTCCATTTACCTGCTCCTGCTCCCAGCCTACTCAGAGCTAAAGGACAAACACATCATTGTTCTCCTTTCTTTAATCTCCCTGTTTAGCGGAGCTCAGGGTTCACAGCACAGCGCTGAGCAACTCACATTGTTTCTGCCGAAATTGCTGGAGAAGCTGAAGGTGCCTCAGCATTTGCTGAAGATCAGATCCTTCCCAAGAGCTGTTGACTGAAGTGGGAACTTACTGTTTCCACTCATACCACAAGTGAAATAACCCTGGGGAAAGAAATCTTTCTTGCTGGAAGCTTTTCTGTCTGTTTTTTCAGCAGTTGCACCAGTTTTGCAGGCACTTCAGGGGATCCTTCAGACATACTGCTGGGCGCTCATTGCTTTGCCTCTGTCAGAGACAGTGCCCACTGCACAGCTAAGAGAAGCCTAAAGCAAGTGAAAAGTGACCTTACAGACCCAGCTCAAAATGTTTTAAGAATTAAGGGCTCTGTTTCCAGCAAACAGCTCAGCCTGCTCAGGCTCAGAGTTTCATATGGTCCACACCTACCTCCTTGTTGGGGGAGCGGAATGATTTTGGACCCCTACCACAAGGCCCTGTGCTCATTTCCCACCAATGCCGCCCTGAATGGACAGCACACCTTTGAGTGCACCTATGAGGCAGACGAAACCACGAATTGCCGTCCACCCCCAGTGTTACAGAGCCCACCATCGAAACACAGGAAAGGCTTGGACCAGAGCACAACCAACGTCTGGGCCAGGAACCATGACCCCCTTGGATATATCTATATTATACTGCAAAGTACTGACTTGAATGGACAGGGAAGGGCATCTTGAAGGGAAACACTATGAGGAGTCTGAGTTCCCCCCGGTAACTTCAGCATCTGTTAGCACATGATGGGGAGCCACCACCATCGCGTGACTCTGCAGCCCGCTCCGCACGTCAGTGTGAAGATTCCCCTTACCTTCCCAGCGAGCAGTCAACCAACGTGAGGGTGTGTTTGCTTTCCAGTCCAGGCATGACAGATGCTGCCAAGGAGCCAAATGTTGGGCACACAAAATCTGGAGCTTCTTTTGAAACCCTTGCCTAGCCCAACGCAAAACTGACTTGAACTTCCAAAGCAGCAGGTGCCCATGGCAAAGCAGATCCTTTTCTACCTACTCCATCAACAATGGCCTCAACACCTTTGCCTTTCCCTGCTGTGAGCAGACCTCTGCTGAGTGGCATTACCTCACCAACCCTGACCCTTCCACTGAAATGCATCCCTGCTCCCACAGGGAACAGGGAGCAGATGTTTAATCGCACATCGCAGCACAACAAAGTGGTGCGGGCCAGGGAGGGAAGACAGACTCCACACTCCAGTGAACCTGCAGGATGGATTTTGGTAGACAGAATGCAATTATCCAAATTGTAATTTACTCAAGACATAAATCTTTTGAAATAGTTCAACACTTAGCACATAGAAAGCATTATACATGTTCAAAGAACAAATGGTAATGTTTTTGCCAAAAATGTTTGAACTTCCAATAATTAATAATAAGCGAGGAAATTGCATAGCTGGGAGATTTTTTTCCAGCTTTAATTCACAGGAGCAGCATTTTTTTTTTCCAGGAAAACTCTGCCTAGACTTCTCCCTGTCTTCTGTGGATCACGGCTTTCCTCCCAGAGCTGTGCCAAGGAATAAATAAATAAAAAATTAAAATCCCCATCCCATTAAAAAAAAAAAAAAGACTGCTGAATCTTATGAAAACAAAGAAAATGAAAGGAAGATGTGAATCTGTAAGTGGCCACTTTTTAAGGCTAAGTGTCTATAAATAAACTAGACATATACATACCCACTATACATATATTTTATATGTACATATAAACAGATAGATACGTATAAAAAATGCAAAAGCTCAGCCTTTGGATTGAACCTTTGGTCCAGCCCAGCTCCACCCAGCTCAGATAACGGTACATAGCTCACTGTGAAGTTTCCTGTCTCCCCGGATGTGGGATCCAAAAAGGAACAGGTTACATCACTCCATAACTTAAAAAAAACACATGGAGATGGCTATAACACGTCCGGGCTGGTAAGCTTCCCCTCCTGCCTCCTGCTGCCACCTCCGCTTTCAGAAACGCCTTAGTGTGTTTGAGAAGCACATACGGGATCAAACCTTACGCTTGTGAGGAGCGGAAAACCCCCAAACCCCTGTCCGCTGCTCGGAATGGACACCCTCCTCAGGACACCATGAGATTTCACCTGCCCATGCACAGCTCGTCTGCAAACCCGCCCCCTTCAGATGCAAAACTTGGTAACGCGAAGTTGCTCGTAAGAGAGTTTGTTCCAAAGCCAAACACACGCAACGAGCCCTGGTTTTCTGAGCCTAATTGGGATTGGGCTGAACAGCCGGCTCTCACTGGAGCAGCTGGGGGAGTCTGGGATGTTTTTTCATTAGAACAGTAGGCATTGTGTTGAAAAAAAAATGAAGCCATGTCTCTGGACAACTCTTGGAGCCAGAATTCATTTCTCTCACTCTGTTCTCCTAAAGCGTCAACAATGGCCAACATTTCGAGCACTAGTGGCACATTGGCAAATTCACCCCAGCTCCAGGGCCTGTTTCTCGTTTGTATATTTACATAAATTTCCATATGGCTTGGAAAAACAATAAATAGAAGTAGGAATGTAATTTTGTAATTTTCCATGTATCTGAAGATTTTTTCCTGCAAGTGGTGGAGCACTCGCTGCCCAATTCAGCACAAGGGCCTACGCTTTAGCTTTAAATTAAGCATGTGCTCAAGTGTCTGGGGCTGGAGTGCTGAGCCTTCTGCGCTCTCACAGAAGCAGCCCAGGATGACAGCAGGAACACAGGCATTTTTTTAACAGCTGGATGTATCATCTTATAGATGCTACAGGGATAGGAACCTTGGAAACAGGCTGGGGCAGCGAGAGAAGCTGCTAGAGGAATAGACCGGGCCATGGTGCAGAAGCAGGTAGATGGCTTGTTGGAATGCAGTTCGTGCCTGGGCGCTGGATGTGCATAGTAAGAAGGCTGCAGCCTTGCCTCGATCTGGCCGGGAGTACACCTGCGTGCATACACATACACACCACGCTCACTCAACACACGCATCAGGCTGGTTCCGTGGGTCACACGTTGCCCTCAGCCTGTTTTTATTAACGGGGGAGCTTGACAGAAAACCTGAGGTATCCCAAGCCCAGCTTCTAGGTTGGGAAACAAGTTGGCCCTCAGCCCCCCCCAGGCAGGGGTGCAGAAGAAGGAAAGGCAACGTGAGGCCTTCGGCATGTGGGGAGGAAAAAGAGATGCAATCAGTGTCCTGAAATATATTCTTTCTTTAAAAAAAAAAATAAAAATTCAGGGAAACAGACACAAATTCCACCCAACCAAGGCACTATCAAAGCAGCAACCTTGGTTTAAATACCTTTTCTAGGCACAATTAAACCGAGCAGGCTGCTTGAATTTTCCCCACACCACGATGCCGGTGGGATTAAGGCTTTCCGAACTCTCTGAGCCCAACTTTCTCCCCCCTCCTGCTCAGAGATAGAGGGGAGACTGACTCATTTGGTTAAAAATAAAAACACTGCTATCTGAACTTTAACGGCTTTGTTTCTCATTGCTGCAGGCAGTGGTTCATATGCATTCCAAACAGTACTTTGGCTGCAAATGTACCGTTTTGGAAGCTATTCCACCTGAAAACCAGTATCTTTCATCTCTCTGTCTTGCACTGTTGGGGGCTGGGAGCACTCCCGTCCTGGCTCTGGCAGAAACTGGGATGGTGGTGGGGTGGAAAAGAGAAAAGCTGGCTCTGCTGGAAGGATGCCCCTTGCTGCAGCCTGCCTCTGCCCTCCTGGAGAACCCGACGGCGATCTGTAGACGGGCTGGGGATGGAGAGCGGTGTGCTGATGAGCTGGAAGTGCTGCTGGGTACGGCTTCAACCTGCGCTGGAAGCGAATTCGGAATGGTGGGGTGGGGGGTGAGGCCAAGCCCTGCCACACCCAGGACTTACTGAGGGGCCAGACCAGCTCTGTCAGAGGCACTGTGCTCCCTGCACACCTCCCACCCACCGGCTTTCGCTGCCCAGAGGCTCCCTGACACACCCGGAGCAAACTTCTGACTGTAGCATGCACCCATGTGCACGCACCGGTTGAATCTTCCTCGCCCAGGGACCAGCGGCAAAGAGGGCAAAGCGGGAGCTGGGGCTTGCTCTGCCTGGGAGCACACACCCGCGGCGCCCGCACTTGCTGCACACCCTGGTAGCCCTTGCTGAAGCCTCTTCCATGACATCTTCATTGCTATCGTCACCTTTGTCAGGACAGTTGTGTTAGAGCACGTATGCCCTCACCTGTTGAACCGCTATAGCTTCATGGAGCTGCAGAGACATAGCAGCCTTGCAAATGCACACCTGGACGCAGCTGAGCCAGCCTGCAGGGCTCATATGCCTGCTCACAAATGCACATATATTCCCCTTGCCTACATAAAATGCCACACAGACCTCGGGTTTGTCTGAGTTTACGCAAGGGGAAGGCCACGGTAAGGTCTGGGATAGGTAGCTTCTGCAGTGGTCATCACTCTAGCCCTGCGCTTTGGAAAGCAGCGTGGTTTTGCTGGTGGCCTCACTTCTGATGTTGAGTTGCTCGGTTTGTTAGTCTTTTTGTCTAATCTTTGAATGACAGTTCCTCGTATCGCCCCTGCTCCCACAGAAATGTGTGACTAGCCTCTCACCGTTTTTTACATTGTGGGATCTGGCTTAAAAGGGACAAAAACGAATCTGAGTTGGGGGTCACAAAGGGACGGTCAAATAACCGGTCCTCCAAGGGGGTTACATATTCATCTCGTGCATATAATGACTTTGTGGTGTTACCCTAGCAACTAAAGCTCAGAGATGATGCAATCAAATTTGGGAAGGATGTGATTAGAAATGACAGGCAAGGGGAAACAAAGGGAAGCAAAGTTGCTGTGGCAGCTGGGATGCAGCGCTCGGCGCGTAATGCGTGTATCAGGGCTGCGAGATATTCTTCCAAGCAATTACACTAAGTATCATAATCTATTTGCTGGCTAATTACAGAATATCATTCCGCGCCTGCCGTCCAGCCCGTCCCTGCTCTCCCCACTTTGGTGAGGCCCAGGGAATGGTACTCTCATTAACCCGCCTGCGTTTGATCTGCTCTTACATTTTCACTTGGCACCTGTCCAGCACAAACTATTTGCTTTTTCCCCCTCTCTGCATATTCCCTCCCCCACATCATGGCCCCCTCTCGTCCAGGGACCTGCTGCTCTCCCTCGGCAGATCCCCATCCCTGCCTTTGCAAGGATCCCTCCAAGGGGCAAGTGCTGCTGCTGAGCATCTTAAAGGGGAGTGCTTTGCTTTGGGCTGCCTGTGCGTGGCTGCAAGCGCTCAGCCAGCCTTTAAACCCATGTGCAACAGCCCCAGTTGTTCTATGCACCACCTGAGGTGTAATAACACCATAATGTAAAGCTTAAATATCATTTAGGCCTGCACTGCTTGAGCACAGCTGCCCAGATATTCTGCTGGCTTCCCACAGCCTCCTGACTTCACGTAGGGTGCATTGCTAAGCCATGAGCACGCAGCTCCTCTGCGCAGTGCGGGGGACTTCCTGCCCTCCCTCCAAGAGACACCTTGTTTGCTATCACCCCCACCTTGTTTGGGGGGAACGGCGGGGCCAGGGGTGCAAGATGTCCATGAGCTCTGACAGACCCACGCTTTGGGCTTGGCTTGTTTACCTGCCATGGGGATGCACCCAGGGCTCTGCCCCTCTGCTCCTGGAAATAATTGCCCTGGAAAGGAAAGAGAAACAAGTAGAAATATAGAGAATAGGGAATTGCACTGTAAATATTATTGATGATTCATAATCCCTTTTTCTCAGAATTTCAGGTTTCTTAACTATTATCCCTCTCACCGGCAGCCCTGGCTGTTCTTTTGACAGGTTTATGTGACCCAGCAGGCACTTTTCATTCATTTTCACTGTAAAAACAACAGGCTCGATTCTCTATTGCTCAGTACCTGGCGGTGTCATTAGCCTAGTGCCGAGGATGAGGAGGGGGAATGGGAAGAAAGAAGAATCACTGCTGCTCTGATGTGACACCTCTTTACCACCATCCATGCTGTCCTCGGCCGTCATACGTATCTGACAGCAACCAAGAGTCACCGCAAGGATGCGGAAACCAAATGTTTCCAAAGAAGCACTGAGAAGGACACAAAACTGATGCCATTTCTCTCCCAGACCCTCCGGCCTTGTCTCCACTGCCAGAAAAAGAAAGGGTGATTTGAAATATGCATTACCTGACATGTTTTAAGATGATTGTGGTGACAGGACGCGTTGGTAGATGGTCAGGATGAACCCTGATGTTGTCTCTTATGAGCAGAGGAGTGCAGAATAGAGCAGGCTGCTCCTAAATTAGGATTTTAACATGTGAGTTAGCCATTTGGCAAATGTGATAAATGGCCTTTCCCCACCCTCCCCATGCACTCATAATCCCTCTGTTGTTGGCACCCCAAAAGGCTCCTTTCCCCTCCTCCCCATTAATTTCTCCCTCAGGCAGGAGCTGAGGGCAGAGAGGGGGGAAGGAGGTTCTGACTCATATTATCTCTTATATTTTCAGTATTTTCTAGAAAGCTAAAGGAAAGGCTCCACCTTCCATCACCCTGTGAGGGCAATGTGACCCCGTGCTGGCTGGGAGAATGGCTATACCTCACCATAGCCCGACATGTTCCCAAAAACCTCTGGCTTCCCTTTCCTTCTGTCTTAAGCCAGGTGACAGCATCAATGAAGTGCCAGAGGGGACAGTGAGGGTGGGGGGCAAGGTCTGGCCTTCAGCTCCCATCTCGGGGTCACCTCTCCAATCCCGCACCTACATCTTCCTCGTTATCCCCAAGCGGGTGCCCAGCCCGACTCTCTTGGGCTGGTGCCGCGGGCACCATTTCCATGTCTCACATCAGCAGGGAACTGCAGCACCTGCAAAGCAGCACTGTGATACGATCTCCTGCTCCCCCAGCCCTCTCCCACTAGCCCGCGTCTTGCATCCAAGAGCAAGTTGTTTGAAATGACTGGGGCTGGGATGCAATGAGCCCCGGCAGGTGCCTGTGGAGCACCGTGGGCCTGCAAAATTCAGACAGATCAAACCACCATAGGATGCGAGAGAGGGAGAACAGCTGAGAAGGCAGCAAACATAAACGGGGGAGCTGCTATTGCCAGATGGGGCACGGGGAGCCGAACTTAATTTGAATTGCTTGCAGGCTTAGCAGCCAGGCAGAAAGAAATCATCGCAAATCCACCTAATGCAAACTAATGCTGGTCATTAGAAAGCAGGCTAGAAGAGCACAGCCTGCATCGGGGAAAAGACATTAGGTAGAAAGTTTCTGAGCAGGTTTCCGAGCCAAAATAGATCATCTCTGAACAATTTACTCTTCATTTACTGTTGTACTCCAGCCTAGGGAAGGGAGGGTTGGTATTTTCTTTCCCCACAAACAAAAAGTACCCCAGGATGATCTCGCTTGTTGTGTGGCCAGCTTTTTAGCGACGCTGGGCAGAAAGCAATCCTTGTGGCTGTCAGCATAAGGCCCAGTCACTCAACATCACTTAAAAGCAGAGTAGCCCTTCCCTCCACACATGCATCAAGGGTAATATCTGCAATTGGGTTTATGGAATTCTAGAACGGAAAACAGCCCTGTCCGTGACTGGCACTGACCACAGCCCCCCTCCCCACAAACACGGCTGCCACAGCGGTGGTTTAACAAGAAACAAATGGTTTCTGATGACCGTTTGTAAAATATAAACAAATCAATAATTCCCTCTCAGCTGCACGCCTTGGATGAGTTCGTCTAACCCTCCTGGCTGCTAATGGAAGGCAGCAGCACGGCTGAAGGGACATCATGCCATTAAAAAGTTAGCTTTCAGAAATAACCTGTCCTTTTCCAAAACAGCCCCTTTGATTATTCAAAATGGCTTCAGTGTCAAGGCTGCTTCCAACCATTTTCCCGCATTCACTGACTTGTACGTCGTTTCACTGCACAGGGCAATCTCTTAGCACTTAGTATTGGGCATCAGTTGCCATATCACTTGTCTAACCAAAGACTGACAAGGGAAAGAAACTGAGTTGCTGGAAATGGCCTGCTCCCAGCTTAACGTCTGCTCGTGCTGGAGTCGGGAATGGCTGGGAAAGCTGGACCCCCACCCCACAGTCTGGTATCATAAAGTGGCTGGGAGCCTTGAGGGGAAAAAAATAAAAATCACTGGAAAATGCTGATCGACTTTTGCAGTATTTTTGCCAAAACACAGATCATCCTTTGACAGAAACTGCCAGATCCCTTCAGCAGTTACCTTCAGGGCCTCCAGCCTCCAGAAGGAACTTCACAGGATGGGTTGTCCACAGTTAGGATATATGAAGCCCTCCTGTGGGTCACAGGAGACAGGAGCTCTAGTTCAAGGATACTCCCGTCAACTCACAGAGCACCATTTCTCTGAGAAAGAAAATGAAAAAACAAAAAAGTATTTTCTAGATGAAATTACTCAGCATTAATTTTTTGGCTTCCTGAATCAGGTTGAAGACTCTGTAACTCTCAGAGTATCAACCCACTTGCAAGTGACATGAAAAGAGCTTTTCTCTCCTCATGCTTCAGCTGCCCATGTCGGATGAAGCCAGGCAGTGTCTCATTACTGGAGCTGAACTGAAATGGTTTTTGGGGAAATCACCTCTTGTTTTGAGGTCTCTTCAGGGGAAGGAAGGCTCAGGGGAAAGAGGCTAAAGCATTGGAGGTCTTGGGAGCAAAAGCCTTTGGGAAGAGTCTGTAATTCTCCTTGGGACTGTTAGCAAATCACCCCCTGCGGTTGCTCTCTATGAGATTTCAATGAACTCTGTTAATTTTCTATAAAACCACTCCATCAACTGCATTCACATTAAATCCTATAGCACTTCCGCAGACATCCCCAGGGAACGATAACCTGGATCTTTGCCAAAAAAAAACAACAATTCAGCAAGAGAGACTTTCCACTAGAGCTGGTTCACAGATCACCAGGCTGGGCAAGACCATCTCTGCCCCTGCCCAGCCCCTCCTGTATTCTGATCCAAAGACGTTAGTCCTTTTTCTCTGCCAGGGCTAGCTAGCATGCTCTGCACAGGTCTGTTTGACCAGCATAGGGAGTTCTTGCTTTAAACTGGGTGAGCATTTCTTCACTACTGACTCAGCAGACAAGACACTCTTGCCCACCCACCTCCCAAGGAAGGAGGAATCTGTGTGGAACTGATAGTCCTTCCTTTCCTGCACTGAATCCCAACACCTTCATGGAGCAACAGCCACTCAGCAGTTGTTGCCTGCCTGATATTGAGTCTCCGGAGCCAAGAGCCACCAGCTGACCAGAGGAGAGTGACCATGGAGCAGCCCACTCAGTGCCGTCAGTCCAGCATTGGTCTCTGCTGCACTCCATGGGGAGGACGGCAGCTGTTGTAGATCAATCTGAGCTAGTTTTAAACCATCCAACTTGGGCATCGGTGCAGCTGGAGCAGGAGGAGTTTCAGCATGGGCTGTGGAAGCCAGCGAGGAAGACTATGCTGAGGACCCAAGTGCCCTAATGCCCTGATTACACTTCCCATGTTAACAAATATGAAGTTTTAGTGACGCTGGGGGTAGGCAGATCCCATTCCATTGCCCAGAACAGGTGAGACTCTGTAGCCATCGTCTTGCTGTGGCTCCAGGGTTCTGTATCCCTTGTAGGTGTGGCCAGCTATTAAGCTGTGTTTTCAGATAATGGCTTCGCTGTATTTTAAAGGCAACCAATTTTCTTTCTAGGTGATTTGTTTTTTCTTCCCGCATCTGCACTTACAGTTATTTCTATCCTTTCTCTTACCATCTTTAGCCTGCCTTATAATGATTTGCAAATTACAGGAGTTGGAGGTGACAGAAGCGTCATCTTTTGCTGCTTTTCAGTACAAAGTGTCATGAGTTCCCCTAAGCACAGGCAGCACCAGGTGCACGCGTGTTAGCACACCATGACCTGCACGCCAGGAGACCCTGTCCAGGCTCTTGGCGGGGAAGGAGTTAATATGTTTGTCTTGCACAAGTGAGATTGAAGCCAGACTGGGCTCAGCTGGAGAGAATCACTTTATCAGGAAAGGTTATGAGAAAAAGAAACTCTTAAAAGACTCTCTAGCAGAGTGTAGAGCTGGTGGGGAGTTGTGTTGTTTGGACCTGGGAGCAGGCGCTTGTTGTGAAAGCCTCTGTTGATCTCTTAGGGGCAGATTTCAGTGCTTGGTGTTCACCATTAAAGCTGGGTTTTTGAAGGCGGTGGCAGGCAGGGGCATAGTGGCACAGAGAAGGGACTTTGCAGTCATTCAAAACTTTTGATGTTGTTCTGATTGGGAACAGCTGAAAACCTGCATGTACTTCTCACAACAGTATTCCCGAATCAGAAGTGGTTTTTAAAAAGACTTATTTTATAAAATTTGAATTTTTTTTTTTTTCAAAGAGTTTAACTAAACGTTTGTGTTTTGGGTCAATTTCGGGTTTAGTTTCAAGTCAACAAAAAAAAGGAAACATCTGGGATCATGGAAATACCGTTTGACATTTTTTCCTTAGACTTTTCCTTTCTGGTGGGATATGCACGAGCAATAGTTCTGCTAAGCACAAAGTTCTTTTTCTTTTCTGATGTAGAAAAGTTAAAAGTTTAAATATAGGTTGAAAAAATCACCTCCTGGACTTGAGGAAGAGAGTCTGACTGAGTGAGACCAAGGCTGCAGGCAGAGTGCAGGCAGGATAACCGGCCTGCTGAGTACATCGCCATGGAAAAGCCCGGTTTCATGGGGGACCCCAACACACGCAGTCATTTCCCAGGGCGAGCGCTGCTCCGTTAACTCCCTACCAGGAAACCCACAGTCTTACTCCCAGCACATGGTGTCTCCTTGCAGCTTCTGTTTAGTCACCCCAAAAAGATCCCGTCTTATCTCTCGTCACATAACGTGATGGTCCCAGAACTTGAAGGCTGTTCCCAGTCACCATCTTCAAACCGCGCCCTTTCTGTGTAGGGCTCACATGCATGAGCATTTCAGCTGTTGTTTGGTTTCATTTTGTGACTGTTTTGCCACTGCTATTCACCTCCCACTCCTCCTTTTTCCTGACAGGCCAAAGGAAAAAAAAAAAAAGAGAAAAGAAAAGAAAGGAGCTTAAACATATTTTGCGGTTAAACCACTTTTTTTCATGTCGGCTGGTTCCCACTGGGCTGAAAAGCAATAAAAAGTCAGGAAGAAGTATGGGCTCCCCTCTCAGCTTTGTCATGTGGATGAATAGCACAGTAAAAAGCGCTGAATGCTATCGGTTAAAACGAACTCGCTGCTCTTCCAAGTACATTTTGCAATGCTCTGATGCAAAGGGGTGGGGGATCGGATGGTGAAAAACCTCTCCTAGAGATGGATCCTTTGTTGGGCTAAAGATTTTTGCATTAAAAAGAAATTCTGGTTATAATCACTCTACCTACAGCAACATTTTCGGTCCTCCCTCCCTCTGCCCTCACCCCCCTCACTTTTCTGTGGTGCTGAAATAAATCTCAAGGTAATGTAACTTGCAGTAAGGCTATCTTTGAGCATCTTGGAGGCTCTGTCAATAAGAGGCCAGGCAAGAAGTGCTGGAGTGCAAAGATCTTCTTATTATCTCGCTTTGCAGCCCTTCCTGGGCATTTCTCTCCCTTGTGTTCCTCATCAGGTCCCTGATCATGCTGATAAGGAGGAAAAAAAAGAAAATGTGGGGGGCGAATAGCAAAACTGGACGACAGGACCTTGTAGTATTTCACATCATTACCTGGAAAATACCGTGGCCTGGAATGTTAATATCTAATTGCAGATAAAAGTAGACGAGCAATTGCTGGAGAATTTCCCATTAAGATACTCAGGTACTTAGAAATCACTTCTTACTTGGGTTTTGATCTCCCATTGTTGAGCAAGCTGAAAGCAGTTCACTTCAGGAGAAAGCAGGCTCCATTGTGTAAGATCCCTTTCCAGCAGCGACAGCTGGGCTGGAGTTTTCAATAAAAAGGGTTTTTCTTTTCTCTCTCACTTTGCCTCTCCCCCCCCCCTTTTTTTTTCTTATTAGAGTAAAGCCAACTTCTCAAAAACCAAACCTTCCTGAAGAACTTCTCCACCCTGATAAGATGGTTTAGCCTGGCCAAGAGGGATATATGGTTAAACCCTCTTACAAGGGGATAGAGACCTCAGAAGAGCAGAGGATGATCCAGGACTGTCGAGCGCCTGGTGCTCACACCTCCCTGATGACACGGATGCTCTAACGGCCAACTCTCTGTCAGGTCGATCAAGAGCAGGGATTTGAGTCTCAGTCCCTCACGTACCCCCAGAGACCCCAGCAACCGAGTGCTTTGGTGAGGACAAGCTTGTCAGTGATCTCAGGTTCAGGATGGGATGACATTAAAATCTGAACCAGCTTTAGAGGTTGGAGAAGCCATTTTCTGCCCAAACGTACCCAGATCCTCTCCCTTCTTTTGCCCTTTTTTTCAGTTCCTAGAGATTAAGCCTATATGACCACCTGCTTCTAAGACAAAAAGAGTCTCAGACAAGGGTAAATCCAGTTGGTTTACAGACATAGCACCAGAGCTGTGGGAAGGGTCTGCCTACAGACATGATCCTGCCTGCAAAGGCTTTATCTTGGGCAGCTATGGCCAGCCTCAACCTGCAGGCAGGCACTCGAAAAAGCAGGGAGCGGCATGTCCCGTGAAGACAACGGGTGGGTCTCAGTGAAGAATAGTTTGACACTCTACTTCCGAAGCTTTTCTCCCTTGTCTAAACATGGATTTTCACATATCTTCTTTCACTGGTGGGAAATTAAGCAGGGGGGCAAGGATATCTGATATTGCACTCTGGTTGCGTTTGGTTATAATTCACTGGGGAGATGTTGAAGAAAAATAAAAGAATGGAGTTTTATTCCTTAATATCCTCACAGGGTATTTTTGTGGCCATCCCATCACACCCATCACTACATTGGGAAGTCAGAAAGAGTTCTGGGGTTTCCTGGGGGGACTGGGGGATTCTGAATAGAGACACAGATCAGGACAGGCACGGTACCCTGGCACTGGAGGCTGTACACAACAGCCGGTACAGGAGGAGGTGAAAGGTGACCCTCCCCTTGACAGCCCTTGAAGAGGAAACACCAAAAAGGAGGGATGTAGTCATGGCCTCAGCCACTGTGGAAAGAAAAGCTTCATTGCAAAACCACAGGCTGACGGGACCTTTGAAGGGTTCAAGTGCTGCTCAAAGCCAGTCTAACTTGGGTCAGGCTGCTCAGGGCTGGTCCAGTTGAGCCCTGAATGCTTCCAGGGCTGGCGCTCCATCCAACCTCTATTCAAGACTCTTGCTGTGAAGGTTTTTCCTTGTGTCTAGTTGAAATTTCCCTTGTTGCTACTTGTGACCAATGCCGCTCATCCTGTGCTGTGAGAAAAGTCTGGCTCTGAATGCGCTGAAATTCGGGTGGGAGAAAGGTTCTGACCTGTGGAACTCGGTGCTACAAAACAACCACGGAGGGCAAGGGCTCCGGAGGATTCAGAGAGTGATAGACAGATAATGAACATCCATAGATAAGCGGATAAAACGCTTACAAGGGATATAATCCTTTCTGTTCCTGGTGATAAGCCAGCTGCTGACTGACAGAGGCAAGGAGGAAAACCCTTCCGGGAAGATTATTCCAAACCTGGTGAATTTAAGCCATGGATACTTGCAGAACTGGTTGTGGCAATCTCAGATTCATTAGTGGTTATCTCTGGAAGCAGCAGAAGATTGGAAAGGGACAAAAAATGCTTAACTTTTAAAAAGTATTAGGAACATGGGGAGACGTGGGGAACTATAGACCCTTCAGTCTAATTTCAGTCCATGAAAAATCCTGATGGAAAGGTATGAATCCACAGTTTACAGGAATCTGGGAGGTGTCAAGGACAGGAGTCTCAGTGACCATGGATTTGTCAAGGACACCCGTCTTCAAACACCTCTGTGACAAACTGGAGAAATGAGCTGAAAAAATAAGAGGTTGAGATTCAGCTGGGGCAGCCAGAAAGTAATATGCCTAGGGATGATGGACTGCACAGGTGAGCTAGGCTTCAGTTCAGCAGAAAAAGATCTGAGGTTTGTTTTGTTCCACCAAGTGAGCATGAGTCAGTGATATCAAGCTGCTACAAAAACGGCAAACATCATCCCAGGTTGTATAAGAAGGCCGATGATGCAGGAGATGTGCATTAATCCTAGGGACTGGTGATGCCACAGCAGAGCTCCATGACCAGGGTTACCATGTGGGAAGGAAGAGGTGGGAGAATGGGACAGTGGTCAGGGGGAAGCAACAGGAATAAAGAGGGCTAGAAGAAATTATTTCCAAGGAAAAACGTAGTCTAGAAATGAAGGGAAGTGGAACGTCCGTTTGGGTAATGCAAGGCTTGCCTAAAGGGCCAGTTTCGGAAAGAGGAGATCATGGCAATTTCTTTTCTGCCTGGGTCCGGGATTGGACTGAAAGGTCTAGCCAAAGTCAGTGCCTGGGAAGGGCAACTCAGAGGAGCCCTGGAAGAAGAGATTGCCAGACTTATCTGAGGATTGGTGGGTGGTGTAAATAAAGCTTAGGATATACCCAGGCTACGCGTCAGTGGGAACTGCCCTGCATGGCCCCCAGCATCTGCTGCTGCAATGCAACAGGATAGCAGACAGGCTGAGAAGATGTTTAATTTAACATTTTCCTTTTGTTAAATGGCTCCTGCTGCCTAGGCAGGCCTGATAGGAGGGTGGGGGATGTGCCAGACCCATGGTCACCTGGGAGGTGACACAGTAGCAGTCTGCTAGGGTGGGATAACTGAGTCCTCACCTTTGTCAGCACCCCTGACACTGCTGGCTGCTCAGCAGCACTGGATGGACAGAGAGGTTTGAGCAGAGAAGAAAGAGCCCTTGCCCTTGTGTTCATCTGCTGCTTTTTGGGGCCTTGTTTTTTATTCTTAAAGAAAGATGTCCTCCAGCACCACCCATGGCTGTTGCATCTCCCTGGCTTTCTGGGTCAGGAGGTGAAGAGGCACAAGAGAAGGCATTCAGCAGTCTGGCAGCAAGCCTGAAAGCATCATCTCCACCAGAGAGTGGCAGTTAGCAGGGAAAAGTCCTGTTGGACCATCCCAAATGGATGCCCAAAGGCTGAGCGGAGAAGCCTTTGGCTGCAAGCAGCCTGCATAGAGCTGATCCATCTTGGGGACCCTCTTTGATGAGTGCCTGGGGGGAAATAACTTTTATCCCTTTGCAGAATCACAGTTTGATAGAGAAATAGGAGCGTATAACAGCTACCGAGAGATGGGCAGAAGCCCAGGAGAGGAGCAGAGAGAGGGCCCAGCCTCCCCCTGCTCCTCGGTCCGCTGGCAGGACTAGCGCCAGACAGCCCCATGCTGCTTCCAAGAACCAGGCAGCAGAAAATGACTCACGTCAAGTGAGCGCAAAATGGTGTGCAGACAGTCAACCTCCTATTGTCTGTGTCCTCGGACGGCTGCCAAGCCCCGGCGCCTCGGCGAAGGCGGGGTAAAGAGCCTGGCTTGGTTGACATCTGCTCTACTCAAGCTACGACAGAGGAGGAGGCTACAGGGCAACATGCCGTTCTCCTTCCCTCCCATCCGTGGTTGTGCTGGAGACGTCAGCAAGCACTTCTGTTCGTCCCAGGAAGCTCTGGCCTTGTGGCAGTTGGCCATCTCCGGTCATCCGGCAGGTTGCACTGTGCTTAAATCTTGACCCCAGCTGCTGGCACTCCACCACAGACCCCACCGCGGGTGCTTGTAATCAGCTCTACAGCAGCATGAAATGCAGAAAGGAGAGGCTTTGTGGGGCTCCTCTCTCATGCCACTAGGCTAGCGAGCATGAGGCAGACCTTGATCTCACCTGGGAGCATGGTGGAAACCAGGAGAAACCTCTGGCAAGACTCAGAGCCCCAGTAAAAGAAAGAGAGAAGAATATGGGTTTTTTTACATTAATTAAGGGGATAATATCCATACTGACGAAAAAAATAGCTTAGAGCACCGTTAATGTATGCTGTCCTAACATATGCTAAGTCATCAAAACCATGCCATTTTAAAAATATCCAGCATGCTTGCAGTGAATATCAGCCCATGTTATATACACGTTTTACCAAAGAAGACTTTCAGTCTCATTTAAAGATATCCAGGAAAGATTCTGCTTTCCGTCACCCAAGGGTAAGTCTCAGCATCAAAAGAGATAACATCCGTGGCTATAAAACACTGTGTACATTTATCCAGACTCAAAAGGCCATTTTTATAACTTCAATCTTGGTTTACTTTTCAATACTCTTATCTTTTTTGCCACGTTTTGGAAAATATATAAGGATTGGCTATTGGAACATGCAGCTTTGTGCAAAATATTTAATTGAAGCCCTTAATTGCAAGCTGTGAATGTAGTCCTGGTGACAGATTGTAAAGCCAGAAACCATTTGGTCAACGCACAACAGCTAACAAGGGTGTTTAAAAAAAAAGAAAAAGAGAAATACCAGCATATAGGACAGTATTTTAGCACAGACATGAGTTTTATTGCAAGAAAATAACCCTTTCAGAAAACTTAGGAAAAGGGGGAATGTAGGAATGTGTTATCAGATCCATAAGGCATATGACAAAAATCAGGCTGCTTTTTTTTTTAATGTAGGAAAAAATATCTACCTTAAATCAAGCAAAAAGAAGTGATATATTCTTCTTACTAAAAGCAATTCTTGTCTATAAAAACTTCCAGGACTTCAAACAAAAACAAACCGAGGACTGGAAAACAGTCTCTGGAAGATGCTAGCTACTCCTGTTCAACTCATGTTTCCTCTTGTTGCCGTAAAGCTTGGTTGGTTCCTTAAATGTTTGAAATGACAAGCTTCTCTCGAGATGTGCGGTTGCAACTCTTGTGCATCTGTGTACAGACGCTCACAAAATAACTTCCCCGCCGCATTTGCTACACGACTGGCGAGATGCTGCTTGTACAACATGGCAAGGTGAGATGATGCTGCAGTTGGTTACTACTATAGCAGTAGCTGAAGCATAGAGTATTTATATTAATTAGGGAACTAGTTATCTGTCAAGAGGCACCTCACTAAATGTTGTTAAGAAAAAAGGACAATAACTTCTTTAATGACTGCTCAGGTTTAAAGGCACCCTTTAAGAATTAATTAAATTAAGATGATTATTTTGAGAGCTGGAAGACTTTTATACATAAAAGTGAGGTTGTTTGGACTTATTGGAAACAGGATTTCGGTTACTATTAAACCCTGATGAAACTAAAAGAATGACTCAGTAAATTGACCGAATAAAAGAAAAACTCTTAAGATGCTCTGCGAATTTCCCACCGCAAGAACGAAGGCAATTAGAAGTGTAGTGCATAGGCATTCAGCAGATTACGTATTCATGAGCTGAAGACATTACCGGGTCCTTCCCCCACCGAAGGGATGACAGGAGCCGATTTTACATCAAACGTCATGTTACCCATTCCACAAAGCGATGGGATCAAGCGGGGTCTGAAAACTCTGAACTGAGCTGAAAGCCGCATGTTTGTCCTGTCCCTCGCTCCGGGGTCCCCGCAGGCTCCGTGCGCGGGCAAGAGGATCCAGCAGAGCGAAGCACAGGAAGGGGCAGCCGCAGCGTGGGCTCTGCCCAGCCATATTTTCACAGGTGAGATGAAGCCATAAAATACTGCCACAAAATTTTATTTGCATTTTTGGGCTGATTTAAGGAGATATCAAAATGCTCTTATAATTCACAACATTGAGAGCTTCTTCGGTCAACACCAGATTGGTTAGAAATGTTTTCTTGCAATGTAGAGACAGGCTAAATTTGTGTCACAGGGCAGGATAGCATGAGTTTATTCAGATTTAAGAACTTTGGTATTCTTTGAGATGCCTTTCTTAAGGCAGGTCTTACGATGGTTTCTTTTGAGTAAGAGACTTAAATATTTGCACTGGCTTCACAGGGTTTGCTTAAGATTATTCATGTTTCTTATTACTAGCTGTTTAGATTATCCCTGATATACCAAAATAGGATTTACAAGACTCCCCACACACATACAGACAAACCATGTCTGGGCCTTGTTTTTTATCTACCATTAAAACAAGATTACAACTCATTTTAGGAAAAAGGTACTTAGATCCACTCCAAGGGTAAATCCACTCTTGCCATATATAATCTCTGTTACAAAGTCTCCTCAGAGGGAAATGCAGAGGAAACTGTAACTGGAATAATCATCATTTATTGCATACAATCTCCTTTGGTTCAGATTGTTCTTTTGCTTTCTTTGGCAATAAAATAGCCACGAGTCATTCACAAAAATTTTTGTGTTCGTTCTTTATTGAGACAACTTTTGAGGATGGGGCGAATAGTGGCATCACACCTTCCAACTGCCATGAAAGGCGATTTTAAAGATGGGGCCCTCCTTATGCATCTTGCTTTTAGCTTGCAGCAATTCCTGAGGCAAAGCCCAGCAGCTGGAGACATCATTTCTAGTCCCAGTCAGCCTGAAAGGTCCCTTCCTCCTGCACCTGAGAAAAGGGGATATTCAGCACCTACAGCTTAAAAAAAACCCCTTCCCTTGCCATTGGGGTGAATGTCAAGGTGTAACATCACCTGTTGTGTGGTGGGACCCCCAAATTCAGAGGACGGTGCTACCCAGACCCCCAGTACTATGCAAAGCCACAGTGGACACTTCCAAAGCTCAGCCATGCCCCGTTATAGGAATGATTGCTCCTTGGGAACAATTAGTTTCCTTCTTCACTGGAGACTGAGTTATGGGCATCATCTGCTAAGGAGATACACGTGTACCCTCCTCTCCCATGGTATCAGGGCCAGGGGAGCTAACGGGCTATCATGGCCTGACCAGCCCCACCTATCACAGGCTGTATTTAAGCCCAGACCAAGTACCCCAGCCTCCCTTAGGTTATCCATGGGCTGTCTCTAGACCTTTTGTGGTCATACTGCTCCTCTGTGTCCTGTCCCACCAACTGGCCTCCTGGATGGATGCTGGACTTGCCCTGTTCCTACAAGCCTTCCCTGATGCTGTGGTTTCTCAGCAGCTGGCTCCAATGTCCTCTTCAGGTATCATGGGATGGGCTGGGACCACAACAGACCTTTGGCTCCTGGCCTTGAAGGAGCATCATGGCACTTGGATGTGGGGGCTAGAAGTGCCACCTACCTCACTGGTCATTGACTGGAGCTCCTCAGAGGGCTGGCATGGGTAGGGAGGCAGCACACAAGGCAAAATCAGCAGTACTGCGAGCCAAAAGGTGGGGCTGAGTCAGGGTGGAGATCCCTATGTAGGTCCTTCTTTGCACAATGGAACTGAGCTCTCCAGACTACCTCTCCATGCACAGCCTTTCTCCATGGAGGGATGTGGCCTTCAGGGTGTGTCATGGTGACCTCCAGATGCATGAGAAGCTTCATCCCAGTGCAATGAACCTTTCCTGGAAACTGCCTATCTGACCAGGACCCTTCTGCTGTGCTCGTCCTCCCTAGGCCGTGAGGACTACTAGGAGGCACCAGCTGACCTTGCTTTCTGCGGTGCATGGGGCAGGAGAAAGCTTGGTCACAGGAAAGCAGTTTCTCAGCCTGTTTGGCCTGTGCAGCAACAGCTCTGAAAGGTGATTGCTCTATATTTTGGGTTTTTAATATATGTGCTTGAAGGGGTTTAGAGGAGAAAACCATCAGCTCCAAACTCAGTGTTTGTGCACGCTGCAAGACCCTGCTTGTGCATCATTCCTTTCCTCTCCCCTTGTGCTCCCTTTGCTTGTTTGCGACTCTCGATGCTCTTCCTGGAGCTGCTGAAGGAGCTGACCCCTGCAGAAAGCCGCTGCTCCAGCACCATAGAGCCCCAGCATCCACTGAGGAGGACCATATGTACCCTGGCTAAGCAGCCACGAGCATCTCCCTACAGCTCCCAGCCAGAGCAGGAGCGAGGTAGGAAGACTCCGCAGCTCCCTGCTTTGTGCTGTTTGCATTGCTGAGCTGCAAAGGGTGTGCAAATATTCTCTTTGGAGCGCGGGGACATTACTTGTGACAGAGCAAGTGAGCGCACTGGGGCAGGGGCTGCCGTTTACTTTGTGCTTGTAGATTAGACCCAGCTCTAAGAGCTGTTGTACATGGCGCAGGATAAACACTGGGTGAACCGCACAGATCTGAGCTACCAGCTTGTGCATCTAATCATATTTCTAAAAGGTGCCAACAGAGGGCATCCGCTGCCAGACATGTAGCCTGCAAACTCCCTGCTGCAGCCCCTGTGCCTGGCTTCAGGAAAAGAGCATCTCAGGCTTTTTTAACCCTCTCCCACTTAGGTTAGGTTAAGCTTTGTCAGAGGTTTTAAGCAGATGGGTTTTTTCAACGGGTGTTTTCACTGTCCTTTGGAAAAAGGAGGAGGTGGGGAAACAATAATTCACAGCTGCAGTCTTTTGGTCAAGGCAGGACTTTGATAATTAGTGTCTAAGGGCAGTCTCCACACAGCCTGGCAGAGCAGCAGCCAGGTTCAAAGTGAAGGTGGATGCTCTGTTGTCCTGAGCAGCTGTAAACTAAATCAGAAAGACTGCTGTGCTGGCATTGAGGGAGAGCAGGAGATTTCATGACATGGCTTTGGTGGATTTAAATAGTCAGCTTTATTTATAGGTGTTTATTCCTGCTGTTTAATCTCCTTGTTTCATGTCTCTTGTGGACAGTCAAAAAGAAATCAAACTTCTAAAGCCTGCTGCTCCCTCTGGTAAATACGTATTGATGTTTAGGCTGCGGAGCAGGCTCACTCTGAGCACATCGTCACTCTTACTTTGTTAACATCTCACACCAAAACATCCAAGATGTTCAAAGGCCAGGCAGCCTGTCCGATGGCAAGCTCATTAATCCAATTTTGACTGCAGCAGCAAAGGTCCCAAGACAAGGGCTGTTGTTGGGGCTTGTGTGAGGGTAAGGGATGGAAGAAGTCTTATCTGAGGTTTCCTCCCTGCACATAAAACCAGCAGAAGTTTAACAAGTGCAGGAACTGGGGAACTGTGCCTCTGAGTGGACTAAGAACAAGGCTCAGCCTGAGCCGGGTGAGGGCTTAGGTGTAAATGGATGATTCCAAGTGATGTGTTTTATCAGAAATAAGGATAGGGCACAAGCCAGATATTCAGCTCCCTGTAGTTGTGTATTTCTTTTAAATCAGCCTGGGTGGAGTGTGACCTCTTTGAGATCCAGCTCAGCAGTAATGGGGCTGGTGGTTGCTGGGCTCCCAGAAGTATATTCTGTTCTAGGGTTTCCAGTTGTTTTGTGCACAAAATGGGGTAAATACCTAAAAATCAGGATGGCTGGTAGGCCTGGCTAGGATAGCCATCTGTGCTTAGGAAAGCCCTGTCCCTGCCTCATGAAGCTAAACCTGATCCAAGCTGTGCCATGTCCGGCCTGGTCCAGTAGTACCTGTTCTGGGTCTGGTTTAACTCCTGGTGCAGGAACATACACCTTTTAACTTCCAAAAAGTGTACACATTTTCAATGGTGCAGCTTGAAATACATGAACCTGATCTTTTTAGAAAAGGTGTTTGCTTGCTTTGATTATTTACCCAGGGTTTCCCAACTGGCCACCAAAAAAAAAAATTCTGCCCTGTACTCGTAGGTCATCTCTGCTCCACATTATAGGTTGAATAAGGGCCAGAAACATACAGCCAAATCTGATTTATGGACTGCCATAGAGATTTAAGAAATTTATGATTTGATTAATCCATCCCATATATCTTTTTCTTTATTACCGGTAATTCATGCTATATATCATAGCCTTCTGTGCAGCAATTTGGCTGCCTGGTGCATGCCGATGTTTCCTAAGGGTTAAATTCTACGGTGCACCAAACAGACAAATTGCTGTGATATGCTGGTTAAATATGTGTTCAGCAGTACTGGAGTCTGACTTACCCAATAGATTTGTTCCGGTTTAACAAGTGAGTATGTATTTAGGACACAGGGTATGTGCAGGACAACATACTGGGCAGGGGGGTGGTTGGAAAAGAACCTTTGCAAAACACACTGATGTGCCAGGGTGACCAAAGCTTGTAGAAAATGAACAGGGATCTGCAGTGCTCCTATAAACATGCTGAGCCTATAGACAGGGTGACCAGCTCTTGTTATGCAGGAGGACTGCCTGGTGACAGTCTTCACTAGCGGGGCGAGGAGCCTTGGCAGCGGGGTTGGCTGCTGAGAACTGGTCCCTGCTGGCAATCTTTGTTTTCACTCAGAGGGAGGTGGGGGTTTGGCATAGGGCAGGAAAAGCAAATCAACTGATTAAGTCAATGAGATGATAAAAAATAACATACCTCAGATTGAATGAGGATGTGACCTGAGACTGTAGATGCTTCTGCTGCTGGTAAACATGTTTTCTGTTTTTTTTTTTTTCCTGTAACGCTATCGACATTTTAAAATGATCAGAATATTTCAGAGTGCATTTAACAAGACAGAAGTACTGGATTTCAATACTGTCAACTGCAGAAAGCAGAAGGTAGGTCCTAAATTACCTTCAAAATCATAACAATTTAAAAAGTGCAATACTTTCTAATTTGCTTTCTGTTTTTCCAGCTAGTCTAGGTTACCCTGCTCACCGCCTCCTCCCCTGGGAGCAGGACTTTGAAAAGGAGGAGGAGAGGGGTGACTCTGGTTGCACTGGGGGAAGCAGCAAGCACACACCTGACAGCCCTGGAGCACATTCCCTGTGCGGGATCCAGGTGTGTGAGCTTCCCCTGCCTGGCCCTGCCACTGCTGCCTGGGGGGGCCGGGGGACCCCTCTCCCCAGCCCTGCAGTCCTTGGTCTCTGCTGACGGGGAGTGGGGATGCCAATTAGCAGGAGCCCCACTTTCATTTTACATTGAGGACTCCTGCCTGTTGGGGGCTGGTGGGAGTTGAGCAAGGTTTCACCCAGCAGCCTTCAGTAATGCCTCAGCTCTGTTAAGCTGCCCACAATTTCAGCCAGCTGCCTCTTTCAGAAAAGCCCTGCATCTTCATTACCTTCCCCTCGAGCCATCTGGTCCCCCAACCTGACCTTTTTAAAAAAGATTGGTTAAAAAAACTGGAGCAGTCCCTGAACAGAAGACCTTGTGTGTCATGTTTAAGCCCAGAGCAAATTTTTATGTCCAAGCTGTAAAACCTTGAAAATAAAGATTTATAATTGAGATTCTGGCTGAAGCAGAGTGAAGAGAGATGGTCTAATTAAATTCTGTAGTGGATATAATTAACCCATTTATTCATTTATTACCCTTTATACAGCTAATGCAGGCTACCCCATCACCATTTGTTTATGAAGAGCCTGTTACCTGGCTGCCCGGCTTGGGCTGCACAGCAGCCAGGCCCATCGTGATGCTCTGGAGGGGCTGCAGAGAACAAGCAGGTCTGATCTGACAGATGCTTTTTCAGAAGCCAACCCAGCTCTCGAATGAGTCAGCTCAGAAAGAGCAGAGTGGAAAGGAAAGAGGCTCTGGGTTCTGCTTTGGACTCTTGGGCAGAGCTGACAACTGACTTTGATCAAGCGTGGTGGTTTGGGAGAAAAGGGGTTTTGGGGTTTTTCTGGAGCAGAGCGGTTCTCTGGTGTCGTACACACCTGGTACCATGGCCCTGAATCCTTGCTGTGCACTATGGAGGGCCTCTGTAACAGCCATGCTGACATGTCTGGATTTCTGCTTTCTCTGCTTCGTAGTTCAGCATGGAAATGGCACTTGCAAACCCGTAACACAGATAACTACTCACACATCCTTTGGGAGAGCCTCATCTGACTAAAAGCCCAGCTGGCTTTTCCAGAATGGAGCTGTTTCCTTTTACCAAAGACTCATTTTGCTTCACTTTCTTGCAGCCATCACAAGATAAAAAAAAAAATAATGAATCAACCAGAGATTATTTTTCATGAAAGTTTAATCAGGCACTGTCCCCTTCCTGCTCTTGTGTGAGCAAACCTTGATGAGTGTGTAGGGCTTGAATGTGGAGTAAAAAACATCTGCTTGAGAGGCAAGAAGTGCAGGGAAAATCCTTTCCTTGCTGGCATCTGTCTATTTGGGCAGACTGTCCTGCTGCAGATGTGCCGCCTGCAGTTCAGCCTCTGGGTCCCTTAACCCATCCATCTCTTCAGCAGTGAAAGCGAATACCTGCCCCCTCCTTTCCCTCCCTTTGCTGCTCCTTAATATTTCATGCATCAAAGAAGTTTCACTTGTAATGCAAAAACTGATTAATCAAGTAGAGTGCAAGAGTTACATGCATTCAAAGTTTCTTTCCTCTTGGGAAGGAGAGGAGCCACGCTGGAGCCTGTTATTGCTCAGGAAAGAGCGTCACAGGTCAGGCATATTGGGGTGGCTACACAGTACTGATGGAGGGGAAGGACAGCCTCAGTTGCTCGACTTTGGCCCGAGCAACAGGCTGCTTTCCAATTGTCCCAGGGTCCTCCCCTCCTCCGTAGATATACTTGTCAGCCACCTCTGAGGTGGTTTGGAGGGGGAATTGTAGCAAGGCACCTGCCTGGCTCCAGGTGCCTAAGGAAGGCCTTGCCTTAGGGTGTGCGAGGTCCCTTTTTGTTGTGGCTTTGCTCCTGAACATGCCCAGCACACTGCTGACACGATCCATGAGCCACATCTGGCTAAAACCCCAGTGTGCTCCGGGGGGGGTTACAGAGGTACCTGGTGCAGGATGGTGTCACTCAGGAAGAAAACTAGAAAATGCCCTGATGCCACAGTGATGGGCACCTGACCACAACCTTCCTGCCCGGGTAAAGTCAAGGCTGTTACTTGTAAAATAACAATTTAGTCTGTACCTCAACACAAAGTGCTTAACAGCCTTTCCTAGCTGTAGAAATTGTGCAGCCCTCTGTTACCGCTCCAGGCCTTTCTGAACTGAGCCCAGGGGCTGTTTCCCAGCGCACAGCGGTGTTTCACGGCCCTCCAGTAAAAGGTACGAATCAACTACTTGTATCTGAGAAGGAAGAAATTCAGCCGCTCCTGGCTGCTAGCTTTAGCTTCCCTGGTTTTGCAGAGTGTCCCCTCAGGGTGCTTATCTGGAAGTGGTCAGGAAGCTCCTAGTTTGATGCTGTGTCAGAAAGACAACATCTCCTGCAGCTCTGGGCACAGCGAGGGGTCTGTTGCCTCACCACTAACCGAGAAGCAAGAACGTCACCTACTGAATTGCAAAGGGCACATTCTGCATCCCCTCGCTCTCTCTCCCAGGAGGCATTTCTCTGAATTGCTGACCCAGCCTGTCTCTTGCTTTGCTTGCGAGAGCTGACAAAAGCACAGCTTGAGCAACGTGGTCGTTGACCACAGTCAGATACCATATGGCTGCGGACCAGCATTCGTACACCGCAGCTTAGAAACAAAATTAATTTTGTGGCGTTTCCTTCAGAATATAAAAACCCTTCTCACTTTTTTAGTGGAGTTATTGATGCTGATGTGACTCTAACAGGGTGAAATATCAGCCTCTGATTACATCATAGCTGTATGACTGACTTTCTCCTCCACTTGCTAGCAGTAGGATTTGCGATACACGTTACAGACATAAATTCTTCTCTATATTGTAAATACATAGTGCATTTTAATGATTGCTGCTGTATGTACATATCTTTGGTAATAGGGCCAATTGAAAACCACTTCAGAAAGCTGCTATTGATATCTTTGCAATAACCTCCTCCTCTGCGCCAGCCGATAAAAGAAGCATTAGTTCTGGGTGTCCAGAAATCCAGCTCACAGGACTGAAAGTCGAAGAATGCTTCATCTGTGACCCTTTAAATGAGAATTACTTTTTCCCCTCCCCATCCTTTTTAAACTTAGATAGTATAGGTGTATTAAGCATTTTTCAGCAAAATGTCTGCACAAAGTTCTCCACAGAGGCACAAAATCGTGGGTTTGCCTGAATCCCACTTGGGGTATTGTCATACAGAAGAAACTGTCCCTGGGGCTGAGCTGCTCTGCTTGGGAATAAGAAATAAATTGAAGAGCGTCTCAAAGTTCCGGCTAAAAAAAATCCACTCAGGTGAAAATTGGGAGTGAACGTAGGCAGATGCAGACATAAGGTAGGCATAGTTCAGTGTAGCCAAGGTTCCCGGTTCACATGACACACAACATATGCTCTGCCTACTTCTAGAGGCGTCTCCACCTGATAACAGCCCACTATTGCTGCTCAATAGTGGAGAAACTCCCAGCTCATGCGGAGAAAATCTGTGCTTTTTGTACCGAAAACCTCACGCTTGGGACCGTTACAGAATCGATTTCCGCAGCCCTCGGTATCTCTTTTTATCTCTTATGGTAACAAGTAATTATTTTCTTGAGTTTTGATATGTAAGTGAGGACACAACCCGCAAGGGTGGAAAATAGAAGGGATTTGCCCCCAAACTGCACAGTCAGTTAGCAGCTGAGGTGAGAACGGAGCTCGAGTCTCCTGACAACTCGTCAGATCCCCTACCCTCCCCATCACACCCTACCCAGATGGGTCTTGTCAGTGTAATGCGTTTTCACTTGTAAGACGATTTCCATTTTCAGCCCTGAGTTTTTGCTAGGAATGGCAGTTTTTGCTGGTTTCTTGGCCCTAATGCTATTGAAATCGATGGTCAGGCAGTGACTGACTTCCCTCAGGAAAGGCTGGACTCATGAAGAAAAGGAAAAAGATATTAAAAATAGACCTCATTTACAAATAGAAACCTGGGTTACGAACTATGCAGTTGGCCTGAAAATACACATTTTGTGTGGACTTAAAATAACCCCAAATCAGCAAGTTTAAGCAAACTTCTGTAAGTGTTCCTAGAATATTTTGCTAGGAACTGAAACTTCCTCAGTGCAATGTGCTTTACCCTGTTCATGCCATTTCCTTTTCTGTTGAATGCTGCTCAGGGGGGGTAATGGAAATCCGTTACCTCTGTTGTAACCCAGGGCTAAACTTATTTTCCTTTGGAAATATTATTGGTGGTTTTCAAAAAGTGAGGTTTTGTGTTTAGCTCAGTTCTTTGGAATTAAAAAGCAGGTGGAACCCTTTTCTCCTGAAAACCAGAACAGAGGTTTGCATTTACACCAGGAAGGCTCTAGGCTAAATGGAAGCCGAATGTACCCATTTAAAGGCAGTGGTTTGCAGAACGTTCCCCTTTATTGTTGTGTCCATGTTTGTACAGGAGGACTTGCAAAAACCTCTGTGTGCTTCTCAGAAGATAGTTGTTAGCGGTACTTTATGAATACAGACAGCAAGGCAAAATAGGATTGAATGATGCATGTAGAGCTGCTCAAATCTTTGGGTAGGGGCACAGCCAAGACAACCCCTCAGGTCCCTCCCAGCACTCTTTGCTAACATCTCAGGGCTTGCCCAGAGTCAGTCAGTCAGGGGCAACGCAGGCATTTGAACCCATGTCTGCTGATCATTGCTTTCCACCCCTAAACCCTGAAAAACATTCACCACGTTGCTTGATGGTATATGCTGCATCAGAGAAAATCTAGATACACCTAGAACGTGTCATCCCTTCCAATTCAGCTGGATCCATGGCAAAACTAAAGAAGAAACCCCCCACACCCCAAAGCGCACTGCCCAGAACTGTGACCGCAGTAGGTACCTCTGCATCCCCTTCCCACCCCAAGGACATCCCCTTGCCAAAATCCTCCTGTACTTGACAGCAGAAAGAGTCTCTACTTGTGGCACACACAGGGCTGTGCAGCAAGTGGCTACCAGGAGATCTAAGTAACAGGGATGTGGCCTTAAACAGAAATAGATATTTTTCTTTTTCAAGATTTTCAGTTCTAAAAAAGATCAAAAATGTACTTTAGCACTTTAGACATACTGCCTACTAGTGTGACGTTTTGCATATCTCTGCGGTATTGTTCCTTTGCTCTTTTTGCCTAGAAGAATTGTTAAAATTAGGAAAAAGAAATTAGCACACACCCTGCTAATGCCTGGAAATTAGTCCACATACTGACAGCAGCCTAAGTCAGTCCAAAAGCCAACCTTTCCTCCTTTAAGAAAAGAGAAAAAACAAGGGGAAACTCTTTTCTACTGTTACAGCTGACATTTAGGACTGCATTTTTTGCTTGGTTTGTTTCTTCTTTTCCAGCACGCCTAGAAACTTCATCCCTCCCAGTTCGGCAGAGCTGGGGTCCCACAGTAACTATTTTGTTGACTAGTTGCCTGTTTGCTGTTGAGCACTTTTTGGTCTCTCTCTATTCCTGTAGCTGGAAAGAGGCACCGTACTCACACCGCCACTCTCACGGCAGCTTGTTACGGCTGCGAGCTGGAGCTGCGGCTGCTCCTGGAGCAGGGACGGGCCCCGGCAGCGGGGCTCGAGCTGTTTGTTTGCTGGGTTTCACGTTCTTTGCCATCCTGATGTTGTTGTGGTTTTAACATTAGATGACCCAGGTATCTCAGAAGGCTGTTTTGCCTCAATAGGCATGTGATGAATTGATCTTAATTAGCTTGTGGAAATAATATAAGCCTGAGCATTAAGCGTGCTTTGTTAGGGTTTTGACATCTTCTTTTATATGTACATCTACAAATAAAATCAGGTAGATTAGCAGTCACTAGGAAATTGTTGTGAGTCACTGACTCATAACTACCGTAGGCTGCCTCTCCTCGTCTCGGTTAGTCATGCCCGACCGTGGGCAGCAGTTCATGCAGCTCTGGGCTGGGGTTAACTCTGTCCCTTTTGCCCGTGGGGCCAGGGCTTGCCTCCAGGCTAACCCCCATCATTCTACCTTCCCTGCTGGAAGAGCCAGTTGGCTCCGTAGTGGCTCAAGCAGAGCGCGAGCCAAGATCGCAGCAGGGGAGCTCACCTGGTTTGTCTTCAGGCACAAACTCCAGCCCTCGGGAGGCACCGGGGCATCCGTGTGATGGGCAGGTACAGGAATCCGTGATTAGACCTCAGCATCGCTTACTCCTCTGGCTCCCATTTAAACGCTGGCTGTTACAGATCAGGTCAAAAATCTTTGGTAGAAGTCACTGGTTTGTCTCCTCCAGGCTTGTCATTGCAAGCCATCTTCGCGTGCCCTGGCCACTGGAGGTGCCGATTCCCTTGCGAAAGGCCAGTAACTAGTAAAAGCTCACGGGAAGCATATTTCTGTGCTGTTTCTAACTGCAGCCTTGGCAGTTGCCTCCAAGGAAGGGCTACCCTGCAGGTGTGCGTGGCGATGAGCTGCATCCCATGGCCAGGCGGGGGGGCCGGGGGTGTGTGTGGAAGGGAAATCTCGATTTTGTGGCTAAGGAGAGGACGCGGTGATGCGCCCAGGGCAGCAGCCTGGGGTGGGGGGTGCAGGCCAGGGGGACGGAGGGATGGGAAGGGGGGGAAAAGGGCCGGGGGGGCTGGAGGGCCGGTGCCCGGCGGGTCAGGGGGCCGCAGGGAGGGCCGGGGCACGGAGCCGGGCGCGGGGCGGGCTCAGCCCGGGGCGCTGCTCCCGGGGAGCGGCGGAGGGTCCCCGGAACGGCGGCGCGGGCGGGGGGCGGCGGCGGGGCGGGGCGGGCCGGGAGGCGGGGCCGGGCGGCGGCGGCGGCGGCGGGCTGGGGCGGCTCAGAGCGCCCGGCTCCGCTCGCCTCCCCTCGCCTCGCCTCGCCGCGGCTCTCCTGCGCCTGGCTCCGGCCCGGCATGGCCGCTCCGCCGCGCCGCCGCCGCCCCGCCGCGCCGCCCCCGCTGCTGGTGGTGCCGGTGGTGCTGGTGGTGCTGGGCGGCGGGCCCGGCGCGGCGGCGGCGTCGCGGGAACCCCCCGGTCCCTGCCGCGTGAAAACGGTCACGGTGTCCACGCTGCCGGTGCTCCGTGAGAACGACATCAGCTGGAGCGGCGCCCCGCCGCCCGCCGCCGCCGATTCCCGGCTGCTGCTCTTCGTCCGCAGCGAGCTGCCCGGCCGCGTCTCCGTGCAGGACGACCTGGACAACACCGAGCTGCCCTTCTTCACCCTCGGTAGGTGCCCGCGCCGCTTCCCCCGCCGCGTCCCGTCCCGTCCCGCCGATCCCCCCCCTCCCGGGGGTCGCGGAGCATCCCGGTGCGGGCAGCCGGCGTCCCCTCCCGCGCCGGGATTTGTGTGTGTGTGCGTCCCCCCCGCCCCGCATCGCGGCCAGCCCGGTTGCGTTTGGAGCTCTCTAACGCTGCCCTTGCTGCACCCTGGGTTGTTGGCTTATTTTTTCCTGCCGGGGAGGGATTTTTTAGCAGGGCCTGAGGGCTGCTGCCTTTTAAAAGCCCTGGGAGTAAAGCGTCTCTGCTCAGGCTATAAAGTGATGGGTGCTGCCTCTTGTGCTCCAACTTGAACGCTTAGCCCTGCAGGAGGTACCACCGAGCCTGGGAGAACGGCAGAGGCTCGTTTTCTAGGCAGAGCCTAATTTTATAAATGCTTCGTCTTAATTCTCGAAGCTCGCTCTCGCCTCACGCACAACTCCGGCGCCTGGCTCTGTGGCGAACGCCCGCAGACTTTCCTCCTATCTCAGCTTTTGTGGGGAGGGGGATGGGACTAGAAATAATTCTGTTGTTGGACTTTGGGCTTGATGCCGGCTCCTGTTGTCTCAGGTGGGGTGCCCGCGCTGCCTCTTGTCACTTTTATCCTGTGCTGTGCTTTAATCAGCCTGGGGATCCTCCGGGAGAACTGTGGGGAACGCCGTATGGACAGCGTGGTGTTTACTCTGCCAGGTCACCGAAGGTTTTCCGTTGATCTCTTCTTTATCCACTAGCTTTCTTGCTTTTCGCTCTCTGAACCTAGGATAATTCAAGTACCCGCTTAACTTCGGGTCTGCGATACCGCTTGACACGGCTGGCTTGTGACTTCGGCGCATCGCCCTGCGTGCATCAGGCGTGTCGTGGTGTGCCGGCGTGCGGGCTGACCTGGCGGGCACCTCGCCGCGATCCCCTTCCCACACCCCGTGGAAGTGACTGCCTTTCACTGGGTGCGATGAGCCGGAGTAGGAAAATGACTGTCCGTGTCTCCCTGTCCTGTCATTTTACCTCTGTGAAGCTTTCTTGTAGCAAGCGCCTGTAATAAATAAGTTGATGGTACTTCTTGAGCCTCTTGGGTTCTGGCTTTGCAGCGTGGCTTCCTTAGACGCAGTTGGTCAACCACAAAAATCCCAAACAAACCAGATACTCTATTTCAAGTAATGAAAGTGAAAAATCAAAGGTTTGAAGGAATGACGTTTATCTTGCAGTGATTAAAAGTAACAAGAAGTTTCATGGTTCACTGAGTTGAATTTTCATATTGGAGTACGGTTCCTTCAGGGACGGGGTGGGAATTGCACACTGATCTAAATATATCGGAAGGCAAAGAAACCCCTCTGTGTGTTGCTTAGGTAATAGCTCAAGTTGGAGGAGAGAAATTTGTCTTGATAGATCAGAGATATGATCTTGTACAGCAAATCCTATTTCTGTGAGTGACTGCCGACAGAGAGACCATGTCTCGGTCTAAAAAATTATCTTTTGCTTGCCTGGGATATTGGTTACGCGTGTACTCTTTCATATGTAGCATGTCTCTTGCAAAGCTGTGTTTTTGTTGCTGCCCCTTCATAGAGAAAAGACCCCAAAACACCCCCTCCTGTTCCCCCGAACCCGTGGGCATCAGGCGATCGGAAGATAAATGGAAGCTTTGCCCATGGTGGGATGGCTTCATCACCATCCTGAAATTAATCAGCATGTTGCCTCCGGAGAAGGTAAAACACTTGTCCTTCCCCAAGGTCTAGCTCATGAATTGCTGTGGATGCTCTGATATTTCAAATTTGTTGCACTTCTCCCCGTCTCCTGGTGTGGCAACTGAGTCTCGCTTGCAGTTAACTCTTTTCTGGGTGAGTGCTTTAGAGGATTTCTGCTGGCTCGTTTTTCTAGTGCAGGAAGTAAGGCTGGAGTTCTCTATAGTGGTTTTTCCCCCTGCATCCGTCTCGGGGTTCATTGGTGGTTGGGAACCCGAGAGCTGCTGCTGCCTCGGAACGGGCTCTTGGACCTCAGTTGAATGGCTTTGGAGTGACTTGAGGGCAGGGATTGCTTTAAACTGTGGCTTCTCGTCACCAGAATCTTTGAAGCCCTTATCGTTAGCTGATTTCTGATGCTTATGTGTATTTGTGCATGTTGCTGAACATGTTTAGAGGCTGCTGGGCCTGAGCTCCAGAAGGCAGTAAGAGCTGACGTCCTGCTGATTGCAAATGTGTTGAGGGTTCCTAAATGTCTTTAAGTTCTGGCTCTTTCTGCTAGCAAAGACTGCTCTCTGGCCTCATGGGGGTGAGGATGGGGTAGGAGGACCCCCTAAAGCACACATTTCAGGGCAGCCACCCTGACTAGCATCCTGGAGGTGTTTTGAGGAGGAAAAAAAACCCAACCCACCAACTCAAAACCATGAAGCAGGTGGAGCTGAGTCCTGGTGCTGATACTACAGACTCAGAAGCAAAATAAGTTTTAAATAGAGGCCATGCTGTTCTGCAGGGCTCAAAAGTCTTTCCAGACCAGGAAGTATGAAATAAAACATTGCCTTGCTTGGTGATGATGAGTTTGTTTAAGCGCTGTGGGCAAAGGCAGGCAGCCTGAAGTCCTGGGCCTGCTCAGCAGCTCCCAGCTTAGTAAGTCTCCCGAGGCTGGAGTGGTTCCTGCACCTCTCATCACTCCTTTGCGATGGTGGTGGGGGGCGGGGGTGGTGGTGGTGGTGGTGGTTGTCGGGTGTCTGTAGCTAAACGCTGACAGGTGCCAGAGCCTTGCCGGCAGCAGCGTGAAACTTCTGCTCATTCTTTGTAAGGGCAGAGCAAGTTAAAATATGCTGAGGAGATAGATGCTCTGAGTCGGTGGCTGGTACAAAGCACATGCAGTGCTCTGTGTCCCTTTTCTCTAAAGGATTCCTCCTTCTAGGAAGGAAGCAACTTTTTCTGTTCCCTGACAATAACAGATTTTATTCACTTAAGTATAAGCGCATAAAGTGAGAGAGCTTGCAGGGTTGCATCCCTGCCTGCAGGGAAGCCTGGTCTGCAGGAGCCACCGCATGACTGAGACGGAAGGAGAAAGGAGCGCTAGGAAATTCCCACGCAGCTGACCCCCGGCCCCGTGGCGCGCGGGCAGGAGCAGCAGCAGCAGGGACAGGAGCAGCAGCAGCAGGGACAGGAGCAGCAGCAGCAGCAGGAGCAGCAGCAGCAGCAGCAGGAGCAGCAGCAGCAGCAGCAGCCGCTTGCTCGCCCGCGTGAGCCGTGGGTCGCGAGTGGAGGCGCGGGAAGGAGCCCGCTAGGGGGTGGTGGGAGCCCGGAGATGCTCCGCCAGCAGCATCTGCTCTGCCGGAGCCCTCCCTGCGAGGGGTGCAGCCTGCACGCAGCCTCCTGCAGCGGGTGGGGAGGCCAGCGAGGGGTGGTTTTGTCCTCCCTGAACAGAGAGAGAAAACTTTGTTTCCTCCTTGCATCCTTCCTCGGGCTGCAGCAGGGGGACCCGCTGCTGAAACGCCACTCAGCAGCTCTAGTTTGCTCCGTGTCCCTTCTTCAGCAGAGTGTCTTAGTTTCCGTATTTTCTACGCCTCGCTTTATTTTTTCTCTCTTGCACTGGAGACAAGAAGGATGTTTCTCCCCCTACCCCACAGTTACGTTGCTATAAAATTACCCAGCAGAGCACAGTGGTGGCAGGAAATGACAAATGTAACTTTGCCATCGGTGCATTATGAATTGCTGTGCATCCCCTTTCCTGAAAAAGCATCCTGCCCTTTCCTTAACCTTGGATACAACTGATGCTTTGCGGTATTTCCCCCCCAGTTCTTCTAGTGTTACGCTGGCAAATGGTGCAGCGTTGACTTTATTCTTGTACAATGAGGTCTCTCTAAGGTATGTATCTTGATTTAGTCAGCAGCCGTGTGTTCTGTACAATAGCTGCTCCACAAGCAGCGTAGACAGCTTTAAGTGCAATTCAGGGAATGAAGCAGTTAGCTTCTGAGCTAATTTAGATGAGCTCTGCCTATGTGTGAGCAGATATATATAGAGGAGAGAGAAAGCAAGAGGCAGACAAATTTTCACCGCTGCTCTTACCAGTAGTGGCTTACATAAGAACAGTTTACTACACACTTCTCATAAATGGCCTTAATGGATGCTGTGTGACTGGTGTCTGCAGTGCTACAAGGTGCTTTGTTTTGGTGGTTGTCAGAAAAGGTGCTGGTGCACCTACATCACAGGTACATCACCATGACCCCTCTGCATGGCCGATGGTTATCCCCCGCTTCTCGAAGCTGTGCAGCTCCTCCATCTCCTCAGCAGTTCGTGCCACTTCTTTTACCTTCTTTCTTAACTTCTCCTGAAGCCGTCTTGTAACTTGAGCAACTTCTCTTTAGGGTAGGAACGCATTAAAATAAGGGCAAGCACTTAGTTCCCTGCGGATTGTTCGAAATTACTGCTTTTTCTGAAAATACCTGAGCAGGGTTTTGCCGCCCTTGCTTTTGTCAACAGGTCCTGTTTTTGCAGGGCAGGGTGGGGAGGCTGGAGGGTTACTCCTGGGGAGTGCAGGAAGATTTTTGAAGCCACTGTTCAGAAGTGCCATTCTCTGCTTTGAGTTGGCCTGTGAGATGTGGAGCAGCATCGTGCAGGTAGAGGAGAGGCAGCGTGCCGGGCGTGAGACCCCGCTCGTCAGGGCATGGCATATAAAACTGGGTTGTCTCTGCAGAGAGAAGCCAATGGGTAAAGATCGGCTTCAACACCTCCCTTTTCTGTTAACTGTGTCCTGCTAGACTCAAAGAGCTGCACTGCATATCTGGCCGGAGGTTTGCTTAATCAAGTGTTGGGTTTCTTTTTGTTCATTTTTCTTTTTCTGGCTGTTCCCAAGGTAGTCCAAAGGGTAAAGAATCACGTCTTCCACCAGGCAAGTGGAGGGAGCCAAAAAGTCTCAGCGAGGTGGTACAGTGAAGATGAGACGCATCAGTGGGCTCCTTGGGGTACTGGGGAGGATGTAGACCTGAAACCAGGGGCTGCTTCCCTTCCCCTTCATGCCCATCCCCAGCTGTGCGTGGCTGTGGAGTCTGGGCCTGATCCCTCGTGGCAGGGGCTGCCTGGGGAGGGTGTAGGAAAGAGGGGAAACCTGCTGGTAGCAGTCTCCTCCCCTCCTCGTATGAAGCTATGTGATTACTTCAGCTTTCCAGGCCGTTGGGTTCTTGTAGTTGGAAAGTGAAGGAAGGAAAGCCTGGCTTGGGGTGAGGTTGTATTGGTGACGTGGGTCCTGAGCTCGAGATCTGTCCACTGTGGTTGCAGGAGAGGCGAGCTCTGTAACACCCAGAAAGGCTGTAGGTACAAAATGCCCATGAAAATGGGTCTGTCCTCAGATGACCGCTTCCCTCCCCCAAGACAAGGTTGAATGTGACTTGTCCAGCACGGTGGGGTGTGGACTTGCAGGGATTTTGCTTTGTCTTGGGTATTTTCTGGGGTGAAAATCCATGTTAAAACTGGGAATCTGTACCTGAGTGGCAGGCTGTACTCAGGGAGTTGCTGCTTTCCAAGAGTACCCGTGTTGACCAGCTAGTGGCAACAGAAGATTAACTATAGAGAGAGGAGCCGGTTTTCTGCAGCTGAATTGTCAGGCTGGAGTAGGAGGAGGAGGAGGCTGATGGCTGGGGATCCCCTCTGCTCCCCCTTCCTCCCCTGTGATGGCAGCGGGTTTTGCATGATGTTGGTGTGCCAGAGACCTCTACTGCTCTTCTGCTGGAAGAAAAAATGTGCTTTTCTTCAGAATTAGGTGGGGACCTTGCATTTGTCAGTGGAGGCTGGGGAGGTGAGTGACTTCCTACTGCCACCATGCAGATACGCATTACCTCCAAAACTTGCTGCCTTTTCCTTTCTAAGCGCTAGAAGTATGAACCCCGGCTGTGTGACGGACAAGCCTTTGTGCTGCCTCAGTGATACGGTGCTGCTGCGCAGTGTTGGCTGGCTGTGAAACCAGGCTGAGCCCGCGGGCTTTGCTGGTGTGACAGGAGTTCAGGTGGAGGACTGGCTGGGACAGGAGGAGAGCAGATTGATGCCACTTGTGGGAATGATGAGGTATTGATCTTATGCTACCTTGACATATATGTTAGCAGTTGCAGGTGGCTTGAGAAACACCTACCATCACACCAAAATGCCTTGTAGAGTGTGGGAGTAGACTGGGGTTGGAGACTGAAAGGAGAAGTGAAGAAAATAGAAATGCCTTGATTGAAGCCTTTCATCGTCTAATGCCCACAGTACGGCTCGTGTCGGGAGTGTCCTCCTCCAGCTGCAACTATCTGAATTGGGAATTAATGAGCCTCGGCCAGTCTACTCTTGCTGCTCCCAGTCCTGCCCCTGTCGCTACCTGTGGGGTGGGTGACGGCATCGAGCAGAGATGATTCTTGTGCATAACCAGCTCTAAGAAATGGGGCCACTTAAAAGAATTGAATGCTTGTGCTGCTGCTCGGGTCTCAGCTAATGCAGTTAAGGTTTCCAGTGTCCAGACAGTATGGAGACACTTAATGGTATTGAAGAAACAGAAATGGCATGCGGAGGGGCGAGCGGTGATCCTGGCTGCCTGCATCTGTGCTGCCTGGGCGAGGCTTTCTGGGCGTCTCTTGAGAAGGAGGCAGGTGGGGGGAAAAAGCAGAGTAAATGATTTTGGCCCATCAGTGTCTTTGGGCATCTTCCCTGTGTGCCATGCAAGAGGCCCCGCTCTTGAGCGCGTCCAGCGTGCTTATCCCGCTGCGGTCCGGGAGGAAGGAGGGATTCCTCGCAGGAGGAGGTTGGGCTGTGACTGCCTGCGAGAAGATGGGGCAGATAAGGTTTGGAGCCAGGGCTCTGCCTGTGGGCAGAGATGGCTGGTGGGGAGGAATACAGAAGTACGAGTTCCCCTCTGTTTCTCATTATCTGTTCCCTAACAGTCTTGCACCCCTCCCTCTGTGCTTCCACCTCTCCCGTCTCTGTGCAAGACAAAGTCTGTATGAAACCGCAACTGGCTTTGAAAGCAGCAGCAAAAGGGGAGAAATTTTCCATTAGCAGCATCAGCAGTAAAAGAGATTTTTTCCCAGTCACCTGGTAACTGCTGTATTTAGGAAGATTACTGAGCTGATGGTGTTGCTCCCAGGCACATGCATGGGAGCGATCCTGTTAGAGGGGGAAGCAAGGGCCAGCGTGCATGGCTACAGGCAGCACGGTCTGCAGGGAGGCGAGCTGGTAAAGGTTAGCTGCGCATCTCTGCAAGGGAGAGGAGAGCCACGGCACTGGAGAGGGGACCCGCTGGGCCTAGCACCTTGCATGCACCGTCATCTGCTCTTCTAGTGCACAGAGAGTGAAGCAGAAATTTCATTGCCAGCTGCACTATCGAGCTGGGTGGGGGGAGCGGAGTGCGGATCTTCGGGGGTGGGCGCTTGCCCATCCTCAAGTGGCAGAGGGAATACCTCCCCTTTGGGAACAGGCCAGTTATTTTGGGGCCTGATATCAGACCCAGGGAAAGAAAGGTGAGATATGCCTACTGAGGGGTGCTGTGCTGGCTGCAGAGACCCTAAATGTGAATGTGAAACCTCCCTCCCAAAAGCCCATGGTCCCAGAACCGCGTAACCGGGGTGCAGGGTCTGGAGACCCCAGATTTGTTCCCAGCCCTGCTGGTGGCCCTGGGCATCCTCGCAGGGCCTCAGCTGTGCTCATACCTCTGAGGCTTTGGTTCTTTTCCCTTTCCCTGCTCCTTTATCTCTCTCTGGGGGGCAGCGGGATGGCCTCGCCTGGGGCCGGCTCTGCTGCATGAGTGGGGCTCCCCGGCCAGCCCCGAGGGCTGCTGAGGTACTCGCCTAACGTGAGCTGGCGTTGCAGAGTGTGCCTGCGGCTGCCGCAGTCGCGCTGTCTGTCCCAAGGCCGTTCACAGCCTCTATCCTTCCCTTGCTGCTCTTTCTGGTTCTCAAGCAATTGGCGTTCCAGGGAGCGCAGCGCATCCCTAAGATGTGGGATCAAGTGACAGAAGATAGGAGTTGGCAACAGCATAGGAATTTTTTTTTTTGCCTCTAGCCAACTGCTCAGTAACATCAGCTTCTTGATGCGCCGCTCCTGTGTCAGCAGCATGTTGTGATGGCAAATGCAGGGCAATTTGTGTGGGGCAGCAGGGAGGAGGGCTGGAGCAGAACGTGTTTGCTGCAGCCCAGGACCAGGACCTGCTGCTTGTCTGCCCCGACCAGGGAGCACCTGGTCTGTGTGCTGAGGCTGAAAAGCCTCTAGCTCTGCTCACGCTTGCTATGTTGTTATTGCTCTTGCTGCCTGGGGGTCTGATAGGAGCTGGGGTAAAAGCTGATGCCGCCGACCTCATTCATTACTTGTGCAGCGTGCACCCAGAGCGAGATCTGCTCTCTCAAGCAGTTCCCCACTTAGATGGGCTTCCTGGGGCAAAGGGGCTCCCACGGCAGATGCTGCCAGTTGTTCCCTCCTCAGTCTCAGTTGCTCAGTGCTGCCTGGCACAGGCTGCTCTGTGGGGGTAGAGGGAGATTTAAAACCTTTCACCTTGGCTTGCTGGGTCTCAGCAGTGACCTGTGTGGTGGGTTCAGCATAAGTGGTGGCCCTGGAGAGCTCTGGGTCTTGTTGGACATCCTGATATGTCCCTTTTCCTTCTTATCCCATCACACTTCTTTCTTGTCCTTTGTACCTCTCATCTGTTTAAATTAGAGGAGTTTAAACTCTCTTTCCTGCCCTGTAACTTGCCCAGGGAATTCCTCCCAGGCTTCTCTGAAAGCCGCCTTGTTGGCATCACGCTCCGCCTTCTCTGCCCCTGAAGTCTTGGGAAATCTGGACAGAAGGAGGTGTCCAGGAGGAGTGAGGTGTTGGGAAGGTGATCCAAGAGGTGGATGCACGTTCCCCTCCCTCTCTTCCATGCCATCCAAACTGTGCAGCCCATGGTCAAGCTGTGTCCACAGATTCATTTGTAGCATCAATTAGGCTTCCAAAAAAAGTAGAAACCGTTTCCTCCCCTTCCTACGAGGAGCAGACAGGCGTTTGCAGGAGGCACAGCCTGAGCCAAAGCAGCCTGTTGGGGTTTAGTTCCCTGTGCCCGGGGCTTTTGCTGGTTCAGACTCTGGTGTGGCCTGGGATCCCCCAGCCCCGGGGCCACCCGCTGAGTGCAGCAAACGTCTCCTATCATGTTCTGGCTGGAGGAGGAGCTCGAGGTGGGCAGCTCAGGGTCTCCCAGGGGGTGCCAGCGCTGGGGATCCCTTGATTAAGGTAGGTTCAACTCATGGGAGCCTCTGGGCCCTTACTGGGGATGGCTTTTGGTACAGGAGGTTGTATGGTAGCCCCAGCTGAAGAGGAGGGATGGTGTAGAGGAGCCGATCACAGCAGTGGTATTTTGGGGACCCGACAGGTATGTCTGGGAGTGAGACACGTTGCAGGCTGAAGTGATCCAGCAGTGATGACGTTGGCCTTATCTGTGCAGGCAGGTCCTCACCTGCTGTTGCTGGAAGGGCTCTGGCTGCTCCGTCTACCATGTTCATATCAGGGGCTTCAGCATTTTCATCCCCCGCAGAGCGGAAGGGAGGGCTGTAGGGGTGCATTCGTCACCTGAAGAGCCCCTGGGCTTCGGCTGAACTTTGTGTTCGAGCAATAAAACCGTGCTAGGAAATGTGTGCTGTAACAAAGCCCATGGATATAATACATCTGTATCACACTGTACCTTTCATCTTGAAGGATTCCCAAGGAGCTTTACAAACTCGGTGTGCTGCAGCCTGCCAGGGTGACTGAACGCTATCAGTGCAGGCTGCAGTCTAATCTCTGTGGTAGCGCGTCCCCCCCCCCCGCTCCCCCTCGCAGGGGGAACTTTATGAAGTCTGATCTCGGACTAGTGCTGTACCAGGTGTTTTCCTCTAAGCCTGAGTTTCTCAGGAGAAAAAGGAAAACCATGTAGCTGTTTGTTATGCAAAAACAGCAAAGAAATATTCTTCCTGGGGCAGTAGGAGTGGGTGGGAGTTACTTTCGCGCACCTTCAACAGCTTTGGATCTTGGCAGAGAAGCATTTGCAGGGGAACATGCCCTCCCTGCTGTCCCAAGAAACGGGATAATAAAGTTTGAGCACTTGAGAAATTGCTTCTGGGCATAAGCAGGGTGGCAGAGTTCAGCTGATGGGCACCTGGGCTGCTGCCAGGGCATCTCTTGGGAGGGAGACTGCAAATGTCTGCTTGAAGTCATTGGTGTGCAAGTCTTTTGTCACCCAGTGTCCCCTTCTGTCCACGCAGAGACACTCCCTGAGCCAGCTGATGGTGTGTCCGTGTCCTGCAGCCTTTGGTAACGTCTGGGCCGTTGCTGCCTCCCACTGCACAGGACGGCAGCAGGGAAGGGCGATGCAGCCTTCTGCCTCGGTCACCCTTGGTGGTCTCCAGCTCCAGCTGGTTTTATTTTCATCTGTTTTTAGCTTACTTGGAGCCGTGGGGGAGGTGGGAGGTGTCTGAAGTTGCTGTCAGTGGTGGCAGAGCCTAAAAATCAAAACTGGAAGTGGGATAAGGGGCACTAAGTGAAGCTGTCATCAGAGACATATGCTTGAAAAGTGGAGGTTAACTTGAGTCTATTTTTGTTTGGAGTGGTACACGCTGAGGCTGTTTTGTGTAGCAGTTTGTTTATGGGATGTATTTTCCCATCCTGTGTAGCTCCTCAAATGTATGCTATAAACAAACTGTAAAATCAAAAGCAGCCTTTACGTGTTCCCATTAAATGCATCCTGGAGCACAGGAGGTCCAGGGCGCGTGGTGCTGGCAGAGGTACCTGCCAGCTTGAGGTCCGCAATTAAGGAGGAGACAACACGCCATCAAGGGAGGTTATGTTGTTATGTTTGAGTATGGGAATTGCTGCGGGTGCCCCTGCGATGGAGCCTGGACACCTGAAAAGCACGCCTGCCTTATTGTCCGTTTGCTCTTGCACTGGAGGCTCCGAGCCTTCTCGCGTTCATCCCCGAGGAGCGCAGGTGTTGCCACCTGCAGCTCCTTTAGCTTCTCCTCCTTCCCTAGACCCCATCGAGGCGGTTCCTTAGGCCACGAAGGATGGGATGTGGTGTTGCCAGCGTAGTTCATGGATCCTGGCTATTAAGAGCCTTCAGTATTTATTGAATTTCAAGAAGGCAGTAGAGGTTTGTGCTCATCCTTATTGTAGTTGTTGCAGTCGCATGCTGTGTACTGGATCAGCGGCCACATGTTTCTCGCTTTAATTTTTCTGTGCGTGATCAGAGGGGCTAGAAGTGTATTTAATTAAATAGCAACAGCCTTGCCTTTTAACACAATTCAAGAAGCCTGAGCTGCTTGAAGACACAAACTCCATTACGTTCCTTTACGTCTTATCACATCCCAGTGCTTGCTGTTTCCTTCTCTTCTGTTCTTTGCTCTCCCCAGACAAGCAGCACAGTTGTCCTTACTGTGTTCCTGGCTTCTGCTGTGTCGGAGGAGGAAATCCATTATCCGGTGGCATGGCAGCTGGGAGGGAGGTCGGGGACGCTGCCTGTAGGGGCTGCTCGTAGCCAGCTTGGGGTCTTGCCGGAGCAGCAGTTTGCACGACAGACACGCTGCTCCTTGTTGTACTCAATTTTATTCTGCTTTTGTAGCAGCTGCCTTTGCCGCTTAGCTGACAAGCTGTTCCTTAACGTGCCATGGCCCAGCGGCGTGCGGGAACAGGAACAAGAGCTGGGGTCTGGGCAGGATGTAAGCTCCATGAGCTGGAGGTGCGGGGACGCTGCCAGCCTCTGCTTCTGCTCTCCGGGAGTGCGTGCGCTGCCCAAAATCACGTGTGCTGCCCAAAACTGTGCGTGCCGGGGGAGGTTTTCTTTGCTGCCTGGGCTCGCTTTAAAGACTGTTGTAAAATCTTTTCCCTCCTTGCCGATGAAGGGTTTTACAGCGTGTTGCAATGAGCTGCTTAAATGCAAAACAGGAGGAAGAAATCCTCTTTGCAGCACTCCTCCCATCTGAGCGGAGCGGCAGCCCAGGGCCTGCGCTGGGGCGAGATATGGGAGATATGGAGTGTGTGCAGGGGATGCTGAAGGAAAGTTGAGCCTCCTGAGAGCCTTCCCTTTGCAGAGCAATGCACCGGTGTTTCTGCTACGGCCTCTCCCAGCTGCATTGCCTCCCCAAAAACATGTTCCCTGCTGCTCGGCAGGTTCCTCTGCCGGTTTGGGGTGTGCCAGGAGTTGCATAAACTCAATATTTTAGTAGACCTTGGTCTGCAAAGCTTTTCTGCAGCAAGAATGGTGCACATTTGTCCGTGGGTACCTGCCCCCCATCTGAAGCAGCTCTGTGATCACCTCCCTGGGAAGGGTGTCCCAAATCGCCCCATGTCCTGCAGCCTCTCTCTGCAGGGAGCTGCTGTGGGACAGCAGCTGCCCACCCCTGCTCCCGGAGGGGCTTTGGGCTGGGAAGGAAGGTGACTTTTTTTTTTTTTTGCTGTGGTTTTCTGTGGATGTGGGGCTGTGGTTTTTAATCACTGCTTGTTCTGATCCTCTCTCTACAAAACTGCTCTGAAGGCACCTAAGGGCAAACGAGCAGGTGTTAATATTATTCTCCTTTTGCTGTTGTTGACTGGGGGAAGAATTTAGGTTGAAGAAGAGCTGTTATTTGTTGTGGCGCTTCTCGCCTCAGCTGTGGCAGCTGGGGGGCAGGTGAGACCAGGGCGAGAGGAGAGGTCCTCTGGACCTGGCTGGGGAACAGGCTGCAGCTTTAATTTGGCTGGGAATGGCCGCGCAGCGTTTCCCCAGCCTTCTCCATGCTCTTGTTCTTCCAACTCTATGCAAATATTTGCAGCAGTTAGGGAGCTGCCCAGGGAGGTTTTTATTCCTGGCATGAACTGAGTTAGAGGGAAAGGCTGGCTCAGGAGGATGGGCTTACGGGGCACACCAAGGCTCACCCTGTCCAGCAGCCTCTGCTGTGGTGGCCCACAGAAGGTGGGGAACAGGGCACGGGTCCCTGGAGCATCCCGCGGAGGTTTGCTCCTGCATTCCTATGGGATGATTGCTTGCACAGAGCTGCAGGAAGCATCTGTGTGTCCTGACCGAGCTGAAAGGGTCCCACAACAGCTCCTGAGGGGCTCCTGCATCTCCATCATGTCGGCCTCTCTGGGACGTCCCTCTGTTGACGGGGATGCTGTGTTGTGCCGTGCAGACGGGCTGCGGTGAGGGAAGAGGGAGGTTTTTCTTTGAGGTCTCATGGACACGCCAAGTGCTGACCAGGGGCGAGCACAGAGGGAAGGATGCTTCTGTTAATTAGCACTAGATGAAAGGAAGACTTGTCTTTATTCAAAGAGCACTTGTTCCAGTTTCATTGCGGCCCCTTAGTTCTGAGCTTTAAAGTTCGGTGTATGTGTGAACAATAAGTTTGGAAAGATGTTTTGAAGCTGAAATCGCAGCATTGTTATGAAAATGCTGAAGGGGAGTTGTGACACTGTTTTGAAGATGAAAGTATTTTTACAATCTTAAACTGACACATTTAAAAAAAAAAAAAGAAAAGAAAAATAAAGTTTGCACGAAAGACAGCTTTCAGCAAGACTTTCCTTGGCCAGAATCAAACGTGACCATCCATGAAGATTGGTGAAGGCACTTTGAGGTGCTGCTGGCTTTGGTGGTCACATAGGTGACCCTGTGTCCAGCGTGGCGAAGTGAGTGGCTCCTCTTGGTTTTAGTGGTATGTGCTGGGCAAGGCGAGCTCTGTGCGGCCCTGGCGGAGGGAGCGGTGGGTGCCCTCTGCCCTTCTGGGTGCCTGCTTATCTCTGGGCACCTGATGGAGCAGCAGGAGGAGGACACGAGATGAGGTGTTGGTGGAATACGGCCATGTGCTGGTCTCATCCTTGCTGCCCAAGTGATGCCTTCACCACTTTGACCCTAGCAGTGCTCGTTGCTGTTGGAGTTGGTCTGTGAAAACAACATTTTCACAGCTGTTTAGCAAGCATCTGCATAACAGGTTAGCTCAGCAGCACCCTCTCAGTGAGGAGTGAAGGAAGAGGCTGGAGCTGGCCATCTCTGGCTCCGGCTCTGGGCAGCTCCTGCTCCTCCTCTGTTTCCTGGGGCTCATTGGTTCGTGCCATTTCGGCTCACCTGCAGGCACTGGGGAAGCTGGGCTGTGGGGCAGAGGCTGGCTATGAAACACCGGTGTCAGGAGGGGGAATGGCCTGGTGGGTCTGGGGACTTCCAGCACCTTGGGCTCTGTCGCAGCATCTCCCAGTGACTGGCTCCCCCGTCCCAACGTTGCATCTCGCCAGTTTAAGCTGCGGTCCAGCCCTGGCTGCTCGTGCATCGCCTCCTGCACGGAGCAGCCTCTTGCACCCCATGAAGACGTAGCATACGAGAACGTGTCTGGGGTGTCTAATGAGGCTGTGCTAAGCGCACCTCCCCTTTGCCAGCTGCCTGCAGCTCCTCTCGGCCGGGATGGCAAACAGCATCGTTGGTCACTCACCTACCACCTTTTCTTGGGATTTTCTTTTCCATTACCACCTAAATGCACTGGCTTGTGGTGATGGCTTTTTTTTTTATTCCCATTAAGCTCTAGTTTCCATTGCACTCTCTCAGATACCCAGGGGCCTCTGAGCACCTGCCCTATAATTAAAAGCAATCTATTACGATGTCTGAGGGGGTTGTGCGAGTTATAGGGCCACGAGCCCTGCTCTGCTGCAGAAGAGCTGCCAGGCAGTTCCTTCGTTAGAAAATAGACACCAAAAATTCCTCTTCCACCCCCAACTTTGTCTTCCTGCCAGCCCTGGATTCCAGATTTATTTAAGGGTCTTTTCTTTTGGGCTCGGGTAGGTGTGGAGCGTGTATTTTTTGCCATGTCAGTCTGACAAGCCCTTGGGGAGGATGAGTGGGTGTCTTGAAGCATTAGGGAGAAACTTGGCAAGTGCTTCAGCTCCAGGGATCTCTTTGCATTTTTGGCTGCATCTGCTTTTTTATCCTGCTGTGCTTAAACTTTTCTGAACCAGCAAAGTCACACCCCAGCAGCACTGCCATGCAGGAGTAACGCAGCTCCTGTTCCTCGAAGGCCTGGCTGCAGAGACCAAATGGTTTCAGTGGTTTCTCCCAAGGGTGCCAGTGATGGATGGTGCTGGATGGGACAGTCCCGGGTCCTTCTGCCCAGCACTCCTGAATCTGGGTGTTAACCATGGACGGGGATGGTCTTGCCATCTCTACATCATGGAGGAGGGTCCTCCGCTCTTGGAGCTGGGATGGAGCTGGGCAGGAAGGTGCTCAGAGCTGGTTGCACAAAGGGGCAGCTGTGTGTGGCACGTGCATACTGTGCTTGGGTGTTTTCCCAAAAAAAAGACAGGTTCTTCTGAGCCTCTTCAAGGTGTTTATTTCTTGTTGTGTGGTGTTCCATGCTCCCAGCTTGGTTCCTAGCCTTGTACATGGTATTTGGGATCTGGTTTCAGGAGGTGAAAGTAGTCTGTTAGCTGTGTTGGGGGTTAGGGGGAAGAGCTTTATGTTCCATGACCTTTACTGTACTGCAGTTAAAGACAGCATACATGAGTGTGTGGATTCATCTGGTGGAAAATAGGGCTTTTGAATCCTTCTGGGATTGTCTTCTTGGCTTTGCTGCTGACTTCTGAAACGACCTTGAGCAAGCGGGCACACCTCCCTATACCTTTTCCTTATCTCCTGTTTGCAAGGGCTCAGGGGGCTCCCTGTTTGCATCACCAGGGTGGTGTAAAATTCCCGTGTGGAGGCTGTGCCAGTGGGTAGGAAGGAGGGACCCTCTTGGCTCCTTTCCTGCTACCCTGCCTACAGGCTGGTGGTGCATGAAGAGCTGAGGAAAGGAGACCTGTGGAAGAGTGGTAAGTGGACTTGATGGACCAGGATCCGCTGCTTCTCTGAGCTGGGGTAGCTGCTGCCCCATACCTTCTCTAGCTGAGAGCTCTCCCCACGGCTCAACAAGCGGCTGAGCAGTGGGAAAGCAGGATGCTGCTGTGGAGTCCGATGGCTGTAACATGCTGTCCTAACGAGGAGTGGGGGTTTTCTCTCTGCTTTAGTGTGCTAAAAATGATCTGCATGGTTGAAAGTTCTCCTCCTCTCCCCTGCGTGCACGTGCTGTCTCCTGATCTCCGCGAGAATGACAGCTTCTCTAATTAGGCAGCCAAGGAGGTAACCTTAGCAACTCCACGCTGGTGCTGGGGACCATCTCCAGCTACCCTTGGAGATGGCGTGTCTGGTGTTCAGATGGCCTCTCACAAGGACAGGAGGGCTCGGGCTGCTTTCATGCCCTGACGCCACTTTGCATGGCTGCTGGTGTCTGCCACGGAAAGCAAGGGCCGGCCCGGGAGGAGGTACCTACGTCCCATCGCTGCTTGCTCTGTTCCTGCTGATGCGCAGGCTGGGTGTGCTACCTGCCGCAGCTCTGGGGAGAAGTGCTCTGGTGGCTGTGGGCAGTATGGGAAGGGAACTGATGCAGAAGGAGATGCTGAGCCTGCTTCTGCACTGGTGATGCCTGCTCTGCTGTGAGGGGAGGCTTGGAGCAGCGTCAGGGGAAGTGCTGGAGAGCCAGGAGAGCAGGAACCTGCCCTCAAGGAGCTCAGCATGGGGCATGCACTTGGCTTTCCCGTCTCCTTAGGTTGCAGGCAGTGGGACCTGATAGCCTGGCCGCAGAGCAGCGCTGGCCGGGGCTTGGAGGGAGGGTGGTTGCGAGCGCAGTAGTGTCTGTGTTTGCTGCAAAAGGACTGCTGGTGTCCTGTGCCCTGGGAGCTGACAGCTCGCCGTCCCTCCGTCCTCGCCGTCCCTCCGTCCTCGCCGTCCCTCCGTCCTCGCCGTCCCTCCGTCCTCGCCGTCCCTCCGTCCTCGCCGCCTGGGCTGGTGTGACGGCTGCTGCACTGAGCAGTCCCTTAAAATCTGAATGCGCCTCCTGCTCTGTGGGCTGGAAGGGGCCTTGGCTACTTGAAACAGTGCTTGGAAATACTTTTTTATAGCAGCTGGGAGCGAGCCAGGGTGAAAATGAGCTAAGGCCGCTGAAGGGAGATAAGCTGAGACGTAAACTGTGATTTTCTGCCCTGTGAGCCCTATGCATGGATTTCATCTTTTAATGGAAGTGCAGTAAATAAAAGCCATTTTCACAATAAGCTGAGCAACAGGTCATAAGCGTCTGAGCCACTGAAATTGATAGAAGTGAGCTAAGCGTAACAAATCTCCCAAAATTGCACCAGACTCCACTTGTATCTAGTCCCTTCCTGCATCTCACCAATTATAGCAAACGGCAATTATTTCTGAGCCAGAGCTTCCTCTGAATAAAACCTCAGCCAAACTGCAGATGTTTTATCTTCTTCTCAAATAGATTTGTACCGGAGGAAAAAAACGCCGGTGGGGAGAAATCCCATTTGAAGGGGCTTTCCTTAGCAGTGTTTGCAGAAAAGTAGATGCTGGACACGCACGGAGGCGTAAATTTGACCGATCCATAGTTTGCTGGCTCTGGGTGAGAGGGGGATTCAGGGAGATGTCAAGCGTGTTCCCTTTCAAATGTCACTTGTGTCTTTGTTAGGATGGAGCGTGGGCTGAGGATGTGCTGGCGTCAGCCGTCGCGGCATGACCCAGTCGCTGATGGGATGCTCCTGTTGATGGGGCCCTTGTGGAGCATCGATTTTTTTTCTCTTTCTTCCAGTTAGATCCTTCCCAGTCCCTACCACAGGGCTCCGTGCTGGTGCCCAGTGATGCTTCTGGGGTGTAAAGTAGGCTCTCAAGTGCACGCTCAGAATAAATGCTAACACTTTTGTCCCATATAAGCTCTATGCTTTTTTTACAAACCTCTCTGCGGCAGAGCCTTGGGGATGCACCTGCAGCAGGGGTAGCGGGGTGTGTGCGTGAAATTTCCTCATCTCTGCACTAGCTTGATTTGAGGGGGTTACCTGGGAATTTATTTGAATTTATTTGCAAGCGCTTCTAAGGAGGTGCTCATTTTATACGTGGAGATGTGGCACCACTGGTTTTACCTGCTCGGTCTCCAAAGTCAAACAGCCTGGTCTTCACCGTTGTTTCTGGGGTCGCGGTGTTTGAACAAGATGTCCCCGGTACCGTACAGAGCATAGGGCTCGTGGAGGAGGGTTGTGCAGATGGCTGTCAGCGTGTATATGGTCACTCCTTGGCCGAATCTTTGTGCCGAGGCATGAGGCATCTCAGCCCTGATGTTTTTCTGTACGTAGGAGTGAAGTGTGTTGCTTGGGATTTGTTGGAAACGTGCTTCTGCTAGAGAAGCTGACGAAGAAGTGCCACAAGATAGCGGGTGTCTGAAGCTCAGCTGGCTTGCTGATTGATGTCATTAGTGCTCCCTACTGAAAAATCCCTCAGAAGCTGGACACTTTCTGTCTCTGGATTCCTCCAGAAGTTTTAGCTGAACAGCTTCTTGTTAGGTGCTTAGAGGCTGCTAATGTGGCACCTTCCTGGGTCCCTGAAAAAAATTGCAAGGTCTTAAATTGCCCAAGGACTGATTTGTCTCTCATGGTGCTGTTAGCGAAGTGCATCACTCGGTTATTTTGCAATGCCTGAAGCCTGTGGGACGGGATGGGGAGGCTCCATTGCCTGCCGCAGCCCTGGGGCCGCCACTCGGTAAGGCTTTACTAGCACAGGTGAGATGAGAAATCACCAACGGGGAGCGATGAGCGTTGTTCAATGATGCGTCCTCCCCTGTCATGGGGGAGCAGAGTTTGATTGATTTACTTTATGTTAGTTTCACATGAAGAAAAATCTTGGTTCTTTTTCTTTTTTTTTAACACCTTAGACTTGGGAATTACATTTCTGCCCCCCCTCACCCCCATGGAGGGTTGTTAATCAGAGGCACTGAACCAGCTTCTCTTCAATTTAATTTGCTTGCATGAGCTGGCAGTGCCCCACTCCCCAACCACCTCCCAAAAATATATGTCAAATATTTGTTGAGAGGCTTCCAGGGCTGCTTCCAAACGGGCTGCACACATGATTCTGCCGGCAGATGTTCTCCATAAACTTTGCAGCTTGATGCTTGCAGGCAAATACATATCTCTGTGGCCGGAGTCCCCTTGTCCAGTTTGGAGAAGGAGCATGTGTGTGTGCTGCGTCCTCGGGAGCAGCTCGTGGTGGGGGGCTCTGGGCAAAGCAGCTCTCGGAGTAGCGGGAGCCCTATTTCTGTGCTGAGGGAGCAGGTCGAGGAGGGAAGCATTGAAAAGCCACAAATGTTGTATTTCAGACCTCTCCTGGGCTTTCCTGGCAGGGGGAGGGGAGGGTTGGCTGGTCTTGGGGTGATGAGAAGGGCCCTTGTAGCTGACCACAGGCTGGGAGGTGGAGATAGAGGGTCTGGGTGAGCAAGACCTTGGCACTGGCCAGGCCGCGAGCGCCTGTTTGGCTGAAGTTCAGAAAACAATCTGAAGTCCATGCCTTTCTGTGCCCTCATGCCTTTCTTTGGAGAGGTGTTGCAGATTGTTAGTTAAATTTCAGGTGTTCCCTGAGTAGCTTTTTCCTTCCCACACGCAGGTGGGCAGCCCCACCATCAGCATCTCCGCTGCCATGGGGTGGCACAGTCACCAGATTTGGAGCTGGCCAAAGAGAGCCCTGCTCCCCACGGTACCGCTCTGCTGGCTTATCTGTTATCAGAAGCAGGGCTGTCATCAGGCTTTACAACCTCCTTTGCCATCTCTCTGCTAGCTGAGGCACATCTGGCTCTTCTCTCCTGGTCAAGCGGCAGCCAGGGCTCTCGATGTGTCCCATCGCAGGGATGCACTTTGTTGTCCACCTTTGGAGTCTCCTCTACCAGCGGTATTGGAGGCAAATCAACTAAAATGTAGGATCAGAGTGATTATTTAGTACATCTACCTTCCTCTGGCGAGCGGTTTGGCATGCAGAACATGTTCATTTTTTCGCCTAAACAGAATTTCATCGTCCACCTCCCGTGGTGCATAATGAATCCAGCCAGAGACGATTGACCCTCGTAGCCACAGCAGCTGAATCTCCCCAAGATCCTCCTCAAACTGCAACTTGCTCTCCACACCTTGCAGTGTTGCCATAATGCAGTTGGCCCCTGCGAACCTCTTTTCAATTTGGGAAGCACTGTCTTTGTTTCCTTTTGCCTAGCCAGCTGTAATCCCTGCCTGGCTGTACCCCTTACTGGGTAGCCGTTTATTTTCCTTAATCTTTTATGAAGCACTTTTATCATAAGCTCTCTGAAAATCTGCTGAAATTAGACCCTCTAAATCACCTTCATCTATCTGAAAGGCTTTCTTTTGCAGATAATACTGCCAGGTTGCTTAGCATGCCCCTTTTCCACCATTCCTTAAGGAAGTTGTGTTGCCTTGACCTGTTCAGATTATACTTTGCCGGTTTCTATATTGGCTGACCCCTAATTAGACTCTGAGTGAAGTTCCTGCTCTCCTGCAGTTTGGTATTTAGCTCTGTGGCCCTGGGGCCACAGTGTTCTGCTTTTTAAAAATAATAATAGTAATAATAAAAATACTGCAGCTGTTTTAGTGTTTGCATAGCTTTTAGGAAAAGCATCCAGGGCTTGGTGTGGATAGTGTGGGAATTATATTAATGTTTGGTACAACTCTGTACCTGATCTAAGAAGCTTTTTCAGATGTGAAGGACTGAAACTAGCTTGTTGGCCAGCTCTGCGAAGGGTGTGCTGAGACATTTGGGAAGTGCAAGTTTCACTGCGTAGCTACAACCTTTGAGAAATCTCACTGTACGCCTCTGATGTAGCTTTTCTAATAGTTTATTCCTCATTCGGTGTGGGGGGCATTTCTTCCTGGAGATGCTGACTCCCATAAGATGGGGAGAGCCATGGGTGCGCTGGCTGCCCGCAGGCAGCTGCCTTATCAGTCCTTCTGTGCGCAGGGAGGAGGGAGGCTGGTGCACAGCCCGGCACTGCGCTTGAGAATTAGTATTTTCTTTCTTATAGGCTAAAAGAAGTGTGTTCTTGAAGCAAATGGCTGTAGCCTTTCCCTGATTTGAAAGCTTGGGGAAAAATAGTGTTGGTTGACCAGCTCTCTGTACTTGGGAAGGTAAGGCTATTTGGAGCAAAGCCTCCGCCTTGCAGGCTCGGGCAGAACTGTATCCAGCAGCTGGAAGCTGCAATTAGATAAATTCAGGCTGAAAATGAAGAACAAATCCCAAAATGAAATTAGCTGGCCCCCGTTGGGCTGGGGTCGTGCTGCGTGATCTCTCCTGCCTGCGTTTTCGGGAACAGCTGGTTTCTGGAAGGGCTGCTCTCTGGCAGCGTTCTCTCGTACTCCAACTGCTGGAAGGCTACAGCGGGCCGTAATATTGCTTTTTTTCCCCCCCTGCTTCCTACAAATAAAGCAAGCTTCTTTCCAGACTTCTCAGGAAAGGTAGGACACAGGAGGGATGTCTTTGAATAGAAACATCTGTGCTTCCCCCGTCCCCTCACTCCTTTCGCAAGGTTAAATGCCACAGCAGAGAAGGAAATTGAGTTTTGGTGTCTGTGCTCCCGAAGGCTGCTCTCAGCTGGGGAAATGCATCATCCTGCTGGGCTCTCATGCTAATCCCTCCTGGGATTGCTTGTTGGCCGGGAGGCAATGACAGACCGAAGCGGTTGCAGCCAGTGCTCCCAGTGTCCTCGGGTCAATGGGATGCTGGTCCCATCATGCACTTATAATGGAGAGGGTATCTCTAGAACCAAGGATTTATTTACTGTGTCTGGCCTGGCAGGGGTAATTTGGGGTTGCAAGGAATAAGTAATCAGATTTCCATTTTCTGAGGGCAATGCCAAGTAAGAATGTATGAGTCTAATGCTTTTTTTTTTTATTGTTTAGAAGAAAAGAAACCTTGCACTCTCTGCAGTGGGGTGGGCTGTATATTAAAAATAGAGGTTAAAGCCTGGAAGTGGACCTACAGATGCCTTGCAAGAAAGACTCCAGGACATTTTCCTATCTAATCTCTGGTGGAAGAGCTATTGACCCTAGGGTGGCCTTGCGAAGAAGGGAAAATCATGCAGTTCCCCATCCTTTCACCCCTAGTCTCCTTTCCCATAGGACTCAGTGAATTCTTCCTCTGATCATGCAGCTGTCATCAGCTGATGGGAGACTTTATCTATCTTCTGCGTCCACTTGGTGGGGTGTGGATCGGGCTATCCAGGAGAGATCCTCCTGCTAAAGTGTTACAACTCCTCGTTTGGAGATTTGGCCTGTTTAGGAGACTTCCTGACAGAGTCCCTCGGGAGGCAGTCCTGAAGGGCAAGGGGGTCCAGCTGACTGGAGATTAGCAAGCGTGACGCCCATCCACAAGAAGGGGTGGAAGGAGGATCCAGGGAACTACAGACCTGTCAGCCTGACCTCAGTGCTGGGGAACGTTATGGAGCAGATTGTCTTTAGTGCCATCACAAGCATGTACAGGACAACCAGGGGATCAGGCCCAGCCAGCAGGGGTTTATGAAAGGCAAGTCCTGCTTCACTAACCTGATGTCCTTCTGTGACAAGGTGACCTGCTTAGCGGGTGAGGGAAAGGCTGTGGATGTTGCCTACCTAGACTTTAGCAAAGCCTTTGGCACTTTTTCCCACAGCATCCTCCTGGAGAAACTGGCTGCTCATGGCTTGGATGGGTGAACTCTTCGCTGGGTAAAAAACTGGTTGGCTGGCCAAGCCCAGAGAGTTGTGGTGAATGGAGCTAAATCCGTTTGGTGGCCGGCCACAAGTGGTGTTCCCCAGGGCTCAGTGTTGGGGCCAGTCTTGTTAATATCTTTATCAATGATCTGGACGAGGGGGTTGAGTGCACCCTCAGTAAGTTTGCAGATAACTCCAAGTTGGGTGAAAGCATCGATCTGCTCGAGGGCAGGAGGGCTCTGCAGAGGGACCTGGACAGGCTGGATCGATGGGCCAAGGCCAGCTGTGTGAGGTTTAACAAGGCCAAGTGCCAGGTCCTGCCCTTGGGTCACACCAACCCCAGGCAACGCTGCAGGCCTGGGGCAGAGGGGCTGGGAAGTGCCCGGCGGAGAAGGCCCTGGGAGTGCTGGCTGACAGCGGCTGGGCATGAGCCAGCAGTGCCCAGGTGGCCAAGGAGGCCACCAGTCCCCGGGCTTGTGTCAGCACTGGGGTGGCCAGCAGGAGCCGGGCAGGGATGGGGCCCCTGTGCTCGGCCCTGGGGAGGCCCCACCTCGAATGCTGGGCTCAGGTTTGGGCCCCTCGGGACAAGAAGGGCCTTGAGGGGCTGGAGCGTGTCCAGAGAAGGGCAGCGGGGCTGGGGCAGGGTCTGGAGCACAAGTGTGCTGGGGGGCGGCTGGGGGAGCTGGGGGGGGTTAGCCTGGAGAAGAGGGGGCTGAGGGGAGCCCTTCTCGCTCTCTGCAGCTGCCTGAGAGGGGCTGGAGTGAGGGGGGGGCTGGTCTCTGCTCCCAGGTCACCAGTGATGGGATGAGAGGAAACAGCCTCAAGCTGCGTCAGGGGAGGTTTAGATTGGAGATGAGGGAAAATTACTTCACCAAAAGGGTTGTCAAGCATTGGAAGAGGCTGCCCAGGGAAGCGGTTGAGTCTCCATCCCTGGAGGTATTTAAAAGATGTGCAATGTGGTGCTTGGGGACATGGTTTAGTGGTGGACTTGACAGTGCTGGATTAATGGTTGGGTTTGATGATCTTAAAGGTTTTTTCCAACCTAAACGATTCTGTGATTCTATGATCCCATGCTGTGCTGAAGAAGAAAGGTCTCAGTTTTGGGAGAAGGGAATTGAACCCTTGTTGCCCATCAGCACATGTGTATATGTACACATGTATGTATGTGTATATAAAAAAGCCTCTTTAAACATGTTGGCTAATGTGTTAAAAATAATTGTTATTAGTTACAGAAATTACTAGCAATATTGCAATAGCTGTATTACAGCCTAAATTTTCACTTGATTGCTGCCACATAATTTTTAGCAAATAACCAAAGTATTCTAACTTAAATATTGTCACAACATCCTTTTAATAGGCAAATGAGGTAATTATAATCTCCTTGGATAATAGGATAGCTTCTACCTACCAATGTGCATGTAATGCATTTTGCTGATTTCAAGCAGGCTTTGGAGATCTGCGTTTTCTTTTACAGTAGTTCTGCAAAACTTTAAAAAAAAACCCACCTTCAGCTGGGTGAACAGGGGGGTCTGCAGATGGGCAGATGAACACGCAGGTCCTGGTGCCATCCTTCCTGATGAAGCTTTTATGTGGTTGCTTTTTTCTGGGAAGAATTTGTCCATGGGCAGGGGATAAACTCTGACATAATGTGCAGACTTCAGCCCTGCTCCGAGCGTGCCGGTGACTCGGTTTTGGGATTAGTGGCTGAGTGGAGCTTGTGGCAAAGCAAGTGTTTTGGACATGGGGCTGGCTTTTTAAAATGAAATCCCAATCTCTTACAGCCCCCAAACCTGAAATCGTCTCGGGTTGCTTTCCAACTCTGCAAACTGAGTTTTGTGCATGAGTGGCACAAGCAACTCCAAGCTGCTGGTGCTGCTGGGGTCCCGGGGGCTGCAGGCAGCTGGTGCTGGGCACAGGCAGGGGTTGGCATTACAGTTGTCTTTGGGGCCCACCAGCTCTGTGATCTGCTTTGCCTCCTTCCCCTCCAAATGCACCTCGTGAGTATTCATGCTTCCTGTGAATAGTGGGGTGCACGAGGAAGGGCAGGAGCAGGAGGGGTTTCTGTTTGTAGCTTGTCTGTGTTAAAGTTTTCTTGGCCTGGTCTGAGGTTTGCAGTGAAATGTTGCTAGTGGATTCCGGTGGCTTGGATCTTGAATTGGTGGAGTGGAAGCTGGCAGCTCTGCGTTGCTTTGGATTTCAGAATGAAGGGATGGGTGCTGGGCTTGGCTGCAGGAGCCACCGCTGTTGGGGTGCGTATGGGGAAGGGAGGCTGGGCTAAAATTTTACCTGAATTAATTGCAGCCAGGGAAAGGAGTTGGGATGCAGCAGGTGCCTGGGATGGGAGCGCTGCCTGTGTGGGATGGCTGGCTGCCTTCATGCTGCCTGCTGACAGCTGCAGTCGAGGGGGACGTGGCACACGCAGGTGAGCTTGTGGGCTCTCGCGTGCCACCCGCTGCTCCGAGAGCCAGTGGTCACAAAACGTGCATAACAGGTTCATCCCCTGCAGCATCCCCTACTCCTCCGATCTTGGAGGTTCTGGGCTTGGCGGGTCTCAGGGGCATCCAGCATTTGTCAGGGAATTGTTTCACAAACCAGCATCTCCTCTGTCCCCCCAGTCCCCCTGATGCTCCCTCCTGCCTGCGATGGATGCTGATGGGGAAGGAAATTGCAGCTGCAGAATGAGCTGCGCTGCTGTACCTTGCCATCACCTAAGCTATACTTTTTTCCTGCTCTCGCTCGCACCCTGCCTCTGATGATTGTAGCGGGGAAAACGCCTTGATTGCTGACAGCTTCTCAGGAGTTGCGACACAATTGAATCAGTTCCCTTTTAGTGCATAGAAGCCCTTCAAATTGTAATCACAGGCCATTCTCCATCTCAGCATTGTGTTCAGCAGGCAGCTGTGAACCGGCGCTGTCCTCCTCCTCCTCCTCCTCGGAGCCCCCAGGGCCGTGCTGGCTCCAATCCCCTTGCTCTCACCCCTGGCAGGGCTGCTCCTTGGCAGGTATTTGCATGCCCCCTGTGAATAAAAATTGTGATGGAATGGGCTGGGATGGCGTGGCAAAGCCACCAGGAGTGGGTGAGGTGGCTTTTGGGGACAGCCAGCGGCAGCCGGGTCAGGGGCTGTGGGTCAGGTGCTGTGCTTGCGCATCTGCCTGCCGCTCCCAAGTGGAGCGGTGGAAAGCCCTGGGCTGAAGGCAAAATGAGGGTGCTGCCAGGCTCCCGTCCCACCTGCCTTGCAGCCCGAGGCAGATGGACGTAGCGCTTGGAGCTGTAATACTGGCTTCGAGGTGGGTCTTCTAGGAGCAATCCATTTTCTAGTGCTCTTCTTTTTTGGGGGGAAACCCCAGGAGTGAACTGGGGGCAACCACCTTCCACTTCCCAACCCAGAAGAGAAAGCAGAAACGAGCCTCCACAGTCGTGGGAGCAAAACCATCCATGTCTTCCCCTGCTGCTCTTCTGGGTGTCCCAGCGGGGCTGTGGAAAGGTGACCGGGAGCCAGGCAGGGCTGGACTGGTGACAGCTGGAACCCGGAGAGTTCCCACGGGGCGAGGAAACGTCAGCCCTGCCGGTGCCTTGTGCTGGTGCCATGCGGCTATTTCATCACCATGTGTCGATGTTGGGTGCCCTACCCTGTCAACCACATTTTTGTTGGTTTTGCTCTCTTTCTCTTCCCTGACCCTTCACTTTTTGTGCTGCATCATTCTTTGCTTTCCTTGGCTTTCCTTTCGTTCACCGGCTCCCCCTCCGTGTCTTTGTGCTCCCTTCAGAAACTTCCCAGCCTTCCCTCTCCTGCAGGGCCATGTCCACGCAGATGCCGGTAGGACCAGACGGGTGTCTCTCCTGCCCCTCAGCTCCAGTTTCGTGTGGGCAGGTGACCGAGCGCTGCCTGCTGCCTGCCCAGAGCTAGCAAACGCAGCAGAGGGTGGACGTGTCAATGAAAAATTGAGTGCAGAGAGAATTAGGGCAGCAAGGCATAATAATAAAACCTATTGCTGTTGAAACCAAGCCAGGAGAAGCTATAGAGGGAGGGCTGGGTGCCAACTCTAGGGAAAAAAGTATGATTCAGCGTTGCCCTGAGCTCATCTCTCTGGAAGTAAGGATAGGGCTGGGATAAGCTTTTGGGCAAGGGACTGCAGGGAGCAGACGCTGGCCGGGGCAGAGCCCTGGGACCACCTGCCTTTGAGAGCCTCGCTCCCCTCCCCGCAGACCCCAGTGCCAGCTGGTGGTGTTTGCTGGTCTGGCTGCTTCCTTCTGTTCTGTTCCTTCTCTGTAGAGCTGGGGAGGTAAATCTGAAAAGAAAATAAATACTTAGTGGGAAAGAATAGCTTGAAAGGGGTTCTGTGCTTTGGGGGTGGTGGGGGGGGAGGTTTTGTTGTTCTGGTTGTGCTTGCTTGCTTTCCGCAAGGAAAAAACCTAAAACTTGTTAAACTTGAAAGGCCTGAAGTCCCCAGTGCACGGCGTGGCTGGGGGTGAGCGCTGTCGCGGCCTGCGAGCGCACGACAAGTAATTGGGTGAATTTGTTCTGGGAGTGCTGGTCCCGATTTGGCAACGCAGCTCAGGCGTGTGCTTTGCTTTAAGCACCAGTGCTGTGGAGGCTTCAAGCCAATGCTTTGCTGAAAAGCATCCGATAGGCTCAAGATACTGTTTTCTTTGCTGTGATTTTTTTTTCTTTTTCTTTTTTTTTTTTCCTTCATGTTGGGAAGAGGAACTATCTCAAGGTGGCAGTCAATTAAAAAAACAAAACTCAAAACCTGGCTGCTGTGATCTGTTGTTCTCCCCCCCACTAAGCCCCATCGGTTCCTTCTGAATACAGAAGTAATGTTAGCAATGCTAACAACCTCGTTATCACAGATGGTGTCTTTAAGGCAGCCTGGTTTGTCTCCAAGGCTTTCAAACTTTCTTTTGTCCCAAGAAGTCAAAGTAAATTGTAGGCAGCCAGCTAGAACATGGGTTCCTGGGGGATCGGCTTTCCTTGGCAGATAAGCAGGCTTTTTTGTTACTATTGAGGCCTCCTGCATTGAGGTCTCCTTGTGTTCCCGAGCCCTCTGATTGTACAACTGTCACCATTATGTGCTGCATGAGGGCACAATGGGACATACTGGGAAACCAGGTCAGAGGAGCGCAGGCATCCCTGGTGCGTCTCGCAGCATCCTTGCTTGGACATTGCTGGCACGTCGTGTAGCATCTCAATGCTTCAGTGCCTAATAGCAGCACCCAAGCTTGAAACACAGGGAGAGGGGACCCTTTGCCGTAGGACGGCTTGACCTCCGGTTTCACGCATGGCTTCGTGCTGGTGGGAGCCTGAGTTTCCTGAGGAGGGTGGCCAAACCTCGTGGCTAACCCAGTCCTGGAGCTGAGGAAGGACCAACCCTCTTCCCATGCCAAAGCCAGGAAACAAATGGCCCTGACTTCAGCTTAAAAATTGTGTCCTCACATCAGCTGGGGTAGAGTAGCTCATATATTCTTGTTTCCCTAAATGAAGGATGCACTCAAGCAATTGAAAACAACTTCTGGGACAATCTCGTTCCATTATATCTAATGGAACCGGGTGTACGTGGCGCGTCGCGCGTGCTGATATCTTAGAGAAACAAAGCGGGATTTTCCCATTATTCAGAGAATGGATGAGACGTGAAATGAACTCAGAGGCGTTTCAGTTTGTCACAATAGAGCAAAGTGAGTCACGTTTGGAGGATTCGGGAACAAAATGTGTGCGATTTCTTGTATTTCCCTGTTTGCATGCTCCCTCCCTCTTCGGTCCCCCTCCTCCCTTTCCTGTTAAAATTTGTCAGCAGAAACCCGAACTCAAGGCGCACTTGCTTATACTTAAGAGTCATCAGTGGAGGTTAGACTGTAGCCCCCTCTCCTCCCTGGATGGGGCTGCAGGAGAGGACCTCACCAGCTCAGGCATCAGCGGGTGCTCCTGAAATGGGATTTTATTTGTCATTTTGTTTGTAAGCCCAGAGGAGGCGTTTGCTTGTGTCTTAAAAGCTGGCAGTGGCCATGAGGAGCAGCTAATCCAGCGAGCCAAGGCAAGAGCATCTCAGCTCTTTCAAATGTTTTTGTTGGAGCATTAAGAAATAACCAAATATCCTGTGAACTGGAATAATTAATCTCATATTGATAAGTAAGCTAATGGATTCAATGGACTATGGGATGCTGTATTTGCAGCCCTGGGGCTGCTTGATGCTTCCCAGCCAGAGAGGAGCATCCAAAACTCCTTTCAGAAAATATAATTTCACTGAAGAAAGGGCGGGTGGGGGCAAAGGGTGAACACTTAAGCTGTACCCTCCAGTTGGCTGAATTAGAATCAAAACTGTCATTTTACTTTGAAATATTATTTCTCATGGCTGGACTGCAGGGAGTTTGGGGTTCTGCTGGGCATGTGTCCTGCTTCCAGCTCTGCGCCATCATAAATGAGGGATGGGGGAGGCTGGTTTGCCATCGGCTTCGGCATAAACCTGGCGAAGGTGTGCAGCACTTGCCCAGGAGCATGGCCTATTCGAACACCTTTGCTTTGGTGGCACTGAAATATTTCCAGAGGCCAAACGGTGCCACCCAGGTCTGTCCTGGCTTGGGCGGGTGTAGGTGCAACCTTAATGCGAGTGAGGAGCACCACAGATCTGTGTCCTCCCGTAACGGGGGACCTTGTGCTAAACTTGGCAGTGCTTCCAGGGACAATGACCGGCAACGCCTTACCTGGGTCAGCATTTGCTGGGCACCCCCCCGTTTTTGGTTATTTTATGGTTATTGGAGTTTTTTCCAAAGCAAGGCAAGGAGCCGGTGTAGAGATGGCAGAGACTGGAGTGGGCAGCAGCTTTCCTCAGTCAGATGGTGCAGAGTTTGGAAGCGGTGTGGAGTATTTCTTTTATGGCCGGCATGAAATACTCTAGTTTGTTTCTCCTTAAGCAGTGTAATTTAATTTTCTCCTGCAAAAATGCTGCCCAAAAATAAATCCCTTACAGGAGAAACTTAATTAGAAAGCCTTGGACATAAATCTCTTGCGGGGCTTTTTGAGCATTCCGGATCCCATCCTGGCCGTAGGGGTCTCCTGCCAGGTGAGGAGGGGAGAGGCCCGCTTTCAAGACCTTCCCCTGGAGTCGTTTCTACCTCTTGTCAAGCTCCTCTTTGCTGCACCTGGGTTGCTGATTAAGAATTACCTTGAAAGGCATCTTCAAACTCTTAAAGGACTGTTTCCCGACTTAACAAATCAATGCATTAAAATCTATAAATATTTAATCACTGTTTGCTCTCCAGCGAGGCTGGCCTTGTGCCTCTTCCCCTCTCTGTTCCCCTCCACACCAGTAAGACCCTTCCCTGCAATGCCCAGGTAATCCGTTTGCTAATGCCCACTGCACAACTGTGCCCCTTCTTCTCTGGTAGCAGGAGGTCCAAACAAGAAGCAGCCCCCAAAGAGCATGGGAAAACCCTGGCCGGGGTTTCTGCTACAAGCAAATCAGCAACTGCCGTGGCAGGTTGAACCACACAGCTTGAAGGGTGTGGGATTTTTTATTTTTAAATGTTCTCCCATCTCCATGAAGCATCTGCCAGTGCTTTGTCTCGTGTGTGAGGGTTTGAAACTGGTCCTTCAGCACATCCAGGGTAAGCAGGAGGGTGTGTGTGCGGCACTGGGAAGTGAGGGTCCAGCAGGTAACTGAGAAGGCGAGATATTGGCCCTGGTTACGCAGCGGCTGGGTGTGACGGCGGACACCTCCCGTGCTGTACCAGCAGGATGCTCATGGGCGACTGGCTGCCCAGCCGTACGCCTATTTCTGTGCAAGCTGTGGCCCTGAACTGCAAAACTCAAACCAATCCCCAAGAAAACTCTAAAATTCTTTAGAAAAGAGACACAAATAATGTGGCTTATGAAAGGGGTTCTTTATAACTCTGAACTTTTTTTTTTCCTCCCGCTGCAGTTAAATTCAAGGTCTTGTATCATCTGCTCTTATCATTCCCAGGGAGAAGCCGTGACAGCCCGAGCACTGGGAGGAGGGAGCCAGGCTGCACCCTGAGCTGGGGGAGAGGTGGGAGGGCAGCCTGCCCTGGGTGCAGTGCCCAGACCCTTCTGGGAGAGGCTGCTGTGGGGGGCCCTGGGATGAAATGGGACGTCCTGCCCGAGCTGGGCTGATGGACAGGGAGCAGAGGTGCTGGCGTGGTGTGCTGCGGGTGCAGGAAGCCCAGTTTCCCTGCAGGACTGGTGGCTAATGTCTCCAGTGCCCGTGCTAGCTGGGGTGTTGCTGCATGAAACTTGTTGTGGGAGGGGGAACAGGGCAAGTTTTGCGGGGAAAAAGCATTTAGACAAAAACTGATAGCATGTTATGTAGCAGAGGAGGAGCAAAATCTCCCAGCCAGAGCTGCAGGCTGTTGCTTGCAAGAGCTTTCCCTCTCCTCTCCCCCTGCTTGCGAGCTTGATGGCTTCTTGCTGCGCTGTCGCATGCCTGCGGCGTTTGTGTTTTCCCCATTACTTGTTTGGAAGATTTCTGGGGCTGTTGGCCTGAGTTATGGAAAGAGGCAGGCGTCGGAGCAGCTGTGTTGGTGATGATACCAGGGCTCAGCCAAGCTGGGCGCAGACTGCTGCTTTCCTTCGGTTGCCGGCTGCACTTCCCGGGGAATCTCATTATCCTGGCTCTCTTCTCAACCCTTAACAATTTATTAGCCTTTGCCCATCTCTGGAGCTTTGGCTGTCTTTGCCTCCTTTCCTGAAAAGGTGACATTTGAGGGGATTGAAGATGTCAAAGTGAAGGCTTAAAATGGGCAGGCGCGGGGAGATGGGCGCTGGTCCTTCTCCAGGCGGTCGGCAGAAGGTGCTCCCCCAGAGCGGCAGCCCTGTGCCCCGGGTTTTGTGCAGAGCGCCAAGCCCTGCCTCGCGGGTACCGGGACCGGACTTGGCAGGCTCTGTGCTTGTGTGCTGTAATTTTGAGAAGTCCCAGCGATGTGGGTAGACTTTCCTGGGTGTTCAGGGGGAGATGTGTGCCTGGAGATGCAGTGCTGGATGCCTGTTAGTGCTGGCCATCACTGGTCCAGGAAGAGGCTGGATGACGGATTCGCCTGCAGGAACCTTAATGGGGTGCCCCCTTGTCCCATGCTCTAAGTGGCTTCATCTGGAATCTGCTTTATTTCTGAAAGTACAAATGAGAGACAACCAAATATGTGGGGCTGGCTGGCTCCATTTCAGGGGCTTTCGTGGAGTCCTCCAGCCAGGAGCCTGTGGGGAGCCCAGGGAAGCTGGAGGCGGTGGCAGGAGCCATCCCATTTTGAAAACAATGAAATGCAAAATGTCTTTATTTCCCCCTGCCCCTCCCCTGAAATGGGAAGGAAATTCCAAAAAATCTCGTCATGACAACTCTGACACTTCTGTTCCCATTTGCTCCAAAATTACCTTCCAAATATAGTTCAGTTCTTTCCAGCAGAAGACCTGTCAGAGAGACTCTTCCAGGACAGCTGAGGAAGAGGGAAAATACTGAAGCAGCATCCATCCCCACTATCTCTAAGGGAACTAAACGTGGCACATTTCAGCCCTGGGTGCCTGTGCTGTGCTCTCTCCTGCAGCATGAATCCCAAAGGGAGACAATGTTCTGAGTAGTATAATTTGATGATAATAATTCAGCATTTACAGAATCTTCTATCTCTGAATAACAAAGGATGTCAGGAAAAAAATATTACCCCCAGTGACAGGTGGGGGGATGAGAGGTGAAGTCGAGTGAGTTGAGCTGAAGATCTGGGTGTGAAACCTGGGGTTTCTGACTTCTGGGCTGAAGAGCTTTACTTTCCTGATGCCCTCCCCACAACCCAGCTGCCTCGCAGGGGATGTCACCCAGAGGATGCTGATGGAGTGCTCTGGTTGTGGAGGTTTTGGGGATTCTGCAGCCCTTAGTGCAGTTCGCGGGTACATCGTCGCTGCGGTGGGCTCTGCTGGAAGGCGAGATGCCAGCAGTGAGGGGAGGGTGTCCCAGAGCTTTGGAGACAACGGACAGAAAATGATTTGTTTGAAAAGTAAATAAATGCAAGCTTTCAGAAAGGATCCTGTCGCTGTTTCTGATGACATAAGAAATGGCAAGGCTTCAGAGAGCAGGCTGGGTTTGTGCTCCTGCCCTTGACACGCTATTCAGATATCTGTATGAAAGTGATGTCCATATTATCATTATACCTAATTGTTCAAACTCCTTCTTATCTGCATGACTTCACTTCTGAAATGACCGAATGAGAGGATGGGGGAGAGGAAGGGGGGGGTCTGCGGTAGTGAGTCAAAACCAGGGATTAGAACAGAAATTGTCTTATAATTAAAGTTACAGAGCTGCTGCCGCAGCAGTGTAATTACTAATGGGGATCAGTGAAGCGCAGATGAGGAAACATAAGATACCTGGCTGTTGGTGAGCATCTGAGCAGGGGTGAGGAGGCAAAATGATGCTGTTTGGGAGGACAGCTGGGGATGAAGTCAGGGGATGAGCAGGGTGAAAGGAAGGGGAGAGGAGAGCAGTCCTGTGCTGTCACAGCTCCCGGAGGTATTTCAAGCTGGATGCATGGTATGGGGTTCTCTTTGACCAGGTTTGTGTGTGCACCATCAGGTATGGCGAAGCACCTTGCAGCCCCTCCCGCCTGCTGCCGGAGGGGCTCCCGGCACGTGCATGCGTTTCACTCCAGGAGCAGGCGACCTGTTGTTTCTGTGAAGGGAACCTTTTATTTGGTGAGCATTGGCCTCTGCTGCTTCATTTCATGCTCGGTGCTTGAAGATCAAGGGCTGTTTCTTTCCAAGACCTTTATGAAATGCTCCTGAGTTAGTGGAGCTGGATAGGTAACACTGGGAGGGAGGATGGGAGGTGGTTTTTTCCTGGTCCGATACTTGTGGCTGTTGTGTTGCGTTCCTCTGCCCCTTCCATGTACGTGCTGCCTGTTTTTTATTTATTAATGTTGACCAAGCATTGGTTTTTGGGAGGGTTCTCTGCGGTGACACAATTAGAGCTGTGCATCGGCAAACGCTCAGAAATGAGCAGTTATCTGTGTCTGCTCCTGGCAAAGGCCGCGGAGTTGCTGGCCACCGAAATGAGCTTTGGTGACCCTGGTTTGGCTCTTGTGCTCAGGGTCAAAAGGAGTTATTTTTATTTTTGCCTTCTATATGGCCGATAGCATCTCTTCTCATTTGGATGCTCTTTCTGCTGGTGTCTCTGCCCGGTTGCTGCCTGGAGGATGGAGCGCAGCTGGATGTGGCTATGGTACCGACAGCCTCAGTATCCTCCACCCCAAGGCAGGAGCATGGGATGTGCTTCTCCACTACCAGAAGTTAAACTAGAGAGAGGCAAGGGCTGTTTCCTGGGTTGTGCTGGGGGGGTTAAGGTGGAGAAGTTGTTCCTGCTGGCGTGAGCTCTGCACCCGGTGAGGACCGAAGCGGGCTGGGACGAGGGGAGTGCCAGGCTGCAGTACCTTGTGCTAACGCACTTCCCTGCAATATGCAAAATGCTTACAGGAGCAATGGGAATTTCTGCCTGACCTCAGCTGGTGTGATCAACTGATGCCCTGAAGCATGAAAATAAATAGCTCTGACTCATAAGAACAAGTGGTGCAATTACTTTAGCTAGGATAAAATATTTGTAAGTATCTAATCCTTCTCTGTACCGTGTGCAGAAGCGAGTACTTATCTCCCCGCTGCTTCCTCTTCCCTGCAGCAGCACAGCTCCATGCAAGCAAGGAGCCTCTTAAACTCCTCGTGCCTTGGTACATCTGTTCCCGCAGCCTTTGCTCCAAGCTGGGGCGGTGGGAGGGAGGCGCAGCCCCGGGAGTTGCTGTGAGTGGAAGTTGTATCTCTTAGTTTGGGGTTATATTGTGGCTTTGCCTTAAAAAAGTCGGGCAAGAGCGAGTGCCTGGAGATCTGTTAGCAAAAGGACAGCTCAGAAGGAGCAGGAGGTATGAGTTGAAGCCCAAGGAGAGTTCCCTGGCTCCTGGCTGGGTGTGTGGGGTGGCGAACGTACCCGCCAGCAGCATTAGGGTTTCTCCTGGGGTCACTGGTGTGAAGGGGCTAATTCGGGGTGTTTGGCCTGGCTGAGGGTTGGCTGCCGGGCTCTGGGGCTGGCCAGCTTGCCTTGCCTCGCCTCTTTAGCCTGGGAGCGGTGGAAGGGAGATGGGACTGCCCCGCCAGCGGGAGGCTACAGGGGTGGCAGCAGTGAACCCCATTAAATGACACACAGAAGGTGAATTCAGATGTGAACTTAACTTTTTTTTTCCTTCCTTAATACTAGCCACCAGCTGTGTCTCTCCCCTGGATTTGCTAGGTGCTGTTTTATGTTTTAATTTTGACTTCTAATCACTGCAGCTGATCTCATGTGTAGTGGTGGGGAGCCCTCTGCATCCCCTCGCCCCCGTGCGTGGGCACACACCTAATCCCTCCTGACCCACAGGTGTGAAAGGCCTTGTGCCTTGGATGCATTGACGTGGAAAATAAACAGCTTAACAGGCAGGATGCTGGAGTCGTGTCGGGGCTGCTGCGCGGGGCTGGTGCTGGCCGTTAGCAGCTCGTGTTGCCCAGATCTTGGCGTGCAAATGCTGCCTAATCAATGCCGACATACGGAGGCAGCACAGCGGGCAGGAGAGAGCCGGCGAGATGCAAGTTGCGCTCCGGGAAGGGCGAGGGCAGCGCCATTCGTCCCACAGGCCGAGCTCGTGGGGGTCTCCGTCTTGCTCTCCTTTGCGGTGCCCCATGGTCAGTCCCAGGGACAAGGCTGGTCCCAGTGCAAAGCTGGGATTTTTCTGACTCAAGCATTTTCTTTCCTTTCCTTTTCTGTTTTTTTTGTTTGTTTGTTTGTTTGTTTTTTCATTGGGTTTGGCCCAAGAGTGATTTAATGATCTTCTTCTACAATTCAGGGGGTTTTTGGCTTTGTTTCAAGCATTCGCTATTTCAGAACTAATTGTCAAATGAAACATCAAGTTCACAACAAAACATTTTAAGGGTTTTTTTTCCCTTAATGCTTTCAGCAAACAGAAAAATGACTTAATCTCATGGCTGTGGCCTGATGTCCAATCTGCGTTTGATAGTGCTATATTTGGACAAATGTACAGGGCAATACATTCCTCTTTTCTTCTTTTTCCCCCCGCCGATTTCACAGTCAGCAGGAAAATAGTCCTGACTTCAGCTGTACTCTTACAGCATTAGCATCTTGGGAGGACCTGCCCCGAGCAGCTGGAGGTGTGCAGATCACTGCTGCAGGCTGCCCGTGTACTCGCTGGCGGCTGCATCAGTCTGTCTCATGGTTTCCAAGGTTTCTTGCATGTCCAGGGAACAGGACTTGCTGAAGGAAGGCTCTGTAGCTCCGGACCGCAGCGTTCAGATGACTCAAAGGCAGCCTGAGTCTAGCTTACAGCAGAGCTAAAACTGGGGTTAAGGATCTGGTAGTCCAGCGCTACCCTCTCTGATGTTCCCCATCCTCCTCTGAGCCCTGGTGCTGCTGGGGAGCTGCGGGTTTGCCCTCTCCCCCGCGTCTTCAGGGTGTCGTGAGCTTGGGGTGGTGGTGGTGCCTCGGACCAGGGGAGCTCTGCCTGGGGGGGACATCATCTCCTGGGGCTGGGAGAGCGGGGTGAAGCACTACCAGAATAATAGGATTTGGTTTGTTTTAAGGAGACTGAAATAAGCTATTTCTCATAGCTGCTCATCTCTGGAAGACGCTTGCCCATGGGAGAAAAACAAGCCTGGCGTACAGCGCTTTTTAGATAGCAAATAATTGGTGGGAGAAGGCCAGTTTTCGAGAGCTTGAGGCCAGCGTTGTACCTGCTCGGCACCCACCAGCAGGACGAGGTCTCTCCAGAGCGCTCGCTGCCCAGCAGCTTCAGTATTCCTGCCAGGTTCCCCGAGCAGGGCTTGAAACTGAAAATGCCTCCAATGCACACAAACTAATTACCGCCGCCTGCCCCTGGAGAGTGCGTGTGATTTGAGCTGCAAGTCCTGTATCTTGATCATTCCCTGGGAAAGAAACAAAAACAGGCTTGTAGCCGCGGTCCCCACAGACTTGGGAAGATGTGCGACTCAAGCTTGATTGCATTACTCTGTCAGCAACTGCGATATTAAAAACATTTAATAAACACATTTGGAGCGCAGATTGACGCGCCTGCGTTAGGCTCGCTTTGGGAGCCGAGCGCTGAAGTTCACCATGGACGTTGTTTCTTGCTGTGGTGTGTCAGCATGGCCCCGGCAGCGGCTGGTCCTGGCCCCGAGCTGGGCTAACGCTGCGAGTCACCGGTTTCCCAAGGGAATAATTTCCTGGACCTTAATGCTAAAGCTGGCCAAGGGAAAAGGGGGCTATCCTGTGGCAAGCCTCTGGGCGTCAATGATTCTGAGCCCTTAGGATATATATATATATATAAAATAATTTTTTTTCTGCCTTCAGAATGGGGTTGTGTTGATCTGCCTGTCGCATGCATCAGGTTGTGTTTTGCAATTTGGTGGGTTTCTTTTTTTCGCTGTCATTCTGATCAGAAGAGACAAAAGCCTCCCCATGGCACCGGGCAACCTTCCTGCTGAAAGGGGAACACCCTGGGAAGGGTTTGGATTGAGCAAAGCAGGCCCTTCTGATGGAAACCCATTAGCTGCTGCTGCTTCTTTTCTCCCTCCTCTCTTCCTTGCTAGAATAAAGTGGTTTGCATCATTTTCCCCCTTGTTTCAGCCAACAAACATGTTTGTTCCTCCTTAATTACCTGGGTGTCAATGGGATGCTTCATCACTGTCTCTCCTCAGCCAGTTTCTTTTCCTTTCAATATGTAGCAGATAACCAGGGGCCTCAATTGCAAATCCTGCAAAATCCTCCAAACTGGAAAAAAAACCCAAAAATGACCTTAAGATGACTTTCCATGTCCATGGAAATTAAAATTAACTGGACTGATTTGACTGGCCTGAGGGGAGGAAGATATTAAAAAAAAAAAAAAAAAGACACAATCTGACAAATGAGCCAGGAAAGTTTCGAGTGTCTCAGGTGAATGGGAACGTTAGAATATGTATTAGTTATAAATGCTCTAGTGCAGGGTGCCCGAAATTGTTGTAGGAAAATAATCTGTGTGTATGCACGAGGAATGGATGTGAGATGCGCAGGGCTGCGGTAGGAACGTGACCCCGCGAGCTGGTTTCCCTGCAGCTGGGAGAGAGCAGGAGCCGAGCGGTCTGCGCTCGCTGGGGAGCTTGGGGGACTCGGCTCGCTTTCGTGCGCTTCGCTCGCGCTATGAAGATTCATTTTGGTGGTGCTGGCAGCTCTGCCTGAGCTTGGCCCTCACTTTTGATGTGTCTTGCACAAACGCAGAGGGCGGCAGAGCGAAGGGACGTGGCGTGCGGGTACTGTGTTCTGGTAGCTGTGAAGCACAAAATGGCTCACACAAGGTCACGTAGGCTGGTCCTGGCGGAGGTTGTGCTTCAGTCCAGATCCCCTGAGATGCCACTGCTGTATCTCACCTGTGAGGCCTCTTCCATATGGACAAACAAGCTGATGGACACGGGGCGGAAGGTGGCTGGAGATGTGCACGGGGTTGGTCCTCTTGGGATTTCCCAGGCCCTGGGGTTTTGCTTCAAGCAACCACATTCCCAAGGCGGTCGCACACTGCTGTACCACCATGTAGTGTCACCCTTGCCCTCATGTCAAGGGGACGCATGTCCCATGACAGCCTAACGGAGTAGCTGTCCTTTTCTGTCTACTGCTCGAGTGTGCTCCTTGTCTTAGCCGATACCTGGTGAGGTGAAAAGAGACTAGATGAAGGCAAAGAAGCCAAAAGCACGGTGTGTGGAGGGGGAAGGCGCTGGGTGTGTTAACTTGAAGGAACACACCGTCTCATTGACTGTGAGGGTACACTGGGGTCATGTGGCAACCCCCGTTCCCCATCCCCCCCGCACTGCTTGGCTGGGGAGGGGGTAGAAGAGTTGGGAACGAAGCAGCTCGAGTGAGAGCGGCTCGGTGGGGTATGGCAGCCAGCCAAGGTGAACCCACCACGGCAGGCAAGCAAGGTGTGTGCAGGTACAACCTGTCACCCAGCCCAGGGCAGGGTGGCTGTGCTGAGGTTCTCAGGGTTGTGTGTTGGAGGCTACGGCTGTCGCTTCCAGTCTGGAGCTGCTGGAGAAGGGATTCCCTTGCACTGCAGTGTGAAGGGTCTGTGCTCCCTGATGGTCCAGGCCATTGTTCCATCTCCATGACTGCTTCTTGTTTGCCTATGGACTCGTTTGTCAGGTTGGGCAGCAGCATTATCTTGACAAGAGAGAGAGATTTAGAGCTCTGTAATCCATGCTTGTCCATCCTAATTACTTCCCTTACTAGCCTTCAGGAGAGTAACTTTACAGTGGTAATTAGTCTCTTCAATCCCACCCTATCTTAATAATTAACATGGAGTTAGAATGTGAGCGGAGGATCTCTGTTTTGGGCTGAAAAGGTCCTTCGGGGGGGAACAGTGACATAGATTTCTTAAGCCTAGAGAGGACAACCTTGGGGATGGCACGGGGAGGCTGTGTGTGAGGACCTGTGGGACACTGACAACAAGTCGCAAGCAATGCGAGCGAAAACTGTGTTTCCACAGTGTGAGTTTGGATGTTTTATTACAGGAAGCGTTTGGCAGGCGCTGATGATGCGGTATCGGAGTGGTAAGCATCTGCGGTTTGTATGGGCTTCACCTGGAGCTGCGAGCATCCAGCTCTGCTGAAAATGAGCCCATTCATCATCTCTAGGGTTTGAGACACAGCACAAAAAGGGCAGTTTGACCTAATACTACCCTATAGCAGCTGTAATTACTGAAGTATAATTAATTTCAAATGGATCCAGAGACTTCTTTCCATTAACATCCAGAGTAAAAAAGAGTGAGTGGGCAGGAATCGCAAGCCAGGCAGTGATCATCCTGACAGTCATCGCAGGCAGGGGATAAGTTGCATTTTGCAGAGGCAAAGGGCAGGATTAGACCTAGCAGGGCTCCTGCATGCTTCTCTGGGAAGACACTGGTTTTCACTTCTGGTGTTTAAATGAGGATCTTAGCTCTGAGTACAAGCAATATAGCTTATGATGTGATGATCAAGGGCAGCCACGGTGGCAAATCTATTGCAGGAAGCTTGATTCTCAGCTTTTTCCAAGTGCAAGTGCTTCAGTTTATAACACTCAAATCTCATTGGGGTTGTGTGCTGGTTTTGGTTATGTCCTTTTTTCAGAAGGAGGCCCACAGAAGAAGTTTGCAGGAGACGGAAAAGTGGGGCCCTGGAAACTACTCCATTCTCACCAATTTTAGATGATATTGCTGAGGCAGGATGCACAGAGACTGGGTTGTTAGTCTGGACACTCAGTGCTGCCTCAACTCGAAGATCTGGCTGTGTGTATCGAACCTGGTGCTTCTTTGAAATTGGTTAAGTCTCAGTTCAGTCTTGTTTTGTGCTTCTTGGAATGAAGCCGTTGATCAGCAAGGTGGGTCTGAGGAGCAGCAAGTGCTTTTGCATGGTTTGCCAGCTTCTGGGGATGAATGCAGCTGGGGCGCCGCTGCTCTGGAGCTGACCTCTGTCTCTGAGGAGCTTGAGAGTAAATGTATGTAAAGGGAGGGATGGAACTGAAATATTTTTTTTAAGCTGCTCCTTTAATTTTCAGACATCATGTATGTAATCTGGCTCTGGGAAAAACATCTTGGTTTTTATTACAATCCCCAAAGGCTCATACTGATAGGTTGGTTTAGAGCTGGCAGTAATCCCTTCGAGAAAGCATCTGCAAAACTATCTGAAAGCTAGACTCTGCACCATCTCTGTTTCTCAATATCTGTCCTCACTGGCTTTTTCCATCCTTATCCCTAGTCTGTTCCCTTGTGCTGGAGCTCCAAAGAAAACCTGCTTCTGCCAGGTCAGCCATCCAGGTTAACCACTGGACATGGCCAAGAGGGTCTCAGGTCCTGGTTCCACCCAGGCTTTGAAGTAGGAGTGCAGGGACATGGAGGGGCTCACCCGTCTGAAGAGCTTCCCTCCCTTGCCAGCCATTGCTGCGGAAGCTGTATTTCCCTTGGCTTCTTCCAAGATTAATTCGATCCCCACCGTGGAGTGGTGCCAGGCAGGTGTCAGGCTCTGATGGATGGGCAGAGACACTAAGCAGTTGGGTAAGGATCCCGCTTGGTCGTGCCCCTTGGCTCCTTGCCCCGCTCCCGTGCTGGGGACACGGCCCCTCTGCGGTCCACCTTTCCCTTCCATCATCACCATCGTGCTAAACTGAAGAGACAGCCCCGTTCAATAATTCATAACCTCGTGTAGTCTTTGTAATATTTAAAGGAGGAGAAAAAAAAACCCTTTGGTTTGTCCTTCCTCCAGGCTGGAGATAGAGGAGCAGGAGTGATGGAGGCTGTTGGGCTCCTTGGGCAATGCTGTTTGTCCAACCTGGTGCAGCGACGGATACAAATGCCTTCTTGCAGCCAGATGCAGAAGGGAGGGACACAGGGCAGGCAAAAGCCCTCTGAAGGTGTGAACGTTGTGTTGGAGAAGGCTTTGCAAGCGACTCGTGCGGGGGCCAGAGAAAGTGCTGGCTAAGATTTTACTTTTTCATTTGGTTTTGAGTGTGTTTAAATGATTCTTCTGCTCAAGTCTGGCTTTCAAATGGGATTTGATAATTCCGAAACTGGGATGTTACTGAAACCCAGCAAAACTGGCTCTTCAAGCAATTTTCCGATGAGTTTTGAACAGTTGCCTTCCCATCTGTGTAACATAGCCTCATGCAATAACTGTATAAGCTGTTCTGCTTCCTCTGGCTATAAGGTGAGGTGCTGGATTTATCCCCCACCCATCCAGGCTTATTTTCATTCTTGTACAGACTTTTCTGAAACCTGAGTAGAAGGTGCTGTGCAAGTCCAAAGTGTTTGATTGTTTAGAAGTCACTGGAGTATTTTGTGTTCATTATTTTAACAATTGGAGAGAGGGTTTTATTTTCTCCAGAATCATAAACACAATCTTCAGTGTGTTTTATGAAAACAATAAACCTAAACTCTAATAACCACACATTTTCCTTGCTTTATGTACACACATCCTTGGGGAACAGAGCCTCAAGGACTCATCTTGCTCTGCTTTTAACAGAGTTTTAATGTGCTCAAGTTGGTAAGTGGTGGAGAGCTAGATTATGAATTTGCTTTGGTACCTAAAGGAGTTTTCTTTTCCTTTAAAAATGTTCAAGGTGAGCAAAAAAGGCACCTCTGGAAGAGAAAGCCAGTGACGCAATGCGAAAATTTCAGCACTGCGATCCGAAAATCAGGCTTCATTTGAATGCTGTATATTGCAAAATCCTCTGTATGAGGACTAATTAGCTTTCTTGCATCTCTTTCCTATCCTGTGAATAATACTGTTTTCTTTTAGAAGAGATCTGAGGCTCTCAGAGGCAATTTATAAAGGAGGATGCTCTGTTACAGATGGAGAACCAAAGCGGGGAGACGAAAGGACGCAGTTCCTAAAGTATTTAGCCATCTAATGGATTTTTTATTTTTGAGTGCAGAAGTAGGTTAGGGCCTGAGCTTTGTCTGTGGTAGTGCTTTTTTTTTTTTTTTTTTTTTGATTGAGAACTCACTTAACAAGACAGTTTTCATCCAGAAGTGCTGAGAAATCCAAAATACCATGGAGATGCTCCAGTTTGGAACATGTTTCAGGGGAAGGGGGGGAGAAAATCCCACCTTTTCGCATTCTTCAAAGCAGAGCGTGTGACCGGGTGGGTAGGGGTCCGTGTGTGCTGTAGTCACCCTGGGACAGCAAATGGCCATGGTCCTGGCTGCGTCACGACCTACGTTCACTGTTGCTGGAGGGGGTAGACAGACAGGTTATTTTCCCCTCTCCCTCATGGTGAAACTTCCAAATGGTCTTTATTTTGCACCAGAGGCCAGGATAAGGTTCAAAATCTCAGAAGAGCCTCTTTGATCTTCATGGGAGCAGCTTCTCTATTTGTTTGATTTCACTGTGGTGTGAGTAGGACGTGCAGGCCGCGTCTTTGCCTGCCAGAAGCCCCAACAGGGCCAAGCAGATCTATAAATATGTGAATTTATAAATTTCTGTGGGGTCAGTGGCAGAGCCAGGGGTTGAACAGAGGGCTCCTCAGTATCTGCCCAGTGTGGCAGCGATGGGCACTGTAAAGGATCACCAGGCTGCACTTACGGCTCATCCTTGCAAGCACCACGTGCTCAGAGCAGGAACCCCAACGTGTGGGGCACCAGGAGGGACAATGTATGTCTGTAGATCCCAAAGCCGCAAAGCAAAGGGCTGGAGCCCTGAATGCCAGTATCCCCGGTGCACAAATGGTCTTGGCGGGTGGAAAGTTGTCAGGGAGGAAAGAGGAGGAGATGAAAGGTGTTGCTGCTGCTGACGGGCAGAAGGTGGTGTGTAAATGCAGACAAGTGCCTGCCTCCTTGGGAGGGGAGAGCTCTGAGCCAGCACTGCATGGGCCGGCTACGGGCCCCATGCTTACGGTCCTGGGCAGCCGGAGTTAATTTGTGTGGGTTTTAACACGGCAGAGCTGCTGGGCGCTGTCGCTGTTTCAAGCTAAGGTGGAGTTCTCGCGTCCAAAGTCCTTTGATGGTTGTCTGTGAGTATCAGGGCTCTCTGGTTTCCAAAAGGAACAATCCACAGAAGAGTGATAAATGTGTTTAATTTTTGCAGAGCTTGTAGCCTGGTTTTATCCCAAGATCCGTCTCTTGAGGTTTTATTAGCTGATGGTGTCTGCAGGAAAAAGTCAAAGCGACTAGACAGGAACAGCCGTGGAATTGATGTAGGAAGCAAGAGCATGTTTTGGAGATAATGTTTCTCATTCTTGCCATTACTATGTGCTGAGTTTAGGCAGCGCATTTCCAGTTTGCCGTGGTTTTACAGCTCCTGCCTGCCAAAAAATCCTCCGGCTGGCCTCCTGCTTGGGCAGGGTGTGAGCTGCACGCTCTGGTCGTGATGGGCCCCCTGCTCTGGTCACTGGGACAGTCCCTGCTGGGTAGGAGCACAGGGACCAGTGACAAGACGGGTGACAAATGCTCTTCTCCCCTGCGCCCGGTTCTGATAACCGTGGTGCAGAGGAAAGCTTGGCTTGGCTTGCTGAAAGCTCCAGGTGGCAGGAAGGGCCCATCTGCTCCGGGTGTGCTGGCACGGGGAGATGATCACCCTACCTTTGAATCTGGGAGAGAGACGATTTGCAAACATGTGTTGATGTGTTCCCGTAGGAAGCCAGGCACTAAATCATCACCTTGCAGCTTGCATGCAGATTCATCCAGGGAACCTATTTAATTAGGGGATAAATTTAGAAATCAATTATTAGTTGCAGAAACAGTTTCTTTCCCTCTAATGAGGCTGCAAGGATTCATCCCCCTCTGCCTCTTTCCCATGACCTTTGTGTATGCAGATCAAGGGTGGAAATGCTCCGGGTCTCTTCTTTCTCGGTGTAGGTGGCCCTTTTTGGGCAGCTGCCATACAGCTTTCCCCGAGACTCTGTAAGGACAGCAAGTGGATCTCATGGTGTGGTAATGATGGGGGCACCAGGTCCACTGTTAATGGAGACATGGGTTAGCCTTTCCTAATGGGGTAGGGGTTGGGAAGTGATGTGAACTTGTTGGGAAGGGGAAAATAAGGATGAAGGGCTGGAGCGGGGTGGTAGCCCTGTTGCTAATGATAGGAAGGAAGGATGCGGGGCAGGAAAAGCTTCATGAAGCATTTCCACTGGTGGGGAATGCTAGGCAACCTGGCTGGGAAGGAGTGGGACTGTATGGGGTGGTGTGGGTTGATGGTGTAGTTGGCAAAGGTTCTGCAAAGCCAGGTTAGGGCTGCAATGACAGTAAAGCTGGGCCTCATCTGCCTGTTTGGAAAGATGTGGTGCCGGTGGGCTCGAGCTACCAGCAGAGCTGGAGGAACTCCTGTGCAAGCGCAGCGGCTGGAGACCTCCCTGTGCCTGGCTCGGGCTGGCACCCCATGGCATTGCACCCTGGCACTGTCGCAGGCGTTTCCCTGAGCCTTGTGCAAGGGCTGGCACCCCGGCACAGTAACAGGGGTGTTGTAGCGGCCTGGCCACCTTCTGGAAGTGCTGCAGGGTTTTCTAGTGACACAGGATTGCTCTCTTATTTCGGCAGGTGATGCACTTGTTGCAAGACGTGGCTAGCACCCCTGCTTCTCCACTTGCACTGCTGGAGAAAGGGACCCTGCTTTTGCCAGCCCAGGGCGGTGATTGTGTTTGTGAGGACACTGCTGCTTCGGGCTTCGGTCTCTGCCACTTCATTGCTTCTAATGACAAATTGCTTACCTTCTCTTTTGGCTTACCCACTTTTAAATGGGGAAAAATTATTTTGCCCACAGGCTCCGAGAAGCCTTAATAAATTTGGTTGCTTTTATTATTTTGGATTTTAATGTCTCCTCGTCTTACGATGCCACTTTCTGAGCCCTCCAGCGACTTCTCTGTGCTCTTAGATCAGCTGCTTTGAGTCCAGTTCATTTCAGTGCAAGTCAGTCCAGAGAGAGGTGAGGATTTTCACAGCTACGTCTCATTAAACCCTTTTGCTTCTGGCAGCCGGACGGCTTGCAGCCTCCCACCGCAGCCCTTTGCTCCAGGGCTGAGACTGCCCAGGTGGTCTGTCCTGCTCAGGGAGGGTCCTTGGTGCTTGGCCAACGGGAGGCTGTCCGTGTGTCCCGGGCTGATGGCATCCCTCTGAGGTAGATAAATGTGCAGGTTGCTCCTGGATTAAGGTGTAATACTGGGCTCTCAGAGGGAAGTGAATTTTCTGTGAGGTTGCGAGAGCTCATTTCTGTAAGTAGGAGCTGAATTTGGGGTTTGTGTGTAGCCAAGACAGAACCTGGGTGCTTGAGTGGTACCTGGGAGGCTTTGGAGAACAGGGGGCTTTCCAGGGAGCGAGCGCTCAAGAGCCTCTCCCGCAGAAGAGATAAGACCCTTAATACTTTTTAACCGCGGTGGATGACTGCCTTGACAGCAAGTGAAGGGACCCTCTTAGTGTAGGAGCCCCAGGATGCACGTGAAGGGGCTCCAGCAAATGTTAATTCCTGGTAACTGATATTTTTGCCTTTTTGGGTGAGGGTATGCCCAGAATTTTCAGGCTACTTGGCTTCTGATGCACGTACCTGCTGCTCCAGGTGACACATAGGCTGAAGAGCCCAAGTTATCCACTACCTACTTTTTTCCTTAAAATCCCCAGCCAGCTGTCAGCTCCTCTCCTTTGCACTTCTGGCTCTTCCTCCTTGGAGAAGGACATCTGTCTCTCAGGAGGGTGAACATCCTAGTGCTTGTGTCTCTAGAAAGTGGTGAGCCCTCTTTCCTCCTTCCCTACTTTCTCCTCCTCCTCTCCCCATCCCACCCCAGTGCATGGGGAGTTTCTACTGGGAGCCCCCCAGCGCTCAAGAACTTATCGGGAAGGGAGATCCTTGGAGGAACCATGATAGAAAAATTACTTTGCTTCACAGTTTGAGCAGTGCCCTGAGCTATCAAACTACCTTATCGTTTTAAGAGGTATGTTTCTTAAATAGAGACATTTAAAAAACACATAGAGGTTATAAAGCACTTGGCTAGTTTTAATCAAGCTCTGAGTGATGCTCGCCCCTCGAGGCCGGCCCCGTTCGCTCGCTCCCCAGCGTACGCTGTGCAGGACGGCGGAGGCTGTGAAACGTGGTGCGCTCCTTTGTTGTGAAGTCTGCCTGGCTTTGCAACGCTCTTCAAGTCACCCGAATAGGTCACGTTGCCCTTCTGCTCCTGCCGCAGCTTGCAGGGAAGAGAAGGGCGGTCCCCGCTGCCTGGCATGTCCCTTCGCCTGCGTGACAGCCTTTGTCTGCCCCTCGGTGCCCGCCCCGCTGCGCTGAGCTGCCCTCTGCCCCGCTCCGCTCCCAGCCCTCAACTGCTGCAGAAACTAGCAGTCAAAGACAAAGTTGCACTTGCTGCTCTCACCTCCACAGGGAAGAGGCCACAGTGGGTATTTTTTCCGAAAATGGAATCTGTTCTCTTTGCACAAGCCTCATCTAGAGCCATAGTGACACCGGGGTCGGCTCCGCTGCCGTGGTGTCTGTGCTTGAAGTGCTGCTGGCTGCACTGGAAAAAGGCATCCCCACCCCAGCCTCACCGGCCAATGCCTGTGTCAACGGAAAGAAAGCAGGAGGGATGCAGGCAGGCTGGGGCTGACTGAGCACCTTCTCGCTTTTGCTGTGGGACTTGGGTTAAAATACCAGCAGAATCCATCCGGCCCTGTCTCCACGTGCCAGTGTTTGCCACCCACTCGGGGACCGCACGCTGCCACTGCAGGCGATGCACGGTGCCTTGCCCGTGCCTTGCCCGCCCGCCCGGCTGCCTCCTCCCTTGTGTTCCCTCAGCTGCTGTGAAAAATCAAGCGAGTGGTTATCGCAAAAACAGCTCTTGCTCAGTAGCCTCCAGTTGTGTCAATAGACACCTCAGATCTGTTCGTGCTCCAAGCGAAGCTCCCACGTCACCGTGCAGGCAGCAATCTGCGGCGGCAGGCGATGGCACTCCAAGCACCAGCACCTCGGCTTAGCTGAGCTGCGCCTGGGCTTGAGGGTTAAATAGGGTTTTTTTCTTGCCCAAGTGCGGTGGGAATAGACCCTGTAATGCATGTAGCAGTCCTGCAGGAGCCAAGCTGGGGTTTTCAGACGTGTTGGAGTCACGTGCCAGGCTGGAGCAGTGACGGAGAGATGTCCTGTGTGGCAGCGGGTGCGGGCTGGCACCCGGAGCGGGGCAGACCAGGCCCCTGCAGGGCTCAGGCTGAGCAGATTTGCCTGCTCTGACGCAGCAGATCTGCCGGTCCCCTGCATGTTGCTGAATTTTCTGAGCCAGGACATCCCTACTGTCTTCATAAAAACCTGTCTCATTTAATCAATCCTTAAAACAGCGGCAGGCCAGGGCCGGCATTGTTGTGTGCCCATTACCTGTAGGAAAGCTTCCTCATCAAAGACATTGATTTCTTTAACAGGGGTTGGACGCTCAAAAACTGATGCTTGTGCCTTTCAAATAGACTTTTTCCCCCATGTGTCAAGGTCTGTCTCTTGTTGATTTTGAGGAGTAAGTGGGGAACAGAAGCCTTTTGCAGCTTTCCTCATGTACTTCTACAGCAGCAACTTCTGTGGACCGGCAGCTCATTCTCCTGCGACAAAAGGAAAGGCTCGTCTCTTCCTTGCACCATCAAGTGCTCTTTCAGAAGTGAATTCCGTGACTCTCTTGGGTGAGCTGGGAGGCTCCAGAGAAGTGGTAAAGCTCGAGCTTTTCAGTAAAACCCCAAAGCAGCTCCAAAGCAAACTCCTGTCCCTCAACTGGGTGATGGGGATGGAGAAAGGGGAGAGGGCTGCTAAGCAAAATCTGTGCGTCAAGGCTCTTTCAAGGACCATGTTCACTCCCATCCCTCCTGCAAGCCTGCCCTTCATCTCTGCAGGATACACGGGAGGGGCTGTGACACTGAAAGTCACTTTCCTTCGCCTTTTTTTTTTTTTTTTTGACAAAGGCTGCTCAGCTGGGTGGATGGCACTGTCGAGGGGCTGTGGCAAGCCTGGATGTCCCACCTATCCGAGGAAGCTGCACCCAGGAGCTCTCTGCCAGCTGCTCTTCCAGACCCAGCGTTTCTCATTCAAACCGAGATGACCTGTCGTGTTGAGCTGTGCGCGAGTAATTTCTATAGGATTGGCTTAACATGCAGCAGCGCTGTCTGCCTGCACGCAGTTGGCTTCCACCGCTGGTCAATGGGAGTCTCTGCTGACAAATAAAAATGGAATTGAATGGAAGGGAATTGAAAGTCAAAAGGGCCCTGTAATAATTTTAGAGCGCCTGAGGCGCCACGCTGAAGCCCTGGCATTATAAATAAGGGTAATGTACTAGAGACTGAATTGCAATCAAAGCAGCTGTAAGAAAGTGGAGCGTGCGCTGAGCTTCCTTAAGGTGCGTGGAGTCAGGTTATGATCTGAAGGCAGTGCAGGCTAATCAATATCCGCTTGCTGACGTATATAAGGACCCTAAAGCCTGCGATTAGAAAGGCCGAAGGGATGTGGGGACGGTGCAGAGGGCTCCAGAGCCAGGAGGGAGAGCTGTGTTGGAGCAGCTCAACCCTCAAAGTGTTTCCAGGGGCCGAGCTGTGGAAGAGGCTGTCTCTGTCCTCCCTGCTCACCCTGTCTCATCTCCTGGACCATCCATGTGATGATGCAGTCTGCTGACCTCTTGCTGCATTTCATGATAATTACATCTACCTAAATATTCTTTTTTTTTTTTTTTTTTTAAAAAAAGGCATGTCTATGAATAAGGTTGGTGGAAGGATGGGAAGAATCCAAACATCCTGGCTGAGTTCGCTGTCCCTGACATTAACTGGAGTCAGTCCAGTACCATCACTGAGCTCACAAGTGTAACACCAGCTCATGCCTAATTGCACAGGCTGCCCCAGAAGGGCTGGAGCTGAGTCAGAGGGTCGGGCAGGGAAATGTGACGTTGGGTTGGCGCTGGTGCCTGCTGAAGCTGGGCAGATGCTGTGGGCCTGCCTTGGGACAGCTGGTGCAATTGCATGGCTCTAATAGCTCAATGGCGAGACGTGATGGTAGCGAGGAGAGCCCTTCTTGTGTTGGGACTCACTGTCTGGCTTCAAGTGCCGGTGGCTGAATTTATCAGCTCAGTGCATTTATTCCTTCACACCCCACTCAGCCACCGCGGGCCGTGCATGTCCTGCTTTGTGCCATGTGCAAGGTGAGAATCCCTTTTTCTGCAAAAGTGAATGGGCTTGGGAAGAGTACCAGCTGAAGGGGTGCCATGTACCTCTGTGTTGTGGGTGTAGGTGTACCCACAGACCTTGCTCCCACCAAATCACTGCCTGCAGGAAGAGTTTTACTGGTAAAAGGGTGTAAATTTTCAAGCCCACAAGATCAGATGCACGGGATGGGTTTCCAGCTCTTTGAGAAACCAGGGGTGCTGGTGTTCACGAGGGAAGAGTTGCTGGGGTGCTTGGTGGCTCCTTGCTGCTGACAAAAGCATCGACAAGCTCAGTCTGGGAGTCACCCCTGCATGGGGCAGAGTCAGTGCAAAGCCTTTCTCAGCATTTTTTGAAAAGTCTCCAGAAGGATTTTTGGCCAAGGCACTGTGAAGGAGGGAACAACGCCTTCTCTCGCAGCTTTCTGTGCTGGTGATGCCCTACCAGCAGCATGGGGCAGGGCTGAAGGTCGAATGTCCTGGGGTTGCAAGGAGGCACGTTGTCGGTTCGCAGCGGTGACAGAGCAGGCAATTGTGCTGGTGTTTTGTCTGTCCCCTGCCTTCGATAGTGTGGATGGCGAGGTGGTACCGACGGTGCCATCCCCGGTGAGTGCCAGTTCTCCCTGGCAGCACGGGGGGATGCTCTGCGGCTGCGCTTGCCCCTGTGCCTCTCCAGCCTGGCTGTGGGGAGAGACAGGCTCTCCATCTGAATTGAGGAGGCTTTCTCATTTCTTGGGTTCCTGTTGAGCTTGGGCTCAGCCCTCAGGCATGTTTCTCTGATTGTCAGGGATCCTTCGGTGGCAGCTCATCTCTTACCACATCTATGAAGTCTTTGAGGACTGCCAGTCCCAGGAGCATGCCTGAGACCTGGCTTCTCCTTCTTCTTCTTGGGCAAAGACCCAAAATAGCCAAACCCACTTCACTGCAAATCCCATCTTACCCTTGGGTACCTGTTTCACCCGTCAACATCAGATGCACGATGCTGCTGGCAGAGCAAATGAGGTGCAGAGAGAGCACCCCAGCCTGCCCACAGTGTTGGTGGGGTGCCCCATGGACCACCCCAAGACCAAAGCTCCTTGAAGCCCTCCTCCATCCAGCACCATCCCTGGACATGCACCGTGTCCTAGCAGACATGCACAGTGCCAAAGCCACCCCTGAAATGCCCTGCAGATGCAGCCCTGCGTTCCTCGGCCTTTGAAAAGACATGATTAGAGGGAGCTTGACATCTTTTTTCCCCCCCTTCTTAAACTTCTGGGCTTCCCTATTACTTTTTATGATCTGCAGCTGCATTTTTGTGTTGCCCTAGGGAGTACTGCGGGGGGAACAGGGGAGTAGGTGTAGAAGGGAAGGAACATGTTAAAAAATGAGCGGAGTGGTGTGGGGGGGAATATAACCCACCACATTGCCACCAAAAGACCCAAACCCTTAGAACTGTTAGGGCCTGTTTGACTGCAGAATAGTCCCCCGGGGAGCATGGGGGAAGCCCCATTACTAGGGTCGTTGTGGAGCTAGGCTGCTCAGAGAGCGATAATCTATTCTGCAGGGAGCAATCCTGTGCTGGCAAGGGCACTGGGGAGAGCTCTCTGTTTATGACTTTCTGCATAAATTTGGTTTATTAGCATAAGTGGTAGCTAGCACTGAAGAACCTATAAACCAACACTTCACCGGAGGTTGGCGCCTCTGGAGAACATTAACACAGCAGAGCCCCTGGACTAGGCAGGAGAAATGGGGTCGCAGGATTGGGGGTGATGCATGGGCAAGAAGAGGACGATGGTGTCGACAGTGCTGGCTTTTTGTTCGAGATGGGATCGTGTTTCTGAGCCTGCCTTAAAAGGAAATATCATCAATAAACAGATCTCCAGCTTTCCCCCTGCCAACAGATTAAGACGGTGAGTTGTGCAGGTGACCGGATAAAGCCTGGCTGCAGGGTGCAGGTCCTGCTGGGATGAGGCAGGTGGTGAGGAAGAAGGCAGGAGGAGCCTGGGTCCGTACTTGGAAATTACTCACAGGCTTCCCACCCATCACACCAAGGATTTGGTCCTTATTGTGAAGGTGTCTGGCAGGTCCCAGGGTCTGAGCAGCGCTGGGGAGCAGAGAGGAGGGGAAACACAAGGAGGGTTTGGTTATCCGGGGGTGGGGAACCGTGCAGCGATGAACTGCCGTAAGCAAAATGGCTTATTTTAATAATGACCTTCAAGAATTAAATAAAAATACAATAATCATGGTAGATTAGCAAGAACAAGCCAATTAAATACAAAACAGGCTTTGTAAAATGCCATGACAGATAAGGCAGGGCTGCAACCTCCCAAATAACTGATGAATGTTGAAGCATTGCATAAGGTCGGGGCGGGGGCTGGGGGGAGCTATTGAATATTTCAAGCCTGGCAGCCTGCCTTGGAGAAGGCAGAGGTGAAAAGGCTATCTCTGCCTGTTCTCTGCCTTCAGTAAAATAGAGCGGGAGGGGGCGGAGAGGAGGGAGGAGATGGGTAGGGCGGCCAGGAGCCCGAAGGCATGGAGTAACAATCCTCCAACTTTAATATCTGCTGTTTCATTTTATATTCATCATGTCAGCATAATCTGCTTTTATGGGAATCGTCTTGGTTCCCAACCAAATGCATTTAGGCCCTTTTGCTTTTAAGTTTGATTGTAATATGAGTTGAAGACTTCAGTGAAATGTTTATATGTAAGGATTGCAGCAACGGTAAAGGGAATTAGAGAATCACTTGGAAGGGGTCTTGCTGTGGTTGCTGCTGTCCCTTGCCTTGTCCTGAGCGGGTGACCTCCTGATGGGCACGAACCCAGGTCGGGGGCTGAGCCCCGGGAAAGGCTTTGTTTGGATCTCTTGTTTGATTTAAAGGAAAATGTGGAAATTGAAGTTTTATGGGACCCAGAGCCTGAGGAAGGGCAAAAAAGAATGTGCTCTGTGTGCCCTTTTTCTTTTAATTAGGTGGTGCCAAAGGCTGGTGGGGCTGTGGGGTGGCGGCACAGCTTGGGCTCAGCTGAGCTGCGTGATGGGAGACGAAGGGCAGGTGTAAAGAGTTGGGGGCAGGGGCTGGCTGAGGCTGGAGAGGAGACATCTCTGCTGACATTGCAGGGGAATAGGCTCCTCAGGTCTCTGCTGTGGGATGGAGAAACATGTTTGCCTGTGGGCTTCTGTCGGGAACAAGGCGTCTGGCTGGCTGCTGCAGGAAAGGAGGACCCTTGTCCCTTCTCTGCCCTTCTTTGATGGGTGCAGCGAGCAGGTGGGAAGATGGCGTGGCAGATGTTTTGTGGTCTGTTTGGCTGTTTTACTCGGTGTTTTACCCATGAAGTTGTGTTTGAACCCTGGCTGAAAACTCCCTGTCTGATAGATGCTGAGATTTTAAATAGCTATAGACCATAAATGCTTTTTCCATTGCTGCCCATTTAAAACCTTAGCTGTATCTCATTCTGTTTTGGTGCAGGAATGCCCTTAATTTGTTCCAAAAGCATTTGAAAGCTCTCATAACAGGCAATCTTGCTGCAGACTATTGCATCCTTTCTGATGGACGGGCTATCGCTGCTGTAACTACCGTGTAGATAGTGGAGTGACAATGCGTGTCCAGTGAAACACAGGCGGTGTAATACTCATGTCAAGTATATGAGGCCAGGGAACTTCCCTGCCTTTGGATATTGAAGGGTTCTGCAGCTAACAGGGCTTGAAAAGGCTTTTTCTCTTTTGTGAGCAGTGAATCTGATTGAAGGCTCGTGATGTCCTGGCAATGCTGGGAGGGGTAATGGCCGGGTTTCCTGCAACACGGGCTGCAGGGGTGAAGAGCATACTGGTATTTATAAATGTATGGTAAATGGTACCCAGGCTTGGCAAGTCAACTTTCGTGAGAAATTGCCTCGCTGCTGGGTTTGCTTAAAATTGTGAAATGAATGTGAAATTGAAGTTTCTACTTTTGGAAGAGACCTTTTGAAAATGAAACAGGCTTATCTTCAGTCTAGGCTAAAATCCAAAAAATTGCCTATATCTCAGAACTCCCCAGAAATGTTCTCTGTGATCCTTTTAAATATCCCATGCGAAAATGTGTGTGCAAGGGAAAAAATTTGAGGCAAGATTGACCCTGGAGTTTTTTTCCTGGCTTCCTTAATGTGTTGTAGCCTTTGCAGACTGTAGCAGTGGGATCCTGGTGGCACCCACATCAGGTCTGTGCTGTGGGCTGGGTGATGTAACCTCCTTTCCTGAGCTCTTTTGGAAAGGTCTGCTGCAGGGATGTGCGTGTAATGTGTGTGTAATACTGAAAATCATCCTCTCCTACGGGTGACTGTCCCTCTGAACAGAATTAAGATGGCTTTGCATAACCAGAGTCAAGCCTCTTGATGCTTCTATGCTGTCTCACAGGCTGTTTGCTTCAGTAGAAGAGGTTGTGATATCTGTCCCAAAGCTAAGTTACCGCTTTTAGTCCTAAAAGTAGCATTGTTGCAATTTTAATTAGACAAGGAGATGCTTTTCAGGACAGACCTTTGAAGTATTGCTAGGAAAACAACTGCAATTAAGCAGCCCTGATATTCCTCTCATTTTGTTCTTACTTTTACTGCTATAAGAAACCTTCAGTTTTACCGTCTTTGGTGGTGAGAGACACAAGCCTCATTTCATTAGATTCCCAGGTGTTGTGCAGGCTGCTGTCCTGTGGTGCGAGCTGCAGGGCTGGCTTGATTTTCAGGGTAAAGAGTGCAAGAAATGTGTCTTGGTACTGATCTGCTCCAGCAAATGGCTATTTATATTACATTGAAGGAGGGATGGGATTATTAGAAGCAATCTCATTGCAATGACAGAGATATGACAGGGAGCTCGTGGGTCCCCTCCAAAGTGCAAGCCTGGGCTCTTGATGGGTCCCATGCATGGTCTGGAGCTGTTTGGTTTTTTTCCCTTTGAGTGCTCAGATGTGTGTAGAGATTGGGGATAACGACAGGCGCTGTGCTTGGGAGGCAGAGATAATGAGCACAGCCCGCCGATTAGATTCAGGTGACAGTGCAGCCGGCTCAGGTATGTCAGCGGTATAATTAATGAGGTGCTGAATCAGGGACTTGGCAGTAATGGGGTAACCTTGTCCCTGCCCTCAGCTGGGCTGTGCAGCAAGGGGGGGTCCTGCAGGGCTTCGGACACGATGGGGACTTTTCTGTGAGCATGGGGTGGTTGCCTCCATTTTAATCCACAGTGGAAAGCCACGAGCTTGCTGGTGGAAAATGTATTGATTTCAAGGGTAAGAATAATTGGTCCTGAAGGATCAAAAGGTTTTTTTGCTGGGCTGGGACGTGGGTCTGTGGAAGTGGAAGTGCCTGGTCTTGTAGCCTGCATAGTGGCTCATGCGCCAGCACCCAAGTGTCTTGAAGCATCTTGTCCTGAAAGGTGTGGGTAACTCCTCAGGCCAGCCTCAGCTGGGCTTGTTCCTTCCTTCATCTCCACTGGGAGCTGGAACTGGGTGTGCTTTTGCTCAGCAGGGTTCAGGAAGATGAAATGCAAAACGTTCCCTTTGCCCGTGGGGGAGCAAGCCCTGCCCTCCCCACTGACCCTCCGCGGCCAAGGTACGGAGGAGGACCTTCTCTCCACTCCCACCGTGGTGCCAGGGCAACCTGAACTCGTGCTGCCGGCCTTTCTGGAGCAGGCACGCCAGGCAGACTGCAGGTCGTGATCTGTTATAGCTGCTCGCCCTCCCCAAACAGGAGGGAATTGAATTTGGGTCTCCCACAAAGCAGGTGGCTGCCGAAGCCATGGGCCCAGTGACTAAGAGGACCTGACTTGCTTCCCATTGCTTATATTGCAAATGGAAAAACAAACAGAAAAAAAGAGGTGGTGGAAGGAGAAATATTTTGGCTCATTTTGTGCTAGTATTTTTTTTTCGGTTTTGATTCGGCTGCCAAACTGCCAAATCAGTTCTTTGCAGAGATCCGTTTAAAACTTGATGGGCAGCTGTGGAGCTGTCAGCACTCCTGCCTGTGTCTGCTGCTGCCTGGCCAAGGCGGGAGCTGCAGCTGAGGCCCGGAGCTGCTGACTTTGGCTGCGCTGGAGGCTGCAGATCTGGGGCTGGCTTTTGGTTACGTGGTGCCTGGATTGTCCAAGCCCCTGATTAGTCAGGTGTGGTGCCCTAAGTCAGGGGAAGCTGCCACGATGGAGGTGTGTGCTGGGATGCTGTAATCCCAGCTCCCAGGGTGGTTACGCTGTAAATCAGGATCAGGTGGGGTGCAAAACTAACAGAAGGCTGCAGAAGATGACAGACAGACGTGCAACCCTGAGGTCAATAGACATTTGTCAAGCCCGGTGGTTACCTCTTCTTGCTGGTGCTCATTAGTCTGTACTGGCAATGTCCCTCTTAAATACAGCTGCAGTGCTACCTCGCAACCTGGGAGAAGGTTTCTGTTGTAAATGCCGGCAGAGTATGTGCTGATGTCCGCAGTTTGGCTTGCGTGGCACCAAGTGTCCTCCACCGGGTTTGGCTGCAGATCTCTAGGAGCTTCTTCCAGCTTTTTGCTGGGAGAGCTATAGGAGGTTAAAGGCACCTTGTGCAACATGTTATTTGCTGCTGTTGCCTTTCTAGTGCAGAAATCCCAAGGCACTCCGTAGCCCCCTTGCTTTTTATTAAGGAAGACATCTGTTAGTGTTCGTATATGGGGGAAACAGCAGACAGAGGCCAAAAAGCAATGCTTAAGCTCATCCTGTAGATCAGAAGCAGCACTAGGGGTGAGACTCAAAAGTCCTGTTTTCCAGAACTGCTAAGAATACCTGCTTTTAGCCCCATGGAGAAAAGTGATCCTCAGTTGCATGTTTTATCCCTGCAGAGATGTCGGGGACCGTGGCTGACATTTCGCTGGTGCACTGGAAGCAGCAGTGGCTGGAGAACGGCACCCTGTACTTCCACGTCTCTATGAGCAGCGCTGAGCAGCTCTCCCGGGCCACCCCCCCCAGCCTCCAGGAGCCTTCGGAGATAGTGGAGGAGCAGATGCACATTCTTCATATCTCGGTCATGGTGAGTCAAAGCTGCCGATGGCATTGGAGGGCGCAGAAGACCCTCTGGGGGGGGGGGAAGGCGGCTGGCAGCCAGATCGTGGTGGGAGGGTGATGATAAGGAGCAGGATGGCAAGTCCGGTGTGCAAATGTCCATGTCCCTTCTCAGTTGGGCCTTCAGGGAGGGCCAGATGTTTTTGAATTGGCCAGGAAAAAGAAGAGTGGTTGTTCTTTTAAGAAAATGAAATAAGATAAAACAGACCCTAGGGAAGAAGCTGTTGGGAGGGTGACAAGGAAGCTTGTGGTTCCTCCTGCCTCTGCTAGCAACTGGCAACGTCAGTGGAGTATTTCTCCTTGGTCTTGCATTTGGGCGTGTGCAAAGGCAAGGTTTTGGGCTTGGTCATTTCTTTCTGAAGCTTTCTGAAACTGAATTTTACCCATCAAGTGAATATGGGCTGTAGCATGATCCTTCTCTAGCAAAGGACAAGCCTGACCTAAAAGTAAAAAGAAGATCCAGATGCTCTGAATGTCTTAATCTCAGGTGTTTATGTGACCTTTTATTAACAGATTGTGTATGTGCTCTGTTGCCTTTTAAAATGCCTATTTCAGTATCTTCTGAGGTGGTTGCCTACGTATTTGGATCTGGTCCATCTGTGCATAGAGCTCCATCTGTAAGACGGGACTAAATGTATTGTCCCTTAACTCCCATTGGGATAAACTATCCTGCCAATAAAAGAAAAAAAATAAAGTTAGGCTTGTAGGTCCTGTGTACGTGCATGTCATCTATTTGCCCAAAGAAAGTCTTTTATAGGATTGGGGATCCTGTTGCAGCAGCCCTCTGCAAAATGTGTGTCTGTTCATATCTCTAAACCCGTGCATGGTCTCCTTGCCTTCTGTTCTTTGTTTTGGAAGAGCAGAGATGACTGCACAAAGCCTTCCCCCCCACCCCTTTGAACAAGCGGCTATTTGGCTTTTACAACTTAAACTCTGGTTTTTTGGAGTGTCTCAGCTGTTGTCATTGGGGCTTTAGATTGGGCACTGAGTACGTGTAAGCATGGAGAGAGGCTTTGCATTAAGGCTGTTGGGCAAGATAAGAGTCAGCGTGATAGCAGGATGGCAGAAGGGAGGGGAATCGGCGACTGCAGCTTACTGGGTTGGACGGGGAATGATTATTATGTCCTGCTAAAAATGTCAGTGTGATGGAGTTTTGAAGGGGGGGAAAAAGGGGTAAAACTGGTATACTTAAAAAATGGGCCTGAAAAAATGAGTGAGAGAGCAAGGAATGAAGATGGCAAAACCCAAGTCTGAGGTGTGAAAAGCTCGATCCCTGTTTGAGTGTGGGATTGCTCGGCTGTGGTGGGCAAACCTGAGCCATGGAGAAGAGGCCCGTGGCTTTGGGGGGACGCTGGCTCTTGAGGCTGGTGATTACTGCAGTTGCTTGAAATGCGGATTTTCTTTAGTAGGGAGAGATTCAATCCTGGTCCTTGGACCTTGCTGAAGCTGATCTTTCTAAAAAACATCATGATGATTGTAATGAATTGATGCTTTGGAGGGAGAAATGAGTGCCTTTGAGAAATTACTTCCCAGAGCCTTCATTTGCTGTACTGCAGAGCTCAGGAGCAGTGATGCTAGTAGGCTGGAGCTGGAAGCATTGCTGTGCATATCACAGAGAAAATGTTTTTGCACTCTAATCCGGGGTTAGCCAGTGAAGATCTGCTTTGCCACGTCTCGCTGAAGCTGATAGCATGGGAGCATCCGTGGCTTTGTTGTGAGAGTTGACTCATGACTGAGCCTCTCCTGCCTTTCTACAAAACAAGGGGAAGACAGGAAAGTTTGTCCTGCACAGAACGAGCCATAATTCCACTTTCTTTATAAACCCCGATACTCCTTGCAACGGGAGCAGAGTTCCCAGGCAGGGATGTGGGCCCTGGGGAGGCAGAAGCCCTGGGTGTTTTTTTCCCTGGGTCAGGATTGCAGCACTGACTTGAAACTTTGCCCAGGTTTTTTTGAAGATTCCTTAACTTGAGTGAACCCAAGCCAAGTAGAAGATAAATGTGTGTTTTGTTAGGTTTTTTCCACACCTCAAAACCACATGGAGTTCTGTAGCTAAAGCAAAATGGGGCAAAAGTCTTTGTTTCTTGGGTGACATACTTCATCTGAGCCCTTGGGCTCTGTTCAGGCTCCTTTCCCATGCTTGTACTTTCCTCCCTGACCCCAGTTAAATGGTGTCTCAGAGACCCCTCATCGTTCGAGCCCTCCTGCCTCCCCGGTGGTGGGGTTCCCTGGCCGTGCCGTGCTTGGCAGCCGCCCGATCCCAGCACAGAGGGGCTATGTGGTACCCCCCACCCCGTCCTCCCCTGTGCCCACCATGTCCCTATCCCTTCCCCTGCTGTCCACGCAGCTGGATGTCCCTGTGTCCTCCTTTCCAGCTTCTCAAGCACTTTTCCTTCTGCTTCCAATGTCTCCTGCGTGCTCTCCGTAGACTCAAACACCATTCCAGCTATGCAGGAGGCGTTTCAGGCCACGCCAGCGCTGCTGTGGGAGTGAGGGTCTGCGTGCCCCGTTCATCATCAGCCCAGCATCTCGCTACAGGGGACAGGAGCAGACACGGCCAAGTGCTTCCTTCCATCTCCTTTAAGTGGCTGTAACACTTACTTTTACCTGTCTCCTCGTCCTCTGGCTGAGTTATAGAAAGCCGGGGAAGGTTTGCCTGGGGGATCTTGCTAATCTCCCGCTTAGGGAGTACTCTGGCAAAGCTTTATTGGACAGTGAGACATCTCTAAGCTGAGCTCCCTCTGACGGGAACGTTGCTTTGGATTTGTGTAGATGTTTATGACTTGGCTGGTTGCTCCTGCTCTGCCTCCAAAGCCAAGACCTCCTCTGCGCTGTGTGGGGGCTGCAGGGGGGCATAAATCCTGGGTTTACTCTTCCTTCCAGTGATTTTAGCTGTCGGAGTGTGGCTTTCTGGTTTGGGGTGGGTTTGCTCCCAGTGCAACAGGAAAAGGGCCAGTGCTGTCTGTGACCCCACGTCCCTGGGGCCACCATCTGCCCCTGCAAAAGCCATGGGCACTGGCTGACTGCAACGCTCTTCACACCTCCCTTTCTGAGCTCAAGGGCATCTTTGATAGCAAAATAATACTTGTTTTTTTTTTTTTTGTTTGGGTTTTCCATCCCCATCCCCCCCCAGTGTTTTTTCTTCGTCTCTCCCCAATGAGACATAATGTTAATTACTGCAGTTAAAGGGAATTCAGTCTCCATTACTGTCTGCCACCCCTTTCCTCTTGGCGAGGGCATCTGAAATTTGTCTCCCAAATGGAAAGAAAGGAGGAAGGGGAAGAAACAAATATGCAAATGCTAGATTTTATTTATTTACTTTTTTTTTGCACAGTGTCAAGTAGAAAGGAATCAATATTTTTGTCATTATGCCTGTTGTGTGTTTTCCCCACAATCTTAGCTGTCATTTGGGTTTAATTGTGTTGTTTCCTCTTGTGTGGAAGTAAATCTTATCTGTTTTGGATTAAAATTCAATGAAGGTCACAGCAGCTCGAAAACTTACCAGGCTGCAGCAATTAATGTTCATTTGGCTTTGATAAATTGGAATGTTCCCCACAATAGGACTGGAGTGGATTTCAGAAGCAATAATTCTTCCATTAACTCAATGATTCCCCGCGTGATAGAGCGTCTTGTCATTGCTCTGTTTGTCATCTGTCACTTCAAGGATCTGGGCATATGCCTGATATGATTTATCATGATTATTGGGGCTGCTTGTGTCAAAACATTTTAAACCACTAATTATTCCAGCCTTGTAAATTGCTGAATTTAACAAAACATAACAGATATTTATTTTTCTGTTGTTCCCCACCATCTTGTGTCCCTGTTTAATTATTGCTCTGTGTTGTTGTAAATTCAGACCCAGGGCCGCATCCAACAGCATTTGCTGTAGATGGGGGCTTATTTGCTGGGCTCTGGGGAGATGGAGGTGTGGGGAGGGGCAGGACAGGCACATTTTCTCTCTGCATTGACCCACCTTGCAGACCTTTGGTAGGGCCGTTGCACCCCACAGCTCCTCCTGGCCCTGCGGGTGCCCGGGGTGCAGGTTTGGGAAGAGGATGCAAAGCTGCGTCCCATCCCGCTGGCGGAGGGACCAGCCGCTCCGCTCCTGCAGATGTGGCTGCCAGTGCTATGGGCTGGTTTTGCCTCTCGTAAGACTGTATGAGCGATGCTGGTAAAAGCCCTGGCTGCGGGAGATCAGAGCCGGGCCTGTGCCCGCGTGGTGTGCGGCTTTGCGTTGCCTCCGCTCCATCTCCAGCAGAAATAAGGTGGGCTTTTTTTGAGAACGATAACAAGCAAAAGCCTCATTTCATCTTGTACTGCTGCCCTGCAAGGGAGCATTTTGGCGTCTGGAATAAAAGGTGACTAGACCTCATCAGGCTGCCTTTTTTTTATATTAATATTTTTTATTTTTAATGCCTACTTTTTGTTGGTTGTTACTGGCAGTAGACAAGTTAGCTGCTGGTTTCTAGGGCTCCCAGAGGAATTTTTCCACTCTTATTTACGAGTTTCCTTTTTAATTCTTGTTCTTATGTGTTCTGATGTTTCCATAATGATCAGCCATTGGTGCTGTGCTCTGGCAGCCTGAGACGAATATAAAGTCTGCTCTTAAACGCTTTGCTCTGATTTAGCATCCTGCTCTGAAGCGGAGCCGGGTAGGGGTCCCGGGCACCCGATGTACCGCGCAGGTTTCTCATGGCTGCCTCGGCCTGGGGCAGCTCTCTAGTTTCTTAAGCATTGCAAGAGCAAGTGAGGTTGTAGGAGCTGCTGCTGTCTCCTTTCTGAAGCTGCGGTCACCTGGGGAGGGCCATGACAAATGCATTCATATGCCTTTTTTTCCCCTTTTTTTCCTTTTTTGCCATTGTCTGTGACCCATATCACAGGTCCCCCTCCCTCCATGCTCCACTGCCTGTGTTTCCTCAGGGACCCCATGTCTCATTAGGCTCTTGCCTTTCAGCTTGGCCGCAGTGTCGTGTGTGGGCGGCATCACGCTTCTCCTGCGTAACCATTGGGGTGCGATGGGAGCCGTACCCCGGTGGGATGAGCCCCTTGGTGCCTTGGCTGCCCTGGACACAGCGTCCATCCAGCGTGTTGGACAGGATGGTGAGGTCTCCTCCAAACAGCTGCGCAAGCCCAGCTCCCTTTCTGTGCATGTGCGGCAGGGGTTATTCTCCTTCCCATAGCTATATCGTCATGGCGGTGCAGCTGGGCTTATCCTGGCACACGCAGGAGGGGAGAGGAGGCCAAAACCCTTTGCAAAGATGGGGTGATTCCCACCCTCCCCAGCAAACAGGTCTCTGAGGGATTGCTCCAGGTCCTGCAGGCTTCAGACACATCCACGTGCAGGCTCCTTCAGCTCCGCCATTCCCCCCTGCTTGGCCGTCATTTGAGTGGTGCCTTGTTTTCCCACCCCACGGTATTTTCTTCTCCTTGGTGCAAAACCTCCCAATGGATTTACTTCCCTCCCGACCGCGTGCTCACAGCTTGCATGCCGGCGTGTCCTGCGGGATGGCTGGTCGCTCCAGCGGAGCCGGCTGCTCCGGTGGATGCACAAAGTTGCTTGAGCGTTACTCTGGCTCCTTGCAGTGTGTCTTGCCGATGGCAGCATTGGAGCTCCTGTCAGCCAGCGCAACTGTGTGTGGGGGGGAAATAATGGTGTAACTTGAGTAATGAGGTAGTGAAGAAGGCACAACATCTGTGTCATCATTTCTGCACCAGGAGGTCAACCAGATTCATAAAACATGCACTTCCAGCTTGTGATATGTTTAGGAATTAATTAAGGTAGGAAAAGAATTGCTGCCGCAGCAGATTTCCTTATCTGAAAGGTACTAAAAAGCTAAATTGATCTCCAATGAGCTGTTTTTATTAAAAAACAAAACCAAAAAGAAACCTAAAACCCCAGGAGCAGGGTTCAGTTGTGTCCCTCTCTGAGAATCACACCCCCACTCCTCGCATGTGGGGAGAGGAAAAAGAGGTGCCCACCCCAATGTGCAGATGGACCGAGCATCCCCAAATTCCTGGGGGGCGGATGGAGATGCAGGCTCTGTGCTGATGACAGACCAAGCACCTTGCCTGGAGCAGCATCCCATCAGCAGCCCTTTCCAGTCTGCTGAAGATGTCCCTAAGATCCTCCCTGAGCGGCTTTGGGGTGGCCATAGGGGCTTGTGGGACCTTTTCTGGGTCTAGTGGCCCAAGGTGGTGGGGCTGAGCGCTTGCAGACCCTGTCGGTTTGGGGACTGGAGCTCAGCACAGCTGGAAGCTGAACGTCACCCTAACGACCTTTACCTGCCCTGTTGCCATCAGGAGCACCTTGGAGACAGTAATAAAGTCACGCATGTACATTTGGACTGGCGTGGGGAGGGGTTGCTGCTGGATGAAGCTATAAGCAACTGGCCCCAATGTCTTCTCGTTCCCAGGGTCAGGACATTCATTGCCTTGAAATTTCATTTCCATAATGTGCCACTAACCAACCTCTTGTGGACTGGGAGAAGCAACCTCTTTCATTCACCCTCCTTCTTTGCCGAGACAGTATAAAATGGGAATTAAATGTAGTTAACGATGTGCTCCTGTATTTAGGGAATTCATTTTGGGGGGATTTGTCTTTAAAGTGTCACTTTTGTGACAAGGACACCTGTTACGTTAATAATTTTTCACTAATCTCTCTCTCTTTTCTACCTTAGCTGCTGTGAATACATTAGACACTTTATAGCTTTCTAGCTAGCAGATCCTCCCCCCACCCCGTGCTAAAATATGTAACTGGAGTGCTTGATTTGCATCTCTGATAAAGCAAGGCTGGGTAAATACTCTTAGTTCATCCGAACTGAGCAGCAAGCTAACTTTCTTGTGTCATCCCCAGAGCAATCAAAGTTGGTACCGGGGAAAAAGCAGCCATAGGAAGCGTTGGGGAGGGGTTTGCTTTTTGCAGATGGCATCGAAATGCGTGGGAGGGATCTGCAGCCTTAGAAAATTCCCAACCTCGACATGCTGAGAAGAGAGGATGGAGGATAAAAAGTAAGAGCTCGCATTGGAAAGGTGGCCGGTGTAGTCAGGGGGTGCTAGGGCTGGAAGGGGGATGCTGAAGTGGTGAGGAGATGGAGAAGAACCGTGGAAGGATGGTTTTGGAAACAGGGTGAGGAGCATCGGAGCAGCGTTAGCTCATGGCTCAAGGTGGGACACGCAGCAAGGCGTCGTGTGCGTCTGCCTTCGCCCCCGTGGCGGGTCCCTCCACGCTGCTGGCGACAGCGAGCCGTGTATTTTTATCGCACGGCGCGCTGGGCTGCGCGGGGAGTTTGCCGATTTCAGATTCTTGTCTTGAACTTGTTCCCTTCCTTCCTCCTCCTCGCTCTTCCCCTTCCCACCATCTGTCTGGGAGAAATACTTGTACATCTACAGCGCCGCGGGGTGTAGCTGGTAGCATGACCTTTTCTTGGTGCTTTTTCTCTCAGCTTGGGCAAAGCAGATGGAAAAGCCAGGCTTTGGTGGGATAGCTCTGCCTTGGCTCCGGGTTTGCAGAGCAGTCGGAGAGGAAGGAGCATCCCTGTCCCAAGCAGGTCAGGTATCCTGGTGCTGCGGGTCTTGCTGAGCTGCAGGGCTCCCAGAGGGAGCAATTCCACGTGGGCCCCCCCGTGCTAATCCTGCGTATAAAGTGCCGGGAGTGTTTGATGGGTACCTTTTGAAACATTGACATAAACACAGAAATGCTTTACAGCTACTAGCCTAGATCTAATTGCTTTAAACTGCAAGGCTCAAACCTACATACGGCATTAAAGTTGTCATGAAACTTTAATCCAGGAAAACTCTGGTGGATGCTGAGCTCTCTGGGAGGTGCGGTGGTGCCTGGCACCTGGCTCCAAGGCAACTGCTTAGGATGGAGAGTGTTTCCCAGGGCTGCAGAGCTCGCGCTGCCAGCCTTGGGATGCTCCTCGGCTGGGTGCCGGCGGGGTGTAGCGTGCTGTGCCCCCCGGCGAGGCCGCGCTCCGTGCCGGGGGACACCCGGCTCCTTACCTCCCTGCAGGAGTGGCAGGGCTTGCACGCTGTCTCTGGCTTTCTGTCAGTACAACGTGGGCTCTGACCCTGGGGACGCAGGGAGCTGGGTGAGGCTTCTCGCCCTGGGGTTGTATTTTTCTGTTTCAGCTACAAGGAAGACCCTGTGGGCTTGAAGGCTGGGCTGGGGTTCAGTCAAGGAGTGAAATATCTTACTTTTTCCTTCAAATCTGGTGTTACCTCCGTTCTCTCGGTAGTTATTCTTGTTTGAATGCAGGTTAGAAATGTTTGCATTGGTTAAAATGTTGTCGGTATCAGGCATTGGCTCATGTAGAAGTGAACTGTGATGAACCTGATGCAGAATAGCTTAAAGCTGTTTATGAAAGATTTTGCATTACAGCACTACAAGAGACTGAATTTTCATTTGGTTGGCAAATCCCAAAGATGGGAGTGTTAACGACAGGATGAAATGTAATATCGTATTTGTCCCCAGAAATATGATGTTTGCTTTCAGTTTGGGCTTTTTTTTTTTCCATTTAAAAATAAATTGGACTTAGTTTCTCAAGGCAACATTATACTGTGAAAAGGCAGAGCGCTTTTTGTTCAGGGAAGTGTCAGAATGAAATGTTTCTACTCTTCCACACTTTCCACACCCTCCCCAAAACCACTTACACTTTAGTTTCAGCTGATGTGAAACTGTCGAAGCAGATAAACCCTTCCTTGAAAAAACTTGCCAAGCTCTTCATGGAGTAACTGCGCCTAAACCAGAGGAGATGCGGTGCCGTGGGGGATGGCGATGTGGGCCTGATGATTCCTCACCAAGTTTCTCCAGCCTCTGTAGCACCCAGCCCCGGTGAAGAGGATGATAAAATACCTGCTGGTGTGAAACAGGGGGAAGAAGCTCATGCATAAATGATTTTTTTCTGATCATCATAGAGATGCTAATATAGGAAAGGATTTTTTTATGTGCGTGTCTGGTTCTTGCTGCTGTAGGAAGTTGGGCAAAATTCCCACTGGCTTAATTGGGAGCAACATCAGGCCAAGTGTGGTTATTTTTACCTGTCACTGCTCCCACTCCACCTCCTCCCTTCCACCTCCATCCCCCCCCGGACAGTTTCAGCCTTCAAAAGGTCTCCGCCAGCTCCGAGCAGCAGCCTTGTGTTCATGATGTGCAGCAAAGGAAAAGGGGGGGGAAAAATGTAATTGTGCTTATTTTAAAAATCCAATTATCTAAAACTGCAGGAAAATAATTATTTTTGAAGGGAGCTGTTCGGACTGGCTGGGCTTTGCCCGTGGGTGGGAGCAGCCCAGGGCTGGGCTGGGCTGGATTTGTTATGGCAGCAGCTGGAGAGGGAGTGAGTGGGAGCATCAGCCCCAGCTCTACTGGGAAACGCTCAGCTTTCAGGGGTTTGGCACTTCATTCGTTGTGTTGCCCTTTATCCAACAGGGAAACTGGTTGTTTCACCTTCCAGCTTCCTTCTTTCTAGCTCCTCAGGGCAGGGGAGACCACTTTTTTTTTTTTTTTTCGGATGGGGAGGTAAGAAACCTGCCTGCAGAAGGATGGCAGCAAAGCTGGCTGATACCTGCCATTGCAAAGGCAGAGATGCTTTAGCAGAGGCATATCTGGTTATGAACTCATTGCCAGCCACGCCTTAGGCAAGCTTGAGCTCTCCTGCTGTCCTGGGCATGGTTTTACTTATTGCACCAAACTCATGAGTCTCGGGGTGAAACCCAGGTGGTGACAGCAGAGATTGCAGGGGGAGCGGAGAAGAGCCCCGGAGTTGAATTTACTGGTTAATTTACAAACATTGGGTTTTGGGAGCATTGTTCTGCAGAGGTCTGCCTTGGGGTGTGGGTTTGATAAGGCAGAAGTAAAGGGATGGGCAGCCCTGTCTGGCTGCTGTGAGCTGCAGCAGCACGGCAGCCGTCGGCAGCGTGAAATTGCAATGGGGGAACGACTGGATGGAGGGCACTGGTTAACGTCCCAACGGGAGTCCCTAGCTATGATTAAGCTGCGGGCTTTGCTTGGCCTCTCCTGGATATCCATCATTATTCATGCCAGCACTGGGCCTGTCAGACTGCCTCTGCCACAGAAATTGATGATTTGCGCTCCCCGACCTGCTCAGGCACCGGGATGGCGCTCGGTGAGGCAGGCGAGGGCTCTGTGGGGTGCCAACGGAGCTGGGTGCCAGGGACCTGATGCTGCACTACATCCTGGGATGGCCAGGACCTCAAGGATGGTGAGGGCAGGGCAGCCGCTTCTCCTACCACCCTTCCTCATGCTGGGGGCTTGGTATGCGTAGCTGTTTAGACACTGTCTCCTTCACGACCCTGGGGGTTCAGGCATATCTTCAACCCCCTTGGAAAGTGGTCCTTCACCTGCGGGCAGCCTCAGGTGGTTGGGAGAGGAGGGGATGGGGATGAATCCTGGGGCTCCGGTTTCAGAGGGCATCATAGCCATCTGTGGCACAGGATTAGGTAGGGAAGAGGCTCATTTACAAACTGCAAACAAAAGCAATAATTGCTGCAAGGCTCATAGGTCGACGTACCTGTTGCTGTTGCCTCATTTCTGTTTGTTCCTATCACTTGAATTAGTGCCAAGGATTCCTCTCGTCCCGCAGCATCCAGCTAACAAGCCGTGAGATGCCTCTTGGCTGCATGGCTGAGGATCCAGTTATCAAGTAAGGATTGTGCCCTTAGGCTGAGATTACAGGAGGGGACATGGAGGGCTGTGCCCTCCTGTCCTGTGCCCTTTCACTGTCGGCTGCCAGCAAAAGCTTTTCTGCCCGCCTTACGTGCCCTGCCAGGAAGGGCTGGTGCTGTTGCTGCCTGCAGCTCCTGGATCCTGAGGTGACACAGCCAGCATGTCACTGGCCCTGTTCCACACCAAACATCTTGAAGAATCAGCTATCTGGGGATGCTGGTTGGTCTTGGGGATGCTGGTTGGCCTGACAGATCTTACCTCCCTCTTTGAGAGCTACCTTGAGCTTATGTCATCCTCAGCTTTGGGGTTACCCTTTCCCAGATCCACCTAGGATGCTCGTGGCTTGTGCTGCGTTGAATGCTTCAACACTAAATATAGTGTGGAGCCATTTTCAGTTCTCCTCTCCCTCTCTGTGTGCTTGAAGAACCTCTGCCATGCAGCTTGGCGCATCCTTCCCTCGTCTGGGGCCAAGGCAAGGAGGAGGAGTTGGCCACATTGTTCTAGTAGCTGCTGCTTAGTTCTGGGAACTGGGGAAATAACCAGAGGAGTGACCTGATTCTTCTCCCCCCTCAACCCTGTGCTCCCTGGGAAGCAGGAATTAGCTAAGGTGTTTGCTGGCTTGTATTTCCCAGGCTTCCCCCACTGCCCCCACCCCTGGCAGGGAGGTTGGGGTTGCATGAGCATTTCAACAGCTTGCATGTGGTCTGCAGGGATGGCTGAGGCTGGGGTTAGGCAAGGACACAGAGATTTTCTCAAGGATACTGACTGATTTGGATTTGGCTACCACAGTCCCTACATACCACCCCCCCCCGACCTTGTACCCCTCCCAGCACCAGCCCCAGCACCCTGCACTGCTGCCAGGCAGAGCCTTCCCTGCGGGCGTCTGAGGATGAGCTGTTCCCAGTGGTGCAGAAGTGCCCTTCCCCAGCTGAGATAGGTTGGGGTAAAACATTGACCTTGGCAGACGCAGACCTCTGAAGGGTCATGTCCCTGCCTGTGGGCGCTCTGGCTGGCCTGGGCTTCATGGCTGGTGCCATATGGCAGGAGGTAGTCCTGGGTGGAGGTGACCCGTGTTGGCTCTGGGGCACTTGTGCTCCACAGGCTGCTGTAGTACCAAGGTCCTGGCTTTGCCCTCCGGGCAGATCTTTGTGGAGGGAGCACTGTGTACATGCGAGCAGGCTGCGCTGCTCCCAGGGATGGCTTGAGCTTTCCAGGTGTTACACGGTGTAGCTGAACCTGGGGAGGTACCTGGTGCTCAGTTGCCAACATGATTCATGACAACAGGAAGACTGGCTTTAATGATGAAGTCATGTGCTGTGTATCTCTTTGCCAACCACTGTTTTAAAGTGACCACACTTCACCTGGCCAGGCCTTGCCTGTCACCTGGGTGTCTCTGCTCACGTGTGATCTCTTTCCATGCTGGGGTGCTCTGCTCTGCTGCAGCAGCTGCGTGGGGGCTATATGTCCCTCCTCAGGTAAAGGTACCCTGTCTAATAACAGGTGCTGCCCTGCAGCTGGGGGCAGAGCTGTCACCCGGACGGGCTGTCCGTGTGCTGCACTTGGGTTGTTCCTGGGATGGATGGCTGGGCTTGTCTCCTTGCTCTCCCGATCAGTCTTCTTCCTTTCTTCTCCCTTAAAAAAAAAACCAAAACAACAAAGCATCAGACTCATCCTGTCCTTCCCTGGGAAGCTGCTGTGCCCAGCTGCGAGGCTCTGGGTGCAGAGGGCTTCACCCTCTGTACCCTCTGGGTGCTGGCGAGCTCCTTCCTGCTGCAGCATCCTCAGCAGAGCAGTCACCTCTGTCGGGATGGCTGCGTGCGCCCGGGAGGAGAGAGGAGGCTTGTAGCCTCTCTGCCAGCTACCCTGCCTTTTTGGGTCATGAAATTTTGAGGCAAAATCCCTCTCTTTCTCCCCCATGGACTGAAGCCTGTTGGCAAAGCTGTGCACCCAGCAGCGCTCATCTCTGTAGGCTTGCTGGGGTGGGCATGATGCCTGCCTGGGAGACCTTTCTTGCTTTTGGGGGCTCTGTACAGCAGCACGGGGTGCAGGGGGGTGCACAAAATGCAGCCGCTCCCTCCTGCCTGTGAAGGAGGCAGTAGGAGCCCTGCTTTCCCTGTGCTGACTGGAGGATGTGGGGAGGGTGATGGCTTTGCCCTGGCTGCTGAGCAAAGCGATGGTCCCAGGATGCGTCTGCTCACCTCCTGCCGCAGCTCCGTCCCCTTGGCTCAGCTCTGTTTCCCTTAGCAAAACAAGTGGTGGGGAGTTTTTTCTTTCCTTTTTAAATGGCCGCTTTTCACTTTTTTTATGCTCTTCCTCCTTGGCATGCAGGTCAGCAGGGGGAGGGAGCCTTCAGCCAAGCTCTCCATCACATGTCCCTTGTTTTTTGTGTGTTATTTTTTCCCCACTGCTGTCCTTGCCAAGGGAAGGACATTGTATAGCCGCTGAGACTGGCAGGGGCTGTAATGCTGCCTGCCAATAGCCTCGATGTCTGAAAAGGCTTAGGAAATCCAAGCTCTAAATTAGCTCCCAAATCTTCTTCTTCCCTTTCTCTGGTCAGAGTGCCCTGCAGAGCAAGCCAAGCTCCCCTTTTGTCGCTGGGCTCCCCGGCGAGCGGCTGGCTTTGCAGCGGTGCTGGGGGGCTTTGCCTGGCGAGCCCAGTGCGATGGTCCCATGGGGATAACCGGGGAGACCCTCAGCATGGCGTGGCTCAAGGCAAGCTGGAGCACCCCGGGGAGAGGTGGGGGGCAAATTTCTGGCATCCTCCCTGGCCACAGCCTCCTCGCAGCCTTTGCCGCCCCGTCCCCCTGCCCAGCTCCCTCCCCGTATAACCGCTTTGCAGCCTGGCAAGCGCGTTGGGGTTCTCAGCTGTGGCACTGGAGAGGGCGGGAGGGGAAGCGCAGAGCTGAGAGATGGCTGCCAAAAGCCTCCCTTGGGAGGTGGGAGGCCCAGCCTGTGCTTGCCCCAAGGATGCTGCCAAGAGCAGCCAAGGTCACAGCATCGCTGGCAGTGCACACGGCCAGGAGATCTGGGGCCAGATGAAGCCAGAGGAGGGGAGCAGGAGGCGTGCTGGCTGCGTATCTGGTAGAGGAGGGGACAACCTGTGCTGTGCCCAGCTGTCACTCCCGCCCCAGCACCTCATTTCTGCCCTTGCCAGGTCAGTCGGTGAAGTCAGTGGCTGCTTCTGCTGCGCTGTGAGATGGCAGCGGGCAGCAGGTCTGTGCCCCTGCGCTCTGTGTCTGCAGGATGTCTGCAGGGTAACTTTTTTCCTGGGGCCTTGGTGAGAGGTGATTTTGCGGCAGCCGAGCTTGGGGAAGAGCTTTGCTCGGCAGTGCCGCTGTGTTTTGGCGAGACTGTGTCGTGGGGCTTCGTCTTCTGCTTTCTCCTCTCATGAGATAGAAATGGAAAGGACTCGCCTTTGCTATCTCTCCGGGAAATTCAGGCTTCAGCTCTGCAAATGCCTGGCGGTTCAGCACCCCCACTGGCCCTCCAGCCTTCACCACCAAATACAAATCGTTTAAGTGTCTCCAGCAACTCTCTGTAAGTAGCTTTTGGTGCTCAGGTGCCGCAAAGAGAGCACAGGCATCACATCTGATATGCTCTCCTAACCCCAAACCGTCCCGGAAAGGGCTCCTGCACCTTCTGCTTGGGGGTCTCTGCGTCCCTCCTGGCTTTGCCTGTGGGTGAGGAAGGCGATCTTTGCCCTGAGGGCTGAGCGTTGCCAGGGCACGTTGGTGCAGCTCAGCAAGGGAGGTGGTGAGGCCAGGCTGCTGCTGCGAGCATCGCTCCTTCTCCAGGCCCTCGGAGGTGGCACATGTGTGGGGGAGAGCGTGAGCTGTGCAGAGCAGCCTCGGGCGGTGAAGTCTGCCCGCTTCGTCCTAGCGGTGGGTACCTTAGGAAACAGCAGAGGAAAATTCCACTTCTAGAGGCATGTAACTTGGGCTTTGTGGTGTGGTGTTTTTTTTTTTTTTTAAAGGCTCTGTCAAGCTCCTGCTCTCTTTCCCCCTCCCCGTGCTATGCAGCCAGCTCTGAAGCAGAAGTGATATTCTCTGCCAATGCAATGATTAGCCTTTCCGCTAATGACCCAAGAACAGTGTCCAAAATAAATGAGCCCAACCTGCTCATCTTATTAGCCAAATGATTGCAAAGAAAGAGGAAATATCTGCAAAAACGGCTTAGGCAGCTGGAATTTGGAAGCGTGGTGGAGTCATTGCTCGAAGTATGGAGAGGAGCCATATGTCTTCAAAAAGCCAGTCCTCTCCTGGAGGGGGAAGAGCCTTTGTGTTGTAAGGCGGGGTTCTGCTCACCCCCTGCTCTCCCTTTTGCGAGGTGACCCCGAGGGGCCGGAGCTGTGGCTGTTGTTGAGCTCTGTTGGCTCCCGAGGCTGAGAAGCTGGGGATGGACAGGTGTTTCTCTTCCTGTCTTCCATGTACGTCCTTTAAGTGACAGGCAGCAGCACTGCAATGCTGGTCAGGAGAGCAACTAATGTGGTAACCAGCACTATGTCATTCTTTCAGAAGTTGTTCTTATGTCCTCCAGGCTCTTCCCAGTGCAGTTGGCAGTGTCATGGAGCATCCTCGTTTCACGTGCAGAAGGGTGAGGACCAAAAAAGCAAGAGCTGTAGAGGCACAGGGGGTTCTGCAGGGAAAGGAGGTGGAAAGGGCCTCTTGTGATCCCCCTTGTAGGTCATGGTGATGTTGAAGTAAAACAAGATCTCACCTTGGGAAGGGATTTCAGGCTTAATGTAAATGTATGAGAGAAATAGGGCTGGGTGCAGGAGAAGGGGTATGTCATGTGGAGTGGTGACTATGCGGAGAAGCTGGAGGGCTGGGTGTGATAAACCCCCTGATTTCGGAAGCAGCTTGACCTTCTCTTTGGGGTGAACTCAAATGAAAGTTGGGTTGTTTCCTCGGTTGCCGCTTGTGCAGCCCAGTAGGTCTCTCACTAGCTGAAAGGCCTGACCCTGGTGTGAGGCTCTGCGGGAGGTGACAGTAGTGCTGGGGGCTGAGGCTGGAGGCTGAGATGAGCCCTGAATACATAACCCTGTAGCCCTGAGGCTGTATCGCATCAGAGGATGCACACGAGTCTCATGTCTTGTTTGATAACAGAGAAAACCACCCTTGTTCCTCTTGTTCTCTTGAGCCAGGGGGACTTGGCTCACAAAGCATGAGGCCCTAAAAATTGCTGAGGAGGAGGAGGTTGTCCTCCTTCCAGCACCTGGCGTGCATGCCATATGATTCCCTGACCTTCTCCATAGCACAGCCGTTGTGAGCTCCCGTGTGCCGGCTCGTGTGTTCAGCCTCGCAGCTCACGGGCTGGTGTCCCGGGCTGCTCGTGGGGTCCCACCAGCCCCTCAGCGTCGCGGGGCTGGGCGTCCCACTGGGACTCTTCAGCAGGCAAATATGCAGACTGACACATGACCAAAAGCACTTCATGCGCATTATATGGCTCTGCGTGTGCGTGTATGAAATATAAATTTCATGTATATATGTGTATATATATTTTTTACTGAGCTGGGATCTGAAAGGTATAATGTACAGAAACAGGAACCGTGACTTCTTTATTTTTTTTAATTTAACTACATACATATGTAGCTAGTTCTTTGCTCTGTTCCATTTTATACAAACTTAAATTGTGCCTTGAACTTCTTTCTTCCTTTCCTAACTGGTGCGGGAATTGCAAATTGTATGTTTTTGTTCTGAAAAAGTTTCAAGTTTAAACAATTATCTGTGCTGGAAAATATCCTGACAGTGCAAATATTGAAAACTCAAATATGAACTAGATAAACAAATGTCCCTTGCTATCTTTGCACCCGTCTATGTCTTTCACTACACTGAACCTCCCTGGAAAATGCCTTCAGTCCGTGGGGTTTGGAGGTTGGTGAGGCGCGGGAAGCTTCACCTGCACGCCCCAGGCCGCACAAGCGTACCCTGTGCTTTGCGAAAGCGTCAGCTTGTGCTAATTTTTCATTGTCATTTTCTTAAACAAGTTTTTCAGGTTAATGCTGAAGTGGTTTGGCTTGGGAAGGTGTGGCGTTTTGTTGACTGCAGGGTGGTTTTCCTTTTGAGTGGGGGAGTTGTTTGTTCGGTACCCCAAACCTCCCACACGTGCCCACCCTCTCGATGGCACTGGCATCATTTGGCATACTCCAGGGGCCCCGCCTTTCTCAAGGATTTTGCAGGATGAGGATTACTTTTCCATAGGATCTCTGGAGTGGAAGAGATGTGGAGAGGTCATTAAATCCATTTCTCTGCCCCCAGGCAGGATCAATAACCCTTTGTCACTGGTGATGGATGTTTCTTTATCCTGCTCTGCAAGACTTCACCGTCCCCCCAGGCAGTTGTTCCAGGCTGAGCTATCTGACCCAGATTTGGGCTTGGACTGTGGCTGACCCGAGGAGGAGCAGCCTTACAAACCCCACCAAAACACGCTTCCCTTCCAGAACGCTGCCTTCAGCCCAACTTTGCAACAGCCTAATATTTCAAATAACTTCTACAATGTTTGGACTGATTTAGATAAGCAGGTGGTTTGAAGTGATTGATGGAAATCCTTTTTCTGTAAATGTTTTGCTCTGAGGATTTAGCTGCAAGTATCTTGCTGCCGGTAGCGAGCTGGAATGCAGGCTGGCATCTTCCTCTTGCCCCGACGTTGCCCATGGCTCCTTGGACAGAGGTTGCAGGCCCGTGTACGTGCGGAGGATGGCTACCTGATTTTTAAGGGGAAAGGTCTAAGCGCTTGTATTTTCCTTTCCAAGGTGTCACTTGAAAAGTGGGATGTGCCCATGCTCCACGTAGCCACCTCCGTTCCTCTTGCTCCAGCAGCCGGTCGCTGCAGGGACTGGACGTTTGGTGCCTGCAGCGGTGGAGAGCTGCTGCGATGGCTGAGGCCCTTGGTCCTGGGCTTTCGTTCCCAAGGGCTCCTCTTGGTCTGTGCAAGACACGTTCAGCACATGGTTTTAAAACACATCCCCCCTGTCTGGCTTGTGTGAGGGCATCTGGTCTTAGGTAAGTAACCGAGCTGCTCTTCTGTGGTGTCCAGCACAGATCTATCCTTGGATTTATGGATTTATCCTTGTCCCGCTCCCATGAAACAGGGGCAGGGCTGTTTGAGTTGCTGAAAGGACATTGGGGTGCAGGGATTGAATGATTTTTCGGTCAGATAGAGCTATGGCAGGAGCTGGGGACTGAACACATCGTCTCCCCAGCTGTGCAGCGCCCTGACCCCTGCCCCAGCTGCCCTCCCTGTGCCTGGGCGAGCAGAAAGCAGTGAGCTTTGGAAGTGCTTTGGGCAAGGGGTGGCTCTGGGCAGCTTCCTAGGTGTGTTCTTCCTCTTCCTCCCACAGGGTCTCTGGTGCGTAGGAAGGTACTTGTGGTGGATAGCTTGGTATCACGATGCCCAGCAGCCCTAGCCAGGGCAAGGGCTCTCTTGATGTTGCGGCAGAAGCTGCTGTCCCACGTTCCTGAGCTGGTGCTCATGGGTGGTGGCAGGTCACCATAGAGCAGGGACAACTGCTGTGTGCAGGGCGGAGAGAGGGCGCAATGAAGCATTTCGGTTACTGGCCTCTGCAGTGCCAAAGGGCAGAGCTGATGCTCAGCGTCGTTCTGCTGATGCATGGGTTGCCTTGCCCTGGGGAAGCCCAGAAAGCGTGCCTAGCACAGGTGGGTGGTCACCAAGGAGAAGAGTGGAAAGCCAAAGCCTGGTGCAGGTTCTTGACCCTCTTGTGGGGCTGTTAGTCTTGCTGTTTTCATCTTTACACGTTTGCGGCTTGTGAGCATTGTGGGGTCCCTACTAGTGCCACATGTCCCCTCTCTGCTGTAAGGGTGGAAACTGCCTTGTGGCACATGGCAAATGTTCATGGCAGAAGTTAATGATTGAGCTGTTGGCTGGGAAGGATCCCTCAAGCTCAGCTGCACTGTTAAAGAGCATCACTGAGTTATGTGAGGAGGAAAACAAGGGTGGAAGTGAAGGGTCATGAGAATCTATGTTCAGATCCCCTAAACCTCAAGATCCCGTTCTGACAAGACCCATCTGTGGTGGACATGAGGTGCTGCGTTTCAGGGTCCTGTGGCAAATCTCCCTGGAGCAGCCCTGCCTGCTGCTGACCCTGCCAGCCCTTCTCTTTGGGGTTGTACCCACGCTTTACATACCCAAAAGGGGTATTTAAGCCCCCCCTTTAGCAGACCAGTCTTGTTCCATGGTGAGCATTTACGGGCCAGGCAGGGATGCAGTTGCCGAGTGTGTAACTTTACTCACCCGGTGCTCTTGGGACAGGCTGTTCCTCGCCTCCTGCTATCCAGGGCTATCGCATTAAATTGTCTGCTGCAATTGCTTGGCCATCACATAGATTTTTATCTCAAGTGTCCTTACGAAAGGGAGCCCTGAGCTGTTGCTGTGAATGTTAAAATGGTAACTGTGTTTTGCACCAGGTGATGGGAAGGAGCAGCATTAGGGCTTGTGATTGCCAGCAGCAAAGGCTGTAGACTGTGGCTGCGTGTGGGCAGCTCTGCCTCTTCTCCAGAGGGCTGAGCATCCCAGAGGAGTGGGAGAGGACCAGCACCTCTCTGCTTTAGCACAGCCAAGCTCTTCTGGTGGCTGGAGGTGGCTCAGGTCTGTGGCTGTGTCCCGGGATGAGTTGGGGAGAGAGGCTGTGGTGGAAGCAGGACTTAGTAGGGCAGAAGGGTGTGCTGCTGCTTGAGATGGGGACACAGGAGAGGGAGCAGAGCCCTGGGCCTTGTTTTCTTAGTTGTTTTCTTGCATGTAGTGACTCTGGCCCCACTTGGGCTCCTGAGGTCCTGTTTGTGTGCTGGATCCTGTCCCAGCCCTCTGCTGAGGCTGCCAGGAGAGAGCAACTTGTTTTGGAAACTCCTTGATGGAAAGCATTTGCTTGCCTTGGAGCGAAGGTTTCCTCCGTTTGGCTGGGCAGTGCTGGCTCTTCCCTCCACGGTGTCTCAGATCCTGGTGTGTGAACTAGCCCCGCAGAGTCGTCTTCTGCCACTGGAAGATCCCTGCAGGTGTGGAAAGCCTGGCCACGGAACCTCAGGGAAGGCTGGGATGGGCTGTGCAGTGGAAGGGATTGGAGGATGACCGTCTCTCCTTAGCCGCAAGTTAAGCTCTTGGTGAATGGTGTCCCAGTGTAGGGTGCCATTGCTTGGGATCATGGCTAGTAAAGAGCTAAGCATCCTCCTTGCCCTCTTGGATACCGCTTTGCTGCAGTGGCACGTGGAGCACTGATTTCACCAGGTCTCGCATCCAGGTGCTCTCCAACCATGAACTGGAAGGTTGCCTTCACCTCAGTGTTTTGCATGTTGACTGGGTGTCGTCCTGGGCTCCCTGAGTTGGGTGCCTGGACATGGACCAGAAAGGTTGAACCAATTCGCCAGGGCTCTGTCTATACAACATACTTGGGATGCATTTCTGGTTTTTTTGGCTTCCTTTGTCCTGTAGGAAATTACTCTTTTGCAATGAAAGCCTGAAAGGAGGTCAGATGCTGAGGACATCAGCTGAACGCCTGGGGACCAAGAGGTTCTTTTTGTTTGGAGTAAGGGGAGGATGAGAAAGACAGAGGAGACCATGCAGATCTGCGCTGCCTCTCTAATGGATGCTTCTCTCTACCTGGGGGCTCTCTCCTTGCCACCTGCCTTCACTTTGCTAACCAGGCAAGCTCCTCTGGGAACATACAGCTGTATCTTCATCTCCCATTCATGCTTTTCCCCTCAGGCAAAGCTGTTTCTTCTGCAGGAGGCCAGGCCTTCTCTGACTGTGAGAGCGTTGCATGGGCTGGGCTTAATTTAGATTGGATGTGTGCTTGTAAACTCCGCCCAGCCAGAGGATAGGCACTGCATCCAGGTGAGGTGTGATGGAGCTGTAGCTGAGTGGGAGGTGGTTTTCCTGTGTCCCAGAAGCCAAAAACAAACTGTTGGGGGTGCCCGTGCATTGGTGGGGGAAGCAAACCAAAGCTTAATACCCCACTGCCCGCACCGGGAGCGGCACATGGGGGAGTAAAGAGGTGCTTTGTGAGCCGAAAGGTGTGGGGAGAAGGGCTTTATTAGCTCCTTTTGAAATATTTCGTCTTGATTCCCATTTAGCTGTGGAATCTATTTTAGCTTTAAATTTAGATTTTCAAAACAGGCCTGTCAAATTAGCAGAAGGAAATTTGATTAGAAAATGGCAGCGGGATTGAGATCTTTGTTTTTCTCTGTGCGTGATTTGGCTCAGAGATCACTCGTAACCAAAAATACCCTATTGGAAAGTGGTTTCAGCTAATGAACACTTTCCAACTGGGGGGAAAAAAAATCGGAGAGCAGAGCTGGAAAATTCCTGCCACCAGCTTCCCAGCCAGTGGCCGCCCCTCGGCAGGGACCTGGAGGGTTGGGCTGCAGGGCCAGAGCTGCGGTGGTGTTGGGGATGACTCGGGGACTGGAACAACAAGGAATGCAGAAGAGGGTGGAATGGTTTTGTGCCTTCCCCTGTCCTCTCCTGCTCACTGCTGTCCCTGCGTCTGGGTTCAACTGTTTGAACTGTGTGAAGGCACCGGTGGCTGAGCCTCGGCACGGCTCTGGGCGCTGCCCATCCTGTGCCTGGGATAGTGGGGGATGCTTAAATGGGGAGGGGTGTGTGTGCGCGCGCGCTGTAAGGCTGTTTTGGGGTGGAGGTGCAGAGCTTTCACCTGCCTGTTAACCCCAGTCCCTTGGTGCATCTGCCATCCATCCATCCCCAGGCCAGGCTGGGGGGAGTCCGTCCTGGAGGGCAGGATTCAACGGGGAAGGACCAGGGAATTAATTAAATGGTGGCATTAAACACTGGCTAATAACAGCTTTGGGGAGAGGGGGGAGCTGCCATGCCCAGCACCCAGGGCTGCCCCACAGAGCCTTCCTTGGGGGGGGGATAAGAGGGAGGTTTGGGGTTGGGGGACAGTTTTCCTTGCACAGAGCCCTGTTTGAAGCCTGTTTGCATTAATGAGCTGCATCAGCTGAACATCCAACCCGTATGGCTGTTCTTGGCCCTAGCAAGCCCCTGCTGGTGTCACTCGGTGGGCGACCAGGGACGGGGTGCCGCAGAGCTTGTGCCGCAATCAGTGCTGCCGTGGGGGGCAGAGGGCTGGGAGTGGGTAAGTGGGGGTCAGGCTGGCTCCAAAGCAGCCATCCTTGCCCTGTCCCTGCCTGCTGACGGGGATGGTGCCGCCTGCCATCAGAGGCTGAATTCACTCCGTGATTACTCACAGATGCTGCAATTACACTGGCGACACCGTGTCAAAAACCTCATGGCAGCATCGGCGTGCACACGGGGACGGGAGGGGGTTATTAGCCTGTTATTATCCATTTACCCAGATATCCTGGCTAATCAGCTTTCAGATGGGGAGAATTAATTGGTTTCATTTGTAGCACCAAGCATGTTTAATTGAAATGAATTCTTTCCCATTTCCAAATGGGCACTTTCTCAGCTGCTGTTGGGTGGGGAGTGGGCGCCGCAGCGTTCCCATCGTGGACCCTCACGGTATGGTGCAGCTGGGCTACAGTGAATCAGCTGTAATAGCAGTGCCCTTCAATCCTCTCTGCATCTGGGAAGGAGCTCTTGTTTCTTCACACACGCACCCTGCTCAGATGCACTCCAAACCCTTTGCTTAAAGCAAGGCTGGGGAGTGCAAGTCCCAGCCCGCCTCAGTCCTTCGAGGCGTATAGAGCAGTGTGTAGCGGGGAGCTCGGCAGGCCATCCTGGTGGCATGCCGCGGCATTGCTGTGGGCAAGAGGTGCAGCCTGGGGGATGGAGGCAGGAGGTGAGGCTGGGTGGGCCTGTCTAGCATGCGTGCAGGATGCTCAGGGCTGTTGCGAGCTGTGTGCCTGGAATAAAACTGCTCTATACCCCAGCTGCTGCAGCTTGCCCTGCTCCAGGTCTCACCCTGGCTTTGCTGCAGCACCAGGCAGGCTGCTGAGCTGCCCACACAAGAGAAGATCATAGAATCATTAAGGTTGCAAAAGACCGCTAGGATCATCAAGTCCAACCATCAATCCAACACCACCAGGTCTCCTAAACCATGCCCTGAAGTGCCACGTCTACATGTTTTTGAACGCCCCCAGGGACGGTGACTCCCCCACCTCTCTGGGCAGCCTGTGCCAGGGCCTGACCACGCTGGCAGTAAAGACATTTTCCCTCATCTCCAATCTAAACCTCCCCTGACGCAGCTTGAGGCTGCTTCCTCTCATCCCATCACTGGTGACTTGGGAGCAGAGACCAACCCCCCACCTCACTCCAGCCCCTCTCAGGCAGCTGCAGAGAGCGGGAAGGGCTCCCCTCAGCCCCCTCTTCTCCAGGCTAACCCCCCCAGCCCCCTCAGCTGCTTCTCATCAGACCTGCTCTCCAGACCCTTTACCAGCTTTGTTGCCTTTCTCTGGACACTCTCCAACACCTCAAGGTCCTTCTTACAGTGAGATGTCTGTGTTGGGTGGGCCCAGAACCAGGGGACCGAGCAGCGCCCTGCAGCCCTATCAGAAGTGGAAGGGGTGGCAGCTGGTGACCTCTCCTGCAGGGGATGGCACTGATGTTGCCTGTGAGGATGCAGGGAGAGAAAACCCAGCACCCTGGGGGTGTGTGTGTGTGTGGCACTGAGTGAGGCCACCAGCTCCCCCAAACCCTTCTGCCCGTCGGAGCCATTGCTGCTGCCCACTGGCCTCTTCCTGCTCTGGTGCCAGCTTCTCTTAATTAAAGGTCTGCCTCTTCTTTGCAAGAACGTGGCTGTAATTAATGCTGGGTGCAAGGACTGCTTCTTGCTATATGAGAACACAAGTGAAAGCTCACAGCTCTCCAAAGGTCACTTTAGATAGCAGGGACGCATCCCTGAGCCCTGCCCCAGTGGGGGCTGCACTTGGGTTGTCCCCAGGGAGTCCCTTCAGGTCCACTGTTCCCAGTCCTGCTTTAGGAAGGGTGTGGGTTACCTTGGTGGGGGACTCAGAAACAGTCATAGGCTTTAAATTCAAGTGGTTGAGGAGGGCTGGACTGGACTGCCTCAGATCCCTGGTCCTTCCTCAAAATGCACAGAAAAATACTCTTTTGGAAGTGCCACCATCTTGGTACTCTCCTGTAGCATTCTACAGGGGAGAGATGTAGGTGGGATCCCTGCCTTCTTCCTCCTTTGCTCTGCCTCCATCATTTTTTGGGGTTGTTTAGCCTGGAGAAGAGGAGGCTGGGGGGAGACCTTATCACTCTCTGCAACTGCCTGAGGCGGGGTTGGTCTCTTCTGCCAGGTCACCAGTGATGGGATGAGAGGAAGCAGCCTCAAGCTGCGTCAGGGGAGGTTTAGATTGGAGATGAGGGAAAATGTCTTTACTGCCAGCGTGGTCAGGCCCTGGCACAGGCTGCCCAGAGAGGTGGGGGAGTCACCGTCCCTGGGGGGGTTCAAAAACATGTAGACGTGGCACTTCAGGGCATGGTTTAGGAGACCTGGTGGTGTTGGATTGATGGTTGGACTTGATGATCCTAGCGGTCTTTTGCAACCTTAATGATTCTATGATTCTCTGTGGCGTCCTGTATCCATACAGAACAAAAGACTGGAATTGCAGGTGCCTTGAGCCGCAAGTGCATTGGGATGGGGGCTTTCCCCTTGGTGTGCAGAGCTCTCCAGAGCTGAAGCTGCTCCGGCTGCACCCCGGGGATGCGAAGGGCCCCATGGCATTTGCAAACTCAGCTTCTTCCCCAGCCCAGCAGCGAGATGCCCTGTGCTCCCCATTTGCAGCTCTGCCCCCCCGGCAAGGAAATCGCTGGCCTAATCCCCTTCAAAGCACACTTGAAAACAAACGAGCAAAATAAAGCTGGCACGTTCCTGTCCTGTTATGTTACTGGATTTCGATCAATACAGCGAGAGGGGGCTGGGCAAGCGACTAGCTGGGTTTTGGTGAGATGGCTTAGCATGGTCTGACATGCCATGGAATGAAAAGGTTTCCGTGGGCCCATGGGTGCATAAGCAGGGAGTGTGGGAGCTGTACGGCAAGTAAACCCCTGTCCCAGTGGGTTTCCTTTTCCACCGTGGGAAACCTCGAGGTGATCTGGAGGCATCACTCTGAGGGCTGGGTAAAGGGATCTCTTCATTCTTGGGCAAGAAGACAAAAAAGCCTCTAAACACCTGATAAATTCTATGTACGTGCAAAGTCCTGGTGAAGTTAATGGGAGTTAAGGGTATGGTTAAGTGCTGTACTTAACTGGGCTCTTAACAACCCGATGGGAATAGCTGTGGTGTTTTTTGGAAAGGAGAAGGTTGGTGGACTTGCTGAGCTTTTTTGATCCTTTCTTTAAATGAAAGTTTCAGATCTGCCTGCTCTGTGGTGCACGGGGTGGGGAGGGGTCGGTGCTTTTGTCAAATTGCATGTGTGCAAACTGATTAACTCCTTCTTTTCCTGGTGTGCAACGCCCCAGGAAACCAGGAACCAGCGGAGGCTCTTCTCCAGGGCAGGGGGGGCTGTGGCGTGTATCTCCTGCGGTGTGAGTTACAACGCCGGGACTGCAACGATGCCAAACGCTGCGCAGGCACATGCGAGCAGCTTTTGTCGCTTATTGTGTTTGTATACCCTCCCTCTCCCCCGGAAAGCAGCGGTTTGTGTTGCTGCTTTTCAGAAGGATGTTCATTATGCTGACATATTTGCACTTTAAATATGGTAAGGCAGGTTTTTTTTTACGCAAAAAGCTGGATCGTTCTCAGAGCAGCTGCCAGCTCTGGGCTCTGTAATAGACCTTTAAAAAAAACCCCACTGCCAACAAAAAGAGCTCTTTCCCTCCTTTCCTGTGTGCACAACAGCACCTTCCCATCAGCTGCTTGCTCCGTAAATTGTTCTGAGATGCCCATAAATAAACTCTAAACTCCTTTTCCAGTCTTGTTACCTGCCTTCGCTCCACCCTGTGTATGCAGGAGAGCGGCAGTACACACCAATGCAGAGACCACCTGGCCCATCGGTGGGGCTTGGAAGTGTTGGGTTACTCTAAGAAGTCCCTGTTCCTTAATGCCGTGGTGAATTTTTCTCTGTTTTGCCACCTTTTCTGGACAACTGTCCAAGATCTGGCAGCCCCCAGAAGCTGGCTGGGTAATTAAGCAGAAAGGATGTTGTACCACGTCACTCAGCAGTGCTTGGAAGCTGGAGGCACAATGTGAATTGTGTTCGTGTTCCCTCATCCAGAGATGTGCATCTCTTATTAGATTAATTTTTTTTTAATACATGCAGAATATACAGTGGGAACAGCATTAATTCGCACTAATGGTTGTGAGATCCACTGAGAATTAACTGCATTTTTTGTAAATTAGTGGGGAAGCGGATAAACAATTACTAAAAAAACCAAGAAAGGTACTTTTGCAACAGCAGTACATGTTACTCATTTATCTGACAAGTGTTCTTTTCTTTTAATTATATTTCATCGTTTGCTAGCGAACACTCTGCTGGTAGGTATTGTAATAACCCTAGTAATTTGAGACCTCGCTTTAGCATTTGTTAAACCTTTGGAAGGGGTACGCCCTGCAGTGGCTGTGATTTCGGGGGGCCCCGTGGTAACTGTCACTCGAGTCTGTGGTGGCTCCTGGAGGCCCCGGCTGACGCCCGGGAGCCGCAGGGATAAGCTGCGTGCACGTGCTCTGGGAGATGCTCCTGAGCGCTTGCTGTCCGAACAAAGCAGATAAACACGGGGCAGGAGCAAAGGCAGGACGTGCACCGCGTTTTGTGGGGGGCACTGAGCGCTGGAGATGCTGAGGTTTGTGGGTGGCCGCTCAGGTGGGTCTGAAATCAGCCTGAGGCAAAGGCTCCAAAAAGATGTGCAGCTTCTGGGTTTTATCCTTTTTTTTTTTTTATTTTGAATTAGCAGCTTTAACTGCATCCCTCCTTCATCGTGCCACCTTGATGCACCTTTTCCTGTGACTAATACCAGTGCTGCTCTGTTGTTGGGGCCAGCTGAGCAGCAGGTTGGCTTCTCCATCAGATGCTAAAATGAATATTCTGCATTTTTTTCTGGAGTAGAAGGCACCAGCTCAGGCAGAAGCTGGGGAGGAGTTTGTGGCCTCCACTGGGCAGTGGGCGAAGCATGGCTGTGATTAAAAGTGACTGCAGAAAAGCAGAGCGGTGCGACTTGGCCAGCACAGCCGAGCGTGTTGCGCTGGATGCTCTGCCCTTGGATGGGACGCCTGCGCGGGCAGGGCTGAGTCCGCAGCTCAGGTCAGGAAAGTCTGGAAGAACTCCATGTGACGTTCCTGTAGGCAGCACCATCCGTCCCTGAAACGGGAGGAGCGAAGTGCAGAGCAAGGCGGGTTTGGGCTCCTGTGGGACTGGCTGTTCCCGCCCGGGGGTGCGCAGGTGCAAGGCCCTAATCTGCAGGTCTGTTGGAGGGGTCTCATTAAGAGGATCCCCCAAATGACCATCTCTGCGCTCAGATGGGAAGCTCTGGAGGGAGAAGTGGGGCAGGGATGTGGTCCTCGCTAATGTTAGGCAAAGCAGGAATGGTCAATCTGCTGTTACTGTTGATTTTGGTGAAACCAAGCTGAAACTGAGCCTTGGAGGGCTTCATTGCTCTTCTCTTTCGTGTGAGAAGGTATTAGGGCCACAGGCAGTCTCCTTGGTCCTCCTTGATATTGGGTGGATTCCCATTTGCCCTTCCCCTGGCAGAGGCTGCCTTTGCTGGGATGCAGCCGCCGGGCAGCTCCGCCAGCTGTTGGCGTGTTCCTCGCCTGAGCCGGGTCCCCGCGGGCGGTCGGGCTTTGGCCTCTGGCCTGAAGGTGCTTCGAGAGGGGCATTGTATGGGTGGTGGCTCTGCACTTGCCGGTTTTGAGGGACTTGCCTTTACCCCATGCTCAATTGGAAGGTGCTTTGTGTATTGGCACCACCCTGGGCGTGCTCAACCTGCGATGCGTGGCAGCCCGTGCTCGCGAGACCCCCGTGTGTCGGGGAGAGGCTTCCCGTGGCTGTGGTGACTTTTTGTATTTAAAAACAAGGTGGTTGTTTTTTCTTAACGCAAGTGGATTTTTCCTCCCCTTTGGAGCATGGCTAAAATGCAATTCAGGTACTGGGTATAAATGAGCCAAGCAGGAGGAACATGTGGAGGTGTCTCTAGCAGGCTTGACGGCGGGGAAGGATGGGGCTCTGTAGCTGAAACTCCTTGGAGGGGGGAAAAAAACCCTTTTGTATTTGTCTCAGCTTTGTACTCAGCCAGCCTGCCCACATTAGGGAAACATGAGCACGAACGCACGAGACCTTATGCATTTTAAAATCTCTCCTCTCTGAGGGCAAGCTCCAGGTTAGCAGGTCAGCCGATTTAGGTGAGCCATTTACCGCGCATTAAAATCACAATTTATGCAATCTGTGCTCTGGTTTTAAAAAGAGCTAGCAATCAGGTGCTTAATAAAAATCACCTCCAGCCCTCCCCTTTCAGTTCACTGCAAATAAATGCCCTTTTTTCTTTTTTTTTAATTTTGTTTTGCATCATAAAAATGGATTAGGAGTCATTTTGAATTGCAATCCTAGCAAGATGTGCAGCTTGGGATATGCAGGCATGTTCGGTGTGATTGAGGTTTGTCTATTTTGGTGCTTGCATCTAGCCGGTACCTGGGAGACCATTCAAATAAACATTTACTAGAACATCACATTGCATGTCTGAACGGTGCAGAAAGGCCGATTGGCAGGTTCACTCCTCCTTTTTGTTTCCGTTCCTGGATGAAACAGCAAAACAAAATTCAGCGTGGCTTTTTAAAAAAAATAAAATTATATGGAAATGTGACTTTTTGTCTGACTCGTTATTTTTTTTTAACGCAGAAGAGTCGGAGATTTTAAAGTTATGGTTCCCACAGCAACTGTAACTCTAATCTCTTGTGCATGTGTTATGCTTTGCAGGACTGTATATGCTATTAAATTTATGCCCAATGTGCGTGTATGTACGGAATGGCAAGCAGAGCGGCCGCGTATGACGGATCTGCACAGGCCTGATGGAGCGATCCTACGGGAACCCTTCCTTTTAAACCCCTGGGCCAGATCCTGCACTCCCTTGCACCAGTTTAAGCCCTTTCGGAGAGGGTGGTTCGTAGGTGCTGTCGACTCTGGGCAGGGTTGGGTGGCACAGCTGTGATAACAATGCAGTGCCTCATCATCGCTGGAGCTTGGTGAAGTTGTAAGAGCGTGGAAAGAGGGGAGGAAAAAAGACATAATGCAGTTCTCTTCGGGCCACAATTCAAGCAGCCATCCCTGCTCAGCAAAGCGCTGAGGCGTGTGCTTTAGTCTCATGGACTGTAATGGGTATTAAACACATATTTAAAGTTAAGCGTGTGGTTAAGCACCTTGGTGAAGCGGTGCTCGAATGGGGATTTGAAGCATACAGGGAGAAAATGCTATATTTTTTAGTAGATTTGCCTTGTGTCATTGCTGTCTTTTATGGAGAGGTGAGGTTGAGTTGTTTTGAGCTCGGGACTGGATCCAGATCTTTTTGGAGTATTTTTTTTTTTTTTATTCCTGATCTTTATCTCTTCCTCACTAGCCTTCATGCTGGCTTGCTGTCTGTCCTTGGTCATCTTGTCATGCTCTTCCTCAGTTTCCCTGCCTGATGCTCACCTGCCCGTGGGCTCATTTACTGACCCCCGCGGCACGTGGGGGTTCGTGCTGTCAGAGGGTGGTTCTGATTCATGGATGGGGTGGGTAACTGGAGCAGAAGGGACTCAGCAGGACCCCGCACCCCGGAGGCGTGCCAGCACTGCTCCACAATTCGGGCAGGTAACCTGCAGTGACGGAGGTGTCCCAGCTCTCCCAGGAGCATCATGCTTCTTACAGTTGTGCACGTTCTCATCGCATGTCAAGCGGTGACTGACTTCTCGCACCATCCGCCATGGATGCAGGAAGAGAGTAAGCATACTTCTGTCCTTGGTGTACGCTGTCACATCCCTTCAGCTGGCAGAAGCTGTGTGAGGACCAAGCAGGCTTGGGCAGGTCCGTGTCTGTGGGAGCATCTCCTGAGACGGGATCCGGCGCCTTCCCGAACTTCAGGTGCTGCTGCTCCATTTCTATCTGTGAGCCCTGCTTTCCTCTTGTAGCAGATGTGGCTGCTTCTTGCAAAGCCTGTTTCCCGAAGCCCTGTTTCTCTCCTGTCCTTTCCCCCCTTGCATGCTTTTGGTTGGCTCCGATAACCCTTCCCTGCCCTCCTCTATGGTGTGCATTAGTGGATGGGGTGATCTGGGGCCTCTTTCTTCTGCTTATCTCCTCTTATCACAAAGTTGAAGAGATGTCTGTATTTCTGAGACCTTTTCTACCTTTTTAGACTTGGTTGTGATGGGCCAGTGTGTATGGACATGAGAGGGGGAGGACCGAGAGGCAGACAGAGGTGCTGTGGCTGCAGAAACCTTGATTCTGGAGGAAACAGCCAAAACTCCCCCATTACGGGGTTCACAGCTGGAGGCTGGTGTATCCCCACACTAGGGAAGAGCACACTGAATACCATCCTTTCCACTGCCCTGCTGTTTCTTTAAAGTCAGAGGGATTGAGTACTGTCTGAGTATGGCCTACACCCCAGGAGGGTGAGGAAGTGGCAGGGTGCAGAGGAGGTCATGATAAACGGCAGTGTGCGGGAGAGGGAGGACTCCAAGAGATGTCTGCAGAGATCAGCCTTATTTTTCATAGTTAATGATGTGAAAGAAGGTGCAAACAGCATGTTAATCAAGATTTGCAGAAGAAATATTTAAATTGAGAGGTGCAGCAACGAGAGTAAGAGCAATAAGGTAAAGGAGTCCTAGGGAGAAGCTGGTGTGGTGCGGAGGCTTGATCTGGAAAGGGAAGATGCAGATACCATGCAACCCAGCGTGTTAAATGGGGTATTTTTCTTCCAAAGTTGTCCTGAGCATAGCTTGGTCGGGGTACAGGTGTGGGGGTCCTGGTGCGGGGTCTGGCCTTGCAAAGGGACCTGCTAGTGGAGCTGGGAGGGAGAGGATGGACAGACCTGGGGCTGCTCCCAGCCAGCGTGGCCACCGATGGGTGTCCTCTCTGAGTTTGGCTGCAGCAGAGGGTTTGGCCGAGAGGACTGATTGCCGATTAACAGCCACTGTTACTTTGGCTAACGTGGATAATCCCAGCTCTGGTTGTGGTTCACTGTGGGACATGGCCGTGGTGGATCTGTGCCTGGGAGCAAGCCTCCTCCTGGTGAAGCAGCATTTATAGGGTCTCACTGCTGTTGTTCGCCATTGCTTTTAGTTAAATTAATTAGAAATCAGTTAGCTCAAATTACAGCATCGCTAAAACCTAATGCAAATGTTTGCTACACCTGCTCATTGAGCACTGCTTTATTAGAGTCCTTGGCAATGGCAGGGCCGGGCCGGCAGAGGTTTGTGTGCCAAGCTGCGGAGGTCCAAGGTTTGGCCCTTGCTGGTGGCGATCCCCGTTAGCTCTGTGTTAGGTGGATGTGCCTTACCTGCCCGCCTGTGTCCATGGTCCGGTGGCGCTGTTGACCTGGGAGGAGAGGAAATGTTTGAGAGGTAAGATGCTCTAGAGCTGAATGCTGTGACTCATGAAGAAACATGGGGAGGACAAAATTGGGGGACTGGAAGACTAGAAGGGACTGTGGGGTCATCTGCTCTGCCCTTCACTGCTGCACAGGGCACAAGAATTCCCTGAAGCCTTTATTTCTTATTTGAAATAAAGCAAAACTTTTCTAAAAGCTTCTAGGCTTGATCTAAAAAAAAAAAATTGACAGTGATGGATAATCCACTACAACCCTCGGTAAACTGTTCTAGTGTTTAATTACCTTCATGGCCAGAAAGGAAAGAAAGGAAAAAGTACACAGTGTGAAGAGCTCTGAGGATTGTGTGGTTATTGCTGATACCTGTTTGCTTACTGTGGGTCGCCTGCGGGGACTGCGCAGGGCAATGTGATGCTCTGGCATCAGGGTCCTGCTCGCCCCAGCTCTCTGAAGCTGCAGGGTGGGGTGGGGGGGTCTTTGTGCAGGGTTTGTGCTGGGCAGAGCCCGACTGTCCCGGGGGACTGTCCTTGGAGTGACAGCCCCGGGCTGCGAGAGCCCCGTTTCACTCAGCAGCAGGTGATTCGCGATGGGGCTCGTTGTCAGCACAATGTGGGACAATAATCGGTTCTGGATGTCGTGTGGGAGAATAGTGGCTTAAAAGTTAGGAGAAAAAAAAAAAAAAGGATATTATATCCTCCCTAGAGCAAAGCTCTGTGTCAGCGTTCAGAGGAAGCAGCAGAAGGGGTTCTGGTCAGCACCAGGCCGAATGCCGCGTTGATTTGCACTGATTTTGCTTTGTCCCACAGAAGGGATGCTGTGCTGTAACAGGTCTGCTCAGCCCAAACCATGTTCTCCTCCAGCCTGGGACCTTCTGTGGCTGCAGCCCTGTTTGGCGTGGCGGCTGGCAGACCCTCAGGGCTTGCTTTCCTGACGGCTGGGCTGCATCGCTGCGGTTGTGCTGTGTTTGGCTGCAAAGCTGCAGGGCTGGAGGGCCCCTGTGGGGAGCCACGCCAAGTCCGCCCCGCTACGGGGAGCAGAGCTGACCGAGGAGCCCAGGCAGAGTTGGGAAAGGGCAGAACCTGTTGCAAGAAAGAGTTTATCCAGACCCCAGAGGAGCAGGACTCCCCCCTCATCTTTCACTGCTTTGGCAGAGAAGGGTGGTGGCTTGTGTTCGAAGCAGCACATGCATCCTCTTGCTGCTCAGAAATTGTTCAGCAGCTCGGACGGATGCCCAAGCAGTGATCATCCTCCAGGTCGGCAGCTTGGCAGCCTTCATAATTTATATGAGCATCCAATCTCTTGGGCTTTGAGGTGGCCTCTTCCATCAGTTTTCCTTCAGTGCTTCAAGTAAGTCCCAGCCTTGCTGCTTTCCAGCTTCAGCTGAGCTTTGCTCCCGTGCCACGAGCCCTGCAGTTCTGCACACACTTGGGTTGTCCCCGCCAGCCCTCCTCTTCCCCATCCTCCTCCTCCTCCCATCCCTCCTCCTCTCCTGTAGGTCTCAGCAACCCTCCGGTGCCCAGCAGCTCCCGCTTGGCCAGCACGGGGCACATGGGAGCACGACGGGAAGGACATTACGTGGGAGAATATGCATGTTCACAGCTCAGAGGATTAAAGGCCCGTGTTCTTATCACTGCAGAACAGAGTATTATAAATCCAGCCTTAGAATACCAAATCCCCGTGCGGCTCGGCCATTGTTTGGGAATATTAAAAAGCTCCGAGACAGAAATAATCAGTTTCCGAATGACACATTGTCAAATAAAACATTTCTCATATTATCCCTTCCTTCCCCTTTCTCTCTCCCGCTCCCTCAGTTGGATAATTTAACATGAAAAATAGATTAAAATGAGGCTGGCTTGAATGCCTCCTAAGTTTGTCTTTTTTTTTTTTTTACCCTCCTTTCCCCCCCAGAAAGCTCCCCCGGCATGCGTACCACGATTAAATAAGCAGCTGCTGGCCCGGGGTCAGGGACGAAAGGAGCACATTGAAACTGAGCCGCCTGCTGTGAGCCTGTGAGTGTTCACCTGAGGGGCTGGCACAGGCACCCCCAGCCTTTCCCAGGCAGAGGGGGGGCTGTTGTCTCGGTGGCTGGCAGAGCAGAGATCTCCGGCTCACCCCCAAAGGATGCGGGAGCCGCGGCCAGGCTGGGCTGGGAGCCCTTGGCTTCCTTGAGCCGACGCTGTAGGTCCCAATCCAGGGCGGGGGGAACAGCACGCTAATAACCTCTGTGCCTTTACACCATTTTGTAATTTCTCCTAAGCAGAGATATCTTTAAATTAATATGCTGGCAGGTTGATCTGTTCCAAGGCATTTCCTGGGGGCAGGCTCAAGGTGAGCCCAGCCAGGCAGATGCACGGCCCCAGCACTGCCATGGGTGCCCGGACACCTTTCCTGGGTCCAGCTGGCAAAGCTGCTGCTTGGGCAGGGCTTTCTTAGTCACCCCAGCCTTTTCTGAACATCTGGGTTGTCTCCAGTTGTGTTTTTCCAGGGAGGAAGCGTGCCCGCGTCCCTGTGGGTGTGGGGTGCTCTTCTCTGCACCCGCTTTGCAGTTGCAGAGAGCACCCAGGCACAAGCGACGTCCAGCTGGGCGGCTCGGGGGCTTGGCGGTGCAGCCTTGGAGGAGGCTGTTCCCAGTAGTCATGTCCGCATTGTTCTGAGTGTGGAAGGCCAGGTAGGGTTCTCATCCCACTGGTGCTTCAGGTACTGCGGGGCATGAACCCGGTTGGATCAGCAAGCCCTGCCCTTCTCCCACACGGAGATCCCCGAGCATCTCCTGGATGCTAAACCAAACCGCCTTCCTTGATGGTGCATGTCACCTACATTGGGGAAGTCAAGCTGAGCAATATCCTCCCAAATCCCTGAGCCCTTCTCCCATTACTGCCAGTTTGGGGGGAGAGGTGGAGGGGAGAGACACGAGGCTGGGCTCCTCTCTGCAGCGCATTGTGGTGCCAGAGTGGGCCAGGGAAGCATCTCTCCTCTGCTCCTGCTCCTGAGGCCTCTCCCCCAGCTAACTCATCCTGTGAGCTGCAATTTTCAGTGCTGCCTCTTTATAGCTGATCCTGTTTATGAGTCGGAGCCGCGCTCTGGGTACCGCATGGAGCTTTGTATCGAATGCAGATGAAATATTTGAATGTCTCCGCTTTGTTTTTGCACGCTCGGTAAAGTTCTGGGCTGTGGCATCCCCTGTGCCAAAGAAATGCCGGCCCTGCCTTGGCTGTTCCACGTCGTGCTGCAAAGCCCCCATTGCTCACGCCGCTCCGGATTTACATGCCCTGCTTCGCTCATCTGCCACGGGATAAAATTTCTCCAACACTGCGGAGATTAAGAGGGTGGAAGCTGGCACATGCACAGCTCCTGCCTGCACAGGGCTGAGCGCCTGTAACCTCCAGAGCAGCCAGGAGCAGGGCTGGCGCTCACTTCAGTGCTTCCTAGCCCAGCTCCCTTGGGAGGAGATGCCACTTCCACGGACATATGGATACTTAGGAAGTTTATTTTTTTTGGTAAAGTTTGGTGTGGTGTTTTGTGTGGCTTTTTTTTTTTTTTTTTATGGTATGGTGGTTGGGAGCTGTGGTAAATAAAATTTGGAGGTGGGGGAAGAGGAGAGCTTTGCAGAGAAGGTTTTGGTCTGGAAAATGTTGTGCTGTGCCCCCTGGTCTGCACCTGAAGTCTCGCTGAAACCATAGGCAAGTCACAACCAGAAATGATGGAGCTGGGGTAACAGTGCCCTGGGGAGCGGCAGTTGCATGGTGCAATTTGTTGCACCATCATTTATGTGAAATGTTGTGTGTCTCTGCTGAGGCTTTACTGCTCCAGTGTCAGTGGCTGGGTGGTTTTAATGAGGTTTCTTTCTCCTCAGTGGTGGGATGCGATTGCCTCCTTTCCCATCTCCCCGTGCAGGGTGGGAGGGGGAGCTTGCCCGCCTCAGCCCCTGGGCATGTCGGGGGGCTTGGGGGGGACCCAAGGGTGCGTGGTAAGAACAAAGTCACCAGGAGGGTGGGCAGAATAACTTGGGCAGAGCTGAGCTGGGGCTGTCACTGTGCTGTCCCCGGCCAAAGGCCACCTCCAGCATCCTACTGCTCCTGCCTGTGATATCCTGCTGCAGAGGTGGCAGCTCCGTGAACCCACCGGTGTGCGGTTCGTGGAGCACTGATGAAAGGGTGCTCTGGGGGTGGAAGAGGGAGAGGGTCTACAGATGCTGGCCGCAGTGTCTCCTGACCCATCCCTGTGACCCGTGCATCTCCTGACCCGTGCCCTTTGCTCTCCTGCAGGGTGGGCTGATCGCGCTGCTCCTGCTCCTCTTGGTCTTCACAGTGGCTCTGTACGCCCAGCGGCGCTGGCACAAGCGCCGCCGCATCCCCCAGAAGAGCGCCAGCACGGAAGCCACCCACGAGATCCACTACATCCCCTCAGTGCTGCTGGGCCCCCAGGCCCGCGAGAGCTTCCGCAACTCGCGCCTCCAGGCCCACAACTCAGTCATCGGGGTGCCTATCCGCGAGACCCCCATCCTGGATGACTACGAGGACGAGGAGGAGGAGGAGATGCCGCGGAGGGCAGAGCCCAGCACCAGGGAGGATGAGTTTGGCAGCCAGGTGACGCAGACGCTGGAGAGCCTGGGCCGGGGTGGGGAGGAGAAGCCTGACTACGAGAAGAAAGGTTCGTGGCTCTTCTCTCTCCTCTTTTCCCTCTCCCTGTCCTTCACCGGGGTGTCTGTGATGCGCGGTTGCCCTGAAGAGGGTGGCTCATCCATGCATAGCCCCTGTGGCTAGTGCTTGGCTCTCTAGGCTTTGGTCCTCAGGTGTCATCTACAAGGTGGTTTGCAGACCATGTGCTGAAGCTGCCCTTCCCGAGAGGGGAATCACCTTTGAATGGTGCTAGGGAAACTGAGGCACAGTAGCTGTTGGCACTCAGCTGTCACTGTCAGCCCTGAGGACCAGGTCCCCTGGTCTCGCAGCGCTCCCTGACTGTGCTATGCTGGTGGTTTAAGTGCCATAGGGGCACGTGAGCTGTGTGCTTGGGTGCTCCACAGAGGGGTGGGTTCATAGGATTTGACCTGGCTCCTTCATCAGTGTTCTCTTCCAAAACCAGTCTCCTGTTTCCAGCGTGAGCCTGCCTGGCGTGGTGGGATGGGAAGCCGATGGCTCTGCCTTCGGGCTTGGTGGTGGATCTCGTCCTTGCAATGGCAGAGTCTGCTGTTGAACGCCTGGTGGGTTGGGGATGCCTGGCTGGAGGGAGCAGATCTGGCATTGTCCCAGGGAGGGGAGCTGGTTTTTTGCCACGGGCTTGTGCAGCGCCTTGCACGGGACAGCAGGGAGGAGACCTTCCCGCTGCTCCAGAAGCACTGGAGCTCCTGTCTCCTCAACAGGATGGGAATGCTGGGATTCATCCTGACTTGTGGCTGTGGGTGAGTGCACATGGCCATCAATCAGGCCAGTCTTTGCTCTCTAGGTGGCAGAAATGTTCATTTCATTGCTGTCGAGTAGAGCATCAGTTCTAGCGAGCGAACGTGTTGGTGCGCCAGGGCACCACCAGCCTGCTGAACCTTGGTGCTCCTCCAAGAACTGCTCCATAAAGCTCTGTTTTCTACAAGCAGCAAAATATCCCCGGTGCTTTATTCTCTGAGCAATCAGATGAACGATCCTGTAGTCATCTGCAAACAAAGCCATCAGGGCTGTAGATTGAAGGCAAGCACACAGGAGCTCTGTGCGGAGTTGGAAATGGCAGATCTGAAAACTCTCATTGCGGCAAGAACCGCAGAGCTGAACCCACGTGGATCTGATGGATGGACACAGACCCCGAACGTGAGCTGTTTCCCACCTGTGGTGTTTGGTCCTGTTATAGATGGCATGGCGGGTATTTAGAGTATCTGTGGGTCAGATTAAAAAGAAGCCTGTGCAGTTTCACGTGTGGGTTCTGGCTGCTGGCTGTTGTACGACCTGCCTGTCCCTATGGTGCTTGTAGGGTATAACATAGGTTTATGTTGCTGTTATGAAGTATAAATCCCCTGGTAGTAGCTGCAGGGAGCTGGACAGTGAGAGCTGGGCTGGGGTGCTGTTCCTGAGCAGGCGAGGTGCTGCGGGTGCTTTGTGCCTTCCCTGAAGGTGCTGGGCTGGGATTTGGAGGAGCTAAGGTCCCTTTGGGGCTCCTCCTCTCCAAAGCTCTGCCCGGCTCAGAAAGATAGTAGTGGTGGGGTCCCTCTGGGGAAAGCAGTCTAACATTGGCACAGCAAGTAGCCAAAGGCTGGATACAACAGGACAGGCAGAGTCCTCTGCAGTCACAGTGTACACGACGGCACCCGTTGCTGGGTGTACCAGGTGTGTGGGAGCAGAGGGAAGCCTGCGCAGGCAGGGTTGGCAGCGGGTCCTGCGGGCTGAGCAGCTGGGGAGGCGCCTTTCCTGCTATCAGCCTGTGCGGCTTCTCCTGGGAGAGGAGAGACCCAGCCGCGGGCGATGGGTGCTGGTGGTGTCTCAGTGCACTACTGAAAGGCGCTCAGGAGCTCCAGGAGGCGGCCAGTGCCAGAGCCTAAACGAAGCAGTCTAGGCTGGCTGCTCTCTGTTTAGTTGTTCTCTTAACTAAAAACAAAACTCACGCTGCCGAACCGTGTGCTCTCTGCACTGGGAGAGCCGTTGCCGAGAGGGCCAGGCAGGGTCTGGGTGCTGCCCCCCTGCCTGCGCAGCGACGGAGGGACGTGGGCCGCGCGGTACAACTGCGTGACTCGAGGGGATGTTTCTCATGCACGGAGAATAGCGGCTCTTTCCCCAGGGATCCCAAGGCTAATGCACACTTGGTTGTCTGCATTTTTAAAGTATCTCAGAAGCTGCAACACCCACTTCTGCTTATTGAAATGTCATTAGAAGCCATTTAATGTTGTTCACCTGCAATGCACAGTAAAATGCATTTGAATAAACAAAAGCAAAGTACATTAGTGCTAATTGCTGAGTGACTCCAGCAGGAGCGAGGAAGGGATGCTCCAGCTCCCTCTGTGCAGGGAGGGGCCTCCTGGGGTGATACTGGACTGTCCTGCCCTTCCTCCCGTGAGCGTGTGGGATTTCCATAAAGGCCAAGCGGTCCCTGCGGGAGCACCCGTGGTGGCAGGGCTGGGGGACAGGGATGGGGACAGGGACTCTTCTCAGCTCTGTGGAGGAACATGCGGCTCTGAGCACTGCAGCCCGGGAGAGCCCAGGTGATGCATCCTGTCTGGAAAGCAGATCCCTGCACCCGCAACAGTCATAAGTGGTGGCTGAGGCTGTGTTTCTTCTCAAACAAACATGGAGGTGCCCAGGAGTCCATCTGCCATCCTCTAGTGCTGATCTGAGCATCCCTTTTGGCATCCCCCTTTGTGTACGGTGGGCTGTCACCAGCCCACGGTGTTCCCCAACCCTCTGCTTCAGTGAGAATGAACAAATGAAAGCCTTCATATATCGTAACTGAGCTACCTTTTTTTATTCTTTCATATTCTCCTCTTTGTTTTGCTTTTCTATAAATTATTTAAAGTTGTATGAGTGGGGAAGACAGCAGTAACTGCATTTCAGTCCTCTTCAAAACATAATAGTAAACAAGATCTAGGGCAGAATATTAAACTATCCGAGGGCTTCAGGAATTGGCAATAAAGAACTTCTTACGCTGACTGAAACCCCCCCCCAGGCCAGGGCTGGAAGCTGCCTGCAGGGCCAGGGCTACCCCAGGCTGAGGGATATGTTCACAAGTGCTCCCACCAGTTCAGCTCGTGATGCTGTCGGGCTTTGCACCGTGGGTCAAGGCAGGTTTGTGTCTCGCCTGATCTCATCCTTCCAAACCGTGCCAGTTCACTCTGTGTTTCTTCCCAGATGGATGCGGCTTTGCTCGAGGAGTCAGGCTACGGTATGTGCTCGTTGCTGTTCTCTGCTGAAGCTGGCCAGAGCCTGGATCACCTAGGGTGAGGTGGCTGTAGTTCAGATATAGGATTTATAGACTAGAAATATAAATATACGTGCCGTGGGCTTTGCGCTCTGACCTGGTTTGCACACGCATTGGAAACGTGGCGGTCCGGGAGGCGTTGGACGTGCCGCACACACGGGCGCTTTGCCCTGCCCGCAAGCAGCAGATGCAGCCGGGATTCCCTGGGGATGGGGCAGGTGGGGTGGGGACACTCTGCAGTTGGTGCGAGCAGACGCCATGGACCTGGAGCTCCCCAGGGGCTGGAAATGAGTTCTGCTCGAGCATGGTTTTGCAGGTGGATTGAAGATGGATGAATGAAGGCAAACGCAGCTGGAGCACGGCCCTAGCTTGAGGACAGGGTCAGCCTTCCCCCTGGTGCCCAGCTGCCTGGCTGGAGCTGCCAGGTTTTGGTGCGATCACCGGGACCAGGGGAGGAGCTGTGCCCGTGTACCGGGGGCTCCGTCAGCACGCAAGGGGAAAGCTCTCCTTGCTGCTCCTGCAGTGTAGCTGCGTCGTGATAAGGCATCAGCTGGGACTTGTCAGCAGGCTCCAAACAGTATCATCGCTGACGCTGTCACTAGAGGCTCTTTCAAGTGTCACTTCGCAGCATTAATTACCAGGGATGGCGAATCCGATGAAGATGGAGCATTTTGGCTCACCCTCCACCTGCCTGCGCTGCTTGCTTTCCCCCACGTGCCGGGCAGCGATGGATTTGCAGGTGCCAGGTCGTGCCAGAGGCGGGCACTTCCCATCATTTGGGATTCATGCACCCTGTGCTGCGCGGCTGTTGGGCTCCATTGCCCTTTCCATGAGGAAGAGTGTGGGGTTTTTTTTATTCCCCTCATGGAGCTTCTGGATGTACCAGGCCAGGCAGGGAATTGCACTGGATGACTTGCTGTGCACAGCCGCGCAAAATGGGAGAGAAATCCCAGCCCAGGAGGTCGAGCAGCACAAATGTGTGTTTTGCAAATCACGGGCAAGCGGAGCATGGATCAGCGCGCCAAACTTTCCTCCCAAGTCTCGGGCAGCACTCTGCAGCGATGCGGATGGGAGGGCTGCTCCCACGTGGTGCCGGAGCATCTGAAGTGAAGCCCAGCGCAAACAAAGCATGGGAGCAATGTGCTGAATAATGACATCGAGCAACAAGCGCGTCTGAGTGATAAAGTTAATGAAATTACAGGTTCTGACCTGATACCAGGCTCTGCTGTGGGTAGATAAACAGCAGGGCAAAGATGAGATGTTTATTTCTCCCTAGCTGCAGTTGTAATCTGGATGCGCTGTGCTAGGCCATTAACATTATTACTGTTATGCAAAATAATTTTTGACTTGGGGGGGAGAGGGAAGAAAGAAAGAAAAATCCCCCAACTCCCTAGAAAATGGAAAGCTGACAAAATTAGAATTGCAGCAGGAGCACAAGCTGACCTGGTGACATTGCACAGAGCCCAGATGAATTTAGAAGAAAAATCCGAGGCAGTTGGAAAAGAAAAGTAGTCTTTTTTTTATTAATATAATAAAATGAAATGGAGCGAGGAAGGAGGCAATAGCCAGACAGTCCTAATTAGCCAAAAGGATCCCTTTGTTCTGGTGTGGAAAGGGGACCCTGCCATCTCCTCGTGGTTTTGGGTTCTCTCTAGAAATTAGAAAGTCTCCAGGGGCTTCGTGCCCCGTGGGTGTGTGTGGTGCCATGGGGGTTCTGCTGGTGTGGGGTGCGGATTCTGGGGCCTGTCTTTGCTGGGGAGGCCCCCATGTCCGAACCCAGGCCCTGTGTGTACACAGTGCTCTGCGATTAAGAGGATTTCGGTAAATTCATGCAGGTGATGTTCCTGTCCTCACTGCCTCGGTCCTTACTTCTCTGGGTAGTTTTCATTCTATGCTCCTGATGATTTCTGCTCTCCTGCCTTTCTCAAGCAGATGGCCTCAAGCTCCAGCCCTTTGGGAATTCCTAAGTTGCTTTTATCTTTTAATATACCTGGCTCTGATCTTCACTGACACGGTTTCATCCTACAGCAGCAGGAGCACTTTGCTTCTGTCCATCAAGTGCTGTTTGAGGGGCTTTGGCCCCCAGTCCATCGCAGGCAGCACCGCTACGACCCCAGGAGGGACACGTTGCGTGCACAGAGATGGAGTTAGTAAGTGAAAGCAGGTAAAGGTCCAGCTTACCCACAAGTTGCCCAACCAGAAGATTTTGACAAACCAAATCTCGTAAGGGTCAGTGGGAAGCAGAACTTCTGCCTGGTGAAAACTGAGGAGAAAATAGATGTTAGACTTGAAAATCGAGTATCTGCAATTCCAGTCCTGCAAAAAAGGACACATCTTTATTTTCTCAGTTTCTTTCATGTTAAAAAAAAAAAAAAAAAAAAAGAACTTTTCAAGCAGGCCTTTGTGCTGGCTTCACAGACCCTGCAGTCTCGGTATGGCCTCCAAGTCTAGACAGGAGACAGGACTTATTACCGATGATACCGATGATTAATACCGTAGGCATATCAAAGGTGTGGTTGTACAGTCATCTTGAATTCATATCTCCTGGACTTTCTTCTCACCTGCTGTGTTAACTTAGGTAAACCTCTGAAGTTTCTCTTACTTAATCCATGGATGCTTTTCTCTGTAGTGATAGCGAGAGGCTTTGGAGGATGCCCGAAAGATGGTCTGGCACCGGGAGTGAACCTGGAGACGTAGAACCAGCTTCGCTCTGCCGCTGGTTGCTTTGGTTAACCCTGGTCATGTCACTTAATGGTCCAGTCCTCTGTGGGTTGGAGAGGGGAGCCAAGCCAGGCAGCACAAGGAAATGTTGAGAACTTCTAATGTAAGGGGTTGTGGTCCCAGCAGCCTCCCAGCCAAACGGCTCTGGGTGATGCAGTCTGGGAGAACTGCGGGAGAAGGGTTTTTGGCCGGGGGAGGCAAATAGCTTAGGTTTGAGATAATGGCGAAAGGCAGGCAGGGGGAGGGTCCTGGTGATGAGGACGGGGAGCTTCCTGTGCCACCCACCAGCGCTGGAGCAGCTTTTCTGGTGGCCACATCTCAGTCACCAACTTCACCTCCCGGTGAAGACTCCTCTAGGGGAGAGTTAAGGCAGGGCTCTGGCCTGAGGTCATGGGGGCAGGGCTGGGGAAAGGGGCATTTTGGGGGCTGAGATGTGGAAGAGGAGGGCAGGTAGTTAAGCTGTGGCCTAGAGTTGCTATTAGTTGCAAATACATGTGCTCTGCAGTGTCCTGCAGGTGAGATTTAAAGACATGGTGCGAGTCAGAGGTGGTGCCCTCGCAATGGGCAGGGCGGTGGTGTTCTCCTCCGTGATGCAAAAGGGAGAGCCCACGGGCAACGGGAGCAACATGACCATGCTGGTGTTGCCATCCCTGAGCCGGCAGCCCAGCATCCTCGGGGGGACGTCTGCACCCAACTGGGCTCGTGGCTGGCTGCCGGCAGGGCTGTGCCGTCCCTGGTGCCCGCGCCACCGTTCTGGGGCTGGGAGCTGCTGCCGGCAGCTGCCGCTCGCTCGGGTAGGCAGATGCAGTGCCACCCTGAATCGAGCATTAACCAGAGGCTTTCTGAGCCTTTAATAAATAAAATGATGGCTTAACGTTTGCTGGCGCTGGAAGCTAAAACGGGACAGTACATCAGGCTGGCATCTGATGTGTCTTGGGGCTCTGTCTTCTTTCCAGTGACCTGATGGGATCATGACCCTCTTTGTACGTGATCAGCTTTTCCCAGCTTTAATCCCCGTCAACTCCTTGCGTAATTTACAAAGACCTTCGAAAATGTATATTCACATAGCCTGCCCATGGAAAGTGTTTTTTGCAGTCTGCTATTCCTGGCTGAAAAAATGGGCTGCAAATTTCAGCTTTAAAAAAATACTAAAAGACGTGAAGCCCAACAGGACAGGAATAAGGTCCCAGTTCAGGAAGACATTTAAGCATGTGCTTAGCTAGTGTCTGTAGTTATTAGATAAATTAAATGTGTCTTTGTGTCCAACATGCTTAATTCCAACTGGTTTGAGTGCATTAATGAAGAGATATGGGGCCCCAGTTGCAGAGGTTACAACGGATATGCCATTGGGCCCTTCAGTTCTATAGTGATGCCAGCTGACTTTTATGTTGATTTTAAAATGTCCACACCTGCCAGCAAAAAGCTTTGCTTTCTAGAGATATAAACACAGTCATAATTAATATATCAATTGTCTTTTGAGCTCTGGACAGAGAGCTGCCAGGCTGGTGTTTTAGGTTTGTTTTGATCACTCCACACTGAACTGGTTGCCCCCATCCCAAATTTGGGTTGTCCCCATCAATGTGGTGGGAGGGAACAATAGTCTCCTGGCCTGGTGGTCCTGCAGGATACCCTCCACCTCCGAAAAAACTGGCCGAAGGCAGCACCACAGATGTGCAGGAGCGTGCCCAGGAGGTCTGCACAATGGGACGCACATCCACCGTGCCTCCTGCCTCCAGCAGCAGGTCAGAGGGGATGGGGAAGCTCCTGGGCGCTGGTGGCCTCCTCTGGTCCTGCACCCCCCCTGGCCAAGGGATGTGCTGTGATGGCATGTGCTTAATGACTAATTAAGGCTTAAATATCTCAGGCTGGTTGGGGCTCTTCCTGGCCCACTGTTGAGGAAAGACTGGTAGGTTGGATTTCCTGGTGTGGTTTTGTTGTTTCTCTCCCCTCCCTTCACCGTTGCTATATCCCCACTCACTAATTTTGTGAGACAGAGGGAAGAAGCAGACAGAAAAGCAGCTTCTGATGGTGCCATAGTGAATGGAAGAGAGGTGCTTTAATATTCCAGCATTTTGATGAGCATCCCAAAGGGATGGCGGTTTCCCACTGATTTATTGCTGCTTTGCAAGGCTTGGGCTAGTCTTGCCCTGACACTGCACAACAACCCATGTGAGAAGAAATAGTCTTCCCTTCTCCCAGCCACAGCTGGGTGACTTGTGGCTCCTCAAGTCAGCAGCAGCTCTTTTAACATGGGTTTTTGTTGGGTTTTGTGGCGTTGCTGATGCCTGGTGGAGATGTCATGGCAGCTTTGTGTGCAGTAGCCCTGATTCCCCAGGTGTCCAAAGTGCTTTTCATCCAGGCGAAATCACAAGCTCACAGAAGATAAGCTGTGAAGTTTTGGCTGTCCGAGGAAAACAAGCCATCAGGAACTATATTTATATAAATGCTAGGCGTGTGTTGTTCATCACTTTGTGCATCACTATGAATGTTTGATAAAGCACTACATTATTTAAGGCATAGCTGGGTTGTAGGCCAGTTGTTGACCAGGATTAGTTTTGAGATGATTTTTTTTACTACTTTTTTTTTTTCCCTGATGCAAAAATCTAAAAAAAAATTAGTATGGTGGCTGTTCATTCCCCATGGGAGACCCTGGGGATCTCAAGTGTCCTCCCTTGAGTTTGTGTTGCATTGCATCTTGCAGCTGCCTTGTGTGCAGTGTAGAGGACCTGGGGGAGTGTCATCTCTGCCCAGGGCTGTCTGTCCATGGTTTCAGCATGGAGCAAAAACCTGCCACCAGTTTCTGAAGTCAAGCTGACGAGGAGAAGAGGGTGTGGGGTCTGGGATGAAGGAGAACCACCCCACAACGTTCCCCATTTCTGCTGGAAATATATAGATGCTCATGAACTTGGGCAGCCCGTGGGATGCATGGCTCAGAGCTGAGGCTGCTTCAGATCCTGTCACCTGCATGAGAGCGATGGGTTTGTCTTGGACCATGATGGTCAGCGCTTCTTCACCTTGGCTTTTAGCGGTGTTGTGGCTCTGTCTGTGTGCGCAGGATGTTCTCCCCATCAGTCTGTCCCGAGCTTACGGGGAGGGGAGCAGGGAGGGCAGCTGCAGCACCAGCTCTTTGCTCTGTTTGCATGTCCTCTCCCTATCGGTCGTGTTTTACCTGGCCACGGCACCGAGACAGTTAGTTTTGTCAGCTGGCTCCTAGGGAAGATGGATCAAGGCTGGGCACCTGCACTGATTGTAGGTCTGCAGGCACCTTCCAGCCCCATTTATCATTAGGCAGTGACCTACCCAAAGGACCAGCGGGAGAGGAAACTTATTAACAAGGTGCTTCAAATCAATCCTTTCCGACGGCCCCACTGAGTTACAGCGTTTGCTGCAACTCACCTACCGGGTCCTGCAGTGTCTGGCCGCGCTCAGCCTCACTTCTTTGCCCACGTGGCTTGAAACTGGTTTGCTCCCTTGTTCTCCCTGGCATGTGGCACTGAGTTGCTGGTACCATGAAAAGGTATCTTGCCTATTGGGCAAAGGGAATTTAATTTCCAGCTAAGAAATTCATTCTGCGTTGCTGAGCGGGGAGTTGGGTGGTGGTTGAGACTGGAGAGGGGTCACTGTGCCACATTTCCCACCCACATTTGCTGGCCGTTGCTGTTCCGGGAGCCCTGCTCTGCCCGTGCCCATCCCTAGGAGTGCCAGGACTCGCAAACACGTGCTTTACAAATGCTGAAGTGCTGCTGCACCAGGTTCTGTCCCCCAGCGGTGGTTGCTCGGCCAGGTGGGGATGAGGCTTTCCCCTCCCCTTGGTGGGTCTCTGTCCCAGCTGGCTCCATGGGGCAGTTTTTCCTCTGGATTTGTGGAGTTGTAGGAGATGTGCCGTAGGGAGAGGGAGCTGGAGGTCAGCGCCGTGCTCTCGAGCCAATGTCTCTCCTCCGTGCAACGTTAGCTGGGGCCGCTTCGTTTGCCCCTTAGCACCAAATTGGGAAGCTTCCTACAGAGTGTTCCTATTTAACTTTTTCATTATCTTATAACTTGAGGAGCATTAGCTGCTGCTGAGGGTCTGCCTTCCTTCCCCATGCCTCTCTGCTTGCTGTCTAAGTGAAAAAGTTACGGTGTCTCATAAGAAACGGTAAGTTAAGGGTTTATTACAGTGGAGATGGTGGGAAGCAGAGCCTCTCGTGGCCTTGGACCTTCTTGGTGCTGGGGCAGCATCCCATGGCCAAAGGCTTTTGCTTGCAGAATGACAAATGAGGTAAAAGGACGAATCATAGAATAGTTTGGGTTGGAAGGGACCTTTAAAGGTCACCAGTCCAACCCCCCTGCAGTGAGATGTCCCTGCAGTGGGACATCTTCAACTAGATCAGGGTGCTCACAGCCCTGTCCAATCTGATTTTGAATGTTTCCAGGGATGGGGCATCGACCACCTCTCTGGGCAACCTGGGCCAGTGCTTCACCACCCTCATCGTAAAAGATTTCTTCCTTATATCTAGTCTGAATCTACCCTACTTTAATTTAAAACTACTGCCCCTTGTCCTATTGCAACAGGCCCTACTAAAAACTCTGTCCCCATCTTTTCTTATAAACCCTCTTTAACTATTGAAAGGCTGCAATAAAGTCTCCCCAGAGCCTTCTCTTCTCCAGGCTGAACAACCCCAATCTGCAGTGCCCTGGAGGTGTCAGGGGAGGGGTGTGCTAGAAAAGTCTTTGCCCTGTAGAAGAGCTGAGGATTTCCTCTTCAGAAACAGCTCCTGGGAAGGTCGAGCCCAGCTGGTGGCAGCCCAAGGAGCTCAGAGACCCGTCCGCTTTTGCAAGATGCTCGCAAGGCAAAGGTGTGAGGCAGAGGCGGGGGCTGTTGGATTGCGGCTTTTAAGTGTTTGATCTTTTGCGATGTGTGTATAATGATATTGCATTGTCTTAATTATCGACGTGGGAAGTTGGGAGTGTGGCGGGGGAAGGGAAAGGAGGAAGGCAGAAAGGCAGGGAAAGTACGGGGTGACAAATAACTTGCAGCCTCCATCGATGGGGCCCCGATTGTGGTTGGAGTTGGAAACGATGCTATTAATACAATGCTTATTCATTTCCTATAATAAAAAAATGGAAGTGCTTTGCAATTACCCAATTCCGAATGAAATTAACATTCCGTGGCATTTTCCAGTAAACGGTTAGTTTGCACACATGAGTGGAGGCAATTAGCTGGGAAGCGATTGAGCGTCGTGACTGGAGAGAGGATGAAGAAGGGTCAGGGCAGCCGGTGCTGGGAGGGTGCTGCCGTGGGTGCCGGCTCTGGATGCCCCTTCCCCGGGGGACTGGGCGTTCTCCTGGGTCCTGCCAGTTTGAGGAGCCGCTCCGCCGGCTGCAGCAAGGACAGGAGCTGCAGATACTATCTCCTCTTCTCCATAGGTGAGGGAGGAACTGCAAAGCTTTGCAATGAAGAGGAAAAAGAGTGGGGGTGTGGTCAGAGGGGCTGGGGTTGCCCTGGTGCTCCCCGGGGTCCCCGTCCCTGTTGCGGGATGCTGAGCAGGTCTCCATCCCCCTCCCAGGCTGCATGCCAGCCTCTCCCAGCATCCCTCCCTCCCCGTGATGTGCCCCAAGTTTTATTAAAAACCAATGGAGACATTTTTTTCCCAGATTTGTTAAACTGCTGAAAACTTCTGATCCTATCAGGTTTTTTTTGGGGTTCCCCCCCCCCCCGCCCCATACCAGATAAGGACTGTGCTGGATCTGAGCCCGGAGCTGAGGGTGGTAGAAAACAGGGTAGGGAAGCAGGCATCTCATGAATATATGAAGGAGGAAAGTACATTTGTTCAGTTTCCTTCAAAGGAGATGTCTCGAATAAAACTTTATCTCTTCTTCTGCTACCCTCCCCCTCCAATTTGCCATTAAAATCAGACTTCTATGTATAAAAATCTATTTTTATAGCAAGAGATTTATTAATGTATATGATAATCTATTAATGTATTAATACCTATATTAAAAAAATTATACATTTTCTATTTTAAAACTCAACAAAAGGGGCCGGGAGAGAAAAGAAGAAAAAAGTCAAGATAGAACTCAAGCATTTTCAAAACGCTCCCGGGTTCCCATATCCCTCCGTCGCTGCATCTGAAAACCCCTCTGTGTAAAAGAGCTTCTCGGAGAGAGATTGATCCTCCCTCGCGCCGCGTTGGCAGCTGGGCTGGGGGCCAGCTCCGGCAAAGCGCGTGGTGCCACGTATATCATTTCCCCTGATGGGTTCGCCTAAGAATGGCTTGGAGCTCTACGCGTTGCAGGAGGTGCTTGGTCCCTTGATGTATGGGTATGTGTGGTTATTTGTGCTTTGTTTTGAATTTTATATATATGTATATTAAATATACGTATCTATATATCTCCTGAGTTGGTTGTATAATGCAGCCAGCAGTGTCCTGGTGTTCTTGGACACGGTGTGCCTGCATGTGGCATATGACGTGACTAACGGAGAGCAGGGGACCGATGGGGACAGAGACTCTTGCTCAAGAGGTGGTAGAGTTGCTTGTTGGCTGGAAAAAAAGGTGGAGAGCTAAAGCTCTCAGTGTTTCTCACGTCTTTGCTGTATCCACCACGCTCTGTGGCAGGATGTTGTTCTCCAGATGTGTTTTCTTCCCAATATGTGTGAAGCTGTTGTACAAATCTCTCCCACCATCATCACCAGGCATCAGTGTAATTACCTAATTTTATACTAGCAAAGGTCTCTGGTTTCTGGAGCTTAGCACCTTCAGGGTGGCATTGTTGAAACTCAGCCTGCATCCCAGCTTCAGAACAAAGACTGTTGCTTATTTCATGCTTCGAAAAGCAACAAACACCCATTATTTAGAGCTGGTGAGAAAACAGAGTTTCCACCATGTGGAAAACTTCCAGTATGGTGAAATTTATGCTCATTGCAAGTAGAATCAGAAAGTTGATTCCCTTAATTACTTTGTAGAACAGAAATTTCCAAAATACCGATCCAGAAACATCAAAATGTGTGTATTGAAACTCAGGGATCAGATTTGGAGGAAACAATTATAATGTTATTAAACTGCCTTATACACACCTGATGTTTACATGGTGCATTAGGGACATGGCGATGCATTAGCCCTTTCGAGCCAGCGTCAGTGGTTGCCAGGAGGGCGCCCTCCCCTCTGCCTAGAAAAAGTGGATTATTTGAAAACTACTGGAAGCAGTCGGTGAGAGGGCAGGAGGTGGGCCTGGAGAAGAGCTAGGTCTGAGTCAAAGGGGCCGTGTTCTACACGTGGCTACACGTGCCGTCTTGAATGTGTGCACAGGTCAGGAGGTAAAAATCCCACCACCCGTGACTTCTAATTGCACCCAAACTTTTTCATTTAATCCTTGATTGAGTTTGACATGTTCTTGCAAAACACTTTGATTCCAGCAAAGCAGCACGCTCAGTCGAGCAGCTCTTGAGCTGCTCTGTGAGTTACTTCTCTCTCCAAAACTCTGGGAGTATTTTAACCACCAGTAATGTTGAGGAATCAATAACTTGCCCTCTGACACTCAGAAATCAAAGATAGGGATGGGAAAATCAGATGCTTGAAAAATTATATTTTTAAAAAATATGTTTTACTCAACACCTAGTGAGGGAGGCTCCAATAACAAGCTGCTCTTGCCTTCCCAGTCTTCTTGCTGCAGCTGTAGCGTGAGGAGGACAGGGATGGCTGTAGCTCCAGGGACCAAAACTTGAAGCCGAATGCAGAAGACTGGGAGACTCAGGGATACTGGCACCTTTGCAGACCTTAAGCCTCACTGCTCAGTTTTAATGTGCCTCAAGACCTGAGCCATGGGGCTGTCCAGCTCTCCCAACCGCTCAGCGGCAGCACGAGGCGTTGAGACTGGTTTGGGGAGAAGCTGCTGCCTTTCCCCACCTTGCTAGCGTCCGGCGCAGCGCCAGGTGGGGCTGCCAGGTACTGGGTGGGTATAGTGTCTCTGCGGGCTGCAGGAGCATTGCCTGAGGGCATTCTCCGGTGTGGGGTACAGCTGCTCTATTGGGGTCCTCCAAGGCTATGTCTGAAGACCCTAAAGTATCTCAGTGAGGTTGAGGGCTTTTTTCCAAGGGCTACGTGGTAATTCCATCGCCACCGGCTTCATCCTGGCTTCCCAGCCTCTGTGGGCAGAAAACAGGTTGCACAGTCAAAGGGGTATTGCAGTTCCTTGTTCTGGCCCTCAGGAATGTCCTGGGACGATGGAGGCACCATCCAAGTGCAACCAGCGGAGGTCAAGGCATGCAGCCAGCACGTCTCTCAAGTACCGGTTGTGGGTGGTTATGTTAATCTAAGCCTGCGACGGTGTTTTGGAGAATCCTTCCTGGCCACTGACGCTGGGGAGATGCTAGTTTTGGTATCTCCCCAGAAGAACCCCTCAGACCCATCCTGTGTGTCTGGGAAAGGTAGGGCTCTCCTGGCTGCACTGGGAGTCCCGTGAGAACTGAATGGGTGCTGCCGCTTCCCATCTCCATTGCAGTGTATTTTTACCCGAACATCGCTTGTATTGTTCAGTTGATGACTTTGTTGTTGTTGTTGTAATTTTTAAGCCAAACAACATATTTTTCCACTGCAATTTGTGCCAGCAAAGAGGAAGGAAGAAAGGAAGGCTGTTGGTATGAATTGTTTTGTGGGAGACATGCAAACGAATAGGGGAGCCATAAGGAGAGCAAATCGCTTTCAAAATATCGTATGGGGGTGGACAGGAGGGAGGTGTATGACGGGAACATGTAATGTGCTTTACAAAGGTACGGTGACCTTCAGCTGCGTCCTTAAATTGCTGCCAGAGATGGAAGCTGATTTTGCGGAGGCTGAAGAGCCTCATGCTTCCTCTGCTTCAGCTTGTTCCTGGGGTTGTTACGCTGCCAGGGGCCCTCGCTATAGGATGCGGTGAGATTGAGATCGTAGCGTTGTGCCAAACCTCGGGGTGGATCTCACCACCTCTGCCAGGGTGGAGAAACTCTCAATGTGGTGGTGAAGACGTGAGCTCAGGAGCCCTGATGGATTTATCTCCTGGAAACCAGGGATGGGAGAGAAGATAGTCTGGCAAGCTTCACTCGAGGAGAGGACGGGCCTATTGCCTCTAAATCTGCGTCGTGTTTGGCAGTCGCTGGGAGGAGCTGGTGCCCGGGCGCTGGCGATGCAGCCGCGGTGTGCTGGGGAGGGGAGCGGAGCAGCATGCGGGTAGCGTGGCAGCGCTGGGAGCCGCCGGCTGAGCCCGGGTTTAGCCCGTGCAGCCCAGGCGGGTTCTGCTGGGGTATTCGAAGCTTTGCACTACCCTGCGGTAGTGTGTGTCCCTGTCCTTTTCAGAACTATTAAAACCTCGGTGGGAGACGGGAACGCCAAGCACATGCGCAGCGTGTGCGTGGCACGGCGGTGCGTGTGCGCAAACTGGTGTTTGCCGTGCGGTTGTGTGATGCCTGCGGAGGCACCGGTCCAGGTGGTGGGTTCCTACCCCTGGCTGTCCGGGCTCAGATGCTGAATATGGAAACCCCTGGGTGACAAAGCCCAGGTGGCAGTTTGCGGTGGACTGTGTCTCTTTTATGGGTCTGATGGACACCCACATAGTCAATAGGGTCCCAGCAGCCTCGGTGAGTGCAGTGCCTCATTAAGTTACGGTGCATTGGTTTCTTCTCCCTCCCCCTCACCGTGGTTGGCAGTGCATGAAGGGTCCTTCCTTCATCCTTGACCTCTGATGCTCGTTCAGTTGAAGCCCAGCTACCTTTCATTTTCCATGAGGGTTTTATCCATGCTGGCCATGTCAAACTCTACTTGCTGAGATCATGTCGACAAGGGTTGGTTGTTGGTATTTTGTTTTGTTGTTTTTGTTTGGTTTTTTTTCTTATTATTGCTCTAAATCCCTGAGCTCAGGGACACAGAGAGCCCAACAATGTGCTGCTGCACACGAGCTGTGCAGCGCAATGCGATGCACCAGCTTTTTGCTCCTATTCCTGGTATAAGTATTTGTAGCATCATTGCAAATAGCCAGCGACTGCAGGGGTCCTCTCCCCACGAAGGTAATGCTCTCCCCCTGCTTTTGGCGTTCGCTCTGCTGACGAGCAGGCGAGCAGATGCCTATGGATGGATGTGCCGAGCGTGGTGGCCAGATGGGATACGATCACTGCGGTGCTGATTATTCCCATCAGCCGAGCAGGGACTATGAGAGAGCCGTGACCTCTCCGCGTTTCATCGCTAGCTGAAGGCATGGCCCCCTCCTCCTCCCCTCCCGTGCTCTCCTTCTGGCCTCCTTTTGGTAAATAAGCCTCAGCAGCACGGTTCCCGAGTTCCCTGATCCTCTCACACACGTTATATATCGCACGGCCCCAAGGTTCAAATAACTTGCCATCTGTTCGCGGGGAGGCCCTGCTATGCTTGCTCCCAGGCGGAGGAGCTGCGGGGACGGGCTTCCCCCCGCAGACACGGTGCTGAGCCATGCTGGTGCTGCCGCAGCATCCTTTCCCGGTGCCGCGGAGGCACCCTGCAAGAGGGGGTTGGTTATGTGCTCTCAGAGGTGGGACTAGATGCTCTTTGGGGACCTTTCCCTGCTCTGGATTTTGGGTTTTTTTTTTTTACCCCTGCAATGCTGCTTGCTGGGACATCCGACACCACAGGATCTGGCCGTGCCTGCCATAAACGTAGAGGGCTTTGGGAGCTCTGCCTTTGATCTGTGGTGCCTGGGGGACCCCGGTGTAGAACAATTGGAAGACGTAACATAGCTGGTCCCTTAGGCCACCCTGGAGAGAGCTCTGGAGCTCTCATGAAATGGTTCCCACCTTTGGTGCTTGTGCAGGCGGTGGGTTTGATCCTTGTCTCTCCATCACCTGGTGCAGCAGTGCTGAGTGGATGGATCTTCTCCCAGGCCCTCCCAACGCACCTGTGCCCACGGGCACAGCAGCCTGTCTGCTCTTCTCCGGTGCTCCCCCTCCCAATGGCCCCAGTAGATGTCGGTACGTTCTCTGCAGCCTGTGTGGGTAGAAAAAGCATCCTGGGGAGGTCTAAGAGCCTCTTTTCCCTGGGGAGGCCCAGGACATCACGTTTGGGATTTGAGGAGAATTAAGGAGGAGCTGCTTCATGGGCTGGTGTGGCACTGCCTGTGGCATGGGGCCGTGGGGGCTCTGTCTTCCCTGCAGCGCCGGTGGCTGTTGGAGGAGTCTGCTGCAGACTCCGCGTTTCAGTCAAATCCTTGTCTGGATTATAAATGTCTCGTCCTGCATGGCCACCTTCTCATTTCACACTAAAATGGGCCCTGCCACATGCTGTGGAGGGAATTAGAGTCCATGGTCCGGAGCAGTTACGCACCTCGAGCTCGCCGGGTGCCTGAGGAGCTCCATACAGATCTGATGTGTCTCTGGAGCCAGGAGATGCAGAGGGGTGATGCATCAGCCTGCAACTCCTGGCGGGCTGGGGAGCTCCAAGGTGCTCACTCATTCCTTACCGAGCGGGACGCGGGGTGGATATAGGGCTGGGGATCCCTGCCAGCCCCGCACGGGCACGCCATGGGCAGGGCGAGCTTCAGGAGCTTATCAGAGGGACTTTATGACTCTCAAAACAGAGACAGGACAGAGGTTATGTTCTGCTAATGAGTTTATTCAAGGAGCTGACAGAGGCCAAACCATTTGTTAAACCTGGGAGACCGCTGTGGCCTGCAGGAGGACAAGCCTTTTCATCCTGAATTTCATCTTTGCTCTTTGTTAGTGCTTTCATGATTTCCCATAACCGCCTGTTGTGCGGGTGGGTGGCGAGTTTCATAGGACAATTCAGGGGCTTTTTTCTTCTGTATTGCTGGATAGGGGCTGTGTGAGAGCAAGGAGGGGAGTTGCTTAAATATAAGCAAGGTGTGATGTGCCAGGGGACATTGCAGCAAGCTTTTTCTTGAGCTCAGGTGCTGCTGCCCAGCGTGTGAGTTCAGCCCCTGGAAGTCCCCAGGGATTCCTGGTGCAGCTCGTGGCATGCCCAGACCGGCTCTACATCGTTCACCTCACTCCCACCCAGCCTTGCCCCTGGCTCCATAATCCCAAACTTGCCTGCTGGGGATTAACCAAGGCCCCAAAAGGCTGCCAAGTCTGGGGTTTGACTCCAAGCTCCCAGGGCAGAGTTGAACCTGACCTGAAGCCATCTCCGTGCTTGGGGTGTTCCGGTGTGTTTTGAACCCTTCAGGCTTGGATAAGCGCACGATGCTTCCAAGTGCTCTGCATGCACGTGGGGGAAGAGGCAAGGAATAATCCAGAATGCTGGGAAAGCAGTGTGAAAAATGCAATTTCCATAAACTCATAATTTTCTAATTCCTGTGGCTTTGGTAAAGCTTGGAAAGTGGTGGATGGATCCCCGTGGGTGACTTCGGAGGGTCTTGGCAGAGCTCCTGCCCCAGGACTCAGCTCCAGCTCACGCTGCCCTCTGCTAGGAAGGGGTTGTACGGGCAGTGGGGACGTGGCTGCCCGGTCCTCTTTTAACTGCAGTCTCTTTGCTGGCGTTGCAGCTCCCGAGGTGACGCAGGAGACGGTGGAGTCCCTGATGCAGAAGTTCAAGGAGAGCTTTCGCACCAACACGCCCATTGAGATTGGGCAGCTCCAGCCTGCGCTGCGCAGCACGTCCGTGGGGAGACGGAAACGCCGGAGCCGGCCCCGAGGTAGGCTGCCGCGGTCGCCAGCCGCTCCTCTGGTGCCCTGGATTTGGCCACGTCCACAGGAGTTTGGCTGGGGACGAAGGCAGGAGCTCCTCGGCCTCACTGCTGAGCATGGGGAACTCGGAGCTCCTTGGTGATGGGGTGAAGAGGCGCAAACACCATGCAGCGTCCTCTGGATGGTCTGGCAGAGGTGCTTGGGAGCGGTGTCACCTCACGTTACGCTCCTCCCCACCCCCCCGGATTTATCCAGGTCTGCTGCACAACCAGGGTCCCTGCCAGCTGCCCCATCTAACCGAGGTTCGGTGGAATGAAATACACTTTCTTGTCAAGTTTTTATTTCAGAGGAAAGAGTGAAGTTCATTTTGGCTCTAACTCCCATCGCTGGGGCCTCTCTTCGTTGCACTTTCCCAGTACTTAGAGTTTTTTGGGCCATTTTTTTAGGGGCCACACAGAGGGTGGGAGCAGCATTTCATGGCTCTGTAGGCTTGCGCCACACAAAAGCGTGCTGGAGGGCTGCTGAGTTGTATTTGTAACCTTGATTGCCATTGCCAGCTGCACCGGAGCAACGGGAGGAGGTTGGCTGGAACAGCCCCGTGAGCAGGATTGGTCCCTGCGTTGCCTCTCATCAAGGGAAACCACCTCCTCCTATTGCTATCGCTGCTTAAAACGGTGATGGCGTGGGCTAAGCGGTGAGTGCCGAGGCTGTGTGGAGGGTTTGGGTCCAGATTTCTAGCTGGGGAGGAGGAGGTGTTGGGGTCCCTCCAGGGATGATGGGCAGGGACGTCCCTTGGCCGTGGGCTACCCTGTGCACTGCGGGTCTCTGTGGCAGTGCCAGGAACCGAGAAGGAAATACTTTTCTTTCTGTTTACTGTTGGTGTTGTTTTTCATTTATTTATGAGTCTGAAATGTGATCTTTTATTCTGGATACATTTTCCTGTAATACAGGCCTGGAGAGGGCTGCTTTTATTATAGCTCTGCTCATAAATTATTCACTTAGTGTGAAGAAAAAGTTCTGACTCTTTAACTGGTTTAAATTATTTGGTTTCTTTTCTAGTAATTTTTCAAATAAGTATATCTGGATTTTAGCGTGTGTGGGTGCTTTGCTGTCCACAGTGACTGTCTGGTGAAGTTTCCCTGACTCCCTGCTCCAGCCTCATGTTTTTTTTGTTTTTATCTCACTTTTAAACCGCTGGAAGGCAGGAGGCTTTTTGGTCATTAATGGAGCAAGTCAATTAATCCTTATGGCCAAGCTTAGGAGGAGACACGATGCCCAGCTGCAGGGAGAGCGTCTGGCTGCAGGGGAGCAGAGTGCAGCCCCGAGCCAGCCTGGCTTGTCCCCCATCTCTGGCGATACGCACCCTCCATCTCCCACCTCCCCAGGCCGGTGCTCCCCTGCCTCCCTGCAAATCCCCAGCTGTGCCAGAGCATGCCCCAGCGCCGTCTTCCCAAACCTCGCCCCATCGCCACTATCCCCCTGGATTCCCTCTGCCCATCGGTGGCCACAGGAATAGTCAGTGGATACTGGGTCAAGAGATCCCCTTCATCGCCCTCCATTTCTGCCCAGCTTGTGTTTCCTCTATACAGGGGTTGGAGATTGGCTCATGCCCAAAATCTCTGCTTGGGATGGGGAGCTGCACTTCCCCTCCCGCTGCGGTGACCCGATCGGGAATCCAGCTGTGGTACTCAGCCAGGTCTCCCTCCCTCCCTCCCTCCCTCCCTCCCTCCCTCCCTCCCACGGCTGCTGCACGGGCAGTCCTCAGCCCTGTGCAATTAAAGCTGGGCTGTCCAGCAGGTCCCCAGCAGCAGGCTCAGCCAGACTTGTGTTGGAGAAAACATACTGCCTCCCCTGGGGCCCTTGTGCCCTTCCCTCTGCTCCCGGTGAGGAAGGGGCCCCCTGGGAGCCAGAGCATGCCCAGCTGCCCAGCCTCAAATCTTCCCTGCCATGCCCGTCGCCGTATTTTGCTCTCGGGCTGTCTCCCGCGGCGTTGGGCATGTGCCTCGGGTATGCCAGGGTGCCTGCTCCGGGCAGCCTCTTGAACACCCAAATTGTGGGGCTGGGGAAGGGCTTTGGGGGTGGGATGCAGGCGATGGGGAGGAGCTGGGCACCAGCACTTCGAGCTGTTCTGGTCCTGAGCTGGTCGCGATGGTCCCAAAGGCGCTGCAGGACGGGTGGGGATGTCTCGCTGCACCCCCGTGCTGCTGGGCTCAGCTCCAGTAGAAGCGAGGAGGGTGGCTGTAAGGGAAGGGCTCAGGTTAGCTGGGAAGGGGCTGCTGTGGGTGTTCCCTTGTCTGCACTGGGAGCAGGACGGGTACCCGCAGCATCAGTGCCCAACTTACCATGGTTTCCTTGGGTCTCTGTTCCTCCCAGCAGCTGCTCTGCAGATGGTTGCATGTGCTGTCAGAGGTGGTGGGGAGCTCTGTCTGGCCTTAGTTGCCCAAGGCGTAATGTACCCCATGGGCTTCAGGAGGGGACTGTGACTTTGAGTGTCTCCACCTACAGGGGAGCCCTCACTGGCACACCCTAGGAAAAAGATTATAAGGTCTCAATCATCAGAAATCAGTGAGCAGCCCCCAAAATCAAACTAGTTCCAGCACCTCCAGTGGAGATCTCACTCCCCACAGTCCCATCCCATCCTCTTTTCCTTTTAATTTAAATTTCTTTTCACTTGGCAAAACTGTGGCCGAGCGCTGCTGCTGAGGCTGTATCCATGCTTTTCCCTCTCCTCTCCCGTGCTGGAGGTTTTGTTTTTACAGCCCGCAGTTAATTGTCCCTCCAGCGGGCGAGCGGTTGGAGTGCTATCAAACATTAAGGTTAAATGATGATATCACAACTCGCGATGTTTGCATTTTACATCCAATTGCAAACACAAACCCTTCGCCTCATTAATCCTTTGCAGTCCGTGAGTTTTTTTTTCCCTCCCCCTAAATGAAATTGTCCGTTTGGGATGCATTTATTTCCTTTTAACAGCCCTGTGACAGTTCTACCGATGGAGTTTGCATCCAACTTTGTTACTGGGTAGTGACAAGTTGGCCTGATGGATGCATGTGTGTAATTATTTTCTCGCAGTTCGATTTAATTAATGCTTAACCTCATCAGAGCCCTGCAGTTGGAGTGCTCTCCCCGCAGGAACCGCGCGCAGCAAAAGGATTTCCTTACGGAAAGGCTCCGAAAGGGCTCCGAGTGCCGCTCCTGCAGCAGCACGGGATAAACCAAACCAGAAAACAACCAACCCACCTCCCCGGCCCAACAAAAACAGATCTGGGACAAGCTTTGCCTTGCTTCGCTTCCCTGCACTAAGTGCACTTAAACTGCTGCCTATTGCTTGTCATTAAATCTGATTCTGCACTAAGTGTTTCTAACAGCTCTGGGAAAGGTCGTATTTTGCCAAGATGATTGAGTTTAAAAAAAACAAACCCCCACACCACCCTCTCCATTTACAAGTACCGTATAACTTTATTTTGTCTAGTGCCTTTTTCATACAAACTTTCTCCCCAAACACTTTTATGGAGTGAAGCACGTTTAGAGTTTATAAATAATAGAGGGAGAGCGAGGATGATAAGAGCTGAGGTGCAGGAGGGGTGGGCTGGAAGGAGGATATCTCTGCTGAGGGCTGGCAGCGTAGAAGGGAAGGATGCTGCGTCTGAAAGGGTCTGGATTCACTGGCTCCCAAACTGCAGCCAGGCTGGTACCGGGAGCATCCCAACCCAGCTGCATCAGAGCGGGGCTTAAACTGGGAAGCGATGCCCTGGGAAATGTGGGGAGAGGCAGCGGTGCAGGGACCGAGGGTGCCTTGGCCGATGGACCACCCTGCGCGCCCGCCCCAGGGGCTGGGGGGTGTCTGGGTGCAGGGGCTGGGAGGTGGCCTTGGGGGGAGGCCTGTCTGCGCAGAGAGGGGGTCTGGTGCCCTCTCCTGGGGCAGGCCTTTAAAACACCCTGGCTTTGAGAATAAATAAGCAATTAAATAAATCCTTCTGCCTGAGGCGGGATGGCGCTGTTCATCTGGGTTGCGGCTTCTTGTGTTTTAGAGGTCTTGGTTGTGCCATGAGTTACCCCAAGTTACCCTAGGGAGGAGAGCCGCGGCTCGGCCGGGCTCGCCCACAGTCCCTGCTTTTGCCGGGACACCCCTGCCTCCCCTGTCTGTCTGTCCTGTAGTGCCCGTGGAGCATCGTGTTTTGTTGGCGAGGCTTTTTTGGGGTTCAGCTGGGACCTTTCACCTCATCTGAGTCAAAGCATCACATCCAGCTCCTTGAGATGGTTCTTGGTGAAAATAAAACCCATCAGAGCTGTGCAAAGGCTGGGGTCTGGACTCAGTGCGATCCCAGTTTTCCGTGGTGGAAGCTGCGGGGTCACCACCTGGGTGTCGCAGCACCTGCCCCGGGGTGGGTTTTCTGGCCATAGGCAGAAAGAGAAAGGAAGATCAATGAGGAGGAAGAATTTTCAGCAGCTGAAGCCAGCGTGCGTGCCTGTGTACCCCTGCTGCAATGACAAACCAGAGCAGAGCGCTTCATTTTTTAAAGGGCTTTTTTTCTTTATCCTTTTTTCGTGTTGACTGGACACATTTCAAAAGAAAACGTTTGCGTTTGTTTTTTCTCCCTAAAATTGCATCTAATTTATGTTCCTCTGGTCACGTTTGTTTTTGCAGTTGGCTGGTGTGCTTTTTGGGGATAAATGAATGAAACAAAAAATCTCCCCTTAGCTAATTGTATGGCTCCTCATCGCCCTGCCAGCCCTCGGTGCGCGGACCTCGCGGCAGTGCTGGGGAGGAGGGGATGGGGGCTCATCAGCTCGTTTTCACTGGGAAGCCTGGGAGCAGAGGGACTCGTTGGACACCCAGGAGACTGTGTTCCACGGGGCAAGTGGGCGCGGAGGTGGAATGAACGGAACGCGGTCGAGCAGGGAGGTGGTGGGTCTTGAGTGCTGTGGTGTGCAGGGTTTGGCCCTTGCTCTGGAGGGGTGGGGTGCAGAAAATCCTTTCGCATTGGCAGTGGGGTGCACGGGCACAGATGTCACCCAGGGGGACAAATACGAGCTCCCACTTCTGTTACAACATCTAGCTTGGAGGGATTAAGTATCCGAGGTTAACCTGGCCTCAGACAGGAGTTCTCCAAAGAGCTTCTGTTACTTATTTCTTTATTTTAACTTGGTTTTGATTTGTTTTGCATCCATTTGGCTTCCCTGAGACACGCTGTAACCTCTTGGCTTAGGGGAAGGGATTTAAAATGTCACGTTTGCTTTTTTTTTTTAAAATGACAGAAATGCGCCTTTAAAAATACACGTGGTTCTGGCTAACAAAAAGTCTTTGGGGATAACAGAGCCCTCTAATTCCCAAATTTTATTTCCTTAGTCCCTATTGAGCTTTAAAGCTACCATCTTTAATTACGCCATAACGAGAGGTGTTTGCCTTGGCACCCCGCCTTGCTCCCCACTAAATTAATGTCGGGCTCAGAATGAGCGCCCTACCCTGGCGCGTGGCTGAGCTGCGATCTATTTGAACGGATTAACGAGCTTGTAAATCTGCAAACAGGATTAGAGGCGAGAGCATCCTCCTTGAGCTCCCCCTCCTCGGCTGGTCCCCAGGCAGTGGGGCAGGACGCAGGGAGAGCAGGCGAGGAGGGGGAGCTTTGTTTTTTCTTAAATCTAAATGACGGGGTATAAAAGGGGTGTAGCTCCTTGGGGGAGCTGCTGGGAGAGTTGCTGGTGCGTTACGGGTACCTGGTGCTGCGAAGTTGCTGTTTCCCTGTCTTCCCTCTTTTAAACATCTTATTCTGCTTTGTAATCGGTTGTGGCGATTAGAATCCTTTTTCTGTTAGCTGGTGTTTTTTCCTTTCTCTTTTTAAAGCAGAAAGGAGTGCTGACCAGGCAGGGCTGCTTGGCTTTAGCTGGCTGCCCTCCCTGTTCATCTCCACCAGCAGCTGCACATGGGGGCTCTCTGCTGTGAGTGTCCTCAGCCCCATCGTGAGCATCCTTGGCCCTGCCATGAGCATCCTCAGCCCCGTGCCCCGGCGAGCTGCCTGCCACAGAGGCCAGCCAGTGCAGCTGGTGCCAGGACATATTGCCCCAAGTGCGAGAATTATCACAGGGATGCTTCAGCAAGATTTTGGGGCCAGTTAAACATGAAATCAGGTTCATGGTGGAATCAGTTGAGGATCAGTGCTCCTGCATCCTACGGGCTGCCTCAGCTGGGCTGTGGGACCGCCAAAACTACTACCAAGATGTGTTCCAGCATCCTTGGCAGTGTGACGGGGTAAAAGGGCGTCCCTTGCAGCCATTCCTCTGCCCTGAGCTCGTGTTTCCAGGCTGACCTCTGCCACCGCGTGTTGGGTCAGAGGAGACATTTCCGCTGTGGGCTGGGGACCTGCGCCGGGTCTCCCAACTCCTGTATTTATACATCCTGCGTAGTGCTGGGTAATCAGAAAATGCAATATCGCTGTCACCAGCTCTCCGAAGACATCCAGCCTGAGTAATTTAACATGTCAGCGCCATCCATCACGGAGACGCAGCCGGCAAACAAACGTGGAGCGGCCAGAGGGGGCTGGAACGGTGGCTGGTGGAGCGGCTGCTGCCTGCACCGGCTGCCTGGTCACCTTGGCAGCGTGCGAGAGTGGAGCGGGCGATGGAGATCACCGCCTCTGTCCACCCCCGGCCATCTACCCGCACAAAAGCAACCAGGTCTGGCTCACAGGAGGGTGGGAGAAGGATGTGCCATGTCCTGCCTGCACAGGAAATATCCAGGTCCCTCTCCTGGGTAGACGAGATGCTCTGCCGAGCTCCCGGGGGAAAACCCTCCCATAGCTGGCGTCTTTCTCCCAGCCCTGGGTGCCTCCGGCAGCAGAAGAGCCTGGGGCAGCCCCTGCTCGGTGGGAGAAGGAGGTGTGCAGCAGAGCTTCAGTCCTGGCCAGTTGCCCAAGGGCCTGTGTTAGAAGCCCAGGTTAATTAAGATTTTCCTTGCTAATGCAAATAAGCCTTATTGGTTTTACCATTCTGCTGTGCCCTTCAGAGCCCCTGTCCCTGGGTGCAGGTGTATCATGACATCAGATGTTCACTGTGATACAGGGGCCTGAAGAGGGGCTGACAGTGGGTTATGGTTTGGGTTGCAAGTCTGTAAACCCCCCAGACCCCGTGTCCAAGCACTAAATGCTGCTGGCTGCAAGCACTGACCCCTCCTTCTGCTTTCAGGAGGAAAGGAACTGGTGGAGCCTCTTCCTACCCTCCCTGTTGAGACCCCCCCTGAGGGCACTGCACAGCCAGGTTGGGGCCTGGATGGGGCAGGAGCCACGTGCTGAGCTCCTGGCATCCCTACGGCTTCTGCCAGCCACCTCTCATTGCAGTGATTCAGGATTTCAGAGGGCAGAAGGCACTGCTCGTTTTCTGTTCTCCTGCCAAGAAGTGGGGAAATTGTGCTTCTGCCTAGAATAAAAGGTTTTTTAAAAACAGTAAAATATTTTAATGGCAGTTTAAAGGGCCACTGTCAACCCCTTGAGGCCTCTTTGCTTTAAACTCTGCAAGGATTGAAGGACTTCTGCCAGTTAGAGTCTGTGCTGCTTTTTAAGCATCTGTCGCTCCTTGGTGGGGCTGGTGGCTGAAGTGAGCGGGGCCCCTCCAGCGCCTCACACCGGCTCCAGCTCCGGGACGGAGATACTGGGTAAACCACGAGCCAGCCCTGCTCCTGGCCACAGCTGTCGGTGCCGCCGCTGTCGGGATGGGTGCTGCTGGCCATTGTAACGAGATGGTGGGCCAAAGTGGGTGCTGAGGGAGGGAAATGGGACCCTTGCCATGCAGGGGGGTCCTAAGAGCCCCCCAAGTGCTGTATTCCCCCCGTGTCTCTTGTCTCAGCTGGGTTTGCTTTGAAGCAAGCACCTAAAATTTACTGTACTTCACCATGTGGGTGACCTTGGGAAAAGGAGCTTCTACATTCAGAGGTTTTCTTTGTAAATACATTGCAATGCATTTGTAAAAGTCATTCCTGAGGGGAGGAAGCATCTTATATTTATGTTGCAATTGGCACCATGGGGACTTGATTCACGACAAGGGCAATAAAGAACCAGCCAGATCATGAGTGGTAAAAGCCCCGAGTTGATTTTGGTGACCCCAAGCAGAGCACCTGGCCTGGGAGCAGTGGATGCTGGCCAAACACAACAGCTCTGCGGAGGAGCTCCTGGCTCCCCCCCGCTGCTGTGCATCCCAGCTGACAGGGCTGATTTTTTCCTCTCTATTGCTTGCAGGTGGGATCGGGTTTGGACGTGCCAAAGGAAACTCTGGCTCTGAGGCGGACGATGAAACCCAGCTAACCTTCTACACTGAGCAGTATCGAAGCCGGAGACGAAGCAAAGGTACAAAAATTATACAGGCATCTGTGACAAACGTGGGTGTAAGTGGCAAAAAACAGTTGAGCACCATGACTGTTTCCATGGGTGATGCTGTCTGATACTGCATCAGCCTAGTAAGGACCGCCATACGAGGCTGCAGTGGTAAGGACATCCCAAGGTGTGCTGTCTGTGCGATGCAGCACCGTGTAGGAGCCATAAATAGCATTTCCTGGTGATGTTGCTGAGGTTCTGGGTTTCTTTGATGATTTCTAGTATCAGTTACATTGCACATGCCCTGGCACTTCCCTAAAGCTGCATTGGCACGTGGTGACCATGTTCGTCATCGTCCTGGCACCAGTGCAGCTGTCAGGGATGGTCACCTTGGCAATTCCTTGCTCCAAACTCCTGTTTTCTGCCCTTTATTTCCCATGCAGAGCATCCGTCGGACAGAAATTTCCCAGCCTTCCTCTCGGCACAAAGGCAATTAAAAGGAACCAATTAAAAATGAGGGCTGGGGTAGGGATTTGTAGATCGGCATCCCTTGAGGCTTTTTTGTGTGTTAGAGGAGCTGAGAAACGGAAATATCATCTGCAGTTGGAAATTAGTGTCCATGTTTCCTCCGGTCACATCACGGTGGATTGTTTTCGCTCGGGACCCTTGGACCAAGCTCTTTGTAGAGGATAGGGCGAGCCTCGCTGCTGCTGCTGCATTTGAAAAACCACTGTCAGGAAATAACTACGCTGGGAAGCAATCTAAAAATTGCACAGTGGGTCTGCTCCCTTCATTTGTTTTCTGTATTAAGCCGGGCATCGGCAGAGCGCAGCATGTCAGATAGATGCCTGTGCCCGCAGCAGCAAACGTGGCCCCGTTTGTTTCAATGATTAGGCATTCCGATAAATGCTCGCAATGTGTTTATTTGAATGTGAAATTACCTCAACACCTCTGATCGGCTTGATGATTGCACATGGGTATAAACACAGGCATGCACAGGGGTGTATTGCATTTGTTCCTGCCGAATGGCAAAGCATTCCCCTTTTTTTTTCCTTTTCCATGAGTTTTAGAACCACGAGAAGTTCTCACCGAGTTTAAAATGAGCTTTTGATGAAAAGTAGGGGAAGAATTCGTGAGTTAAGGATACCTGTTGCAATATGAACATAGCTATGTTACGGGTAAAATGATTTGCGAGAGAAGGAAGAAACTGGTCGTCTTGCAAACAGAGACAAAAGAAATGGTCCTGAAAAATCGGTGGCACGGGGAAAATTTCCCAAATGATGATGTAGTTTTTTCAATAACTTACTCTGAAATACTGGGCTGGGTAAAAGTCCTTGGGTACTTTGGAAAAGTTGCTGGAGATTGGGGTCTTCTTTTTTTCCAGCCACCAGAAGTGCATGAGCAAGGTGTGGAAAGCTGTGTTTTAATGAAAAGCAGACAAATCTTTGCTTTCTTGCCGCCTTGATGCCATTCCCCATGAGTTCAAGTGCTCTGTCAGTCTCTCGAAACACGCTTGTGCTATGTGCTGGGTACAAAGATATGCTTATTGACAGATACGTTGGCTTTGGGGTGTTTGTTTAAGCTTCTTTGTAGGGCAGATACAAAGGAGTAGATAAATAGGACAAATTCCTTTATTTTTCATTGAATAAGCTGTTGTTCACCTGGGCAGCTTTGATGGCTGGGTTTGAAGGGAGTTCAGGAGGAAGAGCTGCCTCGCACGGTTGCAGAGAGCTGGCTGTTAGATCTACGTTGGTGTTGGAGTGATGCTGTGAGAACCTGGTGTGTTCGTGTTCGGTGGTGGCTAACCGAGGGAATTGTCTTGCATAAAGTCCCCATTGTATTTCCCCTCCTGTCTAGCTAAATTTTGCCAGCGCTGCGTCCTTGAAAGGAATTTTCCATTAGACTTTCATTGACTCTTCTCTCCCTCGTGGAAGGAAAGCAATAGCTTAGTGGGAAGTCACAGTACCGAACTCATAATTACAAGTTCAGCAAAGATCCATAATTGGATGAGATCATAACTCTAATAGAGAAGGATGCATCGTCAGATACGGTTAATTCTTACAGTGATGTTCCCGTATTGATTTCGCTGTGCTTACGTGCTATTGTAGGTGCCGTGAGATAGTTATCAGGTCCAAGGAGAGAGATTCTTTGGGGTTTCTCTCCTCGGATTAGGTTTTGCAGGATTGAGCTTAATTACTGATACCGTCAAGGCATTGTTCCCAGCTCATGCAATGGGATTTTTCCACTTAGATGGTGCATAGGCTCAGTTTTACTTTGAGCTTTGTTGAATTCAGCTGGTTAAAAGTAGTTGTGGGCTTTGTCTCCTGTAAAAGAAAGACTGCAGGTTTCATAGTGCCTTGGCAAAGGTAAATTAGAGGGACGCTCCCATAGGTAAATACTGAGCAAGGGAGAGCTTTTTCTGGTAGCTCAGGACCAGGAGACTTGTTGATATCTGCTTTTCAATGCTGGAATACATGGGGAAGTAAATCTGATCAATCTGGGCACAGAGGCAGGGACGGCCGATGTGTGGCTGCACCACACATCTTCCCAGGTTCTAGGTCTGTGGGATCCCCTTACACTTCTGCTCTCATGTCTTTGGAAAGTCTCCAAAGACATTGGAAGTTAAAGAGGGGGAGAGCGTAAGAAATAATGCAGCAGAGGCTTTCCCATGGAGCCTTGGTCCTTTGCTGTTGGGCTCAGGCCCATTTCTGGGATTAGAGCTGGGAGAAGCAGTGCTGGTTACTGGTCTCTCTGGGGAGCTGGCTCATGCTAAGAAGGGCTCTGTTCATACCTGTCTTCAGCGAGGCATCAGTTTCCTTCACCATGGCCCTGGGCCCATGCCCACGCCGGCTCTCCACTCTCTGCTTCTTTTTGATGGATCAGTGTGGCCTCCGCTCTGGGTGGCAGCGCTGACGGCAGGGTTGCAGTGCAGTCCCAAGGGAGCTGGAATTTGGACTTCATGTCCTGCTTTTCCAAGTGAAACAAGTCCTGAGAAGGCTGTCAGGCCATGCGGAGCTCCGTGCTCGAAGGCAGGAGGGGCGCTCAGCTGGGGCCAGGGGTGGCTGGTTTGCTTCTTTCTGCTGACCCCCATTACTGGCTCCACGAGATTTTCCAGAAATGAGGTTTTCTTGCAACCTGTTTGTAACAGGTTTGTGCGCTTCAAGACTCTGCTTGCGGGGTGCAGGGGGGATGGCTGTCCCCTCTCCTACGCCCCTGGGAGAATTAGGAAGCGTGGGACCCCCCCCCCCCACGTGACAGCAGTAGTACTCGGATGGCTTTTGTCTCCAGAGCTGTCAGTCATCCCACCTTTCCCCAGCACTGACATCTCTGCGAGAGAGAGCCTGCCAGTGTTGTAGAGATGCTAATCTACATCCCCAGCTGCCCATCACTGGTGATATCAAGCTTTGATACTTACTCAGCTCCTCTCGTCTCCTGAGCAGTGTGGAATGTGTTCAGTCAGGTCCGCCTCTGACTTTGAGAGGAAAATATTAGTAGCAAAAATAAAAGCCCAAACCAAACAGGGAAGCAGAGCCCTGTGCACAAACCTTGCTTTGCACAGTGCATTGCTCCTGCTCCATCCCTCCTGCTCCGGAGTGGTGGTTGTCTCCTGCCCAGCAAAATATATTCAGCTCTGGGTCTGACTTTGCAGCCCTGAGCTCCTCAGGTCGCATGAAGTGCCTGCCTGATGGCTGTTGAAATAGAGAGAAAGGCTGGTGGGAGAAAAGCAGCAGCATCGTAACTCCAAGGCCGTATCGGGCTCCCTGCAGCGGTGGGCTGGCCCCTGCGCTCTGTGATGCACAGCTTGTCAAGGACTCCGTGAGTCTAAGGAGCCCCTCCGGCTCGCCGGTGGGGAGGGGGGAGGCGCGAGCGAGCCTCCCCCGCCTCAGTCTGCTTCCTCGGCCCTGGAGCAGCTGCTCTGTAACACAGAACTGTTCCTGCTCTTTTAAAGCCCTTCTAGGAGAAGGTTTCTAAGGGATAAATGAAGGGTAAATCGTCATCGCTTCGGGTCTGCAGAGCAGATGCTGTGCAGCTTCCTGAGGAACCTGAGACAGGGAAAGCGATGGAGACCCTGTGAGGGGCTAAGCACCCCGATCCCATGCTTCTTGGAGACCTGCAGAATCCCTGGCTCCTCCTGCTCCCCAGCCTTTGTCCCTGTGTCTGAGCCCCTGGGACCTGCCAGGAGCCACCACGGCTGCTGGTGAGCCCCTGGGGCTGGGGCTTGGGCTGATCTCCACCCCCCCGTGAAGCAGAAAGGTCAGGTACAGAGAGTTGCTGGAAACCTGGGAACAAAGCAGAGCGCTGGGTGCAAGCGCAAAGCGATGCTGTTGGCACCATGATGTGCTGAAGCGCACCCAGCACGGTGACCCAGCTGGGATCTCTCATTGAATGTCCTCAGCTGGCTGCTGCTCTTCAAACAGGGCTCTGGCAGGCGTCTGCTTCAGCCCGAGCTGGACGACCCCCAGCCCATTCCGTCATGTTTGGGTCTGGGATCACTTCGCTCCTCTCCGCATCATCTCGGTTGCAGCCTCTTAAAAGAGGAGGGGGGAAATATCCCACCCTGTTTGCATGCATTGCTTGCACCCAGGTGGTACCTTCCCGTCCCAGCAAGCTGCTCCCATCCCAGGTGAGCTCCCCAACACTCCAGGGAGGGGGGGGACGTGGGTTTGAGATGCTTCTTGGCTGAGGTCTCCATGAAAAAGGCACCCAGCTGTTTCCGTACCACACAGTGATAGTTTAGACAAATTAGCAGAGTCCAATTATGTAGCTAGGATTGGTGTCAGCCGCGCGTGTGTGCGCACATGTGTACGCCTTGCTGGCTGGTGAAGTCTTCTGAGGGCTGTTAGAGAAATGAGAAGCTGAGCTTTGATCTGCCTCTGTGTTTGGTGTTTAAAACAAGGCCTCTTATAAGGGAATATTAGGTATTCGGAGTCTGTTACATACAAGGAATCTTCGCTTTGATCCTCTCCTGTCTCCGGAGGCAGCAGACACTTATTATTTCATGGGGAACTAAACGAAATGCAGAATGAAATTTGGGTGCTGCTCTCTGGGCTCTGGCAGTGCCCCCAGCCCCGCCGGGGCTGAGCAAACGTCATGAGCAGCGTGTTGCCCCAGCTCTGCCGTGGTCCTCAGGGTATTGCTCCCCCCGGGTCCGCACCGCCTCGGGCTCGCCATGCCGGCAGCCTTCAAACCGGGGGGGGGGATGCTTTCAGGAGTCAAAGGGACACAAAAGGTGATAAAGCAAACATGTTGGTTTGGGTTGTTTACAGTAGCAAGAGGGAGCAATGGGTCTGTCCATGCCTCGTGCTGTCTGTCTGTGCTCGGGGAGCCTTCTCCCTCTCTGCTGGCGCTGGCAGCCCCGTGCAGCTCAGCTGCTGCGTGTCCCCTCCTCGTGTGGTCAGCCCACAGCACGGCCAGCCGTGCCCCAGCCCCTGCAGCGCTGCACGACTGGCTTCCCTGGGAAGGGGACACACAGCCGCTCGCTGCGGGGACAGACGGACGGGTCAGGGCTGGTGTCTGGCACACACCCGCTGGTTTGTGGCACATGGCGCTACGCTGCTCTCTGTGGGGCCAGGGAGGAGCACCCCAGAGGGGACAACTGGTGTCTCATATGACCCAGAGACCCCTGAATCTCTGAGGATGAGACCTTCATGACACAAGTCTCATTTTTACCTCCCAGAGCACTGGGGTACATCCACCCCTGCAGCTGCACCCCTGCAGCACAGCCCCTGCACAGACCCCTGTGGAGCCCCAGGGCAGTGGTGCCGATGAGGGATGCTGTAACTTTCCAACCTTTCTTGGCTCTCAGAAGCTGGCATGGATGGTGTTTTTCCAGCAAGCAAACAAACGTGGTGCTTTTGCATGATGGCTTAATTTTGCTCACAGAACAAGCAGGCACTGCATCAGCAAATGAAACCCACCCAGCGCCCCTCGCCATCCCTGTTAGACTCCGTCTGTGCAGGGAAGCTGGGCTGGGGCGGCTCCAGCCGCCTCTTTGGTTCCGTAAGTCCCCGGTGGCTGTAGGTACGGGGGTGCACACCTGCTTCTGCCCATGCATGGGCACGTTCGTGGGGTAATGAGGTTATGGGGAGAGGGGCTGCTGCAGGGAGCTGGTTGCAGAGTGTGAGCTGGGGAGCAGAGGGGTCCGCAATTAAAGTGGTTGTGGTGCCGTGGCAGCCGCAGGCTCTTTAACTTCCCCGGACTGCGCTAGAGATAACAGCTTTTACATCTGTTCCTGGAGGCAGTGTGGGTCTTTCTATTTATTTATTTATTTTTTGATTGTATCTGATACAGCCTCAGCGAGTAATTGAGTGTTTGAGAGTGAAAAATTATCTCCCCGGCTTGGCCCTTATCTTGACAGCAAAGCAGCACTTTTAATTTAATTTTGTTCAGAGCATGTGGGTAACAAATTTCACTAATCGCTCTGCTGTCGCCCTCCGCATGGTAACGAGTCTCTTGTTTCCCAGGAAGCAGAACATAAACATGGTGCTGGATGCGGGTGGGAGGAGGGCGAGGGTTAGCGCGGGCTGGAAGATGAAGACGCATTTCGGCACCGATGCTTGGCGCGCCCGTGACGCGATGGATTTGTCTTGTGGCTGGAGCAGGAGGAGGAGTGGGAGGAGGCACAGGGTGGTGGATGTCACACTGTGCTGGTGAAGCTCGCCCTTGCGCAGCGTTTGGCTGCGGGGGAAACTGAGGCACGGAGGGGACGTGCCTCAACCCTGGGGAGCTGTTGCAGAGCAGAGTTTTTTAGTCCCGCTTTGCATCTATTCCAAAAATAACGGAGGGAGGGGAAAGATGACGTGTCTGGCTTTGGCAATCCCAGCCCACTTCCCAGGTCCCAGGCGGCAGCGCGGCTCTGCCTGCGGGGCGGCGGTGGGAGAGCGGACAGGGCCTGGATGGGCGGCGGGGTGGAGGTCCAGCAGCGACGGGCAGCTCGCCGGGTGCTGGGGTATCTCCTGCCAGGTCCCGAGCCCTCCATGGCGGCCTGGCCCCAACCCCAGCTCCCTCCTGGTCTCCAAAATCAGTTCAGCTGTCTGGCCAGCCCTTCACTCGCCGAGTGCAATCCTACCTGAGCTGTGACTCAACATGAGCTATTTCCTAGATAATGATTACTTTTTTTTTTTTCCTGTAGGAATAATGTTTTCATTACACTGTATTGAAAATTGCTTTCCCTCCTCCTTTAAATGAAGCCTTCCACTCAGATTTGCCTTTGTATTTGTATATTGTAAAATTGGGACTCATTTGGAGTTTAAAACAAAAAAAGATCAGGCTTTAATTCCACGAGAAGTGTTTCCATTGATTTGCGTGAAAGAAAATTCCAGTGCAGGCAATCTCTGCCTTTAAATATGTAACTGTTTCTTTAATGTGATTTTATCTCAACTGATTCAGCACCAAGAACATGAAAGCAAAACTGACTTCATTGATTTTAATTGTCCATGCCCAGAGAAATGCAAAAAACATAACAGCGCCAGGAAAGCAAATTGGGTTTGCACAGATTCTTCCCCGTTTGCTGTGCCAAGGGAGGTCTAAGACAGGAGGGCAGGAGACCCTGCCAGTGGTGAGCCTGCCTGTGGCGATCAGGGCTGGTGGTGATGGGGCTGGGGGTGGTGCTGGGGCTGGGGGTGGTGACCCTAGCGGTAGCGATGCTGACCCTGGTGGTGATGGGGCTGGAGGTGGTGACGCTGGTGGTGATGGGGCTGGTGGGTCAGCAAAGACCAGCATCTCAACCTGTGCCACCTTAGTCATCTCCATTTCCCCCCTCCCCTCTGCTGCCCCTTCCTTGCCCAGCCTTCAAAGCCTTTCCCTTCCCTCCATTTCCCCTCTTCCTCCTCCTCCTGATTGAAATTTGCTAGTGGCATCTCCCTGCGAGCTGCAGGCATGGTGTTTTAGAGCAAAGGGGGAGCACCACTGGCAACTGTATAAATAGGACGTAAATACATTTATTCAGTACATGAGGCATTAAAACTCCAGGAGAACATAAAGAGCCAAAGCTCACTCCTCTTGCAGGAGGAGCGCAAGAGCTCACTGGGGCGAGCAGCGCAGACTGTGGCGCGCACTAGAGCTCAGCCACCGAGCCCTTGACCTTGCCGCAGGGTCCGACAGCCTGACCCCGACCTCCCTGTGGCCCTGCCACCCCTTGGCATCCTCCTCTTCCTGACCCACACCCCAGGATGGACTTTTTCTGCAGCCCCCTGTGCCATACCAGAGGACGCGTCAGCTAATTGCTAGTGGGTAATTCATAAATGTTAATAGTATTAATCTGATTCAGTGTGTGCTTAGCAAGATCAAATCCTCTATAAATCCAGAAGTGTCTGATCTCACCCTCCTGCTGCACAATGCAGCCGTCTTTCCTCCCTGCTTCCCCCCTCCCCTCCCCTTCTTGTGTGCACCCTCTCTGCCTTCTTGGGGGTGAAAGGGGTCTCCCCCGGCACAGGGTGGGAGCAAAGCTGCCACTTCGGGGCCGATCCCATCCTGCTGGCTCTGGGGCAGCCCTGTGCCCAAATCCTGACCCAGATCCAGACTCTGGATGTGAGCACCTTCACTCGGGATTTGTCCGAAGGAGCGATGGAGAAGGTGCCAGCTCAAGGAGAGGCTGAGGCCAGGCGAGGTAGAGAGGGTCTGCAATGAAACACCTGCTTGTACTCTCACCCCGCTGCCTGCGGGCGTTCATTGCATCAACGTCCATCGCCTTCTGAGAGAAGCGCCTTGGGGCAGGGCGGTCCATGAAGGCTTGGTAGGTACTGTGGTGTGGGAGAGCTGGAAGGAGGATGTCCCATCCCATCCCGTGTGTCTGGTGTACTGGAAAAAGAGGGACCATCCTGAAGTGGAAGGGGTGGGGAGGCCGTGGCGAGAGGCAGAGGCTCAGGGCAGGGAGGGGAGATGGTCCCTGGCGGGGCCGTGTCCCGTGGCAAGAGCCACCTGCCAACACCGCTGCTCATCTTAATTGGCGTTTGATTTGATTCAACGCGATCTCCTGCTTGTAAAACACCTTGAGATGTTTCTGTGTGTGAGGGTGTCCTGGAAACGCTGTTGTACCGTATTAATGAGCCTCTGCTTGAACATAAAGAAGGATCATTAGGAGCGCCCAACTGACATGGCAGCAGCAGCAGCGTGCGTTGGGAGCAGCGTGGGGAGGCGAGAGGGGCTGCGGCGGGCTCGCTGCCCCCCGGGGGTGCCGGAGGAGCCGCTCACCCCGCGCCGGGCGCTTCTGCATGCGGCACGGCACAGCGGCCGGGCGCTGGTGGCTGCGCCGCACGTTGCTAAGCAGTTCAGGCACTCGCTGTTCTGCCGCTCGGTTTCCCCAGCCCCATCTTCCTTGGGCGGCAGAAATACATTTTAATGTCCAGGTAGCCGCGAAACATTCTGTATTATGCTATTATCTCCGGGGGGGTGGCGAAGATTGCAAAGCACTTGGTGTTTAACACCCACATATGGCTAACACCATGGGCTGTGTGTTGATAAAGATGGGGTAATTAAAGTTTATTTTTTTTTATAGACTAATCTCCCAAGCATGTATTTATGAGCCTGATTTAGAAACATCATATTACCAAGAGTGCAGGATATTTGTGTTGCTTGTAAATCCATATATGTTCTGAACATGCCTTTTTTTTTTTTTTTCCTTAAATTTAGGCAGCACTGCCAATATTAAAGAAATGAGCTCGGGGTTTTGGTGGTTCCCCCCCCCCTCCTCGTCCTTTAGGTGGGCAAGGCAAGTGTACAAAGCAGCGAGTAATTAACTGCATGAGGAAATGATATTTCAAAGGAGACAGAGTGCATTTGGAGGGGCTGTTTGCAGAGTGTTTACACCAGTGGCTTTGAATTTATCTTCATCTTGCAGCAGGTGCAAAATCTTCAGGGGAAGGTGGCGCTTTGCAGGCTCTTTGAGCTGTCTGCAGAGGGGCCCGCATTTCTCCGGGAAGCCGGAGCTGGGCTAATTGGCACTGGTGCTTAAGGGGGGAAAAGTCCTGGATGGGAAAGGTGGTGGTGGCAGGAGTCCCTCTGACCACAGCCCTGGCTAATCCTCTTGTCTTCCAGTCTAATTAAGCTGCCGTTAATTGGATCACTAGCAGGAAGCATCTCAGGTAAGATTCTGCCCTCAAACGGAGCAGTTTGCCTCTCCTTTCTACTTCTCTCTCCTTTTCTCTCACAGGCTGGGGGAGAGGTTATTTTTGCCCGTTTAGGAAGAAGTCATTTCTTCTTATTCTTCATCCTTGTCGTGTGTCCTGCCTGCTGCTCTGCCCGCTCCTCGGGTCTGCCTGTCCAGTGAGCCCCCGTGGGCCATCGCTTTCCCCCTAAGACAGCCTGGCTGAGCACTCAGGCACCCGCTTGCTCTGCTGCAACCATCCAAAATACAACAGAAACATGTTGAATTTAAAGTACAGAGAGGCCATCTCAATATATGAAGGATTTATTAGGGCAGAAGAATCTGGGGAGCGAGTTTAGTCACAGCTGTTCCTGGTCGCCACCTTCCTCTTGGGCATTTTGGACCCCACAGGACCCAAACAAAGACTTGTGTTGGGTGCTGAGGCTCTCTTCTGAGTCCAGTCGGCCGCCCATGAAGGCCTTGCATTCCCCCCAGGCTTCCTCCTCTTGATAAAGGAGCGGAGGTTGATACTAGCTTGTCCAGTGGACCTGGCTTTGCAAATCTGCACTTTAAACACCTCCTTGGATATCTGGAAATGACAAGGAGTGGAGGGAAAGAGCAGGCTTCACCCAGGTAGAGCTCCCATCGCCAGTGTAGTGGTTTATCCTGGTGTTGCCTGAGTTACAGAGGTGGTTTGGACATCCAAAGAAGGAATGGGTCATTTTGTCTCGCATCCTGAACAGAAGCATCAAGCCTCAGTGAACCCATTGAGGTTGGTTTGGTTAGCAGTGGCTTGCTAAGAATACATTTGCTTGTGGTTTTAGAGGCCTGGCATGAAGCTGTTTATCTCCAGATGGGTGTTTAAATGCAGCACAGGAGTGCTTCTGCTGCAGCATCAGTGGTCTGAAGAGAAGGTGATGGGATGGAGAATGGGAGCCACGTCCTTCCCCTTAAAGAGCAAGGGAAGGATCTGCTTTTCCAACAGCCTCCCATCAAACCTGGCAGCAAATTGGCCGTGAGCAATAAAGAGCTGAGCTGGAAATCCAATTTCTGCTCAAGCAGAAGACCCGTTGTTTTGGTTCAGTTGGTCAAAGCCAATGTCAGGCAGTTCTAGAGGTCAATAATTAGCACTGTGGTGGAAACAAGTGGGGAGTGGGAGGCAGGGGAGCGTGGAAGGTAGTTATAGGAGACTTGTAGCACATTGTCCCTTTCCTTGGGCAGCCAAGCTCAAACTCATTGAGCTGTAATGGGCTTTTTGCTGTTTCAAGCTCCTGTGCCCCCCGCCTCCTAGTCACAGGGAAAGAAGCAGCCGCATGGACTGGTGGGGATGGGAGCTCCCAGATCCTAATTCTTCCAGCTCCCCTCTGGCTGCAGGATGGTGAAAGCTGCCGTCGTACCTGTGATTCAGGCTCTTTGTGAACAGGGGATAATACTCGTCTAACTCGTAAGGGATTTGTGATTTAATGTTTGCAAAGCACTTTAAGACCCTGGATTGAAAGGTGATTTATAATGGTAAAATCCAGTGTTCTCTGGTCTATTGTATACTTGGCTGTGTCCAATTATCCTGATGGAGGCTTTTTTCCTTCTTCTCCCCCCCCCAGCTTTTATGCATTCCTGTAGTAACTCCAAGCAAACGCGGCGTTTGTGGCAGGCACAGTATGCCCAGCGAGGGGATGAGTTTGCCTCCCAAGGAGGTGCTAACTTACGCTGAATGATATGAATAAAGATTGGGAAGAAAAAAAGGGGATTGCAAGGTGAAGGGCGCAGGAGTTTGGCAATAAAGCTGTGAAATAGGGGTGGGAAGGCTGTTTAAATGATGCAAGCAGAAGGAAACTAAAAGATGCTTCATAAATAATCAATTTGCATACTCATGTTGGTCATAGTGATGGGGGTATTTTCCAGCAGATCAGCCACTTCTCCTGTCCTGCAAATGCTGGTTGGAGCATCCACTGTGCAGGCTCTGTCCTGCAACAAGGGATGCTTTAGTGGGGCATGCTGCCCTGCCTGGAAAACACAGGCCGGGCTCAGACTGAGCATGAAATCCCTGCCCTGGCACCAGCATCTCTAACAGCGGCTTCTGTCAAATTACAACCACTGGATGTATTTTCCCATTCAGTTTTCAAAGTGAAGCTTTTTAAATCTCACTTTGCTGATGAGATGGCAAGGGCCGGGGAGCAAGGGAGGAGAGGATGGATTGGCTTCCAAAAATAAATAAGTGTCCTCACCTAAATCCTGAGCAGGGACACGGTTAGGTCTGCTGGGAGCTCCGTCATCTCAGCTGCACTGTAATAGGCTGTGCGGTGGCTGGAGTTAATTGCCGGGCTGTGCCCCCTCCTTGGCATTGCCGGGCTCCCCAGGTGGGTGTTAAGCAGCGTTCCCCCGAGCACTGGCAGAAGGGAAATGGCTGCTCCACGAGGCATCTATTGTCAGCTTTGAGCAAAGCGGAGCGCTGGTGTGAGGCGTCAGACTGGGTGGCCCTGGGGGATGCGGTGCAGTTGGAGCAGCAGTGGGGCAGCCCCCAGCTCCAGAGAGGCTGGGTTGGGGGGGGGGAACCAGCGGTGTCCCAGGGATGCAGACTCTAGGGCTGCTCCCTTCTCGGGCAGTGGAGACCTATTGAGGGGGTAACGGTGGCCAAGGGACAGTTTCTCCTGGTCACCTCCATCGGTGGAGGGTGTCTCACCTGGACACGTCGTGCTCCTGGCATGTGCCCAACAAGAGCATCTGAATCTCCTGGGGCAGCCAGGTCTCTCCCAATTACTCTATATTGCCCAGCTTCACCCCATTCCCCGTGGAGTTTGGGGGTTGCTCTGTCCCACCCGACTGTAGTTGACAGTGATTCAGTCATCTTAATGCCACCCTGCTCCATGAGGGTTTCCCAGGTTTGCTGGCCTCTCTAGACCTGCAGATGCCCAAGCTCTGGGTTGGCTTGTTGGCTTTCACCTAATGCTTAGAAAAAAAAAACAAAAAACCACCACTCCTCCCCCCCCCAGCCAACCAAACAAAAAACAAACCAAAAAACCCCAAATAAATAGAAGCCACCAGCCAAGCCTGGCCGAGTGTGCAGGTCTGAGTGGAGCCATGGGGTGATGGGATTGTTCCTCAGTGCAGGCATCCCTTAGCCTTGGTGCCAGGCACGTGGCCTTCGAGACAAGGGAGGGCAGCCCGGGAGTGACCCGCGTGCTGTGCAGGGACCGGGCGGGCTGGGTGTCTGCTTCGGTGACCGGCTTTTGTGTGTCAGAAAATACTGAGTTGCTTTGTGGGAGATGCTGTGAGCTTCTGCACACCACAAAATGAAACTGGTTTTGTAATATCTCCTATCTCTCAAAAGCGGCTGGCTCTGTAGGTCACTTTGTTGTTCGGTGTAGTCCCCCTGTGATGAGTGAATATTTGTGTAAATAATTAATACTCATTGGTTCTCTGTGACACCTACAGGTGCAGATTTCTCCTGGCGTTAAGCGAAAGCAAATGATGCCGTGGCCCAGGCAGCCCTCAGATTTGGCTTGATTATTTTTTTCTTTTTGACTTGACAAGATTTGCCAGATAAACCGAGGCTGACGAGAAGCGACGGCGGCTCTGCTGGCAGGGGCGGTGAATGGCGCTGGGGAGGGGGGGTTCCTAGGGAGAGGGTCTTCACAGGGCTCTGAGCAGGTTGTCTCCCTCCTCTAGGAAAATACAGTCCCCGGGATGGATGTAACTCAGTGAGTGAAACAACACGAATGTTAGAAACCCAGCCAAACCAGGTGTGATGGGAAGGATGGGGTTTGCAGGCCTCGGGAGCTCTTTCAGTGCTACTGAACCGACCTGTTTGTTTTCAATGCCTGCCCTTCCCCGGGGCTGGGGCTCTCCTGGTACATCTTTGCCTTTTGACCACCCACCCCTCTCTCTGCCCTCCAGGTTCGATGAAGAGCCCTGTCAACAAGACGGCGCTGACCCTCATCGCGGTCAGCTCCTGCGTCCTGGCCGTGGTGTGCGGCTCCCAGCTCTCCTGCCCGCTGACCGTCAAGGTGACGCTTCACGTACCCGAGCACTTCATCGCGGATGGTAAGACCCTCCGGGGACTCGAACGACCCCGCTGCCCCACCGGGTGTGTTTGGGGCATGGGGGGTCCCTCTCTTTGAGAATTGCCTCGGCTGTGTTCGGCTGCAGGGATCCCCCTTCCCAGAGGAGCGATGCACGTCTGCAAGCCTGAGGCCAAAATCCTCTCAGTTGTGTCTTTTTTGAGCTTTGTTATTATTACTACTATCAGTGCCTGATGGATATTCTGGTTTTCCTCCGAACCCTCTGATGTGCCCTGGGAACCTGCATAGACAGATGTCCTCCTGTCCTGAAGCAGCAAGGCTGCTCTTCCCAGCCCCTTGCAGCACTGCGGAGTGAAATTGCTAGGATTTGAGCAAAAGCAGAGATGCTTTGAAAAATTAGACGAGGGCTGCTGTCACTATTTATTGCTTTCTCCAACTGGGCTCCCTGTGTTTGTTGTGTTTCACTGACCTTTTCTTTATAATGTGCAGTGAGCGTCGAGTGCAAGTTTTCGGTAACACGAGGGCAAATTTCATTTTCTTCCAGCAGACGGGACCCATTATTCAGTCAGTTCCAATTCCTCAGCTCCAGCGCTTGTCTTGCTACGCGGGGCGTGCGGAGGGGGGCACCTTTTCTCTGCCAGAAATGTGCTGCATGGAGTTGGTGCATCGCTGGCTTGCTGGGGTGTCCCAGCGTGGCCAGCTGCTCTACAGCCCCTCACTTTGGGGGCCGGGATGAAGGGCAGCTCTTGGGGGGATTAATATTTTGGGAAGAGGTAGAGGGTTAAAGCAGTGCAGCGGCACAGCAGCAGCAGGGGGTGATGGAGAGGGGTTTAAACCATCACCCCATGGCAGGGAGGGACTCAGCAACGTGTTTGAAGTGGGATTCAGCTCTGCTAAGGGTGGTTTCTTCTTGGCCTGGATATGCATATGTAGGACATCACCTGTGCTGCAACACCAAGAGAGCACGTGCTCTCCCCGGCCCTGCCACTGACCCTTGCTGCCTCGTTAACCCCGCTGCTATGTCTGCACCTAACGGTGCTGATGGGGTGGGCGTTGGGTGCAGCCGGCGGGTTGATGCTCCCGTGTTGGCGTGCGAGGCTGCCTCTGCTCCGATCCCCAAGGATGCTTCTTAGCTGCTGACCCTGCAAATTACAAGCCAGTACATGGGCTATCCCGGCCATCAAAGCTTGGTCCTTAAAGGAAAAAGGAGGAGAGCGTCTACTTCGCAGTCTGAGATTGGAGGAACTAAACATCAGAAGGGACATGAAAAAGGCATAACTTGAAACAAGGGACTTGTCTACACCTTGACCTGTTTCTAAAATGTTTTAAGGATAGTCCAGGCTGCACATAAATATTCTGAAGTCTTCACAGATCGTTATGCCGAGTAGCTGGATAACAGAAACTATTTTTGCACTTGGGAAATGAGGTTGCTCCAGTGTTAACTCGTGTCCCTTTGAGACTGGCACCTGCCAGTTCATCGCTTGGACTGGGAGTTCACAGCTGGTTCTGGTACTTGCTGAAGGTCAGCCAGGAAGGCAGTGACGGGGACAGGACCTCGGCATCCTGCTCCTGCCCTGCGGTTCAGGGACGTGGAAGACAGCATGTCCTCGAAAAAGAAAATAAAACAAAATGCAATGTGACTCTGTAGAATTACAGTGAAAAGCTGAGCCTGTGCTTGTCACCGGGAAGGGGGTGGCAATGCAAATTATGCAAATACGGAGAAAACTCGAATGAAAATGACAATGAAATACCAATAAAACAGATTAATATCCTTGAAACTGGGGGAAATGGGATGATCTCCAGTCCTGACTTAATGACTTTTCTAAAGAGAAAGTGGCAAGAGGACTGGTAAAAATGGTTTGGAGAAGGATTAATATGAACTTTGTAATGAAACTGTAAAATATAATTACAAACTGCAAAAACTTTTAAAATATTTTTTTATGAGAAACAGTCAAATTCTTCACATAGAAGCAGCCAAGACATTTTGCAGTGGCTATCACTTTTACTGAAATCTCATCATTTTATGCGATGGCAGAGTCCCTTGCCTGGGAAGAGAAAAGCTCTTAAAATTGTCCCTTCATTTTGAATAACAACAAATCCCACGGCAGCACCCAACTGGCAGCAAAATATTATAAAACATTTAAAGACATCACAGAACCGAGCCAGGTTGGGAAATGTTAATGATACCCAGGAAAGCGTGGCCGGCTGTGTTTGCAGAGGCTTGGCACCTGGAGTCTTACGCTGATGAAAAATAGGAGCCTTGCTCTTCCCTGGCCATCTCCTGGGTGGGTTTAAACCTGCTTTTTGCCTGGGTGCAAAAGGGGGTTGGCATGGGCATCCCCACGTGAGCGAAGTGGTGGCGGGGCCGGTGGCTTTGGCCCAGCCGAGGCTGGGAGCTTTGATCAGTCTTAAACCAGCCTCTCACGTGGCACCTGATGGGGCACACCGCGTCTCGTGAATGTTGCTGTGCACTTAAATTGTCTGGTTCCTGAAGATGTTCTCTTTTGTATTTCGCATGACGATAAGGCAGGCGCTGCGAGAAGGCAGGGATGATGCATTCACAGGAGATGTTCCTGTGCAAGAGAAGGGTGCCCTCTCATTCCTTTTTGAGATGCGGTGTTTCAATAGATGCCAGTAGCCAAGGAAAATCTTAAAGCGGAGCAGCTACCACCACCTCTGCAGGAAAAGCCAAACAAAGACAGAGGCTGAAAGAAATCGAGCTCTTAGCAGATGAAAACTCGTCTTTGAAGGAAACATTAAACAGACCCCAGCCAGTTCCAGTGTGCCAGGAGCCAAAGCCAAGTTGGGAAAAGGAAGGGGGGGTGGGGAAGAAGCCCCACCAAATGTCTCCAGCCTCAGAGGAAAGCAGCTTTCCCCCTCTGCAGTGAGCAACAGCGTTAGAGAAAGCTTCTGAGCCTGCTGGAGTCACAGGATGGGAACAGGGATGGGGAGGACTGGGACCAGAAGCCAACTGGCAGCAAAGGCTGGGAGAATGTATTCCAAGCAGAAGTATTAATAACCAGCCGGTCTCTTGCCCTTATTTATCTCTCTCGGTTTGTTTTCTTCCTTTTATTCATTTGATGGGGTTCACCCGCCCGCTCCTCTCCCCTCTGAGCAATTACTGCCTGGTTTGTACAGCTGCTCTGCCTTCATTTCGCAGGGTGGCCAAATCCAGGAAAGCCTGGCAGAAGCTGCCGTGCTCTTTGCTGCCGTAGCTGGCGGGGGCAGGCGGGGGGCCTCCTGCCTCGGAATCGGGCCGGTGCCTCGCAATCTTCTGCTAGGATGCGGTGCTGGGGGCGTCCTCTCCTCCCTTCTGCTGCTCCTGGGCCTCGTGTTGTGGGGCAGCCTCTGCCCGTGCTGAGCTGAAGGCATCGTTCTGATTTCAGAGACGGTTTGGATTTATAGAAAGAATTGTAGTGGCTTTTATGAGGATATGGAAATGCAAAGCATTATTTGGAGGACCCTTTAGCAGTGTCAAAGGAGGGAAGGAAGGAGAGAGAGCTCCTCCATCTAAGTCATAAAACCCCTTATGAATATGTGAGCCACTCAGCCCTATACATTCAAATAGTTGGGGTTTTTTTCTTTCTTTCTTGTAAGTAATCATTTAAAAAGTAGAGATACAGCAATGGGAGCAGCTTGCAGGGAAGGCAGGTCTGGAGAAAGATACCCTAGAGGACTCAGTCTGGAGTATGTCCTTGCTGCACAACAGTTTGAAATATAGTATCAATTAAAGCTTCCCATTTTTACAGCCTGCGAAGAGGTTATATACGGCGTGGGTGGATGTTTGTATCTGGATACTTTAGTGGGAGAGGTAGGTGAGATCCTCCGGTGCGTACAGAAGGAAGCAAGAGCTACATTTAGCTAGGGGCTTGTAGGGCTTCGTTTTATAAGTGGAAATAAAGTAAAGGGTATAAAGTAGGTTTCTGTCACTTCAAAGACATCTAGGGCATTCGCAACCTCCCTCCCTCCGCTTCCGAGACGCATGCCAGAGGAGATGCGGTAACCCCTCTGCCTGAAGCCTCGCTGAACGGCGGGCTGGGTGGCTTACGGAGGTCGGGAGCAGAGGCAGCGCTTGGCGGGCTCTGCTCCGAGCCGCCCGCGTTCCTGCTTCGGCCCTCCGGCGAACGCGGGTGCACCCCCCGGGATGAACACTGCCCTGCGACGGGGGGAGGAGAGCAAAGCCAGCCCCACCCCGTGCGATGCCAGGAGAGCAGCGGGAGGTGGAATTGCCACTCGAGAGCGTGCTTTGGGTTTGAGCGTCTGACAAGATGGCAGAGTTGGAGGAAGCTTCTTTTCTTTTCTCTTTTAAGCTTCGTGTGCCTGCGTCTGCTCGCCTGAACGATGACGTTCTGTGATTGTCACGCAGCTGATCGGTAATTGTTTCGTCTGAAGATTATTTCCTACCTTCCTCCCACCACTGTTTCCTCCAAGTCACCGGTGGAATTGGATGCTGCTATTAGCAGCTTGTGTTAATTTTCCCCGAAGATTGCCGAGCTCTGCAGACTGCAATTGTTGGACTCGCAACAACTTCTCATTTTGGTTTTAATTAAATGTGTTGCTTTAAATTGTTTGCTTTTGACATCTCCTGCTCAATCTTCTGCAGCCCTCAGAGGTGACCAGGCATTAGCTTGTGTCCTCAGGCGCTCGCCTGCGTGTGTGCTCAGCACGTGCCGTGCATGCGGTCGCAGAGAAATGAGCAGCAGGAGGTGGGGGACCAGCTGCCTCCCCGTCCTGTTTTACAGCAAGCAGAAGCTGGAGACACTCTTTGATTTACCTGTGAAGCACCCCAGGTTTATACCAGACGGATGGAGACAGGGAACTGATCTCAAAGGTATTTCCCTGAGCTTTCAGAGGGGTGCTACCATGGGGTCCCCCACGTTCTCCAGCTGGTCCCAGCCCCACCAGCCCCCTCCGAACTCAGCAGAGGAAATTGGCTGGCTTAAAATAAGTTTTCTCTTGTTCTGTTTTCTCCCCCTGGAGTCATTCTGCTGCAGAGGTGCCTGTTTTGCTGTACAGAGACTTGGGTCAGGGCTTCGGCAGAAGCAATATTTTCTTGTTGCAGACTCGGTGCCAGGTCTGGCTGCGCCAGACCCCATGTGTTTCTGGAAAGGTGGCCGTGTTTGGGGGCAGCTTTACAGGCTGCATTTCATTCCATCAGCTCTTAATCACCGGGTCACCTCCGTGTCTGCATTATAGCTCACTCCTGTTCCTGCGCCTCTTTGGCTGGCAAGAAAATGTGAGCAAATGGCTGTAGCATTACCAGACATGAACTCTAAATATTAACATCAATTTATAAACTGTATCAGCGTGGATCAAAGGGATTCCAAGACGGTTTTACGGTGCGAATGCTCTTTGCATGAAGAACTAATAAGATTCTGGAAGCTGAAGTACATCATGTTTTTACCGTGCCTTTGACAGGCTCGGGATCCTGCACTCGGCTCTTCCCCGTGCCAGCCTGGCTCCCCTGGCCACGTGCCTGCCGCAAGCGTGCCTGCCTGCTGGGGCAGCTCGCTTTGCAAGGGAAGGCGAATGCCTCTTCCTTTCTCCTTTTAGGATTCATCGGAGCAAGGCCAGGGGGATCGGTGCTGGTATTTGGGTGGTGTCAGCAGGGCCTGGCTCAGAGCTGGGAGATGTTGCATCTGAGAGGCAGGATGCATCCACCAGTGGGGAGGTGGCAGCCAGCGCCTGCTGAGCTTCTACCAGCACCATTTACCCTTTAACTGGGGAGGGATGGTGAGGGAAGGCTACACTAAGGCACAATATCCTTGACCAAATAACCTGCTCCCTTCCTAGATGGAGGAATGCAAACATTGACTTCTGCATCTGCAGGATGAGACCCTGCCTGCTTGCAGCGTGGTGGTGGGTCAGTCCTGGGAAGATGGTTTAGGCCATGCGTGCTTTCAAACAAGAATTGATGGGATACCTGCAGCAGCTATGATGCAGCAATGATTTTATGGAGGCTGCATAGATAGGAACATGCTACTTCACTTTATCATTCTCCCAACAAGTAGCATTGCTGATGCGCAGTCTCTGGGTGAGTGGGTGGTAGCTTGCCTCGGCCCCGTGGCGTATTAACTTTACATGTGCTGCCTCTCGGTTCTGTTTTCTGCCATCCTAGTCTTGGGGCTGGCTGAAAAATCTCCATTCACACACAACTTTGTTTTTTAAAGCTTATCGTAACTCATCCATCATATACTTTGTGGCATGATTAGATTTAGGCTGGATTTCCCCAAACCCTTGTCCAATATCTAGAGAACATCACTGAGAAAGAGCCCCAGGCTGGAGCGTGGGAGTTGGGAGATACAGAGCATTAAGGAGAAGCTTTTCCTTAGGAGTCTAATTTCTGCCTCAGCCATTGCTGGCCCAGATGCCTACTGAGGACGGAGTCGTGCTGTTACTAATGCCTGCACAATTATATTGTCTAATAACGCCATGGGAGATCTCATTGCTGTGTGAGCTTGGCCACAAGGCAGGGGTGGGAAGATGCTGTCTCCCTTGGGTTTGGGAAAAGGTGGCCAAGTCATTACCTGCTGAATAATGTTAAATCCGTGCGTTGCTTGTCAGAAGTTCATCCGTGGCAAAATCAAGACTGACTGCCAAGAAAACCTAAAGAAAGAGTCTGTCAGAGTCATCAAGAAAGTGCAATTTAACAATTAAAATGTAACCCTGCTCCTCCCACAGGAAAGATGCTTCTAGTCAGAGCTGTGATTACATACAGATTTGTATCACTCATTTGCCTCTGCTTTGCCAGAGTGGAAAAGCTCTGGCAGGATTGACGGTCTTTCTAAGGGATGGGGGTCTCTGGGTTTGATCACCGGTGTGTTGGGGAGCGCTGGCGTGAGCAACCCATGGCCGTGCAAGTAGTTTGTGTGCGGAAAATACCTCCTTGGGTCAAGCGCTGTGTGCCGTATAAACTGTATGTACCTCGGCTGATGGAAGATGAAATGAAAGGAGTGTCTATAGGCTTTTGTGGTTTTAAAAACTTGCTATCATAACTTTCTGTTTAGGCATTTCATCTTGTTCAAGAGAGGAGTCATTGGAAAAACAAGATCAAGTGGATGGCTTGAATTTTAACCCGCTGTGATACTACCCCTGGTGTCAATTTAGAATAAAGAATTAGGAGTTCAACTTCAAAAAAATTTACATTATTCCAAAATTACCAAGTTTTGCACTGAGCAGGAGAGGGGTGGTAAAGCTGAGCACCGTGTGAGTCTGTGGGTGTGATCCTGCACCAAGCCCGGCTTCCTTGCTTAGGTCAGTATATGTGTGTCCTGAAAATCCAAAGACCTGTTGGCTCTCCTGCATTTTCTGAAAGAAATTCAAGAAGCAGAAGTTTTCATTCCCTGGGTCCAGAACAGGAGAACAACAGCTGATAATGGAAAGAGCTGATAGGGGAGGAGTTTTCTCTTTGGGAAATGTTCTTTCAAGTTTAACAAGGAGGAAAAAAAGAAGGTCTCTAAAAAATGAAATAGGGTTGTTCTTTGTACCTATAGAATGGAGCAAGAGGGGTAATCCTTTCTGTAGCATTAAAAAAAAAAATCTGTAATAGGATTATAATTGTATGATAGTATAGGGATGGCTACGGTAATAGCAACCTGTAGTATGACCTACCATGGCTTTCCAACACAAAATACTAATTTTAGATTAAAGGGAGTTTCGTTGGCCAAGATGCAGCGAATGGACCAAAGACAACAAAAAAAACGGAGGGAGGAAGAAATAGAAATTCTTCAAAAAAATTATTTTTTGATCTCTTCCCTTGAAAACGAGAGAGAGAGAGAGAGGAAAAGCCAAACCCTTTTGGCTGCCTTTTGGGTGCTTTGTTCTTTTCCCTTGTTAGATATCTCTTCTGAGCTGTTTTATCCTGTTGTGTTCTGGAAAATGATTTTTGAAATGTCAAAACTTCAAGCCTCTTTTGTCAAGGCGTAAGCACTTCCACTGAACTTTGAAGGAGACCCCAGCATGAGAGACATTAACTTTTGATGCTGCCTTAACTGATCGGGCTTTGATCAGCATTGGAGAAGGAGGGGGGTGGGGTGGGTGTTGAACGTACGCATGCAAAAACCCAAACAAGTCAATCCCCTGAAGTGCTGGTGGACTTCATGGAGCCGGGAGGCAGTTGCGTAGCTGTGTACTGATGATCTCCATGGCATTGCAATGCTGCTCTACCACATAGACTGGATCATAAAGCCGACAGTGCTCAAGGGACAAGTCCTACAACAGGGGTTCCTGGGAGGAGGTGGTGGTGGTGGGTAGAGAGCTGCCATTTCGTTGTTGTATTCCCTTGTTTGGCTGACGGTTGCCTTACCCTGATGGTTGCCCTGGGGCCTAAATGTCTCCATTTAAGGGGGATTTCACTGAGCTTTTGGGTGGGAAGCTCAAAACTTGTGTCCAGGAGGACACCTGGGAGGGGACGGGGTTAGCAGTAGAGGACATCAGGGTGGACAGTCTCTCCTGGGTGTCTTTGGAGAGCGTCTCTGCTGGGATCTGCTCCCGGGGTCTACAGGCAGCAACTATAGGTGTGCGTCAAACTGTAGGCTGGGTGCAGTGTAGGGTGCTTCGGTGGGGTCTGAGGTCCTTGATGCAGATTTTCAGAGGTTGGTTCGGAGTGGGGTCTACCCCCCACTGCCCCGGTGGTGTGAGCCCCTTGGCTTCCCCGTCAGCCCCCTTCCCTCCTCCTTGATTTCTCTCCATTGAGAGACTGCTGCACGTTGGTGAAAACAAACCTGGCTGATGTTGCTGGCAAGCTAAAGATGTTTGAAACGACTCTTGCTTAGAAAATGTTTGTTCTCGGTAGTTTCTGAAAGGATTTAGTACTCAACCTGCCCTTTCCGATCTTTTTCAAGATGGTTTTGATAAGTGCGCACTGTTGACTTTTGAAAACCGTTTTCTATGTGTGGTTTCTTTGAAAATAAAGGGAAAAATTGTGTGAAAAGGCTTTGAAATCTTCAGAATTTTAACTTTCAAAATATTTGTAAAATGCCTTTTCCTGTTATTTTTTTCTCAAGCAAGCTGTAAAAGGATCAAGGTTGGGATGTTTGTTTGTTTGTATTTTCAGTGGGAGTGAAGGTGATGAGAGCGGCTGTGAACACGTCTAAAAACCTCACCCAGCTGAGCGGCGATGCACTCAGCTTCAAAGATGTGAGAAGTTTTCTTGCTTGGAGTTGTCCCCTCCTTCCTCCTAGGAAGGAAGGAAAGTGTTTACAATTAACCAAAACCTTCTAATTTCCCCAGATTCCTTTTTTTTTTTTGCTTCGACTGAGGCAGAAAAGGCTCCATTTTAGACTGCAGAGGAATTCAGGGATTGTGGATTCAAATGTTTTCACTTATGCTTTTTTTTTTTTAAAAAAAACACTTTTGATATTGGGGGTAATTTCTCAATCAGACTTACTGAAATCAAAATAAGTAATTCATCTTGAAAATGCCAGGACTTTTCTTTTTTATTTAAGTTATAGTTGCATTATATTTGGGAAGGTCTTCCTCTGTACAGAATACGACAAAGTTTGATCAATTTGCAAACTATTTCAAACTTCCAAAATTTTTGGTTTTACATGGACACCAAACTTCTGCTGAAAGACGAGTTATTGGCTCCTGGCCAGGTGTCATATCTTGGTGTTGATTTAGGAGGTGCTTCCATAAATAGATAATTTTGGGGGGTTTACACTTCCAGCAGCAAACAGGCTGGGTTATCCAAAGGCAACGAAAATTTGGCAGCAAGGCCATGAATGTGCTTCCTCCTCCCGGAGAAGCTCAGGACGTGGGGCTGGTGGGGAGCTCCAGGAGTCACCCCTCCATTGCTCACCCTGACCATGGGTTCCCCTCCACGTAGCAGCTCCTGGGCCAGGATGCTCTGCCAGCTCGAGTCACCTTTGTCTTTATGAATACTAATTATATGGCTATTTTATGTCTGATTGGTTCCATTACTTTCAGGCTGGCTGTATTTTAACTGGAAGCGGGGTTCATGAAGTAGGGATTTTATCGAGAGCTGGTGGTTTTGCTCTTCAGTCTTCAGGTGCAGAGGGAGTTGTGCGTAGCTGAGCCTTAAAATGTGCTTGCGTGTATCCCAAGCCTCGCTTCTTATTAGGGAACTAAAAAAAATGAGAAAGCAAGATTGACAGGTTACTACATTGACAGGTTACATACACGTAAATAGTAAACACTCCCAGTGGGTTCAGAAATTCTGTTTGATAAAACAAACCAGCAATAGTTATCATTGGTATTTAAAGCTATCTTTAAATATTCATGGAAAAGAATAATTAGAAATAAAATCACGTGGCTCTAAGGTACTTCTTTGTGCTCAGCGTTTCGATGCTTTCCACTGGTGCTGTGGAGTTTACCCGGCAATTTACTGCTGCCGGGTGTCTGATGGAGGCGTATCCTGCAGCCTTGGTGAGGCAGGCTCCCGCCTCGCTGCGTCTCCAGGGCAGCTGGACCCTGGATGTCTAATTTTCATTTGCTTGAACAGTCACTAGCTTGGCAGCCTCCATTGGCTTTGAGTGTAGAGGTGTGCCTGCGAATACATTTATGGTGTATAAACAGTGTAAGTGTAGAAGATTTGAATTCATGTGAAATTAGGGCCCAGATCTGTGCGGTGCTGAGATCTCAGGATACCTGAAAATGGGGTTGCTCACTGGGATGCTTGACTTGGAGCTTTGCTTTTTTTATCCTCTGCGTGGATAATGTGGCATGGGATGAGGTTCAGAAGGGCTCCTTCTTGGTAAAGCATCAGTGATTCTCTTCAAAAGGAAATTAGGAGTTTGTGTTCAAGCAGGTTCATGTGGGGTGGTGGCTGCTATGGTCTTTTTCTCATGCTTTTCTAATCGCTTCGCCTTCATTGAGCTAAGATCTTACGCAGTGCATAGAAAAATGATGTCCCAGTCCTTTACTAAGTGATACAAGCCCTAAAGTTTCATGAAAATACTCCCTGGATCTATAGACTTGCCATCCTTGGGTGACCGCTTAGGAGGATTGGGATCTTTAGATAGCGGTTGCAGATTTTGCTCACATTTGCAAGTCCTAGCGTGTAGTGGGAGGGTAGCTGTGGGTTCCTGGGCTACCTGGCAGTTTCTCTTGCCCACTCATCTTTGAAGGTTTCTTCTCCCCTGTTTTTAGAGGCTTTTACCCTGGTAACTTTTGGAAAACACCACTTAATGGCAGGGGTTTTTTGGCTCCCCTCTGATCTGTGCAGCGCTATTACGGAGGCAGTCTTATAATCAATGTAATTGAAGATCAGAGTTAATGAGGACCTTTGTGCCTGCAAAATCCCCCAAGCGATGCTGGGCCTCAGATGTTAGATAAGGAAATGATTGGGCTGAACTGAAAATCTATTTGGCTAATTAGATGATGCATATTCCCAGATGCCAGTAGGGAAAAATACATTTCACAAAATAAAGAAACATAACATTTTGTAAGAAAAGCTTTTTGGCAGGAGTTCGCTTCTGACTCTCAGGAGAGAGAGGGGAGGGATTGTCTCTGATACGAGACCACTCATATGAGAAGTTGTGTTGGGCCGGTTCACTCACTTTCAGCTAAAGAGCTGAAGTGGGAATGGCCCACGCTGCTGCTGCCCACCCCTGTCCTGAGCCTGGCATCCAGGCGTCTCGCGGACACACCCTGCATGAGCTGGGGAAGCGATGCTCCAATCTGGCTGATCAGAATAATTCCATTGCTCCATATTTCTGCAGAGACCTGGGAATCAAATCCGGTATCTCGTGATGCTGAGTGGGGTGGGGGTAGGGGTAGGGGAGTGTCTGGGCAGAGGAGTGTCCCAGCTGATGGGCCATTCATTGGGAAACGTTTGTATGGAGAAAAATAGTCAAATGAAGTTCTTTGGGTCCAAGTGTGGGTGAACTTGGTATTACTTTGCTGATCTTGACATTACAGCAGCTCCTGAACCATAGAGCGTTCTGATATTGGGCCGGAACGTGTTTGGGGTTTTTTTGATTTTTATTTTTACACTCACTTAACATATTTTTTCCCCACCCTCCAGGCAGCAGCTTCGTTGTGAGCGAGGGAAGCTACTTGGACATCTCCGACTGGCTTAATCCAGCCAAGCTGTCCCTGTACTATCAGATCAATGCCACATCCCCCTGGGTGAGAGACCTCTGTGGGCAGAGGACCACTGATGCCTGTGAACAGCTGTGTGACCAAGAGACAGGTAAGGGAGGCGGGGGAAGAATGAAGACCTTGCAAAGCTTGGAGGTGCAAGGGAGAAGGTTCGTCTCTGGGTACTTCGATGCCTGCTCACTCACCTCTGTGTGAGTCTGGTGTTAGGCACAGAGGCCAAGGGGTACCAGCAGGGTCACACAGTGGTGACCCCCATCAGCAAAGTATAAAGAAGGTGGGCACAAGGATGGGGATTCAAAATGATGGTCCTATCAGTTCTTTGGTGTGGCAGCTACAGGCACGTGGAGTTTATCTGCTTCTAAGTTGTGCCCTTTTGCTCTCTGGTCTGGAAAACCTACTCGTGAGCTTGCCCATCTCCAGAGCACCACAGTTCCCATTAGTGCTCCTGCCTGATCGTCAACCAGGTTGGATCCCTCCCCCAACCCTTCCTCATGGAGCTGTGCAGCCTGCCATCTTCCCCCATCTGTAAATGACCTTTTTGCTGAGCGCGTTCTGCTTGTGCGCAAAGGCTGCCCCTGTGAAGCAGCAGCCAGCCCTGCTGAGACTCTGAGATGTGGGGCTGGGCAAAGGCGAAGTGTCACCTTTCCTTCTGGCCTGCGTGCTCCTGGGTGACAAACAGGGATCCCGGAGTCCACAGTGAACTGAGAACACAGAACCCAGCAAACATGCAACTAGAGAATGCAGACGGGGGTCTGCGTGGGTGGGAAATAAGTATGTGACCCCAGCCAACAACTGGCATCTCCTTAGCTGATGCAGGTGGCAAGACCTTGCATGGGAAGGTGGCTCAGGGACTGTGCTGAGTTTTTGTAATGCGGGGCGCACCATGGCTTCTGCAGCAGGGAGCGTTGCTCCTGCTCCTCAGTGCCTCGCCTCGGGTGGGATGCCTCCTTCGTGGCATGGAGACAAGTGGCCCTGTTGCTGCTGTCATGCTCTGCATCTAGAGAGCACAGCAAACCCCCGTCTCCTTGCAGAGAAGTAGCATTCCCAGGTTAGCCCTGGCTCTCCTTGTGAGCTGCTTTCCTCCTCTCTAAGGGAGGGAAAATGAGAAAATGGGAATTTCTCTGCTACCTGTGTTTGCGCGTGAGACTCATGGCTGCAGGTAGGGATGTTGGTTTCTGGCTTTGCCAGGGGCTTTGAATAGGCGTGGCTTTCACAGGAGAAGGCTTTTTCTAAGCCTCTTATGGCCACGAACTGTACCGTTAATACACAGCACCTTGAGAGGAAGAAGCCCTCCTGGGTCATGAACACACCATGGGCTGGTGAGCATGATGCCGTTCTCATCCCCCCCCGCTCAGTTGAGATGCAAATACTGAGCTGGATCTCAAAAATCCATTTTCCTTGTCAAGGCAATGTTCTTTTTAGTACTCCAGTTCCTCAAGGCTTGTCTGCACAGAAGCACTGGCAGGCATCACTGCAGCAGGATAATTACGCTGGATGAACTCCCTGTGTAGACGAGCCCTGGGCATCGCCTACAGTCCCAAGGAGGGCTGGGAGGTGGCAGCAGCCACCCTGGCAGATGGAGATGGTGCGGGAGGAGGCTTCTCTCATCCAGATGTCACAGAGCAGAAGGATTGTTTCAGGTATCAGTGAAATGCTGCAAGGGAGGGAGGATGTGTTCAGCCCTCCCCTTGTTCAGGGGAGGAGGAGAGGAAAAAAAACCTGTGTCCAGGAGAAACCGCAGGGAGACCATATGGAACCAGACTATGACTTCCCCATTGGAAGAGCCCCGTGGCTCTGCTTGCCAGCCCCACGCCATCCTTGGCACCGAGCAGGGCTGGTTGAATCCTTGCATAGCCTCCGCTGCGAGGAGCGGCTGTTTTCCCGAGCTGGCCCAGCTGCTGCTGCCCCTGCATCCCCAGCTCACCAGGGCAGCTTGTCACTCTCACTCAACGTCCTGTGCTTGAGCAGGATGTGTCAGGTCGCGTTTGCCGGGAAGGGAGCGGTGCTCGTTAGTCCGGGAGGTGCTCTGCTCCGGCACCACGCTCGATCCTAACCTCGCCAGCTGCTCTGCAGCTCCTGTTGCTGGTTCCCATCCTCCCCGCTGTATGCGTGGTGGGAGGTGAGGGCAGAGCAGCCTTGACCTGAATCTTCAGGTTCCTCACCCAAAATCTGTTGATCAGCTTCTTTCCTCTCTCTGCAGCCTAGGAACGTGCATATGGATAAAGTAAAAGTTCTCTCCAGTCTCTGCCAGTCGGTTCTGTAGGGGTAGAGCAGGACTAGCCTGTGGGGCTGCTGATTTTCAGAACCTAAATCTAGGTCCCCCTTAAGACGTCAAACTTCACAAGAGCTGAGCAACCACCCACTGAAAATTAGGCCTTTGGAAGTACCTATTTGACACCCTACCCTAGGACATAGCCCCAGGCACCACTTACGTCCATCACCAGCCTTTAGCTGGTGAGAAGTTTCCATGCTAGGCTGGGAGATCGTAACTCCATGATGCCCTGCATGTATTTTTAGATTTATTTTTATTAATGTCATTCTATTTATAAGGGTGATTTATTTTTATCACCATGAGAGAGGCAGGCCTGTGGTTTTACTATGGGGCATAAATCCTGCCGAGATTTCAACCTTCTCAGGTCAGGGATTTTATCATCTCTGTGAGCATCCCAAGCGATGGGTGCTGGGGGTTTCCCCTGCCCACCGTCCTCTTTGGCTGCACAAAGCGTCCATGAGGAGGATGGACTGAGGTTTGTCCTGTCTGGAGGATGAAAGCCTTGAAGGTTTCCTCTGTGAAGAGCAGCAGAGCGAGCTTTGAGGTCCTCCAGCATATTTATCGCTAATGTGACTTCAGCCTTACCCTTGGAGCCACTCCCTGTGGCAGCGTGGATGCAGCCTTGCCCCAGAGCATCCTTGCCCCTAGGTGCAGGCAGGGCTCTGCAGGCAGGGCTCGTCCTCGGTTGCAGTGCCACGGGCTCCTGGCACATGTTTAGACAGAGGCCCCCCAGGTCATGGATGCTCTGTCTGGTGAGACTTGAGCTCTTACCCCTTTCCAGCACTGAAGACCTCTTTCGGGTGGGAGTTTTATATAAGATCTGTCTGTACAATGCGCTGACTCATGACTCCAGCCACCAAGTGCTACTTCAGTATGAGAAAACGGAGGCTCTGAAACACTAGGAAATGCCAAAATACATTTTGCTTGCCCGACCTTAATTTGCCTTCCCTTGTGTCTTTGCTGTGTGACTCACTCTTTAATTAAATGATTGCTGCCCCCCTGACAAATTTCAAACCTGCATTGCAAAGCACCAGCTCATCAGAGCTTTTCAGAGGAAGCACCAACATCTGCACATTAGCAAAATATCATCTTTCTCCTCCCCCCTGCCTTGGAAACGGCCAAGCTGGTTGGTCTGATGTGACTGCAAATATATAAACACATGGATGCTGCTGAGGGTCTTCCCCCTGCAGACTTTACCTGGTGGCCGTGCCCCAGCTGCCACGTCGGACGGGACAGGTACCTCTCCGGGGTCAGGATGCGATCCTCAGCTGAAGAGGTTCAGCCGAAACACTCGATCCTCTTGGCAGGTGCTGACTGTGCTGCTGGAAGCAGGAATGGGGAAGGTTTCTCATCTTCTGGGACTGGCAGTCAACTCTCTTCACTCTCCGTAATTTGGACAGATGTGGAGTACATTGCCAGCACCGCCGCTCGTACCACGTGCTGGGATACCTCTGCGTAAAATCCAGGAGCACTGCTTTTTCACTGGCCTCTTTACCAGCACCGGTAACATTTATGAGAGCTTCTGTTTTCAGCGGCATATGCAAATCCTGATTTGTGAGCACAATTACCTGCTTTGTATGCACAAAACTGATTCACTTGCACATTCTGCGGGCATCGCTTAAGAGACCTGCTGGAGAATCAGTCCCTTAGGGCCAAATGCTGGAAAAAACAGCCTCTGATTTTATGCTGTCAGGCTTGCTGGAGCAGTGGCATAAATGAGATGGATAGCTACCTTGATTAGCAGGTGCAAATGTGCTGAGTTTTTTTTCCCCATCTATAAATCAGGCACTTCTCCATCAAAATTCTCTCCTTTGCATCCACAATTGATGGCACCCCCCAAAGCAGTAGGCACACACTTGTAAGGACCAAATGAGATGTGGTAGCGAAGGGTCTTTTCTGGAAATTGGCAGGAGGAAAAAACCCAGGGTTTCCATCATCTTCCAAATGGGCTAGTTTGTCACCAGAGCTGCAGATGGCGTTCCTGTCCGGGTAGGACAGGGGTCTTGCGGGCAGGAGACAGATGAAAGTAATTTTTAAATAGAGCCATTTTTTAAAGGCAACCTGTTAAGGGGATTTGGAGGTTGCAGAGCTGAGCATGTAAATCAGGAGATGACCAACCTTGGTGAGGGTGTATTTGTGTTTATGAAAACAGCCATTTTCTCTGATAGTTCAATGTAATATCACGCAGCTTTTGTGCACATCAAGTAATATTTGTTTGTTCTTGTGCACTTCTGCTATTTTCGCTGTTGGAGGATCCTAGTGTCTTTATTGACTTAGACTTTTATAAGATGAGGTTCTGTCTCTCTAAGGTATGTAGTTTAATAACTTGGTCAAAAACCATGTAATATACGATTTCTTTTCATGTGGCGGCACAGCTTGCCTCGTGCACCAAGCAGGGCAGGAGGCAGTTAACTCCCAAGCTAATTTAGCTTTGGGCTGAAGTGTTCTACATAAACAGCAATCAAAATGCATGCCTGCAAGGGGGCTGAGTTAAGGTTATCTGTGCTGTCTTTACACTCTCATTTTCTGCCATTAGAGTGTTTAATCCTGCAGCTGCTAATGTTCTTGTAATGGCATTTCTGTGCTTGTCTAAAGACCACGGGGAGGGGGGGAAGAGGAGTGAGGTTTCCTGTATGGAGCTGCTTCCAGGCCCGCCTCCCCGGCTTGACCTGTCCCACCAGCGCTGCAGGAGGTGGCTTCTCACCCCACCATGGTCAGCTCTGAGACAGTGGTCACCCCAGAAGGTGACAGCTGTGGCATTTTGGACCACCCTTGGTCCACCCTTGGGACCTCTCAGTGCTTCCTTGCGTTAGCCACACTCATGTGCCCAGGGAGAGCTTCCTCAGCTGAGCAGATGATAATGAGAATAAAATCCATGCAGAGTGTAAACCCAGACGCCATCCTTGGAAGTTAAGCTGTGATGGATCTGGGTGAAGAGGGTGACTTGCAGCGGGGGGAGAGGAGGGATAACTGTCGAATTAACCCCAGTTTTTCCCTCCATACTCTGTGCCAGGTCGGCCAGGCAGAAGCCACCTTCCCTATCTCGTTCCTCGAGAGCTAAAGTGCTTTTACTAAAATTGCATTTCTTGTCAGGATGAAGCAGAGACCCCGGTTTGGAAAGTGCCGTCCCCAAAGGCCTTGACCAGCAGATAGCAAGGGCAAGAAGAGCAGTTTTTCAGAGAGCTTTACCGGGAGCCGGTACTGCCACCGCGGTTGTTGGAGGAGCCACGGCCTCGGCCGGGGCCAACATGACTCGAGGAGCAGCTCTCTGAAGATGCTTCACTTGTTAATTGAATTTGGGAATTTAATGACCTACTAAGACCCTCATTCATCCTTGCCTGTGTTTAAATTTATCCAAATATCTTTTTTAAGAGAGGCCCTTGCTCTGCCATCTCGCAGAGGCACAGCAAACTCTTTAAGGAGGGGTTTTGTTGCAGGGTTTTTTAACTTCCCTCTCATCCCTACCTCTATTGATGGGAAACCGTGATGCCAACCCTTGTGCAAATGCATGTCTTGCCCCATCCCTGGCGAGCTCACCCTTGTCATCGCGCTGCTGGGAGCTGCCTCTCCCAGGCTAGCTGCACCAGGGCACCTGGGCAGCCGTGACCTGCTGCAGTTGCACCCGCAGCAGCCAGTTTGAGGCTGGCATGGGAAGTGCTGCTAGCAGATAGTTTGGTGTTTTATTGTTTTTATTTAGTCCAGACTGCAGGCAGAGAAAATCCTGTCTGTGGAAGGACTTGGTGTCTGACATCTCTCGTGTATTTCCCTGGTAGAGTGATCGTCCCTTGGCAGGAGGGCTGGCAGCAAGGGGGGCTGTTGCTGCGTCGGGCCCGTGGCACCTCCCTGTGGGTTATGACAGCTCTAGGGTGGGGTGCTGGGGTGCAGCCAGATCTGCCTGCACAGGGGTTGCTATAGGCAGGGAGGGAGACAGGCCAAGGCAGGGAGCATCGCACGTGGTTCGGAGACAGTGGTGGGGACCGTCAGGCCATGCCGTGCCCCCGAGGGTACTCCGCAGCCTCCTCTTGCACCGAGGGTCCAGGGTGCTCTGCAGTGGCGAGGAGGTTCTCTGCCTGTGAGAGATGCCTGTGGGGCCAGAGCATGCCCTTCACACGGCTGAAGGACACAGGGTTTGATTGGCCCTTGTCAGACTTTTTGCGGATGCTGGACAAAGAGGTTGTTTCTCCACCAGAAGCTCAGAAACATTTTGCAAAGGATAAATCAATGCAGGGCTTTCTCCAGACGCAGATGAGACTCTTGAGGCCTTGACAGCTTCCTTAAGGGAGGTTTGTGGCCGTGGCTCTTGGAGAGATGGGGTGATTTGTGTTGGTCTGTTGGCGGCTTGTGCCACACAGCTGGTGCTCAGGGCTGCTGGTCATGGTCCTGGGTATTGCCACCACCTTGGAAGGGACATGTTGGGGGACAGCAGAGCTGAGGGCAGCACGGGGTGTCCCTCATGGTGGAAGGAGGCAGCCCATGGGTCCAACGGGGCAGCACCCAGGTCCCCTCTGCCCCCATGGGGGCTCCTGGGCAGTGGCTCCTGCTGTAAACAGTGGTGACAAGGGGACATGGTCCTCACAAGCACCAAACTGGTGGCTGGGACAGCAGCGCCAGGCCAGGAGATTCTGTTTGCAGCCACCTTTGCTCCTGGAGAGGGGATTCAGGCCACACAGCTTGAACTGCTGTTGGGGGCAAAGGCTTTGCATCCTGGCAGGGAAGAAGGGGGGGACCCTCCAGTCCTCCCACCTCGGAGCAGGCTGGTAACCCTGGAGATGGCTCTGTGCTTGCCCAGAAGAGAGGGGCTTTGTGCTGCGGCCCTGCAGCGAACACTGGTGCAGTCAGGGCTGGCAGGGCGGGCAGCCGCTGCGCTCAACGGCCGCCTCTGTTCCCTGAAAAATGATCGGCCTGGGCTTGCCGCCCGGCGCCCACCTCCCTCTGCAGCCCCTTTCTCCTCCTGTGCCACGGTGGGTGGAAGGAGGAGAAGCAAGAGGTGGTGTCGGAGGGACAGCTGTGCTGGAGCTCACCCCGCCACCAGGATGCCTGCTGGGATGGCGAATCTGCGGGGAGGATGACCCAGCTGGGCTGCGGAGCTGAGGGTGGCTGGGGAAGTGGTGCTGCAGCTCCCTGGCTTGCTGGTACTGAGGGTGCTTTGCTGGGGCAGCCCTGTCCCCTGGTGTGTGTCCCCAGAGAGGAGGGTCCACCCTTGGGTGCTGACCTGAAAAGCTGGGGCCAGGCTGTACATCACTCAGGGTGGGAGAGGCAGCTTTGAAGCAGGTGTGAGCGCGTAATGCAATGCTCACGCAGGTCAAAAGGCACATGTTTGTAGTCCTGCAGCCTCCAGGAATAAGCTACCACCTGAGCTGGGGGGGCTTGTCCCCAGAACCATCCTTTTGTGGCAGGGGCATGACCCAGTAGAGCAGGGCATCCCTGCAAACCCAGGGGTGGAGGTGCTGCTGTGGAGAAGGGAATCGTGGACACTGGCAGTGCCAGGAGAGGATTGATGAGCCACAGGTTTGTTCTAACACTGCCAAAGCCCCTCTGGCTCCTTAAATAAAAATGCCAATGACAGCAAAGAGCAGCTTCCCGGGGAGCACAGGGACTCCAAGAGCTTTGTGCTGCACGCTGGGTGGGTGGATTAGGGGGATCTTGCAGCTTTATCACCGCAGATCACCTCTCTCCCTAACGAGGCTAACAGGATTACTCTGGCACACCAGCGGTTCATCCCGCAGCCCTGCTCTGCTGCTCCCTGGGCAGAGCGTGGGGATGGCCGGGGAGGATGCAGATGCAGCACAAGACCCCCTTTCCCCTTTCAGGAGGAGCAGCAGCACGGTGCAGTGGGCAAAATGGAAGAATAGTTCTGCAACTTCCAGCTTAAATAGAAAAAAAACCCAAAAGTGAGCTAAAGCCTCCAGCTGCTCTGGTCAAGATGCAGCAGGGGCCAGAGGGCTGTTTTCTTCCACGTACTTGGCTTTGCACCATGCCTGTGCCACTGGAGGTGATGAGCTTGGATGTAGCTTGTGTTAGATTCGCTTCCTTCAGGCACGAGCAAGCCTCAGCATGGGCCATCCCTGAGCCAAAAGCCACGGATGCTAATGATGACTGCAGACTGCTCCAGCCCTGCCCTTCTGCAGCTCCAGCCCTAAAGCCCGTGTGAAGCATGGGCAATGCAAGAAGCCCTTTGCTCAGAAATGGGCAGAAGCAGCTCATGTCTGCATGATGAAACCAGGTTGATATGTCCTTAGCTTGCCCTGTTCCTCCAGGTCAGCCTCCAGCTCCTTCTCACTTCCCAGCTGAGGGCAGGAATGATGCTGGCAGCGTTGCCTGCAGGATGCCTGCAGGAGTGCTGCCTGGGGCCAGAGGGAGCTCGGGCTGCTTTTCTCCAGGTGCTGCAGGCTGGGTTCCCTGCTCCCGCCCGCTGCCTTTCTGTGTGCGGCTCTGTGTGGCACTGTGGGCTGAGCTGCCGGTACTCTCTTCCACCAGACTCCCTGGGGATGAAGGCTCAGCAGGTGGGAGGTTGCAGGTAAGACACGCCTGTGGTGTTCTGGGATGTGTCCTGCTGGTTCAGAGGTTCAGGTTCACCCTCCCTGAGCAGAAACCAGCCCGGAAACTCCATGTCACCCGTGATTAGTCATGGCAGCGTGGTCTTTGATGAGATTTTGTGTAAGTGGGGTGAGCGGAGCAGGGGAGGATGGAGAGCAGTGCTGTGGGTGCTGCCGTGTTCTCGTGGCCTCAGCTGTCCCCTTGCCCTTCCCTGTAGCTGCACGTGTCGCAACAATAACGTGTTTTCTGAGTCTTGCTAGAGCTGTGGTGTTGCATTTCCCGGCTTAGGCACCTTTTCTCTGCAACAGCAGAGGTTTCCTGGCCCGCTCCCAGTGTTTTGTTGAATAATACACTGGAAATGTAACATGGGACCTCCAGTGCTGAATGAGCAGCGATCCTTGCTTTTGCTGTAACAGTTCATAATTTGCCATGGATTATCCAACACAATTTGTGGGTTATGAATCTGAAGGAAGAGGAAGGGCCACACATGCCTGTGTTTTTAGCATGGGCAGAGTGCGGGTTGGTGGCTGCAGAAATAGGATGCTTGTCACAGTGGTTTGTAGATCCTGATTTATTTGTCCTCCCGCAGCAGCCGAACACTGCGTGGAGGCATGTGCAGGACCTGTGGAAACTGCATCTGGCTTCAGGTGCAGTTATTTGTCAAACTTGGTTATTTTGGTTAACCCTGGCTTTAAGCTCAGGTTGAATCCTAACTTAGCACGCATGATGCTGAGGGGATAACTTCACTTATCTCAGAAGCACATGGGATTTAGTAACTCTGAACAAGGGCATTGTTTTGGATTTTGATGGTTTGGGTTTTCTAATGGCATGTTGAAATCTGCTCTTTAGAAAATACACCTACCCTAAACAGGCATTAGAGGTACAGGAACCTCCATTTCTGCCACTCCAGGGAATTTACTGGGTGTTTCTCTGTCCATGGGGATTAACCTGGCTGGTTCAGCTCCCCCCCGGCTCAGCATCGTGCTGAGGAGAGAGAGAAAATAATGGACTGGCTCAGGGGGCCGAAGGAGGAGAGTGGATGCTGATGGGGAGAGAGCAAAAGCTCCCGAAAACCTGTTAGAGCACCGTAGGTTCTACTGAGGTGTTTTTGAAACTCCACTAATTGCCTGTCAGTAGTTCTGGGTAGAGAAATGGATCCTAAACCATCTGTCCCAAAGAGGTGGAGTCCCCACTCCTCCAGCAGACTGCAATGTTCAGTCGATCCCGTGCTGGGAGCCTTCCTATCCAATTTCTGAAACTGCCAAAAGTGTGCCAATCTCCCTGGAAAATCTGTGGAAAGCTGGTCCCAAGTGGTCCTGGAGGGGGGAAGGTACCCGTGGTCTCCGTGCCCTGAGTGGATTTCCCTCGTGTCCCATCTTCCTGCAGCCCTGGATCTCCCCAGCGGGTGACACCATTTGCCCTCTCACTTACTGAAATAAACCTCCCAATAAACCTCCCAATAAAGCTTTGAGCACCGGCTATAGCTGTTGAAACTCCAGGATTGGAGTCAATAAAATCAATATTTCTGCAGGTTGATAGAGTTTCTCCTTCCAACACCAAACTGACGGAGCAGTAAACAAACCAGTAGACAAAATCAACCCTCCTGCACTGCGGGAAAGGGGTTCATCACCCCGGCACCTCCAGCCAGTGATATGGAGGGAGGTGTTTGGGCTGTTTGATACCAACAGCATCAAACACCATGATGTTTAATAGGTGGTTTTTCCCTGCTTGCTCTAATTTCCATGGCAGGAGCTGAGCACGAGCCGGTGCCCCAAGACTCCCAGCTCTGCTTCGCAAGCACTTTGAGATGTCTCTTGTTTGCAGAGCATATATTTGTTATGTAATAAGCGCCAGGAATTAATGATCCGCGGCGCAGCTGGGGAAACTTGCGTGCTAAGCACCCACGGAAAAAAAATAACTTTTCTTTTTTTAAAATCACTGATAGAGCCATTAGGACCCGCGTTTTCTTGCAATGAGACCTCCCCAGCCCACGGGCACGGCTGAGCTGGAGCAGGGGCTGGCGCCACCGCCTCTCTCCCAACTCTTTCCCTTTGGAGAAGCAATGTTCCTGCTGCTCCCGTTATGAATCATGAAGTTAGCAGCTTTTGACAGATCATAAATCAGTGCTTCGAAGTCGCTAGGACAAATCCCAGGACATTTAATCTTTAATATTAGACGTGTTTAAGGCAGTGAATATTTCATGAAGGTGCTGTTGCATTTTAGCACATCATTAGCTGTCTCTTTTTTTTTCCCCTCTTTTCTTTTTTGCCGCCTCCCCCTTTCCAGGCAGCTCTTCCTCAAAAATCTCAGCAGTTGAACCCCCGTCTCGCTCCCTCCTGACAATAAAGCTCTTTACTGTAATCCCTGCGAGACATTTTAAGAACTTACTTAGGATCCTGATGAGCACGCAGGTACCTGCCAGTCTGCATTAGTGCCGTGATGGGGGTCCCCCATGTCCCCCCCCAGCATGCTCCGCAGATCCCCACCTCTGCCAGTGTTTACAGCTCAGCCTGCCCTGACGTCAGGCACGATGGGGAGAGGAGGGGAAGCAGGGGGGAACCATCAGCAGGAGCTTGTAACAGAAACTCCACGTGCAAATCCAATTAATCTTTTGATTTTGCTGTTTCTTGCTCCGGGTTATGTATTTCTACCAAACACAGAATCAATTTGGGCCAAGCACAGTCGGGTTTCTGGTGTGGGAAATGTCTTTTCCTGCTGTCAAAAGGGTGTAACAGGGTGAGCCAGCGTCCAGAGAGCGAAGGGGAGCAGGGCCGAGAGCCCCTCAGCCAGGGGATGGGGAAGCAGCATGGGCACTGCCTGCAGAGGATGGAGGTCAGGGCTGTCTGCATCCTCCTGTGGGACTTTGGGCTGCAGGAGGCTGCGCCATCCCATCGCTGTGCGAGGTGTTGGGAGCAGAGGTGGGAAGGGGACATGGCCAGGATGAATCGGGAGCATCCCCTGCCTGGGAGGTGCACGGAGTTGGATGCTGGCTCTCCTCAAGCGAGGTCATGATCCCCGCTGAGGAATGAACCGCTGGCCCAAGAGCAGAGATTTGCTGAGCCTGGAGAGCTGCACGGCTGCACAGGAACACAGGTTAAGGACAAACCTTCTGCATCATGAAATCCCACCCCCAGCTACTGTGACTGCTACATCATGTAACCCCCTCCAAAAGAGCTACAGGTTTCGTGCAGCTTTCCACATCTCATCTCCTCTTGCACATCTCCTGGAGGTTTTAGAAGAGTCCAAAGTGCTCCAGATCCACAGCAGGAACCAGGAATGGCCGTGAACAAGCAGAGAAGAACCGCAAGGGAGGAGGACCCAACGCTACGGTCGCTGACATGCCTCTGGGGCAGAAAGGTCTCATCTCCCCCTCTTCTCTTTTAGGAGAGTGCAGCTGCCACGAAGGCTATGCCCCGGACCCCGTCCACCGCCACTTGTGTGTGCGCAGCGACTGGGGACACAGCGAAGGGTGAGTGGTGATATGATGGTGCGTTTGCTCTGTCCTGGCTCCCACATCGGCGAGGTGCCCCGTTCTCCTCCCCACCGGCCGGCACCGGCACCAAAGACCCTGGACTGGGCTGAGGTGCTTTCCCTGCCGAGCGACGTGCCACAGCTGCTTTTTCCCTCTCTGCCTCCCAGGCCGTGGCCCTACACGACGCTCGAGCGGGGATACGACTTGGTCACAGGAGAGCAGGCGCCGGAGAAGATACTCAGGTGAGTCAAAGGTGTGTTTGGCTTGGATGTTCAGGAGGGGAGAGCCGTGAGGACATCCCAGTGAATGCTATCTCTTGGTTGCTCCTGGCTCCGTCTTGTGCTGGCTGGGGCACATGAGTGGTGTTTGTCTTTGACAGACCTGAAAGATTTATCTGTAGTCTGCAGATGAGGAAGGGTCTCCCTCTCATCCCCCTGAGCTGGACATATCTCTGCAGAAGGGAGGACAGTGCACACATAAAGTCCCCCTGGACTAAAAAGAAGAATCTTGACCATCCCCATGTTCTCCCTGTCACATCTCCAGCTATTCCTCTCTCATTCGGCTTTCAGGACAAGACCAAATGACTAACTCATCCCATGGTGCCACTGTTGCGCTGACTTCCAAGTGGTCAGGTGCAGTAGAGGGCCGCCTTTTGCTGTGGACACTCTGTTCCTATATGACATGTTTGTCCTTATTCTAGGTCCACCTATAGCTTGGGTCAAGGCCTGTGGCTGCCTGTCAGTAAGAGCTTCGTGGTGCCCCCCGTGGAGCTTTCCATCAATCCTCTTGCCAGCTGCAAGACAGATGTTCTGGTGACGGAAGATCCAGCAGATGTCAGGTAGGAAGCAGATTTCTTGTTTTCCTCACACTTGAGTGACTACACTGCTCCTTAAATTGTTATTGAGGATGCAGTAATTTCTATGATGATAAGTTTGATTAATCTTCTTCCAATAAGAAATCTGATGTGATAGCTCTCCAGGCTCTTTTGGGCCTTACGGGTCTGGGCCAAGCATGTGTATATAGCTCCGAAGTCTGACAGTCCAGTCAGGTGAATTGGTGTGAACCTGTGGCAAGGCAATTTTAAAGTAGCTTAAATCTGATATTAGATTGCATAGCTTAAATTGATGCATTTACCAGTATGAAAGTGGTGTCATCTTTCAAAAACTCCTAGGGATATGGCATCCACCCAGTCCCTGATACTCTGCTATGGTGCTCCTGAAGGGCCAAGGTCAGACCCTGGTGAAAGGCCATGTTTCCTGTCCAATTATTATACAATTAGAGCGTTTTTTTTTTTCCCTTCCTTGAATTCAGTAAGCACCCGGATATTTCTCTGGCACCCCCATTTTGGCTAGCTTGTATTTTAACCAGATGTCGTTGGGCTTGTGACAGTCTAGTTCAGAAGTGGGGCCTAAGAGGGCATTGCAGGAGAATTGCCCTGGTGGAAGGAGAGGCTGTTTGCTGGGAGAATGTGCTGAGGGTGGGCAAAGGGGGGTCCCTTGGAAGAGGAGCCAGGCAAAACAGTTGTCCTCTGTGCCCCAGCGGGAAAGGGAGCAGCAGCCTCTGCCTCAGAGAGCAATGGTCATGATAGTCCTCCTCTGCCTGGTTTACAAGCATTTATCAGTAAACTACACGGGTTTAACTGTTTAATTTCTAAGGTAATTAGTCCGTGTTCCTCTCTCCCCCATTAAACTAAGACTGAGTATGGGAGACTCTGTGATCCCTCCCTCCCCCCCTTCCTTCTCGCTGCCTTCTCCTGTTGACGGGATTTCCTCACCCACAAATTCTTCTGTTTGTTGCGAATCATCTTCCTGGGCACGAGCAGGATTCTTATATCTCCCAGACCCTTCTGTCTTGTCTTTTGCTAGACAAAGAGTGATGGGATGGTGGATTTCCATTCTTCTCTCCCATCATCATGAGGCTTGGCAGGGCTATGCTTGGAGCAAGTGCCGACAAAACCTACGGCAGAGCCAGGACTGGCATCCAAGAGGTCCTCACTTCCAAGTGTGTTTTTGTTACTAATTAGCGCTTGGCCCCAGCCTGCAAAAAGAGACTGATGGTACATATCTATCATGATTTGGCTGTCTTAGGAGTGTTGCTTTTCTTGTCTGTGGAAGACTACTGCTTTGCATTTGAGAAGGTGAAGGGGTGCCTTGTCGAACGTTAACATTTTCCAAGCTAAAATGCCAGGAGAACATGATTTCTTTCTTGCCTCCTCACATCTTCATTGAAAGCACCTTAGTGAAAGCAGAGGCTAGGAGGCTTGCTTTCTGCTCCAGCGCAGTAACTGGGCACTGATCCTCATGGAAGAGTCTCGGTCGGGATGGATCAGCACCAGGCAGGAGGAGGGAAGCTTCTGGCACAGAGGCTGTTGCCTGCTCCCCTCATAAAGGGAACCCGAACTGAGAATTCCAGGTATAAATATTGGAGTGACCCAGCTAGAATAAGGGAGGCGAGTTCACGGTGCTTGTATCTTGCATACAGGAGATGCTAAATTATTAAAACTTTAATAAACGTAATAATAAATATTTGATGTTGAATTATGGAAGGTTTCACAGATACAGTGAAAGCCAAAACGTGATCTATTATTTCTGCATTAGAACTTAAACACTTCTCAAACGGGGACCAGGCCGCAAGCTCGGGGTCCCGTGACCCTGGGGTGGGTGGAAACCAAGGCGATACCACCAGAGCGGAGCGTTACGGTGTGGAGGAGCTAATGCTGGGGCTGTTCAGGTCCGCTGCAGTCAGTGAGCAGGGATGTTGCTGCATTTGGAGCTCGCGGGCATCGCGTTGGCCTGTCTCTGAGAAACTCGTCTGAGGTTCTTGGGTGCTTTCATGAACTGAGAAAGGTATTTTTAGAGCTTGCAACCTCTTTGCTTTGTCCCACTGGCCTGAGACAAGTGTTGGTAGCTTCTCAAGGGCGCAGTAATGCAGCAGTTTTGGTGGTTCAGCTGTCCAGATGATGGCGCGTAATGTCAGACCTACCATCAGAGGTGAACACGTGCTGTCCATAGGGTAGGTGTTCGAACGTAGCCATCCTGCTGCATGGGGGCACCTGTTCCCTGGGCTGTGGGACCACGGTAACACTGCTGTCCCTCCATGCTGGCAGCTCCTGCAGGTGGTCCTGCAACGCTGGAGCTCTAATACAATCACATCCCCATGCCAAGGGGCAGATCTGGGCTGTAATTACACCAGCTCCCACACAGCCGCATCTCAGCACCTGGAGTGCCTTGTTTGCTGTCCTGTAACTCTGTGATGGTAGCTCAGTCCTGTATTTCTTCTATTTAATTGTATTTAATAATGAGCATGCTGCATTCCTCCAGACGTTTCATTAGTCCGACACCTTTTGGCTCTGGGGTCACTTGTCTTGAAGAGTTTAATGGAGGGAAATTGCAGAAAGCCTGGTTTGGAGAAAACAAGCAATGAAATCTTTACAACTCAGAGGGTTGAAGGTTCAAACCTGGCCTTGCGTTTTTATGAAGATGCTTGAGACTGCGGAAGGGACAGGTGGGGCTCTGCCTTTCAGCAACCCTCCAGAGGAATGCTGACTCCCTGCTGCTTCTCTAGAGGGACACTGTTCTCCGTGTGTTTTACCACTGAGCAGTGCAACAAGTTGTATGCAGCGCTTTGGTGGGTGGGAACGAAGGGCCCAAGCCTCCTGCTGCTGCTGTGGCCAAGTCATTAGAGAAACTTCCTATAGACAGGAGCCAAAGGTCTACGTGCAAACATCCCACCGGGGATGCTCGATGTGTGCTGGGGCTTGAGGGAGAACAGGACTTTGCACGCAGAACTCAGTGCTGGAGGTTTTAGGGCTGTGCACCATAAATTAAGCATGAGGGTGCTTAGAGTTAATGAAGCTCACATGGATAATTTATCAGTAACCATACTGAGCATCCCCTCCTTGACCCCAGAATCTGATCCTCTGTGCGATGATCAGGTCAGTCCCATGTCTGGGATCATGGCGGCCACACTAAGAGTGTCATCTTTGTTCATATGAGGTTGGCCAGCAGCGCTGCAGGGCTCTCCCTGCACTGGGAAGCCTCTGGCTTGGGCTGGAGGCTGGCTCCCAGGCTGGGCAGGCTGCCCCAGCTGCGCATCCCTGCCAGGATGAGAAATACCTCCAGTCCCACCTTGTCTCACTTGTTTTGAAGACCTCTGTTTCCCTCTCCCCATTGCTCCCGTCTCTCTCTCTTATCTGTATTTCTCCCATAACCTGGTGGTAAACACAGTAGTCTATTTTTTTTTTTAAACAAATTACTATTAGGTGTTTAATCCTTCTGCTGGCTTTCCCTGGATACCTTGCTGTCTCTTTCTGGCCCTTTAGGAGGTACTGCTTGTCCTGTGGGACCAGGAGTCGCTGTAATTGCAGCGGCGTACGCGGCTCTGCCCCGTTGGCAGCTCACCGGGAGGACCCACACCCACAGCCCCCGGGTCCCACCACCATCAGCACCGAGCATCCCTGCAGGGGGTAATAAAAGCATCCTTTGGGGTGCAGCCGGCTGCGGAGGACCGAGAGGGGGGATAACCTGGGGGGCAGAGTGCGGCACTGGCAAACGGCTGGTGGTCCTGGTTCACTGTGCCACCCGCTCTGCAGAAAAGTTGGTAATTTCTGGTGAGCGGCTATAAATCAGAGGCGCGAGCCTCAGCCGCCGCCTGACATGACATATAGCTCTATCGTTATGGCAACCATAGAAACAAATAAAAGCCTTGCCTTTACTTGACAAGCCTTTGAGATGTCCTGATGGAGAGACAAGTGTTCAGCGGCAGAATGAATTCTCTTGAACTCACTGTCGATTCATCTTTGTTTTGCTCCCAAGTGAGCCCCTTTGCTCTCTGAATTCTTTTCCAAAGTACAGTCAGCTGGATTTTTTCTTTCTATTTGTTTGTTATTTTATTTTCAGTTCTCTCGGCAGCAGGGAGCTCTGCTCTCCAGCTCTGAGCCTGCATGCGTCCCGTCTCGTGTCGAGGACAGGAGCTGGGGTTTTGCTCCCTGCCTGTAGCTTTCCCTGGCTCAGCCTTGCCATGCCCTTGCGACACCATCACTTCTCCAGGCTTACAGGGGTTTTGCAGTGATTTTTTGCAGGGGATTTACAGTGATTTGGGCACTCATGGTTTTGCAAGTCGGTACTGAGCACTGCGATGTGAGGCTCCCTGGGAGTGGAGGAGGATGAAAAGTGAAGTGGATGAGAAAGGCAAAGGGAATCTGGGCCAGGAGAGAGGAAACAATTTTGCCGTGGCCATGCTGCCGCAGCAGCAGAGCTCATCTGCCTCGTGCCTTAGCCTTGTGCCTTAGCCTTGTGCCATATCTGCAGGGACACAGGAAAACAGGTGCTCCTGCAGGCGAGCACCACTGAGGCTCAGGAGGTGCCTGGGCTGGTCCCCATGGGCAGCGTGCCAGCAGGGTACGGGCAGGAGCAGGCAGAGGGCACCTTGCCAGCTCTTCCTGTCATTCAGTGCGGGAGATGCCATGGGAACTTTTTTCCCACCTTTTCTGCCTCCCAGAATAGAGCAGGCTGTGATTTCTGGATACTCAGTGCTGGCAGGACCCCCAGCCAGGAGGTCGGGGGAGAGGAGAAACCCTGATTTTGGTCTGTTCCTCAGTGGGGACCCAGGGAGCTGCCTGCAGAGGCTCTTGATCCGTTGGTGCCAATAAAGCGACCGTGAGCGGCTATCAGCAGGTGCCTGTGATGAATGGATGGCTTCACATGATGGAGCAAATTGATCATTGCATCACCAGGCACAACTTACTCATTTCTGCTAAGAGGGCAATTCATTACCGTTCACATCACAGAGACACCGTCATCCCTGCAGATAACGTCCCTGACGCTCTGGCCTGCGCCTCTTATCACCCCAACATGCTGTCGTCTTGCAAAAGCAGTGGAGAAGCAGCTTGCAGTGCTTAACATGGGAATAAAGGCAGCCTTTGGCCTCATCCTCTGCAGGGAAAGGACAAATGCTTTACATAGAGGCAGCCACCAGCCTTGCATCTGTCAACTTAGCAGCATCCTGGCTGCTTACCGGGATTTCTCCAGCTCCCTGCCTCCCACTTTGATTTATGAGAGGAAGTTAGAAGGGTCAGGTATGTCTCACTTGGTTATGGGGTGACTAAATGGGAGTTGTAACCTTCTGGCAGCCACCGAAGGGTGTGAGCAGCAAAATGAGAGGGATTATGGGAATGGTGAGATGGGGAAATAGGGGCAGAGAGGAAAGGGGGGAAGCCACCCCAAAACTTGAGCTGAAATCACCCAGGAGGTACCTAGCGTAGGTCAGAATTGAAACGTTGGTCACGCAGGACCTCTGGGAGGGTGCAGGGACCTCACTGCCCTCAGCATGTGTCAGCATCTATCACCAGCCATGGGTGATCTTTCATGCCCAGAAGCAGAGGGACATTTCATCCCTCCCTCTTCAGGGGCTTTTAATAATTCCTGCTACGGTAATGCTGAGTTTCGCTCTGTCTCTGTGCTCCGGTCCTTTGTGCGAACCCACTGCATTTTTGAGGTCTTGATGCTGGGCCGTAAAACTGTACAGAAAATGATCAAACCCCTTGGGGTAGTGGATGTAAATTTGAATCTGGCTCATTGGCAGATCCATCATAGGAAGCACCAACAACAGCTACAAGTTTGGCAGCTGAGCGATTGCTGTTCCTCTCGTCCATGGAGCCACACAGCCCAGGAGGGAAAAACAACCCGACGAGTGAACAGATTTTGTTTATGTATTTATTGAGACAATTAAAAAACTGTGACACCCGCCAAACATGCAAATGCTGTCTCACACCCAGAATGATTCCCTTTAATGTATCTGGGATCTCCCATCACAGAGTAGGCTTTGGCACTGGGCTCTGCAGCCGCCCCTTATGCCAGATCTGCTGCTGTAGCTGTGTGTCCATCCATCCAACTGCCTCTGGAGCAGGATCCGTGGTGGAGCAGGATCGTGCCGGTGCTGAGACAAGCAGCGAGTGCAGAGGGTTTAGAGGGGCAGACAGGGGTTCTGAAACACTGTGCTCATGTGTGTGCTTAGCAGAAGGGGGGATGCAAGGCAGTGAAATCAGCAACCTTGGGTTTCTTCAATGAAAGGAGTTCTCCTGTACCGGTTTCCTGGCGTTATTTGTTTTTATGTCCCTGCCTTTGCTTCTTGTTAAACATCAGACAGAGTGTGCTTTGTAGCTGCTTTTTCAAAGTGCAGCCCCATGGCCTCTCTGCTCATACAGCCTGTCTCTACTATGTTTCCTCCATTACGTTTATTTCCCCCTGCCCTGCATCTGAGTTTTATTACCTTTGCCTTTGCGTGCATCTCCTGCCTGGGAGAGAGGACTAGAAGGTTTGCAGGCAGGAGGGGGACCAGACAGTTCATCCCTCCCACAGTGCCATGCTGGGGCAGCAGGGACCTGCACCAGGCTTGGGACAGGGAACCTCTGCTCTCCTCCTCCTCCTCCTCCTCCTCTTCCTGCTGTGCCAGGGAGGGAGCCGCCTTGTTTTTGGAAAGGGTCAGGTCGCTGTGTGTGGACACAGCAGTGCCAGGCCAGTGCTGCGGAGCCGGTTTGTAGTGCAAGTACTTGAGCCCCAGCAAGTGCAGAGTATTTGGGGTCAGCTCTGCCCTCTCCTGTTTCAGGAGGAGCCGACACACATCGCCTTCAGCCGGTGCCAGCCGAGAGCGTGTGGCTGCCTGGCCGGTGGGCTGGGGCTTGGAGCTGCACCCGCAGGTGGCTGGGGCCAGGAGAGGGATGGCGGAGGAATGAGGATGGTGGCAGCAGCAGGAGGGACAGGATTTCCTGGGTGCCTGGGGAGGATGCTCTGGGCTCCTGCCCCTTGCCGAGGGCTGTCCTCAGGAATTTTGTCCTTAAGACCCCAAGATGATTCAGGGTGGTGGAACAATGGCCCTGGTCCTGTCTGGATGTGCAGCTCTCCTTCAGCTTAGCTGTGTTGTGGGATATACGGTCCCAGCTGGGGCAGTGACATTGGGAATGGGTTAATATCTTTTCTTCAGCTATTTCTTAATGCAACTTAGTAGAAAGAGCTGGCACCACCCACCAACCAGTTCTTATGAGATTTCAGTTGCCTTAAACTTGCTTGACGTGGACCGTGTTTCCTCCTCCTTTCTCGTTTTTATCTCCCATAACTACCATTGGATCACTTCATCCAGAGGACAAAACTAATAAAATTCAGCCGAGCTGAAACGTTCCTGGGAGTGCGCCAGGGACCTGCGACAGGCTCCACAGCCGGAGCAGGGAGGAGGCAACGGGAACGGAGGTGGACACGACCAGGGAAGCTTTGTCCTTCTGCTTTAAGGGCACCGTGCAAAGACACTGGTCTTGCAGGCTTGGAAAGGACGCTTGGAGAAGACAGACCCCTACATTTATGTTTATGGGGTTTGTTTAATTGCTGAAGGGAAGGGGGGATGCAGACGTTGCTGCAGAGGAACATTGTTCTTGCTGTGGAGGGATGAGGGAAGGCAGCTCGGTGCAAACCAGACAAAACTGAGGGAGAGAGCTCGGGTCCAGCTTTCACCCCAGGGCAGGCAGCGACCGTGCTGAGCCCAGCAGGGTGGGCAGCCAGGGCCGGGCATGGGGGCAGCCGCAGCCCCAGCCAGCGAACCAGGACGGGAGCACCCTCCGAAGTCAAATCAAGTTAATTGGTTTCAGCTCCTGCTTCTGAGTAGCCGGGGCCGGGGTGATGTTTCCTTCAGCTCCAGTGGGCTTGATCCAATGCCCCACCACCACAGCTGCTGCCCCCAAGGGATTTGCACTGCTCTGGTATGTCACCCCAGCTCTTGCTGTGATTTATTAGGGCAAAATGCCCTCCATCTCTCCCACCAGCCTCAGGGCAGCCGAGGGAGCGACCAGTGAAGTGCCTCCTGGGCAGCTCAGAGTAGCTTTGCTTGTGCCGTGCTGGTTCTTCTCATTCCACACAGTTTCCAGACGCAGGAGGAACGCCCTGCAGGCTTTCCCTGACCTCCAGGCAAAGGAGCAAAAGCAGCTCAAAATGAGGTTAGAAACACCAAAAAGCTCAGCACATGGTTTAGAGACAGCGTCAGCATTGCACAGGTCAGGGGATGGTGCACCCTGTCTGGCGTTGCCCGTCGGCTCGGAAAACCTTTCCGTGCTTTGCTGCAGCTGGCCAGCGGGACCACAGCCCGACTGGATCATGCGTCAGCTGGATTGTCTGCCCTTTGCCTCTGCTCTGGCCACCTCTCGCATCGTTGCCCCTCTTACTCTGTTTATTTGGTGCTTACTCAGCGTCTCTTTTTCTGATTTAGATGCTTATAAGTACCTGTCAGGTCTTTCTCCAGTCTCCCTGAATCTGGCTGCTGGCTACAGAGTGAAAAGCAAAAGCTTTCTTGACTTCTTCCTGCTGCTACACGTTTAAAGCCTAGAGGTCCGGTGGACGGCGGTGCTTTCCTGGGCACCACGCTGCAGTGTGTTAAGCAGAATATATTTTTGAGGGACTAAATCAAAGAATGATGCAAAGCTGGAGAGGTTTGGAAGAAGGGCTGGGGAACGAGCGGAGGGAAAAAGAAAAAAAGAAAATTAGGTGAAGCCTTGCAAAAAAAATCCCATCTTAGGAATTGCCGTGCTTTCACTGGGCTGTGGTTTAACCCCAGCTGGCAGCTAAGTGCCGCACAGCCATTTGCTCACTCCCCCGCAGTGGGATGGGGAGAGAATCAGAAGGGTAAAAAAAGTCAGAAGACTCGTGGGTTGAGATAAAGACAGTCTAACAGGTAAAGCAAAAGCCGCGCACACAAGCAAAGCAAACCAAGGAATTCATTCCCTCCTCCCCACGGGCAGGGGGTGCTCAGCCATCGCCAGGGCAGCAGGGCTCCATCACGCCTATTGGTGACTTGGGAAGACAAACGCCATCACCCCGAACATCCCCCCTTCCTCCTTCTTCCCCAGCTTTATGTGCTGAGCTTGATGCCACGTGGCGTGGGACATCCCTGGGGTCAGCTGGGGTCACTGTCCCAGCCGTGGGACCCAACCCCTTGTGCCCCCCCAGCCCCTCGCTGGTGAGGTGGGGTGAGGAGCAGAAAAGGCCTTGGCTCTGTGTAAGCCCAGCTCAGCAGGAATGAAAACATCCCTGGGTTATCAGCGCTGTTCCCAGCACAAATCCAAACCAAAGCCCGGTACCGGCTACTATGGAGAAAATTAACTCTATCCCAGCCTAAACCAGCACACACTGCCTGAAGAATTACTGTGCCGTAATCAACCGATTACAAAACATTTCCTGCCATGTTTTTGATATAATAAGGTGCTGCTGGCTGCAGTTAAGTGCCTTTTATCGTAACACAGATGGGTGCCATTAGGAACCCGCTGCCGTGCCATGCCGCAGGCTGTGCAGCGCTCAGGGCCAGGCTCTGGCCGGGCTGAGCGGCGCTGGCGGTGGCCGGAGTGGAGGCAGGGAAGGCAGCGCTGGGAGGAAGGGATGGGGATGAGGGTGTTGATGGACCACAAGGTCTGTACGTAATTCATCTAGCACATCTTTCTCATCCACTGGGGGAAACGAAAACAGCTGGTATTGAGCAGGCTTTGGAGGGCAGGCACGTGGGGGGTGAAGAGCCTCCAGTTGGATCTAGGGCACATTCAGGTCTGTTGGCATTGTGGCTGGATGGGTTTTAAGGGAGAATGTATTCATGTCTCCCGCAAACAGGAGGTCGGGGCGTTGCATGTGGGGGTTTGTCCCAGGCATCACATAGCCAGCTCAGGCTGGGGTAGTGTCCCCCAGTGCCTCTCACCCTCCCAGCTGGTGGCTCTGCCATGGGCTATCCCATGGGCTGTCACTGCCTTGCCACATGCACCCCAGCCCTGCCCCTGCCCTGCCGTGGGGCTGTCTCCCAGCAGCAGCTCGTCAGGAGCCACGCTGAACCCAGCCGCGCACAATTAAACACCAGCTAATGCTTCCCTGCTACTGCGGAGGGCTTAAAATGACATAAATGAAGAAGCTGAGAATTAAGGCAGGATACTGTGTAAATATGCACTGAGCTTTTGCTGTGAGAAGTCTCTTTGTTCAGTTCAGACTACATTTCCCTTTTATTCTTAATCGGTGTGTATCAAATACAGATGGGCCAGAGCTGGAGGTGTTGGCTCTGAAATGGGGCTCCTCTGGAGCTGGACACAGCTTGGGGTTAATGATAAAGCTGTGGGTGGTTCAGTAAAGGGCTTCTTGACCCGTAGAGTCGAAGGGGTAAATACATTGCTTATAACCATCCATACCAGACATGACCTATATGTGTAACAGGTCCCTGACATGTGTTAGGGCTCTTCTACCGAAGTAAATGCTGTGGAGCAGCTATTCTGCACTATCTCCCCAGGGGCATGCCCTGAAGACCCTGTGGGAAAGGATGGAGTTAACTCACCACAAGGCTCTTGATCTCAGCCCCCCTTTTATTCTATATGTGCTCATGCTAACAGCCCGTAATCTGCCATTAACCCTTTATTAACTCAAAGCCTGCCCTTATTTTGAAGCATGAACTTTAAGCTCAGTAGCACCAAGGCTGTTTTCCCAGGCGGCAGTCTCTGCAGAAGCTGAGTGACATCTGGGCAGTGCTGCCTCTTGCCTGCAAGCGTTGGTAGTGGCTGCTGACCTGGCTCACAGCCCGGCCGTCCCCGAGCTCCCTGCGTAGGCGCTTGGGAGGTGTTGAGTGGTGGTACCCGGTTTCCTCCTGTTCCATGTCAATGCCTTCCTTCAGGGGAGCTGTGTGTTTCTGCTCACCTCATGCCCACAGCCAGTCTTTGTGGTGGCATTTTACCTATAAGTTAGTAGTTGGCTTCTGTTTGGGTCCAAAGGATGTTGACTGGTGCTGAGAGCTAAAATGAGCCCTCCTAGACCTGCTCCATGTAGTTGGGATGGGCACCACTGCAAGACAAGACTATTTATTATGGATGGACTATTCCAGGCTATCTGTCTCCTTAGTTCTCACCCTTTCTGAATAGGTGCTTCATGTTCCCTGTTCCTCCAGGGAGCTATTGATGGCTCTGGTTATCATCCTGATTCTCCCCATGGGAAAGGAGACCTGGGGGAGGCAGGGTGTGGTGCTTCACTTATCTAAGCCAAGAAGCCAGCACTAGGTATGTTATGAGATCTGGCTTCTCTCCCTTATAGGAGCTTCTCCAGGACTTAAGGCAGGAGCAGATCATCCCTACCTGATGTGACTGTAGGCAAACCTGAGCCCACCCTTTCTACCCTCCTGCCTGTGCGGTGGGACCTGGGTCCAGGTGAAGGAACCCTCCTGGGTTTGTGTTAGTTGGACTTGGTGCCAGACCACTGTGAAGACGTGGGTCATTTTTGGGGGTTAAAGCCATGATTTGTGCCCAGACATAGCTGATACATGAGGAGAAGGGTCAATAATGGCTGCCATTGACCTGAAGGGCTTTTCGTGGCATCTCATCTGAAGCTCAGTGAGAGTAACAGACTCCCACTTTCCTGGTTAAACTGGGATATGCTGCATCACAGGCAATTATTATATATGGAAACCTCCTCTTTTATTGAAGCCTGGTTTATAAAAAGGAAAAGGAGCTTTTAGTCTGAGCCTGAAAAACTTCCTTGCAGTGAAAACAGTGCCTGACTCAATTATAAAGCATAAGCAGGCAGCAGACGGGCTTGGAAGCAGCTGGGGTGACTGAGTGGGGGGACACTGCCGGTATGTGGGGAGCAGCCATGCTCATCTGCTGCCTGGTTCCATGGTAGAAAAGAAACCACAGTAATTCCTGCTGTCCCCTTGCCCGGCTCCAAGAGGGGCCAAGAAACAGGTGGGATTGAGTGCAGATCTGTCGACCGGTACAGGGAGAAGCTGTGATTTTTATGTGCCTTTTGGATTCATCAGCTGGGGTTTTGGTGGGATTTAAGGGAGCATGAAAAGTTTTCCTGGTAAACATCCGGCTCCCCGATATTTTGGCAGCCTGCTGGGAGAGCACCGTGTGGGGTAGGCAGAGGTGGGGAGGTGGCAGCAGCTTTGCTGTCCCTTTGCTGCGGGGATGGTGGTCCTGAGCCCACCACTGCTTACAGCACGGATGGGTGGCTGTTCCTATGGAGGTTGTTGTCTTCTGCTGGTCCCTTGGTGTCATTCCAGCTGTGTAGCTGTGGGTGACAGGGCATGGAGAGAGTTGGAGGCATCCCCATAGATGCTCCAACCTCTCCCCCTGACCTTCCCCTGTGGCACCTGGTCAGGCAGGGTGTTCCCAGAATAGCCCCAAACAGTCTCATTTTTTGGGAGTGTGTGGGTTTGGCTGTGCAAAGCCCAGCTGGAGGAGCTGCAGCAGGTAGCTGGAGTGAAGCCTCTGAGCTCTGGCCTCTCCACAGCAGCTGTGACAGTCTGACATGCGTCGGCATGTTGCCTGCTATAACTGGGGTTTTCTGAGCTTTGCAAGATTCATCTGGTCTCTCCTGGCGTTCCTGGTGGGAGCAGCGTTTGGGGAGATTCGGGATGGGAAGTCTCGGCAGTTTAGAGGGAGCTGAGCTGGTTTGCAGGGCCAGCACGGCGTCTCTATGTGTGACATCGATCCTGCTGTTCTCTGGGTCAGGCGCCCACGCAGGCGCTTCCTCGAGAAATAAAACCCAGCGCCAAGTGCTGGGCGACCTAGTTAGGAAATGCACATCTCTGCTCTGACTTGGTGCCACAGCATCCCGGCAAAGTCGGTCCCACGTCCTCTGCTGCAGCTCTGACGCTGCCAGGAGCTGCTGTGGTCCCTCCTGCCGCCGGGTGCCCGCACAACCACGTAGCATACCGGTGTCTGCCCCACGTGTCTTGCAGTGAGGGATTTTCACCTGCAGTGATAGAAATGCTCCTGCTCTGGGAAGGGCAGCCTTTTTTCTTTGCAGATGACAATGTGGCTGCAGAAGGCAGAGGAAGACATGCTTGCGCAGGGGGCTGTGTCACCTGAACAGCCTGCATGGCTCAAGTGGAACAGTTTCTGTGTGTTCAACCTTGCTTTTTGGGGCTGAAGCAGGGATACATGTGGCATCTTTTAATTGCATGCGTGTGTATGCAATCTCTCACTCAGGGAAGTATGTCTCCCTGCCTGCCAGAGAGATGGCATTAACGGGATAGCTGGGACTTTGGTCATAGGCCCATAGACCTCCTGGGCAGCTGCTGCCTCTCTCTGTCTTGGTTCCTCTGTTATAAATTCAGGAATTTTTTTTAGTAGAATTACCAATGGCTTGGCCAAGACCCTGTTTGCCAGCAGATGGCTTTGGCTTTGGGGACAGCACTGGGCATGGCCCCACAAGACTTGCTCTTGCTCTCTCTGAGCTGGGAAATGGGACCCTGGGTGGGAATAGTCGTCAAGTCCTATGAATTTGACAGTGGAAGACTTTGCTGCCAAACTCCTCCATCCTCTGATGAGAACATTAGTGCAAATATCAGATAGGATCATTCCCCAAGCAGCTTGAGAAATAGTACTGAAAGCTCCCTGTCTCATCTTCCAGCCCGACTCAAAGGCTGCTTTTGTATGGTCTCTCAGCCACCTCGTAGTTCTGTGTGAATCCTTATCCACAGTGGCTTTGTTAATAATTTCTCCACATCACTCTATCAAGTTATCTGTTGAAGTCCAGACAGATCAGGTATTTCCCTTTCCTTAAAAACCCCAGTACAAATTCTTTTAGCATGGAAAGGTAAGGGGTGAATCTGATACCCTTCGGAGTCAACAGGTAGACAGATAGAGAGGACAGGGACCAGCGTGTCTGGCAGGAGCTGACGCCCCCCGCTGCCTGTCCTGCCTGGGTGCGGCTGTTGTGCATCGACACCTACTGATGGGGTTGATCCCTGCGGGGATGTGCCAACTCCCCCACCGGCTCCATGAGCTGTGCAAGCCCCCGTTGGCACACCCAAGAGCTTCCCGAGCTTCAACCAGCTTCAGGCCCTCCTCGGCTCAGCCCATCCCAAAGGTCTCTGGTCCCCTCCATGTCCCCTCCCAGCACAGAGCCCCCCATGCCTTCCCCAGAGCCACCCGAGAAGGAGGGGTTCCTGCCTCCTCCTGGTGACAGAATCAATACCAAAGGCCTCCATTAATATTCTAGGAATGGCAGAGAAGATTGACTGCCTCATTAGCAGGCATCGTGTGAAACTCTGACAATAATTAACAACTCAACGGTCTTATTTGCTGGCCTATCACAGAAGTATTCAATCAAAAATGTAATTTGCTCGACGCTCCCATTTACCATAAAGAGAATATTCCTTCAAAGTTTTAAATAGACTAATTAAGAGGGAAGAAATACAGGGAAAAAAATTATTAACAGTATAGTTTTAATGGGAAATTACTGGAGCGTATTAATAATGCAATAACCATTTTTAACAGCTGTCTGTCAGTTTGTGGGCCGGGGTAATTAAATTAGTCACTAAAGGGTTAGTCAAATTAGGTGTTGGAGAGCACTGCTGGGGCTAACGAAGGCATGTCAGGCTTAATGCTCTGGCACACGGATGCTGACATGAGATGCTGACACTCACGGGAGGATCCCTCCGAGGTGCCCAGGGGCTGTGAGGGGGGAGCCCCGGCCACGCCAGGCACCGGCATCTCGCGTCTCCTTGCCTCAGTTTAGATGAACCCGTCGTGCCGGGTGATGCGAGGAGCAGGGCAGAGCTATGCGTTGGCAAAGGCTGGGTCGTCTCCAGGATAATAATAAGAAAAGAGTCTTATCTGAGCATGAGCATGGCCCAGGGTGGCCTCGTGACGTCTGCTTCAGCCTGATGCTGCTCGGGGTTTTAATCTCTTTCTGAGAGCCAGAAGACAGCTGTGCAGGGGCTTTTTGGCAGTTGCTTTCAAGGCTTTTATATTCTGCGGGTTTCAGGCTCGTGTTCCCCTTTCCTCCACGCCTTCGCCCCTTTTGGAATGAATCGCAGTTAATTTTGGATGTTGTCGAGCCTGAAAACACATCTTTCTTGCTGCTAGCCAATTAAAAAAAATATTTACAGCTCCATAAAGCAACGCGAGCTGTCAAGGTAACATCCTGCTGGCTCCCGTGTGGTGTGTTCAGGGCGGAGAGTAAGGATTTGGAGAAGTACTTGCTTGCATGAGCACAGTGAGGATTTCAAGCCCAGCGGAGAGGTTTCTGGCTGAGAAAATACTTGTGTCCAGCCTGTGGATGTGTCCATGGGAAGCACAGTGCCCGGGGGACTTGGGGTGCTTGGTTTCCCACCCAGGGGATGCTGCTGTGACTCCCTTTCCTTCTCTGCTCTGTAAATCAGGGTGGGGATGCTGGCCTCTGGCTCTGTGTGGGAAAGGATTACTCCTTCCGATGTGTTTTTTTGAGATGTTTTCTCCATTTTGTATTGATGAACTAGGACCTTTTTTATAGTATGTTCATGCTGAAAAACAAACCAACACAAAGCAGTAATGAAAGCCCAGAGAAAAAGCCTCACCCATCAAGAGGTACCAAACAGTGTGGTGGTTGGGGTGTCTGGAGGGTGTAGAGGTCTATGAAACCATGGCCTAAATCATGCAGAGCAAGGACATCAATTTCCATATATTGGCTAAATGTCTGGGCTTTTCTGGGTAATTTTCTTGCTCTGATTTTACAGAGAAGCGTGCTTGAGATTTGAAAGTGATAGAGGTGATGGCAAAGCCTGTGTGTTCCCGTGAGAAGTTTCAGTTCACGTGAATCAATGGGGCTTTTTTTGCAAATTCTTTCTCCCATCACCTCCATTTAAAATTTAAGTTAACTACAGAAACAACCCTATGTGCCTGAAATACTTGGGGCTTTCTGCTCCTCTTTCATTAAGATAGATGTAATGCTAGCAGTCGCTTTAACTGGGTGATTTGGGAGGAAAATGTGCCCTGCATGGCACTCAGGGGTCAAATAAATACCCGGTGGAACCCCTCTGGTTCAGCTGTTGACTGTTCAGATTGCTTCAAGAGGAGAACCCTGGGAGAAGGGAAAAGGTAAAACCCGTCAAACCCACCAAAACACCTCAATATCCCAACAACTGCAAATAAAAATGTTCCCGCCCATATTGCAGCGGGTTGAGTGGCCGGGCTGGGCACTCGGGCGAAGGCAGGCCCTCCTCTTTCTCACATGTTGGAGAATTACAAGCTGTATAGATTATTTTAATGGCTGTATTACTTCCAACTGTGCCTTCACCATCTGTTCTTTCCCGATTACGGATGCAAAAACCCAGCATGTTTCTCCATTCCGGCAGTAGAGAATGAAATATAAGCGCTGTAAAAGGATGTATATTCTTTCAACAATGTAGTTGGCACCTGCGATATTTCGCTCATGCTTCCGACCCGCGTTGGTCGAGCTGCTCCGCCTGGTCCCTCCGCACCGCTCCGGGCCGATGCCCGGATCTGCGGTGGCTGAGGGAATCGTTGATAAAAAGAAGGTGATGTGCTACATGGTTTGTCCAAGCCATGCGGGGCAGCTGAATTATTAACGCTGACCAAGCGTCTAAGTGCTACAAAACTCGACAAGAACCTCTTACCTCTGGCACAGCGATAAACAGGATTGAGGCACGGTGGGAGGGAGGGAATTAAGGCAGGACATCAAAGACTGGATTCCGTCAAGTAAATCATGCCATTGCTTCAGTAAAAGAGCCCCTAAATGTTTTATTAGGGATTTTCAACAACTACCAAAATTAAGATGGAAGGGATGAATTATTAAAAAACAGATTAACTAAACTAGCCTCTGAATTAAACATGAAAGGTACCTATCAGGAGCAGCGTGGGCACCGTGTGCTGCAGTCATCGAGTCCTTCAGCCAGGCACGGCAGTGGTGGCCTGGAGAGGGGGAGCGGCAGGGCCGGGGGGGTGGAGAGCTGCAAGCTGCTCTGCGGGTTGGGGTTGCATTGCCAGGGCACGGAGAGGCTGGCTGCAGGGTCAGGAAAGCAGAGCGCCAGGTGCTGCATAAGCATCAAAGGAGGCGGTTTCTGCCTCGGAGAGACGCAGGCTAGGTACACAAGGTGGAGCAAAAGAAATAATGTTAAATAATGCAGGTACCAAAAGATGACTTGCCTGAAGTACTAAAGCCAGGATCTGAACTTTCTTCTGCTGTGTGCTAGTCCGGTGTTATCAACTCGAAATGGTCCGTGGCAGGAGAAGCACTGAGCCCGCATACAGCTCAGGGGTTGTGCTTGGTGTTGGGGACCTCGTGGACCTGCTCCACTGGCTTTGGTGCTCATGGCAGGGTAAGGAGGGTTTGCAGGGGCTGGAGAGCCTCTGGGGTGAGTGGGTGAGGGGTGCTCCTGCGGCCCCTCCTGCCAGCTCACCTGGGAGGATGGGGATGCAGTTTGGGTAGTGCCAACATCTGGGCACAGCTGGCGCTCCCAGGCCGGAGCAGGGGGTCTGTCCGCGCCTTTGCTTAGTTCAGGGATGCTGTTCCGCCCCCAGCTTGCTGCGTGCCCACGAGCAGGCAACTTCGGTGTCTTGTGCTACGTTTCTTCCATCTGTCAAATAGAGACAATGTATTATTCACTTCCTAAAGTGGCCGTGTTATCTTAATTTGCTGTTTAAGTGCCCTTGCAGTACGATCTGTCCCAACGTTATGCATGCAAGGCTACGGCAGCCCGTGAAGGTCAAGCACAGGCAAGAACGGGAGGTGGAGAGATGCTGCTGTCTCTAGTTTGTTTTGTTCCAGCCCCCGGGAGGGTGGGAGCGTCGTCTCCAGGTGCTAAGCACAAAATGGGGTGGAATTTCTATTTGTTTCTTCTCCTTCTCTTTCTTCTTCCCCAACATGTTCAAAGCTCTTATGTGCAAGTTTACAGTCAAACTCCTGCAAATGCCAGCACTCGTACAGCTGCTGGGAACAATTCACAGCGTCTACAGTAGCACTGCTTTAAGGTGTACTCTGGTGGAGCAAGTGGAGCTTCATTCATAATAATAATAATAATAACAACACACTATTTTGCAGTTATAGGCTGCTTTTCATCTTCACAACTCAAAGGAGCATTAATTAACTGCGCGGCACGGTGGGAGGTAGGTATCTGTTGTTGTCCCTGTTTTACAGACGAGTCTGGAGCGTTGACACATCCTGCGCGTTGCCTGCGGTCGTGCGGTAATTCACCCCCCGAGGCTGTAGCCGATCCTGAAATGCCAGCTCCTGCTCGGGGCTTTATTGCTGGGAACGCTCCCTGCTCGTCTCTGGTGGCAGAGCAGGAGTTTAGAGATCATCTTCATTGCTTTAAACCAAGTTTGCTTTTGGGTAGATAGATGCGAATATTGCTGAAGACAAATTTGAGTCTTCTAATGTGAATTAGGCCAAACGCTGAAAGCACGTTCATTGCCCTCAGGCCAGGGTTTGGTCAGCATTTCAGCTTTGGGGTGCTCCTTCCATCAGGAGAAAAACTGAGAGACACAAATAAAGCTCAGTCTTTGCTGTGATCCCTGCTTTTCACAAATACGTATGGAGAAGACTATTTGAAATGGTAAAAATACAACCACCAACTGTTTTCTTGCTCATAAATCCCGAGGTTCGCCTCTCCAGTAAGCTCTGTCTCAAAAAACCTCCTACTTGACTCTTTTTCCAAGGTTCACATTTGCAGAGGCTTGCTTCTGCTGCTGCTCGTTGGTTGAAAAATCAATGTTTTGGCCCTTGTGTATGTAATCAAAGAGGAGTCTTCGCTTGTATTTTGGGAAAGCTTTTGACCAAGATGCTTTGGGTAACCCTCATCTCTCCTTGCACGCAGCATTGGGTCGGCATCGCTCCCTGTGCAGCTGCAGTGTGAAACAGGTCAGGCTGAGAGGTCCCCCCAGGAAGAGGAGTGGGGTGCTTGCTGCTGCGGGTGTCGGGGTGGGATCAGCCCTCCCTCGCCCCCCGCCTCCTCCGAGAGCCCACGCGATGCTCACAGCTCCCTCTCCTTCCCGGAGGCACCAGCTGCCACGGACTCTGATGGATGTTCCTGGCATCCATCCGAAGACCTTCACCTGTCGCTCCCTGCTCTGGCAGAGGGGGTTCATGGGGTCCGTGGTGGGAGCCTGGGCTCCGCACGCCTCTGCATGTCTCTCTCTGGTGCCTTTCAGAGGAAGCATATTGTATTCTAGGCGTTCTCCTCAGCCCTGCGGGGCAGACCGTGGATTTGCATGGAAGCCTTTCCATTTAGCCTCCTTAATTAAGACAGATGCTAAAATAAAGGTGGCGAATGGAATGTGATGGGCAGGAGAAGGAGGGTGGTCCTGCAGCATGCAAGTGCTCTTGTCTGACCCCTCCCTGCCTCCTTTCCTCCTGCCATCAATCTCCTGTTGCTAAATGTGCAGCTGGAGAGCGGGTTCCCGGGCAAACTTCCCCCTGATAGGTTTTGACAGACCTAATCAGGCAGGAGTAGAGACGACCATGTCCCACACCCCTGTGAATTGTGCTTCAAGCTGAATATCCTTCACTGTGACACCGGCAACTGAAACGAATGTGATGGCTGGGATCTGGCCGGCCCAAGGGCAGGGATGCTCCCGTCCCATGTGCACCTCCCTGCAGCTCCCATCGTTGCCCGCGGGCTCGGGCCCCCGATGCATCCCCTTGCCATAGCGCAGCTCTTCTAAACACCTTTCATGTGAGACACTTAGTGCTGATAATTGAGCTCAGGGAAGAATCTGCCAGGAGGTGTAGTCTCTTCTGCCTTTATTAAATGTGTGTATTCTTTATGTTCAGCTTAATAATGCAATAGCACAAAGGTTTACAGATGAAGGCAGGATGTCTGTTCTGGGAAGGCTTGGTATCAGAGCAAGGCCGCAGGCGCTCCGAGTTAAACTTCAAAATCAGCATGTGTTTGTGTGTAAGCACAGTGCTGCCATTGGTTTAATACCATTGTCTGCTCTTTAGAGGTGCTTCAGGTCATGGGTTACTGTTGGGGGAGGGGGTAGGCTTATAAATAAAGAAATAACCCAACAAAATAAGGAGGTAGATCTTCCGAAGTGATGTCTCCTTTGGAAACCTGAGTCTGGGACCAGTGAGAAACCCTGGGAGTCTGCTCAGCCCTCTGCATTTCTACCCATACACACCATTAATAGGCCTGCCTGGGAGGTCTAAACTAGGGTAGCGACGATGTCAAGAGGCTAAAAGATGGGGCAACATGTCAAGGGTAATGAATCCTGTTACGGGCACTGGGATTTTGTCATTTTACAGGTTGGTAGTTCTGGGGTGTCTAAGACAGTGCAAAGTGCAAGGAGTTTCTTCCATAATTGAGGGTTTCTGTCTCTCTCCCAAATGGTGTTTTACCTATGTAATCCTACGGGTGAGCTCAAGACCTTCCCTTTCCTCAGGAAGGCCAATAACAGGCTCCTTCTTCTCTCCTTGGCATCTATTGGAGGAGGTCCCAAGGGCCGTAGGCTGGGACTGATTTGACTGCACTTAGGAGTAGCTTAGATCGTCCCTAGATCTGTATGTAAGCTAGCCCCCGAGGATGCCCTTTCTAATCAGCAGAGATCTGGTCCATGGAGCTCAGGGCATCGATCAGCTCTTGCTGCAGTCCTTGACCACCTTAGGGCAGGGGCATCATCCCCAAATTGAGCTGATCTCTCCCGGTGAGTTTGGAGGAGCCAGAAGTGACAAATCCTATGTGTATCTTGGGTTACCTTGGGATGGGTGAGCTGAATCCCATCCTTGGCATCTCTGAGACCTCTGGGAGGGTTGGTCTGGCCACTTCTGGACCAGAAGTCAGGTCTCAGCCCTGTGCAGGCTGCGCACCCGCTCCAGGAAAATGCCATTGGCACCAGCAGATGCTCAGCTTCAGGAATGCAATCCCCTGTCATCTTATCCCAGGATATGGGTCTGAGATCTTCTGTTTTGAGCACAGCAGACCCCGTCTCACAGCATAGTCCCAAGCCTTGGCAGAGCCGACACAGTTCCTGCCTCCCAGCGTTGAGCTCCCAAGTGAAGTGTCCTTATGCGAGATACGCACATGTGCCTTGCTTCAGCCTTTCTGCCTTTAACCCTCTCTCTTCCTCAGGTAAATGATGATGTTCCCTGTTCCACATTCAACTCCCCACACAATTCATCTTGTTTATTGACCCAAGCAGAAAGTCAATGTTTTCTTCATCTGCCATTTGCTTCGATGGCAGTCAATTTGGTTCAGCAGGAACAAAAATGGATGAACAGAGTTCAGTGCCAGATTCTTCGCCTTTTTTTTTGTTTTTGTAAATGCTGATTATCCTTTTTTCTGAACACACCTGGCCCTGGACGCAGTTCGGCAGCCTTCGCTATACAATATGGCTGCGGGCAAGGCTGAAAATGTACAGCAATCACCCTGCAAATTGGCAAGCTGGGAGGAAGCCCACAGGTCATCTCATTACCGGCAGGTGTTGCCGTGGCCAGGGCTGCCCCTTCCCTCCTGGTGGATGCTGTTTGCTTCTGAAACATTGGCCTTCGGGGTTTTCATGTGCATTTGAAGCTCTGCCTCTTCCTCAAAAGTCTGAAGGTGATGCTTTGCAGCCATCGCTTGGATCAGAGATTTTCAGGCACCGTGCCATGGGCTCCCAAGGGCTGTGGTTTGCAGTGGGGGTGTGAAAGGGAGTGGGGAAAGGCTTGCTTGCCTCTCCGCTGGGGTATTCGTAAGACTGTAAATCAGGAAAGGTTCGTTTAAGTGCACTGAAGAGAGCTGCCCCATGCACAGGTCTAAATACAGCTTCTGCCCCAAAGAGTTTGCAAGTTGGGGACAGCCTGTGGCTGCTTTGAGGTCTGTCCGGGCAGCACTCACTGATGTGGGGGTGAGAGGGGTATGGGGCATGGGGCATCTTTGCAGGGGAGATACAAGACAAACCCTCCTGGCAGTGTGGGTGCAGTTTTAAGACTTAGCCAAGGTGATTTAGTGGGACCAGCCACGGGGCAGTCCAGGTCCTCCCTTAGCCACTGATGCCCATCGCTTCCCCCAGGGGCCTCTCTCTGATCCTGGACTGTGCTTGTTCAGGGATTTAAACTGGCAGAAAATCCCTGTCTTTGTGGTAGGAAATGATTTGCTCTCAAGTGCCCACATCTCCAGGCAGGTGTGGGATGGGTCCCTACCAAAGGCGGCAGCAGATTGGGGTGCCCCTCATCTCTGGATACCAGACCTCTGAAGGTGGTGTCCTCAGAAGGGCTTGGTACCTGGTGGCTTTCCAAGGAGGGTGCTGCCCTTGTGACAAGCCTGGCTGTACATTGAGGAGCTACTAATGGACGCTGGGCACCTTGGAAAACACAGCTGGCGTTGGGTGCCTTGGTAAGAGCTGAGTCCTTCTGAAAAATCTGCCCATACGGATGGAAAATCCCTATGCAAATCTCTCCCCAGGTATAAAATTAATTGGATTCCAACTTCAAAGACTAGTTCTGGAAACGAACTGTAAATAATCTAGTTGTGCCTCAGTTCCTCTGTCTGCGGACATTCACCTGGCTCTTTCAAAGCCAGTGAGTGTTGCTGATAGAAAGTGCTATATTTAGCAGCAAAGCTATGCATATATGTATACATATGCATAAATGCATCCCTAGTAAATGACCCAGGTGTGTGGTGTTTTCTAAAATACAGCTCATGGGTTTGATTCTCCGAAAAGCTCTGGTATTGCTTCTCATGGGCTCTTACCCCTCTCTCTGCGCAGCTGTATGTATGCCAATGCCATGGGATGCTTGCTCGCCCAGTGCCGTGGCTGGGAAGCAGTGCACCCAGCTCCCCAGGTCTGTGGGGTGCAGGTAGGGTCGACAGGGTCTGGTGAACCCTGGGATGTGGAGGCGTTGGTGAAGGTCACCCAGCTGTGTGGCTTTCAGGGGGGTTCAGCTGGACAGAGCTTTATTGCAGAGCCTAGCATTGCCCCTGGAGCTGCATGGGGATGCTGAGCTGCTGCGGCATTATAGGGCTCGCTTCTCCACAGGCCGTCCTGCCAGCGGTGAGCATCTCATCGGGGCAGGGATCCACACTCTGAATGCTTATCGCTGTCCATGAGGAGATGGTTGATCCCTGGCACCCGTTTTCCCAGGGGCTCGATGCTGTCTGTTCCCAGCGGATCAATAGGAGCACCTGTGAAAAATCAGGGCATGGATGTCTGATCCTGCAGCCTTGGCTGTTTCCTATTTGTCTAATCTAATTCTATTGACATTTCTAAAGTGCTTATCACCACTGCATCTAAGCACTTTATACGTTTCTTGAGAAAAAAAATCCCAGTTGCTGTGTGATGAGAGTGGTTGAGTCTGGGATGTGGCTGGTCCCCGTGCCTGGGTGCAAGCAAACAACGGGCTAGAGGGTAACCCCCTCCCTCTCCCAGTTTCCCTGCAAAGTCCAACCTTTCCTGCTGACCCTGCTACAAAGTCAGATCCAGAAGAGCCCATTACAACAGAAGGCTTGTCCAAAATACCCTTGAAGGCTATAAAGGGGAAGGAAAACCCCAGTGACTCATTTGTGCCTAAAATACTGAAGCCTAAGCACCAAGCTGGGATTTTCAAGCTTGCCATTGCAAAATGCTCATGATGACCAAGGGAGATAGAGCTCCCCATGCCGTACCCCGTACTGGGTCGGTCCCCAGCTCTCACGGGGTACTGTAGGACATCTCTGCCTCCGTGGGGCTGGGGGATGAGCTGCAGCACTGAGAGGGCTGTACCACCCCCGGGGCTGGGGCACAGGAGCAGGGGACAGAGCCAACACGTGGGCTGGGATCCTTCCAGCTCCTCTCTGCTTTTCTGGCCCCTTTGAGATCCCACCAACGAGGATCTCAGTTTCGAGGTGGGGAAAGCAGGGAGGAGACATGGGAACTGCCACAGCCAAGCTCTCTTTTGGGATAGAATATATGTCTGTTTTAAATGGGAAAATCCTTTAGCTCATCCCCGGCTCATCCCTTTGGGCTGATGAATGAGCAGTGACCTGAAATCTTGGTTTGCTGACTATTTTGAAGGGCAAAGACAAGGAGAAAGTGGCTGGATGCTCAGTTCCTCTGTGGTGTCTGCCCGGGTCCGTGCTGGGAGCGAATACAGGCGAGGTAGCGAGGAAGTGCCCAGAGCCCATCACGGCAGTGAGGTTAATGGCATTTTTCGCCATGCCACATAAAGTCTATGCAAATCTATGTTTTGTTCAGACCAGCCCAGGCAGGGCTGCAATCGCTGCCTGGTACTGGGGTGGCCTGACCCATCTCATGATGTTTACAGCCTTTAATAGTTTAGGATGAGAGATCCCAAGCCTTCTGTCTAGGCTTTTGCTTGATTGCTTGTTTTTCTAAGATTTCTTTTTCTCCCTGAGGCAAAACTGTTGCAGAGGATTGAGGCAGACGTTTTGTGGAGGGTCTCTCTTTTACAGGCGAAGAACCGCCTTCATTTGACCAGCTTAAAAGCGGTGCTGAAAAACTTGAATCACTGCACACGGCATGAAGTCTTGTTTGATTTTAGCAGCAAGAGTCGGCAGCAATCCTCCATGCCCGAGCACAGCCAAGCATTCCCGCTCGGAAATGCTGGCTGAGGGCGTGAGGGAGAGCAGTAGCGGCTGGCCAGAAATACCGAGTTTGTGTCTAGCGGGGAAGGGGAACTGGGGGAATGGGGGACAAGAGGGGAAGAGGATGGTGAGCGGGCAGGTAGGAGCCTGACAGGATGATTTTGCCCTGGGGAGAGCTCTGCTCACCAAAGGCTGAGTGATGGTGCGTCCTGCAACTGCTGCTGAAAAATGTCCTCTTTTCCAGACTAAATGCCTCCCCTTTCCTCCCTGCTCAGAATAAAAACCCGATGAGGCTCCTCTTCAGCAAACGTTATCAAGTTTGCAAAACTCCAAAGCCGGGAGGTGCCAGGGTCAGTTTGCTGTGCAGCCTTCAGGCAGCCCCTCTGTGCGTATGCATTATGAAACCGTCTTTAATGGCATGATCATATCCTAGTTTTTCACCTTTGCCTCACTCAGTGCAGCCAATGAACCTGCTCTGGGAATGATCTGCATTAATGTGGAGCTGTAAAAACTTCAACCCAAGTCAATGAGAGCTGTGCTTTGAGCAGGAGAAGTGTCGTTTAATGCTAAGCACTCTGAAACATCAAGTCTACATGTCTCAGATTTGGTGCATGTAATGTAGTGGATGTTTTCTATATTACTGTTCCTGGGCCTTAGCTTCCCATATGTAAAATGGGGGTGGTAAGAGGGAGACTGGGGACTTAATTACTTTATTGGTTGTGAAATACTGCTGCGTTTTGGTGTTGAGCAAAGGATAAGCAACCCATGAGGAGCCGAGTAATTGTGCATGCAGAACAGCACCTGAATAGAGCACAGTAAAGTAGGAGCTGTGCGTCCTCCAACAAAGAGAGAACAAGATACTGAGAAGCTGCAAATGAAGTTGTTTGTAGGACGCTGAGAAGCCAGCGGATGTTCATAGGTACCCAGGGATGAGTTTTGGGATGCCTAAAGGTCGAGCTCCGGACTGTTTCAGGCACCCAGAGACACCTGGTTACAGCTCAGCACCATCACCTTTGGTGTTAGGGGAGAAATAGGTCCTTCAGATAACCCTCCTGTATACGGTCTTGGAATCACACCTTCATCAAAGTGCATAATTACCAGAGACTGAATTAAGGTTGCCATGGCAACCTTAGGTCTCCCGTTTTCTTAAGTTTTGAGTAAGTCACAATGCAACCTTTATAATTTCCTTCACTATACCTTTTCTGTGAGCGCAGACCTGCGCGTACCTGCGTTGCGTACGGCCGCGGCTCCCGATTGCAGGATGCCTGATGGACCTCCATGTCTCTGCATTGCAGGGCAGATGTTTTGCAGGATCCCTTCACCGGTGGAGATCCCACCATCCAGGTGGAGATAGCTGGGACGTGGCATGTCCCTTGGAGGGCTTTGCTCCCTGTAAGTTTAACTGTGGGGTACTGTGCTTGGCAGCTGCCCTGGATTTGAGTGGCAGGGCTGCGGGAAGGGCTGGCTGCAGGGGCAAGACAGGGATGATAGCAGAGCCCGTGCCGCTTCCCTGCCAAGCTCCTGCAGAAGCCTGATCCCCATGGAGGATCTGGAGCCGGGCTGGCCTCCCTTGTCCTCCTGGGCCCCTGCCCTTGGTCACAGTATGCGGTTCTGGGGTCAGAACCGGGGGTTTAATCAACATCAAACGAGCTTTCTCTCCCTCCCCCCCCTCACTTCTCCTCCTACAGCATGGTGTGTTTTGCTCCATCCCTCCCGATAAGCCCACGGGACTCCTGGCTGCCCACCTGCGTGGTGCAGGGGTCAGCGTTTCGTTGGTGGGGGTGTTAGAAGTGGTTTTGGATGCCTCCTGTCATGGCAGCCTGCAGGAGGTCTTGCCAGCAGCATCAGCAAGGTCTGCTCGGCTCAGGGCAGCTCCGCCGTGGCAAGCCGCGAGCCCTCCCTGTGGTCTCTACCTTCCCCTTCTGCACAGATTTTTTTCCTCCAGTTGTTTTTTATTTCTAAATTGAAGCCAGAAATGTATTTACATGTTCACTATTTTGAAAATAATATTTGAGAGGATGGGATGGAAGGACTTGATGGGCAAACTGAGCTAGTGAAAATATTAATTAGCTTAGAGAAATCATTTGATAATTTTCATTTATGTATTTTTTAATTATGCATTTCTGCCTTTACTGATAACCCCCGCGCCAATAGCGTGATCCATTTTCCTAGATAAACATTACTTTGTGAGTTAATTAGTGCTCAATTACTATCAATTAATATGTACTACTACTGATTCTGTGTTGAACAAGCAGATTCCATTACTATAAACTGCTTAAATTATTAATATTTGGAGCTGCCTAGAACCCCTCATGTTGTTCTTTCTGTTCCTCGTGGTCTAAATGCTATATTTTTTCATAATTTTATGTCTTAAGATGTTGAAACTACGCTTTTCCCATGCTTCTGGTTTGCTACTGTTTTTTGAACTTCTAGAAATCATGAAGTTTTTCTTTGCAGCTGAAGTTTGGAGAAGCAGTGTAGGGAAAGGGATGGGTCAGGCTCATCTCGGGTAACTTTGGTGCTTCATAGGTAAATAACAACTAAAGTTCATAAAACTGAATTAGGTGTGTCTGGCTCTGGCTGGTGATACGGTCAATAGAGGGAAGCGGATTCCTTGGAAGCTGAAACATCAGCTGGGATGTTAGGAGTGGTTGTGGTAATAGCAGCAGGGAGCCGGGGCTTTGCATTTGCGTGGAAGGGGAGAAGTAGTTTTGTCAGTGCTGGACACCTTCGAGATGGGGACAGTCACATCCCTGCCTTGAAGAATTAGCTCCTGATGAAGCTAATGAGGGGCAGGTGGAAAATGTGCAGGAGCGGGGACATTTGCCGGGTGCTTGGTGGGCCTGAGCCCCTGCGACACAGCTGTCAGCTCCAAGAGATATAAAACAGGAGGATAAAGGCTGGGACCTCAGAAATGGCTGGGAAAGCTGTACCCTAAGTAAATGCAGAACGGGGAGGTGGGGATACAGGACAACACGCATCCATTTGGCCGCGACGAGCTTGGCTGTGCTGTTTCTCCTCCTGGCTGGTGTCCCCAGGTGCTTAGCGCGGGTTTTCTGTCCCACCTGGAGCACTTGCTGTGCTCCAAGCCTCCGTCTCATCCCATTCCACATCTTGCTGTTGAGGTGCCTGATGCACAGGAGCATCCTGACCTGATGATAGCGTCGCCGCACGGGAAACGCAACCGCCAAACTGGGGATTAATTACGATCCGTGGTGAAGCAGGCGCTGACACATGTAATTTTCAGTGTACTGACCCTGGTTTATCATCCCTATTAAGGCTTGTGTGCCTTTTCTTAAACCTCCTGGTGCCAAAGGAGACTGAGCTGGCATCGCCTGTCTTTGACTTTGGCTTGCGCAAGGTTGCAGTGGTGACTGCAATTCTTCCCTGAAACAGGAAAAAAAATGCCCAGAATTAAAACTATTTTATTTATCTCAGCTGTGGCATCCCGGTCTTTTGTATGGCAGAGCCGTGCCGCATCCGAGGATGGGGGCCCACCTGGTGTGATCAGGAAGATCCCTGTCCTCTAGTGTCTCCCGGGACGTGTGCTGCATGTGATGGACTTCCTGAGCTCGCTTTTATTCCAGTGTGTTTGGTTTTGCTTTGCTTTGCTGTAATTAAATTTCTGGCCCTTCTGGTTGCTGAGGTGTCCTCAAAACGCCTTGGCAGAGTGATTGTTTTATTGAATCTCTAGCAAATTATTGGAGCGTGGTAGGGAATTTTTCACAGTTTCAACCTCAAGGTTTTTGGGAGAGCATTTTTGCAAGTGTTTATTATAGTATTACGACAAGAAGTGAAACTACCTGGAAAAGTTTTAGTAAGCAGCTCATCATCTGCAGTATGCCAGCGTAGCTCCGTTGAAGTGCCTTCTCCAACATCACTCAGGTAAGGAAGATTTCTCCCAGTTTAGGACCTGGATCAAGTTTTTCCTTGAAACCTCACAGCACTATTAAAGTGGCTGAAAATTGTCCGTGGGTGTGCTGGGTTGAAACTCAGTTTTTCTGCATAAAATAATAAATCTGCTCCATGCACACACATCTTCAGGCACCACACTGAGAGACCTGGTTGAAGACGTAGGCTTAAGCGTGCCCAAGTTTCAGACTCTGAAGTCCCTTGGTTAGAAGCTGCCACTGCCTTGTTGGGTCCTCCAGCACTGGGGCTGGAGATTAACTTTTCCAATGCATCCCAGCTTGGTCTGTGCATGGATGGACTTGCTCAGGAGATAGCTCATGGTTCGGTGCTGCAGGAGATGGTTGCTGCATGACCTATGGACTTGGTAAATGGTGTAGTGGGTGCAGGAGAGGGCTGTAGAGGGAATAGTCTCTTGCTGCAGGCAGAATAAAAAAGGGAAAGGTTGAAATCCTGGAGAAAACATATTCTGTTGTATTTAAATCAGAGACTGATTTCCTGAGGTGACCATATATTCATCATAATTCGGGTGTTTATCTGCATGGCCCTCTGCACAGAACAGCTGAGCCTGTGGTGCAATCAGACCCGGTTGGAATTGTGCTGTGAGCATGGGAAGTGCTAAAAGTACTAAAAATAATTTTGAAAGCATCTCCCATTGGACACCCAACAGTGGTAAGCACCTTTAATCCTGATCTCTTGTTGCCTTGGCTCCACGTCTTAAACGTGAAGAAAATAATACCCAGTGTAGAGAAGCTGTGAGAATAGGCTAACGTTTGTGAGATGCTGGGGCTCCTGGGTGGTGAGTCCCCAGGAGGGGAAAGGATGGCTGTTCCTTTGCAGGTGAGTGGGAATGCCATGTGCTCAGAGCAGGTAGTGGTACCTCGGGGTCCCGAGGAGTCTGCCTGCAGCCAGGGCCCCAGCCCCGTGTGCTGGTCAAACCCCAGCAATTCACTTCTGACTGTTGGGATTTGCAGACGCAATTTGTGTTTTTATTGGTTATGTGTAATGCTTACATAAAAAATGTGTTTAAAAGTTTTGCAGTGCACCCTCAGCTGGGCTTCATGTGTTGATCAGGCAGGCAGACCCGCTGTGCCCATTTCTTTGATGAATTTTGCTGGGCATTGTGTGAACACCCTGAGCTCTTCCCAGCCTTAACACGGCCAAGCGCTGCAGTGCAGGAAGCCAGGGATGAAGAGCTGGGTTAACTTTGCTTCTGCTACGGTCTGTAACACCCCTCCAATCTGATATTTCAAGCTTGCAGATGAAAGCACCTACCCTTCTCGGCTCTCCATCTTCCACCCAGCGTTTGCAGTTCATCGCTGGTGAAGAAGTTTCCAGCCCACGTGGCTACAGACAAACAAGAGGCAGCAAAAAGGCTCGTGCAGGTCCTGCTTCTATCAATTCCATTAATATCTTTGAACTGTTTAGTCTGAAACTCAAGGAAGAGTTTGGCAATCTCACTAATGATTTCAGTGCTGGCTGGATTAGCAGAGGAAGGCTGGGGTTTAGTGGAGGAAAAAGAGATGTGAAAGAAGAGAAAAAGAGGGGAACAGGTGAGAGCACAAGTGATGCTCAGACAGAGTATTTGCTGGGGAGGAAATAGCCAACCCACTACATGGACTGGGGCTTCAGCTGCTGCAGGTCTGGGGCTGTGTCTGGGGACTCCTTGGAGGCATTTTGCCATCCAGCTCCTCCTGGAAACTGCTCTGGAGGGACGGGTGCTCAGCTTGAGCTTTCGGGGCTGGGTGGGACTGTAATGGGGACTAGAATGGGAAAGCAGCCACGGCTCCCACGTGAGCATCCATGAGGCAAAGGCTGAGGGTCCCTCTGGGTAAAGCCAGCTCTGGGTGAGATGACCTGATGGGCCATGGAAGAAGGGTGAAAGGCAAAGGACATCCAGATTTAGCCCCTGGTTGGACATAACAGGAAAAGGGAGCAAAGTCTGCACAGGGAGACACTTCTCTGGTGGGATCTTAGCCACAAGGACACCAGCCCTTTCTCAAGTCTTGCAGCCCAGCAGAAGTTTCGTGGCTAGAGACAGTCAAAATTGCTCAGGCAAGCAGCTGTTGGGCTGAAAAAGGCAGAATCTGGGTGTAAATTGCTCTGTCCTGGTCTGCAAGTGCATCAGCTCTTAAGTTCCCTGTTGAGCGGGCTCTTGCCAATGGCAGTAGGAAGCAGCGCGAGGTGCTGGACACGAGGCATGGTGGCTGGGCTCCCCCGGGTGGTTTTGGGTCCCTGCTCTGTGCCGGTCCCTCCTTTGGGATGAAGCTTCAGGTTACGCAGCATCATGCCTTTTGCTGCTAGTGGGCCCTGTCTCTAGAAACTCATGAACCCCAAATCTCCCCTGATCCCTCTCCAAACACAGCTCGGGGAGCAGATGGTAGAGCAGCACTGGCTTAGTCCCCAGCTCACATCCTTTTCTTTGTTTTTCTCAGCGATGGTTAACTTTGTAAGATACCGAAGCCTTTAACCATTAGCAGACAATAAAAAGGGGCAGCTGAGTTGGATAACACCCACTAATCCCCTTCCAGAATGAGCTGGAGAGAAGAGCCACTGTGAAGCTCAGGAGCTTATTCTGAGATGAGTGCTTTGGAGGCTTTGAGAATTGCCTGGTGTTGGTATTTCATGAATAAATAACCCCCAGTGATATTTGTCACTGAATCTGCTTCATTAACAAGGGCCTGGAACAAAGAAGGAAGGTGGAGAAAAGTATTTTCAAGGGAATCAAGGCGAGTGCAGGTGATGGAAGGTGGTACGGGGCTGGGAGAGGTTGGGTGCTGTGTTCTGCACCGCAGGAGCTGTGGCAAGTCAGGTGGCGAGCCCTGCTGTTGTGCTTTGCGCCGACCATTTGTGGCAATAGAAGCTGTTGGAAAAGGGGCTTTTACTGAGGCTGTGTATCATCGGTAGGTCCTGGCAGAGAGGGGAGTGCATTTCATTTATAAGTGTGTCATTTGGGCGTCTGGCTGTGGCTTTGGCAGGCCTGGTCACTCAATGAAATGCAATACAGGTAGATGGAGAACAAGAGAAAAGAGCTGTTCCTTTGCAGGCAGCTTGTTACTGCAGGGAAAGTGATTCATCCGTTAGGGCTGGTCTAATCTGGCGTGCCTGGGCGGTGGGGAGGGACGGCTGCCCCCGGCGGGCACGGCGCGGTGGTGGCCAGACGCTGCCATCGCTCCTCATGTGTCCCCTGCCTTGTCGGCACTGCCGGCTCTTCAGGGCGGATTTGGGGGCTGGGGGTTGCAGCCCCATACAGCGGGCAGGGAGCGACGGGCAGGGGTCACCACTGGAGCTGCATGGGTGGAAAATCATCTGCTCCGTGACACGTGTTGCCTGTCCCATTGTCACTGCGGGAGGCAGGTAGTTAATTATTGCTCTTCACCCCGTAAAATTAAAAGGAGGCGTCGAGGCTGGCAGTGCCAAAGCCTCGGCAGCGCCTGCCTGCACCGAGGCCGGCTCTGCCAGCCCCGCTGGAGGCAGATGAAACCAGAGCTTGCTCCGAGCATGTCAGCCCTCTCATCTGCTGACGTCCCCTTTGTCAGGGCGCTGCGCTGAAGTGATGCTCCTCTCATCTAACGACGGCCGATGCAGAAGCAGTCTGGCCAAGCAGACCCCCTCCGTCTGCAGGCAGCACCGTCACCCCGCTCCTCTCGCAGGTGACGTTTGAACACTTACCCCCAGCTCCGCTTCCCCACCTGCCGGCGAGGTTAATATTTTAATGCATTTAGTGGCTCGTTCTGGCTCAGCAGCCCCTGCCTGTGTTTTGTTGGGGGTCATCCATTATGCCAGGCATGATTTTGGAGAGCAAGGTTCCTGTTCCTGTCCTCCACCCTCCTGAGGGCAGAAGGTCATTTTGTACTTCCAGCTTTTAAATTATAAGCGTGACGAGCTGCCCCTGCCAGCCCCAGCCCTGGAGCACAGCACCGTGCGGGATGAGCCATCTTCTCCAGCTCTCTGGAGTTACCCTGGCCAAGGATCTGGCCCCGGGGTCTCCTTTACACCACCCAGCACAGCTGTAGCTCCTCACCTTCTCCCTTCAGGGCCGTGGGAGCTGCAGGAGGGTCTGGTTGGTTGGTGGCCAAATCATAAAGCCAGGAGAGAGCATGGGGACACACTTTTCGCAGTGCACATATGATGAGAAACCCCTCGGAAGGACCAGATGGGGCTGAGCTTTCCGGGTGGGTGGCAGAGGAGTTGTCATGGCTTGTTGTGGTTTTTTTTTTTTTTTTTTTTTTTAAATAATTATCTCTACATTAATAAGCAGAATTTTTTGGTTAGTAAATAATATGCTCTTTCTCTCCCCCCGTATCTCCAGCAGAAATACATGTCCCAATCTAATATATTGTGTCTTTCTCACTCCCTCACTTCGGAGGAGCTGCAAATTCTGGTGGGAACAGAGTGCTAATAGAAAAGGGCCTCTAAAGGTATTTGAAACATGACCAAGAAAGGACAGAGGGAGATTCAGCTCCAAATATGCTGGAAAATCTAGGAGATGGGCCAAGAGAGGGGGAATATTGGAAGCCTTATCACCAAGAAGGAAAAGTTAATTGGGAAGCATTAATTGGGGTGAAAGCAGGCAGCGCAGACGTGACTTTGCTACATGGGGCAGCGATGCTGCCAGAGGCACTGCGGTGGGCACGGAGGTACGCCGGTGCCGGGGTAACTTGTCTGCCCTGACCCACAGTAGCGGAGAAGCTGCCCTCCACCTCAGTCTGAGCAGGAATGTGCCAATTTACCAGCTGGTTTTATGGTGCTTTCCTTGCTGAAAGTCCCAGCTTCTGGAATCCTGTGACTTCCTGGAAATCCAGAATCTGCAAAATCATTACTTCAGTACTGCGTAGGGCTTTATCTCTTTGGGTTTGGTCTCTGGGTAGTTTCTAGCCCTTAAGCTTGCAGGGAAAAGCTCAATTACACTCTAAAGGCTCAGAAAGCAGAAGGCAAATTTAGGGGAGGGGAAAAAAAAAAACCTCACCCAGTGACTGATTTATTTTTAAAATCTCATCATTTTTATGCCAATCTCATATTTTTTTTAATGCCTGACTCATGATTTTTTTGAGCATTTGGTGTTGGCAGGGCTGCATGTGTGAGTGTGACGGCATGTGTGTGTGCGCTGGGGCCCTCCGCTGATAGATAATGCAGTGCTGGTTCAAGACAGCAGTGCTGTGGTCTTCAGGGGCTGCTGAATACTTCTCCACTGCTGTTCCATTGCCAAGTGCATGGTTTTCGAATTAAAAACTCCCCAAAAAGGGAGACTAGCACTGGACATTGAGTCATTGTGTGGTTTTTTAGGTGCTGATGGGAGAGTGGGGGAGATGCTAAAGGGGAATAAACCACCCTGTGACTCCCAACATTGCCTGGGGGGGGGGGATTTTAAGGTTAGAGGGGTCAGTGTTTATTTGTAGCCCTCTGCGTACAATAGTCTATGGAGGTCAAGTCCATCTCCATCACTGACTTGTTCTGTGATCTTGGGTAAATTGCTTTGTGTCTCTCCAGTCGGTAAGAGGGTGACGGGATCTGTTGCCCAAGATGTGTTGCAGGTGTCAGTTAATATTTAAAATGTGCTTTGAAGATGAATAATACCTTGGAGATCCTTAAAGCTCTCGACAGGCATCTGTGTTCCCTTTGCAGGCACCCAGCAGAAAGCAAAGTGCCTGAACACTTTGTCACAGACAAAATCTGCTGCGTGTGCAGCTCGGAGAGGCAGGGCTGGGAGCTTCCCAAGGCTTTACATGGACATTGAACTCATGGGCATTTATACTTCTCGCTTGCTCAAGAGCAGGGCGTCACAGCGTGGTGGTGTCCGGGGCTGGCGGAGCTGTCGCAGGCTGGAGCAGTGCAGCAGAGCGCCGTGCCTGCACCCATCCCTGCATCCCCTGCTCCATCCCCCGGCCCCCGGCGCCAAGCGCAGGTATGAGCCTCCACACCCACGTCCCAGCAAGCGCGAAGCCAAGTTTCATATGGCTTTCCAGCTTTGGCAGTTGTCCCCAGGTAATGGACAAGGTGTGAGTGCTTGGGGAGGCTTGGCCCAGCTGCGAAATGTGCAGGAGGAGTTTCACTGTTGTGGATTTGCTGTTGTCTATTATAGAGTTGGATTCACACACAACTCCAGGCTATTAATAAAGTATCTCTTAGTTGCTAGTTTGCCTGAAAGTGGTAGATAGTATCTTTGAAATGCCATAACTAGCTGATTTTCATCAAGGAAGGCAGAGTTATGCAGCAAATTTTTTATATATAGGGTAATCACAAAGCCTGAATTTTCTTGGGAAGCTTCCTTTGACTCGATTTTGCTAATCAAAATGCCATGACTTTGCTAGAGCAGATGTCTCTGTGGATTGCCCTGTCCATGCCATGCGCTGCCAGTTCCCTGCCAGCCCTAACGGTGCCTTTTCTCTCCAAGGGAAGAAGCGATGCTGTCCACTTACTTTGAAACCATCAATGACTTGCTCTCCTCCTTCGGGCCGGTCCGAGACTGCTCCCGCAACAACGGTGGCTGTACCCGCAACTTCAAGTGCGTTTCGGATCGCAAGGTGGACTCGACGGGCTGCGTGGTAGGTACCGTGGCTACTGGCCCCCAGGGCTGGCGTCTGCTCTGGGGACAAGCCAGAGGGGGACGTTGCCTGCTCCCTCTCCAGGGACGTGGTCAAGGGGATGTGTGTGCTGGTGGTGGACTCTTCCCACCCCCGGGGCCTTCATGGCAAATCACATATGCCTTAAGGACCACAGGGAAGGAGCCTGGGGGCTCAGATCAGCAAAAGAAAAATGCTTGAGGCTGATGGTCCTTTTCCTGCTTGTCAAGAAAGCACAAGCTGAAAGCAATCTCACCTTTTCTCCTGCCTTGTGCTTCCCAGTGTGGGAGAAAGATGAAGCACCTCCCCATCCTCTCCCACTCTGGGCCCCTGTGACACCCTCAGGGTTTTGATGATTTGCTTCTGAACATGCTCACATCTTGCCAGACAATCTTCTGAGTCCCAGGTTTTGCAATCCCCCCTCCAGAAGACCTCTTAGACCTTAAACCACTAGTTTTGGGCAGAGGTTCTGAATCATTCCCAGCTATTGATGCACAGAGGGGTTTTGCTGTTCTTCCGGAGGGAGCAGGAGAGCTCAGCACCTCTCCCAGCTCTAACCCATCTCCCCTGATGGCAAAGCTGCCACTTCCCTGCATGCAGACCTTGTGCGAGTCCAATACGATGTGCGGGGGTGTAGGGTCAAAGTGTTGGGCAACTGGGGGAAACCCGGAGCATCCCTTCTCGCCTGGCTGTTGTAGGAGCCGTCTGCCTGCCAGGCAGCAGGAGGTGGCCCCCGCAGGGGTCCAGAGCTCGTCACCCACTCCGCCTGCCCTGCAAACACACACCCGCTGCTCTGCCCCCTCCCCTCCCCTCTTGCCGTGGGCAGAGCCCCCATCGCCCCATCCCTCCCATCTTGGCAGAGGTGGGAGTTAAGTGTCTTTTTATTTATTGAAGATGTTTATATATGGCAGCCGGGAAAGGTCAGGCTGGAGCGGTGCAGTCCCGGGGGTGGCTTTTTCATTATCCCCTTCTCCGATTGCTTGTTAAGGCCATTTAGCACGACAGCCTGATGTGTCGCCAGCAGCGCCCAGTGCCATCTCCCCTTGCCGTTCTCTCCCTTTCCTGCTTTTTTTTTCCCCCCATTGTTGTTTCCTTTTGTTCCCTTTTCCAGGGAGCAGCTGCCTTTTTCATCTTTTGGGGGATTTTCCCTGTTTTTTTGTGGTGTAATTTTTCTCTGAACACCAGTGTGCCTCCCAGACACTGTCAGAAGCAACTGGGGCTCTGATCACCCCATGCTGCTGGGAAGAGATGCCTCTTTTTTAGAAGTCAGGATGTATTAAGATAGAAATTGTCAATAAATTACAGGCCTAGCACTTACCACGCCAGTGCACGGAGAGGCAGAAATTGAAAACTGTGTCACTGGGGGAAAATAGCACCCCCCGCTTCTGTAATGTCTAAATGAAGCTTTATTTAAGAGAATGAACCACATACAGCAGGCAGTGGGGAGAAAGGGGAAGCAGTGGGAGCGGTTCTCCTGGAGCGCATCCCTTCCCTGAGAGCCATGGGTGAGAGGTGACACATGGGGACCGTGGGACCCCCGTCCCCCCACATCACGCTGGGCTCCCAGGGCCGCGCATCCCACAGGGACAGGAGATGGCCACAGAGATGCCTGTCTCTCCTCCCTCTGCTCTTCAGCACTTTTTCTCCTTGCTGCAGGAGTACAAGGTTGCTCTGCCCTTCTCCACAGTCCCTGGTCGTGGGGTGAAGCCTCCCAGCTACCCAGTCCCAGGTGTAGCCTGAGGCAGCAGAGCTAAGCTCCCTGGGGGGCAGTTTGGAGACGGCTGCTGCATCCCACCTCTGGTCCACGTTTCCCCCTGCTTCCCATCTGACTGACACCAGGGGCACAGTGCTCCATCCCTCCCAGCTCTCCCAACTCCGTGTGACGTCTTACACTCGTCACCTGCGTGTAGGTCCCCAGCAATGGCAGGGGTGCAAGCAGAGGTCTGGGGGGGCACTGCCCCATGTTTCTGGCCGCGGGTCCATGGCTGTCAATCTGAAAAGCCTAAGGGGTGGGCAAGCAGCGCTGCCCCCAGCCCCAGGTCATGCTCATGGTGCTGAGTGGGGTTGCAGGTGATGGGAGCTGAGTTTTGGAGCTCGCCGCAGCCCCAGCATGCAACCTTGCAGCACCTTCTGCACCAGCCCCTGTGCTGAGCGATACGTCCCCTCCTCATCCCAGCTGGGCTCCTGGAGTCTGCCGGGTGTGCGTTGGGCTTCCAGTGCGGGCAGGGATAGGATCATTTGCTGCAAATTTGCAGGGATGTCAGTTACTTTTAAAGCTGAACTGCCATGAACTCAATTTGCCAATTTGGTAAGTGCTATGGGCAATATTGGGATGTAATTTAATTAAGCTATCCCCTTTTTATAGAGTTCAGGGAGCATTCGTGTACTAATTTTAGCACTAGGTTTGCTCCAGCTTTACTCCGGACACTGTTTCGCAAATCATGACATGTTGTTAATCTTTACCAGTCAACAGTTTATTAATTTGCCAAGGACCACAGACGTATATAATCAGTGGTTCATCAATCAAGGCTAAATCCAACAAATGTTCCAGGCAGGTACTGAGCATAAAATATACATGCAGCCTTGTAAGCAATTAATACGCAGCAGAGCCAGAGCCCAGCAGCTCAACCAGGGAACAGCACAAATCTCAAAGATTTCTTATTTCTTTTATAGATAATCATCATCTGTTACCAATTCCTTCATGCCTTTAGTACAGCTTCCAGTAATTCTGCGACGACTGGGCATGCATTTATCTTCGGGCTCTTTTAGCAGCATAGGCTCTGCCATTAACTAATTGTCTGGCCTTAAAAGGACTTGGTTGAAATGTTGAGGGCAGTTGTTTGCAGCTCGTGGTGGAATTTCTTTGAGGGTGGTCTCCCTGGGCTTACAAAGGAGAAAAGAGGGTGTCCCTTCACTTAGTTAAAACTCCGCATGCAAGGTGTCACGTGGAAGACCCCAAAGGCTCTGCGGTGGGGCTCCCATCCGGAGGGGTGGCAGCTCCCCACCTTCCATCCCACACTTCCCATGGGGCCCTTTTTTCCCCTTTTCATGATTTTTCTGTTATTTTTACCTGTACCCAGTAGGTGGCATTAGTGCATAAAGGTTTTCTGCAGTTCTTTTCTTATCGGAGGCTTTTTTTGTTTGGGTGACTTTAAGAAGCATGAGCTGCAACCTTGCTAAGACCTTGGCATTGCTAACTGGGCCTTGCCTTTGAGCCCCCCCTTACAAGATAACAAAACAATCCCCAAGCTCTAGAAAACTTGTTTCTGTGCTGCTTTTCCTTGTTACACCCCAGTATTGCTGTCGTGTCTGGGAAGCCATGGGTATTTCCCAAGAAGCCAAAATCCCAGTAAGCTCTAAACCTGCTGGCTCTGCTTTGCACATTGAGTCTAAGTGTACATTTTGTACCCTCTTGCAGGGATCACAGCAAACCAGGAGAAATTGTGCTGGAGGAATAAGTCAGATTATTGCCATTACAGGAATATATATCGCTGATTCCTTCTACCAGCATGGTGGTTATTGCTCAGCCAGGAGGGAGGATGCTGAAGAAGGGAAAGTGGTTGACCCTCATGTGTTGGTGATTTATAATTTGAGATGAAAACCTGTGAATTGGCCTTGAGAGACTAAAGAGGGAAGAAGCAAACACCTGTAACCTGTCTTAAATTCAGGTTTCCTACCTGTCTCTCAGCTTGGCTTTACTCACTGATGCTAGTCCTCTCGTTTGCCCTGGAAAACGTATCTGCCTCATACCTGCCACCCCATGGCTGTACCTGTTGGTGAGCCCCAGCGAGGCAGGATTGCAGCCCCAGGGGAATAAGAGGGGTGAGGGTTTTTTTTTTCCCAAGGAAAGTAAGCTTTGGTCTTAGTTCATGAGCTGGGTGAGGAGATGGATGGTGCCTCTCCAGTGCAGGTTGGGCAACCTCAGCATCACTGCGGGAGGAGGCAGCAGCAGTTACAGGTGTGCAGTGAAGGTGTGTGTCTGAGCCCCGTGGTGCCTCTCAGGGTGGGGTCTCATCACCGTCAGGACCTCCTGGAGAAGCAGGAGGGCACAAGCTACCTAGCTGGTGGTGGGGAGGGCAACTCAGAGTCCCATGCCAAGATAGCAGCAAGATTAGGGCCCTTGTTTCCCTGCTGCATGAGCAGCTTCACCGCAGTGGCACGGCAGCAGATGGGTGTGGGTGGTATGGTCTGATGGTTCTGGAACATCTGTGATGCCCGTAGATGTTAGCGAGTTGGTCTTTTAAGTCAGAAGAGAGTGGCTTGTGGCACGGAGGCCAAAGATGTTGCAGGGGATGTGGAAGGGCTCACAGCGTGGCTGCGCTCCAGGATCTGTCCCACCTTGGGAGAGGGGTCAGCAAGAGGTAGAAGAGCCTGCTGAGCCCAGGCAGCGGGTGCTGCTGTTCTGCACAGACATGAAATCCTGCTGATCATCACCATCTCCCTGCTCTCAGGCTGGGGTTCCTCTAGCACAGATTTATTTCTAATTTGAGCGAGGAAAAAAGCATAGTTTGTCTCCAAGCATGATGTGATCGGGGGTCAGCCCATCAGGCAAGAGGGACTTTGTCTGGTTCAGCAGTTTACAGAAGGGAGAGCATCTACCAGAGAGTCTCTTAATGAAGCTGTGGCCCATGGTGACACCGGCGTGGTGTTGGGCCCAGCCTTTTTAGGCAGAGAAGGAGGAGAAATTTGCCATGGTCCACGCAGGCGTATAAGCCTCAGCGCAGCCTGTCTGGAGCTAATCCTTCTCTTTTGCTCTCTTCCACATCAAAACGATGGGCTGTTCCTTAGCCGCTGCAAAGTGGGGCAGAGAAATGGCTTAATTTAAGAGTGTAACCGTTTCGATGAGGAATGGGATTAGAAATGAAGGAACAGGGCAGTGGCTACCGCTCTGGTCTCCTCCTTCCAGCACAAGTCACCCAGGGGTGTGGGGAGATACTTTGAAATGAAGTGGATAATGCTGAGAACTGATATTCTTGGGGAGAAATTGCGTATTTGGGAGTTTCAGCCCAAATCAAAATGCTGTGCAGAAGTCCCCTGCATATCTGAAAATTCCAAAATATTTTAGTTCAGAACATCTCCTTTCTATGAAGGAGGGGGAAATGTTTAATTCCAACATTATCATCTGGAGTTTTGTGTTATATATTGTGTTATCCCAGTGTACTGCCTGAAACAAAAACAAAATTAGGCAGTGGAAAGCAAAACGTTTCAACCTTGTCAAAATTAAATGCTCTCCTAATTTCCCAATGAATTTTGAGATGTAATTGATGGAATCCCACAAAGCACTTAAGCTTCATCAAATCTGCATTTTTCTGACAGACAATTGTTCATTGAAAAATAAAAACTCATCCGTCCCAGCCTTATGAGGCACCTAGCTAATTATGTTGAAGATGCACACACAAGGGAGGGAGATGGGGAGGAAGCCATTCTCTTCTAATCCCTTTAAAGTTTAGCTGGCTCCTTGAAGCAGAAGATGACTGCTTGTGCACGTTATGATTGGAAGTAGAAGCCCCCTGAGCTCAACAGCAAGCCCCCCTCCCAAGGAGCCTGCAATTTCGGATTTATCTCATTAAGCTGGGTAACTACCTGTGATGAAAATGGGATTTGAGGAAGAGAGGGAAGCAAAGGATGGCAAAAGCCGATGGGGTTGGTAGCCGGCTGTGGCAGGGAGCAGAGGGGCGGGGGGGAGCCCACCGCCTGCCTGCTTTTGCTTGAAGTGCTGCAAAAGGTGTTCGCACCACGTTGGCAAGCGGTGGCCAAATTTAAAAGCAAGTGGAATAGCTTAGGAAGCACCAGGGAGTGCTGGAGGTCTCTGCCTGCACTGGGAAGAGGTAGCTTGGGTGATAGAAGTCCCATTTTCTCCAGTGTTGGCTTTTCCAGTGATGTTCCTTGGAGGGCTTGGCTGGCAGCAGCCCTTGCCCCTCTGCTCCCCAGCAAACTGGGATGCTTCATGTACTGTGGTTGCAGCTGGGTTGGGTCTTCGGGTTCGATTTGGATCATAGGATTTGGTGTGTAGCATTGTGGCTGGGCTGTACCCTGGATGTCAGGTGAGGCAGGAGTTGAATTTCTGGTCTCCCAAAGGTTTCTGGAGGTGCCAGCCTCCACTCTGGCTGGGAAGGAAAAGGCCCCAATGGCAGGAGGTGCTGGCGCACCCCAAAACGGGCTGTTGGTGACTCCTGGAAGGAAAGCAGCTGGAGGGTTTCCACTAGCTTCATTTCCTTGCTCCAGCAGCTCTGAGCACTTATGTCTATGTACGTAGCATCCCGCCAGCTGCTTGAAACAAGCCCATCCCACTTTGAACTGAGATGCAAAAAATACACAGTGACTTGCCCAAGAGGGTCCATGTGAGAGCTGTGCAGTGGCCGGAGGCAACGAGATGCTGCCTCATTGCACGGAGCTTTGGTCTCCTCCGTGGAGCCCCCAGCCCGCTGTCAGAGGGGGAGCAAGCCGAGGGGCGTGAGCTATCACAGCGTGTGCTTGGGAGCCTGGGAGACAGATGGGTTTGATTTTTTTCTGAGGCTAAAATAATGATTGATGATCTTGAAAGCGAAAAGGAAGCAGGGGAAAGGAGGGAGGGGGGAAAAAGAGTGGGAAGATAATGACTCTTACTTCAGAAAACAGTTGTAATGTTTCCCTCCGGGAAGGATGCTCCCCCACTGTGGGGTGTTGAGGAGGGGTCTGCCGCAGCCAGGGCGGTGAGGACGTCACTGCCCTGAGGAGATGGGGCAAGGGTGACCCTGGAGAGAGACTGCCTGGAGCCGATGGGCACTTCAGTGCTTTTTGGCACGTTTTACCAAAACATTAGGACAGGAGAGATAAATCTCACCCGCAGAGACTGGGCTGCGTACAGCCAGACTCCGGTCCTGCTGCAGCTGAGGAGCACTGCTCGCTGGGGGCCTTCTGGGCCAAGAAAGCGAAGGCAGAATAAGTTGAAGTTGTCCGAATATATATATGTGTGTATATATATATGAACGCATAGGAGTTACTGCATTTGTATCATTTCTGAGCTCCAACAAGCAAATAACACACATGCCACTGCATAGTTTGGAGTTCATTAAAATGCTGGCACTTGCTTATACCTCAGCAGTGCCTCAGACTAATGTTCTTGTCTCACACTGAAGAGGTTCCTTGGTGAGAAGTGAGGATGCCTCTAAATGAAGGGGGGTCATTAGGGCCTTTGGACATTGCACTCGGTGCCTCTGCAGCACTGAGCACCAGCACTTTTTGCAGCCTCAGGCTGGCGGTGCTGGGGATGCAGCCTGGAGGAGCTGCACTGGGCAGGATCATGGGGCTGGGGTCCTGGGTCTTACCTCCAGACGCATCCAGACGTGGGTGTGCAGTACCCAGAGCGGCACTGGGAGCAGGATTTGGTGGCAGTTCCCCTGTGTGGTTTTAAAGAGCTGCGGAGGAGCCAGGCTCGTCTGCGCCAAGAGCATCACCTCTGACACCCCAGTATGGGAGAAGTCTGGGCTTTTATCTCTGACAAAAAGGCTGCTATTGTTGAGAAAACAGAGTGGAATAATAAAAAGGGCAGTTTACTCTCTACAGAAACACTTTATTAAATACTCTGTTTCCTTAAACTAAATAATGGAAGAGAGGAGCTGAGCTGAGAAACCCTGGCAGACAGCTTAGATGGAGAGCTGGTGTCCTCTTGTTTTGGGGATCCTTGTCAGTAATGAGACTCGGATTTTATTTCCAGTGACCCCCTCACCCGTCTCACTGCTAATGAGTTTTGTAAACGAGAAAGGAGAGAAAAGGGGCCTTTGCTCACTAATGTGAACAGGGACTCATCCAGAAACTTCATTTCCTAAGACACAATCTTTTACAGGTTTCAGCAGATGCTTTCTTTCTTCTTCTTGAAGACGATCCTCCTGCCGTTGCGTTTGCTCTGGCTGTGTGAGGACGGTGGCGATGGGTGGAGGAGCTGTGCCGAGTGCCGGTGGCAGGAGGCCACGTGGTGTCCCACGCTGTGCTGGCACGATGGCGGTGGGCACAGGCATCCCGATTTGTTCCAAACCGCAGCCCTGTGCATCGGCAAGGCTGGCTCTGGTGGCCTCCCAGGGGTGGCAGCAGGCATGTGGCAGCAGGTCCGGCCAGCTCTGCCACTCCATGTCACCTTGGATATGTCATTTAAAAGGCAAAAAAGCCCATTTCTTCAAAAACCTGATAAAAATAGCACTTTCTTATTCAGCATATCCATTTCCCATGCGTACCTGGAGTCTGTTTGCTAACTGCAATCACAAAAATAAGGACCTGGGTGCTCTGCCCAGTGCGGCTGGAAGGTGACGAGCCCGTGCCCGGCTGTGCTATCAGGCAAACCCCGCCGAGCTGCCAGCAGTTCCTCCTTCGCAAACCTATCGGCAGCAGCAGGGTTGGGGCATTGTAGCTGTGGGTCACGTTTAGCCTGCAGGTTCTGTATTATCAGTGCTAATGCAGAAGAAGATAAGAAAGTAACTTTTCTTTTCCAAGCCCAAGAGCACTTCCCAGGGCTGGCTGTCATCACAGAGAAACCAATTCACTCCTGCATAGGCAGTGGATTTGCAAGGCAGTGGAATTACATTTGTATGGTAACTGCTTCTCACTGACTTTTCGGAGCAGACCAGGAGCTGGAGTCTCCCCCTACCTCCCTTTTCTTCTCCATAGCACAGATTAAGTCCCAAACCTTCTTCCCAAGTGGTGAGGTTATTTCTGCTTGTCAGATCCATGGATGAAGGATAGTCTGGAGTTTGAAGCGAGTTCCTGAGCAATGTGGGTCTAACGTGGCAAACCACAAACAGCTTTCTTTTGAATGGCAGACTAACTAGGATCCCTTTGCTTCCCTGGATAAATGGATCCACTGTGTATCCGGACGGGGGTTGCACAGAGGTGGTTGGCCGGGGGCTGCGGGGGCACCACGTCTCACCAGCTTTCCTCCCACTGGGGAGGGACGTGTCACCCGGGATTGCCCAGACAGAGTTATTGGCTGAGTTGCTTATTGATTTTCTAATCATTTTCCAACACAGCCCCCCATCCTGTGTCACTGCCAAGGCAGATCGCAAATTGAACTGCAGCTGAATTGATGGAGGATTGATTAAAACTCACTGTAATTATTGGTTCTCTGCTGCCCGAGCCAGGCAAATCAATGTCAGCAATAACAGATCTGGTCCTTTATAAAAGCCCAGCAAATGCAGAGCGAGCACCCGTTTTGGGAGGCCACTTGGGAGCCCAGACCTTTCAGCACAGCCCGGGAGTCGCGATTAGCTCAAGGCAGTTTTTCCTGGGTAATTTCTGACTACTGTGGGCAAGAGCATAGTTGCACCCAAATGGGCTTTAGTTTTCCCCCTGCTCTGATCTGCTGGTGGGACATCTCGATTGCAGATCCTCTGCTCCAGGGATAGGGAGATCTGTAGTAAAGATTTATTGTACCAAGTAGTTGCTCCATCCACCTATTCATCCCTGTAAAACCCTCTGCGCAGGTGGCTGGCGATGCCTTTCCCACCATCTGCCTGTTTGTTTTGCTGGCTGGCAGAGCTCACCGGTTCCCCTGCCTCGCTGTCCCTGGCATCTTCGTCTTCCCCACCCCCAAAAATCAGGGACACGTCCCGTGTTTGTGCGTTGGCTACCAAAACTTTCTGTCCCTAAGAGCTTCTTGATGAGATCTGCCTGAGGGCAAGAAGGCTCTGCAGAGGGACCTGGACAGGCTGGATCGATGGGCCAAGGCCAGCTGTGTGAGGTTTAACAAGGCCAAGTGCCAGGTCCTGCACCTGGGCCACACCAACCCCATCCAACGCTCCAGGCCTGGGGCAGAGGGGCTGGGAAGTGCCCGGCGGAGAAGGCCCTGGGGGTGCTGGCTGACAGCCGGCTGGGCATGAGCCAGCAGTGCCCGGGTGGCCAAGGAGGCCACCAGCCCCCGGGCTTGTGTCAGCCCTGGTGTGGCCAGCAGGAGCTGGGCAGGGATGGGGCCCCTGTGCTCGGCCCTGGGGAGGCCCCACCTCGAATGCTGGGCTCAGGTTTGGGCCCCTCGGGACAAGAAGGGCCTTGAGGGGCTGGAGCGTGTCCAGAGAAGGGCAGCGGGGCTGGGGCAGGGTCTGGAGCACAAGTGTGCTGGGGGGCGGCTGAGGGAGCTGGGGGGGTTTAGCCTGGAGAAGAGGGGGCTGAGGGGAGCCCTTCTCACTCTCTGCAGCTGCCTGAGAGGGGCTGGAGTGAGGGGGGGGCTGGTCTCTGCTCCCAAGTCACCAGTGATGGGATGAGAGGAACCTGCCCCAAGCTGCGTCAGGGGAGGTTTAGGTTGGAGATGAGGGAAAATGTCTTTACTGCCAGCGTGGTCAGGCCCTGGCACAGGCTGCCCAGAGAGGTGGGGGAGTCACTGTCCCTGGGGGGGTTCAAAAACACGTAGACGTGGCACTTCAGGGCATGGTTTAGGAGACCTGGTGGTGTTGTGTTGATGGTTGGACTTGATGATCCTAGAGGTCTTTTGCAACCTTAATGATTCTATGATTCTTGCTGCAAAACTACAGCTGGCTGCAGAGCTGGCTCCCCTCTGAGCCGGGGATCGGTACAGAGCAGAAGGGGTGCTTTCTTTTGCAGATTTTGTGCTGAGCTATTTGCCTGCCATAATTGATGTGTATTCAGAAGCATAATTACAAACCGAAAGGAAACACACTTTGTGGTGATTAAAAGCTGAACTGGAGGAATATCCCAGGGGTGGCCTAGATCAGAGTGGTGTTAAGGATGGGAGGGCTTTGGTGACGTGCTAACCCAGTCCCAGGGGAGAAGCCATCTTCCTCTGCGGGCTGGGGAAGATGCTGAGCTCAGCACATGGACCATTGCCAGGGCGAGAGGCCCAAGTCACAGCTCAGAAAAGCCGTGACCAATCCCCTGGCTGTGATCCTGTAACTTCTGTGGACTTAAGGTCCTCTCTGGTTGCCATCAGCACCCTGAAAGGTCCCTTGGGAGCTCCAGAGGGGAACTGAGCAGAGTCCCAGACCTCCCCATCCCCATTGGTGTGGAGAGAGCAGCAGAGAGGCAGATGTGGTGCCGTGGGACAGAAGATGCTGTTTGCAGTCAGCCCTCCGTGTCCTCCAGGGAGGTGTGTTTCTGCCAGTTTGCACAGCTCCTATTCTTACAATGGGGCTGGCAGACGCAGAGGAGACCGCAGGAGAGAAGTGTTGTGTCTGTGGATTCACAAACATGCTTATCCTGATCCTGTTTCCCAGGCAGCTCAGCAAGGAAAAGCACAGATTGTTCTACGTGTCCTCTCCTCCTTCATACTTATTCTGTGCATGCATCTAGAAGGCTTCCTGCTTCCATGTCTTCTGCTGCCTCATGCCTAGGCAGGGCTAATGTTTCCCAGGCTGCCTGCCCAGGGCCCTGCCTGTGCCGTGCCTGCTCTGCAGAGATGGGCAGCATCCTATTCCAGAGCCCTTTGCTGCCAACATAGAATCACAGAATGGTTTGGGTTGGAGGGGACCTTTAAAGGTCACCTAGTCCAACCCCCTGCAGTGAGCAGGGACATCAACTAGACCAGTTGCTCACAGCCCTGTCCAATCTGATTCTGAATGTTTCCAGGGGGAAACATGGGACATCGACCACCTCTCTGGGCAACCTGGGCCAGGGTTTCACCACCATCAGTGTAAAAAATTTCTCCTTTATATCTAGTCTGAATCTACCCTACCTTAGTTTAAAACTGTCCTAACATCCTTTGGCTAGAAAAGCTGCGTGCCTCAACCTTCCCTTGCCTTCCCTTCCCACCTTACCCAGTACCTGCAAGGAAGGTGCTGAGGTTTGCAGGGTCCGCCCGAGCTTCAGGGCTGAGGGCGTGGGAGCCAGCCGGGTGTCTGAGGGACGTCGGGCGTGGGGATGCCTGAGACGCTGCGGTTGCTGCAAGTGGGGCAGAAGCAGCTTTGACACTGCTGCTGTAGGGAAGTGGCACAGGGTTTCTAGGAGGTGGAGAGAAACTTCTCATCGCTGAGATGAGGTGGGCCAGGGCTCTCTAAAGTATCTTTCTGATATCCACTGCATGCAGTTTGTTTCTTGAGTAGCCAAGAGTGAGCAAGGTTCAGCAGCCCATCTCCCACCAGGACCCTACCTGTGACAGCGAACATGGGCCCAGGGTCTCCTGAACTTTTATTAACATGTACAGCATTTTGCTCACACAGAAAATTGATTTTCTTTTTTAAGCATGAAATATAGCTGTTTTATAACCTTTCTTCTGCTTGACAAAGGCCATTTATAACCTGCCTTCATCACTACCTGTACAAGCTCCAGTCTAACGCATCTTCAAGAAATTCCATAATGCATTTTTAATTGTGAGCTGCTCCTGGGTGAGATTTATTTATTTTTTCAAGGACTGGGCTTTTTGTTGTTGTTTGTGTGCTTGCGTGTTTGGCAAAAAGGGATAAATAACGCAAGTAGAATAGAAGAGTGCTTTAATCTGGGTGACAATTTATTGATGGCATTTGCCGCCTGCTCGCTTTTATCTTTTGGGACAAGGAAAGCCAGCTGGGGAACTGAAATTAAAACCCAGAGCCAGATCCCCAGCTTGTGTGAGTCAGCATAGTTCCCTCGGCTGTGGAAAACTGTTCTGATGAGCCTGGGCTGCGATCCCATCCTCCCCCAGTCCTGCCTCCACCACGGGCCAGTCCTGCCTGCAGCTGCCTCCTCCCGTGGGAGGATGCTTTTGGAGATGATGCCAAGGCCACATTCGCTGGCCTGCCTGGCATGGGTTGAGATGGTTTTCTGGGTCACTCCCAAGCACTGAGATGGTTTTCTGGGTTGGTCCCAGGTGTTGAGATTTTTTTTCTGGGTCACACTGGGCTTCTCTGCATCTCAGAGGAAGAGGTAACAAATGAAGAGGGTTTCTCCAGCATGTTACAGAGTGGGTCATCACACCTTGCCCCATGCTGGCTTGAGGCGTCATTGCTGTGTTATTTGGCTGCCTCAGGGATTTCACCCTCCTCCAGAGGAAAGATGGGGAGCGTGGCTTTTGCAGCAGACCAGGCCCTTGCCCTGTGGTCCTTGCCCCTTCCCCAAAGGCTGTGCAAGGTGGTGCAGGGCCCTTGGGGCTGCCCCATCCATCACTTGGGATGAACTCATCTCCTTTAGACGTAGACGGAGTTCAGCAGCACAACACACAAAGCCCTCTGGCTCGTGGGTGGGCAATGCCCTGGGACTGGGAGGGCACCCCCCAGGCTGTGGCTCCAGGGTAGGTGAGGACCCTCAGGTGACCTTACTGTGTCCCCTCTCGCTGCAGTGCCCCGAGGACCTCCGACCCATGAAGGATGGCACAGGTTGCTACGACTACTCCAAAGGGATTGACTGCTCGGATGGCTTCAATGGCGGCTGTGAGCAGCTCTGTCTCCAGCAGACCCTGCCTCTGCCCCATGACCCATCATCCAGCACCATCTTCATGTTCTGCGGGTGAGTCCCCTCCAAAGCTCTTGCATCTCCTGCTAGGAGCTAAATAGCCCGTGCCCTTTTCCATCCCTGCCAGCCCTCCTGTGCCACCCATCCCCAAACCGGCATGCCCAGCGGGGGAGCTGGGCGCCTGAGAAAAAGGCTTTTTGTGGGGCTGAATTCCAACAGGGCGTGGAGGCACCTGGTTTGGCTGCAGGAAGTACATGTGAGTGCGAGGAGCAATGTGAGCAGATGCACCTTCCTCCTCTCCCCCACTGTGTGACAGTACGGTTTGATCTGTGACTCACCATAAAGGGACCCAAAAATCGTACATTGTGTGTTGGAGGGGGAAGGTGGAGGACTTGTTTAAAAAATACTACTTTTTTTTTTCCCCCACTCCCCTGTGCCTCTCTTAAAATAGAGTTTCATCCCTGGTTTTGGCTGGGATCCTATAATCCTACACAGTTTAGCATTTTCTCTCAGGAAAATCTCCCTGGCTGCAGTATGTTCTAAAAGGAGCTCAGTGATTATCTGGCTTTCTGTTGCACAGCTGCAGCCATCCATCCATCACCTCCCCCAGCCTGTGCCCAGCCCGGCCCTGGGGCCCTGCACATTGCATCCCTTGGCTGGTTCATGCTCTTGGGCACACGAGGAGCCTACTTCGTGCCCCTGTAGGAAGGATTAGGGTGAAGGAGGAGAAAAGGAACCCTTTTGGGAAGGAAATCCCACAGAATCCTAACAGTAACTCTGAGGAGCATCTGTTGAGTCCCGATATACAGGTGCAGCAGAGACCACATGCAGCTCGAGCCGATGGCTGCTCCTCTGCAAGCCCAGGGAGCTCTGCCTGTGTCAGCTTCTCTTTTTTTATCCCTTTTTGCTGGTTTGTTGGTTCCTCCCCCCCCTCTTTTTTTATTATTGTTTAGCAGCACAGAGCGGTTGAGTCACTGAGAGAGAGCACATGGCCCGCGCCGTGCCTGCAAAAGGGTTTGGAAATCCATATAGGCCCCAGCAACATTTGTGGGGAGGGTCTAGAAAATCTTGGGACGTTACATGGTCTCCATCTGCACGCACGCAGAGAATCTGCATTTCAATCTTCCATCCCCAAGGACAGAGGCTGTTTCCCTTTTCTTTCTTCATAATCCCATTTCAAGGCAGAGCTGCACTTTGGGAACAGGCAAGGAAAAGTGCGACAGACGGGTGGGAGTTTTGCTTGCAGCAGTAAAATGCAGTAGAGGACTGGGAGAGGGGAGGAAGCCTGGATGGAGCTGGGATTGGTGTTAGCAGAGCACTGTGGCTATGGGGAGGAAGGGGCAAGCAGGGAATGGACGTTTCCTTGTCAGCTGGGAGCCACAGTTGTGGGGAAGAGACCAGAGGAAGAATAGAAGAAGGGGAGGCAGGATGAGCACATATGCAAAAGATGCCACTGGTGTCTCCAGTGTCTGTAGTTAAATCACATCCTTGCTGCCTGCCTCAGTTTCCCTTACTGCCTGTTGAAGATAAGCATGTGCATCTTACCCACAATGTGCTTGAAAGAGGGATCAAAGAGCAAAGGAGCAGCCATGCTGGAGCTGCTTCCTTGCAGGAGGGCTTTGCTGGGTGGAAAAAAGGGCAGGAGCTCGATTTTGCTTTGTTCTTGCCTGGGGAGTGTTTGTACCTGCACTGCAGCAGCATCAGAGGGCACCAGGCAGGCAGGGACTGTCGGCAATGGTCGAGCAGCAGACGCACAGTGGGCCCAGCTCTGCTCTCCAGTGCGGGGCAGCTCTCGGGCAGGAGAGCGTGGCTGCAGGCAGACAGGGTCACGCTGCTGCAGGGAGGATGGGTGTTGGGAGCCAAGCGCTCACTTGCTGGTCACCCAACCGAGCCACTGCAGAGGATGTGGGCTCTGCAACCTCTGCACCTTCCTGGGCAGCTGCTGCACGTGTTGGCGATGATCGGCTGGGCTTGGCAGAGACTCATCCCGTGGCAGAGATCGTGGGGTTGCATGCTCTGCGCCTGGCCCATCTCATGTAGCTTACGGTGCTCTGCAGGTGCGTGGAGGAGTACAAGCTGGCCCCTGATGGGAAGTCCTGCCTGATGCTGTCTGACATCTGTGAGGGCCCCAAGTGCCTGAAGTCAGATGCCAAGTTCAACGACACCCTCTTTGGGGAGATGCTTCACGGCTATAACAACAGGAGCCAGCACGTTAACCAAGGGCAGGTGTTCCAGATGACTTTCAGGTATGGCCCGGTTCTGCTCCTAGTTCTGGGAACATCAGGATGGTGGGATGAGACCAAGTCTGTTGGTGCAGAGCCAGCATCTCTGACACAGGCACTAGGGGAAGAGAGCAAGAGGACAAGAAGCATCCGTGGTTTTCCTGGTTGCTCATCCTTCCCTCAGGCAGTAGCATCGGACCCTCCTGGGCCAGCGTGTGTCTTGTTGGATGAGTGTTTAATTGCCTTTGAGCTTTTCTTGGTAGTGTTGCCTCATCTCTTTCTGAACATTGATGCCTTTCATCTCCGCGATATCCTGTGACAATGAGTTCCGCCATTTAATTGCTTGTAGTATGAAAGAACATTTCCTTTGGTGTGCTTTCAGCCTGGGCGAGCTGGTTTTATTCAGTGCCCCCAGTTAGAGTACTGGGAGGGGCCGTGGATACGGCTTAAGAAATAACAGAAATAAGCTGAAGGTAAACACCCCACCAGAATGCAAGTAGCAGGTAGCAGAGCGTGTTTGCAGGCTGCGTCCCGGGCATATCAGGAGTGCTGAGGGTCCGATGCAGGCGGGGAGAGCAGGGTTTGAAGAGCCCAGGTCTTTGTCTTTCGGTGCTCATAGAGGAGAGCTTGCTGTTAGTTGCTGAATTCAGGGCTGGAAAATGAGTTGATTTATTTATTTTTCTTCAATTCTCCTGAATGCGGCCACATTTTGATCGCGTGTAAACCAAGGTGTGCCTATGAGTTTCAAAGCAGCAGCACTGATCAGGGTCAGGAGATGACCCAGCCCATATCCCACCCTGACATGACTCTTCCTTGCCAAGCATCTGCCAGTGCACTGAGAGTTTCCTTCCCCTTAAGGCACCGAGACCTCATTGCTGTCTCCAATTTTAGCTGGAATTGTGGGTGCTCATCACTGCTGGCCATGGTGTTTTTCTGGGCACTTTTTCCCCAGCTGAGTGCAAAGCCTTCCTAGCTATGAATTCTTGCTGAACTCTGGCCTTTTGCTTTCTTGATGGCAGTTGAATTACGAGCTCCCCCAGCACAAAGGCGCTCGGAACGCCACAGCCAGCACAGTGCTTGGAGCCAGCGGAGCCGTGGCCTTTGCTGGAAGTGAGAATTGACAGTACATGAAGGCAATTTTCCCAGTGGGCTCCTCTTTGCTTTCTCTCCCTCCCATGTTACAAGTGTCAGGGGGTCCGTCAGAGCAGAGCCAGAGCTGCAGAGTGGAAATTTTCCATGAGCTGGTGGGTTGAGCTGGTCTGGGGGCTTCAAAAACTCCCCAAACCTATCATTTGGAAATGCCAGACCTGGATGTGCTCCCCTCAAATGAGGTCCAGCCCCAGCTTGTGCCGTCGGTCTCTATGCACCAAACTTCCTTTTGCAGAGGCTTTAATTTCCTCTCCAGCTCATCTGTAGCCTGCCCTTTGCTTGTACTGCAAAGCAGGAGGGTTGGAAAGCCATCCTTCCCCTGCCTCAGCCAGGGCTGGGGTCTAAGGGCTGCTTTGTCACTGTGGGAAGCAAACACATCCCCCATCCTCAGGGATAAATTCCAGTTGGAAAACACACAAGGTTGCCGGTGGGTCTGGTTTATCCTGGGAGATGTGGCTTCTACAAGTCATGCCGTCTGAGGGCATCCTGGGGATGGTGGGTTTGGGCAGTCCCAGGCTGGACCAGAAGTGCTCTCAGGATAAAACACCTTTGGTGTTGGGATTGCATCGTCCCGGGCTCAGAGCCCAAAGCAGTCCCTGGGGCTCTGGCTGACAGGTTTTCAGGTTAAGAAAAAGGGCTGCTAGTGATCTGTCCTCCTTCCCACGGCTGGCACAGCTCCTGCCGCGCTGTGTGGGTGATGGCCAGGGTGCATGCTTTTCCCAGTGATGGTCTTTGCAGCGGGAGCCAGGTCCTCTGCACGAGCTCACCACCACAAACAGGGTTTTCAGTGCCCAGCATCAGCTGGGGGACTAGTCCCAGGTCTAGCAGCTGTAAGGGGTGGGAGAAAACAGATCTGAAACAGGAGAAACCTGCAAAGTGTGCCTGCGTGTTGCAGGCTGTAGCATGTGATGCGCTGGCTGGGCAGAACTGGGAGCCTGGCAGGAGGCAGCATGTCTGCTCCAGAAATGCTTTTGGCAGCCTGGAAGGTCAGCACAGCCAACCTTTCCCATCTGAATGTAGCCTAGTGGCTCCAGAAGCACCAGGCAGTGATGAGAAGGGCTCGCTTCCCCGCACACAGCGTCCTTCCCCGCGGCCAGGCTGCCCGGTGTGTCGGAGGGTTACGCTGTAGAAGCACCGTTATATCATCTCCTAACAAGGGAAGAGAAGGAGGTTAATGGAGAAGAAATTATTAACTAAAAGGTGTAATTTGCCTCTGATTTTCATAGATATTCAAGAATCTCTCTGAGCATTAAGACACCAGCTGTTAGAGAAGCCCTTAATTTGGTGCATTTGAAACATAGCAGGAAGCTGCCTAATACCAGGGATTAAAAGCCTGTTTCTGCAAAGTAGGAGCAAGAACCTGCTATCAGAACAAGGGGCTGAGTATTTTAGAGGGATTTATAACTGCTGGGATCCTTTAGCTATGCAGATGTGACAGTCCTTTGAATGGTGTCTGCTTCCCATGTCGCTGCATCTTCAGTGTCTTTAATAAATAGGATATTCTCAATCCGCCAGGCATGTCAGCATGGTGTTGGGAGGAAGGTGGGAAAAGCCTTCTCTCACACCCTGACCTGGGCAACACCTACCAGTTACACCGGTATTTCCATCCCGTTGGAGTTGGGTGGTCTCTGTACCACCCAAAGGTCTGCCCATGCTGATTACAGCCTCTGCCCTTCTGTGGTGGCTGCATGGTCCTCCCGGCCGCGGCTTGGCACGGCAGCGGGATGGAGCCGGTGTAGCGCCGACCGCTTTATTGTGTCTGGCCAGCTCGAAAGGATGGGGATGTGCAGTGGGTACCTCTAGAAGGCAGTGTAAGGGTGGTGTTTGACATGAGCGTGCAGCACAGCAGGCTGGTAGTGGGAGAGCTGCACAGCTTGCAGATCCCAGACCTGAGACCAGCCTGCAGTTCTAGTGAGTGCTGGCTCAGATTTTGGTTTTACCCTTTAACCCACATCATTTTATCCAAGGGAGTCGGGCAGCACCCAGACACTTTGGGGGCATGACTGAGGAGATGGTAACACCCAAGGGAAGGATGGAGGAAGTAAATCTTGGCTGCTGTGAGCAAGGATGGGCAGCAGCCAGAACAGTTCACACTGCGTGTACTGTATGTGCTCTGTATATACACCAGCACTGGTGCAACACCTCATTGTGCTGCACAGACCCTGTCCCTGCTCGCATGTCCCTTCGTGCTGGTACCAAGGACCCTTTCCCCATCCATCAGTGTCAGTGAAGCCACAGCCCAGCAGGACGTGAGCACCACGGCATCCCTGCAGCTCAGCTGGAGCCATCATGAGTTAGGAGTTCTGTGGACAGCTTTTTCCGTACTGAAGTGGCTTAATAACCACTAATTATTGCTGTGGTGTTTGGCGTGCTCGCCTGACCTGTTGGATAAGCCTGTGTCAAGGCTCCTGCTTGGAGGAGTGTGCCACGTCATTGCTGCTGCTGTTTTATTGCAAGCATTTAAATCAAAGCGCTCCTCCGGTGATGCTTCTGCCATGCAGTCCCTCGCCAGGCACTTTGGTGGGGGGCAGAGGAGGGGTCTTTGGTCACACACCAGAAATTCCCCTTGCTCCTTCTGCTGTTGAGCCGAAAGCACGTTCAGAGTCTCTGCCTTCTTCTGGGCATCCCTCTTTTTTTTAAAAAAAGGTTCTTCTCTTTTGGCAAAATGCTGTGCAATGTTAATAAATAGTTGGGATTGGAGCTGATCTATTCCAGTCACACCTCTCGGTCTAGCCGGGAGGCTCAGCAGTGGATCCAGCTCGCTAAAGACTAGATTAGAGCAATTTTCCCCCCGTTGCCTCACGGTGGGGCAGAGCCCAAACTCCGCACATCCCCAAATCTTGGGGGGATTATTTTCCAAATGGGTTGTTTGTTCATTCCTTATCTGTTTTGTGCCATCTCTTTGCCTCGAGGGAATAGAGATTTTTGTTTAAGAGCTGTTTGCAGTTTCAGACTGTTGCTTTTATGCCATTAATATGGAGAAAACCCAAATTACTACCTGTGGAGCCAGCTTTACTCACTGGGTTATTACTGCATAGCAAATGGGATATCAGAGCAATGTGCTGTGGAGCGCTCCCCAGGGAGCAGCCGTCTGCCCTAACCGGGGTCTCTTCCCATCCCTGCCTCCAGCTCTGCCTCTCATCCTGGCTCCGGCTTCAGCTTGGCACAGTCCTGAGACAGGGGGAGCACCCTGCTCACCCGCACAGCCCGTTTGATCCCCCCGAGCAGAGACGCAACGAGTCTGGGGAGTTTTTGGGTGTTGGGCTCAGCTAAGCAGCCAAAATGGTTTGGTGGCTGGAGGAGAGAGAGGTTTTGTCAGCATTCCCTCGCTGCTCAGTGCAAAAAAAAATGGCTCAACACTGAGTGTTCTCCCCTCTCCAGAAGCAGGGAGGGCAGTGCTGGAGGATGCAGGGCTGCTGTGCTGCGCTGAGCATCTTCCTGCAGATTGAAACACTCTCCATCCCTCTGCAAATCGGTCCTCGTAGGATGCTGTTCCGCACATCCCCGCCTGTAAAATAGGGCTGCTACTTCTTTACAGCCCTGGGGAAGGGAAAGGGTGGGTTGGAAGCGGTGCACAGTGCCGGCCGGTGCTGCTGAGCGCAGCACCGAGGTGGCCAGGGTGCTGTGGGGAGGGATGGGCACCCCCTCGCCCCGAGCGCTGCGAGCCCGGCAGCCGGCTCTGCCTCCACACAGCTACGTTAATGCTGTCAGGCGGCGCGCTGGGTCGCTGAACCGATGCGGGAAATTGTCATAATATTGATGGGGAGTTTGGCAAGTTAATTTTAAATCTGTCACTCCTTCCCCTCGCTGCTTCTCAGCCCTTAATAAACTAGCATGGCAACGGCGGGGCGTGCTGACAGCTCGGCGCCATCCCCGCCGGGGGGCTGCTTTTGGAGATGTCCCCACCCCATCGCTCCCCCTGCACGGGGGGAGGCCTTGTGTGAGCTGCACCCAGTGTCTCCCCGGCCATGGGTGGTGCCAGGATGGGTGCTCAGCCAGCTGTGGCATCGCAGCTGGGTGCGGGAGGCCGGCTTGGGGCTTTGCTGGTGCCTCTCAGCTTGGAGCTCACGGGCCAGCCCCAGCGAGAATGGCCTGCCTCCCCCATGGCATCACAGCTGTAGCATCTGTAACTCGTTAAATTAACACTATTGATTTTTTCATATTTTTTTCCTTCTCTTTGAAACCTCTGAGCACAGAAGTTATAATTGCGCTGTTTATTATTCCTGTGCTGGTGAGCTCGGCGCCAGCCGGTACCCCAACGCCTTGTTTACCTATTACCCTTCAGGCCAGGATAACGGATGGGTCTCTTTTCCAGTGGCTGCCTTCCATTTCATTCCTCTTTTTATTATTTGTTGCTGCAATTCTATTACCTGTTCACAACTCTGAAGCCTCACACATACTAGTTGGAAGCAATGATGTCTTTCCAAGCCAGGCTAATGCCTCAGGCCTTGGTCCTCAGTAGTGGGTAAGGGGGTCAGTAGCACTTTAGCAGCTCCGTGGAGCTGTTGTGCGATGTGACGATGGTCCTCCCTCCGCCCGGCTCCCAGCGTGTGCCATGCAGGAGCACTACCTGCTCCCAGCCATGGATGCTGCCTTCGGAGCAGAGATGTGCTGGTACCCGCTTCTGGCCATGCCTCACGCAATGGCTTTGCAGCCCCCAAAGGGCCCCCATCTGAGCCTTTTTTCCTCAATCCCCCAAGGGCCCCTGAAAAAATAAGCTATTTTTCATCAATCCCATATTTTCCACCTCTCAGCCTAACACTGGGGACATCCTGGCTGTTTCTTGAGTCCATCCAGCCCTTTTCAGAGCCCACAACAGGTTGCACATAGACACATGCTCTGTATTTTGAGTGCATCCTCACTGGCCTTGAGATTTTACCAATCCAACGTGTAAATGACTAATGGAATTAGCACAGCACCCCATCAGTTAGGTTGCTATTGCATCCTGCGTGCATCAGCCCTGCTCTGTTTCAAAGTTAGCATCCCACCAAGAAGGGGAACAGATTGTGTGACTTTAAGCTGGTATTTCCAACAGTCTGCAGCCACATGCTTTTGCACCGGATTGGTAGCGGGTTTTTTATTCCTGTAGCAAAACAGAAGCAAGTCTAGTGCCAGTGATATCCTGAAGACAATGCAGAGGTCCAGGGCAGAAGAGTTGTTTTTTAAAATACACAGAGGTGTTAGTAATAGAGGTATTTTAAGTACTAGAGGTTTTTCAGACTCACTCTGCGCCTGGCGTGGGTAGGATTTAGGGAGCAGGCAGCACATCCTTGCCAAGCATGGGCATGGCTATCACAGCCACCTCCTGCTCTTGCTGCTCCAGATGCGCCCCTGAGCTGCTCCGTTTCATTCCAGTCTGTGCAGGCAGCGGGGTAACCTCGCATGGGGTCAGTCTCTGCTGTTTGGCCATTGCCCACAAGAGCCCCACCACTCCCAGCACGTGTGCACCCTGGGAAGGAGGAGGGACAGCGGGAAGGGAGCTGCCGGCACAGCCAGAGCCCAAAACTGCATCCATGACTTGGGGCTTGGCCTCCTTCCCCAGCCCCTCCTGAGCCCCAGTGGTGCCAGGCAGCGTGTGAAGAGGTGCCTGTACAAAAAATAAATAGGTGGGTGTTAAAAAATGCAGCCAAACACCCCACCTTTATCATGAGGCTGAGGAAAAGCCAAACAGCTTTCACCTCAGTCCGTGCCCCAAAAACAGGCTTTGCAGCTGTGCAAACTGATGAGTTTGTGTTCCAAAGGCGAGCCTGGGTCCCGGCGATGGGCAGTGAGGGGGCAGAGCTGGTGTGGTGCCCTGGGAGTTGTGGGTACCATGGGTACCTACCCAAACCCACTCTTCCAGACAGATGCGGTCCAGAGTGGAGACACTGCTGTTGGAGACAGTACCAGCACCCACCGAAGCTGATGGTGTGTCACCCCAGGCTTTTGCTGGGCTCGGGGACCAGCCGGTGGTGGCAGACCTTTCCTTTCCCCCAGCAGCACTGCTGCCCCCGCAGCGAGGGATGCTGGGGAGCTGCTCCCCCACCCCACGCCCCTGCTCCCGCGTTTGTGTCTGTGCAGATGTTTGTATTCTCTGCAGCTGATGAAAATATTCATTATCTTGTTAGCTGCTGCAGCGGAGGAAGTTCAGATTTACATTTCCACAGCTAATCACGCAGCGCAAACAGAGCCTGTCACCCAGCAGCGCTAATTGGGCAGAGCAGCGCTGCACCCAGGCACGGATCCCTCCCTCCTGCCCTTTGCACCGCCAGCGCTGCCATGCCAGTGGGGACGGCAGGGGAGAAGGGCTGGGGCCGTGCAGGTGTGCTGTGGAGGCGAGGAGGATGATGGGGTTTCTGGGAGCAGGAGGTGGAGGAAGGCAGCAGGCACTGGGCCTTGGGCTGTGTGCCTTAGCTGGGTTGGTTGGAGGAGTGCTGGTCCTTGGGGTGGATGGGAGCAGGCAGTGGGATCCCAGTCCGGGAAGGCAGCTGGGCAAGGCATGTGTGTGTGCATGTGGGAAGGTCGTGTCTCCAAGCCCCTGGGCTGGGAACTTCTCGTGGGATGGGAGGTGAAAGGTCTGGGACCACGGCCATCCTCTGGAGTAGCTGGTCTGGGACACGTGCTCCTTCTGCAAGGTCATCGGCCTGTGACCCTTGGGGGACACCCATGTTCCCCCCAGCAGCTGTCAGGGAGTTCATTGAGGTCTTCAGGGCTCACCCTGTGAAAAGCTGCTGGTGACACCCTTGGCTCGAGACCTGAACATGAAGAAAGGATAAAGGTTTGAGAGAGGGGACATGGGCCCACACAAGAGAGGAGGGACTGGAGGTCAGCGTTGGGCACTTGCAGATCCAGAGGGGGCTCTGCTCCTCTCCTTGGTTTGACAGAGGCGTGGTGATTCGTGTGCCATCCCCTCCTTGTCACCGTTCCTTTCACGGTGCCTGGCACTGCTAAGCCTGCCTTTGCTTTTCCGAGCTCCCAGGACACCCAGGAGGTTCCCCACTTCCTCCGTGGTGTGGGGAGCAGTCCATGAGACAGACTGGTTGACCTGCTAGCCTTTCCCATCCCTGACTTTTATGATACTAATTATAGCTGGTGTTATTGCATAGTTAATCTGCATTATTAAGAGATGCAGTGGAGATTGGTTTTGTAATAATAACAGCTCAGATTTATAGAGTACCTTTCATCCCAGGGGGTCCTTACTGGCTTTATAGCCTTGCAGTGGTGTAGAGATTTGCAGAGAGGAATTGCTTTGCCTTCTTTCCTCATCCAACATGGGTTGCCACCACTCCTGGGCCACGGGGGCTCTGCACCCACTCAGGACACATGAAAATAAGGGTTATGCTCAGCTGAAAAGAAATAAGAGAGTGAGGCGGGAGGGTTTGAGGCAGTGAATTGTAACCACCCAACTCTAAACTGTGATAGCAGGGGGTTTCCATCATGCTGTGGGCACATCCCTGGTGGTCCCCATTAGCACAGGCCGTGGGTTTGTGCTGCTTTGCACCACGGACACCGCTCCAGCCGTACCTCCGGGAACAAGGCTGACACTTACCAGCCTGTCACTGCTCTTCCTTGCTACTGCCAGCGCTGGTTGATGGAGATTCCCCATCCAAGGACTAAATCAGCTTGACATTGACTTAGCAATGTGGATCCTTGCTCCAGGCAATGCAGTCGCGAGCAGGCACCAGCATGGGGATATCTGAGTGCTCCGCAGCTATGCCAGCTGTCGAGCCATACCTGCTTCCGAGTTAGCAGCAGGGCTTGGATGCAGTCCGTGGTGCAGCAGAAGATTTTGTCTTGCTTTTTCCCATCCCAAGTGATCTCTCCAGGGATGGAGAATCTGCCCTTCTGCATGTTGCAGTGTAACTCGTGGCTGCGTAAACCTGAAGGCAAGCGTTAGGTTTGGTCTTGGGCCCCGTCAGTTAAACCCGCTGTCCACCAATGGTGGTGGACAAGCTATGCTGGGACCCCTCCCATCCCCTGCCGCACCCTACCCATAGGACACGTGGGATAACCCAGGAGATCTCCTCAATCTTCCACCGCAGCCGTTTCCTGGGCAGTGTGACCTGGCTTGGATGCTGGAGCCATGGCTCAGTGCAGAAGAATGCAGGAGCAGGCAGTGGGGACTGACCCACCATCACTCGCCCTCCTCCCCATCCCCCAGCGATGCTCCCTTGCTGTCGTGCTCTCACGCTGCCCAGATGGCAGCTGGGCGAGGAGGAGTCTCCCATGGGCTGTCACCTGCAATAACAGTTTTCTCGAGGTGAAAGCTTGGGGCGTTTTCACCAGTTCATTTCTCTCCCCGCATGGGCCAAAGGAGCCTGGTGCAGCCTGCATGCCCATGCCCCGGCTTTCCAGGGGATGGTGCCACTCGCCAGCTGTGCCCATACCCATGGGCAGCAGGTGAACATCTGGAAGGTGCGATGGCACCGCCACTTGTCACCAGGCAGCTGCGCAGCCCTGGTGCAATGGCCCGCAGAGCTGGAAGGAAGGAAGCAAAGTGGAAGGTACTCCAAGGCACCTTGCTGAGCCCCGGAGCGGGACTTGGCTCTCAGTGCCCACCTTTCCCTGGGAGGATGGCAAGAGGTGCATCGCTGCAGGTGCCATCACCCCTCCCCGGCTCACTGCGCGCATCGTTTCGTGGCTTCCGTCATTAACTTCGCACACAGAAACGCGACTTCGCAGATGCAGTCACAAATCCCAGCTAATTCACCATATGCTCTGGCTGCCTGGCAGCGCCTGGGAGCTGCTGCTCACAGATGTGTCCCTGAGCTCTGCCCTGCCTGGGCGCTGCCTTTGCCTCCCTTGCCTGTCCCCAGCCGCCGGGGGATGCCAGGCTCTGCACAGCAGCTCGCTGCAGAGCGGCCGCCGTGGTCCATGCTGGCAGGCTTGCTGCTGGGCAGAGCCACGGGCCGCCCAAACATCCTGCATGGGCACCGGGCACCACTGGGATCACCCCAGGCTCGGTCGATCCTAGCACAGGGACCCTGGAACAGCTGGAGCCCATGCTGGTGTGTGGCAGGCCTTTAGTAGAGGGGAAGCAGGAGCATTAACTGCATTGAAATGACTTTGTTGGAGTGCCAGCATATGAAATGTGTGGTGATATTGCAGCCCTGCCACTGCCTGTGGCTGTTCTTCCTCTGCTTCTAATGACTAATAGAGAGAAGACAAAACAATTTCTATTAGTTTCTCCCACGCCGCAGTGGGTTTCTTATTTTCCAAACCTCATTAGAGTTTGTAATACCATGGTGGTAGTCAAGAGCAGTCCGAATCACCCTGGGGGGAAAGAAGAACTGAAGAGATATGATGTGCAGCCCAGTATTAACACTGCTCCTGGCTCATTTCCAGGGTCCCTCCTGATTCCTTTCCAAACTCTTATGCCTTATCTCCATCTTAAAGGTTAACGATGAAGCTTAGGAGAGGGGAAAAGAGTGCTTAAGATCCCAAATTGTTAAAAGAGAATGGATGCGTGTGCTGAGCGTAGAGCTGGGTCTGCATTTACATTGGAAAGGCAAATATTATTTAAAAGGCAGTGCTTGCGCTTCCCAGGCCGTTGCAGCTGGGGTGTGGGTTTCCCTGGGAAAGCTGCTGGTGCGAGGGGCTGCTGGCGTGCAAAGAGGCCAATGGCTTCAGGTTGCCATGCCTAAATCCCCCAGGAACTGGATACAAGTCAGGCACCAGCCTCACACCAGTTTCTTGGGAAGCCCCAGCGTGCGGCCCTGGCTCCTCTGAAGTCAGTGGGAGTTTTGTTATTTGTTGCCTCGTTACAAATAACCCTGATGAAAGCACCAGGCACGCCTGGAGCTGCTTGAGCAATGCTCGGGAAATGATTGGAAACAGCACCCAAACAACCCGTGCAAAAGGACCTGCAGCCTTGGCTCAGCTTGCCGCCAAAATAATCATTCAGAGGAGGCATCCAGCCTGGCTCTGGGTTGCTCAGGCATAGAAAAACCGTGCCCGTAGAGAAACCAGCCCCAGATCATCTCGCAGTGGCTACAGCCCGGTGGGCAGAAGCTTTGTGAGCAGCTCCAGGAGGTCTGTCTGTCTTCACAGCACTTCCCCATCCAAATTGTTAAAAAGCTGAAAGTTGCTGGGCTTATGGAAGCCAACAAGGTCAGATCCTTTGGCTGTCAGTGATGGCAAAACTAATGGAGGGAGACACCTTGAAGAGCAGATATGCGGAGCAAGACGTGGATCCTCCTGGCAGGCACTAAGCAGCACCAGCCCTTGCAAACGGGCAAATTTCTCAGCAGCCACATCAGCTGTCAGGCGATTCGCAGACCTGCCCATCGAGGAAGGGTGGCACGTGGCTCAGACCTGTCCTCCTGGCCACACCACTAGGTTGCAGGCTCAGGACAAGGCTGCTGAGGCCAAAACCTGTCCAGCTGGTGAGATCAGGCAGAGCCATGGAGGGAGAGAGGTTTTGGCTACTTGCTCTTCTGCTTTTCCCCTGTGCAAGGAGAGGAGGAGCAGAGGTGTGTGTGGAAGGGCTTGTTCTGGGTGATGATGCTCCTAAGTGACATGATGCACCTACACGATGTGACTCGAGCAGGGCAATAGTAAGGAGAGAGCAACTTAAAGATGGAAAGCGATAGGTCAGTCATACGCTGGGTTGTATTTCATCAGCTTCCTTGCTGCTGTTGGTGGTGTGAGCGGTCTCCGGCAAAGAGCTGGGGTCCTGCTCTGTCAGAGGGAAGGCACTGTCCGTGGACTCTGGTATTTTGGGCTCTGGTCCTGATGCAGCTAGGAGATGTCACCTGGGTTTGTGTGTTAATGATGGCAGCTTCTGCACCAAGTTGTATCTTGTAGCTCTCATGCATTCACCTCCTGAGGGGTTTGCTCTCTGTGGGTATGGGCTTCCAAGAGCAAGTTATGCCAGAGTTACAGGCAAACAAGAGACAGGTTGTGACTCTTTCCCCTTTCCCCAGCTGGGGATGTGTCAGCTTTTTGTCTTCATTCTACTCTAAAACGGGGACTTTTGACTTCTCTTAAAACTTGTTGCAGAAAATCACCTTTAAGCTTAGGTTAAGTACGGGAAATTTTAATCCCAACGGGAACAACCCATATATTTGTGAAGTTGTGTAAGGGGCTGAAAACTAGAGCTTTGCATGGGATTCTTCTTGCAGCCCCAACTCCGTAATTAAAGCATAAATCCAGCTTTGTGTGCCTGCGCACTGCCTGCTACACAGGCGCCAGGCGTTGCTGTGGGAACCGTAACTTTCCAAATTTGTTTTCACTCGTCACTCTGTTCCAGCGGGCTCCCAACAGGCACTCCGGAGGAAGAAAGATCCACAGCCTAGCGCAGGATTTGACCCACAGGAGACACATTTTACTGGAATAAATAAATAGCTATATAATGGGGAGCAGGGTGGAGAGGATAATAAAAAGTGATAAATGGGCACTGAAGATGTCACCGGGACCTGGCATCTCGAGAGCCAGCAGCTGGGAGAGGCTGGGGAGCCTCTTGGAGTCCCTCTGCATGGCTATGGGCACTCTACCTGAGCTGTGTTGCTTTTGCTGGCCAGAGCCACATGCCGGGGCTCACAAGGGTACAGGAGGGAGATCTCTGCTCCTATTGCTTGTGGCTTCTCCATCTCCCCATCTCAAAGCAGATTCCTGTGTCTTTCCTTTAGAAATGGCTTCAGGAGAGGATGCGCTTTTCCTCACTGGCCCACCAGTGCCACGGTGGTGGGCACTGCTGGCTGGGTTGTCCTGAGTGCTCAGTGGTGTCACCAGGGCTGTGCGGAGCAGGGGAAGGCTTTAGCATTTGGGGGATGTTTGGAGATGATTTGTAGGAAAATCAGGTTGGAATGGTCTGGTGTTGACAGAGGACGGTGCTGATGGGCATGGGCACGCAGGTCCTGGGGCACTGGAGGTAGGGTCCTGCTGCTGACCCAGGCTCGGCATGAGCAGTGTGGAGAGTTGAGTTATCGGTTCAACAGCTGAATTAAAACACCAGCAGCAACATGCTTTGGATTACCGTGAAATGAATTTGATGTTCTGGTGCGCTAATGGAGAATGGGAAAGCAGTCGCAGTCTCCGTTGAGACTTGCCTTTAGCTACCAGGGAGGTGCAGAACCCCCGTGGCAGGCACGGAGGTGCTGGCAACACAGTGGTGGCAACTATTTGTTTTCCTCCATCTATTTTTACTTAAAAAAAAGGACGACAAAAAAAATCTCTGCTCAGGTTCTGCAGCGAGTTCAAGTGGAGCTGACAGATAGCTTTGCATCAACTGAATTCCTGCTTTATGGTGAATAAACTATTCACTGGGAAGGAATCCCCTTCCCTGCCTTTGCTGGCTCCCCCAGAGCAGTGCTGCTCCCACTGCATCCTTCTGTCTGGCTGTCACTGCTGTCCCATGTCCAGATGTCCTTTAGTGGCTGTCACCATCATTGTGCCATGGCTGGGTCCTTGCACGGCACCACATGCCCGGTGGCACAGGCAGTAGTGGGGTCTGCAGCTCCTGCTCCCAGCCACGGTCCCTGGTGACAGCCACCACCCTCTGCCCGGTCCTGCGGCTCTCACCGTCCTCCCGCATGCTTCGGTGTCCCCAAATTGGGTGTGACAAGGGCCACCAAGGGTCACCAAGGGCCTCCCACAGCCGTGCCGGTGTGGCGCCACAGTTAGTGTTCCAGTGCTTGGATCAAAGAGCAACCGAGACCGAGCCCACGGCATTTCGCCAGCATCAGCTGAGCCCTTTCCAACACCTCCCTGTTACGGAGCCGGTGGCTTCACCATCGCGCAGCCCCAGCCCCGCAGGATGGCGGGAGTGTGGGCACAGGGTGGGGGGTCTCGGTCGCTCCCCGCCCCACAGAGGGTTTTGGGGCAGGTGTTGGGGCTTGGTCTGAGGGCACGTGGAGGGGATGGTGCTGAGCACCGTGCTTGTGGGCACATCACACCGGCCCTGAGGAGCACCGTGCGTGCCCACAGGCACTGCGGCCCCAGCGCTGTTGTGATTTACTTCCCTGAAATGCCTCAATTTAAATGCTAATTCCTCCTGAACCGAGGGGGTAAGGCAGCTATTGAATATTGTCTGAATATTGAACTGTTTATTGCTGGCACCGAAGTGGGGTACGCTGGGGATGCGGCAGGGAGGGCTGGGCAGCACGGATACTGGTCTTATCCACGGCATCGGGGCTGATGGAGGGATGGGAGTGATGGCTGTGGCCACACTGGGGGGATTTGGGGGGCACAGGCAGCTCGGAATTGGTGCTCTCCTCTCTTCCCCCCAGCCCAGTCTGACCACGCATCGTTGCAAATGGTGGTTAGGGCTGAAAGTTGGGGAGCCTGAGGGGGCTCTGGGGCCTGGCAAAACCTGAGTGGTCTCTCCTTTTTTATCCTGCCTCGTTACACAGGAGTGGGGCCTCACTAAAATTAATGACCAGTAAATTTGGAGTAAGTAACTGCTGCTTCAGAGGGTTTGCATTAAGCCTTTATAATTCACCAGTGCCTGAGGTCATGGAGATGCGTGGGGGGAGATTTACGGCATGCTTACCTTCTCCGAAGTGGCTGTGGAAACAGGACACCCTCTTTCCTGTCTCCCAGTAACTCCAGATCCATTTTTTTTTGGTGATGACAAACTAAGAAGAAGCTATTTCTGAACGTCCCCGTGTCAGATACAGGCTGGGCTCTTGTGAGCTTGCAGCCACTGCAGCGGCAAAGCTCCTCCGAGGAAAAGTTGGGTCAAAAGCTGGCACTAAATAACCTCAAATCCATCTTGTTCTCCCCAAGCCATTGCAGGACAGAAAGAAGTAAGATTAATAAATTATTCTTGCCAGAGAAGGCATCCTTTCAGACTTGCATAGCAGAAAGTGCAGTCCTCACTTAGTCACTTTGCTGAACATAAGCACGCTGGATGATAACGTGATTAACATTTGTAGCTGTGCCGGCTCAGATGAGGGTAATTAAATCTCACGCTTCAGGGCATCAGCTAATCACTTGTGGGGTCATTTTATATATATATATATATATATATATATATATAAATTTTTTTTACCCGATCATGAATATATCTGCCCAGTTGCTGCGATTCAGGGTGTGCTTCTGCTGTCAGTGGCAGATGGAGGCAGGAAGCCCCATGCCAGCTGATGCTTGGATTTGTAGTAGGCACTGTACAGGAGCAAGGAGTGTCTCCGAAAGGGTGCGCGGGCAGAGTCTGGCATCGAGGTTGTGTCCTTGGGGGGCAAAGTGCGAAGGGAGGAAGCCACAGCCGGCTCAAGGAGGAGAAGCTGCTCCTTCACCCAACGGTGTTGCTAACAGGAAAATGAAATGAATGTGAGTCACCAGCTGATCTTTCACTACTGCAGGCCAAAATCCCACTGCAAGTGTGGGCCAAAATCCCACTGTGAGCTTGGCCCTGGCTTTCAGTGCCTCAGCGAGGGGATGAGGTGCCCCAGGGCTCAGCAGAATCATGCCATGCAGCAGGACCCAGCAGCCGTGGCCCCATTCAGGAGGAACACAGCACCCCGGCTGCTCCCCAGCGCCTGCATCAGGCTCTCCTGCTCCCCCAAAACCGGGCTTTCGCTCAGGGATGCTGCAGGGTGCTGCTCCTTTTTGGAGGCTTCCAGTTGGCTGCATGAGATGATACCAGCACTGCAGAGCACAGCAATGCAGCCCTACGCTGCACCATGCCACAGCTGTATTGCGTGACCTTGGGTGTATTATTTAAGGTCAGATTTCCTGAAAGCATCTCTAGTTGGTGTATCTAATTTCAGAAGGACAGGAGAACACTGGCACAGCAGGCTCCTGCTGCCTGAGCCCTCCCCCTGGTACCTGAGCAGCCGCTAATTGCATTTACCCCGCCAGCACCCCAAGATGGAGGGAGCTGCTCTCTGTTACCTGTGTCACCCGAGGCAACAGGTACATTTTACAACTCGGCCAAGGTTAATATGAAGTGTCCGTCAAAGCCAGGATTTTGAACTCGGTTTAATCCAGGCGACTGCCTTCCTCCTCAGCCCACCCTGGCAGTACGAGAGCTCGGTGAAGCCTTTGGCTGTTTCACCTTCCTCAGCATCAAGACTCGTTTATCTGGAAGTCAGCTCCCCCCCCGAGGGAGGCACGTACTCCTGGGGACTAGGGCTGCAAGGGAGAGACAGCGTTTCCTTGCATAATGACTCAGATTCTGCAAAATGCCCTGAGAGACGTTCAGATCCCCACCAGGGCAGTGCTGCCAGTCAATGAGTAGATTCAGTGTCCATCATGCTGTAGAGAGCAGCGTGTTCGCTGCTCCTGCAAGTATCAGGCATCTGCTCCGTGAGTGTTGGGGAGATGCTGGGGGCAGAACAGGACAGAGGAGGATGTTCTGAGGCTAGGACTTGCAGGGAGCAGATAGGTTTGCCAGGCTCTCTCCTGATCCCATTGGAATAAACCTGGCTCCACAGCTGGTAGGAACTGAGAGGTCACAAAGGCACTGCCGTACCTCTTGGAAACAGCATGGACCCTCAGGTGTGAACCCATGCAGAGGTGCCGGTGGCTCGGCCGTGCCCCAGAGGGAGGCACGTGTGGCAGCACATGCACAGGGATGCTGTGGCATCCATCCCTTCGTCTGTGTCCCTGCCCCTCGCACAGAGCCCGACACCTTTGATCAGAGCTTCCAGAGAGCACAAAAGCCTGGCAGAAACTCCTTTTTGTGCCTTTACAGCGAGCAGCACTGCGAGCTGCCGGGTTATTAGTAAGGCACAGTGGAAAAGGAGCTACAGCCCTCTGCCGGCTGCGGCTCCGCAGCACACTGCCCTCCACGCCCGCCAGGCACGCCGCGGGCAGCAGCCGCCTGGCACAAGCGGTTTTGGGTGTCCCCATCATCCCCCCTCCGGGTTTGCCTTCCTGCCCCCGCAGAAGCAGTGGGGGCTCAGCGCGGTGCTGGCTGCCAGGGCTCTGCGGGGGGGGCTGCGCCATGCTCGGACCCTGCGCCCAGCGGGTGTTCCCCTCTGTGGGGCTTCGGCTCATCCCTGCTTTGGGGTGGCAGGGAGCCGGGGGCTGGAGACGGGGAGGGAGGGAGGAGATGCGGGAAGGCTTTGGTGGTGAAAATGCATCACCAAAGTGCTCCTGGAGCCCTGCCTCGTACTGTTGTGCCCTCCCATTATGGGAGCACGTTGTGGGCACGCACCAGTATGTATGCCCACGCCTTGTCTCACACTTGCCCCTTGTTTTTCCTCCACCTTTCGACTGCAGAGCGGTTAAAGCAAATGGCATGACAGCAAGCAGCACCACAGAGCGCGGCTTTTCAGTAAATACCTTTTCATAGAGGCGTCAGCTCTGAGCAGCAGCTGCTGAGCGCGGGTTCCCCTCATGCTGGTGTGCATTGCCTCCAGCTTCTCCCTCCTTAGCAGCCTGTGCATGGACCACCAGCCCCCGCGGGCTGTCCTGCCACCCGGATGAGCTGGGCTCGCGCCCAGGGAGAGGTGATCTGTGGGTTGGTGGCAAGGGCGGGTGTCGGTGAGATGGTCCGGGTGGGTTTGCATGGGAGGAGGAGACGCCGCTTCTTCGCATCTTCTCTGCCCCATGCTCAGGTGCAGGGCATAGGGTTAATGCAGTCTTCTGGTGTCTGCCATGCCCTGTGTTTCTGGCCACCATGACTGAGCTCTTCTGGCACCACCAGGCCTGTCCCCTTGTGCTGCGGGGTGGTGGGACAACACTTAGGAAGGTGTCCCTCCTGGTCCTCTCGGAGGTGGGATGCAGCCTGGACAGGCTTCTGCCATGACCTGCCTGGCTCTTGTGCTCACCCTGAGGTGCAGGGCTGACCTGTCAGGGAGGGACAGTCCCCATGCCCCGGGCCGGCAGTCGGGCTCAGCACAGCTGTATCCCGCCTTCCTTGTGCGGCATCGTGCCTCTCCGGGGCTTTGGGATTTGGTAGCACTGATGCTTTTCTCCCTTTTTTGCTGAGGCAGAGCAGCAGAGGCACCGACACGCTCCTTCCCGGGTTCCCGACTGACTTGCCTAATTTTGCAGCCCCTGCTTCCCACCACCCACACGGTTCCCAGCTCCGGCAGTAATTGCACTTCCCCATTTGCATCGCTACGACAGTAAAGGGCTCAGAACAGCAAAGCACCGCTCCGCCACAGGGATCCCACGCCTGGCATGATTAATAGGAGATTTGTGAGCACACGTGTGAGCGAGAGGCTTTTCCCCTCAGACAAATAAGCCACTTTTTCTCCAGCAGCGCCTGAAGTGAAGCTCCTGAGATGCAATCAGGTGCCAGTGGCTTCGAGACAGGGGCACAGTGTGAAGGCAGGCTGCTGCCTGGTGGCAGAGCTGCCTGCCAGCCATGCTCAGCCCTGCTTGTGTGTCGCCTCCTGCAGCTGCTCATCCCAGTGCTCCTCACCTGCCTCAGGGCTGGGAGCATCCCCAGGCTGGTTGCGTGGGGCTATGGCATCCTGCTCACCACTGGCACAGCTTGCACCGGCTGTAGCTTGACCCTAGAGCAGCAGGAGGGCCCCGGGGAAGTGCTCCACCAGCCCGGCGTACCACCACAGCAGGACCCTTGGAGGTGCCCAAGGTGTCCCCACTTGCAAGATGATGATGGGATGATGGAGCATCCCTCCCAGGGTCAAGCTGCAGAGGGTAAAACCAGGGAAGGGGAGTGAACTGAGAAGCTGTTAAAAGGAAAACCTACTCAGAATAATGCAGCTGGGGCAGGCGGTGCCAGCCTGAGCCTCCCCCCGGCTTCTGGGGCTGACCTGATTTTGCAGGAACCTCCCTTTTTTCTGCTCAGCTGCCCTTTTGTCTCTGCACCCGGAGGATGCAGAGTTTCCTGGCCTATATTTTGGCTCTAAGATCAATATTTAAAATCCCCCCTCCTGTTTCCTTTGCGCAGGCGTGAGGCATTTTGCTTGCCGGGGGAGGCTTGTCTCCCAGAGACCTGTCTGTTCACCATTTCAAATAATTTCCCCAGTATCGTTGTTCTAGAAACAATTCATTAGGGGCCTATTATACAATGTTATACCTGCCAAGGTTAGAAAAGATCCCGCATGTGTGGTAAAATTGCACCATGAGCTGCACACACTGGCTTTTTTTTTTGTCGTCTGCCTAGAAATGTACCTTTTCTTCCTTTTGGAGAGCCAGTCGTCTGGGGACAAAGCCGTGGGGGCAATGATGCTGCCTGGGATGGGGAGCCCTAGCGGGGCTTGGTCTGGTGCTTGGTCATGGTCCCGTACTGGGAAGATGCTGCAGGTGGTGGAAAGGGGCAGCTTTGGGGTGTAGCAGCCATTCCTCTCTCCTCACTGCTGTCTGCCCCTCTCCAGTGGCACACTTTGAAAATCCAGGCCAAAACCAGTGGCTGGGTTCCCAGGCTGAGAGCGGTCCCACGCCGCCGGAGAGCTAACAGAGCCACAGTCCCCAGGGAGCTCATTAAGTACCACATCGGAGGGCTGCGGAGCCAGGGGCAGGTGGCGATAGGGGCTGCAAACCCCATCCCTTGTCAGGTCTCCTGCTTGCAGGAGATGCCCCTTGCCTTCTTGGGCCATCCGTCCCTGTGCCGCCGGGGCGGCTCAGCCCCCCTGCCTGGCTGTGGCCTGCATCGTTGCTTTGCAGTTGTCTTTTTCTCTCTGCAGGGAGAATAACTTCATCAAGGATTTCCCCCAGCTGGCTGATGGCCTCATGGTGATCCCGCTGCCTGTGGAGGAGCAGTGCCGCGGCGTCCTCTCGGAGCCCCTTCCCGACCTCCAACTTCTCACCGGTACGAGCTGCCCCTGGGCTCAGCCCCCACTGGGGACAAGCGCAACAGCAAGAGCCCCTTCTCCCACCCTGCATCCCAGCATGGGCCCAAAGGGGCATCAGCACCCCCAGCATCTTGGGGTCCTTCATGGCATCCCTCCTGCATCCCCTGGGCAGAAATAGCATATGGGCTGTGCAAGTCCACGCTGGCATGGCAAAGCAGCATCTCCGTCCCCGCAAGCTCCTGGCAGCCGCAGCATGCCACCGCAATGCTGGTCCTGCCAGCACCCTGGGGACCCCATGGCATGACTGCTGGAGGGGGTTTCTCGCCCCTGCTACCATGCTGTTTCTCGCCCCTGTGGTGTGTAGCAAAGCAGTTGCTCGGTGTGAGCAGTAAGCGTTCCCTAAGCACGGCCGCCGGGTCGGCAGGGGCTGAGTGCTGGCTCTTCCTTTGCAGGGGACATCAAGTACGACGAGGCGATGGGCTACCCCATGGTGCAGCACTGGCGGGTCAGGAGCAACCTCTACAGGGTGAAGCTCAGCTCCATCACCCTCTCCACAGGTGAGGGTTTCTAGCGGTGGGGAGACGTGTGTCTATGCGGGTGGGTGGGTGGTGGTCTTCTGCCTCTAGCATCTGTGCTACCACCTCACCAGCGTTTCCCACCGCCAGGCTCTGAACGGGCAGTAACTGAGGCTTCCAGCACTGCTGCAGAGGCAGGCAGAGAGATTTTCCTCCTTTGTACAGGGGGGAAACCGAGGCAGGGAGTTTGTGTGGCTCCGTTGCACAAACCAAGAGCTGGCGTCAGGGCCAGGATCAAGCTAATAAGCAACACTGCGGGGAGGATTCACATGGGGATGGCTGTGTATACGTGTATGTAAGGCAAACGGTAAGTTCTTGAAAAAATGTTTTTTCAAAAGGACCCAAAGCGCTTGTAAATGTGTGTCATATAAAGCAGGGAGTCGCAGATGAAGAAGGGGCGGGCAGGAGGATCTTGGAAACGTCAAAACATTTCACTTCCATGTTTTTATAGCTACACATTTTGTTTCAGAAATGCTGAAACATTTTGTTGCAACCTGAAATGTTTTGCTTTTCCATTTCAAAACCGCATTCTTTATTTAAAAATCAACCTGTTTTTAAATGGGGAAAGAAAGAAAAAAAAAAGATTTAATGCAGACAGGCTGCACAACCCCAGAACAAAATAACCTGCTTGGAGCTGAACAAAATATTTGAGTTCAGCTCAGAATTAATTCTTCTAGCCTTCTCCTTCAATAAACCAACCAACCAGCCAGATAACCTCATTTTGGTGACAGTTATGACGTATTTTCTTGCAGTATGTTTTCCATTCCACCACTGAACCAAAACAATTATATCAGCCAGCTCTAAATGATGCCAGGGTGTCATTTAGTCACCAATACTTCCACGATATTTCATCTCTGTAGAGCAGTGAGGGTCCACGTCCTTGTCCCGTGACAGCAGTCTCCGCTGTCTGCACGGGCGCTGCAGGGAGTTGCTCAAGAGACGCCCCGACCCTTGCGCACCCATGAAGCTTCCATCAGCCCAGCCCTGTGTGTCCCTTCGGGTTGTCTCCAGCTTTCCCAAAAAAAGTTATCGGTTGTGCAGGGTATTTACACTGGGGATGGTCTGCAGTGCAATCTGTAATAAATCACACCAGGAGAACACCTCTGGTTATGGTTACTGCAAAGCAAAGGCCAAGCACATCCTCTGGGGAGAGCGCTGATGATGTCCCCGCAGCCTGCCGAAGGGGATGGAGCTGGTGCGAGGGTGTTTGTGCGTTTGCGTGAATATGTGTGTCTGTGCACACATGCATTCACGTGTACATCCCTACAAACTGATTTGAGAAATCTTGTAGGGAGAAGAATCATAGAGGATGCCAGAGCCACAGCCCAGGGTAAACAGCAGGTTGTGCATTCCAAAGGATCATGTAAAGCATGGAGGCAAGAGAGGAGGAACTGCACTTTGCACCCACGTGGGGACTTGTGTGTGTTGAGCAGGGGATCTTCTGGGCCTCCCTCCCCCCGGGCTGTGGCTGGCAGCCCTGCCTGGCTGACCTGCCGATCCCCTGCCTCCCTCCCACAGGCTTTGCAAACATCCTGAAGATCCTGAACAAGGACAGCAGCCGGGAGGAGCTGCTCTCCTTCATCCAGCAGTTTGGCTCCCACTACATCGTGGAGGCGCTGTACGGCTCCGAGTTCAGCTGCACCATCCACTTCCCCAGCAAGAAGGTCCAGCAGCAGCTCTGGCTCCAGTACCAGAAAGGTGAGGAGTGCGGCAGAAACGGGCTGTGGCACAAATGCCAGTATTAATTCGTGGTGTTTTCCACCCATCAGCCCCTCTCCCCCATGCATACACTGCCACTGTGCTGGTTAGTGGCCAGAGACAGGAGACCTGCACCAAACTTAGTGCCCGGCAGCTGGAGATGGTGGCACATGGCTATGGGCAGCAGCCCTGAGCCAGGGGAACCCATCCTGCCCGCTCCTGCCTGCTTCTGCCCTTCGACTGCCACACTCTGGCTCCATCATTCCCCACAGGGACCCTCTTCACCACCTGCCTCCAGCTCTGCCACGGTGGCCCCGGCACGCCGGGGGTGCTTGGGGTTGGGTGATGGAGAGGTGACATAATTGAGCTGTCTTAGAATGGCTTCATTTTATTGCTTGTGACAATGATGGTCTTTAAGGAAGTGTATTAAATCAATAGCAGACTCATTGTGCTACACCATAAATAATGAGACACATCATTAAACAGGGCAATAAACTTCAGGACTTTGAAGTAATACAATTAGGTTATGTTTATAAAAACTCCCTTATCGCTGTAGCCTTCCATTTACCAATTCATCTCTCTCCTCCAGGTAGCTGGGGATATTCCCCAGGTCTGATAGTTTTTCCATTGAAAAACATCTGTGGTGTTTCATAGGACCCGTTGCAGGGCTAATGGTAATGGAGGTTTGAAAGGCATTTGCATCCTGCCCCGTGGGCGCTGCCTACGGCGGCCTCGTTTTGTGTGAGCCAGCAGATAGATGTGTGCTTCTGTCCGCTGCCTCCATCGCTTTCTGCTCATTTTTTTCCTCTGTCTTTCCAGCACAGCTCGTCTTGTAAGCGTATTTATAACACCCTGTACTCGTTTGTTTGGGTTTTAAATAGTGATAAATGAAGTTTGCCATAGCAGTGTCCCTGTTCAGCGGGAGAAAGCGTCGTGGAGGTAACGTGGTGTTTATGTACTCGCGATGTTATTAATCATTCGGGCATGCTCCCTGCAATCCCCGGGTAAATGCATTGGTGGGGAGCAGACCCGGCGTGGCTCCATGGTCCCAGCGCTATCACCGCACACACAGGGTTTCTCTGGAGATGCCAGGTGGGAAGGAGAGGTGGATGCCGAGGTCTGAGCCTGGCATGAGCATCGCTGCTGCTTCACGGTCCTGGGGCCAGAGGGGAAATGAACGGTGGCAATACTTGATCCAGTGGTGAAATACCACCCACTTCTGAGCCCCCAGCTTCTCCCTGGCCGGGGGCAGCAGCGGTTCCCAGGATTCAACTGCAAAGCCGTGCAGTGGCACAGGGCCTGAAGGCGAGCAGTGGCTCACTGACAAAATAATTTCCTTTTTAGTCCATGGTATGCAGTTGGCCGAGGCGGGCTCCCTCGCTCCTCACCCAGCTCCTGCCCACGCCCCTGGAGTTGTGCCCGCCCCGTGCCGCTCGCAGGGCCGCCCCGGCACGCTGGGGGCATCCAGAGCATCCTTCCCAAGCGCCCGCGAAGCACCAGAGCACTTGTGGGTCCGCAGGGATCCCCCAGGGGTTCTGCATGTAATGCCAGGACATAAGCATTCAGTTTCTGACCATGAATTTAGATGCCGGGTGCTGGCTCGGTCTTCGTGTGTGGCCCCGCCTGCAGCTTCGGTAGCTGGTGGGGTCGGTGAGGTTGAACTTTGGGGCCATCAGTACTGCAGAGGGGACCAGTGTTGTACTTAGCTCTTTGCTGGCCAAAAAATGCTCTTGGAAGGACATGGAGGATGTTCGGGGCTCTTGCTGATACAGGGGGAGATCGGCTCTGTGGACAGAGAAGAAGGTGTCACAGGAAACCCAGGGCTTTCTGCTGGAGAAACCTGTTAGCTAAGAGTGAGAGCTTGCTGTTTATGGTAGATGGATTTTATTCCCAGCTTCTCCACAGACTTACCCTCATCTTGCCAGTGACATAAGGAGGATCTCAATAAATAGCTCCAGCTAGATGTTTCTGGATGCCTTCTCCACTCAGAAACAGCTCTGGCCCGCCGGGCTCCCTGCTGCTAGCCAGCCCGTTTCCGAACTGCTCAGAGAGCGCACATATGCATCATCTCTAATAAATACAAAAGTAAGGCCGCAATAACTGTAATTTGTTAGCGAACAAAGCAGGTCAGAAGAGGAGGGGGAGAGGAGAGACTTGAGCTAATTGGAATGGCACCAAATATGAAAAAAATGCACATTGCAGCATGTTTGCAGCATCTCACAAAATTATTTTAATATTTTAATCAACTTCATAAATCAATCGGCAGGTCTCAGGAGGAGGCCTCCGCCAATACAGCGCACAATCTGTGCGTTGAGCCCTAATTGAAAACATGGTCTCGAAGAAGAGACCGCGCCGCTGGCAGCCGGACTCCTTGTAAAGCGCCGGGCCAGGCGCTGGCTCTCTGCCGAGGCTGGAGCAAGCCGAACGCCGCGCTTGCAGCCGGCACAGCAGCCCGTGATGTGGGTCGGTGTCTGCAGAGCGCTTCCTTCAGCCAAAGAGAGGAGAAAGAGATACAGCTCTCACCAGGGACAGCAGAAAGTTGGTATCTTCTCGCTGCTTGGACCCACCGCCCCGCCGGGATGGGTGGGCTCAGGCACCGCCGGCGTTTGCAGGCTGCTCTGCTTGTAGGAATGCAAAATGTTCCTTTTCCTCCTGCAAGCAGATAAGGTGTGTGCTGGGGGGAGGCGAGGCGATGGAGCTGCCCGCCCTTGTTCCAAAGGATTCCCAGGAGTGAATCCTGCAAACGAGAGCGGCAGAGAGGCATGAAGGCATGGCTGCCCGCCTGCGTGGCTGCGGCACACCGAGCACCATGCTCATTCAGGGCAGGCATGGAAACATCCCCCAGGCTCCCCCTCAGCTGCCACGTTAGCCCGTGAGCAAACCAAACGGAATCCCAATTTTATTTTGGGCAGAGTGATTAAAAGCCTGGGTTTTTGGGCTGCTTGCTCTGGCTCTGTGCAGCTTTAAGTCATTGGATTGGCCTCTGAGTGGGGACCTTGAGATTGACCCAGCCATCGATCTGTGCCACAAGAGCCCACATTGGTTTCCTCCCCCATCAAAGTCAGCATTTAATGCCGATGGTACCTCATTAAGTTCACACCAACTGTGTGAGCATCTTCATCTGGCGGCTGGGGCAAACACGACACCCCTGGCCACCTCCTGTTGTGTGTAAGAATGTGCTGGGTCTGGCCGGGATGGAGTGACCTGGCTTTGTGGCAGCCCTTGTGGTGCTATGCTTTGGAGTTGTGGCTAAACCAGTGTCGATAACGACCCAGCGCATTAGCTGCTGCCGAACAGTGCTTGCACAGCATCAGGGCTTCCTCTCTTTCCCGCTCTGTTCCTGCAGTGAATAGGCTGGGGTGGGCAAGAGGTTGGGAGGGGACATAGCCAGGACAGCTGACCCAAACTGGGCTGTTCCACAGCGTATAACGCCATGCTCAGTGATAAAACTAGAGCTGGAGGATGAGGGTCAGCCCACCACAAAGTCACAAGATGTACAGGAGGAAAGAGAGCATCCCTCCATCCAGCAAATCCCACCTGCCACGGACCGCTTCAGGCCCTGCTGAAGGTTTATCAGCGACCTGGTTGCTCTGTGACCCCTCGGTCTGGCTGGAGGAGGAGGAGGAGGAGAGCTTGGTTAGGGAAAGAGAAGAACTGCTCTGATAGCAAAATCTGACAGCCCCAGTGGGATTTCTCCAAGAGCTGTTCTAGCTTGCTCGTTCCCACTGCGATACACAAAATGCAGAACAAATGTCTGTAAGTGCTCCGGCACTTAGAGAAAATGGAGACGTTATCAGCAGTAATGCGGAGGGTCTCATCTTGTCAAGCATTTGAGTGACAACTCTTTTCCTTCGCATGGTGCAGACTAGCTGAGCCTCAGCATGGGAGACTTCTGTTCTCCAGCTGGGAAAAGTTGGAAAAAAGAAGGGTGTGCCGGTAGCGTGCTGCCGCGGAGGAGCACGCAGGCTCGCGGGAGCTCCTCTCCCTTGCCACCGAGGACCGGGGAGATGCACAGCTGGGGAGTGGGGAGCGGTGCTGATGGGCTTGGGGTGTGTTGTGCATGGGTGGAGGAGATTCAGAGGGTTTCCCCACCCAACTGTTAGGTTGCAGCAGTACTTTAGGTCTGTGGTGAGTGAAATGTTTGTTTTTCTTGCATTTCCTATGATCACTAGATAGAGTTTCCTTGGCTGAGGTTGCCTGGCCACATTGGGCACTCAGCAAGCTGAGCCTTGAAAGTGGCTGCTACAGATGTGAAAGATGTTTAACAAGGCCAAGTGCCGGGTCCTGCCCTTGGGTCACACCAACCCCAGGCAACGCTCCAGGCCTGGGGCAGAGGGGCTGGGAAGTGCCCGGCGGAGAAGGCCCTGGGGGTGCTGGCTGACAGCCGGCTGGGCATGAGCCAGCAGTGCCCAGGTGGCCAAGGAGGCCACCAGCCCTCGGGCTTGTGTCAGCACTGGTGTGGCCAGCAGGAGCCGGGCAGGGATGGGGCCCCTGTGCTCGGCCCTGGGGAGGCCCCACCTCGAATGCTGGGCTCAGGTTTGGGCCCCTCGGGACAAGGAGGGCCTTGAGGGGCTGGAGCGTGTCCCGAGAAGGGCAGCGGGGCTGGGGCAGGGTCTGGAGCACAAGTGTGCTGGGAGGCGGCTGGGGGGGTTTAGCCTGGAGAAGAGGGGGCTGAGGGGAGCCCTTCTCGCTCTCTGCAGCTGCCTGAGAGGGGCTGGAGTGAGGGGGGGGCTGGTCTCTGCTCCCAGGTCACCAGTGACAGGACGAGAGGGAACGGCCTCAAGCTGCGTCAGGGGAGGTTTAGGTTGGAGATGAGGGAAAATTTTGCTACTACAGGAGTGGTCAGGCCCTGGCACAGGCTGCCCAGAGAGGTGGGGCAGTCCCCATCCCTGGGGGTTTTCAAAAAACATATAGATGTGGCACTTCAGGACATGGTTTAGGAGGCCTGGGGGTTTTGGGCTGGCAGTTGGACTTGATGATCCTAGAGGTCTTTTCCAACCTTAATGATTCTATGATTCTATGTTCCCTCTCAGTAAGACCTCTTGGATTAAAGTAGTCTACAGAGGGGCTGTGCCCTGGCAGGTCCTATCACATTCCCTAAGGCTTTCTGCCCACCAGCCCCACCAGTACTTGCTTCTCTTCCCTTGGACCATATCTTGTTGCTTGTATTTACCTTTCAGAGGTTACAGTTTTCATGCGTTTTTGTGAACTCAGGAGTTTAGACAAAAGATCGTCATAAAATGCAAGCCCCTTCAAGCCTACAGCCTCGAGCTCTGCTAAAGTAGCAGTCCATATTCTTCTGAGTAAGGTCTGTGGATCCCTTCTGTCCTCTCAAGGTCTCATTTATCTCCCTTCAGGTCTGGTACTGCCTTAACACAGTTAAGATTCAAGTAGTCCATGGGAACCTTTAGTTTTTATTTCCTAGACACGATCAGGTGCATTAAGAAAGCTGTAAGGCAAGCTTTGCATCTATTAAAGGAGATAATGGCTTTCCCTTATACCTGCTTGGTCAGAAATAAAGTGTATAGAATTTCCCTGTCCTTGAGATCTGTTCCTATAAACAACCACTCTATTACCTTTGTAACACCCTTACTGCTTGCAGTTTATGTCATTATATTTATTTCAAAACCTCCGATTTTGACATTTTGTTGGGAGGAGGAAAAAACAATCTAGCTGGTAGCCGTGAAATTTAGTTTAGACTAAAATATGTGCTGTGACTCAGTCTGCTAAATGACCTTATGCACTGCTCATTGTAATCCAAAATTGCCAGGCAAGTAGAGTAATTAGTTGTGCAAAATGAAATAACTTTAAATCCTCGCATTGAGTAATGACCCAGAAAAATCACTTAAGCTATACAATAGAAAAGACTTGAAGCATCTGGCTTTATTTTTACTTTTGTAGCTCTGCCCCCTTTGATTAAGAAACAGGCTCTCCCCCACATCCCTTTAGAAACCCTGGCTGTCAGTTCCTGCCCAGAACAAATGTTTGTGGCTTAGTTGCCGCTGCCCTAAGAAATCATAACTTCTCATAAAACGGCAGGGTAAGTCTAACAGCACCGGCACAGCAGGTTCGTATACGTTTGATAAACCAGTGACTCGTATCTGTTTAAAGAGCTGCTTTGTATCATCTGAGATTAGTCTAAGCAATAAAAACCTTCACCCAGATCAGCAAACCCAGCCGGGTAGCAAGGCCAGGGGAGGACCTGCACGTGCTGCTGACGTACTGATGCCTTTGAAAGACGAGTGGCAAATGGCTTAGCATTCCTTTGGCTCCACCTAAATACACTGTTTCTAATATGATTTTCTGCAGCATTTATCAAAATTATCCAGAATAAAAGGCGAACCCTCACAGCAGCCCTCCTACCGGCCCCAGCAAACACGTAACCTCTGCAGCGGCGCAGAGCCGAGCCAGAAAGCCCCTCGATGAGCCAGGGACATGGGCGATGAAGCCTTCAGCCAGGGTCCCGCGTCCCATAACTGAGCGCTCGGTGCCAGTAAATTTCAACCAGACCTTTAAAACATCAGGTATCGGCTGCAGCGAAAAGTAAGATATTGCCTTTGTGGGAGTATCGGCGTGAACTGAGGTACGAAACTCGAGTATTTGTTTAGGAGGTGGGTAGGGAAGTGTCAGATAAAGTTACGTGAGACCTGCCAAGGAGATCAGATTTATCCTCTGCAACCTGACAGCATAACAGGGGTCTCGTAGCCATTGTGTTCCCAGGTCTAATCCCACTGGCTGTAAAAACCAGTCTGCCACCAAAGGGAGGAGATGAAGTGTTTTTAGTAAGAAAATGAGCCATTTGCAGCGCACTTTTAATTGGATCAATTTTTTCCTTTATTACACAATCTTTAAAAAACAAACACATATGTATAACCAGACAAGCTCTTTCTCCAGGTACAGAGCAGAAGCCAAACTATTTCATCACAATCCTTAATTACTCCATTTCATCTGGTTTGGCAGACGATCACAACGGGGGGGGACACACCACGGCAAGTAACACAGCTCTGCAAAATCACCTCACAGTCACTATCGAGCTTTCTCAAGGGATGTGCATACCTTGGGCGAGGGACAGCAGGTTTTCTGTTTTCCTTTTCTGCCTGGAACGCAAGCCTAGAAGAGCCGCAGGTGACACACACCCCGAGGCAGTGTCCTGGCCCACCAGTGCATCGCAAGGTAGTGTTATTTTTCTTGAATCTCTGAGTGAGAAACAGATGACAGATGCTTTTTTTGAACTGCGTAACCAGGAACAGGCTGGGGTAACCAACTGCTCAGTTTACTGGACCAGCTTTTACGTCCCTTCAAGCACTCCAGGAAATGTTATTGCTAGTAGTGCGATGTTTATTGCAAAAAAAAAAAAAAAATTTAAAAAATCCATTGGAACAGAAAATGACAGAGGTACATATCATCATAGATAATATTGCTTCAATTATTCAGGTCCACGGTAGCTTTCTGCTTGGAGCAGTTCTTAGAAACTGGAGAAATGTTTAAAAGAGATCAGTAGGAGAGGAACTGCCATTACCATAATACTGGAAAAAATGCCTTGAGTTACAACGTAATTAACTGCAGAAGGGCCCAGTAATAGTCGTCATCTCCAAAAACATACATGCAGGATGAGGTCGGCTCCCCAAATTGCTGTTACAGACCTTAGGCGACTGCCCCCTCCCACCCAAAAAAGAGAAGCAGAGAACGTAAATAATTATGTGCGAGTTGGCAGCCTTGGCAAACACACAGAGCAGCTCGGGGGGGAAGGAGGCTTCAATTCCCTCCCTCGGCACCATCTACCGCGCTGGTGTCTTAGCTCCTACTCCCTTCTCCACAAGCTTTTTCCAGCAAATTACAGCAAAATAGGAAATTGCCCTGATGGAGGGGCACCTCCATCACACAGCGGGGCGTTTGTTGTGCCGGCCCTCTTCAGCGCTTTGGCTGAGCAGAACAGGGAGAGAGAAAAAAAAAAAAAAAACAAAATCCTGCCAAAATCTGTTCCCGGCGCTGCTTCTGCAAACCCTGGAACTGCCAAGCAACCGCCTGCAGCAGCAGTGGCTCTGAAGCCTGTTTTACTTTGCTGTTTCACTAGGGGAAAGTATATGGGAGCTTGAAAAAAATCACCTGTTGCATACATGTTGTAGCACAAGTGGCAAACAATTTGCTGTAGCGTGGCAGCCACCGTAAAATCTACTTTTATATTGTCTGTCGTGCCCCCAGATTTGCAACTACGTTGTTGATAGCAACAAATAAATGCACTGCAGTGTAACTATTTTCTGTGGCAGATTAACATGCTACAACTGTGCCCTATTTAAATGCATCTTTCCTTCAATAAACTATTATAGGCAAGCAGCACCACACTGAGGTACACATTTATCAGCCAGGAGAGTAGCTCTGTGGGGGCCTTGGTTCACACAGCTGCAGTTTTGTGCTTCATTTGGCCCAAAGCCGTGATGAACATGAGCTGTGGTGCCTGCTGGTGCCGTAAAAAAAAAAAAATCTGAGGAATGTAGTGTTTTGCTGTGCAAGGGAAAAAAGGGCAATGCACCAATGGACGTGCTTCCAAGTATTAAAAAAATAAAAGCAAGACAGTCATTCCCCCCACCTCCATCCGCATCTCAGCAGCGAGTACCTCGCACATACGAAGTGCAGATGGGTGGAAACATATCGCTAAATGCAATGGTCTGGAATGCGGAGAAGTGAAGTGCAGGTGAACCTATAGTATATTGCATTTAATCTCACTTACTACAATCTCCCTGCCTTATTCCCCCGGCCCTTCCCTCCCCATGAAGCTTTAGATACCAGACATATCTTCCAAAGACAGTTTCCAGGACACATTTAGTAATAAAACAACAGTAAATATAAACTGTGGCTTCCCCCTCTTTTTTTTCCCTCCAGCCCCTTCCCTTTTTACCCCCTTCTACCTAGCAGAACTCTTAATAATAACAAAAAACCTGTTGCCATCAGAGGGCAGCTCTCTAGCTCAGCGCAGTCTCCCATGATTGCACAGTATTCACTCTACATTGAACAGACACGGTTCACAAATGGCACGACAGGGGTGATCTCCTGAATACCAGAAAAACGGAGAGAGAAAACCCTCCCTTGTCAGTTTGAAAGTAAAGCTCCATCTCCCCGCAGTTTTAGAGGGCTATTTCGTTTTATGCAGTGTTGCAATCAGAAATTGCTTTCTCTGGTAGTTGCCCAGACAACTGCTACCCAGTTCCTTGCAAGCACCACAGCAAGAGGAGGATTGCCTCTCTAGTCCTCTAAGGGAAGGTGATTTAGAGCAGTCAGTCAGTGTTTATGGCACAAAGAAAGATACTAGGGTTAAAGCTGGAAGTGTAGGAGATGCGGCGAAAGGAGGTGAGGTTTATGGAGTGACCAGTCATTTAGCAAGGAACCCACGCTGCAGAAGGACGGATCCTTTCCCTCATGTTTGTTGTTCTTTTTTTTTTGTTTGGATTTTATATAAAAAAGAAGAAAAAGCAGACCACCACCACGTAGGCTATTTTTGTTTCTACACACAAAGCATGACGGCCCCTGTACCAAACCCCCTTTGGGTATGGCACAATCTTCCTGAACGCCTGACACCGGTTCCCATCAGATTGCCATGAGGCTGCTGCCAAAAGGGGCTTTACCTAGAGAGGTGCCTTTAAGGGGTGGAATACCTTCTCAGATGGTAACTGTAGATCTTGATGCAATGATCCCAACAGTCCAGCACCAGCAGCTGTCCTTTGGGAGTGATGGCGATGCCGACGGGACAGGTGAGTCCTTCCCGGATTAAGATATTATAGCCACCTCCTTTAGGAAAATGCAGGATTTCTTTACGGCTGCTGTCAGCAACAATAAGGTCTCCCCTGGCATCGACACACATGCCAGCAATGCATCTGAAATCCTCATTCTCAGAGAAGAAGTGGCTAATCTGGCGTCCCAGCTGCCCATCTGGGCTGACGGAGCCAATTGAAAAGCCTCCTTCTAAATGGTGTTCGTACTGCCGGTTTTCCAGGTTAAGCCCCAGCCCTTGTGTAAAGTATATGGTCCCTTCAGCATCGCAGGTGACAAACTTTGGGCGCACTGCGCTACATAAGCAACTGTACTTCACTACCCCCATGCCGCGATCCACCGTGAAACACCAGAGCTTCCCTCCTTCCACATCAGTCACTACAAACTGCCCAGAAGGCAGGGCGGCGATGCCCCAGGGCTTGCTTAGCTGGCTCCGGTGACATGCCACGCAATGGCCATCCATGGTGTAGACCTTGACAGAGTTATCGTAGCTGTCAGTCACACCTATCAGGCCATGGCAGTTCATGGTGACAGAAAGGGGAGTCAAATTGGGCAAGTCTGCTCCAAGGAAACTCAGCACAAAACTATCAATTCCACTGGGGCTCCGGCGGATCTCCTTCAGAAAGCCCTTGCGGGTAAAAACCTGGATTCGGAAGTTGCCGCGGTCTGCCACAAGCACCTCTCCTTGCAGGGTGACGTGCAGGCTGACAGGGAGGTTAAACATCCCTGGCAGGCTGCCCTTGGAGCCCATCTTCTTGATGAAGTGACACTGCTGGATGCTCGTGGCTGCTTCAGGCATCCTTGGCTTGGCCGGTGAGGAATTTGGTGTGCAGCTGGCCTCTTCCTGCCCCACGTCAGGCTCCCTAAATGATGCTGATGAGCATGCTGCAGTTTCCATGAGCGATTCCTCCATGTTAACGGTCCGGGGTTTCTTCACCACCTGCCCGATCTGCAGCGGTCCCACATGGCTCACCTTAAGGAGTTCAACCTCTTGAAGAGTCAGCTCCCTTGGGAGACTGTTGGTCAGTTCCGGTTCTTCCTCATCTGCTGCTTCCTCCAAGAGAGCTATATCTCCCTGCTTTATTTTGGCAAGGAAATAGTCACAGCGAGACATTATCTGTACTTCTGCTAAGTTCAGCAGATAAGCTTGCTCCTCCATTACCTGATTATTTACCTTCTCCACATCAGACAAAGAGGTGGTGAAGAACTTGCGTGATCTGGCCAGCTCCTCCTGGATCTTGCGCTCTTCTTTGCTGTAATCTTGTAGAACTGCTTTGTATCTAGCTTGCAGGTCTCTCGAAACACCCTCCAGGGATGCTTTTCTTTTCTGCAGATCACCCATGAGCTCACGAAGTCTGGCAAGCCTCGTCCCAAATTCCCTCCTACGCTCTTCAGCAGCCTCTTTGATAGCAATGACTCTATGTCCTTGGGGCGTGTGTGATGTCTCCTTGCACGGCTCACATAAAACCAAGCCACAGCTCTTGCAGAAGTGTCTTGGCAACCTTCTCCCACAGACTTTGCACATGAGAAGACCCACCACTTCCCCCAGTCCGGCGGTGTCTATGATCTTGAGCACAGTAAGATTGTCAGTCAGCTGAGCTAAGCTTGTGATCCGCGTGATTTTGCTGCAAAAGGGGCACCGTATCCCATTAATGCTGTTTGCTAGGAGTTTCTCCAAGCACTGTTTGCAGATGGTGTGCCCGCAGTGTAAGAGCTTGGGTCTCAGGTGCTCCTCGGTGAAGGACTCCATGCAAATGGGGCACTCCAGGACCTCTCGGAGTGCATCCGAGTTGAGATGAGGGGCTGCAGCCATGGCTTTCCAAGGCAGCTTTAGCCAATGCAAGGTCTTGTAATCGCATCTATCCCAAGGTGCTCCGATCCTGTCCAGAAAGGAAAAAGGAAACGTGATTTATGCCATCACCAGCAGTTACAGATGCATGCAATTTATTTCCGATTTATCACCCAACCCTGGAAAAAAGCAGCCCAGTTAGCTTCTTCACGTTTGGAAAGGATGGATTAGTCATAGCTAATCTCAGAGTGGGCAAATTCCAAAACTAACTTGCAGCTCCTAGTGCAATGAATTGTTCACTTGCAAAATTTATAAGTAGAACTGAAAGAAGTGTAATGGCAGCAATAAGGAAGCCCAATAGATATTGATGACTGAATCATCTCCTCATGGTGCCCATCTCCCGCTGCCAAGCCTCCGAGTTTATGTAATTTACTGAAACCCAGGGAGATTAAACCAAGCATTCGAAATGTTGCACATCAAAAGAGGAACCAGATGGTGCAACGCTTTAGGACATTAATATATCACCTCTGGAGACCTGCATTCAGATGTGACATCAGATACGAACGAAATAAATGTCATTGTTTTACTCTGCTTTTCTAGATAGCCAAAATAAATTTTCAAGGTTTCATACGTTTGCCAGAGAGCGAAACTAGAAGGAATGATTTGTCAGCTTCCACTCGTTCAGGGAATGACTGTACATACTGAAAACACACAGCAAAGATTTTACGCCAGCGTATTTCATTACCCTCTGCCACGCTGCATCATGCTTCAGCATGCAGATTAAACACAGCTCGACGCGGCAGTGTTCTAGCGGCGTTATTAGCAATAATGGAGTTAACAGGCAACTCCAAACATTCGATAATACATATACTACAAGTGTTCACTATTAGTTCTTGAACTTAGCTTAATTACATATAATTTCTCCTTATTTCCTTGCAGCATTGACCTCATTCTTGTATTCTGGTTCAGTTTTATACCACTCTGGTTGCCGTTCAGCTTCAATCCAGGTTTCTCCATCCTCACATCCCTCACAGCAGGGAGCTGATCCCAGCAGCTCTCTTGCTAAAGCAGCCATCCATTCAAAAGGAACAGAACAGGGTTCACATCATTAAGTTATTATTCAGTAGACTGGGTTTCAATACCTTTGCAATTGCATTGCTTAGCCATTAAAGGAAATGGGGAAGAAAACATTTCTTCTAGGGAGAGAGAAAGTAGTTAGTCTTTAAAATGAGGAGACGGTCACGGAGGGATGTGAACAGACAGCTTTTTCTGAATAATGGCTGTATGCATGCAGCACTCTCGCTTCCCTGCTGGGTTTGCCTGCTTCATCCTCGGGAGCATTTCAGACAGAAAAGTTCACTGTATTTCAGTTTACCATTTGCTCAAGGGGAAGAAGACAACTGCAATGAAGAAAAGTTCTTTACGTTCATATAGAGAAGGAAAAAAAAAATCATTTTAATGTACCAGCTGCAGTTTACAGTCCTTTGACGCCCACATTTCAGGAAGGGATTCAGTGGCATAGCAGAACCTCCAAGTACCAAGCTGGGATCTGATCCTTGGCTCGACGGCAGCGCGATGACTATCGCATCCCCGGCAGGCCGGGAGCGGTGGCAGTCCAGGCGCTTCCTGCCCCTGGCACTGAATACGCTTCCCTTTTATTCTTAGCATATATCTCAGCTGGGGAAGCAAAAGCCTGGGCACTGCCACGTAGATCAGAAACCCTCCTCAAAGGGATGAAAAATCTGTATTTTAAAACGATTTTTAAAAATGAAACACAGAATACCAAATCTATTATTCCTATTTTCCTTGGAAATATGTCAAAAGACTTGCTTAGGGAAGGATGAGGGAGCAGCACAGACACCAGATACACCAGAGAGTTACATAAAAAGCTGCCTTTAAAAAGTATTTTCATTAAAGAACAATAGCGGAGAGGATTTTAAGTTAGGTTCAGTTTTTAGGGAAGACGAGTTGTACGGCATTCTTTTCATATATAAACCCCTTTTATCGGAATGCCAGCACACGCCTTAGTAATGCAAAATTATTTTCACTGCTGCACTTTTTATCTTGCATTTAGCCGTGCCTCCACGGAGGCTTCCTTAACAGGGAGTCGTTCTGGTGTATGGGTCCCTCCCAAGGCACTTCTGCCACAAGGCAGGGTATCAGAGGGAGCCTCAGCTGAGGGTCAAGATAAAAAAAAACTCTGTAAATTATGCGAGTTTGGTTCCTTCTATTTCAAAAATTTCCCTGACGTAATTTCCTCGCTCTGTTGTCTGCAGTCAGGATGCGCGGTGAAGACATGCTGGACGCGATGAAGACTAGTTTCGTTTGTCGTTCATGCCTTGTGTCATTAAGGAGTTAAAATCACAGGGTGAAGCAGCACAGCCTGCGGCGCGGCTCCTTCCCCCGGCGCTTCCCACAGCACCCGGGCGAGCACCAACAAAGCCATGGCGGCCGTACGCGCCCCCGGGGGGCTTCGGCCCACAGCGAGGGCTGCGGCAGCCCCGCGACCCGCGGCCGGTCGGTGCCGGGAACGGGCCGGGCCGGGAGGCGCTGCGCGGGGGGAGACGCGGGGCTGTACGGCCGGACAGACTGACGGGACGCCCGGGTCGGTACGAACGGGCGCTTTAACGGCAGGACGAGCCCCCCACCCCCTCCCCCTCCCACAACCCCGCCGCGGGACTGTCACCCGGGCGGGCCCCGGGCCCGCGGGGACACACGGACAGACACACGGACGGACACACGGAGGACCCCGCGCCCCCGCCCTACCTGCCCGCCGCTGCCGGGCCGGGCCGCGCCGCTCCCCGGCATGCCCCGCGCCGCCGCACCGCCCCTGCGCGCGGGCCGCTGAGCATGCCGGGAGGCGGAGTCCCGGGGCCGGCAGCGGGCGGGGGGAGCGGGAGGAGGGAGGCCCCGGCGGCCCCGGTCCGCCCTCACCGGGCGGGGGTGCGCGGGGGGGGGGGCGGAGGACCCGCAGGCCGGCCCCGGGCCCGGCCCCGCCGGGGGCCGGAGCAGGGACCCACCCGCCCGGGTCGGCCTGGCCCCTCCTCCGCGCGTGTGCTGTAGCGGTTTGTGGCCCGGAAAGCTATAAGGGGAAAAAAAGGGAGCAGAAACATATTTTGTTTCTTTCTTCCTTCCGTTACGTGCGGTCCCGCCACACACGGGTCCACCCGTGTCCTTTCGCTCAGCCCGCGGCGCTGCCGCAGCAGCCCCTTCCCCTCCCCTCCCCGCGCCCCCGTAGGCTTTGCATCACCGCCTGAAAATTCGTCTTTCTCAGCCCCTTTCACAAAGCGCCTCGCAGCAGCCCGTGGACTCCCAGGACAAAAAGGACTATTTTTAGGTAGAGAATAGCAAATGTAATCAGTTGATTGGGTGATGCGCATAAATGCCGTCAGTGAATAGACAGGCAGCTGCAGTTGCTTATGCAAGGACTTGCTCGGGGCACGTCCTGGTTGATATTAATTTCCTTCCCACGGTGGCCCCGATTCTGCACTGGTGGCCGGCGGTCAGCGCAGCTGCCGCGGCGCAGGCTGGAAATCATCGGTTTATGGGGAACCGAGCAGTTATGTTATTTGCCCTCCATCAGAGGAGAGCTTGCATTGCCCGGTCATTCGGCTCCTCTGCTCACGCGTGGGAGGGAGCAAAGGATGGCATCGCCGTTACACCCCCGCAGAACTAATGAGTGGAGTCGTTAATCATAGAATCAGTCATTTCCCTCCTGCCTCTTCCCTCCTCCTCCTCGTCCCTCCAGCCTTTATTCCTGACCTCTCTGCCCCTCAGACGGGCTCTCGCGCTGCCGGCAGGCTGGCAGCTGGAGCCGGAGGCAAGGGTCCGGCCGCTGGACCGTGGCTCTGCTCTGCCCTGGCATTTCTCGGGGTCACGCTGCTGTAAGAGCTGTCAGTAACACCAGCCCTGTTCCAGCCCGGCTTTCGCTCAGCCATCGTGAGACGGCTTTGCAGATGGCAGAGAGAGGAGTTTTGCCGTGACCCCGCGGGGCGGCATGGCAGATCAGGAAATGGCGGGGCTTGGGGCTTCCTCTGTGGCAGCAGGGAGAAGCCCAGGCCTGGGCAGGCAGGTCCAGGGGAGCCGTGTCCTTCACGCACCAGCAGTGCCGTGGCTCCGGTGCCGCCGGCAGCGCTGCCGGTCACAGCAGCACCCGGGCAGTGTCCTGCAGTCGGCCCTGCTCCCCGGCTGATGTGCAGGTGAAGGTCGGGAGGCTCAGAGGAGCTTGCTGCCGGGGCAGGGGGAGACAAGCCTGCAGGTTAACCATTTCCCGTTAGCCCTGCCTGCGGCCTGTCTGCCTGTGTGCCCAGGTGGGAGCGGGGCGCAGCCGGACGCGTGCCGGCAGCTGTGGGGCCGTGCCCAGACCTTTCAGCAAAAGCTGCAGCACATTTCCACTGTTGCTCACTCGCTCCAGCAGCTAGCAGCTACCAACCAGCACAGAGGAAAGCACTAGCATAATGCAGCAATTCTTGCCACCTTCTGGTTTTGGAATTTTTTTTACTTTTTTCTGTTCAGAATTGACTAGAATAGTTCAGTTGGAAGTGATCTGCACCTGAGCAGTGATCAGGAGCAGCAGGGATCATCAGCGTGGGCAGCGGATGCACTCAAAGGCAGAAAGAGCAGATGCAAAGCCTGGCCAGGGTTGAAAAAGAAAATGAGTGAGAATTATGGTGTCCTGTTTCATACCATGCTTCAGGCCCTGAGCAGCAAACCTCCGTGGGACACCCCCCAGGCACCAGTGGGTCCCTCAGGGTGTTTCTGTGCCCCGGGAGGGGACGTGGGGTTCACTCCCAGCTCCTGATATCGCCAAGGAAATGCTCTTTCGGCCCCTGATGTATTTTCCAGTGAATAAAAGTGGATGTTGGCATTGAACCAGGGTGGTCTAGCAGATTTTCTGAGAGCACACCTGAAAATGAACAGTGTGAGGGGAAAAATAATGGTAGGAGTAAGGAAATAAGCTTTTAATGCATACTGGGGAGAAAAAACAAAGGACTCTGTGGATTTGATTGGAGGTGATAATGATGTTACCCAGCATGTCAGAGTATGGGCACCCTGTGCCATGACGAGGAAGGACGGGGAGGCAGTGAACCCTGACCCCCTGGCAGAGTGGCGTGTCCTGAGGGGCTGCCCCATGCTCATGGTCATCCAGCTGGCAAGGGCTTGGGAGGTCTCAGACATCCCCTGGCAAATGGGCGTGCTGGTGTGTTGGAGCAGGGAGGGAGCCAGCTGCCGATGTGGGTCTTACACAGCAGCCCAAGGGTGGCGGCAGCAGCAATTTGGGGGGTCATGGAGCCATCCTTGCGGGGCCATAGTGGCTTGGAGGCAGTGGGGTGAGCACTGAGATGCTGCTGAGGGTCGGATGAGCAGGGCAGGGCTTCGGTTGTTGTTCCTGGGAGTTGGCGCAGGCAGCAGGGTGCAGTGGGGCTGTGCAGGGCTCTGCTAGTTCCTTTGATAAAGTGAGCTCACCAGTGATGCGTGCACCATCGCCTTTTATAGAGGTTTATCAGTGATCTCTCAAAGCCCTCCTGGCTTTTTTTTCTTTATACCACAGGCTTGCAAGTCTGTAAATGTCTCATCTGAAGCTGAGATTACTGCAGAGCCCGCCTGGCCAACCTGCAGGCGGAGGCGATGGTCTGCCTCTGGATTTCTCCCTGCCGGTACCTTTGGGATCAGCCCCAGGGCAGAGGGGCTCCTGTGGGCAGGCAGGGGTCACGCGTGCCGCTGAGCCACAAGCACTGCGGTGCGGCTCTCTGGCCGCTCCTTGCGGTTGGGTGTTGGGGCACACAGAGTCCACAGGGTTCTGTGTTTAATTGATTTAGGTTAATCAGCTGGGAGCAGCGGTCACAGCATCAGCAGGGAGAACGGGGTTTGCAGCGGGAGGCTGCCCAGGGGCAGAGGCAGACAGGCAGCTGGCAGTGTGGGGCTCTCCAGATATAACGGGGGGAGAAAAGGGGTCACAAACCATCACATTCAGGAGATTATCCCGTGTCGGCACTCAGGGATGTTACGGATTTGGATTGCAGGCTCCCCAGAGGATGAGGCCCAGGAGGTCCCGCAGAGTGGCTGTGGGGTGACAGCGGCGGAGCGAGCGGTGGCAGGATCGCCAGCCCGAGAGCCATCCTCCCGCGATGCCACGAGAGGGCAGCAGGTCCTCACGGACCGCGGTGGCCACAACTGCCCCACAGCCACGCCGGTGGCAGAGCCCCACGCCACCCCACCGCCCGCTCCGAGGGGGGCTCGGCAGAGGTGTCGCATGGGCGCACGCCCGCGGTTGCTTGCAAAGCCCCAGCGTGCACGCTTCTGGGGTCTGTGCTTGCGTGCTGCGTCCCTCCTGGACAGCCTGTAGTCATGCCTTCACCCAAGCTTCCCACGCAGGACACAATGCCACGGGACGGCTACCTTCCCCCAAAATTTGGGCAGCGGTTCCTAGGTGAGCCCTCCCTTGCCCAGCCCACGCGTGAGCCCTGGGGACACAGGCGTTGCTGGCTGCTTGGCAGCTCGGCACAGCCGGGATGGCATTTCCTGGGCAGCGGCGGGGGCTGGCACCGCGCTCCTTGCGCACTTGGACGCATGTGGCCGAGGAGCGCTGCTGGCTCCCCCGAACACTGCGCCCATAACCTTCTCGCAGCCCCGAGCAGTGTTTGCCCATCACTAACAGCAGGCAGTGTTAAATCTGTCCGAGCTCTTCACAGACCTGTTGGTTACCGCACTGATAATATCTCACTGCAAGAGATATTCCCAGGCAAACACATCCATTGATTTTCTTTCTAACTCCCTTTCGATGGATTTGCCAACAAATGGGGATATTATTCTACCAGATAATAAAGGGGCAGCCTGTGCCCGCGGATGTGTATTGGCCATAAATCCCCGCGGCCCTGCCCGTGGTGGCACTAGGGCTGTGAAGCTGGAGGGTGGTGTAAAAGGGAGGTGGACCAGAATTCCATCTTCCTTACATGAAATGGAAAACCCAGGTCCTAAATCAGGTCCAGCTGAGCAGCCAGTCAGTGTCGGCGGGGTTAACCTGTTGAGCCTGGAGGAATCCCTACCTGGGTCTGTTCCTGACGTTCCCTCTACGGCTTCAGCTGGAGAGCCTTCTCCTCCCCTTGTTCCAAGCTTTTCTGCTGTTGAAGAGCTACCACATCCTACCCCTGATGTGGCTGCATTCTTGTGGTAAATGGAGTTATTCCCAGTTTTGGAATGACTTAGGATCTTTTGGAAGAGGCGCTGGATTAAATGCTGGACCACTAGCAAACCCATCATCTTCTGGGAGCTCTCAAGAGAAAATAGCACTCCAACACAAAAGAATTAGGTATTATGCTTCTGTTATTGTTATAGTAGTGGTGTTATCATGCTTCCCTCTTGTCCAAACACTAGGAGGTGCTGCTGGTAACACTGGAAGCGTTTCCCCACATCTGCAACTGCTGCATCCCGAGCAGGGACCCCTGCCCGCTGAGCAGGCAGTCACCTCGTGCTGTGGGGTTATTAAATCCTGGTGGAGCACAGAGACAGAGCCAGGCACCCTGACAGGCGAGCGGTACCTCTGCACACCCTGCGCTGCTCATCCTCCCTTTCTTACGCAAAGCTTGACGCTTAGCGGAAGGCTGTTATTTTATTTGTTTTGTTGTGTTGTTGGTTTTTTTTTTTTTTTAAACACATACTTCAGACAAACAAACAAACTAATAACTCCCACAAGTTGCAGTGATGCGTCTAACCACATCCGCAGCACTGTGCTTCCAAACAGATGTTGCCAGGATTCAACTGAGTCGCCAGCAGTGTTAGGAAAGCATGTTCAGATGCAAGGGCTGATAAGGAATCTCGCTGTCCTCGCTGCTGCTGCGCTGTAGCCCCTGCAGCCAAGCCTCATCCTTCTGCCAGAAGGGGACCTTTGGAGCACCCTGTGGTCACCTGCAAAGCCCTTCCCTGGGAGCCAAGCAGAGGCTTTGCAAGAGCAATCTGAGCACCCTGGGAGGTTATTCAGTTCTGTGTGGGGCTCGTGCAATGTGGACCTGAATGCTAAAGCTGGGTTTACTTACTCTGTGCTGGACCCAGCAAAGACAACAGGAGTGTTTCTGTTGCCTTCACTGGCAGCTGGAGGTGGCATTGCAATGGTACGTTGCAGGGTCTGGTTCTGATTCTCTTCAACAGCAAAAACTTCCTTTGACTTCATCAGGAATAGGGTTGGGCTGCCCATATTTTCATTCGAGAAGAAGCTAGTCAGCTGGGCCTCAGCGCTGACGAACGCTGTACAGCGAGTAGGTAATAAAAGCCAGACCAAGCCTCCAGGAATATGCAGGGTTTCTCCAGTTCACTGTCAGGTTTGCCATGGGGAGAGTGAGCTGGTCCCCAAGCCCCCTCCTTGTGTGCTCGCAGCTGCGCAAAGAACCAAAACTCATCTCAGAGGTAGGAGGGAGGGACACGGGGGGGACCCTGCTCCCTTCTCCCTGGGCTACAGTTGCAACGGCAGGTCCAGGAATAAAGGAGTGTGTTTTGGGGGAAAATACCTCCCAGATCTGAATAATTCCTCTGTGAGGTGCCGTGAGTGGCGCGGGATGTGGGTGGGGGGAGAAGGAAGCACAGTCTCTGTCAAAGAAATTGCCAGCGTTCTAGAGATGAGTGCAGTCCCGAAGGCACCTGGAGCTGCTGCTTTCCGCCCCCTCCCCAAGCAAGCAGATGAGGACCAACAATCCTCCTCGCTGTCTCTGCCCAGCTCTGGAGGAGCTGGCTCACAAGCAGGGTGTGCAGCTGGCACTCACAGGTACATTTTAAGAACAGAAACGGGGTGGGGTTTTTTTTGTTAAGCCCCCAAAGCTCGTTCCACAAAAGCTACCAGGAATTGCTATCCAGTGCTGATGACTTCCAAGTGCTCGTCTGGATGGGAGATGGCAATTTGGCAGTGAAGCCCGTCTCCCTGTGCTGAGCCACGTCCTATTTCATTTTCCTCCTTTGGAGTTGTACCCAGAGCCTTTTTGGTACAAGGGAACACTGTGGATCCCTTGCCAGCACGCTGAACCAGGACGCTCAGCTGCAGTAACCCCTTACCTCCCTAGGAAGCCAGTCTGCAAAGCAATCCTTTTCCCAAAGCGGTTGGTCTCTACCACCCCTGGCTACAATGCCCTTTACTGGGAGCGATGGGCAAAGGAGCCAGCGGGTGGTGCAGGATGTGTTGGATGAGCTGATGCTCATTTTCTTTACTTGCTAAAGGGGCTGTCTTGTCAGAGTGGACTCTGGCAGACGGCTCTCCTTGTCTAGCCCACCATTTGCAGGGAAGCCATGTCCTCTCCTTCCCCAAGGTGACATGTCCGGCGGAGCACAGCTGCATGGAGCTTTGTCTGTATTCCTGGATGGGGCAGCTAGTGCAAACACTTGAGTCTAAGCTCTTACAGCTGCATCAGTTGGGTTGTCCCTCAGCACAGGGCGATGCAGGGAGACTGTTGAGCACACAGGCCGGGTGCCCCCAGAGCTGGTGCTCGCCCGCAGAGGAAAATCCTTGTGCAGAGGTTCATTTTACTCCTTACTTGTCTCGGCTTGCTCTGTGCAAATACAGACCACAACTGAGGAGGACCAAGGGAGGTTGCTCTTCCTGCTTATTCATCCCACTCCTTACTGCTTGTTTGTACAAAGAGCAACTGAGACCACAAGCACTGTGTGTACATGCATCGTGTGCCCTGTGCTTCAGCGCAGAGAGGACGGGGGACACAGGGAGAAAACAGAGCAGATAGCTTGAACTGAGCCTCCCACCAGGCATTCCCAGAGCAGTGCTCCAGGAGCTGGACCATGCTGCCCATCCAGCCTGGGTTTCTTCTTTAAGGTGTTGGTGGAAGCCTGTATATGTGATTTGAACAATGATTTTTGGAAAGCCTTTTAGAAAGGCTTGAAACTGTGTGCCACATCTCCAGATGAGCCTTAGCTAAGCTTAGGCTAAGCCATAGCCTGTGTTAAGGACACATCCAGGCATTGAGGCTAGTGGTCAATAATTCAGGAAGGAAGGTTTGACATCCTATTGCCGCTCATGAGATAGATAACTGATAGCACTTTCTGTTCAGCTCTATATTCATGTTCTCCCTTAATGCATGGCTCCAAAACTTCCTTCCCCATGGAGGACTGCTGAAATCACTGCTTGACCGCTGGTGAAGCTTTGCAGCCCAGAAGTGTCACTGTCATCTCCTTTCTCTTCTAAATGTAGTTTAGTAGTGATGTTAAAAAAAATGTTACTCTTACCCAGAAGTGAGCAGAGGCTAATGGTATGCCTTGTAGCTTAGCTCTTTCTGAGCCACCCAGTTTATTACAGCTTCATGGCTTTCCCTTACAAGGCTTGAAGTTGCCTGGAGCTGCTCTTCAGAAAAAAAAAAAAGCTCTCCAAGAACAAGCTCCAACCCTCATTTTCTATGTCTGCATACACCAGTGTCTCCCTGGATGTTGAGACATCTCCTCACAGCCTTGTTTTAATTTATCTAAGCAACTGTCCCCCTTTTATCCCACTGAAACACGGGTTGGTTGGAATTTGCTTGTTCTTCCTGTGACAGCTTTGATCCTGTGCACAGAAGTGTTCCCTGACAGCCAGACAGCAGGGAAGGGCTGTCCCTAGCCTGAAGGCCTTCAGGAGTCATGAATGAATACTGTGTTTACTTGCATTTCTGATTGCCTAGTGCCTTGCCAGATCAGCTGCATGCCACTGCAAGCCGAGGGCATTGAGACAATCCTCTTTCCTCTACAGCTCCTTCTTGGGACTGGGAGGTTGTTGTTGGAGGCAACAGCCAGCCAGCTCACGGTGTTGGGAGCCTCATTCGGGCATAGAATGGAGAAAGGCTTTTCTTCTGTAGGACTATCACCAGGTTATGAAGGTTGAGCCTTCGTTCTTGGATCAACCCAAGAAGAGTGTCTATAGATAAAGAGTTTAGAAAGAAGGGTGCAGGACAGCGATGGGAGTCCTGGCTCCTTTGCTCAGGGTATCGCCAGGTGCGATGTTTTTCGTGTGCTTTGCGAGCGTTTGGACCAGGGCAGAACAAAGTACGGCTCTCTGGGTTTATCTTCTTGTGGTTAAGACCCCTGGGAAGCTTCACAACGGGTTTCAAAGGCCTGAATATTTCCTGAAAGCAGAATGTTGAATAGTTTGGTTTTGGAAACACCTCTGTCTATTCCCTGTGTGGTGAGATTTTTCTGGTACCTGCTTACCCCCTCTGCCAAGGGGCTTCATCCCACCATGTAGTCTCTTTGCAGCCTCCTTTGGGTCCCTCTGCATGCCCTGGATAATATGTCACCCAAAAGAGGGATTGCAGGGACTTAGAGAGGGCTGGCGTTGGGGCAGGAGTGAGGGCACTCAGCTCTTTGACCTGGTTGCTTTGGAGAGGTTTCTCTTTGGCAGGGAAGATATACTTGGGTGGTTTTGTTTCATTTTGAAGTGCAGAAAGTAAATAGACAAATTCAAAAAAAAGGAAGCTGGAAATGCTCACACTTTCTACCCACTCCCAAGCAGTGACCTGCAAGTTCTGTTTTTCTCCTTCTCTCCTTGACCTTTCTGGTTTCCTGCTCCCACCTGGCCTATACCTTCAGCAGCTGTGTTTATCCTGGCTACAGCAAAGTTTGGGTTTGGGATGACTGTGCTGAGATTTATTTAATGTTGTTTGGTTTCTTTTCTCTCCCAAAACCAGAAACAACAGAGCTTGGAAACAAGAAAGAGTTGAAATCCATGCCCTTCATCACCTATCTCTCGGGCCTGCTGACAGCACAGATGCTGTCTGATGACCACCTCATCTCAGGTGTAGAGATTCACTGCGAGGAGAAAGGGCGCTGCCCATCCACTTGCCATTTGTGCCGGCGCCCTGGCAAGGAGCAGCTCAGCCCTACGCCGGTTCTGCTGGAGATCAACCGAGTGGTGCCTCTGTACGCTCTGATCCAGGACAACGATACCAGAGAGGTGAGTGAGCCGGTGATGGACCAGCTCCACCACTATGATCCTGCCTTGGTCACTTCTCAAGTCTGCCTTCCTCGGTCTCTGCATAAATGTTGGGTATCCCAGAGCGGGGCAGTATTTTTGTGTGCATGTTTGGTGAAGAACACTTCAGGATGGTGTCAGTGATGGAGCTGGCAGGTCCTGCTGCCCACCACCTCCAGCTCTTGTAGACCTATGTCTCCCTGCCTTCAGGGTGGTGAAGGCAATGCTATGAGCAGCTGGGACCACGACCATTCCAGGTGTCCACCCACAGCAGACAGCAGTGTGCAGATTGTGTCCTGTGGAGGGGTCTTAGAAGCCAGGCATCAGGTCAGTCTTTCACTCCTGGCTCTGAGACCTCGGCCGTAGCTGTGCAAGGGATGGCCAAAGTCCTGCAGGGCTCCAGCGTGGCTTTGCAAAGCGTGGGTGCAGAGGGAGGGCATAACCAACCCCTCGGGACAGTCCTGCAGCCACAGGAGGTCACTGTTACTCCAGGAGGGACCAGCCAAGCTGGAGGTCACCCTTCCCTGGGGCTGGGCTCCTCTCCCTCCTGCAAGAACTTCAGTGTTAATCCTATGGAGATTGATTTCCCACCTTCCCCTTTCACTGGTGCCCCCTGCCCCCCTCTGCAGCCCTCTAACCCCAATCCCAAATCCAAAAATGACAGACCTGCTTAAAGTCACTTATTAGCACTGAGCCTGCACTTGATTAAGATGCCTGGAGTTGAGCCAGTGTGCAACAGCTGTGGGAGGGATGCAGAGGGCTGCAGGTCAGGAAGCAATCCTAGCACATGGAGGTGTGACCACCAGGAATGATGCTTCACCCCCTTCCCAGATTCACAGGCAGAAGAGCCCCTGTGCTTCTCCTGGCACCCAAGTCCCTTATGGGGACTGTCCCTCCTTGTCTACCTCTTGATCTTGTTCCTGCTTTCCCATCAATCAGCCCTCCTGGTTCTTCCATGCAACTGTGCCTGACTTCCATACCTCAGTTCCTCTCTCTTTCTAGTTCTTTTTCCCCAAACTCCCTTTCTCCCACTATTTTCTCATCCTGGTTCCTTTCCTCATCCATGCCTGCCCTTCCCACTGGGCAGGTCTTGTGTAGACATTGACCTGCCATTATCAGCATGTCCAAGCCAGTGCTGGGATGAGGCATTACAGGCACAGGGAGAACAGTGGGAAAGTTGGTTTCCTTCAGGCAAGAAAGATATGCTTTCCAGCAGCGATCTGCAAGAAACCAGTTCCTTTTGGTACATGAGAGGTAGGTTAGCCAGCGGGGAAGGGGTAACAGCAAAAGCAAGCAGAGCCCAGCAGGATCTGGGGGATGTCCGTGGACCCTGCTTACCACCAGCTCCCCTTCCTAGCCCCGTGCCCAGGTGGCAATGCCACCCGGCTTCCCTGGCCCTGGCTGCAAGGTCCACTCCTCCTTCTCCTCGCCTGTCCCCCCATCCCTGCCGACACTACCTGCCCTGCTGGGCTCACTTGGGGTGCCTCCTTGTCCTGGGGAGCTGGAGCCTGTGTTTCACCAGCAGCAGCCTCCTTCCCTCCCTCCCCTGGCTCATGCGGAGGGCTGGCCCCATCAGCTGCAGCTGGAGGACAGCCCGCATTGTGCTTTCTGCTGAGGCGCTGGGAAAACCAGCAAACAAACACACAAACAAACAAAACTCCAGTGAAGCAACCAAACTATAGAAGCCCCAGCCATCTTCCAGGGGGCTGCAATCGATGCATCCCTCCTCCTCCCTCCACTTGCTCACCTGGAGGTGGAGGGGCACCCCCGGGGAGCCTGTCAGTGCAAGGGTGCTGTGTGTGAGCCTGCTCCCCCTTCACCCCTGGGTGCTCTCGATCAGCGGTGCTGGGGTTAGAGGTGGCAGGACAAGGGATTCGGGCGGCTGCAGGACAGAGGATGCTGCTGGAGCAGGTGCCAAGGGGACGCTGGGAGCTGGCATCGAGCAGCACGTGCCAGGACAGGTCACCTTCTTCCAACCGCAGTGGTGGGCCCTGGATGGGGGGGCAGGTGGGTGGCAGGCCGTGCAGCTGCACTGGGTCTCGTTGTTTTGGCTGTGGGCTTCTCTTGATGGCAGGCCCTCTCATCCCCCCATCCCTGCAGCCCATCCCAGACCATCCCCACCCTTGCCGCAGCAGGACACAGGGAGTGCTTTTTGGCTTCCCTGTCCCTCCGTCTCTTTCCTGGCCATTCGCATTCCCTCAACGTGAATCCCTTGTCTCACATCAGCCCCAGCACTTTCATTTCCCCTTCTTGCTCACTCTTAAACCTTCATCTGATCGGCTGTCTTGCTCCCTCCATCCCTTTTTCCCAGCTTGCTTCCTACCCTTCTCTCCATCAGCCTCTCTGCTGCAGGATATTTATTTCTTTCCCTCTCTTCCCCCTGCTGCCGTCAGCCCCACAGGCAGGGATGGGTCCTGGTGCCTGGTAGCTGTAATCCATTGCTGCCGGAGGGACTCGCTGCCACTACAGCACAAACCTCACCTCTTGGCACTGGAGGGTTTGCTGGGTGGCCTGGGCTGGGCAAGGCTGCACTCGCCTCTCCAGAGGAGATGGAGCTGATGGTAGCCGTTCCCGTGCCCCAGAGAGGATGGCTTGGTGCGGGGTTGGCGCTGCCTGTGTGAGAACGTGTCCCTGCACCTCTCATGGCATCGTGAGCTCAGGGATGAGGGATGCCCACAGGGGCAGGGGCATGGCCCTCCCCTCACTGTCCCCCATGAGCAGGGAGGGAGGGCTACTAGGAAGGGGCAGGGGTCTGGGGGCAGTGGGAAGCCGCCATCTCCACAGCGGCATCACCCTGTTGCCAAGACCCAGCAGTGTGCCCTGGTCCACCGCGAGCGTGCCGGAAAGCCGCTGGCTTAAACTGCTTCCTCTCTCTGCGCACCAGGATCGGCTCCCAAAGGGCGGGTGCTGTCAGGAGCACCTCCTCTCTGGTCTGCATGATGAAATGTCCTTTTTCAGCATCAAGTAGGGGGCCTGGCGGGGGAGGTGTGGGGCTGTCCCAGCACTAGCAAAGTGGCATTTGCCTGTGGCATAAACAAGATCTGCAGACGCCTGGGCTGAGCCAAGCTGTGCATCTCCAAGCACAGCCCGGAGCACAAGCTCAGTCTGCAGTTGAGTGCTCCCCTGTCTGCTTTTCCCTGTTCTTGTGGATAATACTCGATTGATACAGCAAACGCTGACCTCGCGAGAACCGCAAGCAGAACCCGATTTCCCCATAGTATTAAGAAAATAGTGGTTGTAAAGAACTAAGATCTTTCTCTTTGCATATATGATCACACAGATAATTCTATACATGTACAGAGAGAAAGCAACATCATTAATAAGGTGGATACTCACATCTATAGAGTTTGCTGAAAGTTTTCCCATATAAGCCTAGCAGCAGAGGTGAGGCAAAACACAGGTAAAGACATTTTGCCCATTTCAGTATGTGCAGGGATTTTTTTAGTAGGTTTGTCTCTTCATCTGCCTCAGTGCAGTGAGTTGCACACTTTTTAACATTTACAACTGCCGCACTGGGCAAGGCCATGTTCTCGGTTGCTGATGACCTTGCCAGACTCTAAGTGTTGGGGTTTAAGTTTCCATGATGGGTGTCTGGCTTGGGCTGACTTGCAATTTTTCTATGCGTGCATGTTTGATTTCAGCTAAAACTGACCATTTCCAAGAGGGAGATTAGGTGAAAATATATTGCTTTGCACACATGAAATAAGTTGGAAAACTCTTTATTTCCGTGTCATTGGGAACTGCTGTTTTCTTCATGCTTTGAAGCAATGGCTTGAAATTTAGAAGGGCTCCGGGAGTCAGGTTTTGCCTTTTGCTGCCCAGGGAACATTTGTCCAGAGGCATTTGTGCTGTGAGCTTAAGGAAACTCTCATCTGTATGTGATCAGCAGGGGTTTTCTATCTGTCTCCCCAGTCCTGCTCAAGCATCACTCCTGCTCCCAGCAGCGGAGCGAAACAGTGTCTCAGTGTGTTCAATGAAAACTTAATGGATTGAGCCCCTGCAAGGAGGTGTTTCTGTTTCCCCCTGTGGTTTAATGGCATTGGTCAGAGAACTTGCACGGTCGCTGATAGCTGCAGCCTGTCTGGGGACTTTGGCAGTGCTGGGGTGGAGAAGGAGCTTCCCAGGGTCATGAAAAACATGTTTGAAAACCCAAGCGCCTCTTGAAGGGCTTTGCTGAATGGCTTTTTCATGGCAGCCATGGCTGATGTGGCTGTGGGTAGAAGGTTTCACAGGGGAAGGACTGCTTGCTGGAACAGGGGCAATGCTGCAGTCCTCCCTCCACCAGTCCCAGTCTGCTGGTGAGATTAAAGTAGTCCAAGTAGGTTTATAGCACCATTGTGGTTATAGCTCCATTCCTCTTCAGTCTAAATGCTCACAACATGGGTTGAAGAGATGTAAAGAGACAGAGAAACTGTGACCTTGGCAGTGACTTCTCTGGATGTCTCTGGAACCTGCATCTTATTTTGATTGATGCTGCCTGCACACATCTCTCTTCTGCTTCGCTTGAGCTCTGCAGCAGTGCAGACACCACAGTGTGCTCCGTGGACCCTCCACTGCTGTGTCCAGATGAAGCTGGAGGAGATTCTCCACTGCAGGACTGTGAAAGAAGCCTCCACCAGTGTCAGTGCTGACCAGGCCCAACAGCAGAGAGTTTCTATCCATTCTGGGGCTTTCTGCTGGCAAAATGCCCCCAACATCTCGAGGGCAGGGTACTGTTGAGTGCTTGTGATGGGAGAGAAGGGAGATGTGGTGACCCTGGCTGATTCCCTCTAGTGAATGTCCTGGAGCCAAAGGAGGGGAGAGCTGCATGTCACCCCAGTGCGAGTGCCAGGCTTTGGTGGCCTTCCTCTTCCACCATCAACATATTCCTGCCTGCCCTCACCTCATGGGGCGGGCAGCATACTTCTTACTGCCCAGCATAGCCCTGGAGTCCACCAAGAGGCAGGGGCTGAGAGAGTGAGACCCCAGGTTTGCATATTCTGCAAACCTCTGTGTCCCCTGGACTGAGCTGTGGGAGGGCAAGCCAGGCAGCTAGCCCTGAGAGGTAGCAGGAGGAGCGGGGCTGCCCTGCGTCCCCCCTCCCTCCCAATGCCAGCGCCAGCATGGGGAGCATCACCGAGACCTGGAAGATTCGGTGCATCCAGGAGCACCTTTGACAGGGATGCTGACATGGGTGGCCAGGGCCACAGGGCAGCTGTGGTCAGCAGTGGGGAGGAAAGGGGCAGGCGGGTTTGGCAACGTGGTCCCTCCTGTTTGTGGTCTGTTCCTTTCCCCCCCCCAAAAAACCTGAAACAAACACAAAGCCGCTCCTGCGGAGCAGCTTGGCCAGCTGCAGAAGTGCTTAGAGGGTGGCGTGGCGAGGGGCTCAGGGAAGGGGGGCAGGAGAGATCAATCTCGCTCCTAGTGCGAAATGGACTCAAACCCCTGTAGTTTGTATTTAAGGAGACAAATGGATATGGAGCTTGGATTTTTAGAACACCCCTAGGACCTTGATTTAATTTGAAAATTGAGTAATCTCAGTGTTTGCCTGCAGCTACAGCCTCCTCACAGCACATGCGACCCAGCCTGCGGTGTGGAGGGGATATGGGGGTGGCTGGGGGGCACATCCCCACACTCCCAGCCCCTTCGGCCTCCGCAGGAGCCCAGCACGTGGCTGGGACCCCAGCAGGGTCTCAGGAAAAGCTGCTTCATTGCCTGTGCATGGACCACAGTGTGCTTGTACCAGCCATGCCTGCCTGCCAGGGGCCTGCAGGGCCCCTGCTGGGTCATCTGCCAGGATGGCAGCTCTCGAGGTTGGAGCAAAATTTCCCGTCACTCCTTCCCACCCCTTGCCTGTGAGCACCCACTGGCCCCGAGGAACCATCTCATGCTGAGCAGAGCGTGGCCACCACGGAGCACTTCAGTGTCCCTGGGCTGGCAGGGTGGCCTTGGCCAGGGCGCTGGGAGTAGAGGACCGGGAGAGCCGCGGGCAGCGAGTGTGCCCAGCCTGTGCTCATGCCACAGGGGAGCCCTGTGCCAGCCTCGGCGTCTGCCCGAGCCCAGCCAGATGGGCAGCTGAGTTATCATGGACCAGAAGGCAAGCAAGGGCAAAGACAGAAGAGATCCTCTTTCATCCATCTATCCCATCCTTCAAACTCTCAGCTTGCTCTGAGGATGCCCTGATGATGATGGGATCATGTGTCCTTCCTCCCGCCCAGAGCAGGCTGGCTGCTTGCACAGATGATGGCAAAGTGGTGCTGGCAGTTTCAGAGGGAGCTGCTTTTCCTCCTGTGTCCAGCTGATCTCCGTGCCCTTGCTGCTTGCTTGCTCCGATGGTTATATTTAGGCAGAATTGGAAAGCGTAGCTGGTTTTGATGTCTTCTGTTGGTGGTCCTTGGTCAGGTCTCGGGGTCAAGGCTGTCTCTCACTTGCTTTTGGTGAGGTACAGTGCAATGGAGCCGTACCCTGGCTGCATAGCCAGAACGCTTCTGTGCACTTACACCAACCCTGAATTACCAGGATGGACAGCCTAAATGGCCCACAATGGGGTGAAACACGTCCGTCATACCTCAGTTGCTGCCTGTCTGTCAGGGTGGTGGGGAGCCCACCCTCATTTGTGTAGGCTGGGCTTGCCTATGCGGCTGTCCACCCCTGGGCAAGGAGCTGGAGTATCCAAGTGTATCACTGCTGCTACGACCCCCACTTAGGTGTTGACATTGCCCTCGAAGGGCAGAGCAGATGGAAAAGAGCACACCTGAGAAATCCAGGATCCTGGTGCTGGTGCCCCGAGACCCCATGCTCCCGCAGCAGGAGCTTCCCTTGCCAGGCGACTCCGGGCTCTGCTGCTGGCTTTGGAATTACGACTGTGCCTAGGAGAGGAGCCCTTGGCTCCGTTAGGTAAATGTTGTCCATACAGCTGTCCTGGTTCAGCCTGTAGGGAAGGAAACCCTGTAAGTGGAGACAAGAGACGTGCCTGGAGGAGGTTGGTCCTAGTCCTGAGCAGGACTAGGAGAAACGTACACCTGAGAGAAGGGAGAGATGGGGAGGAGGAGAAGGCAGAGGAATCGAGGCAGGGGCTGGAGAAGCCAAACCGAGGCTTATTTATCAGGGAGGAGTTTGCTGTACCCCTTAAATCGCATTCAGGAAGACAGACATCTGGGCCCTTCCCATTGCCCTATATCTCAGGGCTGATTCTCCTGGTGTCCTCTGCCCATCTGAGCCTTGCAGGAGGAGGGTGAGGTTTTGCTGGATTCCATGGGGACAGGGTGAGAGGTGTCCCGAGGCTGTGGGCTCTCTTCAGCCTCCATGTAGCACCAGACGGCAGAGCTACTGGAGGGCAACTATCCTCCCCGTACACACGCGGCTTCCCCAAAGCAGCCCCTGAAGGTGTGGAGAGACAGTGCCAGGGATTTCTTTCTCCACCACCAAAGCTGAAAGGGAGCCAGGGCAAATGGGGACAGTGTTTGTATTGTTGAGGTGAGGTTTTTGTTTTGGTCTCGGGTGTAGTTTTTTTTTTTAATTTGTTTTTGCTTTGTTTTAATATCTGCTAATTGGCCCTTGTCCTCCTCCTCCTGCACTTGAGCATCCTGCTGCAGCTCTAGCCCACATCCGACTCGCGTTACCGGGGAAGAATAGCTGCATTGTAACCGCCCCGATCGTGCTATAATGGGGAGCTTTGTAGCTGAGGTGTGAAAGCGGAGCTGGCTCCCCAGGACAGGACTCTCACTGCAGCGCGAAGGCTTTTATTTCCCCTGCTGCCAGGTTTTAGTGTCCTCTGCTGCTCCCTCAGATCCCATAAATAACAGAAACCAGGATGCTGCCCACCCTGGGTCCCTTCCAGCACCCTGACCTTTCCAGCAAACTGCTGATGTCCTTCCCAGGATGAAGTGCTGGTGATCCTGCTCCCCGGGGACAGGCAGCCAGTGGCAGGGAGGGTGTGAGCAGCACAAGATGAGATCACCTGCCAACAGCAGTAGGGAAACTTCATCCTCCTTTGCCGTGAACATGGAACAGGCTTTCAGACGCAAACTGCATGATCCTGGAAAGAGTCTCTGGCTTGGGAAATCCTTAGTTTTCCTCCTCCGTTTCCCCCCCCCCCAGCCCCTCCTCCCAGAGATGTCTAGACTAAGGAGCAGCGTTTGTCTCCTGTGAGTGGCACTGAGCGTTACTGTCAGGACATGGAAAGCTTTTCCTCCAGCTACCCTATCATCATGGTAGCATCCCATTCAGGCTGTGATATCCCTGCTTGAGCCTACATCCCATAGTCTTCTTTCCCTTGATGAACAGGCAGTATTGCTATTGCTATCTACAGACTGCTTGGAGCACAGCAGCATCCAGGAGCTGCGGTCAATGGCCCTGTTGTGTCAGGCTCCGTGTGGGGTGGCATCGCTGGGTGACTGGATTTGCTGGTAAGCAGAAGAGGGCTGCACCTCGCCAGGGTGCCCTCTGCCCGCTCCAGTGGCACCTGCCTGCGCCGGGGGGAAGGTGGTGGTGGTGATGCGCAGGCACCATCTCCCTCCTGCAAGCAGGAAGGGACAGAATGTCTCCCTTGGCTGCTGTGTCCCTGGACATGAGGCAGAGCCTGTCTGCTGGCATGACCCAGCCTGCTTCCACTCTTCTTCCCTTCCTTCTACATTTAGAAGAAGAAAAACAAACAAGCAAAGAAAAAAACAATTGAGCCAGATTTTCATATCCCTGTCAGCCATGGAGAAGAGCAGATGTTCACAGATAAGCACCCAACACATGCCCCTTCCAGTACCCCATCTGGACCCACCAGCCCCTGTGGTGCATGCTGAGTCCTGTAAATGCTGATCTGAAAGGTTCCTTCATGTCCTATAACTTACCTCTCCGGGGATGTCAACAGAAAACCCACGGTCAGAAATAACTTAATGCTTCTCCCTCCAACAGCCAGGTCTAACAGAGGACAAAGGAAATGTTCTTCTATATTCTGTTGCAAAGTGTCTAAGCTATAAAATGGGGCCAAATGGCCTCCCTCTGAGCACAAATAACAACAGGAGAAAGATCCATATGCAATCGAGTGTAGGATAAATGTGCTTAGCTGATCATTCGTTTCCCTAATATTTTTTTTATGAATAGGCTTAACTTATGGTAAAATGGGACTTTATGGTCCTCTAAGTCTTGCTTGTGTCAAAACAAATGAACTAGCCATCCTATGGGGGAACTATCAATCCAATATATGTGTGTGTATGGGTGTGGGGAGTCAGACCTATTATACCTTTAAGAGCAAATTAGATGCTGTTCCTATGATTCATAATGCTATATATCTAATGGCATGACTCGTCATCTAGAAAATAAACGTTTCGAGCCAGTTTCTCATCTCATAAATTTCCCCTCTGGCACTGAAGGACATAAACTAAATGGGCTGACTCACAGGGAAACAATACAATTTGGATACTTTTAAATGAAAGATAAAATTGCCTTAGGGCACAGAGGGGCGTTGAGATCCCGGGGAGTGGTTGGCAAGCGCAGGACGTCGCTTTGGGGGCCGCTTGGCCATCCCTATCAGGCAGGGCTGCTCCCGGGAAGCCCTTCACACTTGCAGAGCTTGTTGGGTTGTCCTAGCTCGGTAGCTTGGTGTGACCACCGTGGCAAAGCATTTGATATGGAGATGGTCGTGTTGGAGATGGTCTTCTCATTGTACATGGTGTCTCCTGGCAGGGAAGAGAGCGCTTGCTGCAAGTTTCTGAGCATGGCAGCAGGGAAGGACAGGAGATGTGGAGGTGCCCACTCCAAGGCGGGAGGGGAAGGTTGTCCTTGGCCACTGCAGACCAGGGAGGTCCCTGTGCGTTCCCATCTGCAGCTCTCCCACAGGCTGCAGCTGCCCATGGGACAGGTTTCGGCACCCTCACTTCATCCTTTGTTCATCGCTCTTGGTCTTCCTGCGTTGGGCTTCTGGTTTAGGTGGCATCTCTGTTCCCCTGCGTTTGTGTGAGCAGTTGCGTACCCGCCTGAGCTACACTGTCAGAAGGAGAAAGGGAAGGAGAGGTTTTCACGTGGTTGCCACCTGTGGGGGAGCACATGCCTGCAGCGTGCCTTTGGGGCTGGGCTGGTTAAAGCTATCGCCTTTGCAAAGGAAGGCAGCTTCAATAGCTGATTTCTACCGGGGCCTGAGAGCAGCCCCTGCCACTGCAGCCAGAGCCTGGACCAGGCTGGGGAAGGTGAGGGAAGGAAGGGTGGGCTGTGTGTGAACTACAGCAAAAGCTGTAAGTGGCTTCAGGGCTGGGAGGACCACAGAGTCTTCGAAGCCCACTGAGACCCTGCGTTCGTCCTGGGGTTTCTGTGGAGCAAGTGCATGCCCCAGGGAGCGGGCTGGTGTCCCCACAGAGAGCGTAGAGCCTCCTAAAGCAAGAGTGGCCATCCTCCTGTGAGGAGCTTCATCCCTCCTTTCTGCATGATCTTACCCATTTCCCCCATCAGTTTGCTCTTGCCACTTCCCCACCCTTTGACACACATTCCCTGGCACTGACGGGAAAATCCTGGAAACCAGTGGCTAGAAATCCCGCTGAGAAGTGAGGGAAGGTGAGTCTTGGCTGCCCAGCCACCCCAGCCCATGCCTGACGTCAGCCGGCTGCTGGAAATCGGATGGAGGCAGCAGCCAGCACCGGGGGCTAGCCGTGCTCCGCGAAACCCGGTTAGCGCGCGTAGGTGCGGTCGCCTTAATGAGTGCAACTGAAGGACGCATCGATTAGCTAACCTCATTTGTGTGAAGGTTGACACAAGGCAGATGACGGCTGGGTACCTGCAGGATCTGATTAAAATGTGCGCGAGGCTGCGCAGGCAGAGCAGAGGGGATTGCTCATCCAGCCTTGCACTTACCAGCAGAAAAAAAGAAAATAGAAAGCAGGAATTGACTATTGGATTTGGCTAAAGGGCGTGGATGGGGTGGGTGGGATTTCGCCCCTGGGCTGGGGATGTGCAGGGAGGAGCTGGGTTAGGGGCCAGGGAGGGAGTGTGCAGAGAGGCGGGGGCCGGGGCTGGGGACAGGGTGACAGCAGAGCGGTGCCATCGGTGTGACAGTGCAGCTCTTCCAGGGATCACCCAACATCCGTCTTCGCCCACAGTGCATGTCTGTGCACACGTGTGCCCACAACGTATGTATTTATCCTGCTTCCTAGGGAGAGCAGACACTTCCCCATCCATCTACGTGCATCGCCTTCTGTTTCTATCCTGCACAGACCCGCTGCTCTCTACAGAAGTGTATCTGCACCCATTTATCCATGTGTCAGATAAACTCCTCTCTGTCTTCCCTGCTCTCCAATTACTTTGCGATGCCCTTTCCAGCCCAGCGCTTCAGTTACATTCTAAAGAACAAAATAAAATAACGTCACATTTTCTCTTTCACATGTTTTTTCCTTCCTTTTTTTTTTTTTTTTTTTCCCTTTTTTGAACGGTCCCATTTTGTAAATGCCTGGAAGCAGAAAATGTTTCAGAGGCGAGAGCCTCAAGGCGCCTCATTAAAGGTGCTCGGGGTGTTTGGGGAGAGCGACAAAACGCCGGACAATGGGAGCCCTGACGTCAGGCTCTATTTATACCTCCTCTTTTCAGAAACCTCCCCGGGATGGCGCTTTTCCTAGAGTTTTCTGCTAAATGCCACAGCCGCTGGAGCCATCCCTATCCTCCTCAAAGGGCACGTTTTTATCTTTAAGGCGTAACCTGGCAGCACGGGCGGTATCGCCCGGGCCAGGCATCCGCAGGCGGCTTTGAATGGGCGGAATAGCGCTGCTGCGAGCTGGGCTGCGCGGAGGCTGGCAGCGAGGCTGCTGTACGTGGATGCGGACCTGTGAAGGCATTTCAACCCCAAATTGTGCCTTTTAAAAGGTCAAAAGCATTACAGAGGGGTTTGTTTTAGTAGATGAAGTTTGGGTGTTATGAAATCTTAGCAGGGCTCTGTGGCTTCACAGGGTCTGGCTGAACTGTGTGTGCAGGGACAGATGCTCTCTTCCAAGCTGGAGGTTTAATTAGGCATGACAGGCAAAGGGTAGTGGGAAAAACCACCGTAAATCCACGCAGTCTGAACCACAGCAGGGTACGGAGTGAGGGATGTGCCATCCTGCAGCACGGGGACCGACACCCAGCGCCCTGGGTTGTGGGATGGGCACAGGGAGGACGCCGCAGGGTTAGACATGGAGGCCTTTGGGAATTCAGTCAAAGTGTTTCAGCCTCAGACAGCTGTTATTCTAGGCATCCACTGGCATCACGAGGAGCGGCTGGGAGGGCTCCTGGTCAGGCTGGGGACAGCCTGCGGAGGGAAGGCTGCCCAGCTGGGGAGCATCCTGTGAAAGCATTTTGCAGGATTTAATTTTTTCTTCCAGATACTGGTATTTTGCTTGTGAATATTCCTCATGAAAGTGAATAAAGCAGCAATTTGCTTGCAGGGGGGCAGCTCGTACGAATAACAGACCTATGAGAAGGATGGAAGTGGTCTGTGTTTTTGGGGAGGTAGGAATTACTGTATTCTTAGTGGGGACAGCAAGAGCTATGGGATGGGCATGTGGAAAAGTTTCATTGCGCACAGCAGCCGCGTAAAGAACCCTACATACGATGTCCAGTGTCACAAATGGGCTTATGTTTGTGTTACTTCAGGCAGCTCATTCTTCCACCACAGGAGATTCCCCTCTGTCCAAGGCATCATGCAGACACTTCCCGTCCCCACACCAAAAGCAGCACCCAGGGATGAACCAGCATCGCTCAACAGGCGGGAGATGAAGCGCAGGGAGGTGAAGGGGCTTGTCCAGGGCTGTGCAGAGAGTTAGTGGCAGAGCTGGGGAGGACGCCCCTGTATTTCCCAATCCCGGGGCTCTGCGCACACACACCTCTGACGCTCAGCACCGCGCGGCCAAGCCGCTGGCCAGATTTCACCAAGTCTTTAGCACACATGTTCACGCTTTTTGTTCTCATGTCAGGCTTTCAAGGGAGCCCTGATGAGCTCATACTGGTGCTCAGGGAAAGGCGATGTTATCGAAGACTGGTGCAGGTGTGACCTCAACGCCTTCGATGAGAATGGACTCCCGAACTGCAGCCCTCTCCCTCCGCCTGTGTACGTATCGGTGCGAGCCCCTCCCGCGGGTCACGGTCCCCCGGCACCAGCCCCTTTCCCGCAGGCTCAGCCCACGGGCACCTCCTTCCTCTCGCATTCGAGCCCCAGGGCCGTAGTCCAGCGCTCCTCACTGTGTGACTGATGCCTTTAGGATATCCTGGCTCCGGCTGTGGCCCTGGAAGGTTTCCTTATAGATTTTCATCACCTGATTAGCAGGGCTTGTAGAATGGGATTTCAAATGCTGAAAGAAATGGAATTACGGTGCAATTCATTGTGGCTTGTCAGAGCAAGAGCAAATCAGGAGCAAACTGATGGGGAATTAGCTGAGAAAGCAGGAAGACTGGCTCCAGTGAGCCACAAGGAGCAGAACACCTTCTTAGTGAGTCAATATCCTCGGGGGGGATTCATTTCCCATCCTGAGTCCAACAAACACGCTCGTATGTTTGGAGCCGGACTCTCCATAGCCCTGTACTTCGCCTTTTTATCCACCCCAGTGCAAAAAGAACAGATGCCTTTGCACTAGCACAGCCAGGAGCATAAAGCCCTTCTGCCTTCACCCCTACCCACGTGGTCCCTGGTCTGGGCAGGAGTTCCCACACAGCTGCCCTGCTTTGGCTTTTGCTCACACCCATCAGAGGCTTGCTCATTTGCAGCTGGGTAAATTCACAGCCACACCTGTCCCTTCTCTCCCTCCCTCGCCTTTGCTCGCTGGCGATGCAGACTAGACCTTCTCCTCCTGTAGACTTATCCCAGCTGGGTTGCTTGAAGGTTAAGCTGGATCCTCCCCTTCTCTTTTGTTCCTGGGCAGCTAGTCCTTGGTTCCCTGTGGGGTTGCTGAAGTTCAGCTGTTCTCCCAGGAGATGAAGGCTCCTTTAGACAGGATATTTGGGGTTACATGGCTGCAGTTGCATGGCCTAGGCTTTTCAAGGAGCAGGGGGAGGTAAGGACACAACATTGCAGTAGGCTGGACCCAACTGGCCTTCAACTGGAAGTTCTGTGCTCACCTACCTGCTCTCCCCCGTGCCCCCTGTCCTTGTGGGTCTGTCTGCCCATCCCTGTGGATGAGAGTGAGCCCTGCCTGGGGTTGTGCTGCCTGGAGGTGGATTCCTCCCCAGAAAGGGAGCTGATGTCTTATTTGGTTTCTTTCCTGTCTCCTGCCCAGCCTGCGGCTCTCCCCCAACGTGGAGCCCTCCAGCACCGTGGTCTCTCTGGAGTGGCTGGATGTGCAGCCTGCCATTGGGACGAAGGTGTCTGACTATGTCCTGCAGCACAAGAAGGTGGATGAGTACACGGACACGGACCTCTACACAGGTGGGTGCGGCTGCCAAGGGCGAGCTCCTCTTGGTGCAGAGGGTGCGCAGCAGTGCATCCTGTGCCCCGCCTGCCCGGGAGCTGCTGCTTTTGTGGAGAATGGTGCGAAGAGCCAAGGTGTTATATGAGGTATAAAAACTGCTCCATTCAGGAGAGGTTTCTGAAGGCTTCTGCAGATGTGGGTATTTGAGGGGAAAGGGAAATAAAAAACACAGCGTGGCGGAAATAAATTATTTGCCCTGTTTGGGTAGTGGGCCTGTGAGTTGGAGTTTCTGACTGAAACAACTGTTTGATCTTGTCAGTCTGAAGTGCTGTGAGATGGTGGGTGTGGGAGGAAGGTCAGCCCTCAAAAACTCAAGGACTTCACTGGTCCATTCCAGTGAATACTGCATTGCATGTCAGCCTTTGAAAGGACACTTCAAGTTGCCTTGCAAACCTATTGAAGTAACTCAAAGCCTGCAATATTTAGGGAGATCATTTGAGCAGCACAAAACTTCTCCAGGGGAACCTGAAAGCTCCTTGGGTTGGAGTTTGAGTCTTTGGACTATGTGCTCTGTACCTTGCAAAGGCTTTGTCAGCAACTCCAGCCATGCTCCAGGAGCTGCTGGGCAAGGCAGAGGGGTGTGAAGGATGGGGTTTGATTTGGGTGAATCAATGATGTATTTCAGAAAATAGCACCTGACACCTTGACTGATGCTACTGCTGCATGGAAAGCCAGGCAAAACCTCCTACTGCTTTTTGCTCAAGGATTTTGGATGTAGTTTGTTAAAGAAGCTCATGTGATATGTCAGAGACAGGTGGTGCTGTTGACCGAAGCAGAGATTTACCTTTGTGTGAAGTCTCCTTCCCCCAGATGCTGGCAGTGCCTAATTTCAGCCCCCCAAGGTAAAGGAACACAGGAAGAAGGTTTCCACCTGTCATTGGAGCAAAGCTCTGCGACAGCTACTCCTTTGGGTGATTAAAAATCTCATTTGTTTTAAGGTGGAGCCTGTTCAGCTTATGCAAGGTGTGCATGTCTGAGCTGGCTGCAAGGACAAGGAACCAGACTGACGGTGGGGACAGGGCCGACATTGGAGGGGGAAACCTCACTGCACTCATGCAGTCTTGCAGGGGCTTCCTGGAGGTCCTGTCAAGACGTTTGTCTGTGTTTCCCTGTTGGGAAGGCAATCTCAGGAAGATAATTCAGAGCAAGATCAGGAGTTTCACACAGGCAGGCGTTAGGTCTTGGTTGGAAGCTTTCTCAGGTTTGATGGTGGCTTTTTCTGCTCCTTACTGGTTTTGTAAGACCCTCTGTGCCTCTACCCTGAAAGGAGCGGGTTCTCTGCTGCCATGAACTGCCACAGAGCAAACTGCTCCAGCTCGCATCCACAGGGAAATTTTCACCCTCCCTGTCCATCTCAGGCCCATCTATTCTGCCTCTGCAGCCTCTCTTACTACCATATCCAAAAATTTTGTGCTACAAGAGCTGGACCTGTGGGGCTCTGGCTCTCTCTAGCAGAACATCCTGGGGGGCCCCAGCTGTTTGTGGAGACCCCTGTGAGAAGGAGGTCTGGTTCCTGGCTCATACCCCAGTCCTGTCCCACAGGAGCTTTTTCCTACACCTCGCCAGCATCCACTTCCAGAGCTGCCCGATGTGGCCGTGGCCCCTGGGTTATGTTTCTAGTTTCCCGGCATGGAAGAAGGCTTGTTCTTTATCTTGGAGGGGCACCCTCCAGTAATGGAGAAAGAAAACAAGCCACCAAAGGAGGGGCTTTGTTTTGGATGGGGATTCCAGATTGCTCACACATTGGTCAGGTGAGGCCAGACCAGGGAAACTTGGGGTTTCTCCTTTGAAGTAGCTGGATCTTTGCCTGGCAGCCAGAGTAGGAAATACAGATTATTATTATTATTTTCCTTTTATGACTGCCATGTGTTTGACAGGCGATTGAATTCATTGTGGGGAACTGCCCTCCCCTCTCCCTGCTCTGGGGGACTGTTCAGGACAGAATGACCCCATTAACAATTAAAGGGAAAAGTCAATCCTAAATCTCTCCCTTTTTTTCTATGTTGTTTATAACCAAACAACATTCCTGCCTTCATTCCTTTCTTACCCTACAGGCCCCTAATGCCAGATGACTTGATTCTTGCAAATACCTTGCGTAGGTTTGCAGAGATGCTGACTGCTGCAGCTCTCAAAGGCTTCACTTGGTACCGTGCTTCACCCAGCCAAAAATCCTACCACGGGTATCCCCTCCCCACCATCGCCTACCCATCATGCTACACCCCACCCCCATCACATCTGAGCAGCATCCTCAAAACAATACATCAACCCCAGAAGGAGGGAGCTTTCGGAGGGGGGTGTGGGATATGAAATCTGAATGGCTTTTGATGGATATTGGCAAATCTTCCTTTCCCATCAGTCTCCTGGCTGCTGGCAGGTAGGAGCAGGTTGCTCCCGTTTCTGGGAGGTGCACCACAGGTGTTTGCAGAGTGTGGCAGTGCTGGGCTGGGAAGATTCTGCAAGGTGTGAGGGCTCTTGAGGCTGCTCCATTCATCCCTTGGATCTCTTGAGTCTAAATGCGTGGGTTATTTGTGCTTGTACAGGGTTTTTTTTGTTTTGTTTTACTGCAGTTGTAGCCATTTCTTATTGGGAATCCTGGCATTGGCTGGGGCTAGAGCTGTGCCAACCTGCTCTCAGCCCCGTGGCAAGCTAGATGGTGCCTGGCCCCTGCTGAACCTGCCTTCCTCCTGCCCCCTCAAAGCCTCCAGTCTCTCACCCTTGCAGAATTACTTGGCCCCCCCCTTGCTCTGCAACTGGAAGATGTAGCATTTCCCTTGAGCCAGAAAATATTTGCCCCTCTTCTTGGAGCAGAGTCAGGAGGGAGTTTTGAGGCTGGTCTAACGTGCATCCCTTCTGCTCCCTGCCAGGCTCCGCACGGGGCGGCAATGCGGTGGGACAGGGCAGAAGGAGCCGGGAGCTCGCGTGGGGCGGCTGCCCCCGGCTGTATGTGCTTTTTAAAGAGGCTTATTACTGGTGCTTAGAAAAACACAGCCCTTGGACCATCTGAGGCTAATAGGAGGTGAACTTGTGTTCAAAACAAACCACACTTTCAACACCAGCGCGCGGGGAGCGAGCGGCTCTCGACTCAGGAGCCAGCGGAGAAGACGGAGAGCAATTACATCCCAAACTGTTTATTAAAACTTGTGGAAATTACTCATAACTCTGTGTGCAATGGCTTTGTAGTTGAGTGATGCTCTTTGTTTGAACATGGGGCTCTCGAAGAGGGTGCGAGCGTGTGTGTGTGTGCGCGCAGCCGAGCACGCCAGCGCATTATGTCATGGATGAAGCAGGCGCTGCACTTGAGAGAGGGAGAGGGAGAAATGTGTTTTACAGGGTGAGGTACAAACTGAAATGGCTGTGAACATCTGGAACTGATATTAGGCTTGGAAAATGTTTTCTGTCACTCCAACACTCCTCTGGAGGAAGGTTTCTGAAGTTAAGAAGCTCCGAAGGGGATGAGGGGGAGGGACAAGGGGATAACATGACTGCGGCGTAAAGTGCTTTTTATGTCTCGGTTCTGGTTGCTGTAGCCAGGCCGTGTCCCTGCCTGTGCTGGGCGGGGAACCTGGGGTATTGACGTCGCTCTTTGTGGTGGCCCTGGCTTAGAAGGTCCCCTGGATGAGCTGAGCCCCACTGCCTGAGACGGTCCTGCATGGGGAGCACTGCATCCTTCAGCCCGTGCTGGGTAGGACAGGAGGATCCGTGGCCTGGTTTTAGGGTTGGGAGCCAAGGAGCTGAGGTTGAAGGCTTCATCTGAAAGACAAAGGGTGAAATCCTTGGGTGAGGTTTAACTGCCTGGTTTAACACCACCGGGACCATCTCTGGGGCCCACCTGGGAGGTGGCACCCACCTGGGGGCCAGTGCAGGTTGGGACGGCTGCTGTGGACATGCAAAATGCAAGGCTTAGAAATAAAAACGTGATTTGAATGCGCGTGTAGCACACACACAGCAGGACTGGGAACGGCTGGAGGAGGACAAGGGGCTGGGCTTCTGCTGTGTGATGGACTGGGCTACATGGGCTCAGCGGCGGGCTGCATCATGCCCGGGTGATGGCCATGTTGCTGCTGTGATGCTTTGTAGTTCTGGGAGCTCTTTGGTTCCTTCCTCAATGTTCCTCTCCCTGGTGCAGTTTTCTTCCCCTCCTGCCTGTGTCTGCTGCTGGATCTCTGACAGCGCATCTATCAAACAGGGCCTGTCTGAGGCAGGAGGGGCTCCCTACCAAGGTCAGCCCTGGGGGCCACATGATGGTGCTGAGCTCCTGCTGTGTCTCTGGGCCCCAGCTCTCTGCGGAGACTCAGGGGTGGCCGCCATGCACCTGCACAAGGGATGGTGAGGAGGCCTGTGGAGTTGGTGTTCAGTGTGTGAGCCACGAGAGGATCTCAAAGCTCTTTGCTGTTCATAAGTCAGACCATTCCTCCTGGGGATCATGCAAGGGGCTCTCCCATGCTGTGCAGATGGAGGAATTAAAAACAAGATACAGAAATAAAATGCTTTCTCTGAGATCACAAGAGCTGGTCAGTGAACTGGCCTCAGCACAAGACCCTCAGCATCGAACAGTACTTGCCTCTGAGAGCAGAGGGGGACGCAAGTCCTTGGACCCCTCCAGCTTCCTGCCCTGCTCTCGCCTCGGTGCTCTGTCAGGTCCCACATCTGACCACTGAACTACGCCGTACCTCCCAGTCATCCCCCACCACCCGAGCGGTCAGCTCTGTACCCGTAAAAAGCACATGCAATAGCTGTGCTCCTTGAGCCTGAAGCCGTCTCCTCCTGCTTGTGCTCCAGCATCAAAGTGGGTAGAACTGGGAAGACGCAGAGGGACGAAGCAGCACTTACTGTCACTATGGTTGAGGGTGACAGTGAGCGTGAAGGCGATGCTGCCAGAACGTGCTGCTCACTCTGTGTTGCTGCTACCAGATCGCAAAAGGTAGATTACTAGGCTCTACCTCATTCCCAGCCCATCGTCTTCCATCCTGTTCTGCCTAGGCTCTCACGCTGTGGTTTCCTCTGTCTTTTGTGGTACTACTTCTACAGTTGGGTTAATGTACTTGGGGATATTGTGGGGTATTAGTCGGGAAAAGAATACAACAAATACACCTCTCATTTGCTTTTATGCAGCAGTGCTGCTGTCAGTCACGAGGTGCCATGTCCCAGAAGGTGAGGTCTAAGCAGAGACTCCCAAGCTTTATTATTTCTCACGACATCCAGCGATCCTGGCTGCTCCTGTGTCTCTTTGGCTGGGCAGTGATCACATTCATAGGAAGGAGGTAGCTTGTAGTCCTCAAAGAAAGGAGGAGAACAGAAACACAGCCTGCTGAGTGAGCTTGTTGGAGATCATGTAGACCTCAGAGCAGGAGAATGCAGATCCTAGCAGCTTGGTCAGAGTCCTCTAGTGCACTAGAGCCCTCTGTATACAGGACTGCGGTATGGAGATGAGCTGGCAAGTAAGCTGGGGAGGGTGTCTGGAGAATAGACTGAGCAGAGCGATGTACAGAAGTTGAGGGTATGGTTATATAAAACCTGTGCATGGCACCGTGCCGGCGTTCAGGCTTCTCTGGAGCAATGCTGTTCTGCAGAGGAGTCTCTGAATACACATCGTGTCTGCAAAAGAAAGTGGAAGAGGTCAAACCAGAAGGCTTGGTGTTTTGTAGACTTCCAAGTTGTGCTCCGAATTAAGATTTGAGAGTATCTTATTTATAACTTAACTCTGTTCTGCAGAGCATCGTTCTGACGTGTCTGGGTGGCCAGGCCTGCATAGATATGCATAGATAGCTATGGCAACCGTCGCTTCCGCTACACCCTCTTGTGTGCAAGCTGTGCTGCTGCTGTCATGTGAAAACCAGTGATAGGCTGGAAGAAGAAGAGGAAAAGACTATCTGTCCAGAACAAGTACTGTGCCTGTCAGTAAGGAGTCAGTGCAATCTCTGTACAACCAGGTTGCGCTCCTATAACACGCCTTAAAATCATCTTTAGAGTCCTGACTTCCAAACAGGCTGGGCACCAGAGAGTAGTAGGAGTTGACGCTGCCCTTAGAAAGCTGTAGGAGCTTGAGGTCCAGTGAGGAGTTCGGTAAATATGTGAACACCCAGTTTTAAATCATGCCAATGACGTGTGGAGGATGTTAAAACATAAGTGTTTAAACCACTTGTTAAAGATGCTAATGATCTTGGGTGTGGGTGATGGGATTGACTGCCGCTGTAGAGCCCTGTGGAGGCAAAGCTCTCTCTGAGCGAACTATGGCACCTGTATTAATATAGGTGCCATTCTTGTAGATTTTTGATTTCTAATTTGCCCCAGGGGTCATAGGCTTTGCAGCTGGTGGATTACAAACTGAGACTTGCAATAGAGATCAGTCTCCTTTGGCTTCAGAACAGTAGTTCTGCTCTTCCTATCTCTGATACCGGGCCACTGCTCTCAGCACAGCGATGCTGGTGGTCAGGAAGGTTAGTGCTCAGCTTGGGAGCGATAGAAAGCTCCTTCAGGGGGCATCTGTGTGTTTGACTTGTGTTCCAAAGATGTCCTTGAACATCACCGAAGTAGAGGAGGACCTGATGGTGGTCAGGAGCTGGTGACCCACCGTGGCCAGTCTTATACTCGCTGCTTGGTTGCTTCTGTCTGCTCATTCCTTGGTGATCTGCCTGGTGGATCTCAGCTGGTTCCTCAGTGGGCAGATGTTTGGTGGATCACAACCACCACTCAGCAAGGAGGAGCTTGCTTACACTCTGGGGATGGAAATGCAGCAGATCTTCATCTGCAAAGGCCCGTGCAGGGAGCCTGGGCATGGCAGGGCTGCTGCGAGGAAGCTGTCATTGCTGCTGCCTCTCTTGTAACTAGTGCATGGGTAAAGATGTTTTCAATGCTCAGAGTACCCTTCTTGAGTGCTGAATCCACTTCACTTGTTAGCAAAAGGAAAGTTGATTCAAAAAGAAGCCTTTGAAGAGAAGGTCAAGGTTTTGGAAGCTGCTTCCTGGGATGTGTTGTGTAATAGCACCAAGCAAGTGCTTAATTTTGGCCGTTACACTTGCTGTGAAGCACTGATTTCTCTCCCACTGGGACAGCTGTAGTTATTTCCACCTACTAGTGTCATTTTTGTATCCTGGAAAGCAGAAGGGAGGTGGAGGGTTCTCAGCTCTCAATTACGATTGAGTCAGTTGCTGAAATATTTCATTAATTCACATTTCCATATAGTTGTTCCAGGTTTTTTTATTTTTATCTGCCCAGACACCTTTTGAACAGAACTGGGCGTTATCTTTGCTTTCTCCCACATCACTTCATAGGTGGGGAGCTGGGGCTGTCTGCCTGTTCCCCGCCGACTGCGGAGGACGGAGCAGCCTGGATGGTGCCACGAGTGTGTCATGCACTTTGAGAGCGTAGTGTTTGCCAAGGGCTTTGTGCTGTCTGTTCAGAGCTACCTATCCCTCAAGGCAAAGGACAGCTGTAGATGCTCCCTTTTAGCTAAGAAGGCTCTGAACTTCTTAAATGGCAGTTAATGAGGCCAGTCATGGAGGTTTTTTACTAGTCTGTAATTTTATCCTCTAGGATTAAGTTTCTCCTGATCTGGAAAAGTCAAGGCCACAAATCCATCTTGTCAGAAAGCATCAAAAGCGAAGACTGCTAACACAGACAGACGGATCATGGCATGTGAGTGCACTTCAGTGGAACCTTTTCACAGGAGCCTTTATTGACTAGACAGGCTTTTCTAATCAATAAATTGTGGTTCGAATTTGGAGGGAAGCTCAGTCTGTGTTTGTAAAGCTGGCACTTGGCAATGCAGCCCCTGAGCTACTTGGAAAATTTAGGCTGTGGGGCATCTGTGGATGCAACACAGCCCTGCTCTGGGAAGGAACTTGGGCATGCTAGCTGGGCAAAAACCACGGGTCTTCCCTTTAGATGGGCTCTCAGTGGCACCCAGACTGGGATTCCCTGCCAGGTTAGGACCTTTCTGGAGATTTTGCATGTTCCTCTTATTCTAGCCAAAGCCTGAGATGAGATCCTGAATGGGATGGGGAATCTGCTTTCCACCCCTTTGGCTTCTGTTGAGATTTCCCATGTGTTCAGCTTTGTCAGGTGGCTAAAATACAATCCAAAAAGTCAGACAGCATCCCTCCACACTTCTCTGGAGGGAAATAAGGATAGGAAAGGGATCCAAGGAGGCACAAAGGCTGCCTTGGGACAGCCTATTCTGTCCTGTTTGAAACATTCCAACCCTGGTGCAGGAGGTCCTGTGGGGACATTGCAGCCCTTTTGGGCTGTGATCCTGCCCGTTGCCTGCTCTGCCCTGCCAGCACCAAAGCTGCTCTAACCCACGTGGTTCCCCAAGCACATCTGCATTAGATGACATGTGGTCATACCAGCCCTTCATCCCTGCGTCTCCCAAGCCGGACTGCGTGTGCTCTGTGTCCTGAGGACCGTCGTCCCCTGCATCCCTGTTCGCCAAGACAATTGGGGCTCCTCTTGTTGGGCAGAAGCTCAAGGTGGGGCACGTCACCTATTCCCCATGTTCCTTTGGTGCAAGGGAAGTTAAGCAAAAATGGAGAGGGATTAAACCTTGAGTCAGGGGATTTACTAATTAAAATAGCTGCTCCTCCTGCAGGTTTCATATGATACAAGAGCAGGGAAAGACCCTCCCTGTCTCCCCCGTGACCCCTTCCCAGTTTGTTCAGCTTGCTAGGGATTGAGATCTGGCTCTTAAGAGGGAAGGGGCAGCTGGTTCATGCTGTTTAGATAGGATAAACCTTTCTTCCCTGTAATTGGGTGACTGGACTTGTGAGCTTTCTCAGATATTAATCTGGACACCCTAGAGGGGGTCAGATTAGGTTATGGAGACATAATAGGAAATACTGCTGTGGCTAGTTTGGGTTATGGGGGATAGCGTGGATATTCTGCGGCGTTCCCCTGCTGGGTTCCCACTGATCGGGCCTGCGTGGTGGGGTCAAGGAGCGGTCTTATCTCAGCATCGGGTTGACTTGGTCTTTGCAGGGAGTGACTGTTGCTGAACTCTTTCCACCCCTGTAATCCTGTTCTTCCAGAGATGGGACCATGACCTCTCCTGTGCCAGAGGGACGGGTGGGTGGTGCCGACCTGCCACTGGGGCTTGTTTGCAGGGGAGATAACATCTTATTTTCAAATGGGTGTCATGTCTCCAGAAACCTTGGGATAGAAAAGCTTCACATTCTGAACTGGTGTTGTTTGGACCAAGTAAGATCTTTCTCCTTGCTAGCCCATGTCATGCCAATCGTGTGGAAGGGGTCGATACACCCCAGAGGGGATCATTTAGAGCAGCAAGCATTTAAGTGCATGCTTTCATCTGTCCCATGTGAGAGATGTAGTTGAGGAAGGATGTCATGTTGGTCTAGTCAGAGCCACTGAGATGAGCTTGTCCCTGTGGCCAAATGAGTGTTTCAGAGATGTTTAGGGATGCTGCTTCCTGAGGGGTATTGGAGAATGGAAACCCACCATGTTTATGCTGCAGACCTGTCTGGTGTGTGGGTTAATACCTCCTCCCATTCCTGTGCGCTGTGCCCGGGAGCAGCTCTGCAGCGTTGCCGGGTGCGAGTTCTGCTGATACAAGCCTGGTTCCAGGCATCGGTCTGCAGAGCTCCTTCCAGCCCTTGTTTCTTTTTATTAACAGTGAGATGACAGATAGGGGATGGTCATTAATTTAATAAAGGAAGTTTCTGATCATGACTACAGAAGCAAGGTCGTGAGGTTTTTTTGTGGTGGTCTGATGACTCACCCTGATGAAATAGTGTGATGCTGGGATAGAAAATACCTTGCTGGAGCTTGGAGCATGGCAATGGCTCTTCTTACATAGTAGCTAGGCTCCTACAGTCATTTTGCCATCCTTGGCTGGACTGTCCTTTGGACCGGCCTCAGCAATATGAGCATTACCCCCACTGAGAAGAGCTGAATTTCAACTCCAGAGAGACCCACGGTCCTATGCAGCTAGGTCAATTTGCTGGCTTTAATGAGAATGACTCTTTGTTTCCCTGGTGCTGGCCCTCAACACCTTCCTGGGGTGACGGTGGAGTCACGAGTGTTGAGGAATGGCTGAGGGATCCCACTCTCCCTCGTCCCCTTTGTGGCACACTCACACATGTGCACACACGTGAGGACTCAGAGCAGGAGCGCAGGTGCTAGCAGCGTGGCTGTGCTGGGAGAGGAGAGCTTGTACACAATCACAGACAATACCTGGCTTTCCTTTACCCTGTGCTGTCATCTGTGGAAATCAATAAATCTCACCAACTTGATTGTGCAGCCTGGGAAATCGAGGCACTTGGTAGTAACAGCTGTGTGGGCTCTAAATCCACAAGAGCCAGTTAAGAGCAAGGGGTCTAAATTCATGTACAGTTAATATTTACTGTGCTTGCTGCTCTCAAGCCTCAAAAGTTCACACTTGGCTGCAGATTATTTTCACATCTCAATTTCCAGTTCCTCTGGAAAACCTTGGTGTTGTCTTGGTAGATGGAAAGCATCAAACCCAGGTGAATGTGCCCGCCCTGCTAGGGACCAAAGCGAGCAGGAGCGATAGCGACCCGTGCGCATCAAAGAAGCCACTGGGTCTGCCCCGTCGTGGTGGTGCTCTCGTGGATGGCGAGATGGCCATCCCACCTGGGTGCCCTGGGGTGTGCCAGCCCCTGTGGGCACAACGTGCGGGGCTCTTGCCCCTCTGCACCCTGACTTCATGGGTGGTCCTCCCGCAGCCCTGCAGCTGATGGAGCTTGCGCTGCCAGACGCCCCCAGGATGGTGTGATGGTGTCCAGCACCACAGCCCCATCTCAGCACCCTGTTTTCTGAGGACAAATGCATGAGATCATTGTGTCCCTATTTAATCTATGGAGCTTTCTTTGAAAGCTCCCAGACCTTTTCCAGTCCTCAAGGATAAGCTCAGAGAAGCAGCAAGAGCTGCTTAAAATTGGGTGCTGGGGCCTCTAGACCTAGCTAGAGGCTGCATGTTCCCCTTCTGGGGGGGCTGGGAGGACTTTTGGTGCCTGCTCCGCCTGACCCCAGATCCCAGCCTCCCTGCTCCCTCCTGCCCTGACAGCAGGTGGCTGCAGAGAGGCATGCCAGGGCTTGTTGGGAGCAGGGCTGGAGAAGGGAGCGTGTGAGGCGGAGAGATGGCCTGTGATGGGGTGGGGGGGATGCAGGAAAGCTGCCCAGTTCATCTGGGCAAGGCTGGGCTAGCGCGGGAGGTGGGTAGCTGGACAGGCGCACCTCGGGAACACCCCAGCTGTGCGGCGCGAGGGTCGGCTGCTCGGCATCTGCCTGTGTCCTCCAGCCGCAAACAGCTGGCGCGTTCATCGGGAACACGCCGAGCTGCACCGGGACCGACCCTGCTTCAGCACAGCCGGGTCAGCCAGCTCTCTTCGGATCTCGGTCACGGGCTGATCCTGTACCCTGGGGGCTGCGGTGCCTGTGGGGAGGGTCCTTTCCCCCTGGGGTACCCTGTAAGCAGGGTGCTGGGGTGAACCTCTGCCCTCCTCTCTGCATGTACGGCGGCGGGCAGATGGACTGCAGTAGACACCAAAGCCAGGCAGCAGGGTTGGGGATGGGAAATGCCTTCCTCCCTGCACCCCGTGCTCATCAGCCAACCTCCTTGAGCATGTGATAGATTCCCTTTATCTGCTAATATTAGTCTTAAAACAATCCAGATCTGTCCATAATCCTGTTAGAGCCTTTGACTCTTGCTCCTATGACTCCCAGCAGCTCTAATTACAGATACTCATGCTGGTGATTAATGACTTGATTCATCTTCAGTGGCACCAGGTTTACATGTGAAGCCCGCTTTCCCCCTGCAATGATCTGTGCAAAGGGGGAAATAATCCCTGTTAAAAACCAATAGCACACAAATGTGGTTTTGGTGTTTTGCCTTTGTCTGGCCCTTCTGCATCCTGTCCATCCTTTCACTCATGTCCCCCCAGCCTTTCATCTCTGAGAGAATGAGCCTAATTGCCACACGCTCTAATTTTACTGTACTGTAACCCATAAATCACTCCGACACATGGAGCATTTTCATGCTCCTTAACAAAAGGAGCAGGATTTTCTCCTCTGCTGCGTGTTTTACAAGTGACTAATTGCATCAAGGCACCTTTGAAGCAATGACTTCATCAATTGCTCATCCTGCAGATGCACTGCTGGTTATGTATGCCTGATCAGAATCCTACGTTTATTAGGATTAATTTATTCTCCAATCATTTTTCTTCCACCACAAGGACAGGAAAGTTGAGCGATGTTACTTGCTCAGCTACGTAAGCACGATTTCTTGCCTCATTACTGAGCCTGAGATATTTTTGTTACACGCTGAAACTTTTCCAAATGAAAATGAGTAATGTTACGTCTCGGACAGAAGTGCTCCCGGGACACTAGAGAAATCAAGTTATTTCAGGGTGCCTACAAATTGGCTTCAGATCTTCATCATCTTCCTTTCTAATTTTGCCCCCCCTTCCCCCCCGCCATTTGCCATGGGGCACATGTCTGTGTGAGCGATAGCACACCTTGGGGCCTCGTACAGAGGGGTCCAGGGGTGGGTAAGAGTATAGTTTCTCCCAACTAGAGACCGTCCAGAACAGGGGGATCATGCTTAAGGTTAGCAAATCCTTACGAGGCTGCTGGCAAATAAGCCGGGTATGTGGCTGAGTGGGAGGGGTGTGGAAGGGCTGGCTGTATAAAGAAAAAAGGATGTATTGAACACAGGCTGAGCATCTCCAAGGAGGAGGCACTGTAACTGGTGAGGACAGAGCGCAGTAAACACAGGCAAATTGACACATTTTCTTAAAAGCTGTGGTCAAACTGTTTCGTAGGAGTAGTGGCTGATAACAACTGCCAGAAGCCCTCGACTCAGCTGCTAACCTCCCACCCCCAGAAAGACTTCTCTTTTGGGAAGGACAGAGCTTGTTTGCATCCAGGCAGGAATTTTGCCTTGGCTACTTCCCGTCTGGTGTTTATCTGCCCTTAATTCACTGCTGGCCCCAGCAAGTGTTGGGGGGTGTGTGTGTGATTTTGGAGCATATCTAATGGTCCAAATGGGGTCATTTTGAACTAGAGCTGGGTTTAGGGCTGTGTTTTGGGGGAGCTGTGGTACTGCTGGGGAGTCTCACCTGGATGATGTGCAGTGCTGGGGTGAGGAGGTGCAGGAGAGAGGACGGAGGAGGAGCATTGGGGGCAGATGGTTTCTTTTTGTTGTACCACAAGGGAGTGCACCAAAGCCCCCGTAACGGGCTGGGAAAGTGCTCATGCAGCACTGGGGAGCTTGGGTTTGGCAAGAGACCAGAGAAAAGCAGGTGACGGCTTTGGAGAGGTTGGGGAGAGGGCAGTTCTGGACCTAGAGAGGATGTACCGAAGCCCAGAGCCGTACAGAGGCATGCTTGTTTCACTTTGCCAACAGCAAACTGGCAAGACACTGGTTGTTTTGATGGCAAAACTGCTGTCCTGCTGGATGTCCAGCCTTGGTTCATGTCGCATGTAGCAGGGCTGGCTATTAATGAGCGGCAGAGCGGAGACCAGATCCCCGGCTGTCCTGGAGCCCCACAGTCCCGCTCTCCCTCTGGCCCCACGGTGGGGGGCTTGGGTTGGGGTAGACAAAGAGGGGGTGTTGCCGAAAAAGCATTTTAAGAGGCAGGGGATGCTGGTAAATGTGGATCTTTGCCTACAGAGGGGGCTCCTGCACTGCCCGAGCCCGTCTGGGCTGGGAAGGCAGGAGAAGGGATGCAGCGGCTGCCAGCTGACCTTTCTCAAACAGTTCATGGGTTTCCAGAGCAGCCGAGGTGTCAGCGGTGTAGAGCAGTCACAGCTTCCCAGTCGCTGGAGGAGGAAGGCAGGGGGCACTCGAAAGGGGAGGAAAAGGCTCGGTCCTGGAAGGGTGGAAACCTTGCAACCTATTAACTGTTTCTCGGCAGAGAGAGGTGGAAAGCAAACAAGGGTCTGCTTTTCTCCTGCGCCGTGCTTGCCCGTTCCCATCCTTTCTGCCCTTCTCTCTTCTGCCCCTGCCTGCCTTTCTCGAAGGCAGGACCTAGCTAGTGACACTGAGGATTTAGGTGAAAAATCAGCTCTGGCCCGCCAAGCTGAGCAGACCTAAACAGCAGCGAGCTGGAAAGCAAAGCGTGCCTCTGCGCCCGGAGCCCTGGCAGTCCCCATGGTTGTGTCTCCGTGCAAAGCCCTCTTCTTTGATGAAGTCTCTGCAATCAGACTTAATTAGTAGGCAGGGACCCATGGAAAAAGCCTTTTCCAGCCCTTTTTTAACCAGCGTGTAGCGGTGTGCTCTGTGTTGTCAGATCTTTACTTGCTGAAAGCGCGTTTGTCTCAAGCAAGGGAAGGGGCTGAGTTGCTCCATGACAGCCTAAAACTAAGACGCTCTTGCTCATGGATGACAAAGCTTGGGAGTAAATTAGCAAGAGGAGTCTGTGAAAGAAAATGTTTCCTTAAACGTTTCCATAAAAGCTAATTGGCCTGTAAGAGCAGTGTACCTGTGGGCACGCTGCCTCCGGGGTCTGGGACTTGGGAATCTATTCCTGGCTCAGCTAATAATTTTCAGTGTGACTTTGAGCAGGTCATTTCAGTTCTTTGTGCCTTGGTTTCCCTTTCTCTGAAGTGAGAAGAATATTCCCTTCCAGAGCACTGATAAGGTTTAAGTACTAAAATTTTATTACTCAGTTGAAGATCCTTGGCAGAGGGATATTATGCAGATAGAAGGTTAATGATGATGACAGAAAGAGAATAAAAAAAGAAATTGCTGTTTTATTTTTATTTTGTTCTTTAAATGATGTTTAATAGCCAGTTTTCAATTCAGGAATAAAACCCAGTCCTCTGTGACCACCAAATTATCTTGCAAACTATGTTCTGCATGCTCTTAAATCTTGCAGAGAAAGCGAGGAGCGTACCCCTCTCTCTGCTCTTAGGAGCAATCAGCAAAACTCGTCTTGAGCAGCTGATCTCCAGCAAGAGTTTTTCTTTTCTCAGTTAGGAAGCTTGTCTTGATTCATGATTAATTAAGAAAGCACTTCCTAAGAGTCCTCTACCCAGTGTTGGGGGTCTGTTAGGGGCTCATGGTCCCCGCTGGGGTGACAGCCCCTTGCACCAGGCACAGTGTGTGTTAGGCAGCTCCTTGCCCAGAGCCTGGGCAGATGGAGGGACCTGCCCGAGGTCAGGCAGGAAGTCAGGCAGACCTGGCAAACAGGACTTTAGCCCTGCCAGAGGGAATTAAAGGCTGACCTGAGCTGTTACCCCCCCAAGTTAACCCCATGCCTTTCCAGAAGAATTTCTAAGCAAGCACATCCCACCACTGTGATGACCTGGAGAGCCAAGGTGCCCGTTCCAGGAAAGAGCCTGTTAGTGTTTGCAGCGACGCTGCGGGCTGGGGGCTGCCCACAGGGTGGGTGCCCACCCAGCCCTTCGCTGGCCATGCAGCCCTGCCCACGGTGCCCTGCCCAGCTGCCCCAGCAGCACTGCTGGCCACCCTGGTTTGTCATCCTCACCACAGCTACTGTAGGCTGTAAATGTCAACCACAGCGAAACTGAGCGCAGTCTGCGGCCGGGTGTTTGCTTATTTATTTCTTTTTTCATTTGTTTTTTTCACAAACATTAGCTACGTCAAGAATGCCGTGTTTGTCACCCCCAAACTATTACAAAAGTTAAGGTCAAATTCATGGAATAGTTTTGGCTGGGGAAAAGAACAATGTAGATGAGTTGGTCCCTGTGGGTGAAGTGTGGGGGCTGGAGGATGCTGTCTCCTCTCTTTCCGCCGGTTGTAGATGAGGGTTTTCCGTCTGAGTGGCAATGTCCAGGCATGGGGTTGAGGCTGCGTTCGTGAGGATGCAGTCTTGGTACTTCTGTTCTCTTCTTCCTGCTGAATTCCACTTTGGAGAAATACTTAGTGAGGTCTTGTTTGTTGGGGGAGGTAGTATTTCTTGTTAGGCCAATAGAATTACCTGAAGAAGGAAATTGGAGAAAAAGGACCAGCTTGTGGACTCATGGTCCTCCATTAGTCACCAGCTAATCCCAGTCACCATCCCCCTACACTCCTCATAGTCCAATGGCTCATTTAAGAGGTGCAAGACCTCTGCCCATTTTGCTCATCTATCTATGCTATCCTGCCCCTCTGTCTGCCCACACAACCTTCCTCTGAGCCATCCTCCTGCATGCCCCCGTCACCTCCTGCCAAACTTGTTGTCTTGTTTTCTTCCTGCACAAATTTCCACTTCTGAGATCCTTTCCCTCCATTTGCATCTTGGTGTCTCTCGCAGTGAGCTCCCCCCACCTCATCCCACATGCGCAGTGGCAGCCTTGCATCTTCTCTGGGATCCCCCACTGTGCTGCCCAGCACGAATAGCTCCAGCCAGGGGCCTGCAAGCCTTCCGTGGGTGACAGTGCAAAATACACTTGGGGTATTGCTTTTTGGTTTCCCATGCAGTTGCATTTAACTGCACACAGTATCTGCCCCAGCTCATCTTTGCCATCCCTCTGCTTGGGAGGCTGTGTAACGCAACTACAGTGTTTGTCTGGTTTCTGTGCAGCGGCTCGTCCCGGGAGCAGATGACATTTTGCTATGGCTTTCTCGGTCAGTGTTCCTCCACTCTGCTTTTGGCACTGAACACGAGTCCTGCAGGTAGCTGGGTTGCAAAACACGGTGCTGCTTCCTGCTGGCTGGCCAAAGTGTCCAGCAGAGACCAGCCAGAGTCTTGAGCCAGGTCTGAAGACTTTATTGGCCCTTATTGGAAAATAATCTTCAATGGATCTAAACACTTCCCTGATGAGGCAGTTCAAGCTCTTTGTTCACACTGGCAAGCAAACCAACACCAAAATTGCCACAGCCGCACCCTCTGCAAGAACTTGGTGATTCATGACCCCTTAATCCAACTTGACGACCAAATGCTGGCACAATGGGAAAAATCACTGTAGGAAGATGAAGGAAGAAACCAAACGGCCGGCCTTTATCCTCCTTTTCAGTCCTGTGATGTGGGGCTGTCCTGGCGTGTGTCTCCCTGTGGAGGCTCTCACTGGCAGAGTTTAGGTACCTGTTGCCTCTCTGCCCGTGGCAGGAGCTGAGGGACCTGGGAATGGGAGGGCTTGGGGCCAGTATTCAACCCTAAAGTGCTGGTCCATCGCTTCTTGGCTTTGCTGTTGACCTCTTGAATATCCCTTGAGTTTCTTCCCAGCACTTTAAATTTTGTCTCTGTAACAGGCTTTTAAACAAGAATCCTCACACTGTCCCCACCCATTCATCATGTTCTCTCAAAGATCTTCTCAAAACTTTCCCAAAAAGCTGCCATGTGTACAGACAGCTGGTTTTCTCCTCATCCCAGTGCCCTTCTCCCTCATTTCTCCGTCTCCATCTGGATTCTCCTGGCCATGTCTGGGAGGGATTCAGCTCTAGGTGCAGTGTGTGCACTGGGGAAGGGAAGGACCTGTACTCCCATTAACCCTCCCACCTCAATAAATAAGGTCATGATGAATTTGTTGAAGACATGGGCTGATTTGGGGTTCTTTTTTGCCATCTGTATCTGTACAGAGCTGATGTGGGACTATGATGGTAACAGTTTTTCACAGAATCACAGAATATCTTGAGTTGGAAGGGACCCATAAGGATCAACAAGACAAAATCCCTGAAGAAGGAGTTGTCTGCTCGTGCATATGTGTATAAAATCTCTCCCAACAAGACCCTGATCTCTCTTGGGACCTCAAGGTCTACTGCAAGATGAAACGATCGAATACCATTGCCCGGCAAAAGGTCACATTGCATCGGTAAAATTCATCTTTGTAAAGAAGAGGAGCGTGGTCTATCTCTCTGTTTAAGAGCTGGGCTTCCAGTTGTTGCCAGACGGGCTGTTTGGGTATTTGGTTTGCATAATGGATGATGGGGAAGTGCTGTGAAAGGCTGTAAGGGAGATCCCACAGGTGTGGCTTTGCCTCCTGCACCCCTGCAGCGTCCCTGCTCATGCTCTGGGTCCTGCCACTCACTCGGTGCTTATTCATACCAGGAATAAACCCAGCCCTTTTTTGACCTTAAGTGATGTTTTAGGATTTCTTTTATTTGTGGACCTTGGCTTGGCCTTCTGTCACTATTTGTCTCTCCAAAAAAAGGATTCTGCTCTTTCAATTTCTACGTCCAATTTGGAGGGGGGGATATTACCAATCGGGGTCAGTAAATAGCTCATCTGACTTCGTAATACTTAGCATTTAGATAGTGCTTTCCACCATCAGAGCCCTTTGCAAACTCCCAGTAATCCTCCCAGCTCCCCTCGAGTTAGGTAAGTATAACTAATCCCAAACAAATAACTTCAGTGTGGAACTAATGTAGAGAATGCATAAGAGTAATTTAAGGTTTAAAAGAAAACTAGTGGGTAATTTCACATCAAAATTAGAAAAAAAGGGCAGAGGGAAGGAAAAAAGCCCGAGTTATTGAATGTGAAAGTTAAAACGGGCATGAACAAGTTGTTAATTTGCCTTTCAAGTAGCCAAGATAGGCTGTAGATATTACAACTACTTAGTGTAGGTCCTGCCATTTGGAGATATGATATATATCAAAGCTTCAGTAATAGGTAGGATGATTAAATTAAAGATGCCCTCAAGGTTAGCCTTTCTGTGCATGTTAGACCTTACCAGGTTTTTCATGTAATTTATTTCTAAATCTTGCAAACAATACTGCATTCCGTCTTTTGTGTGTTTATATCTAACAACCATATTTACTTATTAGTTTTAAAGTTTCATCCCCCTCCTGCCTCTCATCTCAGATGACTGGGAACCCAAGGAGATTTGCACACCCTCATTAGTAGCTTCATCATAATGTTTTGTAATTTGTGTGTCTTGGTTCACTTTTTTCCCAAGTCTGGTTGAACAGTTGCATTCGGTCACCAACAGAACTCATTAATCCGTGTTCCATTTGGGATAAATTTCTGAGAGAAAGGGCTCAATATCAGATTCCCTTTGGAAACCGAGTACCTGATCTTTGTTCTAGACAATTACCTGCTGCCTCATGCATCCTGCTCCGCATGCAGGATACTACATCCGCGGGGCATTCCCCGAGCGAGGAGGGAAGCTGCAATTAAAGGCTTAGATCTCTAAATCTGATGGCTCAGCAAGTCACCTGCCATCTGCTTTCCAGTGTCATCTGTGGGTGCTGGACCAGACCTAGGGCTCCAGCAGACCAGGACTCCTGTGAAAACCCATTTGTGCAGCTATTTGCCCATCCAGGAAATCTCCTTGCAGACTGAGTGACTCTGAGCTGGCGTTTTCCCTGTGTGTATCCTCTAAATGGGTCTTCTCCTGTATGGACTTTAAAAGATGACCCCTGTTCAGAGGCATCTGTGTGGTTTTCTTGCACCCATGCATTGCCATTGCAACCGATCCCTGTGTTGTGTAAGATGTTGCATGCTTGATCAAGGTTTTACAGAGCGATTTAGCTGCAGATGCTATTGCAAACTGCAAGTAGCTACTTGCATCATAAGGACATTTTGCAGCATTTTAATTGCCCCCAAGCATTGCCCACGGATCCGAGTCCCTGCCACAGTCCCAGCACTCACAGCAGCTATGCATGCCAAAGCCCCGCGTGTCCCCACTGCCCTGGCTTGAACTGGAGGGTGTTGGGGTGACCAGGCATGACGACGCTGATGTGTGACCCTGGATGAGTGCTGGCAGGGCTGTGGGCAGGGCAGGGCAGGACCGAGGTGTGCAGGGGGCAGTCCTGGCATGGGAGAGGGCTTAGATCTGTGCGTGGGGCAGGGGTTGTGGGTGGGCTGGGAGTCGCAGCTGGGGCATCTCAGGAGTGGAGACCAAGAGTGGGACAAGCTGTGGTCCAGCCAGGCTAAGCTACGTTAGCAGAACTGCAGAGGATGTTCTCCAGGTGCTTTTCTCCCTTACAGTCACCTAAATCCAAAATCCACTGTCTCCTGCCCCAGGCGTTTCTAGGCAATTACATATTTGCCTCAGACTTCTCTTCCCTTCCATCCTCAGCCCTATGTTCTGAAAGCAGGGTAACTAAAACATACCTGAAAAGGACCAAGCATGACTTTATCACAGAGATTAGGTTCAGGAGAGGCAGGACAGAGCCCACCCCTCCCTCGTGCCCCCCACCCTCCCTCTCCATCCGCTGTACCCCTCTGCTGCGAACTTGTCAAGAAGAAAGAATAATAAAGGCTTGGCAGGTCTATTCACACAGTGTAAAATTGAATTAGTGGAGGTATGTGAGGAACATGGCTCAATTTCCATGGGGATGAGGAGATCTCTATCACCGCCCCCCCAGGATTATCCCATGCCGCACAAAGCTGCTTTTGGTGCTAGCGGGTGGGCATCCCCCCGTGAGCCTCGTCGGGGTAAAATCAAGGTGATGTCTGAGTTGGGCTGGCCTTGCTGGACTGGGGGCTTAGTCAGGGCAGGGAAGTGGAAACAGGAGAACCAAGCTGAGGGGAAGCAGAGATGAGTGTCTGCAAAGGTGCAGGCTGGAGATTGGTGAGTGATAGGAGCTGGGAACCCCCTGTTGTTTTCTGCCCCCTCTCCTTTGACAAGGCTCAGCACCTTTTGATGCTCTTTGACAAACCTGTGGGGTTTGAGGAGGTTCTGAGCCACGGCTGGGCCAGGAGGGGCTGTGGCAAGGGCAGGGGAAGGCAATTGGAAGAGATTGCATCCTAATCCCAAAAATAACAGCACTGCTCTCCCTATCTGCTGCTGATGAGCTCCACCTCCCCTGCATTCAGTGGCAGCTGAGAAAATGTCAAGGATACGACCTGTAGAGGTGTTAGCCCTCTTGCAAAGGGATTATCATCTGTCTGTCCCAGAAAGGTCCCTGCAGCCCATCTAAAAGCTCATCCAGCCCAGCACACCCCCATGAAACCTCAGGGAAGGGCTGAGGCTTCAGCCTGAGCGTGGGTGGCAGCACCACAGGACGGACGTGACAGTGCTAATGACAGGGGAGCGACGGGAAAGCAATACCAGCTTTCTGGGCTGACGGGCTCCGCGTTGGCCGCCCTGGATGGGGAAGTGCAAAATGGAAAGGAAAAGCAAGAGGGAAGAGCGCTGTTTGCGCACACGCCCCTGCACAGGCAAGCCAAGCTCGGGGGCCAGGCGGCCGGGAGCGAGCGGCCTCTTTGCTTCCTCCCTCTCCACCCTGGAGGGATGCGGCTGGGTGGAGATCTGGCCAAACCTCTCGTCCTCTCCCTCGCCAGCGCAGCTGAGCTGGGGCAACTGGTATCTAGCGTCGGCGTGGTTCTGGCATCCACAGGAGGGAGACGTGCTGTGCATCCCTATAGTGCAATGAGGGCCAAGGAAAAAACCCTTGAATGGGATGGGAGAACGTATGGGATGGGTGTGATGTGGCTTTAGGTTGTGCAGGGCAGGGTTTAAAGCAGAGTCACACCATGTCAGGTGGGAAGGTATCTTCTCGTTGCATGGACAGCATGGGAAGTGGTACAGGGCCAAGGGAAAGGAGCTGCTCGGGGCAGAAGGGCACCCAGAAAGAGGAGGGGGGAGCTGTGCAGCATCCCCCAGGAGAGCAAGCCTGCCCGGGCAGTGAGGAGCGGCAGGGTCCTCCGTGGGCAGCTGATGGAGCGGGAAGGCTGGAGAAGCTGCCCAGCCCTTTGGTTGTCTCTCCTCCATCAGCTGGATCTGCCATTTGCAGCCTCTTTTTCCCACTTCGGAGTGATTTGTCCTCTGCTTCCTGCGGGAGGGCAGTGGCCCAGTTCTCATGAGCAGCCCTGCCAGGTCTGCTTGCCGAGAGCTGCCCATCCCAGGCTGGGAAAAATGGGCCCAAAATACCATGCGATGTGCAGATGTTCCCTTTGGGTTACTGCCCATCCCAAGTATCGCAAGCCAGGCTCCATCAGCACTGACCCATGCACTGCACGCTGGCAAGCCTCATTTTTATAATTTGGAAAAGCCTGTTTCCTTTAGGTGTGACCCTTCACCATCTTAAAAGTTAAATTTCTCATTTTCCAGAGACTTGGGCACAAGCTCTATAGCTAGGACCCTTCTTGATCAAGCCTGGCCCCTTAGAGCCTCTTTCACACCTCTGTTGTTCCCTGAAAAGGCAACCAAGGCCTCTAAACACTAATGTTTTACTTTTGCAATGAGGAGCTGCTCTCTTTGCAGCGTGTATGGCTGCTGGTAACCATATGCTGCTTCTATACAGCACCCGTGTGCAAGCATTGTACAAAACTTGATATCCACGTATCCTCTAAGATGGGCGGGAGGTCTGCGAGGGGCGTTCAGGGAACTGCTGGGGACCCCCTGCTGCCGCACTTCACCCGTCTCCCCCCTTCAGCAAGGTGAGGTTACAGTAAACCAGACTGGCACTGCACGTTTGGGGAACGGGTGCTGGGGAAGGGCAGAGCAGCATTTCACCCCGCTCGCTGGCTTGCATAGCTCCGCGAGCCGTGTCGGCAGCGGAGTCAGAGACAAAACTCATTGCTGCCTTTGGGGTACCAAAGGTATCCAAGGCCGCTCCCCCTGTATCCCACACCATCGCAGGACCCCTTCTGATGCCAGCACACTGGCGCAGGTAGTGGCGTGAGCTTCAGTTTCCAGACTAGTGAAGGGTTAAAAACAAGCCCGTGGTGAGCCCTGCAGTGCTGAGCCGGGCAGGATGGGGAGCACGAGGGCTGTCTGGCCACAGTGCCAGCTCAAGCCCTTGGCATTTGCCTACCACACGCCTTCCCTCGTCCCTGGGAAGCAGAGCCCACAGCCCTTTTGCTTGTTTGGTTTCGTCCTGTAACCAGCCTGTTTATTGTTCTGAAAAGGTTAAATTGGTCAGGGGAAAAAAAAAAAAGGATAGATTTTTTTTTTCTTCCCCTTTCTAATGAGAGTCTGGGGACCTTTTCCCTGCTGACGTCAGAGTCGTATCCAATAGCCTTTGCAGTGAGGCCTGATTTGCAAAGGACACCCTGGGGAAAAGCAAAAATCTTGGTGAAACCTTTAAAAAGAAAAAGCACCCTTTGAGATGATTTTCTGCTTCTTTTATGTCCTGATTTCACCTTCTAATTACTAATTCCTTATTTCTTTTTTTTTTTTCCCCCTAGCCAAGGGAAGGTGGGAGGGGAGGCATTTGCAGCCCCCCATGCACGCACACACTCCCCGTCTCTCCCTGCGTTTGGCTCTCCCCCCCAGCTGCCATGCAAGGAGAAGCCAAGCCGGAGCAGCTGGGCTGCTCCGTCCTGCCTTGGCCGGGAAGCCGAGGGGGCCCCGTCTGGGTCGCTCTGCACTCAGGCAGCCCCAGCCCTGCCATTCGCCGTGCGCGCCCTGCCTTGCCTTGCCTTGCTTTGCCTTGCCTTGCCTTGCGGGCAGGACGGCGTGGTGCCTGCTGGGCAGTGGTGCGGCATCGGCTGCCTCTGACCATCTGGCAGGTCCAGAGGGACATGGGGGGCCATCCCGTCCTTCCTCCAGGTAGGCAGGAACGGGCAGTGCCGAGGTGGAGTTGCGGCTCTACCTGTGCTCCTGCCTGTCCAGGCTTTCAGAGCAAGAGCAGCATCTCCTGGGTCGTGCCCCAGCCGTGCCCTGCCGCTCCTCACCTCCTGCCGCGGCCATGCCCTGTCCCCCCAGCAGGACCGGCAAGGGCGTAGGTGGCAGGGACAGAATTTTAGCTTGGCCACGCTGGGGAAAGATGCCAGGATGTCCCGGCTGGACCCCATGTCCTGTGTTTATGGTGAGGCTGCGGGAGATGCCCACGGCGCTTGCTGGGAGCTGGTGGGGGGTCAGGGAGGAGCTCTCGGCCGGAGCTGGCATTTCTGAGATGCTGCTCGCGGGGCTGCCTTGGAGCCGCAGCCCACGGGCAGCTGTGGCCATGGTCAGGAATTTGACTCAATGCTCCTAATTGCCACCCCAGCATAAGCTTGTGAGCCCGTGTGCCTGAAACGCGCTCCCCGGGGAGGAGGGTTCCTTGTGCACAGCTGAGTCATTCGATACCCTCCAGGTGGAGACTCGGTTTTAGTAGAAACATTTTAAATTTATCTTTAAAAGTTATTACCTCTTCCCCTCCTGCCCATGCTGCCCAGGGACGGAGAATCCCAGCAGCTTTGTGGCACCAGAACTGCTCTTCAAACCTCTGCCCACCGTGCCTGTGTGGCAGGGGCGGGCAGGACTTCACCAGCCCTCAGCACCACGGTCGAGAGATGTCCTCAGGTTGCTCATCTCCCCTCCTTCCTCAGCGAGGGAGGCTGGGATGCACCCAGGCCTCTTGGGCATGTTTATCTGGTGGTTTTCTGGGTAGCTTTGTGCTGGTTTTGAGGGCATTCAAAGGAAGATGTGTCTCATCCTCATTATAGCCAGACTTTGCTGGGCTTAGAGGTTGTCTGTTTGGAGAATGCAGAGTACTGCTGGCCGCAGGGTGATGGCATTTGGTTACCCTCCCGTGTCCTGGAAGCAAAGACCATCTCCCGTGTGCTGAAGCATCCACATTTCGGGTGGGCTGCGGTACAGGTACAGAGGATGCGGCCCCCCTGGGGTCCCACCTGCGAGCAGCAATGGGTGCTTCCTCAGAGGACAGGGACAACAGCGTTTATGAGTCCAACAAAAAAACTAAAATTCAAACAGTACGAATATAGTTCTGGGTCCAAACTTCATGGCCCTTCTCTTCCTAAGGAGTTGAATCTTTTCCCGGTACAAATACATCCAAACTTCGAGCAAGCTCAGCTTCTGCTCTGGCTCTTAAGTCAAGCTTTGCAGATTCAATTGCTCTCTTTCTCCTGCTTAGCTCTGGACACATTTCAGCACTAAGTAGATCTGGGTCCACAGCCATGCTTTCCTCATCCTCCCCAAAGCTTTTCCTGTCCGGCAGCAGTCAAACCGCTCGGGTTTTGTGTGCCGAGCCCAGCGTAACTCCTTTGCTCTGGTGTGCAGGGCTCCTGGTGCACCGGGCTGCAGGGCAAAGTGCCCGGGGGGCTGCACACTGGTGTAGGGGGACAATTGCACCTCACTGATGCAATTAGCAGGGCTTGTTATGAAACTCTTTCATTAGTATCTTATTGCCTACTATGTGCAGCCTACAACCATGCGCTCAACTCGCTGCAAATGTCATTGGTTGGACAAACCTGCTCGTTCCTCTGCTGGTAGTGGGGGAATCCTGCCAGGAAAAGGTATCTCCTGGGAAAAAAAAATCTCTTCATGCCCTGATATTGGGAGGGTCTGTATGCGGGTCTCTGCCAGTATCCAGGACTCTCTTCGCACTGCGGATGAAATACCCCTGCGATAAAGCAGGTACCTGTGCAGGGTGGAAAGAGGCTTCCTAAAACACAGAGGACAGACTTGTACTATGATGAAGAAAAGCTCAGGATTTCAACTGTCCGTCTTAAGGCAAGATTTCTTTCAGCACTCTTCAGAGTGACTGAAGTGAGTGACTGGCTGGGGTAGGCATGTGTTACCTGTCTACGTGATGAAGGACCCAGGAGTGATTTCTGGATCTTGCATGCTGTGTGCACTCCTGAGGATGCTCCTCTGGGAGAAGGTGGGGTAGCCATGGCGCAAGAGTGTGACGTGTGGGGAAAGGGCCGCCAGGGAAACACAGCAAAGCCCTGCAGTGGCTTCGGCACGTGCCACAACGTGCTTTGCCATGGTGGCAGCTCGGCAGCTGGGAGCAGGTCTGGGGACAGCCCCATTTGCACAAGGGAGCCGAGGGCTGTCGTGAAGCAGAGAGGTGAAGCAGTGGGGCCGTGAGTGACGGCACCGGCCCCCCAGCACCAAACCGCTCTCCCTGGCACCCCCAGCTGCCGGCAGCGCAGCCTGCCCCTGAACAACTGCAGCGGCAACCTCCTCCAAGAAAAATATCCCGGCTGCCGTGGTGGTTGAGCAAGGTGCTGGAGGGGGTGAGTGCAGCGGTGTGACACAGGTGTGGTGAGGAGGTCCCAGTGATGGCTCATGCTGGGCTGCAGCCCCATCCCTCCTCTTCCTGCGCTCCTCGCTCGAGACCTGCTGCCCAGCCAAGTTTGTCTCTGAACAGCCGCGATACATTGGGAAGGCTGGGAGCACCCTCCAGCTGCCCCTCCTCCACCTTTTCCCTCGTCTCCCTGGCTTTTCTTCCTCCCCCCCCACCCCATCATCGCTTTCTGCTGCTGCTTCTCACTTTGGAGTTACCTTCAGCAAACGCTGCTGCATCCTACCCGAGCCAGGCGTAAAAGCAGCTCTGGCCCCGTGGCCAAATGTAGGCTTAGAGGCACAGCACAGACACAGCTCCATTAAGCCAGGCTGAGCCTTACGGGAATCGTTCCTGGCCAGGGCTTGAAAAACAAATATAGCACGTTGGTTTGCTTTGGCTGCGCCAGGAGGGTCATGCAGGGCCACAGGTTTGCTGTTCTGATGGGAGGCAAGGTCCAAAGAGCAGCGTAATAGGCTGGAAAGCTGTGGAAATGGTATGTCATTATTTACATGTCAGGGACGGAGCCAGCAAAAGCTGAGGATGGGCTCGTAGGAATGGTCCAGGTCTGTGCTTGCGCTCATCACGCGTGGGAGAGATGCGGGTCATCCCGGAGGCTGGTGGGGTCTCAGCCACGTGTTCAACCAGAGCAGGTCATGCAGAGAGGGATGGGTGAAAGTCCAACCCTGTCCTGCAAAGGGCAGGCAGCATCCCATCCATCCGAGCTCATGCTGCTTCACTACACCTGCTTGGCTGTCTCAAAGCACAACAGCTCTGCACTGAGTCGAAGCATCCAAAGGTTTGCTGGGTTTCAGCAGAGGTTTAACCATCACGAGCCTGCCCTGGGCGCTTCTCCTGCCTTGGGTCCCGCAAGGGGCAGGCGTGGAGGTGCTGGCAGCGGCGGTTCCATCCAGGAAACTTTCTGTGCTGCCTCAGGCGCGGGGTTTATTCTGCCCCTTGCCGCACAACCTGGGCAATGAGACTTTTCTCCCAGTTTTGCTACATCTAAACTGTTTCAATTGCCAGTTCTTTGGGACAGGAATTATTCATCCATAAGGCATCCAGCATGTGTTGGTTATTATTTGGATATGTTATTATGAGTCAAGTAGGCAGTAATAATTTATGCTGGAGCTGGAGCTGACCTTTGTACACCAGGGAAACCAACCTGAAAAGGGAAAACAGTGACGACATCCACTGTGTTTACTGACATTTTGGCTTTTTACTGGCATGTTTTCAAATACCAAAAGAAGTCAGTAAGTGGATTCTCTATAAGTACACATAGATACAGTATATAAACATGGTGCAGGTTTTAGTTCTGCATCTTTTGTGTGTATGTGCATATCTATATAAAAATGCCGGCATCAGATTTGCAAAATTAATATCTAAATGATTTTCTGTGTGCGTGCTTTCTGTTTGTGACCAAAACATTACTGCCTTTTCTTTCATTACCCATCATTTAAGTGAAAAACAAAAAAGCTATAACTCTAGGTTATATAAAAAAACTTACTGTATCACGTGAAGCTTACACTGGACTAAGAGTGGAAAAAAACTGCCTTAAAGTTAATTTACCATTATTGTTATTGTGTTCGGGGCAGGGTGGGGAAGAAATACGGACTAGTACCAAGATTCAGTCTTTGATTTTATTTTCTTTCCACCTCCTCTTTGTAATTGCAGTGCTGGGTGCTGGCCCCATCCAGGAGATGGGCATAGACATGCCTACGGGCACGCTCACGTGCACACACGACCTCTCTCCTCTCTTTCATGCTCACATCCAACCCAGCCCATGCAGATGGATCTTTGACTGCTCAGTCATCACCTTATAAATAGCTTTGCCTACATGTACTTGGCCAACTGCATCATGCAGTGAGTGATACCCTGAGCTCCTCAGATTCTGGCTGCAGGTTTGTGCTGACCCGTTGTGGGAATTTAAGCTGTTGCTTCGCCCCTTAGATCCTAATTCATCCTTTGGGTTTGCTCTTTTGGGACTGGGAATTGTCCAGGACAGGAATCGTGTCTACATGCCCAGCAGAAATAAGTGCTAATTAAACCTGGAGATGGCCTGGATATTCGGTCTGAAGGGAAGAGAGGAGTGTACGCGTATATACATGTATATAGATGTACACACAATATGCATGTATTTAATTACGACAAAAGGGAACAGTTCCCCTTCTTTCCCTCCTGTAATGATTAAAATATTCCATTAAGTAAAATCTCCCCTTTATAGCCCCCCACATCCCCTCCCTGCCCCCTCATAAAACCTGCTTAGGGTTAATTTAGTGGCTTTGTTGTGTGAAAGTGAAACCTTTTTTTTCTTCCTGACCTTTTAAAAACTTAATATTTTTAATCGTTGGTAACTGTCTTTAAAAAAGTCACTTTGAAAGCTAAAATTTCATTGTTCCATTCCAACAATGTCATAATAGGGCAGTTTCAACACTATTAAGGGGATTGTCTCGTTTTGTTTCCCCTAAACCAAAATTTCTTTGACCTGTACGCCTGTTTCTAAACCTATCATTTTTAACCAGAAGGACTTTTTTGCTGGACAGCTGGTTTGGGCGTAGCATTCCTAACCAGTCCTGCTTATAACTGCAGCCTGGTCTCTTGGGAGATCCTGTAGTTCACTGGGGGTGGCCCAAGCCTTTCGCTGGGTGGGGGGGCACCAGTTTTGGGACCCTTTGCATTCCCCAGGGAAGGAGGGGAGGTGAGCGGCAGCGGCTCTCGGGCTGGGGCAGGTTGCCTGGCCCGGTCCCACCACGCACTGCCCCACGCAGGTGGAGCTTCCCCGTGCTGTGCTGTGCCAACTCCAGGCAGAGGTGGGTCAAACACCACGGAGAGCTGGTGGCCCTCCACACTGAGCAGGGTGCCAGCACATGTGTGCAGGTGCATGCTCGTAGCCTCAATTTATTATTATATGTTTTTGCAAGCTTGTCCAGACCAGCCAAGAACGTGTCCTTCTCCTGTACCACAGCTCCCTGTTGGCTTGGCTCACCGGAGGGTTTTCATGTTTGCTCCTGTTGTCTCTCAAGACAAAAGGGCTGGGATTTCTCCAAGTCTGGGGTGTTTTTGTTTTGGTTTTTTTTTTTTTGCATTGACCTTGCGAGGTGAGCTGCTCCAGCTGACATGACATGCCTTCGGACGTCTCCTTCTTCCCCCACCCATTCCTCCTGTGGAAACCCCGCCGTCCCTCCCTGGGTGTCTCTTGGCTCCTCTTGGCTGCCCTGAACCCAGTATCGTGAACGTGCTCGGAAATAGCTCCAGCAGCACCTTTCTTAAATCATGTGTATTACATGCAGCCTCAACATTCGTTGGGAGGCCACTGGAATGGCTGGGAGGGATTTACCAGGTCCAAATTCACTTGACAGAAAAACAAAATTCCAGCGTAATTTTAACCAGCTGTGGTGGGAGAGTGAAGGAGAGAGAGAGGCAAGGAGAAGGAAAGCTCGGTGTGTGGGGGGAGCGGGCGGGAGGGGCGGTGGGAGAGAGGTGGTGCTGCGAAGGGGCTGCTTTGAGCAGCGTTTGTGCGAAGAGGAGCCCTGGGAGGCCACCGCATCGCAGGCCGGTGACGATAGGAGGTGATGCTGATGCCAACGAGGCAGCGCTGGGATTGCTCCGTCCTGCTGAGCCCTCGTGGCATCACTGCTGTTTGCCCGGAGGGGGGGATGTGCTTTCCCCATTGGAAAGGACGAATCCATACTGTATTCATGTCATCTTCGGAACCACAGTGGAGAGTGTGTGTCAAAAAGATTGCCTATTAATAGCTCATTGAAACCAGGGACATCTCAGGCGTACACAAATCTATGCCCGTGTTGAGATTTTGCAGGATCAGAGCTATGTGTTATGATGCATAAATGTTGGTAAAAATGAGTTCTTATAGGACATAAATAGAGGAGAACATTCACACCATTTACAAGAAAAAGCCACAGTGTTCATGCTGATAAAAGAACCCAAGTGAACGCTGTCCTGTGCGGAGGGACACCCTGCTCAGCTGAGAAGAAATTCCTTGGAGATAAATGAGCTGAGCATCCTGAGCTTCCCAGTGATAATTTCCATGGAAGTATAACAACTATTTTTGTTTTATTTTGTTTTACTTTTCAAAAAAAAAAAAGAATAGCACAGCATTGTGGCTTGATGCTTGGTTTTGTGAGAGCTTGTGCGTGCACCAAACTCGATAAGGCAGGAAATACAGTGTGGTGGGGTTGGCCTGGAGCAGCAGGGCTGTGCAGCAAGGGCAGGAGGTTGGAGAAATCTGCTTAATCTCTGGTGCAAAAGAGGCTTTTGGGGCAGTTGTTCTAGACATCCTACCACACATGAGGGTGACTGAGAGTCCTTGTTTCTCCTGGTCTGCCCGCACAGCGATGGTCTCCCGCTCCCCTGGTGCTGTTAGGGGATGTGTGGGCTGAGCGTGCCCATCTGCAACTGTGGTAGTTGTGGCTGATGTTCTTGGAGCTTCTGAAAAACCCAGAAGACACTGCTTGTCCCATTGACTATGTCCCAGTAGTCCCCTTAACTATGTACCTGCCCTGCTTTCTCTCTCAAATCCTTTCCCACTAGATATTACAGTTTCGTGAAGGCAATTGCATGAGACTGGGTTTTGCATCTTCTGGAGATGGACACCTCTTCCTACCCAGGTGCAGTCTGCAGTTCAGCGCTGTCCAAGCCGTAACCCTGACCAGTGGTAGAAGCTTGACAAAAGTCAACTCTCTGAAAGAGAAACCCTACTAGGTGAAAGACGACCAGTTAGGGTATGGTTAGACAACCTTCAGTATTGGTATAACTCCCCATTTATGTATTTATATGTTGAGTGTTTTTTGAGAGCTTTGTCAAAAGAGGCAAGCATTTAAAGGAGCTGTGTGACTGCTCCAATGTCATCCAGGTAAAAGTGGTACCTCATCTTCCTGGGAGCCTAAAGGCTGCTCATTTCATGTGGCTTGAGATCCCTGGGAGAAACATTTCTGCATTAAAGATGCCAGCAGTGACAGGTTGCATTAAGCATGCAGCCAGAAAGGTGTCTTGTGGGCCCGCTTTCCATAACAGCGCTGCTGGCCACGTAATGTCAAGCTGCCTATTGACTATCGCTTGTTCCCCTGGACCCCAGCACTCTCACTTCCCTTTGCAATGCATGACATGGTTTCTTTCAGACCAAATGGCCAAACCAGGCTTCATACGATTATTTTTTACCCCAGTCAGCATGACTGACTTTGTTTCTATCTGCTCCTTCACGGCTGGGGAAGCCATAAGTGAACTTGGGGGGCTTGGAGAGGGTATCTTTGTCATAACACTGGGCTGTGTTTTACCTACAACAACATCTATTAGACTCAAGCCTATCCAGTACCCAACAGGTTAGGAGCAGGGAGACCAAGAAGTGGCAGCCAATGTGTTGGGATGTTGATTTCCCATTAACTTCTAAGGTGCCCCTTTCCTCCGGCTGTCCTGGGGATGTTGACATCACCACTTCTGGAGACGCTGCTGGCTAAAGTATGATTTAGCGTGAAACGACTGAGTTTAGATGTGTCTAAAAGGATCTACTTTCCCCTGGGGGTCCAGAGGTGTTGACTCTCTCTGATCACTCAGTCCTGGGCTCTCACCCATGGATAATTATGTTCTTCCATGGATCATCGTGAAGGCCAAGTTCTGCTGGAGCGGGAGGACTTGCAGGTGGGCAGTGGTCAGCTCTTCACCTCGTGCTTCCTACAGCTGTTGCTGCAGCCACTCTTCAGTTTTCTGTCTAGGGAGGGTCGGAGACAGGGAAAAAAAACCTTGACGTAACTGTCCCTCCCTTCCCCGTTCAGTAGCAGCAGTGAAATTCATGATCCATTCCCGTTGGCGCTGAGCTACCCTTGATGGCTTCTCGCAGGAGCACTAAGGACTTTGGCTTGGTCCAAGGGGTGATATTAAGCAAAACACTTCATACCTCAGCCCATAGTGATCCTGGACTTGGAGCTGGGCTGCTATGGTGACAGTCTCCCTCGAGATGCCTAAATCAATTAGACAGGGACAGATCATCTCTGGTCTCTCAACTTTTTCCCCATTGCCCTCCCCCATTCCATCTAGCTGCATGTTCTGTGCAAGATACCTACCACTCCCAGCCGGTAATGACTTCCACATGGGGCTGGACCTTGTGGACAAATCCCCTGTAACAATAGGAAATGTTCCTTGGTCTCTCATTGTGTCTGTCTTTGGGAAGGAGGAGAAGGCGTTGACGACAAGCTGAAGAGCTCTAATATTCCTCCCGGACAGCTGATTAATTCCATCCTCTGCATCCGCTCTGGACCATCCCGCCCCGCCCCGCGCCTTCTGCTTTTTATTGTTCTCTCCACCTGGCTCCCTCTGGCAAGGAAACCGATGGGATTTCGTGCCACGTGGAGCTCCAAATGGAAAACCCGGACAGCGAGATCCTCTGCTCCCCCCGCGGTCCAGGCCCAGTGGCTCTTTCTGGAGGAGGAGAGTCTGCGCCTTCCTCGCAGCCAAGACCGAGCACTGGAACGGGGACGAAGCATTCCTCCCCGGCACGTCCGCTCCCGCCTGGGAGAGACGAGACCCTGCCTTTTCCCACTCCTTCCCCCGCCATCAGGATAGCTCCTCTCTTTGCAGATAGCTGCAGGCTCACTCCCCCGCTCAGGCCCTCTTCCTGCACCTGCGGGCACGTTCCTGCTTAGAAATGGCCCAGGCTCCTGCGGGGTTGTGCCCACCCTTGCCCTGAAAATTGCTTTGCCCGTTGCATGCTGCAAGGCCCCTCTAGCTCGTCCTTTCCCCTGCCCGTGTCGTTTGTTCACCCGCAGACTGACGCAGCGAGTGCTTGCGGTGGCTCCCACGCCCAGCTGCGGTCACACGTGCACACAGAGGCGCACAGGTTTGCATGCTCGCTCTTTCGGCACAGTCTGGTTTTGTCTCAAGTACTTGCCATTCCCTCGCCAGATGCTCACTCCGGCCTCATTGCTCAGCTGTGATCCATGGAAAAGGGGGAAAAAGAGAGACAAGGGCATTTTGATTATGATTATGGAGTTGATTTATTAGAATCATTTTAAAACACAAAGCCATCTGTGTGCCTCTTCCCTATCCAAGATTTATAAAAGACCAAACCATCCATCTGACCCCCAGCTCTCCCTCCCCTCCTCTTCCCCCGCCTCATCCTCGCCTTCCATTCTCCTTTGTGGCTCTCTTGCCAAAACACTTGCCCATACTTAATTCTCCTCCCAGAGAGACAATGCTTTGCATTCTTGTATTGGAAGCCAAAAAAAAAGACAATTCTATTCTGTCTCTGCTTTGCAGCTTGGTCTGCTAAGTTGCTTTCCCAAGAGTCTGTGTTTAAAACGAAAAAAGATAAAGGAAAAGACAAGTTGGTGCTGAAAGGTGCTGGAACATCATCGCGTGGGGGTAACGTTTTCATTCACTCCACATATCAAACAGCCACTGGCAGGCTGTCCCCAGGCAGAGCGAATGGGACTCAAGCCTGTTCCAAAGGGCTCACCTTTAGGGCGGAAAGACGCTTTTGGACTTTGTCTCCCATCCTTCCTTTGTTCCCTATTGAGGGCCTTGGCTCAAGCCCCAGTTTTTGAGGGTTGAGGTGTGCTGACAGATTCTCTGAGCAGGATGAGCCGGTGGCTGAAGTCCAGAGCAGGAGGAGAGCTGAGGTCCGAGTTTCCTGGAATCGCGTTGTGACAAGCGGGAAGAGGCTCGGCCCTCCTCTTCCTCACTGCTCTGCTTGATGCCGGTCCAGCCTCCCCAGGGTGCTGACATCAGAAGAGCTGTAATGGTTTATGCCTCTTGAGGACTTGCCTGTCCCCACTGTGGCCAAGTCTTTTCACCTCTCCATGCCTCCATTTTTTCCAGATCTGCAATGCTGTAGGCATTTCTGTGGTCACCAGAAAAACTAAATCGGTGTCACCAACTGGCAGTTAAGGATCTTGATATTATAATGCTGTTGTCCTTCTCACGAGGCTGCAAGGTAGGGAGCAGAGCTAGAGCTCTGCAGCTCCTGTCTTAGATGGAAAGAGAGATAGAGGGAGTATTTGCATGCTGTTTGCGTGAGCTAGAAGTGGTCAAATGAAGTTTGGGATTACCTAATGCATGCTTAGCCTTTTCTTATTTACACATCAGGGAAGCATTTTCCTCAGTTCAGCAAATTAATTTGTAGCCAGTGTCCAGCGTTCAAAATCACAGTGATGGTGGGAGAAGGTCACAAGCAATGGTGATCGCAATCCTGAACAGCAGTGTTTTGACTTTGATTTTGTTTGTGCGTGCTTGGGTACAATCAAAACCTTTCTGGGTTTTGTAACTGTTTTTTTGAACTTCATCTTTCCATATAAATCTTATTTTTATGTTGTTAGTGGTTCTCATATGAGATCTGACATTTGATATTTGATACTGGCAGAGGAGAATGAAACCTATTAATGAAGGCTCATGGGTTCAACAGGATCCTAGGGAATAAGAGCAGGGGTTGTGAAAAGACCTGAGGATTTAGTGTCACTGTCATCCGCTCGAGATCTTGAATCTCTTTACTGACCTCTTTCTATCCACGGAATTGTCTGTCTTCGGTTTCCCTGGTTCCAGGTGTATATTCATTGAAGTTGATGACTTATCCACTTTGTTGTACACTAAATCACCCAAACGCTGAGTGTCCTCCAGGACCTCTTCGCAATTCCCTTATGGCTGCTTAGAAAAGATAGGCATAACCTCATGCTTATTTTTTTTAGTAAAGAAAGAAAAAGGAGTTTTACTTAGAGCACAAAACTGCTGTGATTTGCGTGGCCCGTCTTTGCACCGCAGTCCCTCTCACTCCTCTTCCAGAAGGACATCTTGTAGAGGAAAGACACTGCTCAGCTGGGCTAAAATTTCTCAGGAATCCTAGGAAAGGGCTGGAAGTGATGGTCTTCCAGGCCTAGAGCGGAATAACCCTGCTTAAACCAGCTGTGAGGAGGGTCCGACCAGCAGCCTTCCACATCTGCGCTGAAATGCTCAGCCATGAAAAGCCTTAAAGATGACCCTTCAGTTTAGGCATCCCCAAATGAGTGAGGACAGTGAACGGCTGCATCTCACAGACTCTTCTTCTCGGATTGGAGTGCAAAGATCCCTGCTTGCTCCACGAATGCTGACCTAAGAAAGGGAATTTCCAGCCCGTATTCCCGACACTCTTAGCTTCTCCCTTTTGATTTCTCTTGAACGCGACGTTCATCTCCGCTTCCCGTCCAATGCTGCTGTATCATGGTTTAAACAGCTGCCACGTCCCACCCTCGAGGCAGCTGCGTCTCAGGGCTGCCTGGGGAGCACAGGGCTCCTCGCCCCAATGCTGGTCCTGCTGCCCGAGCATGATGGGGCCATGGGGTGCAGGTCTGGCTGGAGGGACGGGGCAGGACCATGCCAGGCCATCGACTGGTCTTCCTTCACACTTTGCGGTCTGGGGCAGAGATGCCTTTTCTCCTCATTTTTTTCCCTTTCCTTTTTTTTTTCTTTTTTTTTCTTCTTCTTTTTTCCCCTTTTTTTTTTTCTTTCCATTGGTTGTTTGGATTAAGGGGCCTTAAAGGGGCCAGACATTTTTTGTGTTCTCTCATACCCTATAAATAACCGGCACCTCTCCAGTGCTCCAACTCCACCCTTCAGTTGCAGATTCCACTGTCTAGCTGCCACCACTCCGCATGGCCTTTCACACTCTTCCTTTCTAATATGGAAATATTAGTAAAAAAACTTGCTGTCACCAGTTCTCCAAGAGGAGGAGGGGGAAAAGGCAGAGAGAGGTGGGAGGTGGGAGGGGAGGACACAACCAGCCAAAAAAAGTATCAGAAGGAATGTTCTTCTCCCTCCCAGGTTTACAGCAATGCCTTTCCATCCAGAGTCATCTGTTTTGTTTTCCTTCTCCCTCAGCCTGAAAGTGCTGCAGCATTATCATGTAATGTTGCTTAATGTGACCAAAGGCTTCGAGTTGCCTCGTGGACCGCAAGCATAGCCCAAATTCCAAGGCAGCGATGCCTGCGGCATCCCATTAAAGCAGAGGACTTGCAGTCCTCTCTGTGTCCCATGAATGGTTGTTTGGGGTTTTGTTTTTTCCTTTTCTTTTCTTACCCCCCCCCCTTTTTTTTTTTTTTCAAAGTGCAAGCCGCCACCCCAAGTGCCAGGGAGGGATTTTGTAACTGAACAGGCCTATCTGGGAGGTATTCGTGGAATCTTTCAAGTGCTTGGTCAGTCCTCTGTGGTTTCCTTTGAGCAACTGCCCACCCTGCCAGCTCCCACCACCCCTTCCCAAGCCCCCTGACATGCAACCGGTTGCGCCATTCACACTGCATTTTCACATGACAGTCATCTCCTCCGAATTTCTTTCTGTTCCTTCCTCCTGGCCTATTTTCTGATGCTGGTGAAGGATCAGAGGGTAGTAGTCCTGAAGGCTAGAGTCATCTGTTGAACAACAGAGCAGGGAGAGATACAGGACAAGTTCTTACCTATGAAGCATCCTGATCCAATTTAGGGAGAGAGATGTAAGCCCTACTCAGTGCTAGATGGTGCTAAGACTTTGAGTAAGGGAAATGGGATACTCTAGCAGATAAAGGTCTGATTGCTCTACCCGAGATGTTATTCCATCAGTATGTTATAATGTCTTGTGAATTTTTTTCCCACCAGCCATCTCTGGGGCAGGCAACTCTTTTTGTTCCCAGTTTGGGAAGGTAGAGTTGAAGCGTGGAGCCCTGGAGGTAAGGTTTGGCTTGGGCATTGCTAGTTGCCTGGGCTTTCCAGGCCAGTTGGTTCCCACTGGCCAGGGTGATGGGCTCTTAGCCTGTGGGTACGAGCTCCCACGTACCATTGTCCACACGGCTCTGCGGGAGATGTGCTGGTAGGTTGTGCCGGCTGTGATTTTGATCAGAGTATTTGAGACTACATGGATGGAAATGTGGACTCATGGGATGGTGTCTCGCAGTCCTCCTTCCTGGAGCTCAGCCTGCGGCCACATTTCAGTTGTGCTTCCTTGATGGTGTGTGTGGTAGAAAAGTCTGACTATGAGACTGGTGGTTTCCATGACAGTTTGTCTGTATCCTTAGCCCTGGACATATGCTCATTAATGTGATCTGCCTAACCTGCATGGCCAGGCCCCTGCAGTGGTCAGTGGGGCTGCACAGGTTTCCTCTGTGGGCAATCCCTCCTGCATGTCTTCGTTAATGTTGCCTGGATGTGAGGAATCACTGTCAGGAGATACCTTTACTTTTCTGTTGACTAAAGGAAGAACCTAACGTGATGCCTGGTTCAGAGAGGGCTAAAGGGAGGTAAACCCCAGCCAGCGTGATTTATTTTGCAGCCTAAGAGCTGCCCTGCTTTCTGCTTGCACACCACGCCAGCAGGGTTACCTGCCGAGCAAATGGCAGCGTGTCATTTTTGTTACCACTTGCAATTAAAAAAACTAATAGAAGAGAAACCCCGGTGCACTAAAACAGCAAAGCAGCGAGGCCTGTTCATGCATAATTTGCAAGACACTTCTATATTGCCTTGTTACTGGATTTTATTACTTTCTTCTGCTTTTCCTGTATAAGGCCTGAATCCTGCCCCACAGACGTCACTGACATTCCCCAGTCTCTTTCAGCAGGAGACAGGTGAAGCCCTTTCATTCAGGCATTTCTCTGTGCCGTGAGATCTCCGTGCATTCACCAGTGGTGGTCTCGCAACAACCAGCACAGCACCATCTGCAGTCCCTGCACAGCCCTCTGCCCTTTCTGCGTTACCATTGCATTAGTGCTTAATGCACGAGTTGCCTCTCCCCTGCAGCTGCAGCAGGCACCAGGCAGTTGGGAAACATTAAGCAATGTTTTTCAGCCCCTGAATAAGGAGTGACGGAGCTATGCGCTGCCTTTTGGCTGGGGCACGCTCACCCACCCTTTGGGAGGGATGTGTACGTGGTGTGGGCCAGTGCAGGAGCTGTGAGGGGCTGGAGCATCTCAGGGAACTCGGGAGAAGCCAAGGAACCTCTCTGTGGAGTGTGTGCAAACTGAGTACTGATGGCCTCGCAGTGCTGCCAACTTGAATGAAATTTCTGAAGACAAAGCCGAGTCGTTAACTCAGTGACCACCCTGTCTGCCAAATGCCAAGCCCCTGCTCTGAACACTGGGCCTTCACAACAAAAGTTGTAAGTTGGTTTTGGTTTTTTGACCTTTTTTTTTTGTTTTTACACATGAGGAAAACTATATTTTTTTCCTGAGCTGCCTTGTTGGAATTGGCCGGGCTTGTTTTATCTGAGACTTTCCAAAGAAAATTCAGCCTGAGGCAGATACCCAGTGTGGAAAATTTCAACCCAAACAGTTGAAGTTTGGCAGCGGTGTAGGAGCTGAACATATGGAAAGTGCTGGGCCAGCGTACTGAAGCCATGCTACCTGCTCTGCTTGGGGGGTGTTTGCATGGGCATCCCCTTCTCAGGTAGCTGAGCGTGGATCTGTCCTCATGCAGAGATGCAGTAAGGGACAGAAACATCTGTGCTGGGTTATGGGAGCCTGCACGCTAACCATAAAACCACTGCTGATGGTGGGACCCTGCCCGGTCACCTTCTTAGAGATGCTGCGGTGAGAAGGGCCAGGGGAGCTGGATCATACCTCGCTGCCATCGGGGCAGGGCTCATGCGTTTGGGATGTTCTGCGTGAAGGATGGGTAACTTGAATGAGGAGAGGATCCTTTCCTGCCTCTGGTCCCTCTTATCAAACTGAGGGTGACACCAGCTGCTGGCTGGTGGTCTTAACCCTTCAGAGTTCACATCTGAGATATGTGCTCATACCCACGTTGTACCCATACGTATCTTCTGTGCTGACAAGAGGCTTCCAGCATGGGCACCGCTCCACCCAAAAGGTGAGCAGTTGCTTTGTGTTCCCTCCATGGCATCAGTATCAAACAGATCTGTGGTTTTGGACCGGTCCCCGAGCGGGGCAGGTGCTGGGGGGCAAGTGCCAGGGAGCCTTGCTTCTGTGCGAGCTGCTTCCCGAAACCCTGTGGCCTTCCGCCTCTGCCAGCCCCAGGACTCTTCTTACTGCACTCTTCCTGTTGGGTTCAGAAAGAGGTTTGTGAGCCTAGGGTTGTTGTTCTTTTTGTTCTTCTTGTTGTGATTTTAATGAAGCCTGCAGCCTTTTTGAGGAAGTGTTTAATCATGTAAGAGCCTGTTCGGATTTCTCAGTGGGGCCACATGTGTCGGGCATTTATTTCCCCCAGGTCGCCTGTGGCGGGGCAAGGCGAGGGGCTCTGCTCTCACCTCTGCCTCCCCTCTCAACGCCCCTTTCTGAACAAAACCCAGACACAACCTGGAACCAAGTGCCAAGCCAAGTCTTCAGCTTTTCTTTTTCCTGCCCACCACGTGCTCATGCAGATGCACACTGTCCCCATCACCTCCCTGGTGGCCACGAGGCATCCTGTCACCCGCCCCTGCCAGCCGCGTGGGGACGGCCACAGCACGGGATAATGTGTTACCGCCAGACAACCTGGGTGATGACTTTTCTTAATTAATCTGGCTTTCCTTCCCCCTCATTCTTTTTTATTTCTGTCCCCAAAGTGTGGCAGAAAACACCAGATGCTGTCAGATGTGTTGCGCAGGCAGGGTGACATCAGTCGTTTCCTTTGGGATGGTGCTTTACGGTCCGGCTAAACTTTTTAGGGCCGGTTTTCATTAAAAGTGGCTTTTGAAAATGGGTAAGTAATAATTTGCTAAATCAGGCCCTGAACTGCTCAGTTTAACAAATTATTGCTTTTTTTAAAAAAAATAATACGTGAAAAGAGAAGCCCAGTTTAATGAAAACTGGCCAGGTTGGATCAGGCTGCATGTTAATTCCCATTCGGTGTCACCACCATCTTCATCGTCATGGTTTAGTCATGCCCTTCTTTACATGTTAATTAAACTGATGTGTCAGTAAGTGTTATAAGTACAAACTTGGTTTTTTTGCTTTTGCACTGTTGCTTTTGCAACATTTGTTTAGTTTTCATTCAATGCATAAAATATGAAGGGAACAAAAAACTTGTGCACATTGTATCATGTAATTAGATGAGTAACCAGATGTTAATTAATATATGAATATCGTTTTTATTTCCAATCGTCTGGCTGTGGTTTGAGCAAACCTATGTCTCCCAGCTGTTGCTACACGAAACGGAGTCAGAGCAAAAACAGAGCTAGAGTTCAGCTGCTCTGTTCCCAGAGCACAGACTATTACCCCAGCTGAAAGAGGAGATGCTTTTAGGATGTGCTGTCCCCAGACGTGACACAGTGGTGTGACATTCTCCCTCTATCCAGCGGAGGGCAACAGGGGACACGCTCACAGCCGCGTACCTCCTGACCAGTTTGGGGAGCTGGTATACTGGGGCTTTGAAGCCCTGCAGAAATGCCTCCAGGTCTTTCCTCCTGGACACCACAGGCCGGTGGGATTTCTGCTACCAAGCCGTGATTATTTATACACCAGCTCTGTGGCTCTTGGAGGAGTCCATGGAGTTTTTCAAAATTCAACTGGATAAAGCCCTGAGCAACCATGCCCTGGCTTTGCAGTTGGCCCCACTTTGAAGAGGCTGGACTGGAGACTTTCCGTGATTCTCTGATGGCAAGGCAGGCAGTGGGCCACCACACTCAGCCTTTTGACATCAAAGGATTTGATTCTTCCCTGTTTCAGCTGGAAGACCCTTTCTAAGCTGATCCAAAAATTTCCTTTCCTTTTCTCCAGTCTCATCCAGTGGCAACCTGTGGTTGTGCTGTGACCAGCCACTGCATCCAGGTGTTCCTCCTCCTCCTTTGTTTCTGTTTGCAGAGGTTCCTGCTAACAAACAATTTTAATTTTCATCTTTTAGTTAATTTGCATTTTTAAATATTAGAATTCATTCCACTTGTATTACTATAGCCCTCAAGATCTTTTAATTTCTTTTGACTCATCCTCTGATCTCCTGTGCACTAATAATGCATTCTACTTCATTGCTGCTAAAATCATTGCTGTATTTCCAGTGAGATATAACACTGATTACAAGACTCATCATTGAGGAACTCTGCTAGTTATAACTCTGTTCCCATCACTCTCTGCTCAGCATAGCCTGTTTTAATTTGTCCATTACTCAGTTCCTACCTGCTGTATAATTCTTCTGCTAATTCCCATTTTTCCAAGCTTACCTAATAATTACCCATGTCGTGTCATGGCTAGTGCCTCTTGATACCCAGAAAAATCCAATTGTACCATGCTTCTCATGTGTAGGGAATTAACTGTCTCATTGAAGAAATACATCAGGTTCGTCTCACACAATTTACTAAAGCTGCCCTTGCAGTTTATTCTTCTTGTCTTCACGTCATTAACGAGTCCTTTCTTTAAAAGAGAAAAAAAAAAAGAGGGCTCTATAATGAGGTAATTTTCTCTCTCAAAGCTACACATGTGCCTTGAATATCAGCAAGGAAGGCCGAGCCATTCAACCTCTTTGACCCATCACATGGTCCATAGATGCATTGACTTTCTCGAGGCATCCCATCTTCTGCTAAGTCAAAACGAAAGCCCGTGACTTTCTCTAAATTGCTTGTGAACTCCCTGACACTCTCTCTTTGTCTCTGTTTTTCCTTCTCTCCTCCAGTAGCTGGCATGAGGAGAATAACAGTGGAATCTCCCACATTGCTGTGGTCTGAGCAGGTTTCCCTCACATTATGTCTAAATAAATATTAATAAGAAAAATGGAATAAGAGCTCATTGACAAATTCGGCAAATATTTGCCTCTGCCTTCTCTTTCCAGCCACCTGGCTCCTGGAGGAAAGTTTTGCCCTTTCTCAGACCAGAGCATTCAGGAAATAAACACTCGGTTTATTTTCTTGGAGGAGGAGGAAAATGAAAATAGCATTATGGGGCCTGAAGCCCACATCTCACATTTTGTGTGGCTGGAAGGAACTTCAAACCGCTAGCTTGAGCAATGACTTCTGTCTGTGCCTTCAAGTGGCAAGTTATCACAGAACTGGCCAGGATGGGCTTGAATGATGTCCGTGATTTCACCTTGATGACCCGGAGTGCTTTTCAGCACCCTTGGAGGGACTTGGTATCAAAAAAGCTCCCGGAAAAAAGAGACTGATTCTTCAAGCCAATCTTTGCACTTGAGAAATTGAAACCTTGGTTTTAACAGCAGCAATGGGCAGAAGGAATGAAGAGAGAAAAGCAGGGATGGTAACAGCGCTAGCTCCCGGGGGACGTGGTTCAGGCAGCCATAGCCGTGGTTGCTAGCCGAGACCTGGAGCGTGGTCTTGGGAGACAAGCACCCGCCTGGGAGGTGGCTTTTGTGCAAGGCTGCTCGAGGGCTTAAAGGGTGCAGGGGCACCCTGACTTTAAAAAAATTACTGAAACGGTCAACTCATTTTTGCTTGCTGGGATTTGGCTTACTGGTGGCTTGAGCGGAGGCTGTGTTGGAGGGCAAGAAGACAAAGTTGAGATCAAGACCAGGCAGTTGTGTTGTTGCAGTGCGGGTTTCCAGCTGACCCTGGCCTTCTGGTGGAGGTTATATTTGTTCCTGCTTTTTCTTTGGTTTCTGAATAGAAGAGGGATTGGGGCTGGGGTAAACAAGGAGGGATGAGGGAAAACAAGATGATGGGAGGTATGACAGTGAGTCACAAAATGAAAATACGGTAATTGTCACTCTGATTGCTGGTTAATTGGATGCCTTCTGGGAGAGGAAAGCCCATCAGGGGAATACATGGGGTTCAGGGCAGCAGATCCCGTAAAGCAAACAAATGCTGTGAAAAGGCTTTTCTGGAGAACCACAAAATCCAGTGTCTGGGACATTCTCTGGGTGTTTCTGTTGTCTTCTTGTCTTCCTGCTCAGAGGAGCTGTACCGCACCAAGCACAGTTTGGAGCCAGGCTCTCGTCTGGCACAAATTGCTCCGTTCCCACTCACGCCAGCGGAGCTGCTGCGGCTTGTAATGGCAGAGGCTTCGGCTGTGTCGCTGACGCAGTTCTCTCTGTGTCCTGTTTCTCTTTCCTCTGAGGAAACAATCTCGGTGTGGTCTTGCAGAGGTATAGCAGAAAGGGTACTTTAATGATTTACAGTTATTCTCTGCGACAGAAGTATGCGACTGTATAAGACGCTTGCTTTAATTTAATAGCAAGCTTCTGGGGAAAACAAGCAGGAAAACCCAAAACACAGAAGCTCAAGAGAAGCCACTTTCTGCGGAGCAATGGTAGAGGCAATTCCTTAGCCGATAGTTGTGAAGATCTCCTACCTTCCATTTACAACCAAGTTCAGAGCCACTGGCAGGCTGCTCAAAATGTTTGTAAGGTTCCCCCTGTGCAGCGTTTGTGAGTGTTGTTGCTGAGTTTTTGGGCTGATGTGCACAGCTACTGGGGAGTGCCAGAGCTGCACAGACACCCGTCACGAGTGGTAAGGTAGACCTCCTTGTGGACTGTTGGGGTTTGCTGTTGTTCACAAGCTCTCTCTGTCAGACGGTGTATTTTCCCATAGCTAATTGTTAACTACCAGTCAAGAGGACTCCATCTCCCCTGCCCACGCTGGGTTAGAAGGCTAAAGAAGCAGAGGGACCTGAAGCAGATCCCAGGTCTAACTGGGCAAATCGGTTAGCTCTGCCTCTGGGGAGGTAAAGGCAGTAGATGGTGGCTGGTTCTCAAACAGCTGGAGTGGGAGGTTGAGGTTCAGGTAGCTCTTTGGCCTTAATGCCATCCATGGTCCCAGGCAAACGTGAAGGACACCGTTACGCTGCAGAGCGGGAACTACCCCTCCAGCAGCTCTGTGCAGAGGCTGGCACAGGGTAAGACATTTGCAACCCTCACTGGTGCTGACCCTGACCCACAGCTACATGGAAGAGTTTGGTGTGAGGGCTGCCTACCTTCCTCCAGAGCAACAGCTGGTGGTGTTCACACCACAGGCCATCTTCTGACTGAGTGCCCACCTTCAGGTCTCCTTAATCACTGCCAGCAGAGAGCTGCCTTTCAGACAGATGCATCCCTGCCTGGCTCCTGGCCATGACCAAATGGTAGCCAAGCTCCCCGCAGCTCCTCCAGCCCAGCCTCGGCTGCCTCCCTGCCATGGAGCTTTGCTCCAGGTGCTCGCTGGGCAGAAAGCAGACAAAAATTGTTCTCGGGATACCACGTGGTGGCGTTCCTTAGTCCTCCAAGGATGGAGCAGTAGATCCCGCCGTTCCCTTAACGAGACTGACTAATTATTTATTACAAAGGAGGTTGCAGGAATCTGGAGCGGAAACTGCTCCCCAGGCCAGCTAGCTCACACCTAAGCACGCAGGGCTGCTTTCAGAGCAGAGCCCATGCCGGAGCAATCAGACCTGCTGCTGGGAGGCTCGCAAGAGAGGGACCAAGGCTGTTTTATGCATATATGTGTGTGTGTATGTATATATATCTATGTATAGAAAGTGTGCATGCGTGTGTGTGTGTGTGTATATTTTACAATGTTAAGCTATAAACTGTAGGGGTTAGGTATGAATTAGAACCTTATAAAATGTGTTTACTCATTCTGTGTAACTCAAAGCAGGGATTAAACGGTAGGAAAAACTGACCAGGAGAATTTTCCAAACAGAAAAGGTTTTACAGCTCTCATTGTGAACTTGAGAGGGAGGGCTTTTTTTTATTTATGTTTTTTTTCAGCACAAATTTTTTGTGTTTGAATTTTTATGGTTATTAAATAAAAGGGGGGTGGCAGCTGAGGAGGAAGGATGACTGGGGGAATAGCAGGAGAGCATTCTGGCAGGGAGTTTTCCCCAGGCACCTGAGCCCCGTGCTCCTCTCCATCTCTTGTGACAATGTGCTTTCTGTGCCAGTGACATCCAGAAGGGCCTCCCCATGGCATGCCGTGCTCCTAAGCAGGCCCTGCTTTTCTCATCTCCTTGAAGGCATCTATTATGGGGAAAACAGAGTCCCATAATGCTGCCGCAGTTAAAGGGAATAGGTGTGGGAATGGAGCGGTGGAGGGAGAGGCAGCAGGGAGGTGAAGCTCTGCCGAGCGTCTCAGGCAGGGGAAAAAGACAGGTAAGAGCAGGGGATGGGGAAGGATTGAGGTCTTACAGCCTGTTTGCCCTCTTTCTCATAAAGGAAGGCTAGACAAAGCCCCACAGAAATAATCTCACTGCTATCAAGTGAGGCATCCTGGGTCAGTTCCAGCTGAGTGGTGTTCGATAAAGAGCAAGGTGCATGCAACCCGGAACCATTTCATTTCTTATTTCCTTCTCTTCTTGGGTACAGCTTTCTTTCTGCACCATCTTTTTGGTCTGTTCTACGTTCTAGTTCTTGCTGCTTTGTGAATCATCTCTGCCTTCAGGACGGGTGACCCATGTGCAGAGCCTGGTCTGCACCTGACTGACTTCTGCACTGGCAGAACCTGACTCACTCTTCTCTACATGTTATTTCCACAGGCTTAGGAAGGTTGGGGTTTGGTTGTTGGGGTTTGGGTTGGTTTTTTGGTTTGTTGTTTTTTTTTTTTCCACTTCACTTTATGAACATTTTCCAGGGACCAGGGGAAGGGAGAGGAGAAGAGAGACCTGAGAGGGTTCATTGTTTGGGTAATTTTCCCTACTGCTAAATGTCAACATCCTACGCTTGATGCTTAGGACAGGGAGTAGAGGGGCTTCTATTTCAGGCTTTGCAAAGGTTGGGAGAGACTCACCTTATCTCTCTAACATGGTCCAAGCAATGTTTGGGTTCTATTTACGGATTTGAAGAAAAGAGGTCAGTGATAACCTCACTGTGTGAGCTCCCGGTTGGCTACCTGGTGCTGGCTTCCCTCGTCAGCACAGATCGTAGAACAGCCCTGGAATCCGTTTACCACTTGGCTTAATCCTGCTCTGCTCGTTCGGGAATCTGTCTTTTGTCGTCTGAGCAGTAAGATGTTGCACAGTTGCTGGCGATGACGTGTCTCCGACTAACCATCCTAGAGCGATCAGTGATCCTGGGGATGGGAAGCGTGCCCAGATACCTTGCTTTGCCAAGGACATCTAGGAGTCAAACAACTGTTCCCACCATAGAAGGCCTTTGGTGAGATGGGTTCCCAGGGCACATCGTCCATCAGAGCTCTCCTGGCTAACAACTCCCCTTGCCTGTGGATGCCAGGATTGATTTGTCTTGATTTCTGGGAAATGTGACTTAAAATTCAGAGCAGAAGGCATTCCTTCTGTGCCAGCATCCTGCTGTGCGCTTATGGCAGGTATCCTCAGTGCCTGGAGTTTGCTGACTTGTAAAAAAGGGTTAATAGTCTTTCAGAGATGAAAGCCAGCTATTAGTGGCTAGAGGTGTGGAGTGGGGCTTGGGGTTATAGCCTCAAATTTGCCTTTTGCCTCCTATCTTGAAAAAGTAATTTCCTTTCTTTGCATCCCTGCTACTTTGCCTGCCGCCTCTCCTGATGCTGCAGCCTCCTGCGACACAGGTGTGTATTGTAATGGAGCTCACGTCTTGGCTGAGGGATGTAAATGCTGCCACATTGTCAGAGGTATTAATGGTCTTTGTGAAGTGCATTGAAGTCTCTAGGTGTCAGGCACCTTGTTGACACATGTTTTGTCCTCAAGGAAACAAAATCAGCTCAGTTTAGGGAATTGGAGATTGTATTGTATCCTTGTGAGCAGCAGGACTGTGCAGTGGTGTGGGAGATCCTGTCTCACCTTGTAGTCTTAGTGGAAAAGATGGAGTGACTGCTGATATGATGATGGATGCTGAAGTAGACTCCTTATGGCCAAGAGGTTCCCAGATCTTTCTCCTCTTCTCTGACTTGTGTCTTCTAATGAATCAAAAAATGTGAAGAAAAATGTTAACTTCGTTATGGAGAAATCAGTAAGTGAATGATTCATAAGCTGTGTTAAGAAAGCTGTTGTGAATATACTGTCGTAACTCAGGTAGTTCCTTGTTCAAGAACTGATGTCAACTCTTGCATATGTTAGTCCTGACCGAGTGGGTGTTTTCTAGCTTCTGAGTTTGGTCAGATAATTCCTTCTTTTCTCAGTTTTATCCTGATACTGCATTTGTCTTCTCTTGTGATACCTGCTAGGATAAATGGAGAGTTACGAAAAGAGGCACAGTCAAATGACATGCTTTCTAGTCTGAATCTGAGGTAACTGAACATACACATAACTGAACATATACAAAAATATTTAGAACTCGCTGTGTGTTTGCACAAGTTTTAACCTTGGTCCTGGAAGTATGTTCATTAGTTTATCTGGCACACAAGTGTAATGGAACAACTCACATGTATAAAGCTAAACATGTGTAAATGTTTGCAAGATATGGGTCAATAATTCTTTGGAAATCATAGCAAACCAACTCTCTATTTTTTTATGCAGTGGTATTCTCCTATCCGTCTCAGACAAGTGATCTGAAATATCTGTAATAATCATTATGGTGTAGTTGTTCCAAATAGCTCACAGCCAGGATGCAGAAACTCAGCTAGTGTAAATTGTTATTGTTCCATTGACTTCAAGGGAACTACAGGAGATTTTATGAACTGAGGATCTGCCCCCACATTCTCAAATGTCTAAAACTGCATATTAGGGCCAAATACAAGGTCTGCTTCCATGTGGGTCCCTCCATCAGGACCAATTTTTGTAAGTGTTCGTTGGCTAACAGGCTGCAGATCTGGCTGAAGTTGTGTGTGCTGAGCTCTTCAGAATACAGTGGTCCAAAGATTTATCGCTAATTCATCAGCATTTATGTATATTACCTCTATTTAGAATAAATGGGACCAAACAGAGTATATTTTCTTTAAATTGGTTGCTGCTACAGGTAGTGGTTTGGTCCACTTCCCAGCACTGAGCCATGAAGTGTAAGAAGGGACCGGGAGCAGGGTCAAGGCAACAGTGGCAATACAGAAGAAACTGGCTGACCTAAGAAGTCCAAAGGTTCCACTTTCCCAATAAGTGCAAGGAGAAGTGAAGCACAGACCAGCTGATGGCTTTTCAGCACAGGTTTTATTAATTTGATTTGACAATTCACCCGAGATAATTATGTTTTTAGAAATTAACTGCACACTGAGTTTCTTTCTAGGAAATGTTTTTTCCCTGTCCTGCTAGTCTGGTATTTGCATATGTGTGTAAGGCTTGATCTCCAGTGCGTGCAAGTCAGCCAGCGGGGTTCTGTGGGGCATTAAACTACTGGAGTATTTGCTCATAAAGAGCTGAAAATAAAGGTAAGAGACTGCTCAGTGGAGCTGCAGATGAAGGACCTGAGCCTGCTGTTTGGTAGGTCTCCCCTGCTTTCTTCAGACCATCATGTACTGGGCAGGGGAGGAAGTTTGTGTACACACCATGCAAGTGTGTATGTCAGACACATTGTAGGTGTATCACCAGGGCCTGCTTGGCCTGGCCAGAATCACCTCATCATTGACCTTTCTTTAGGAAGGATCCCAGGATTTGTTCTCTGACACATCTCATGGTGAAAGCTGCTCCCTTTCAAGTTTAGTCATCTTAATCCCAGCAGAAGGTGGAACCTCCCAGTGCTCTGGACTGGTGGAGCCCAGGTCTTTGGTGCCATCTTTGCATCAAAAATCTGGGGTCATTCTCAGACTGTAACTCATTCCCCTAGGAACCGCAAGAGTGCAGTAGCTTTGTGCGTTTCAGAAGAAAGAGGTTATGATACAGGTTTTGTTGCCAGGTCCAAAGTATGTGACACATCACTTTATGCTGTAGAAGAATGGCTCTGGGGCTGTGGAAGGGCTGGTGGGATTCCTGGTGAACATCAGGCTCCGTGCAGTCCTTGGATCTGCTACAGACTGCTGACTATGGGCCTTGGGGACCACCAAGTGTTGTGAACCACTGGTCCATTGTTTAGAAATCTCTAATTTAAAAGAAGCTAAAAATGAAAGGAAAGCAAGAATGAGGGTGGGAACTAGATCTGTGGTGATAGACAGAATCTTCTGCCAGACAAGAAGTATCTGAGGACAAAGCTCATGTCTTTGCTTTGTGTCTGCACAACTCCCAGCACAAATGGGTTCCCACTTTGCCTTGAAATCAACTATTTTAACACGCTGCAGAGCCCAAAACAAACTCCAAGGGAATAGATAAATTCATTTGGATTCTCCACCATGCTAATGTGAATACGTGGCTTTGAGATTGGAACTGGCTCATGCCTGGATGGCTCCAAGCATAGCAGAGTCAGCTTGTGTCTGGCTGTGGTTGACCCTTAGCAACCCAGTGAACCTTGAGAAATACTGGAGAGCTCACAGTGCAGAATGAAACGCATTAATTCACACTCTCCTCCAGCAGCATACTGCCTTGGGGGAGATGGAGGAGGTGATGCGTTTTTACATGAGTCAAAGCAGTTTTTCTGAGGTCTTAGATACTAACTGTGATAAGCGGTCTGTGGAGAGCTCAGGTGAGGGAGCAGTGAGTTCTACTGATGACCCTAAAAGCAGAATACACTCATGATTAGCCTTGTGCATCCTGTTTTTAGGACATTGCAGCTCATCCAAATTAAGACCATTTCCTTCTGTTCAACTGGCTGCTCTTGATAAGAACAGTGCAAGACAGCCCATCCTTCAGTTCCGCGTGGTCACCCTGTATGCAGCAAGTTCTAGCCCCGGAGAGCATCAGCGAAGCCTTTTGAGGGACTTTTGTGGCACTGGACTGCAACTTTTGCTCTTAGCTCAGCTAAAGCATTGGTCCTTAAATTTAGCCATCTACAAATGCAGCCTTCCATCAGCAGAGGAACTGGGAAGCCCAGAGGAGAGCTCTCCGTCATTATTAATGTGTCTGGTAGCATATAGACATAGGAAGCAATTTCCCTCCAAATTCACAGCTCAGGCAAGGTGAAGTCAGAGAAGTGCTGCAATTTGCACCTTTGTACAAGTTGGCAAGCGAGGCACAAACTGAGGCATAATCACTGGCTTTTCCGTTTCAGCCTAGACAACCTGTGCCCATAGAGGGATTCCCAATGGATGCATCTTTGAGAAAAGTCACAACAAAGAAATTATTTCAGTGGCTGCGGGCTTTTTGGGCATGGGGCTTAGGCTGCCATCTAACACGAGAGGCTGGCATGCATGGATGCTCCCAGAATGTGGGCAGAATATTTTTCAGTAATAACTAGGCCTTTTTATTTCTTTTATAATCTGGCAAGCCATGTAGGGAAGAAGGTTTTGACTTCCTTCCACCAGGATCAGTAGGGACGGTTTGGTTTTAATGATCTAGGCAGCGAGACAGACCATCTGCTGATGTAAATCGGAACAGCTCCATCGCCTAAAGTTATGTTACACTAATTTAAATCAGCCCAGCATCTCCAAGAGAAACCACCTTTCACTGCCTTCCCCCACCAAGCACCAGATCCGAAGCACATTAAACTCAGGTATGACCTCGGTGTGGAGGAACCACCCTGCAAGCCTGTGCTCCCCACCTACCCATCCAAAAACCCAGTCCAAGCCTTCTGCTCACAGCCCTCCTCTGAACCTCCCTTCCTCGGAGGCAGAGCCCTGGAGGAAGAGGAGGGTGGGATGAGGACCCCCAAAAGGTGACAGACTTGGAGGACTGAGCATGCCATTTGTTTCTTCATTTCAGGAACCAAAACCTGGCAAAACCAAAGCAGATTAAGGTCTCTTTTTCCATCTGCTTCGCTGGCATTGCTCTGGAGGTCACTGCCAGGGATGGAGGGCCTCGCTGGGCCCCATCTGCCTTCCCTGGGCTCCTTCCTTTATGCCCACTTGGGCTTCTGACATTCTACTCTGTTTTTCTTTCCTTGAAAATGGATCGGGAATTGGGAGCCGCTGCGCAGGAACGCGCCTGTTCCCCATTACAGCTCCACCGGGGCTGTAACACGATCGTGCCTGCTCCGTACCCACACAGATATTTATTTATCCATACAGGCTTTCTCCTTGTTTTCATTAAGTTAGGCAGAAAAGGTTAATCTTTCTTCTGCTAAAGCTTCAAAACCAACCAAGCTAAATAAAATATGATTTCTTTCATTTCTTTTTTAAAGGACACTCTCTTCTCCCCAGCCCCCCCGCCCTTAAGTACCAGAATGAGGTCACAGTCAGAGATGCCACAAGAGTAAATTGAAAACAGGTTGAAAAAAAGCAAAAGGGAGAAAGACGGAGAGAGAAAACCGCAATCAGAAGAAAGTTACTGGTAACATTGCAGGGTTGGTTTCGTCCAGTCTAGTAAAGAAGCTGTCAAGACAGAGACATTGGTGCCTTCCTACTTTCCCCTTTGTGCTCTTTCTAGGAATCTCAAAGGTGGTTCTCAGCAGAGAGGTCTGCTCTTGTCTTCATTTCTACTTTGGTTTGCACAACCTGGGTTCTGTCCACGCTGCTCTCGGCACAGGGACATGGGCTGAAGGTGTGGGAATGCTGTGAGGGTCCCAGAGCTTCCTTTTGCAACTCTAACCTCCTGGAGGCTCCTGGCCTTGCTCTTTTGTTTAGTCTGTTTGAACTCAGTGCCGTAACTCTTGTTGTCTTTGGTGGGATGGTTGATAGGTGATTCATCCTGCCTGCCGTCCGCAACTTCTGGGCGCTGGCACGGGTCGCAGTGGAAGGACTGAGGCAGTCTAAGACTGCTGGATGCTGCGGGTGAGCAGTCTGAGCCTGGTCCCATCCATTTTCATTCCTCAGTCTCCATTCCTGCCCATCTGAGCCTCCTGCCACTAGAATTGTGCTCACTTGAGAGCAGATTGCCAGCTCAGTCTTGCAAAATGGCAGCTGAGTCGAGGTTGTCCCCCTCCTCCTCCAGACCAGACATCAAGCTGACTTCCCACATGGCTAGCCCAGAACCAGCACCAGCGGGTTGACCTATATGCCTTGGTATGGCCAGGAGAAGTTTGCAAAGCTTCACAAAATGGCGCTGACCCCCCTGCAAGCTCCAAGCGTGCTGTTGTTTTCCTCTGTTTTAGGGAGAGCTCTGACTCACCACAACACCAGAACCAGTATGAGAGACATGTTTACAAAACCAGAAAGAGGAGGTTTGCTCCACAGCTGTGTGTGCAGAGGAGGACAAGGCAGTAGCAAGGAGAGAGAAGGAAAATGCCACCAAGAGGGAGTTGCATCTTTCTGCAGTTATCAGTAGAGCAGAGACTGATTTTCAAAAGCTGCCTGAGGAATTGGATGGTTTGGGGCAGACCAGTCCTGGGAAGGCAGTGGCATGGAAATAAGGGGGAAGAGAGTCTTGCAGGGATTTGGTCTACAGTTAGGAGTATGAGCATCCCTTTGCTGAGCACAATTACTCCGTTATCTGTAATCAGTGTGCAGCACGTACCATCTTCTGCTCTGTGCACAGCATTTAGCATAGTGATGAGGAGCTCTGGTCTGGATTTTTTACTACTGAGAAGTAAACACAGGTGAGGCATCCTCACAGGAGCTGGTCATTTGTCCTTGATATCTGTAACAGCTTATTGCTTTATTTAGCATGACATCAATTATTTATTACTATTAATGAAGGACACAGATGGCTGTCTGGTCAACAAAATATCTCCTACTCCACAGAGATGATCTACTTAGCTACCATTTACTCTGCAGAGAACCTTTGGATTCTTTCTGAAATTTAATAACAGAAGCAAAGATACTACAACAGTCTAGAAGGTTTGTGCTTCAGGACTTCTTTGGGAGGCTGAAATCTTTCTTTATATTTGCTGGCAGGGTGTGTGAAAACACAGGTCCAGACGGGAAAGAGAAGCCCCTTTGCTTTCTATCTCAAGCTACTTATCCGTATAATCCCTTTTATAAAGTGATCAAACTCCTTCTTAAAAGATATTTGCCTTTCTCAGGAGTAGACCGTTTATTCATATCCAATTTACTTTCTCTTGCCATTACTGCCCATTAGCCTAAATATTTATTTTCCATCTGAGTGCCTGCCCTGTTGATGTATTTACAGTCATGTATTTCTGCTTGGCCTTTTTATGTCTCTGCTCGTATGGTAAACTTATGCTTTTTGTTATTTCCCTGTGAAGCCTTCTCTCTTGTTTTCCCTGTGCCTTGTTCATAAGCACAGATGAGCAATGCTGTGCACTGAGCTCCCACGATGGTCTTGTGCAGTTAGGTCATCATCCTTCCATTGCTGCAACATCCTAAGACCACTTCTTGGTAGGGCAACGTTGGTGGTCCATCATCCTCTTGCAATGCCAGCAAATGCACCTGTTGCAATCCACTAACAGGGCCCCAGTCTAAATGTAGGGAATAACTTATTTTCTGGTCCTAGGGAAGGCTTAGGAAATTTCATTTCAGCTCCTTTCAGAGCACTGTGGACTCAACAAAGAGAGGCCTCTCTTGTGTGAGATGAACAAATAAAGTTTCCGCGTACTCTGCTTCACCCAGGGGAGAGCATGGACAAGCAGCTCCCTGTGTTTGCGGCAGATTGACAGCTCTGGGTAGTCGGTTCGTCCCTGGGGTGTCCCTTACCCAACCCCATCTTTGCTCTGCCGTCCGTGCCGTCTGGCACCGCCAGCGATCTCACTGCTGCCTGTACAGGTGCAGAAAGACTCCCAGCCTTGGGGCTGAGGTTTCAGCACCTTTGCTAGCGTCTGTTTTGCTATTGCCATAACAAACTCTTTGCTTTTTTCTGATTGTAGCAGGGCCAACGGGAGGGGAAAGTTCCCCAGAGGCTCCAGCTTGGACACAAAGCACCCTCTTGCTGTAGGGATTTTACTGCAAGGGTTTTGGCTTAACCCAAGTTGACTCTGCGTTGGCAGACCCTGAGAGCTTCCTTTCCTTCCACGCAGGGGGACAGCAACACACTCCACAGCCTGCGCCTGATCCGTGGCAAACCAGACCATGGTGCGATGCAGTTGCCACTGCATTTCAGTGCAGTGCTCGCTGCCAGCCTGTTCCCCTCAAAGCTACCCGGAAAGACCATGAAAGATGAGCACGCAGAAGTTAGTGGATGCCTTAAAGATAGTTAGCTGTATGATTTTAACACGTGCTTTAATTCAGTGGTTGCACGTGATGTTTTCCATCCCATTTCCAGTCTCCTGCAGGTCTGGTTCCACCCTCTGCACTCCCTGTCTCAGCCCTGTGTTTATCTCTCCTATCCCATCTCTTGTGCTCCCTGGCACAGATGTCCTGGCTCCTCGTACCTGTGGACTGCCAGTCCAAATCTCCCCGTGGTCTTGCCCAGTTGCTCATCACAGTCTCTCTGCCCAGCTGTTTTCTTTCCTACTCCTCAACCCTGCTGCCTCTCAACCCTGAGTGCTCTGGAGGAAGGTGTGAGATCCCACAGCAGGCACCTGTGGGATGACTGTCCCCCCGTGAAGGTTCTTTGTGGTCAGAAGGGAGGTTGCTTGAGGTCTGAGGAGGCTTAAAAGCTCTTGCTCTAGTTCAGCAATACATTCAGGTCCTGTTTCTTTGTTATGTGTCTGTGATTCATCTGCTTTGTAAGGCACATCAGTGTCTGTTCTCAATGACTTCTGGTGACAGGGAGTTCCCCAATCTGGCCCAACGTCGTACGAGAAGGGATGGAAATGAAAGTTGGAAATGAGCAATAGGGTTTTGTTTGTTTGTTTAAACCATAAACCCAGAGCTAAGGGGCTTGCTCGAAGCCGTTCAGCGCTCGTGACTTCCAAGCAGTGGTTTTAGTGCTGCCAGGCCAACCTGCCCGTTGAGTTGACTTGGGGTTTGGTACGGACCTGGGGCTGGGAACTGGATTAAGCTGCGGAGACGAGTGACAGAGCTGCCTGAAAAAGTTTGGAAAGAACAAGTCGTGCTGGGAGCATTAAAATGAATAATTAAGGCTTGGATTCCTTTAGGGAGGAAAAGAATTTACTGTTGCTCTTTTCTCTGGCCAAGGGGGACATTTGTTACTGAGTTGTGTATTTTGAGACAAGACGCAAATGTGGTTTGGGGGGGCTGGGGAGGAGGGGATTTTTTTCTTCTACCTGGGTAATCCAGCCGCACAGCGAGACTTTCTGGGCTGGTTATACCACTGGGTCAATTCTGACGGTCTGCACCAAGAACCTGGACTTGTGCTTCATTTCAGTAGTCCTCAGTCACTTCCACTTTTAGAAAAAATAAAGAAAGGAAAGTGCTGAGAGGGAATTCTCCTCTTCCCTCTGCTGCGGTGTACCTGGCACAGCAATCTGGGTCCAGGTTTGCTTATACCAGCATAACTCTATCAGCTGCAGCAGCCCTTTCTCCGATTCCCATCAGTGGGAGTGGGGGCACAACGAGGGCAGCTGCTCTGGTTTTTTTACTGCTTAGTACCTTGGGCTTTCAGTACCACTGAAGCAAAATGGGACTTAAATGCAATGAGCTCTAACTGACACTGCCCACTGCAAGGAGACAGGTTGCATGTCAGTGGATAACCATGCCCAAAAAGCTTAATAAATGAAACGTTTTCAGTTTCATCAGGGTCATGATCTAAGTGTTTAATAAGCTTTATAAACCAGAAGACAAAAAAAAAAAAAAAAGCTTTTCAGGATTTTTAATTAGTTTTTTTTTTCTTCAAGTGCTTGTAAAGGGGCGAGCACTCTTCAGCACAGCTGAAGCAGCTCCAGTCAGAGCTCCAGGGGCCAGCAGAGCGCTCATGAAAGGGAATGCAAAGCTATGGATAATCATTGAACTTAAAAAAAAACAAAACCAAACAAACAAACAAAAAAAAAAACACAACCAAACCAACCAACCAAACAAACAAAAAAGCACATTGACAGCAATTCCATCAAAGCTCTAAAAACGTCTCCTTTTCCTGACAATCTAACATAGCAGAAACACATTTCACTGACAGGTGATTTTTGAAAATAACCATGTCCCCTTTAAGAATTGAATCTGCAGTTGGGGCAGGAAAGCCCTGTTTAGCCCGACTTCCAGCTCTTCTGGAGACCGCACGTGGTGTTTGCAGTGAGTCCACGCATTGCCCGTATGCCCTGTGAGTGCCCCCTCCCGCTGTCCAAGCAATGACTTAGCACAGGCCCTGCCTTCTGCGGTGGGACCCTGTTACAGCCGATGGCCCAGGTGTGTTTTAGAATTGTACAATCACAGAATGGTTTGGGTTGGAAGGGACCTTTAGAGGTCACCTGGTCCAACCCCCCTTCAGGGAGCAGGGACATCACTTCTAAGCATCATCATTCAAAGCAAGGCATCACTTCAAAGCAGGATTCTGCTTGCTTTGTCCACAGGAGTTATTCCCCAAATAGACTTGGGGCCATTCCTACCAGCCACAGCCAGCTGGGGTTTGCTGATTGCCTATCCTGTGTACAGGTGTTCCTACAGTGGTTTTTTTTTTTTTAAATGGTCAGCAGTAATGTTGCACTTGCATTGATGTTTTGGTCTTGCTCATCTCTTTGCTTTCCAGGAGAATCCTTGAGCTTTGCGGATGATTTGCTTTCTGGCCTTGCAACATCCTGCGTGGCAGCGGGTAGGAGCCATGGAGACGTCCCTGAAACCAGCCTCTATTCAGTCATTTTCAAGTGCCTGGAACCAGATGGTCTGTACAAGTAAGGAGAGGCGTGTGGGGAGGTGCTGGGGACGAGGCGGGATCTCCAATGCTATTGTTTAGTTGCTATTAACCTTTTTGGTTAGCACCATGTTCCATCAGACACTGGACAAATGATGAGACTCTCTTTGTTGCTTTGAGTGTTAGGCTCAGCTAGTGAAATGCAAACCAGTGTCTGCCAGTACATCACAGGAGGCACTGGGAACCTGCGGAGACTCCACTGGAATAACTTGCATTTTCAGTACGCTGGGCTTCCAGGTCCATGCCTGGTGGGATAGGGCTGTCTCTCATGGATGAATTGAGCTAATGTGGTCAGATTGAAGCAAGTTGCCAAATGCCTGGTGGACCAAAATAGCCAGATGTCAAGTGAGATCGGTGTTGTTTATGTAAGTTGCTGCTCATATTGGTAGGACACGTATATCAGATCAGAGAGACACCAAATCCATCTGCCCACCACCCAGTCACCTGCAGGGATGGCTGGCCACGCCTGCGCTGATCTTCTTGTTTCCTTACTTGACTCTTCTGAGATATCCTTTGAGTACATGGGATTGGATTTTCTGTTTGAATTCTGTGGAGTAATTTGTGTCCAAAGCAAAGGGATAACTGCAGGATGTGAATATTAACTTCTCCTTCAGTAGCATTTGGAGATGGTCTGGGCTTTTCAACCTGGCTTGTTAGCCAGGGCATCATCTGTCTCAGTGGGGATAGCAGGAGCCAGGAGAGTGAGAGGAAAAAAAAGAAAGAAAAAAGGCAAGGAGACATAGAAGAGACAGAGGAAGCAAGAGAGAAACACCCAGGGCTTAATGTCAGAGTGACTGTAATAATTAAAACACATTTTGTAGTGTAATGAAACTTTTTATGGGACCACAAAAGCATTTAAAGCGAGAGCTGGCAAATGGTCTGTCAGCGAGAACTTTTAAAGATCTTGATTAATACTTTCCCTTTGCCTCCCCCTCCACCTCCCCCCAGTTAAGTATGTTGACGGCCTCTGAAGAAGAAGCGGCCTTTATTGCGCATCTCTCGAGCAGAGCTGTGTCCAGGAGCGGGCTCCAAGTGATACCTCTTGCCATTTAATAATTCCAAATGTTTTCCTGTTAAATATATATAATGCATAAATATAATTATTAATATCTCTGGGAACTGGGCTGTTCTGACAAGGTGCCAGGGAGAGGCTGGAGCAACCACAGAGCTTGCTAATAACCCGCCACCCATAAAATCGGCTGGTTGTGAACTCTCAGCTGTTCAGCTTATGGGTGCCAGGGGCACCGGGAGAGCCACTGGGCTTGGTGGGGAGGCTGCTGCTGAGGTGAACACAGGGAGCTGGGAGCCAGAAGGTCTGACTCTTGGGCAGCCTGGGCTGCCAAATCATCTTCCCCATCTACAGGGATAATTGCACTTACCCGTCACTTTAGGGGCTTTGTGATCTAATTCCTGATGTCTGCAAAGGGCTGGGAGAGGCTTTCGTGGAAGGTGTAAGGCTTTATCTGGAGTTGTGTCATCCCTTTGGCCAAAGCCAGGCTTCTGCTTCACGGTTGTGAGGCACATTGCCATGGAGGGGGTCAATGACGCCCCAGGTCCTCTATGTGGCTGTGGGCAGCTCCTGCTTTCTGTGGGTGTCCCTGAGTGAGGGACAGTAGCTTTTTGTGGGGAGCCATGGCTGCAGGCAGCCCACAGGCATCAGTCCCTTGGCATTGAGGAGCTCTGGGCCTTGTCCTTCTGTGGGGACGGGCTCTGGGGTGACGCACAACGTTTGCTCTGTCCTGCAGCTAATGCTCAGCAGGGCTTGGCATGCCGTTCCCAGGGCTGTACATACTTAAGCATGCATGTAAGGACACATGTTTGTGTTGGCACTTGTGGGGCAAGGAGCCCTGCTCCTGGGCATCCAAAAAACGTGTGTGCACACACACACACTGCAGCACACCCTCCTTGGCACCTGCTGCCGCATGCCCCAGCACACCTGCATGGACCGATACACCTACTGCTCAGCATGTTTGCACGCACTGCCGTGGACGCGCATCCCGCACACAGAGACATTTGCTCCAACCTGGGACCTGACCAGCATGTCCTCTGATCATAGACACACACACTAAACATTCCACTGTTCAGATGTCCATACAGTTGCAACACAGCATGAAAAAGGCCAGAACAGTGAAATGTGAGGCTAGCACTCTGTTCTGAGCCCGCGCAGACGTAACAACAGAAACATGGGCACAGGGTCGTTTTTTAAATTGAATTTCTTCTGCTTGTTTCATTTGTTCCTGTGGAAAAATAGCTATCTTGGAAGGCTCTGGCCTGGGTATAATCCTGGTTATAGCAACTTGGCAGGGACCTGCGCTTTTCCCGAGGCTGTTAGGTGAGCACACAGGCTTTGCAGCATCAGAGCTCTTCAAAAGCAAATGCTTATGCTTGTTGGGTAGTCTGAGGGTATCACATAAACCAAGAGGGGACTGTGAGATCGTGGAAGTCTCTTCTGCTCTGTAAATATGTTGAACATCCTGTCCCTTTTCTTCTGTAGTACCTATGGCAATTACGCTCTGATGTTGACCGTTAGTTTGGAGTATTACCAGCCTGAGATCAAAGCTGGGCTTGAGTATAAAAAACAAAACCAAAAAATGCTCTACAAGCAAACAAATATACAAAGTCTGATTGATTCCTCCGATTCTGAGACTTCTGTAATTTCAAAACATAAGCTAATGAAAGGAGAACTAATTTATTTTTCCTTTGCCATTTCAGTCTGACAAATATGTTTCCTGTCAGTCCTTTGCTTTCACCTGCCTCTGGTACCTTGGGGTTGGGATACTAGTCCCTGCACAGAAGGTTTTCAGAGGGAAAGTAGTTTGTGGCAGCAAGGATGCATGTGCTCCATAGGCTCATGTAAGTGCATAGACACTCCTGCTGGTCTGTCAGACATGGGTGCCCATGCTTGGGGATCCATGCTGCAGTCATGTGAATGCACTCTGTGTGCACACATACAGGGACACTGAGGATGGTCCTTGAAGACTGTCAAGTTTGGTTTAAGCTCTTAAAAAACAGGTCTTATTATTCTTGCATCACAGGAAAGGGGATTGTTCTCCCCCGAGGTCAGCTAGACCAGAGCAGGCTGTCAAGCTTCCTTCCAAGTTCCCCAAGCTTCCCCCAGGTGGATCTGGAAGAGGATGGGGTGAGGAAGGCAGAGGGAGAGATGTCTCTGTGCCTGTTAAGTGCTCATCTTGCATGGACCGGCCAGTCCAAACAGCAGTTAACGCCAATCAGACTGATGGTTTGGGAGCTTGGGAGTACCATGCTGTGACAGGCAACTGACGATGCACCAAGCACCAAACACCAGTCAAGAGAAAGAGCTCTGGCTTGTCTCAGAGGTCAAACTCAGCCTGCAGGACTAAGCTTACATTGCTTATGGCTGTACTATAGCTCAGCACCCTACAAACCGAACCAATCTCTTTGCTATGGAGACAGGAGCTTCCCCTATGCATCCCACTGTCTCCCTGAGCCTTCAGCCCAGCTCATCCATCTCTCTGGCTCATCCATCTCAGCTTCACACCCTGTCATTCCCTGAGTGCCTGGGGATGCCTCTTCACTGAGCTATACCTGATCGGCTGCCGCAAAGCAGCTTTGCCAGCCCAGCACGTTCATTTCAGATACTTGGGGAGACACCAAGTATCCCTCAGCCAAAAAGGGAAATTTTGGAACAGGAAGTGAAAACCCCCTCCAGCTCCTCAATGGAGCTGCAGTGCAAGCACACCAACTTCTTCCCTGCACCACAGATACTATAATTATAGATTAGATTAAATCCCAATGTTTCACTTTATTTACATTCCTGACCTAGCCTATTCATTTCCGGTGTTTGTGCCAAGAATCAGCACAAAATTTACTGGAAATAATATGGAAGTCATCAGGATCCCTTCCAAAGCCTTTCCTTGGAGTGTGTTCATATGCTGAGAAGGAGCCTTGAATTTGCATTCCCTTTGCTGGCTCAGATAGGGTTTCCCAGGGTGATCCTGAACCAGCCCAAAGGCTCTGGGAGAGCACGTTTCAGGAGTATTGGAAAGGTGGAAACGCCTTCCTAGGGGATGAAGATGGGGCCCTGTCATCGGATAGAAGGGGACTCAGTTAGACCTCAGAATGACAACACAAGGCTTCCGTCTGCAGCCAAGACCTGATGGCCAGCATCTTCCCCTGTAGGGTCTGGAGACTATCGCCAGCATGGCCAGGCTTAGCCTCTATCATCACATGCTGGCTAACAGTGAACATACTGTATTTTGGCAAGCTTAAGGAAAGAGGCAAAGGCATTGAGTAGTGGCAACCCATCGCAGCACAGAGAGTCAGTGACTGCAGTTCAGCAAGCTGAATGCGCTAAGGAGCTGGCCCAGAACACGGCTGATTAATGTTGACTGACCTCTGCCTTATGCATAGCTGGGATAAAAAGTGGAATGGAAGCCCTTGGTGCTCAGGAGTGTGCTAGTGCTGGCAGCAGCCTGCTGCTCCTTATATGATACTAATTGTTATTGTTGGTCATCCATCAGGAAGGCACGTGAATGAACACTGGAGCAATCGGAGACAGATCCCAAATAGCTCAGTGGCACAGGTTAAACCACATCTGTTACAGCCCTTGGCTGAGTCCCCTGTGTGCACAGGAGCTGCGCTGCTTCATTGAATCCACCTCTTCTATTCCGCATGCTCTCCAGCTTCCTGAAGCTGAGTGGTGTATGGCTGTAGTTTCTTCTCAGGCATTCCTGGCTTGCAGAAGCTCAAACAAGGCAAGTCAGGAGTTGAACAAGTGTTTGCTAAATCCCAGGCCTCTGCTCTAACTGCAGGCTCCTCCTTCCTCAGCAGTTTAGGGTTGCTTCAGAACCAGGCTGCCCAAATGCTGGCTTGGATGTGGTTTTGCTGAAGTAAGTCCAGCACAAAGCTGCGTGGGCACATCTGGGCCACGTGCAGATCACTACAGTGGAGTTGGCTTGGTCCCATGGAAGATGGTCTTTACAGAGAGCTCAGGGGCTCAAGATGCTCAGTCTCTCCTTCTGCTGGTATTAATGAAGACCCGTGCATGGAGGAAGGTTGGACTCCTACTGAAGTTTCCAACATTAGGAGACTATACAAATAGAAGCCACAGAAAAGACATGGCCAGGCAAGGTACTGGAGGCTCTTCCCAACTCTGCCATTTGCTCTACTGAGTGATGTAAGCAGATCACTTTGTCTCACATTCATCTTCATCTGTTTGCCTGTTTCCTTTATAAGCTCAGGTTTTAAGCTCCCCCTCACTACCTCTGTGTACAGCCCAGCGTGGATGACTCGGACCAGGGCCTCCAGGTGCTGCTGCAATATTGCTTTACCAACCATTTGCCACCACCCTTCTAAAAGTTGGGTTTTATGAATCCTCATTCCAGATCCAGATCTGTCCCTGCCACCAGTATTCAGGCACCTGGGACAGATCTGGAGTCAGAAGGTACCTTTCCACTGACCTCAGTAGAACCTTCTTCCCTAGTATCTGCCAAGCGTATGAGCATCTCCCTCCTTTTTGCTGGAAAGACCAGGTTATCCTCCCCAAACTCTCTGTTTCTGTGCATACCTCGTGTTGCAAAGAGAAACAGAACAGCCTTTGCTGCCTCCCACGGCCAGCTCCTCCCCACCCTTTCCTCAGGACATCCGGATTGAAATAACATTCTTGGTGTTTTTGTTCTAAAAACAGCTGGCATCCAAGCCCCAAACCTGGCTGGGTCCAGGCCCGTTCGTATTGCTCCTCTGGGGGTGGCTGGAGGAAGGCTGGCAGTGGGGGAGCGAGGAGGAGGAGAAGGCATGGACAGGTTGTTGTGTAGGGTACTGCAGCTGTGGGAATGTGTGAATATAGGATTCTTCTCGGAAATGGTAATGGGATCAAGAAGTTTGGTCTCTTCCTCTGTTGGTAGACAAATGGACCTCTGCAATTCCACCTTTTCCCCATCTCCAAATCCCTATCACCAACCCTTTACAGTTCTGGACTTGGAGAGTATTCTTGTTTCTGAGTGTGTAGAAACCTAATGCACTAACGTAGATCCGTCCAAGTCTTATCTCATTGACTAATGGGAGAGCGAGCACAAGAGATGTGATATAAATATCAACACAGGCATTGCTGACTTTGATTTGACTCTACCCAGCAAAAGCTGCACTGTGCTACTGCGTTCGAGTAGTTTGTTTTGTTCATCAGTTCTTCGTGGTATAGAGTACATTTATCCTGAAGGCTGGAAAGCTGAGGGTCATGCTGATTTGATTCTTACAGTGGAGTTTGAACACTCTCTCCTTCCAGGACACATGGAATTCACTGCTTGGAGTGGGTGTTTCTTTGTCCTGTAGGGGAGAACTGAGTCAGGAGAAGAGCAAATGTTTTTGTTCTTGTTGGCCGTGTCCTATCTAGGGAAACTGAGGCAGGGAGCGGTGACGTGACATGCATGAAGCTGGAGATGAGCAAAGTCGAGGGGTGCCCTTGCTCACACTTCGGAAGAGCACTTAAGAGAATCACTTTTTTGGTCAGGGGATTAAGCAATGCCTCCTGCACAAAAATAGGGTCTCCTCTTCCTAATTTCCTCAGGCAGTCTGGGACCCAGGTACCAGAGAGGTCTCATCAAGGAAGCCGTGGCACGCCCTCAAAAATGCTGCTGTCTGTCATGGTGGCTCACACTCTCCCCTCTCTCTTACTCTTGTTCTCAGTGTGTTGGTGTATTTTTCCCAGCAAAGCCAATCTGGCAGCCAAACTACTTTTTTGCACAGTACTAGAGCGAGTGGGTGATGCCACTTTGCCAGCTGGAGTTTCCCCTCTGTTGCCAGAGCACAGATAAAGCTTCTGCTGCTGCACCTCCGTGCCGGGCGCCTAGCAGGAGCCTTGCGGGGGGCAGCACCAGGGCTTTGACACAAAGAGGCAGTGTTACATCACGTCTGCAGCTCCGGGCCCTGCTTGCAGTCCTGCTGGGGTATGCACAGCCCAAAACAAGCTCTGCCCATGTTGATCCTGGAATTTAAATTACGGGCAAGCGTGATGCAGAGGGATCCAAGCAGGCTGCGTGCGAGCCAGCCTAAGCCAGACGCAGCACGACTGTGTTTGCTTGGCAGTCCCATGGCTTTACACCTGCTCTGCCAAGCCAAGAGGAGAGCAAGGGGGTATCTGACAGAGTGCAAACCTGGGCTGGCAGGGCTGGTCTGCAGCAGGATTGGAGCTGGTGCCTTATGTGCTATGGTGCAGGTGATGTTTTCCTGCTCAGGTCTGTGTTAGGGTGATTATCCCTTCACTATGCGTTGTTCTGTGCCTCAATAATTCTTGTACACCCCAGGCAGACTTTGTCTCTGCAAAATGATGGTCAGATTTACTACGTGTGGGTTCATTCATCACTAATCAACACTTTGGTGTTTGGATGTTTTTGCCTCCTCCTTTGACTGCTCCCCTGCACCCAGTAGCAGCTCAACCTGATATTTGCAGACAATTCAAGTTTGTAATAGGCTAATTCTAGCCTTAAGGAGTGGCCAAAAGCAGCTTAGCTGTATCCATAAATATGCCCCAGGAAGGAGGTGACAAGCTGCTTTGGTGCCCAGGTGTTCAGGTACTACTGCACCCACAGGTCTTATCTGAAGCTAGAGCCATACCCACAGCCCATGGAGTAAATCAGCCCAGACAGACTCTGGATGGGACCCCAGGACCCAAAAGCTGGAGATATTGGGCCCAAAAGGTGATGCTGATCCAAATAAAAAGATAAGTCACAAAATAATCCTACCCACCATCTTTTCTACCTCACTCTAGAGGCAAAGTTTTGATGCCATTACTTACAAGATCTGTCCCAGCTCAGACCAGCAATATGCGTATATCTCATAAGCGGCCTGCAAGTCTATAAAACTAGTTAAACATTTTTTCATTTCATTTTTTCCAAAGGACACCTGCAGCACATCCCACCCCATCCTTTTCTTGTAACAACAACGACAGAGTCTCTCACCAGTCTTGTCTCCCAGAGAATACTTTATCTTCATTTTCCTTTTTTTCCCCTCTGTATTTCAAAAAAAAACCAAAACATTTTTAATCTTTGGCTTGTGCGGACCATTAGATCTGTAAGCACCCACCTCCTGGTTGTACCACACTGGATTTTATCAGCACGCAGCGAGCCCTCCAGCTCTGCCACCGCTTCTCCCCCCGAAGGTCGCAGGGAGTTTGTCACGGGGGAGCTGCACAGCTGACGGAGCCCCTGCACAGGCGGCTGCAGAACTCAGCTGCTTTCCAGTAGATCTCAAGTGACTTTTAACTTATTCCTTGGGTTTTGGGATTGCTCCCCCCTGCAAAAGAAGTTTCCTTGTATTTTCCTAGTTAGAGGATATTGAGTACATGGGGTCTCTTCTGTGCTGCTCCCATCTTCAGTGGTGCCGAAGGCGGGTGGTGGTCCCTTAGGCAGCCGTGGATCCAGATGATGGAGCAGGAGTGTGGTAGGGCATGGCCTGCAATTTCTCCGCAACTGCTGATACTTAACTCTTTTGTTTTAAAGTGGACTTGTCAGGAGTGCCCACATTCTGAGACCTTTTTCAGTTTCACGTCCTGAGGCTTTAGAAATCCCTTAGCTTCACAGGTTCACAGCCCTCATTGCCCGTCTCAAGTTATGTTAGTGCTTAGGTGGCCAAGTCCCTACTGCAGAACCTGTGTTTGCAAAAGTGACCAGTGAATTCAGGTGTCTCCGTTTTAGGAGCATCATCTTCAAGGCTTCACTGGCAGAGCCACAGCTCCCATTGGCTTCAGCTGAATTTGCACTGGAGTAGGTCAGTGTAAAATGGAGACACTCAAGGTTAGCAAGTAACCTCGAAGTAGCTGCTTCTTCCTGAGTTTTCCCACCTGTAAAACAGACATGTTAAAACTGAGCTACATTGTTTGCTAGGTTTCCTGTGCAGTGAGGAGAACAGCATAATAAAATGGGAGAGAAAGCCGAGAGTAGCTGCTTGGTTGCAGAGGTGGCATCTACGTGGAGCGGTGGGACTTGCTATGGGTGGGTGATGCTCCCTGCTGGAGCTATGGCCCACTTGGTCTCTCCTTGGTCTCCCCAACCTGATGCCACCTCGTGCTGCCAAAGATATTTGCCTCGAGTACCCTCAGAGTGATTGCTCCCAGCACACATGCCCTCATTGCTCCTGGTCACCTCACACACACTTCCCTCATCAGGAATGAGATAAATTTGATTATACACCAATATGGTTTCTATTATGAAAAGGGGGAATAAAATACCCTGGCTTTCACTGAAAACTCTCAGAGCCAAAGCTTATGTTATGATTTAAATATTTATTAAAAAAAAAAGGGGGTGAAGGTTGCTTTTTGTTCAGGGGGTGGTGGATGGACCGTGTAGTGGGGCAGGGTCCCTCCAGGTCCTGACTTCATTAAATGAGCTGATGGAGCTAGGTGTGGAGACCTGCTGCCCTGGCAGGAAGGGGTGCAACGGGAACCCCCATTCAGGGAGCTCAGCGATGGGTCACTGGTAGACATTTGCCCAGACACCTGGAGCCACTGGCTGGGCAGCCATCCAGCTCAGCGAGGTGGGCTTGGGTGCTTACCTTGACTCAGCTCTGGGTTGTCATACCCCTGAATCAGGGCCTGCTGCTTTTCTTCCATCTATTCTCCTGTTGCTTTCTGCTGGGGAAGCCGCATGGCAGCAGTAACCTGAGCTTTGTCCGGAGCATGCCAGCCCCTGGTATAGTTTTCTCCTTCCTTCTGAGCATCTCCCACCGCCCTGCAGTTGCAGAAATAGCAACTCAATACCAGTCAGAAGGGCCTGCCTCCAGGCTGGGATACTTTCATATTTTCTTTCTATCTGGTTTGCGTCATTGCAGCATCAGTCTTGCAGCCTTTCTGTGGCAGGGTGTGGGGGGAGTATGTATCCTGCACACCAGAGGCTCTACGAGCACCAATGCCAGTTTCTTCCATGGGGTGGGGAATGCTCAGGTATGACTCTTGCTCTCCGTGACACCCACCCCAGCCTGCTGGGGGAACCTCTCAGAACAAGCACCCCAAACCAAAACACTTCTTCAGTGCCCTTTGACATGTCACCACAGATGTAAGGGATCTGAAGCCATTATGGCTGCCACAAGTTGTCCTCTTGGCCCTACACTGCACCTCCCTTCTTGCAGGAGCATCCGTCCCTCATGGGTGAGGACTGATGCATGTCCCCGGCTTGGGCAGCCTGTTATCCAGTGGAAGTTGCTGTCTTAATAACAGCATCATCTTGCTTAATTGTGAGCTTAGTTGTCCCAGAGCAAGTCTGGGATAATGCCCAGGGGTCGCATCGATGCGGCTCTCCCTACATTACACCTATAAAGTAGATGAAGACAGAAACAAGGACTCTGTCTCACCCCACTCTCTGTCCTGCCTGCCCAGCTGGCCTCATCCCCATCTAGGCAGTAGGTAGGAAACTGGTGAGGGCCTGAAGCTGCCTGGGGTCATCCTATAAATCCAACCTTTGCAGCACTGCTGCAGGCTGGGATGTATTTTCCCAACTCACAGGCTGCCTCTGGGGAGCATCACCACTACCAGTGTCACCTTCTCTGTCCTTTCTGCCTCTTGTTCTTCTCCCCTCTGGGTTTGGGCGCTTTTGGTGGTTTAGTTAGGGTTTGTGTAAATTTTGCGGAGCTGCATCCCTGTGGGTGCTGCCCTTTGTCAGTGCTGGATCTGAGCGCGTGGAAATGTATGGATGAGGACTGCTGTGCATGTCTGTCCATACTGTTTATGCGTTTGGATCTGGGGGGCTGGGACACCTTGCTTTGCCGGGGATCTTTCCTGTACCAGCAGCAGGAATATGGACCTTAGTGCTACCCAATTGCCCCATAACCCACCATCCCATAACCCTTATCCCATAGTGACTCTGAGCCAAAATCATGGCCAGATCCTGCTTTAAATAACCTCTGGGTATGGAGGTGTATTTTGAGGTGTTCGATGAGGATACCAGTGGCGGTGCATGTGTGGAGCAGCGTGTGATCGTGTGGCTGGCTACCCCCGTGCTCTGGCAGGAGAAGCAAACCCTTTACAGAGGGCTTTCCACCAAGGGCTCTGCAGAGAACAGAATATCCTAAATAGTGCTGCAGCCCCGCAATGTCCTGCACCTCATGGTCCCCTTAGCAGTGTACCCCACACCATGCTCCCCAGGCATCATCTTGCAGTGACATCCCTGTAGCTCTTCCATTGCCTATCCAAACCTGCCTGATCGCTGCTCTGGCAGAGCTGCTCCGGTGCAGCTCAGCCCATGGTGTAAAGCCCACCCCATGGCGTGAAGCCCACCTGTGTCACCCCACATGGCTCCCGAGCTCTTGCAGGCCACCTCCAGCTTTCAGCTCTGTCCCTGGCTTCTACCTGCTGCACTGCCACAACCTGAATTGTTTTCCAAGTGGAAATATGAGTTGAAGTATTAACTCCACAAGGGCCTTTCTGTGCAATGCGCCGGGATTAAATATTTATGTTGGCAAAAAGCATGTAATAGGCAGCTCAAGATCAGAGATAATGAAATTGAGGTGTCTGGAAAAAGGGGGGAGGAGGCAGGGGGCTTGCAGGACCAGAAAGGAGAGGGACCGAAGTGGGTTGTAGCATGTGTGCATGGACCATTGCTTTCAGTTTTATTAATACCTGACCTGTTTGCGGGGGAACCCCAGCCCTGTCACTGGGAGCTCTGCAATGCGCAAAGGAGTGCAGAGACCGGCCATCGCCGTTCCTTGTTTGCAGGAGTAATTGTAACCCGGGTGACTTTAGCTTAGAGCCATCTGAAGTGAGGTAGGGCAGTGTCCTGGGAAGGTGCCTGGGTAGGGAGTAGCGAGTGACGAGACCCTCTCTATGTCATCTGTAAAGGATGTGCGATCCTAAATCATTAATAGTAGTGATACGGGATCCCTCGCTCTTCCAGACCACTGCAGTCAAGGTTATTTACCGGTGACTGTGTCCGATCAGGCAGCAATGCGGTTTGGATTATACAGAGGGCTCCCGATCGGGTCAGGAGGATGCTTATCATGGTGACCACAGCACACCAAGCGGGGAAGGCCTGTGTAAGCCTCCATGGTGGGCGTTAACGAAGAGCCCCGTGAGGATGGGCAGCAGGGGTGCACGAGGGGAACAGGCAGAGGTGAGGTGCGCAGTGCGGAGGGTGCTGGGCGATGCAGGAAGGAGGACCCGCTCCTCCGCCGCGGGAGGAAAACAAGGAGCACATACAGCAGCAAAGGGCGCTGCTCTTTCTCAATTCATTATCTTTTTGAGACAACAACATCTCTCTCTTTCCCCCAAATAACAAATATCGCAGAATGCGGCACATGGGGGGTGTGAGTCCCGCGCCGTGCTGTGGGACCGCGGCCAGTCGCAGAGCCTCCAGGGAGGTATGAAACGAGGCATGAATGGAGTGTTAGGAGAGAATGGAAACTCTCCACTGGCTCCCAGGCTGGCTGTCTTGCGGGGGGTCCCTTGCTCATGATGACAGCGCTGCCTCTCATAAACACGCATTTCCTCATCCCTGTTTGTTTCTCTCTCTTGTGCAATCTCTTGTACCAGACGGGAATGGGAATGAGTCCCAATGGTACATGAATGTGTTACAAAAAACCTTCCCACCCTGCCACCAACGAAGTACTGAGAAATAACAACAGGGTTTAAAAGAAAAAAAGAGAAAGAAAAGAAAGATGGGGGAGCCGGATGGATTTGCTACTGGCCATTAGTTATTATTATGAGTGTAAACGCAAGGGCATGGCTATGCTGGTAGTTTGCAGCATCAGCCAGCACTTAGAAGCCCCCACTACACTTGGTGCTGTGCATCCCTCTGGGAAAAAGAAGTTCCTTCCCCAAATGACTTTCCTGGGTGAAAAACATGGGACAAAATTAGGGGCAAAATAACTTGGCCGAGATCACGTAGTGCTCAAACCAAGAGATAGTCCTAGCTCCAGCCTGCGTGCCCAGCACTGTCCCCTGTGCTGGGTTGTTTCACTTGGGATGTACAAGCAGCGCAGTTGCTGCCCTGCTGCCAGTCCGTGAGCATCGGCCAGGCTGCCCTTCTCAATCAACACCTCTAGGATAGAGCACAACCGGAGTGAGGTGTAGGAGCAAGGACAAGTCCCACCATCAAACACAACAAGTCTTCTGGACTGGTAATAGAGGTTAGAAGGTCTCCTGGACCTGGGCTGGTGGAGCAGGGAGGGAGGATCCGTGTGGTAGCTCTAGCTGCAGAGGAGGAAAAGCTGCTGGGAGTTGCAATCCTTCCGCCCAGAGGGAAAAGCAAGGGAAGAAACCTGCAGGGAGCGATGCCTCTGGAGCAGCATTTGCAGGAGAGCGGGCCTGGCTCCACACCTCTGGATGCTCACAAGCATGGGCACTGCAACAACGAGGTGCTCTCACAAAATGCAGAGCAGTGGGTCTCTGCTCCCAGCAGAGGCCTGCTGGGGGTAGCAGGGCTCTCACTCCAGGCTGGTTGGCTGTATAGCCATCATTTCAATAAAGAAATTATTAAAAGGGAGCAGGGAGGGATGGGGGAGAAAAACCCAAAACATCTGTTTTACTTCAAATCAGAGAAGATTCCTTCGCTTGCAAGGAATGTGTAAATCACGCCGGGCTGGGAGATGTACATAACCCTGCCTGAAAGCTCCTCTGCACTTCAAACGAATTCTAACGTGCTTACTGGGATTTTGTTTTTATTATTTGTTTCGGCCCCCCTCCTTGTCCTACCCTCCACCCTCCCTGTCTGCCTGCTGGAGCTGTGAGAATCTCCCGTCTGTTGCCAGCCCCTCACCCCGTCCCCCCTCGATTCAGGGGCCTCGGGGTGTGGGGGGAGCGGCCAGTGGGCTGCAGCGACCACAGACCTGGCTGGCATCCTTCTGCTGGGGCTTGCTGGCATGCAGCATCCCTGCCTTGGCACCATCCTCCCCCACACCATCCCTGAACCGACATCGCAGGGCCATTGCAGGGACCCGCTGGCTGCCCTTGCCGCTCCCGCAGCCTGGCGCAAGGTATAGGTGCCTCTCACACAGAGGCTGGCACATTGGGATCCTGCCTGGGGTGCTGTGAGCACAGGCATCCCCCTCCTCCCAGCTGTTCCCTTGAGTGCTGTTATTGTTGTCATGCTTTGTCTTGCTTTGTTTGGTGCGGAGGGTGAAGCTAGGGCTGGCCAACGGTGCTGGGGACAAGCCCAACAGAGATAGACAGCCAGCTTCTGCTCATAGAGGGACACGTCCACCTCCCCAAGCCAACCTACTAAGGTGACTTGCCCTGCACCAGAGGGACTACCCTCGGGGCCCTGGACAGGCTCCGCTTCTTGTGGTTGATGCAGCCCTTCACCTTTCTTCTGAGACTGTCGAGCAGGAGGCTCTACTGTGGTGGCTTATATAAGAACAGTCATCCATCGACTCGCTTGACGTGGACCACCCACTACTCCTCAGATGACACTGGCCTTTGAAGTCGCTACCAGCCTACGCTGGATTTCAACCAGCAGCCCAGATGGAAGCCAAGTCCCCAGGAGGATGAGAACGAGCCCTACCAAGGGGATCTCCAGCGGCACCAAACTGTGAGGTGTCTGGTTCTTGTTTAGAGTGACTGTGAGGTTGGGAGGGGCAAATGTTTCCCAGTTTGCCAAGGGTCACAACCTTCCTCTCCCCCCATCTCCCCAGGGCCAGCGATGGCCAAGCTTTGCAGAGCATTGGTAGGTTGAATGGCTGCTATGGTTAGCTGTGAACATTTCCATTGTGGAGCTCACTGCAGGGATCCAGGGCCTTGCTTGTCTCTCCTTTCTCCCTGGCACAACTGGAGGAAGAGTTTGATTTATTCCCTATCTCCTTCTGGGCAGCCTTCTCGTCTCCTGCAGCTGCAGCCTCCCGGAGCCCTGCTGTCTCTTCATGAAGGAGGACAGCAGCCATCCCAGGAGTAGCCCAAGGAAGGTACTAAAGTGATGTGTCTCTCTTGGGAGACCCAACCAGCGTGCAGGACCAATGCTTTCAGATGAGGCTGAAAGCCGCCCACCCATAGGTCTGTGTGAAGGAGACAAGCAAAACCTCAGAGTAATGACTTACCCCTAAACACCTAACCTTTGCAGAGCTGGGGCTGGAGGCTTCGCGGTGTCTGTGGCTGAGAGAAGAGAAGGGCAGGGTTGTCCCAGACTTAAGGGGAGAGCAGAAGGTATTGCAGCAGAGGGGAGGGAGGACGTGAGTGCTGCCTGGGGATACCCTGGCCCTGGGAGCAGAGGGGGCATTGGCGGGAGGGTTGTGGAGAGATGGAGAGATTGATGGGCATTGCGGTGCTCATGTGAAGGCTGCGGCAGGACCTGAAGGACATGTGCGGATGCTGGAGAAAACCCTCCTTGGCTGTGCTGTGCCCATCCGTCCAGCTCGATCCATCACCAGCTCTCACTGACGCTCTGCAGCTGGAGTGGGATGAGCCCCTGCGGTTTGCAGCCTCAGGCATCAATCTGAGCCATGGCATGGGGGGAATTGTTCCAGCAGCACAGGGAGTCGGAGGCAATTCGTCTGACCTTTGTCCAAGGGCTTTGTCTGGGATCTCCTGGTGAGCCCCAGCAGTAGAGGGACTCTGGCGCCCAACTGACTGATATGAGCTGCTTTTGCTTCACTGGAGATAAAAGCAAGAGCCCATAGTGGCTCAGCACCACCTCCTTCTGGTTCTTCACTCCACCAAAGGGCATTATGCTTCACATCCTGGGTGACCTGGGACCTCCTCTGGCTTGCCCCAAGCCCTGAGACAGGCAGTGGAGATTGTGAAGAGCTGGGCCAGTTCTTGCTGCATTGCCTTTATAAGCACATCTGTGAATCTTTATCCTCACAGCCAGCAGGACGAAAGCAAGGACGCAACTGCCAAGAAATACGGACCTCAAACCCCCTCTATCCGTCCTCCCCAAAGCTGGTAATTCCTTAGAGATCCTGCTTTTTCTGCCATCGTCGTGTCCTCAGAGTTTAGGGACCATGCCTGTGGGACAGCCTAGAGGGTCCACAGGGCATCTTCAAGCTAATAAAAGACTTCTTGCTCCTTCGAGCGTGCCTAGAAGCTAAAGCCCAAAGGTTGCAACATAGGCTGTGTTAATGTTGTGTTATGTCAGGGCGGCTTCTTTGGGTGTGCTGTTATGCTGCCACGCCAAGGAGCTGTTCTCTCTTCTATGTCTCGTCTCCATCAGCAGTTTTGTGCAGTGCAGTGGCCCCTCTCTCCAGAGAAACTCGCTCTGCTCTTCCTTCATCAGTGGTGTAAAGCTGCTCCTGAAAGGATGTACTCTGAGCATGAGCACGCTGGGGAAATAGAAACCTTATTAGCGGTGAGGGATGAGGGAGTAATTATCTGCTCCTTGCCAGTGGCTGCAAGGAGCCGGGGTGACAAAGGAGGAAATCCATAAGACAGAGAAAAGGGCAAGGTGGGGCAGGGGGCACTGCTGGTGCTCTCAGCCCTGGGATGGTGAAGGCACCCTGGGGACGCAGCAGCCAAGAGGGCTGCAGTGACCGTGCTGCACCTTCTGGGTGAAACCATGGCCCTGCTGAAACCAGCTGGCAATTTTCCCTTGTTTCCAGTGAAACACGTTTTCGCCTAAGGCAATCTTGGCACTGCCGCTTGCAAGGTGTCCGGCTGGCAAAGGGGCTCCTTGTGGGATCTTGGCCCTCCAACACAGGTATCATTCAGGAGCAGGACTCTAGGGAACAGAAAGTGGCCTGTGTATCAAGGCCCTCTTTCACAGCCATGGCGGTACTGGGAATTGCTGCTCTGGTAGGGTTTATTGACAGGGTTTCGAGGGAAATCTCAGGAAATTGAGACATTGCAGCTGAGTCTGGGAAGGTGAATGTTCTCCTGGGGATTTCTCTAGCAGGGAGGCAATGGATCCAGGCAGTAGCAAGAAATGGTCAGGATTTTTAATTAATTTCTTTCTTTCCCTTTCATCCTTTTTTTGGATCTTTTTCAACAGGGATCTGAAACAAAAAGAGATTGATGAAGTGCTATAAGGAGCGAGAGCTGAGCAAATCTGCGCCGTAGCTTGGCTCAGGCGTGCAGCGTCTGCCGCGCGTGCGGAGGGGAGTCGGGGGGACCAGCGCTCACACCTTGCCTGCTGCAGGTTTTGGCTTTCCATGGCCTCATAGCTCAAAGACAGAGGGCAAGCCTAGGAGACCTGGAGCAGCGTGCTATGCTGACCCAGTGCCGTGCGGAGACAGCATTTCAGTGCCAAAAGTCAACTAGCGGCATTTTCCCATTCCTCGATTCTCAAACTGAAATGTCTGTAGCTGAGCTGCCTCATTTGTGCTACCTGGGGATTGAACTTGTGTGTGGACATGCTCAGCAGCCTCCTGTGAGCCTCTCCTCCCTCTTGCCATCTCCCCAGGGCCACCCAGCTTCCAGGGGACAGCAGCCACTGCCTCAGAAAAATCCAGGTGCTGGGTAAGAAGGCATGTGATACTGCCTTAGTTTCTGTGTCTGTGGTCATGCAGAGGTGCACGGCAGCTGTGGGGTTTGCAGTGCGAGCAGTGGGCGCTGCAGAACGCCTCTGTGGGCACAGTGGTGGGGTGCCGTGACGCCGAAGTGGCACAGTCCCACCCTGCACCCCTCTAATGCAGCAGCATTAAGTGGCCCTGCCCTCCCTCCTCGCAGCTTCCCTGAGAAGTAACACGCTCTCAAGTCAGTGGTTTTGAGCATGGACATGGCATCAGCTGCAACTCAGGGTAGCGTTGCGGGTAACCATGGGTGACTTTCCCAGGGTTGCCTCAGAGCAGAGCAGAGATGGACCCATAGCTGTGCAAGCCTGTCCCCAGCCCCACAGCTGCTCCACCTGCCCTCCCTGTCTCAGAAATCAGGTCTCCTCTGCCCTTTTCCAGACATCTCCTTGAATAAGCAGCCTCTTGCTCTGCAGAGCAGCCTGTGCTCTTCCTCTTGCCAGGAGTATTTGATGGGCACTGTTTTATCCGCTTCCAAAAGGCATCAGACACCCAAGGCATGTTGTGGCAGGTACATTTATTTCCCTCCATCTGACAACTGTGGTCTGGTATTGCTGGGAGGCATCTGTTGAAGGATAACGATTAGTCTCATGGCATTTGCTGTCCTGGAAAAAAAGGTGTGAATTGTGAGAACAGTTTACTGACAGCCTCATGTATTTGTGTAATGGCAAAGCTTCAATACTCTGGTGTGGCACCAGCGTTGCTGCTAACCTGTTCCTCCGTCACGCTGATGGGAGCAAGGTCAGTTGTCACAGATGGTTAAAGGAAGCCCAGTTACAAAAGGTAGCTTTCTTCACTGGTAGAACTGTGAGGAGAGGTTTCTAAAAGATGGGGTTTTTTTCAGGATGGCACTCTCCACTGTTTCCTTATTGCCCAGTATAGGCTCTGTGGAAAGACAGAGCCAAAACCGATAGCAATGCAAAAAAGAAGTCAACAGTCCTTTTGCAGAAGAGGTATGATACCTAAGGAGGAATTCACTGGGTGGTGGTCGCAGGTTGGTGTTGCCTCCTGCGGTGTCTCTCCCCAGCATGCAGCAGGCACTGAGCTGGCTCAGAAACTCCTCTTCCACAACAAGCTGCCCCTCTGTGCTGGCACAGCCTGAGGTCACAGCACAAGCCCTTGTCCCCAGCCCTGTCCCACATTCTTGCTGGGCTTCAAATGCCCTAACAAGAGCATCTGGTTGCAGTAATACTTGTGACAGCGCCAGCCCCAGGGAGACAGCACGAGGACATCCACTGCATAAAGCTTAGCCCAAATCCTGAGTCTCCAGCAGGGCCTCTGGTAGGGAAGCAGCACGGTCAGTCCCGTGCCAGGGTACCAGCCTATATCGCTACCTGGCACAATGGACACGGGCAGGGCATGAGCAATCAGCCCAAAGACAGGGCCCAACAAATAGCCCAAGAAATCCTCTCCTCCCCAAAACCGCTCCCTGCTCATTGTCTGCTTGGTATTTGCTGCGGAGACCAGGGGGTTGTTCTCATTTACCTTCCTTAATTATTTCAAATCACAGAGTTGCCAATAAGCTCAGCTGCATTCCTGTGGCTTGTGTGGATGGGCTGCTTTTTATTTGATTTGATTTCTTTTTAAACTGTAATGGTTTCTGAATTGGGAATGCTTGCACTAAGCACACACTCCCCTTTCCATGCTTGCCCAGACTGCTGCTGGCAGGCGAGCCCGGCTCCTGCTCCCTGGCCATCAATGAAAGCGGCTGGGAGGCTTGGCAGGAGATGTACGAGCCCACAGTGGGGGGACAGGTGGGTGCCCAGTGGCCCTGTGGACCACGCACGCCCCATGACATGTGACTGGGGATAAAACACCCACAGGTCTGCTCCACCCTGCAGCACCCCTGGGCTCCCCTACTTTGCTAGAATAGTCCTTTGGGGAAGCTGTTTGTCTAAATTTATTGACGTTTTTAGCAGCCAGGAGATGCTGAGATGAAGGTCTGTTGCCGCTCAGCAGACTGATGCTCTGCTGTGAGTACTGGGACAAAGGAACGCACGCACCATCTCAGCTTCGCCGCCTCCAGGCTGCCTCCAGCGAGCCCCTCACCTTGGTGTCTGGGAGCTGAAGGCACTAGAAGCCTGGGAGAGGACAGCGTTTGCTCATGGGTGCCCTGAGCACAAGGGTGTGCTCAGCGCTGGGTGCAAGGAGTGTGTTCACAGCCGCGTGTGTTTGTGGCACCGTTCCTGCCTGCTCCGCTCTGCACATGGCTGAGTGCGGGCGCAGCCCGAGCCTTGCTGGCCCCGGGTCCCTCGTGCCCAGACCCTGTGTTGACATCACCAGGGAGGGGGGAGGCAGGGATTGCCAAGAGCTGGTCCACTGAGGGCTTTTAAACAGAGGCCTCTGAATTATTGTTCAGCTGGAACAGGAAGCAAGAAGGGCTGGCAAAGCAGGAGTGTGATATGTGTGTGTCAGCGCGCTGGACCAGCCTCAGCGGCGCAGCGCTGGTTGCGTGTGAGCCCAGAGACCCTGGGCTGTGCAGAAGGCACGGATAAGCCGTGACCAACCAGAGGGTGACGGCAGGACGTACACATAACACCGAAGTGATGCAACCTCAGCCAGGTCAGGATTGGTGTTTTTGTGCTCAGCATCACGAGTGGTGGCACCGGCGCTGCCAGGGGAGAGATTATCCATTGCACCGTGAGTGTGACAGCAGCCAGGTCTGCCTTGCACCGAGCCCCTGGAGCTAGCAGCAAAACAGAGTCTCGTGGCTGCAGGAGCAAGGCGCCAAGCCCAGGCTTATCAGCCAAACTCAAGCCAAGCCCTACTGGCAAGAGCATCTTGTGGTTGCACCACTTCGGAAAGCATGAGACCATATTTCTGCATGATGCTGGACTCTAGAGCAGCATCTCTGCCCCGTGCCCCATTTACGTGGTGCAGGGGTCTCCTTAGCCCAGCCCGGGCTTGTCATGCAGCCGTTGCTTTTGGTTGCAGCCAGCTACTCGTAGACACCTGGTTATTTGCACGGGAGTTCGTCAGCTGCAGAAGTGCTTATCGGACTCTTTATCGGACCCTTTTCTCTGCAGCCCAGGCAGCCCATTTGTTGTGCAGCATCTCACTGAGCAGCTTCACAAGCCCAAAGGATTCAGGAAGAGCAGTGCACAAGACAGAACTGAAATGCCTGTGGTATCTCTGTAGGATATAAAGAAATCAGCCGCCGAGCTAAGGAAGGTCAGATGCAGAAGTCCTTATCTCCCTTCCTGCAAATAAGGATCATGAGTAAAGCACTCAAACATCATAAGCATCATGAGAGGGAGTTAAAAAAACATGAGCTGATGTTGTTGTCTATAAATAAATAACATGTTCTGGGATTTCATGCTCAGCCTTACGGTTTCATGCCTGTAGAGTTTTGTAATTTTGGCGTTTTTTTTTTTTTTTCCTGCATTGAGAAAGGATAGAAACATATTTTTCTATTTTCTTTTTTTAACATAATTGACAATTTTCCATAATCATTGGATTCCAGTAACTGAAGCTTTAACACCCCCCTCCACTTTCTCTTCCTCCCCCAAGAAGCTTCTTGAGCCTAGTGATAAAATCCAGGCTTCAGCCAACATTGGGTGGGGTATTTACGAAGAAGGTGTTGTTGACGTTTCATGAGGCCACATGTTAATTGCTTTCTATCTCTCTCTAAAAGTTCCTTTGGTTCCCAATAGGTTTGGATTTAGTAGTAAACATTTAAGCGGCATTACTTTATAGGACTTCATATACTGTGTTTTGCTGCAGAGGTGGCAGTGTTTCCAGCCGTGTAGGGGCTGATCTCTGCCAAGAGCATATGTGCTTCCAGTGGTGAAATGCTCTTTGGAACTTTTTTGGGCAAAATACATCTTAGTATTTCTAGAAAAACAACTGCTTATGTATGATCTTACTGAAGGCACGAGTAAAAAAGAGGATCAGCTGTGAGACAGTAGCAGGTAGCCCCAAGCTCCGTTGGAAAGCACAGGGAGAACATGGGAAAACGTCGTGGGAAAAGTTTATTGCTAAACAAAACACCTCCAGGTTATGAAGGAGAGTCTGCCAGATCGTAGCTACCATATGGCATTCCAGGTTGTCTGACGTGGTTTCATGCACTGAGTGTATGTCTGGGATCTTTTGTTTCCAGCTTTGACTTTGCCTTTGAGATCCTCTGCCTTGGGCAAAATGCTCAGAACCACTCTTTGGCCTCGTTTTGTTTTGTGTTGTTTTTACACATTATCAAGGTTGGCATAATCAGGTGCAGCTCCATCATCATTGGTGGGGATGCCGCCTGTTTGGTCCTTTGCCCAAAGCGCTGTATGTAGATGTACATACGGCAGGAGGATCTGCCCGTAGCGTTGCAGAGCCGGACTCCAGCCTGCCACGTGCTCTGCGTAGCTCCCTCCCTCAGTCGGGCTCGCTTCGGTTTTCCCCTTATTTGCCGTGCAGAGGGATGGGGATCATCCCTCCCATGTGGTAGCGGTCCCTTGCCTCCCGCCGGCTGCCCTCTTCATGCCCTGTTGGGTCCCTGGCTGGTCCCGTCCCTGCCCGCAGCTCCTCGCCTGCATCTGCCGGGGGTTTCTCTTAGATGCAGCAAGCAAGATCCGCCTGTTAATGCTGGGTTTACACTAAGCTACTGGTCTTTGCACTCTCTTCTCTTAATTGTCTGCTTCCGGGAATAAAAGAAAAAATAAGCCCCAGCACTCTGCGCAGTGCCATTAACTGGCCGTAAAAGTGTTTTGCCGCAGAGCGGCTGGGTGGTCAAGTGGTTTGAGAACAAGATTGGAAACCATCATCTCCCGAGTTTCCAAACTGTTCATGTCACTGAGCCTCTCCGGGGCACGATGCTTCACCCCATATGTCTCTGTTTACCGTCGATAAAACAGAACTATTAATACTGCTGTGCTTCAGGGTGATCTTTTGGACCGTAATTAATGTTAAAACCTTCTGAGATCACTCGCTGGAAGGAGCTAGAGAGGTGCAGAGGGCTGCGTACTGCCGGGGCTGCCAGCTTCCACCAGAGCTGAATTTATTGGTGCTGATTTCAAAACATCTCATTCAGAGTGAGTTGAAATGAAAAACTTTCCTCTAAGGTTTTCAAAAGAGGACTGGTTTCAGGTGAGGTAAAGCAATTATTTTCTTTCTCAAAAAAATAATTTTTGACCAGATCAAAATCACTTCGATTCTGATGTTTGTCCATTTACATTTTGGGTCTTTTTTTCTTATATCATCTGCAAAAAATGGTGAAATGAAGGGCTTGTTTGTTGATACATATTTTTTTAACCCAGGCCTGACCAGTACAGACGCTCTTGCTCTTGGCAGATGAGTGACTTTGTTTCTGTGTGTGCTGGGCAGAGGGCAAAAGTTCGGTCAAAGGGCTGACGCAGGTCTTTAACATCACCCAAAGGGATGGATGTGCTTTACCACCCTGCCAAGCAGAGATGCTTCCTCCTGACCCCGCTGGCGATGGAATAGGGGATGTGGGCACTAATTGCCGAATATTACACTTGTATTTTGATAAAAGTCTGCCGTTTTCCAAGGAAAGTGCTCTGGCACTGATTGCCTCAGAGCTAATGGAGCCTTACTGACTGAGCCACTATAGGCAGAGCAGAGGTTACACATTAGCTGTGCTCACCCATTTAAAAAAGAAAACAAAACAACACAGCCACTGTGGCTAAGCAAGTGACCCCAGGGTGGGGATGGGGATCAGCTTGCAGCAGTAACCTGCTTGTGAAGCCCTTTTACTGCTTCTTGTGCTTATGCTGATGAGGAAGACCCAGGCTGAGCACCTGGATGGGCAGCAGGACTCCTGGGGTGAGAGTTCCTCATTTCACTGGGTCTGAGATGTGTCCCCCCCAACACTGGGTACCCCTATTGCTGTTGCATCCTGGACCTGGAAAGAGGAGGATTCATGCCGCCAAGCTGCCGAGGCACGTACCTTACCTGCTCACAGCAGGAGACTCCTTACTCACCTTGAACCCCTTGCCTAGTGAAGGGAGGAGGAGGGACGACGGCACCCCCAGGTTGGGATGCAAAGCCCTGAAGTTAGACTCCTGCCCTGAATTCGATATTACCCTATTGCTCTGTTGCTGTCCCTTAATTATAGCGGGAGAACAGCCTGTGTGTGGTACTTGTGAAGTTGCACAGTGCGGACGTCCTTCCTGAGATGCTCCCACTCTGAGCAGCGTTCCTTGTAAATTAAGGAAAATGATGTCATGCCAAAGAGTTAAATAGCATCTCCTTGGGTGAGCTCAGCGTGCACGTCCCCTGCATGCCCCAGCTTTGTGAAAATGGGAGTTGTCCCTACACACAAGTGGGTTCCTTGGCATCCTTTCAGACAGCAAGTATTGTTAAGGAGCTAATGCTAATTGCTTGGAGAGAATATGTCCTGTGCTGGGAATTGCTACTGTGCAAATGTCAGCTCTTATCAGCCACGTGTGGGGTGCGCAGGGCCAGCAGGGAGGAGAGAGGGGGGCTGGCAGTGCTCCTGTGTGGGGTGAGGAAATTGCTTCTGTCTCCATTAAGATGCTAAGGAGTTAGGACCATTCCTTAAGTAAACATACCTCAGGGTCCCAATCCCATTTAAGCTTCAGCTGCTTTTATGGTACTCTTTGCATTCGCTTGCAAAAGCTGCTTGGTTTTACCTTAGGACAAGGAGTGGGGCTGTGTTATTTCGTGGGAGCTAGGTACCCCGCCACCAGGCACCTCAGACCTCCAAGGGGTTCAGACCAGCTCCTGCACTTTGTCAAAGCCAGCTCGAGTTTCCGTGCCTGGCTCGAAGTGAGTAAGTATGAACCGATGCCTTTTGGGAGAGTGGACAGAAGATTGTCACCCCTGCTGCGAAGAATCATTCTCATTTTGGAGCTTTGATATTCTGACTAGGACTCTGAGCTCAGCATCCTGGGACGTCCCGTGCAGCCACAGCCTGTTTATTCAATGCTTCACCCAGCACAAAAGCCATATTTTACTGTCAGATGCTCTCCATTAGCTTGAAGTGGGAAATTATCTTTCCCACCCTTTTACCAACCCCACCCTGGTGAGGAAATGAAGGAGAAAACAACCTCAAGGGCCATTCACAGGATGTGTACGAGTTGTCGCTTGTCAGCACAGAGCCCACTTACAGCAGGAATTGCTGCTCCGCTCTCAGGAGGGCCGGAGAGGAGCCCAGCCTGCAAACACCAGAACGTTATAATGTTTGCATCGGTGCATCCTTTCGCAGTCACGCGGCTGCAGGGTGCAGCCCCACAGGGCTCCCAGGGACTTCAGGGAGAGGAAACGGTGCTCCTTTCCCTGGGTGCTCTCCTGGTCTAAGCTTGAAATCGTCTCACATCTCCTTGAGATGCCAAAACTGACGGATAGGAGCCTGGACCACGTTTTTCCTTTCTGTTGTGAAGGCTGGTTCCCATAACAACCTGGTGGTGTGGGACTGAGGGATAAAGACATTATTTTCCCTTTCCTTCCTGCCTTCCAGATTTACCCTCTATGCGGTGGATACGCGGGGGAGACACTCAGAGCTGAGCACGGTCACCCTGAGGACAGCCTGCCCACTGGTAGACGACAGCAAGGCAGAAGGTCAGTGTTCAGGCACCTCGTTTTCCATGGGAGAAGACACTTGCTGCTAATTTTGCTTTTCCTCTGTACACTGTACTCCTGCAAGCTCCTCCAGCCCCTCCTCTCCCAGTGAGAAGGCTCCTGTGAATTCACCCACGAGCACAAGGACTTTAATCTGGGGAGAGGTGACAAACTGCAAGGGTGTCCAGTAGCAAGGTCCCCTAGCTGGGGAGCTGGTGGCTCCCGTGGTCCTGTGCCATCCAGCGCCACGGCATCCTTCCTTGTGCGCGGCCGTGGGAGCCGATAACGTGCTTTTGACACACATTCCTTGGAAAAAGAGCAACCTGTTCTTGCAGAAGCGAGAGAGGCCGCCCTCGCTGTGTCAGGGCAGTGAGCAGTGCAGGACACTGACAACTCAGGAGTTTAAAAGGATGCTGGTGGCAGCTGGTTTGGTTCTGAAACAGAAACATCGATGAAAGGCCAGCCACTTTTGTGCATTTACATTTTCCAGTTTTGAAGCCAATACCATTTGTTCTTACGCCCAGAGTGCATGGCTGCTTTCAAATTTAAAAAGATTCCTCTAAAGTGAGTTACCTGTTTTCTTTCTTCCTTGCTTTCTATTTTGAAAAGCACACAAAAGAAAGTTTTGATTAATGCTTTTTTCCATGTTATTGCTAAGCACTCCCAGGAAAACTGAGGAAATGGGAGACAAAAGAAAAGGAAGTGGGGTTTTGTACATTTTTCATTTCCAAAAAAAGATTCTTTTCTACAGCAGAGAATGCACCCTCTTGTTTAATACATCTGAGCTGCTGTACTAGGTACCCACAATGATGATGTGCGCTATTTCTGGCTCAAGTACCGTCTTGCGATCAACAGTGTCATATTCTTCCTATCCTTTAGCATCTTAGCCGTGCAATTGCTTTTGTTTTGCTGAATTAGGGAAGAGCTTGCCTGCCCTACCTGGGAGGATGAGGCTGTGTCTGCCTGTGCTGGCAGCCTTCCTTCTCTCCTTCTCCTGTTCCTTCATGGAGTACTTCTGGAGTGTTAGGGGCTGCGCTGCTCATGCAAGGCACCCACTGCAGGATTAGCCTGAGGAATTGCTAAATGCTCCCCAAGTTGCTAAACCCTGCTGCAGGCAGCCCCAAGGGACTGGCAGCCATCCCAGATGCCCGCCCCTCCTGCCAGCCCTGCCAAGGGCTTCGCTCCTCCTCCTCCTGTGTTAGCACCTTCTGGCTGTTCGTTAATCCCGTCCCCCTGATCCTTTCCAGAGATAGCTGACAAAATCTACAACCTCTACAACGGCTACACCAGTGGGAAGGAGCAGCAGACGGCCTATAACACACTGATGGAGGTCTCCGCTTCCATGCTCTTCCGAGTCCAGCACCACTACAACTCCCACTACGAGAAGTTTGGAGACTTTGTGTGGCGCAGTGAGGACGAGCTGGGGCCCAGGTACCTGTCCCTTCCCTGTGTCCTCCCCTGCCCTGCTCCCTGGAGCACCCTTCTGCTTGGCCACTGTGGAAGTGAACCTCATGCCTTCTCCTCGTAGCTGAGGAAAGTTCCCTTCTGGTGTCCCCCAAGTTGTCCTGCCATCCCCTGGGACTGCCAGGTCCCAGTCGGTCTTTGGATAAATGTTATGGGACATCTAGCAGTTGGGTGGTCTTTGCATGAATGCTTGTGGGACATGTAGCAACCAGCCTGATCCAGGCGGGTGATACTGCAGATGAGGTGAGTGTGTTGGAAAATCAGGTGGGTGATGGGCAAAGGGTGTAAATTAGGCCTGGGACATAGTGAAGGATGCCAGCGAGTGCACAGCATCTCATCTGTTATCTATATACAGCTTTATGCTAGAAATATTTTCTCTTTACTATACATTTGGTACTCTGAGGAGGGCTGGGAGAATGTTGTTCCCGGGAGCATAAAGAGCAACCTTTCCAGAGGGGCTGCATCTGCAAACCCCCAGCGTACAGTGAAAGGGGTAGTAAGACTCTAAGAGATCACAGCTCAGAAATAACAGGTCCACGGACTGCATTTCATCCAGGATGCTGGCAGTGTCCTCGCAGTATCCCGGCAAAGGCCAGATTGCCACCCAGCCCCTTGGGAAACACTCAGCAAGAAATGCTCAGAAGTAGCCCTATCCCTCTGGACATCTTCAGATCTCCTATAGGATTCAATAGCCTTAACCTGCTTTGAAGCTTTTAGAGACATGGTTCATCCAGCATCCTCATCTAACGCGTTCTCTGAGAGGCTGAAGCAGAGGAAGGTGCAGGAACAGGGTCTTGCAGTCCATGAATAATTGGAAAAGATTTTCCTTCTCTCCCCGCTGCTTTTATCTTGCTTGTTGGACACGGCTCAGGATCTGTCCTTAATACCAGGATGACAGCTCCTCACAACATTTTAGACCCCTCCTGGACATAAATCCAAGATGGCCTGGGGCTTGCCCTCCTCCAGAGATGACCTTCGTCATAGTTTCTTTGGTAGTTCATTAGCCTCTGGCATGAAGCCACTCTCATCCTTCCCACTGCCTTCCTCCTTCTTTGATAGTGCTGCTGATATGTTTGTCTTACAGTTGCTCCTCTCTCTATAAATCCCTGGCAACCATCAGCTTCTTCTTACACGTCCTTATTTCCTCCGTTACGTGAGACCCAACACACTTACTGAAGGATGCTAGCTAGCCTGATACCCACATCAAGCCATGAGATTTGCAAGGTGACATTTAAATTGCCCGTGTTGCCTGACTCTATACCAAGCTACCTCTGGAGTCAGTGGTCGATACGGCTGCTGTTTGTCTTCCTCACCGAGCCAGATGAGCTCCTAACAGTGCTCTTATGCCCATTCTGTACTTGAGAAATATGTGACTTGCAGCCAAGGAGAAGCATCTATAAATGCTGCGGCAGCCGGTGCCAGGCTCTTGACAAGAGCGAAGCTCTGCCATCCTGCCTTGCTTCTCGGGGAGCTTGGACAGAAACAGAGGCTCTGACGTAGCGGGAGGCGAGTGAGGCTTTGCCAAGGGAGGCCATCTCGTAACACGATTTTAATTGACGGGCTGTTCTCCTTCCCAGGGGGACATTCATTTTCGTACCTTGAAATGTTTATCAGATGAGCCTCAGCTTCACAGTAAATGTTCGGTCATAAAGCTGAGCGACAAGAGGGAAGTTGATTGCCTCCGTGTAATAAATACATCACACTGGAGTCCTCGTGAGCCCAGTTTCCATGAAAGCCACAGGTTACTGCAAACAGCTGCTTGCGAGAAGACACACTGACAGCCAGATGTCCCAACCAGACGGTTTGCATTAAGGAGACATTAAAAACTTAGCTCATAGGTGGCCCTAAACCAGGACTTTCTGTGGTCAGCAGCATCTTGGCACCTGGCTTGCCTCATCCTGCTAGTCTCCTTTAGCAACAACCACCCCTTTCCTGCTCCCCCCATTCCTCTTACAGACACCAAGCGAATCTCACAGAGTTAATTTGTTCCAACAAAACAGAAGAATCTGTCTAAAGCAGTGAAGGTTTAATGCTACTGTGCATTCAGACCTTTGGATCTGTGCAGCCAGAGCACTTCCTGACACAGTGACAGAGAGATTTCTCTATTATTTTCCCTGACTGTATTTTTCGGGACAATTCTTTGGACCGCTGCAAACAGGGCCTGGCTTTTAGGAGGAGGCGGGACAAATAATTAAGTTAAATCTCCCTTCCACGCCCCTACTTGTGGCTACCAGCAGCAACAGGGTCAGGATGTGGCACCAGCCCGGGGCTCGCAGCCTCTCCTTTGCTCTAGCAAGTCGCCCAGGCAGGCAGCTGGGAGAGCCGCAGGAGACAAAGTGCATCTCCATAGCAGCTGCCTTCTGGTACCGAGGGGGAATGCAATGTACTGATGGGAGGCTGCGATAAGAGACCATCAAGTCCCGGACTCATTGTCCTCCCAGATGAGGGTCTGACAGACCCAGGTCAGTTCTCAGTAGAGTGGAAAAATCTGAGTTTATGACAAAATCACCCCGTATGGGAACACAGCAGCCAGGCAGCCACCCTCTCCCCACAGCAGTCGCAGAACGTTCATCCTTCCCTCCAGCCCAGGTATAATTTCTTTGCTTCTTCATGCTGGTTCGTTCTCCTTTAGTACCCTCCTCCTAGGTTAGAGAGGGCAGGGTTTTGCTTGTCTGGATATGTTTTCATCCTGCACCAGCCATGAAGATGAGTGATGGCTGTCCCCTGTGCAGCTGGGGGACAAATGTCCTTGCAGGAGCACACCCAGGGCTGGGCAAAGCAGGAGTTAGTGTGTCTCCTGCTCTTGGGCATGTTCTTGCGGAGCTGGGGCTGGAAACCAGGGACCTTGGTGCCCTGTCCCCTGTGCAATCACTGCACGGCACTCCTTTACGCTGGGGCTGCTGGTTCATGCACGAGCCCTTGGAAAAATCCCTGGCAGCAGACACCCACCCCCCACCTCTTTCTTCCCCCCCACCATGCCATGAGGTACCGCAGAGGGAAGCAGCCACGTAGAGCCATCACTATTTTTAAATCCCCCTCTTCATCATTTATGACTGTGGCTGTGACCTCCGAAATCCGTCACATAAGTGGAGACCAGAATCAGTCCCTGGCTGGCGCCGACTTAAAACAACTGTCCCTGCGGCAGGCACATGGCAGGTGGGAGGGCACCGCTGGCCCGCGCCAACATGGGGGCACCCCCCATCCGGGCTGTGGGGTGGGGGGAAAGGGGGTTGCTTCATCCCTTTGGGTGCTGAGAGCTTGGGGTCCGGCCACAGGCAGCCACTAGTGTGACTCCCCCTTCGCTCACTCCCCTGCCGTCCTCTCCTGATTCCTGCCCTTTAATAAGGCAATAAATTACCGTTTCTGGCAGGGATGAGGTTGGGCAGCATTTAGGAAGATTTCATTTCCAGTATTTGAAAAGGTGGTCGTTCTGACCCGACAGCCCTCCGCAGGGAGCACTTGGGTAATACCCAGCGCTTGATTTATGGTGTTAAATTGGCAGCCCAAGAACTGCTCCTGTAATTTATTACCCAGCCTTCACCAGAAAGCCTCTCTCTCTTTCTCACGCCTCCCCTTGCCCGCTCTGTCTCTCTTTCTCCTTATTTTTATTAAGAGGGAACAGCTGACAGCCGAAAGCTAAATCTAACATTTACACATGACTTCATTACCCCACTAAAATAAATGACTCAAAGCGGTGAAACCCATCAAAATTGGGGCTTTGGCACTGGACGCCAAAAGTGAGGGGCCTGATTCCCTCCCTCCTCATCACCCTGTCTCCTCCTTGACCACGGCGCTGTGTGTTTTCAGCATCCTCTTAGCGCCAACCCATCATGTGCTGCATCCCACCCTTAAACATTGATACTTCCCTGGGGCTGACTGCATCAGGCACCTGCAGATGCAGCAGGTGTGTGGAGACCAGCTCCTCAAGGAGCACAGCACATGAGACATCAGCAAGTCTGGATAGGTTTACTTCTGGTCTTCTGGCCACCTTGAGCTGCTCCTCACGCATAGGAATGTTTGCCTCAGTAAGAGACTTGAGTATGTATCAGGAAGCGAGGACAACATGGTGATTTTTAGCAAGATCCAGGAGATCATGGAAGTATGGTGGAGCAAGGAATGAAAATGGGAAGGTGGAGAGGGCCAAGGGAAATGGAGGCAAAGGAATGAGCAGGTAGTACAGAGAAGTGAGAGGTGGGTAAAGAAAGCTATGGAGAGGAGGAGAAAGGTGAAGTGGTGATAAGGGAGAAGAGGAAGAGAAGAGCTTGGCCAAGCAGGCATGTGTGGGTGCATGCTGGGATTCTACCCCTTGTCTAGGTTTGGGCCAAGCTGTGGTTACCCACAGCTGGGTTTTGCCTCGAGGGCTGATCATGGCCACTCATTGTCACTCCCCTCTTGCTATGGCTGGGAAAGTCCTTGTGGTGAGCTGGAGTGGAAACCAATCTGAGGGAAACTCAGATTGCTTGGTTGGCCTTTGGATGGATGACTTCCTTGTGTTGGCCCCATGGACACCTGCACCAGCACAAGCAAACGGGCAGGGACAAGCTGGGGAAGCGGCAATACTCCCATTGTCTGTGGAGATGATTTATGATAAAAAAGGGTGACCATGCAGCTATGGCCTTAGAGAGATGATAGTTATCCTTTTTGAGGAGGAGGGTATTCTGGCTAAATGGTCCCCTCCCGAGCACTGACAGCTCACAGGAGTCCATCCTATGAGCTGACTGTGGGCCCTGTGCTTGCTCAGCCTCCCCTGAAAAAGGAGAATCAGCGCAGATGTTAAGAAACAATATCTCAGCGTTAGGATGGGTGAGCAAGGAAGGGTTGCCAACTCCTGTCTCTAAGAACAGGTTAGACAGATATTCATCAGGGCAGGTTGATCCCAGCAAGTAAATGGCACAGATGATGCCTTTTGGTCCCTTCCAGCACCAGTGACTGTGATTTGCTGAAGTTTCTTAACTGTAGTGACAGTCACTGCAGACTTTGATTTGCTGCTGAGCTTAGCTTTAATCAATCAGTCTTTACTGAGAGCATCTAATGCCATCATAGAATTTCATAACTTCTTAGCAGTAGGCGTCCAGCAGTGAAGGACCTGTTCTTGGCAGAGTGTCAGGTCTTGACACGCAGTGGGAGCACCAGATGCTGGGGAAGGTCAGGCGGCTGCTATGGAGAGCAGCATGAGTAGAGGTATTCTGTCAGAGCCGGGCACAGCTCAGCCCATGACATCATTATTATATATGTGAGTGTATAGCTAACGAGGCTCAAATTGCCTAGTCAGGCTTGTCTATAAAATTAAATCGATAGATGGATACCATGAACTGTTGTCCAGAAAGCGCCAACTCCCCTGGAAAGCTGACCCTGAGCCCGTCATCCCTGGGGAGGAGGGGGAAGTTTTCCTCTGCAGCCCTGGAGGAGCAGTGGTTTCCTACAGCCTTTCATCCAGTCTTCCCGCTCCAAAGGGAGACGTCTGTAGCTGGCTGGGGATCCCAGGATGCCCTTTTGCCTCCTGCCACTGTCTCTGCCCTCTGCGCTGGCGCTGGGGCGACTCTGGCCAGCCCTTCCCCGGCATCCCATCCCTGGGTGCCTGTGGGTGTGTGACCGCATCGGGCTCCCAGCGCTCCCCCCAGCTGGGAGCTCACAGCCCCGGCTGAAACACCGCTCAGCTTTCATAATCAGATAATCCCCATGTTTATGCCTTGCTGACTGACAGCGCTGCCCCTGACATATCATTATCGGGAATTTACATTCCTGCAGGAACTGTGAAATCCCCTAGCCCCGAATCCAGAGCTTTCCTGTGGCACCAGCGGGAGAGGAAATAATCTGTGATCTTGAGACTTTCAGACCACTGAAGTAAACCCTCTTCTCCTCCCTTTGTTTGATTTAGCACTTTACAGACTCCCACAAGGGGATTATTGGTTTCTTATGGGTTTATTTTGTTTTGTCTTAATGTGTTGTGCTTTTATTCTCGCTCTTCTAGTGTCAGTCCTTTTGGGCCATTTGCCTCCTGGAGACTTGGGAAAACAGGAAAGGGAGGACTGGGCTCATGAGTCGGGAGCAGTAAGATGCTGGGGGGTCTCACCAGGATGCTCAGGGTACACATGCCCCAGCGCCTGCCAGGAGCACATGGTGGTGGTGGTGACCTTCTAGCTGGGGACAGACAGTGTCCCCAGGGCACCCAAGCGGCTCTGATGGGTCAGACCAGAGGTCTCTCCAGCCCCATTGACCTGGTGCTGTGAAATAGTAGATATACCCAGAACTTTGGGGCAAAACAGAGCTTCTGTCCACCTGAAACAGGAAAGGCATGGACTTAGGCAATAGGTCTTGTCCGTTCTTGTCGCAAGACAGAGCCGGTGGTGGAACACCGGAGTCCTGGCTCACGGTCCCCTCTTTGCATTGCCCTCCCTGCTCTGTCCTTATCTCTGTCCCCTCCAGGAAGGCACACCTGATCCTGAGGAGGCTGGAGAAGGTCAGCAGTCACTGCTCGACCCTGCTACGCAGTGCCTACATCCAGAGCCGCACCGAGACCATGCCCTACTTGTTCTGCCGCAGCGAAGAAGTCCGGCCGCCCGGCATGGTCTGGTACAGCATCCTAAAGGACACCAAAGTAACGTGCGAGGAGAAGATGGTCTCCATGCTGCGCAACACGTACGGGGAGTCCAAGGGGCGGTGAGGGAAGGTGTGGGCCTGGAGCTGTGGGAGGCAAAGGGACTCCGAGGAGTCGAGGACTCGTGATGCGCTGAGTGGCTGGTGGGGTTCGGGGTCGGGTGGTGTTCGGAGGGGGTGGAGGGGGACAGCGAGGCCAAACAGGACTTTCTGATGCAGACGGCAGAGAAACAAGAAATCAGCAAGTTGGACTTTAATTTCTTTTCCTTTTTATTTTTAATTTTTCAAGAAGAAAAACAAAAGAAAAGAAATTACCTAATTTGACTCAGCATAAAAGCCTCTCCTTTTTAATCTTTTCTTACTGAATTTCCTGGACTACATGCTCCAAAACCCTGGGAGGAGGAGATACCCGCTCGAGGCCAGGGCCAAGCAGAGGGGAGCTGCTGGGCACAGGGCGAAGCCCTCCCTGCCTGCCCTGCCTGCCCCGCCGCCGGGCAGGAGCTGTGGGGCGAGGGGCCCCCGGTACCGTGGCGGCCGAGGACGCCAGGAGGAGGTGGCGCGGGTGGCCGGCGACATCGCGCTGCCAGCGGAGGTCGCGGGGGGAAGCCAGGCAGGTGCCGGGATGCTGCAGGCAAGCTGGGCTTTTGTGCCACTCCGAGTCAATGGACCGGCTCCGTGCGCAGCCTTCATTCGCAAGGCTCCCGGCGGCTTGTTCTGTGCATTAAAGATTCATATTAAGTCCCTCTCTGCTGCCTCCTTGATGTTTCTTCCTGACACCGTCTCACCACCGCTGGGGGGTTCGTAGGGTTTCAGGACTGGAGAGGACGGCACCGACAGCTGTCCCATGCTGGGACGTGGCTGAGATGAGGGGCTGTATCTGGAACCAGCGCCGACCCCGAGAGCTGGACACGCAGCGAGGAGGGGAAAGTGCAGCCTCTTTGCGTAGGGTCCTCTCCTTCCCCACCACCCAGCCTGGCCACTGGCCCCGGTGGGAGCTGGAGGCGTGTGGGAAAGCCCCAGAAGAAGCCAGGGGCTAAAAAGACATGGAGAATCTGGTTTCTTTTACTGTCAGATGTGGGTCAGGCTGGCCTGGGATCCCTGTGGGTAATGGATTTTTTAGCCTGGTAGCCAAACCAAAGAGTGCGGAGGGTGAGAGGGGGGGAAAAACAAAAAACCCAAAAATCAGCTCAGCTCAAAGCTATAGCTTTTCTTTTTTAAAGCAAAACGACAAACCTGGAGGGGGAAAGGGTTGAATGTGGGTTGAATGAGTCAGTTTAGTCAGCCCAAAGCAAATAGTTTTGTTTAGTTTTTCAAGTTACTTAACCCTTTAACGTAAAAACAAACAAGCAGGAGCTGAGTTTCAAAATGAAAATGTTTTGAAACCAAACAAAGGTGCAGGATTTGATGTGGCGGAAGTTCAGCCAGAGACCTTTTTCTTCTTGAGCAAAACTTATTTGCCTGATTTGCACCCAGTCAAAAATTCTGATAGTTTGTCCCAAACTGCTCTTTTTTTTTTCCCCTCTCTTCGGTTATGTCTCTTCATTTGTCTTGAGCCATGTTGATGTTGCACATTGGGAAGACCTCCAGTACCTGGTCAAAGTCCCGCTGAAGTTCCCAGAAAACTTTGCCTTGCTGTAGCAGCCTGTGGAGCAAGCGCCAAAGTGTTGCAGGTTGCCTGAGGTCTTAATTCTTAAGCTAAATCCCTTTTTTCTGACAGAGAGGGAGAAGACAGTCACTGAGGGATCTGGGCTATGGCCACTGAGTCACTGAGGCTTGTACAGCACCAAGCACAAGGGTCACGGAGGAAACACAACGCCACGTATGTTAGAACCTCTCTCAGCCCTCAGCACTGCTGCTGCCCGTTACCCATCCGTTTGCCCTTTGGAGGTGGCTGGTGGTCATGGAGTTTGGTGGTGGGGACGAAGGGAGATCACTGTGACTTGCTGCAGACAAACACAGACTCTGCATTTGCCTGGCCAGAGCTCCCGAGCCCCAGGGCAGCTCTCAGCACCCATCCAGCATCCCGGGCACCAGGCAGGCCTGAAGCAGGTCTGTGAGCCGCAGAGAGGCCGGAGCTCACAGATCTTGCACCTCCCGAAATGGGAGACACTGGTGTGGGCGGAGGTGAGGCAATATTTGTTCAGCTTGGCTATTGTGTAAAAAAACCAAAACATAGCAAAACCCTTGAAGTGCAAATGTGCAGGTGTCCCGGCCAGTGCCCGGACTGGCATTTCTGGCACTGCGGTGTTACACCAAGCTGCTCATGTCATGCGCTGCCGTGACACGGTATATGCACTGCTGGGCAGGGGCAAAACGCCTAAACCTCTCTTCGGAGCCACTGATACAGATAACCGGGACTGATCCTGCCCTCCGGACAGCTGCAGAGCGGGCGGTGGCCCCATCGCCCTGCAGGACAGGTGCCCCCGGGCGCTCAGCAGGACACGGCACTCACCGAGACTGCCGGGGCCAGCAGCGACCGCGCAGAGCCCGGCCGGTGCCTGCCCGACGGCGTGTCGCTGCTAGCGCTGGGTGCACCTCCAGGTGCTTTGAAGCCATGTTGTTTTCTCAAGGCTCTGGCCCGCAGCTGTGCTTTTCCCTGTATTTTACAAACATGGTGTTTTATTTTGTTTTCGTTTGTTTTTGCTCGGAGGTGATTCATTTCTCTTGAAAGCGCCGTGCAGCGTGCGGTGCGATGGGGAACAGCCCTGCAGTTTCACTGCAGGCGAGAGCTGGTGTTGACCAACCTAATGGAGAAATTGCTTGTGTTTTCTGTAAGGCAGCTGGCGGGACTGGAGGCAGTCGTGTGTGACGGGGGCTAATGCTACTCGTGGGATTCCTGACCATCATGAGTGTGGTGGTAGGCATTAGGAACAGGAGATGCCAGCCAAAATCCAGGGCGGCTGGCTGGATGCCCTTCAGCATGTTTTGCTCCACTCTGATACAGTGAGCTCCCACACAATGGTATTTTTTTTGCATCTGGGGTACCCATCCCAGCAGCCTCCCTCGGCAGAGCTCAGAGGGGAAGGGGCAAAGCCCACAGCGCGGGGCCGTTTTGCTGCAGCGACGGGAAGGAAACCTTCAACTCTGGTAGCCCTAACTTCTGCTGGGAACAAAACAGGAGCAGCACAAGGACAGGCTGGCTGTTCCCCTGGCTCCATGCTGCAGCCGTGTCTGCTGCAAAGACCAGGGGCCTAATTCTTGCTGCTTACCTTGGAAGGCTGCTGAAGAACTTCACTTCGCATCCTTGGTGAGGCTGGCTGTTGAGTACGGGTATGTATACAGAGCCAGTTGTGTGTAAGCCTGTGCTAATATGTACACAGCAGGTAGAAGAGTCTAGACTCCAGGGCAGGAAGGCTGCGGAGTTTGACGGCTATTAACCTGTCGAGAAGCGCACCTAGCTCCTAGATCAAAGCCAGAAGAGCTTCTGGCTGGTGATGCTACCCAGCGTGGCGTACCCAAGCCAAACAAAACCGAGGAATTCATCGAGGTTACACATCCTCCAGCACGCAGCTGAAAGGAAGGGTCTGTATTTTCTCCCTGGAAACTTTGGAGAATGTTACCCTCTGGCTTTCAAGATAAACAGTTGTAGTCACAGCCCAGCTATTCTGGCAGACGGACCTGTGCCCCATAGTGTGTGTGTATACACACACACGCACACGCACACACTCCCCTGTTCCTCTGGCTCCCTTAGGGAAAAGGGATCTTTGCTCCAAAGCAAGCTGCTGCTGGCCCAGGAGCAGGTTCCTCTTGCCAACCATACCCCCACTTTGCTGTGCCACCAGCCGGGCTTTGGCAGGCCAGGGCCAGCGCTGCCCTGGGTGGGGAGAAGACCAAGGGGTGGATGAAACATGAAAAGTGAGTGGCGAGAGGGGCAAAAACGCTCCATCACCCAGGTTTAATAGATAAACTACCCACATCCATTTGTAAAGCTGAAATTATTTGCCTGATGGCATGAAGCAGGGAAGGGTAACGTGGCATCAGTGGCTGCTGGATGGAGACACCAGCTTTAGGATGAGTTCAGGTCAAAAGGAGCCATCTCCTCCATGTGCCTTTGCAGTGAGTGTATGTGCAGGTAACGCTATTGCTAAAGCAGTCGTGGGTGTGTGCAGCACAGCTGCTCCCTGCGCAGCCTGGCCTGCCTCCCACCATCCAGGGCACCCCACCCAGCACCCCATAAACTCCAGCTCAGCACCAGGAGGGGGTTTCTCTGCAGAGGCTGCTCACTCTTCACCATATGGGTGTTTACACTCTTCCTTTTAACAAACATATTCACTGCCACTTTCAGCACCCCTTGAACGTCCCAGCAGGCACACGCCCTTCTTAAGGGCACCCCAAATCTGCCACTTGTTTGGCAGCTCAGAGCTGGTGACAGCCTCAAGTCCCCTCCCAGGGCTGCGTGGGGCTGCCCCCTCCTGAGGAGCAGAACAGCCCCGAACAATCCCCATTGTCCCCACGGCCATTGTTCCCCACCGCCCTCGTCCCCGGCCAGGCTGCAGCTGGCACGGTGCACAGAGGGGCTGATTGTTTGGGTTGCTGTGCTGCTGATGACACACCACTTTGGGACGGCTTCTTCCCATGGCAAAGGCCTCCTGAGTCAAGTGCTGCATTTGCTCCTTCATTTATTTGTTTGGTTTCTGCTTTTCCTCTTTGTTTTTTTTTTCTTTATTTTCGCTTGGGTGGATGAGGCTCTGCTGAGGCTGTGGAAGAAGCCAAGGGAGTGCCGAGGCTGGTCAGCCTGGGCAGCCCAGGTCCACTCCAATGTGGGGGGGTGGGGGTGCCTGGGGTGGACAAAGCCTTGCAGCACACTAATGCTTAGCCATGACAAAGCCCTGGGTTGTGTCAGATGCCTCGGTGGCCTGCCAGCTCACACCTTGTTGCGCTGGGAGGATGGAAACAGCACATTGTACCTGCTGGGCAGGAGGCAGGATTGGCTCTCCATAAGCTGAACATCACCAATGTGAATTAATTTGTGCACTGCAAGATGCAAAGGAAAAGGTTTCTGGTTTGTTTTTTTGGTTTTTTTTGGTTTTTTTTTTTCCCCCAAGCACACTTGGCCTGCCTGCCTCCCCCACCGTTGGTGGCCGTGACATTAAGACAGGAGGAACCATAGCTCATAGTCTCACCACGGTGGGGGGACGTGCCCTGGGCAGCGCTGGCCCTGCTAGCGCCATTCATGGTGCTGGGCTGGGGAGGGCAAGGCTGTGCCCAAAGGGCTTTCAGCAGCTGCAAAGGCTTCAAGGAATGGTTGTAGTCGGTACGGTGTGTTCCAGCTTTGGCGTTTCATATGGTGCTACGGGGGACCAGGAGGTTTTAAATGCTTGCGTGGAAAGTTTGAGCACTGCAGTATTAATGACGTGTGCAATAAAAAGGATTCCCTTTCCCTTCCCTGCTCCTGCCCACCCTCCCGTCTCCCCAAGCCTGTTTAGCAGCTGCTGTGGTGTGGAGCCTTCACACCTTATGGAAACACAGCGGTGTCAGGGCTCAGGAAGGACCATGTTATTAGGGTGATATCTTGAAAAGAACCTGTTTATTCTCAGCACGTCTGTGCTATGAGGTGAGTGCCCAAAGAGAGAGCTGGGCTTTGAAGTTCAGCCAGAACCATGCCCATATTTCAGTGCTTTCATCAAAAATGCCAGTGAACCTGAAGCATAAGTCAGTGGTGGTAAGGGGCAGCAGCAGCAAGCTTAGTTATGGGGCTCTTAGGCTTCTTTAAAAAACTATATGAGTGAGGGAAGACCTTATAAATGGGTAAAGTGGAAGATAGCATCTTAAAAGCAGGGCAGGGGGTGGCTAGAAGTGACCATGTTGCTGTTTGGACTAGTTCTTCATTCACCATAGGGAAAGCAATCAAAAAGTTGTGAATATCTTTTCATCTGAAAAAAAAAAATAATGTCATGAAAACTGTTTTTAACCACTAACGATCCTTCCCAGGCCTGGAAGAAGTCAGCCAAAAGATTCTCAAGACCTTTAAAACTATTTTGACACAGTATTGCCTCATTTGTACTTAAAAAAAAAATATATAAGACCCTAGCCCTTTGGCTGCATTTTCTCAGAGAACGTAGGCCAGTTGTTGACTTGAATGATGTAGGCAGCTGTTATTCCAAATCAGGGCACAGGGAAAATGTGGGGCCATCATAGTGTTGTGGTAGTGTATGAGCAGCAAAACAGAGAATTCTGGCCTGGAAACTGCTCACTTTTATTCACCTCCCAGGTGTGTGCCTTGGAAACTGAAAAAGTGAAGAAATGGGATGAACGAGTCCAGTAAAAGACAGTGGTGGACCGCAAAGTGTCTGTGCGTGTCTGTCTGTGTGTGAAAGCAAGCGAGCTCATGGGCACACACCTGCCTGTGCACGCACCTGAATGTTCATTTGATCTTCAGATGCTGTTGCTTACATGGAAAGAAGGTTTCTTTTATACTTGGGAGTGAGTTCCCTTTATATTCCAGTCTCTCTACAGTTTTTTTTAAGCCTCTCTGTCTTTTTGTCCAAATTATTCAAAGTTGCTAACAGCCTCATTTTCCTTTACCACAATGACCAATGCCATACTTGTTTGAGAAGCTGTGGCTTTCAGCTGGGAGAGAACTTTGCCGTATGAATTCAGAGCAATTTCCCTGCCTTTCATATATAATTAATGCAGTCAGCTCCTTTTGATTTAATGCAGCCAACAGGAACCGCATCTGGTGGCACAAGCGCCTCGCAGTCACTTCGGCATGTGGGTCTCTTGGAGATGCCGCTGGCCCCGTCTGGGTGACTTTGAGCGTGTCATGAGACCCCCTGGGCTGGTCACCCTACAGCAAGGTGACCAGCAGTAGTGCTACGGGGCTGAGCGGTCAGAGCTGCTGTCCTTGCAAAGTCTCAGCCAGATGTAACATTTGCTGGTGGCCACGAGCCCTGTTGCCATCTCGCAGGACGCTGCCTTCAGACCTTCTTCAATGAATGTATTGATTTCTTTTTTTTCCCCTCTCCCTCTCTTTAGTGATTGATTTCCAGACAGATGCATGAACTGGACACAGAAACTGTTGTTTTGACTGTGCATTTCAATTGATTGTGCTCGGGTGGGTGTGCACATGCTGGGGGTGGGGGCAGAGCTGGACATCGCTCAGCACATGCAGCCCAGCCCAGCAGGAGCGAGCGGCCCGCTGAACGCTGGCTTTATGGGTTGCTCCCATCTTAAGGCCCTTATTAATGCTTAATAGATAGTTCAACACAGAGCCAATTGATTTGTGTATTGCTATAGACACAAACCATTTAATACATTGTTTATGGGCCTTTTTATCTACAGTATGTTCTATTGATAGGTCTGTCTGTGACGTGCTTATACCCTATTAATAATGCATTGACCATTGACAAGGATGGTATAGAAAGCGTGATATGCTCTTGCTGGTGCTCTTTATGTCTCTCCCTGCTCAAGCTATTGCAGTGGATTTTGACAGTTAAAATGCAAAATATCTTTTAGTGAGTGTCTTATGCTAGTGTTAAAAAAAAACCACCCAAATTATTTATTCTCATCCTTCAGTCTATTGCCCTCAAACATCCCACGGATTGAGTGGTGTGGAATTAAGTTATTGTTCAATCCAGAGGGTGTTTAGGCACTGTAGTTTTACTGCCACACTTTCAAAGGGTGCCAAGACGGTACCCACCAGTACAAAGGGAAATGTGTAACAGGGAAAGCATAGTTGCAATTTAACACTCCTTCCCCCATGCACCCCCTCCTTGCCCTCTGCCCCAGCTCCCAGCCTCCATGTCTTATCAGGACTTCCTGGGGAGGTAAATCATTAATGAGTCTGGGAGTTAACTGGGTTAAAAATGACTGCCTTTAGGATCAGGGGGTCAATAAATGTCAGTGCTAAATGGCACCTACCCTGATTGCACGTGCCTCCTCAACGTTTGGAGATGTCAATGCTGAATCAATTCACATTTGGATGCTGAATCAATACAGATTTCTCAGTACAACAGCACAAAGTCCCGTTCCTTGCCTGCCACAGCAGGGACTGAGCAGGCAGCAGGCTGGGTCCTGCACCCCAGCCCCGGCCCAGGGGTCCCGCCGAGCAGCAACGGTGCGGGGAATGCATCGGCAAAGCACGGCCAGCACGGCTGTGACCAAGGGGAGGCAAAGCCTCAGAGAGAGGAAAATCTGGAAAGCTCCTTGGCCAGAATGGGGCCAAAGGACTTTGCCATTAATGACTGTCAACTTAATTACCCAGGGAAGTGGCCCTTGGCTGGGGGCGGGTGGGCTGCACACGCTGTGCAGGGCTGAGCCCTGCGCTGCTGCAGGCTTTGCTGGAGCTGCAGCTCCTCCAGCCCACCCTCCTCTCCACAAACACCTGCCACGGCAACAAAAAGCCACACTTTTGGTAATGAAAGGCCAGAAGTTTCTTACTCCCGTTCAGGTTATGCCACACATTAGCAAGAACTGACAGCCCTGTTGCTTCAGTCCAGCCCTTTTGTTTTGGAGCTGTGCGTTCCCGCGGCCATGCATCGCTGCGCCCACCAGAACGCCGATAAAGGCTTGCAGAGCCCCATTCTCCCGCAGGAGAAAGACGTGCACCTTCGTTGCAGGTGAGGCAGCTCTGAGCAGGGGCCGTGACCAGGATGGGTTGTGACACCGCGCGTGTGCGTGCGTACACTGGGCGCGGGGCTTTATCATCACCAGACACGCGCGCGCTCACTGTGCGTACCTTACCAGGCCTTGGTCTCGCGTGGCGGGACTGCAAGCCCAGCTGTCTCTTGACCACTGGGGACTGCCTTATCTTCAACTGTAAGTTTTCTTGTGTGTCCAAGGGCTTCGCGCAGCGGCACGTTAAGCTCCGTGGCTGCCCACAGTTAGATTTCACCCTTCCTTCTCTCCTAGGAATACCCGAGTCAAGGCAAATTCCTGCTGGGACTCATTTTCTGGATGACCATGTTCTGCACGTGATGGAGAGTGTGAGCAGAGACCCTGGACAACTTTAAGAAAAAAATTTCTTTATAAATATCCAACCACCAAATTGTCAAGCGTCTCCCACACACAAAATCTATGCTGAGCATCAATCTATGAAGCAGGACCTGAACCACGTTGGCAGACCCAAACCCGCTGGAGGTGAAATGGGCTCTTGGGCTGCCACGTGGCTCTGGCCGGCGCTGCCTCCCTCCACCCGCCACAGGCCTCTCCCCTCAGGACTCTGTCGAAACACCGCGGGTTTTAAAACCCCTGCCCAAACGCGAAGCTCAGCAGGAGCCCCTGGCCAGGGTGGCCCGTGCAGCTGTGCAGCCAGATGTGGGACCCCGCAGCCGCGCTCGGCGCTCACCCCCCCCGGTACCTGGCGATGCTCGGGGGCGGCTCGACCGAAAGCAAAGGAGACGTGGCAAGAGCAAGCGGTCCAGTTCAGAACTCTTTAATACAAGCTTATATTGTTTGTGTTTCTGATTCTCTGTTCTCCCAACATCTGGGGACATTAACCCTCATATGTGTGTGAGCATGTGTATGAAGATATATACAAAATCACACAGTTAAATATTTAAGCATACAAGGTATTATATATTTATATAATATAGAACTTTAGGGTATAGGAATCAACAATGGCAAAATATTTCTGATGAATCTGACATAACTTTTTTTGAGTGAAACATGGCCTGTTTTTGAAAGACCAGAGGAAGTTGTTGCTTATTAAAAAGAAGAGAAAAACCTGTATAAAGAAATTCTGTGAAAATGATTTAAAAAACATCATGAACCAAAAAAAGGACAACTGTTAAAAACTGTATTGAAAAAAAAAATAAATTAGATGAACAATTGTGTAAATATAAATTAAAAAAGATGACAATCTTAATAAATAAGCTTTACTATTTACATCTTTATATATTGCTTGGAGACTTAAATTAGATCCGTTAAAAACAAACGAACGCAAAATAAAACCCAAAATCGGAGCAGCAAACGTACAGGCGTGAGGTACAGAATTAAGGGTTGAACTGTATTTTGCTTGTTTCTTTTTTTTTTTTCTTTTCTCTTTTATACAGTAGACCAGTAGAATTCTTGTGAAAATAGATCCTCAGCACTTCATTGGAGTATTGGTTGACGTGGCTTCCAAAAGGTGCCAAGAAAGATTCCATAATAATAATAATAATAACCATAATAATCATAATAATTATAACAATAATAAAAAGATACAATATGATACATAAATATGGAAGAGCAGTTGGTAATATGAATACATTTTTCTCTAGACGAGATCACAGTTTTATTTGTAAATATTACACTGATATATATATATAATATTACACATATAATATTATATATATATCATATATATATTTATATATATATTTATATATATAGTACGGCTCAATCCTGCTCCCAGTGAAGTCAACAACAACAACAAAAACCCCTGTTGACTCGATGGGAGCAAAATTCAGCCTATCATCTGCAGACAGGTAAGTAATTACAGAGGCCGTACAATGCAAACTCCGCAATGGTTCCAATTCCCTCTTTAATTGCTGGTGAAATGTTTTGTTAAAGCCCTGGTTCTTTGCACTCAGAAGATGGAAACTGGTGGCTGAATTATGGCCTCGCTAAACAAATGAAAAACCAAAAGACCAAACCAAACCAGGATGGGAACCAAATGCAACTTGGACTCATTAGCTCCGCATCTCGACCTAACAGGACTAACACCACCACCAAGTAGCACCAAGACTCCTCATCTGACACCTGAAGCCAACCCAAGCTCTTGTTTCTGGCCTCAGAGGAAACGACTGTTATTCCTAATAAATCTTAGATGTGTAGATCAGGTGAAAAGGGGAAAATTCAGTTTGCCAAACTAAGACAGAAACAAAATGTTAAGCTCCACTTTGCTCCTGCTAAAACGACCGGGAGTGTCCACACCAGTTCCCCGTCTGGTGGCAGCAGCTCAGCACCAAACCCCTATTGCCCAAATCAACCGTAGCTCCAGGGAAGTACATCCTGGGCCACCTGGACCTCCCTCTGTTGATGTTTTGGTCACACTCCCACTGAACTCAGAGCTCAAGGTCCTCCAGTGGCAAGGGGCCTGTCCTAGGGCTCCAGTGTGCCCAACACATGAGGTCAGCTGGAGGCAGGGGCACTTCTGCACCCCGGGCGGGGAGATGGCTTTCCCCAGAGGGTGGGATGATGTGGAAGAAATGCAAAGCAAATCAACTCAGTTGCACCACTGAGACCAAAATGGGGCCCACAACCACGAAGATGCCAAGAGCGTATCTAAGCCGGGCATACGGTCCCCTCCCGGTGATACGAACATGCCCATTAGCTTGCGCTGGGGCATCCAGGGATCGGGCAGGGGCGGGCATGACACTGCCAAAAGGCTTGGAATTTCCATGGCATCCAAAAAAGTTCAAAGGCCAAACTGGCAGCTCTGGAACCCCTTTGAGCATCCCAGCCTCAGCTGACTTAATCCCATCCCCTCCTGACTTCTAGCCTGGCCTCGAACGGAAATGACGGACTGGAGTGCGGGAAGGGGACGGTCGTCACCCCGCATCCCGCTCACGGGAATCACCTGTCTGCTCACGTAGCAGCTTTCTCCTTCCCCCCCTCACTCCCAATCTCTCGCAGCTCTTCGGGATTCAGACTGTGCAGTGCTTCTGAGTGCAGTAATTAGAGCACAGTGAAATACTGGATAAATGCGTATGTACAGTTGGATAATGTAAAAATAAGCACAAATACACACTTAAAAAAATAATCTGGAAAAAAAAAAACTCCACCACCCCCCCCCCCCCCCAAACAACAATATACCAGGGGAAAAAATACCTTAGCCTTAGTTCCTGGACTTAGCACAAAGCACAAGGAAAACAAAACCAGACAATGTTATAAAACCTCACGGTACTTCTAGGGTAAGCTACACTTAAGTATCTAGCTCTCTACTCAGCTGGCTGAATCAGTGTTTTCCTTTCAAACACACAAAAATAGGCTTTGCTCTTCTTGGGTTTGGATTATGCGGGTTTTCTTTTCTCCTTTTTTGTGTTTTTTTTTTCCTTTTCTTCCTCTCTGTAAAGCCTCACTTGTTATTTTTTTCCCCCACTTGAATCAGTTGCAGCAAGAAACTTTTGTTGGCTGTTGGGTTTTCTTTTTTTTTCCTCTCTCTTTTTTTTTTCTTTTTTTTTTTTTTTTCTTAAACACAGGTAAAACCTAGAACAAACCGACAGTTACAACCAAGTGAAACCGAAACCGGAAGGGAGGTAGCTGGAACCCGACTCCAAGAGTCCTCTGGTGCCATCCTCCTTTCTCAGCCTGGGCGGGGGACAGCGGAAGATGCAAGAAAAACAGGAGGACACCAGCTCAGCCCGTCTGCGAGAGGGTGGGGAGGGAGAGGGGTAGCAGCTGAGAGGAGGTTCCCACCCCACCGTACACCAGTCTCTGCTTTCTGCTCCAGCTTTCCCTCCCACTGGCCATGAACACCACCCATAGCCAGGAGGCTGGCTGGTGGCCCCAGCTAGGGTGCAGCCTTGGCTCACTGGCTGTGACAGAGAAGATCTTGGCACTGATGTGACCTGGACTTTATGAGCAGCTTAATTTCATCAGCATGAGCACCCTCTCCTGTTCCCCCCCAGCCTTCTTGTTTGATGTTGTCCTATACCACCGGCTTGGTGGGTAACGTCCCCCTTCATCTCCCACCCAATGGCCATCACAGTCATGGAGGGTCTTTCCTGGGGACTCCACTGGGCCTTCAAGGCCCTTAACATTGGTAGTAGATGCTGGAAGGCCATCCAGTTGGCCTTGCCCTGGGCTGGGGGCACAGGGGACAGTAGCTGGGCACATGTCCATGCCCACAGCTACCCTTTCTGCACCCCCTGGGAGCATGGTACAGCACCTGAAATGCAGAAGGCAAAGCTTTGCCCCAATGCAATCTTTTCCCAATGGGGGGGAAAAAATGCCATTGGATTTAACATTACTCAGAGCAGAACTTCTTCTGCTCCTGGTTCTGCCAGCCCTGTTGGAGAAGATGGACCGTGCCAACACAACAGTTGGAAAAAATATCACATAGCAGCATGGAAAGTCTGCCCATGGGAAAGGGAGCCGGGTCACTCCTGGACTGCAGGAGTGAGGCTGTGTTAGCTAGAGGCTGCCGTCTCCCTTGAGCTGAGAAGGACTCCAACTCAGTGAGCAGAGGCTGCCCCTGGCTGGGCAGAGGAGCTCAGCGGGCCCTGAGCTCCTGGGAGCCCACAGCAGCAAGTGGCAATAATGCTTATACAGACAGGTCTCTCCTGGGCAATGTCCTAGGTGGGAAAAGCAGATGGAAAATCTCCTCCATGCTGAGCAACATAGCTGGGAAGGGGCTTTTGCAAAGTGAGCTGCCATCAAGATACATGCAGGACCTGAACTGGGGCTTCCTCCTGGGGCGTAACCCAGGTGGGGTGGAGGGGGGTCATCATGCCAACATGCCTCAGGCATTGAGGACATGATGTGTTGGCGGTCTGAAAGGCTTTTGTGGTTGTGAGCTCTTCTGATGGGCTGGATGGCACATGAAGAAACTGCCAACACAAAAGGGGAGGACAAAGGGACCTGAAGGAAGCAACCTTTTTACGAGTTTTTACTTCCATTGTTAATTAGGTGGCAAGGGATGAAAGTGGAAGTTTTGCCCAGGCCCAGCTTTTGCCAAAGTTCTCTACGCTGGAGGATGTTCAGCCTAACTCCCCAGAAGGAGCCCTGATCCCACTGCGCCTCCCTTTCCTGTAGCCCACCGCACAGTGGGGGCAGAGCCATCTGCACAGCTCCCATGGCCAAGCCTTCTCCGGGAATAACTACGAGCTTCACAACAGAGAGCTCCTCACCTTCTTAAGACAATCACCTCTCCAGGCCCCTAAATTCTAGTTCTTGAGATTCATCTCTGGTTTATTCTGACAGAAACAACCCCAGCAGTGGTTGACAAGAGCCTGGATCCATGCACCTACAACTCTGTCAGTTTTCCATTTCTCGTTCTCCTACCCATCTTTACATCCACCTCCAAGAGCTAAATGACACCCACCCCCCTTACCCTTCTGCCTTGTTCCAGTGCCTAAATGTTCAATCAAGCAGGAGTAGGAAAAAAATCTTTCCAACTTGTCTTTACCCGGTAGATTGTACAAGTCAGGAGAGCCCCAAGGAACAGACTTAACACTTGGAAGGATGCTCTTTTGGATGTGTGGTCTTCCTAGCAGGAGCCTGAAGCAGCAGGAGACAAGCCCAAGTCGCACTGGGATTTACTGGGATGGGTTGTAGCAGCAGCACTAGATGCACTGGGCATCTCAGTGACTCGACATGATGAACCCTACGATGAAATGAAATGAGACCCAAGGGTCTGGCACAACATGTGCCCCCCTGGCCTGAAACAGGAGGATGGAGCTATACAACAGGGAAGTATGAGGTCTGCTGCAGCTAATGCCCTTCCTTCTGGAAGATTACAAGCAGCTAAGCTCCTGGTCTATCAAAGGTGTCCAACCCACTGGCCTGGCAGGTTAATACTGACAAACATGGCCAAAATTCTAACACTGTCTCCTGCGGTCCTTTCCCCACAGCATGTGCCTCCTCCTCCTCTTCCCTTCTCCTGGGAAAACAGGAGCTTGAAGCAGCTGTTAGATATATACCACCATAAGAGGTGGGTGGAGGAGGTCTGGAGAACCACTTGGCTGGATGGAGACCAGAAAGCAGATTCCTTTGGCTGGCTGGTGTCCTGTTTTCTTGCCCCAATGCTGAGGAAGAGACCAGAGGGTTTGAAAGGCAGGTTGTAGGTAAGCTTTAAGGCAGACTGTTTGGTTGCATGGGGTTGTTTTCACCCTGTCCTGACACAGTAAGGAAACGAGTTGTATGGGACATAGCAGCAGGAGTAGCAGCAGCAGACATGCTCAAATGACAAGTGCGGGGGTGAGTTACCCTCTCTGTTCCTCAGAAGCAATCATCCACGTTTGTCGATGCCAGTCCTTAGACTCCCCACTCCCTGACTCCACCATGGGACCACTTGCCCGCCTCCACACAGAAACGTCCCAGCAGCCCTGCAGCTTCCAGGCAGGCTACAAGAGGGCTTTTTGTTGGCTTTTGAGGGCAGGGGAGAAGGAGGAGCTGTACAGAAAGGCCACTGCAGTCTGCTGAGCTCCCTGGCTGGAAGTAGCGTTCCTGTGAGGAGCAGATGCATCCTACATCTCGAGCTGGCTGACCGTCTGGCAAGTCACTTGCCAAGAGACACAGCCCTGTGGAGATCCCACCCCAATCTCAGTGCCCCGAGCATGCGATACCTTGGCATTCAGCATCAGAAAAGGCTCGGCTTGGAGTCCTCCAAGAGCATAGCCTTTTCCATGAACGGTCTGAGTTGTGAGTGCTAGAGAGGGGAAAGTGTTTTTGTGTTGATCATAATCTCTCTCTCTTTCTCTCTTTCCCTACTTATTTCTATAAATATGCGTACATAAATAGCTTGTTTCTCGCCTTGAATCTAGATATGAACTGTTCAGATTAGGTGGGCATAACATGCTGTTTTTATACATGAAAGTCTTCTCGACTTGATTCTTGGTTGTTTGTTTCTTGTCATCACTATTTAAGATATAGTTAATACATAAACCCCTACTTTGAGTTCTCCTTGGACAAAAATTAAAGGCAGACTGGTTGAATTCTAAGGGTCCCTGGTGCAGAAATGCCATCCAGTTGAGCAGCTAAATGTTAAAAACGATACCAAAAAGGATGTGGTGTCTCTCCTAGCCTGCCTTGAGCAGTGTGGTCCTCCATTCCACGTCTGTTGGCATTACCCAAGACTGAAGCCGCGGAGGTCTTTCTGATTGTGCTCTTGGGCATTGGGGTCCCGACAAGCACACTCTCCTTGTAGGTCACAGGACATAGGGAATGGAGTAACCTGTGGAAGGAGACCAAAGACACAGAGACATGAAGGAGTGTACACACCTCCAGCACCCTGGACACCAAACGAGACCTCTGGAGTGATCTTCAGAGATCAGCTGCAGCCTTCAGCTGTGTGAATTTTTTTACAGTGATTTATTTTACTGCTGACCTGGTGGCACACTGAGGTGTCAGGTAGCTACCTGTCCACAAGAGAGGCTGGGAAAAGTGTAAAGAAGAACTTGTTCAACTCCTGCAGCTACTAGTCAGCAAAGACTCCCATAAGAGCTCGCATCAGGCACATGAACATAGCTGGCTAGGGAGACATGTACTTCCCCGGTACTCGGGGGCTTTTTGGGGCACTTACTATGATGCCCAGATCACGTTACATTGCCAACCTTTTCTGAAAAGCTATCTTTACCCCAAAGGCTACAAACACTAAATGACAGGAAAGTTACAAACCCCTCATCTCACATGACCAACTCAAATGATAACCAAACACAACTGGGTCCAGCAGGTCCGAACTCCGGTCCTCCCGTAGCATTCCTATCCACCTCCAGCTCGGGGGTTTCGGTGAACCCTACTCCTGGGCCATAATCTCCCCTCTGTAGGGTACCACTTTACAGTAGGGCCCTTTGGCTTGGGTGCTGCTGCCGTGCCCAAGTCCATTTGTGCACTTAACTGTGAATGTTCTCGGTTTCAATTCCTCAGGGCAGGAACCAAACACTACCTAGCAGGTCAGTGAGGCTGTAATGCAGCAGAGAGACTTCTCTAAATACATGTTGTGTTTAAGGTCAAGAGATGCAGTTAATGGGCACTGAGGAACAGCAAAAGAATGCAAGGAAGAGACTGCTACGTGCATGTTCTGTCATCCGTCCATGATATTCCTGGAGAAGCGTGGGAAGGAGCTGAAAGAATAGCCTACAGTGCCTGGCTAGCGGAAGTTGATTTTGGCCTATTGCATCATGGTATTGACATGAAGAAAAGGGGGTGGCAGTGGAACAGCGTCTTGCTTGCCCTGAAGTGAATTCCCAAGAATTTCTCCCATCTGCACAGACTGAGCAAATGACCTCATTCCCCTCCTTTACGCTCCTTCCAAGACAGTGCCACAACCTGTTCCACCCTTCCCGGCGAGGGCTGCACGCGCACGTTCCGTCTGCTTCCCTTGGCTTTGCTGCCACATGTTTGCTCTCTCTTTCACAAACACATTTCTCCAGGCTATGAAGCGTGGGTCTGCCTGTTCCTTATGTATCATCAACAGCACATCTAGGAATGTGGACCAAGCGCTGTGCATGAACACATAGCTGTCATTTCCACCTCGACTTTCCATACGTGTCCCTGCATGTCCATCTCTAGCATGCCTTTCTCCTGATGCACACAAGAATGGGATGGAGAGGTGTGGATCTTTATTTCACAACTGGGGAGCCTAAGGCAGGGACATGCTGACAGAGACATTAAATAGCCAAATTACCAAATCAGGGTTTAGAGAGCCTCCTCCCCTTGCTTTTGACTTCATTCCCAGAAGACCTGACCCTCCAGGTAGAATAGGGTGATGACTCTTCATCAAGCCATAGCCTTGGTGACTTACAAGCTAAGTAACCAACCAGTGAATAACCTGACTCTACGATTGTGCAAATGAGGAGGTTGCAAAGAGAAGAGATAGTCCAAAAAGTTAATAGCAAATTATTTCAAATAATTGGAAACTAAAAAAAGTTTATAAACTACAGAAAACAATAGGAGCTTAAGGGTCACTTGATCCACCAGAAACCAGCCAGAGCAGGACTGTCTCATATCACAGTGTCATGAATATTCTTAGATAGGAAAACAGAGACATCTGCAAACAATGGGGTTTAGGGAGGAGGCTGAGAGTGGATTGTTTAATGACTGAATTAAAATACTAGAAAGGAAAACAGAAAAGATACATTAAAAAATTACTTTTTTTGTTCAATTTAAAAAGAAACATTTTGGTTTAGGTTATCTGTTACAGTTCAGGTTTGACCTTTCCCTCCAAGACACACAAATAAAAAAGACTTTCAAAGCAAAAGTTATGTTTTGAAATAAAAACTTATTTCGCTTAGAAAATGCTCAAACAAAACATTTAAATATATCTGTTTTCCCCTATTTTTATTTTTTTGTCCCAAATCATTCAGCTCAATCCAGATTTGTCAATGATTTTGATTTAAAAAAATCCTTCCTGTTGTATGACAAAGCTACTGGTTGCAGGTAAGACCTGGGAACCTGATTCTTTCATTTGTCTTGATCAAGCTTTTCCTCTCCCTGGCCTGGATTCACTGTGTTTATCTGTAACACTCTAACAAAAGCGATTAAGTGGCCCCTGCATTCAAAGGGAGACAGGCTCACAGAGAAGGTGGATACGCATTTTGCACTGAACCAGGAAAACCACACACTCAACTCAGGCATTTCAGTAAAGTGGCTGAAATTAGCCATGACAACCTACTGCTCTTTGTCTCTGCTGCTGTCCGTGCGTACGTGGGCAGTGAAACCTGTTGCGGGCACGGAGCTCCATAAACGCTACCATTCCTCTTGCAGGACCACCAGAGCCAAGAGTAAAAGCTCTGCACAACTGTCTCCAAACTACCAACTCACATTCCCTCTGTGGGCTGTGCTGAAATCGCGGCCTTAGAACGCCAAACTGGCATGAGTTTGATGTTGCCTTGAAGTGATCTACCTTCTTCATTCCCTCTCCTCCCATCTCTCCTGGTGAGTCCCTCGGTTTCCCCTTTGCTTTCTTACAGGTCACTGGAAATATGTGCTCAGCACTGGAGCGACCTGAACAAAAGGTGCACGTGAGAGACTAGATTACTACTACATTGCAGCCAATTTCTGGGGAGAGGGAGCCGCTAGAGAAGAAATGTGTTGCCATGTGTTGTCCTCTAGAACCCCTCCAGTCTCCTAACAGCAGTCATGGACAGAAGTGCAGAAGCTTTCTCTCTGGGGCAGAGCCACGGCCCCAGGAGCAGACAGTTTCATGGCTCAGCAGCAGTCACAGCAGCGGGTAGCCTGAGTGTCAGAGGGTTTCTTCCTGATCAGATTAGCCTGATTCACTTTATGTCCCTTACAGAGTTTTTTTCTGCAATTTGATTTTTACAGTGCTATTGTCCAGATAGACGAATTGTCTTACGGCAGTGAGCTCCAGGGATCAGTTTTCTTTTATGTGAAAAGGCAGAGATTTCTATGGGTAATGAGCACATCTGCAGTCATATTAGACAAGACAAAATTCTCCAAACACTTAGCAGTAATACAGGGTTTCCACGTTAAAAAAACATCTACAACAAATACACATTTGAGTTCCCCAAGAACCTGATTTCCATCGGTATTTAGGGAATCAAACCCCCAAACAGCATCTACTACGATCGTCACAAGTACCCAACTCAGAGAAACTGTAAAACCCCACAGAAGGACGGTCTCTTGCCTTGGGCTCGTACAGCGGTAGCCCTCTGGAGTGCAGAGACATGAGTAAAGCTGCTGGATGTGCTAGAAATAATAAATGCTGAACCCTTTTGTGAATGATAGCCCATTTAGGTGTGGAGCCCAGATATACATACTCCAAGATTAACTGCATCTTTTCTTTTTAAATAGGTCTGTGAAAGCCCAACTCATTAACAGAATATATGACCTGCACGGAAACTTCCAGATATACCCATTGTAAAGCCAGTATTAAAGAATCAGCTCTTCTTCCTTTCACCCGCCAAGTCCTGCGTTCACCCTACATCTATCTTCCCTTGTAGAAAACGTGGCTAATATCTAGGAGGGCTGGGAGAAAAAGCTAAAAATTAAGCTTGAGGCCTGGCTCAGTCATTTGAAGAAGTAGTGCAGGACGTTGTCTCCTCAGACTAAGTCAAATAGGTTGAAAAAGGCACAACTGTAGCGCACAGCTCTGCATGCCTACATGCACCCCGTACACACACACACACATCTGGAGATGATCCAGAACACAGTGTGGATCGGTAGTACTCAGGGGGCTGTGGGTCACACCTGAGCCACACTGGACCACTGGCTATCTTCAAGAGAAAACAGACACAACCTGAATCACATCCGTCGCCCCAGACGTGTGCACTGCATGACACACCATGCTCCGCACCTAAGGGGGAAATTGCAGCAGGCGTAGGCTTACGGGGTAGGCAGGAGGCTAGCATGGACGTCTGGGGTGTAACACACAGGACATCAGAGACACCTCCACCTCGACCAACTCCCCACTACTGCACAGTGCATGAACCCATACTTCCATTCTCCACAAAGGTATGGGAGCCCTAAGTGTCCTCTCCCATGCTAGGTACGGAGACCTTGGATAACACCCAAGTTCCCTCTTGGAAACAGGGCAGCATTTGTCCTTGATGCCAGCTCCTAACTGTGGGAACAAAGACAACAATACAACAGACTGGTGCAGAACTGGGATCCAGGTCATGAAATGAATGAGAGGCCACAAATCCTTGCTACACGGCACCTATCTGAAGAGGCTGGCGACATCCCAAGACAGATCCCCTCTGAGAAAGGCCAGTCTATAGGGAACTGGTGGGAATGTTGACAGGAGAAATCCCAGACAGGTACAGGGAGGGATGGGAAAGAGTTCTGCCAAGGGTCGGGGCTCATCCCTCATACAGGCTCGTATCAGGTTGACCCGGCTGTACCTCTCACCCAGCACACTTGGGGCTGGTTCACAGCAGCACCAGTGCAAGCAGAATCAGGCCCCGGGAAGGGTAGGGGTTGAGGGTCAGGGGGAAGCAGGGGAGGAGGGCTGCAAAGTGTTGGGAAACAGCCTGTTGTTAGATTTCAGGCCTGAAGTGTTTGCGAAATCTCCCAGACGAGCCTAGCTGGAAATATGAAGGCCCTGCTGCTGCAGTCAGAGCCTGTGCGAGCGAACGCGGCATGTTGAGATAAGCGTGGCAGGCCGTGCTGAGTGTCGCAGCCCCGCGCCCCCCGAGACCCGCGCAGCTCCAACGCCGGTGAGTATTTTGTTCCCTGGCAAGGCCCTTGTGGGACAAAAATGTATCTTGTAAGGGTCTTCTCAGTGGTTTTCAGCATTTAGGTCACCAGGGCTATTTTGAGATAACAGAACAAGACTGAGCCCCCTTTTAACTCTGGGGGCTGGTGTGCAGGTTCACACCTAGGGCACTGCTCCAGAGGGCCTGGGAAAGGTGAAGATGAAGCTGGCAGGAAACATCCTCTCCATGCAGCACATACAGTTTTAAAGGCTTGAATTTTTGTTAACTTCCCCGCCATAAACCAGGCTTTCCCCCATCGAAGCCAGCTAGCCTGGTGTAACACGGCATAGCTCAAGTAAGCCCAACAGATGCTCCTCTCCCTCCGTCGGGTATAAATCGGGAGCAGCCTCACCAGAACCAGTGGAAGCAGGATGGCCCAAAGCCAGCAGGGATCCCCGGGAAAGCCCTGCCCGCATGGATCCCCGCATCCCCTCCTTCCCACTGTGTGAAGCGAGGGAGCCCGTTTGCCAAACCACACGAAGCTCAGTTACTCAGCAATCAGCTGCACTTCCTACCCTCGTGCTACTGATTGTGCAAACATGAATGTAATTAGTCTAAATAATCACCAAAGATTTAATAGGAGCCAGACCACCCAGAGGCCAAATAGCTGGCGGTAGAGCAGGGAAGGTTTGTTCGCTGGTTTTTGTAACACTTGCTAATGAAGTGAGGTCGGATAGCAAAGCAAACACCCTCCACTAGCACATCCCCTGGGAACGCTGTATGTTGTGGGAAGCCCTATGTCCCTTGAAGCCAAGAACGTTCTCTCAGGATAGGCAACATGTGCTACTACCATCACTGCTTTTAATTTATTGCTGCCTGGAAAGCCTCCCTGAACAATTATGAAACCAAGTTCTGAGCCCCAAAATAAGCTCCCGTCCCAACCAACCATGACTGAAAACGCTCCTCACATGGCAAACAGCTCTCCACTGAGGCTGCGACCAACAGCTCATGGGTAAGTGAGTTCACCCGCACGCCTGGGTGAAGCAGCGTGCTCGGAGCACGCAGCAACGCTCAGCCGCTTCCAGAGGCATGAAGCAACACTCCGCATTGTATCCCTCCTTCCTCCATGCTCACCCACCATTCATTGTATCTCTCCAGCTAATTACAGAGCTGACAAAGACAAACACACCCAGCTGGGGACATTCAAGTTGGGAGCAGCATCGTGGCAGGAACATCAGTTCTTCTGGATAAGCAGAATTTCCTCAGCCGGGGTGGTCACTTAGGCCGCTAATCGCATGAACTACCTCAAAAACGTGTTCTGACGATGGAGCAAGACCTGAGATTCCCCAAGACAGGTCTGTGCTGCAGTTAGAGAGCTGGGAGAAGGCGCTTATGTCTCAAAAATACCGGGAAATGGTTATGTCTGTTTTCTTAGGGGTAGAAGTGCAGCAGACCCCCCTTTCCAGGGAGGCAAGGACAGTCTTTGGAAATCCCTGCTGGAGCCAGCAGCAGCCCCTCAGTTCAAAGCTCCTTTCTTTAGGCCTTGAATTCTCAGCCATAAAGTCTCTGAAGAGGTTTTGATAACTTGCCTATCTTTTAGATAAGCAAAGCTTTGGATGAATCCCACACGGTCCTCTATCTACTGCAAGTCCTCATTTGTTTTCCGCTGAGGCACTTGCTGGTTTTCCTCTCCAAGGTGTTGGACAGAAATGTCAAGAGGCTGAAGGGGCAGCATGTGAGATGGGAATTTTTGCTGGGACGATTTTTCTTTTTCTCTTCTAAGTGCTATGGGGCAAAGCTGTTGAGGAAAAACCCAAGTGATAACTGAGTGAGACAGGCTTTTCTCATGGGAGCAGTAGGTTTACTCCTTATGCGATGAAAAGGAAAGGCAGAGAGGAAAGACAGATGAAAGGTTGCCCTTTTCAAATGGTTTATGTTGGGGGAATTTTAAAACGGCAAATTCTATTTAAATTTGCAGGGACCAGGCTGCAGTATCTTCAGCTAAACAAATTGGCAATCCAAGTCGAACAAAGAACACAAGCAGAGCCTAAAGAGAGACATTTCTGATTTCTGCAAGGCCTCTCTAGACAGCCATGTCCAGGAGAAACTTGTAAAAGGGAAGTGGAAGAGAAAAGAAAAGGGGAACAGCAATTGGAGAGAAGAATTCCTGAAACTAATCAGAAAGAAATAGCCATAACCTCTCTCCCCGCAACGTCGCATGCCCCAGGAGTTCCTCACAGGCAGCCGCCAGCCCAGAGACAGCCAGTTATGCCCAGGTTATTTATTTTTCTCACTTTAGCAGTGTCACGTATTTAATGTTTTAAAAAATAGTATCTTCTTTTATCTGCGGCAGGATACAAAGCAAGAAGCAGCTTCCTAGAGCAGCCAGGCAGAAGGGAGCTGGCAACCTGTGCTGGGTCAGGAGGGTAGGAAGATTAAAAGGAGATGGGATTTTGCTTTGTCCTTCACGGAAGACTTTATCCCCTCCAGATACACAACAGAAGCTTTCTCTCCCTTGGAGGCTGGCCAGCAATGGCCTTCCTGTCTCTCAAAGCTGCTCCTGGGTCACGCACAGGGCAAGCCGCAAGGCGCACAGCCCCGTCCTCTGCCCCAACCGCAAACCCTGCCACCGGCCCCCTGCTCCTCATGCTGCCCACCTGCCCGGGGCTGCACCATCAGGCACCACAGGACGCGCGTCCCCTTCCTTGGGTGGCACTCATCCCCGTGCCAGCCCTGGCTTCTTGCCCGCTGCAGGGGGATGCTGGTCAATTAGCGCACAACAAATTATTAGGCTGATGAATGCCTCTTTTCCCCGCTTGCTGACTGCAGTTGCCTCAAATTTATGCCCAGATTATGACTGAATTTATTCGTTGCCATTTGTAGCATTCAAAAGAGGTCTTTAATGATTTCTTTTAAGCTCTCTAGCCTGATTGTGAAAAATGCAGGGCAAATACACATTATTTCCTATCTAAGCAGCGGCGCTGATTAGTTGGCGGTTGGTCAGATAAGACACCGCTCTGCTCCCCTCTCGCTGTAGAAATGCACAAGGTCATTTGCTGCTAATGCTCAAATGCAAAGGAAAAACACGGCCTAAGCAAACGCTGCGTGGAAACCTCTTGCGCATTTTCAGGGCAACAAAACAGGGACGTGCAAAATCTCACATTAACTAAGAGGGCTAAGAATTAAAGCAAATATGGCTTAAATAATTTTGCTTTCACGCTGCCTGGTTCACAGCATTGTGTGCGGCTGACAGTGCTTCTGGGAGGGTAGTGGGATTGCAGTGAGACTTAAGTCTTGACAGTTTGTGGACATTAAAGATCTGAAGCCAGCTCTTACTTGACTGTTAACTCCTGAATCTTCACATGATGCAATGTTAATCTTCAGCCCTTTCCTAAAATAATGTGTGGAGTTGCTATGTTCTGTTAAATGTGAACCATGTGTCACCTCAGCAATGGCTGCAACGGTGAAAAGATGATAAATCTAAAGCTTGTAAAATGTCCTGGGACATTTTGGGAGAAAAACAGGTGTTGCATAAATGTTAGACATTTATGGGTAAACTTGCAGGGGCTTTAAAAGACTGACACATCTGCCACATAGTATGTAACCCTGAAAGAAAAGGAGCAGAGCAGTCTCTTTCATGTGTCTCACTCTTTCTACAACCGTATGAAAATACATCCTCATCTGGTATTGGAATTAACAGAGCTGGACTTGCCCCTCCCTATGTCTCCTCCAGGTTTCTGGCTTTTACACCCAATGTGTATTTTAAAACTGTGCCTTTTTAAGTAGGTGGCAAACTGTGCTGGAATGATTTGGTATGCGGAGTATTTTTATTCAGCTCCCTTTTCTCTCACCTTTCATTGTTTTTCCCTTTGGAATATCTCCTGCAACGCTCCACTCATAAACCTCTTCAAAGAGAGGGCTGTATTTGAACAGCTTTGCCTGAAATCTGGTCCCAGTCAAAGGCCTCAGACGGGAAAATAACTCGCAGAGCCGAGACCCGCGGCCCCACGGCTGCTGCCGCAGGTGTCAGTGGCCGCTTTGCAGGCAGAGAGGTGCTGCCTGCCGCCTCTTTGGCTTTGACGCCCCGGCCCCGCCGGCTTGGTTATTATTCCCTCCTTTACCCTATAAATGTAATAAACTGGGACTTAGCATCTTGCTTTTGGCATGGTAGGTCCAAGGAGAAAGTGGTTTTCTCACTCCTCCCAAGTGCCTTGTTCGGCTCCTGGGATGTTGCTGGTGTTTTGGGAGAAAGAGAAGACTTTGGAAGCTGAAAGCATGCTGAGGAAGCGATGGGCTCTGTGGTTCAGCTCTCAAACCCTGTGATCTCTGGGATGGGGGTTTCTAAAGTACAAACTAGGGTAGGGCAAGTCTAATTCCCCCAGCCACAAAGATACAGCTCCCAGTGAAATCAGTGGAAGCAGACTTATCTCTGAAAAGCTACAAAACCTCCCCCTCCATGGGGGAAATGCGTCAGATGCGTGACCAGCTGCCTGACTCTGAACCACTTGCCCTTTGCATCGGGCAGTTTTAGCAATGAAACCAGTAACTGACTGGGCTACAAAGCGCTCTCCCCCTCTTGGGTGGTCGCTTCATTTCTGGGTGGCAGTGAAGCAGCAGATATTTTGAGTGTGACTGGCCTGGCTGGTAAGTGCTCACAACTCTGCACAGATCCCACTCTGTCTCAACCCCCTGTCCAGCAATAAATTTGGCTCCCAAACCTTAATCCTATACCTCTCCCCCTCAATTTGGCACTCACGCCCCTTATGTTTCAGTCCCGTCCCCACCCTAGCAATAAGCTGAGCCCTTAGCTCGTGTCCTGTCAGGGCTGGTTTGGGTCGGTCCCCTCCCGGCCACCTCCCTTCCATTTCTCTGGTACCTCTTGGGATTTTTCATCCCCTGCTCTCAAGCCTGGAGGCAGCGAGATAAAGTTTCCTAGGCAGGCTGTTGTAGGAAGAGAAGAGCTATGCCATGCTGAGCTACTGGCCGCTTCCAGCTCTGCCCTCCCGGCTGAGGCCAACGAGCAAGCTGTGCCTGCCCTTGGGCTACTCCTCCCGAGGAGGTGGAAAATCAGCCGGAGATAGGAATCTCTGCTTGGAGACAACACTGAAGATAAGCCACTGCCTGTCACCCTGCTCATCTCTGCAGTGGCTGTTTCAGAGTCCAGGCTCGCCATGGGGAACTCCACCCTTGGGTAACAGAGAAGCTCACCTGCCCATGCTTCCCTCCCAGCACGTGGCTCGCAGGGACACTTGCAAAAGACACACAGCGATACAGGGAAAAGTGTCCAAAAAGCACATTTAGAAAAACTACTTCTTCCCCCACCTCTTCCCCAGTGGACAAATGAACTCCTTCCACTTGCCAAGACATGTTCACTTCCCTTCAGTGTTCCCAGAGAGGCCAGAGACAGCCCACAGTGCTGTACTAGAACGGATCCTGGGCTGAACCAAGGTAAAGAAACCTCCAGCAAAAGCTGTCTTAGAAAGGACTGTTCCCTGCAGACAGGTCTTCAGTCCCTCAGCTGTGGTAGAGAGGACCTTCCTCCTCAGATGGGTGAAATGGATGATGTGTGCTAAGCCTGAGATCCCTCTGTCTGCTCCCAAGTTTGTTGTTTTTATTTACTCATATATATCAGATACTTAACCAGGCTGGATTTTCTTCATTCTGATTTACATTCAAATCTTGAAGATGAGGTAAAAATCTCACATGGCAGAGGCTAAGATTTTCTTTCCTTTCTTTGGGAAACAAGTTCAAAATCTGTCCTGGTTAGAAACACATGAATTGTTGTACTGCTTCAAACCACAAACCCCATCTCTCATCTCCTGTCTGTAACAGTGGCCAGAAATGGGTGTTAAAAGAAGCACAAAAAAGTGGGATGTGTGTGAATCCTTCCCTGGGCTCAAGCAGCCAAAGGTTTAGATATTCCTGATCTAGAAACTGCATCCAGATCACAGTGTCTAATAACCACTGACGGAGTGAACCTCCATGAACATGCCTATTCTCTTTTTGGAGCTGGGACGGTCAGCGAGCCATGCATGTGTGGGTACACACAGGTCCAAGTACAAACCTACAATGATGCTTTCGTTGTGTGCTCTGTTCTTTTCCTAATGACTCCTAACCTTTAGTTTCCCTTCTGAGCATTGAGGGTGGATAGCAGGACAGGCAAATACACAGTGTTTCTGTGTGAAGGTCTCCTAAGTACTAGGTGCGGCTTTTCTCATTAACATCTCCCAGGGTTTTGGAGGGAGCCAGCCTCTGCCTATAGACAAGTTAGGGTTTATTTACAATAAGAATGAATGAATGCCTCTGAGTACTTTATTTAAGAACCTGCCTTGCACAGATATAAGGCAGGTTATGATGAGAAATGCACATCCTTATCAAGATAGAGCTTCAAAATGAACCAACAAAAACTCAGTGCCTATGGTGAGCTGATGCCTGGACTGAAGATCCTTCTGAGACCTCGGACCACCCCTGTTCTAGGAAAAATAAAATTTTCCCAGGCACAAAGCAGCACTCACCAAGGAATTCCCAGTAAAAAGAGGAAGCAGCACCCCTACCTTTTTGGTCTTGACTGTTGAGGCACAGCAGTCCCCACCATCATAGTTGCAGAAGGCTCGGTTGTTGATGGAGTCACAGTAGTTGTCCCCCATGAAAGGCTGAAAAAGGAAAAAGCAGAAAAAGAATGAAAACGCGGACATGGATAAAACCTATAACAGTATGTCAGAAGATAAACATGAAGACTTGAAGGAGCCATGTAGTTTGTAACATTACCAACCGCCCTTAAAAGCAAGACATAATTATTCCCTGCTCCCTTCAAAGCACACATAAAAAAAATGACACTAGATGGAAGGGAAATGAGCCCTTGTTGGCTCTCCACATTCCACATAAGATGATGCTTCAGGAATATTAATTTGACTAGGCCCAGAGACAGCATCAAGGCATCTAAAATTGTAGCACCTTTTGATAATTTTAAGCTAACCTTCCAAAACTATGTGGGCTAAGAGAAGATTATGTATAGCAGCAAAACTGGCTTGCTTTTAATAGCTGTACTTCCCACCACAGTTCTAACGATGCAACAAGTGTTTGCTCTGAGGGCACAAAACATATCACAAAGAGAAATGGAAGTGGCCTGAGCTCAGCTCAGGGACCACGTGCTCTTGTTCTCTGACCAGCAGTGGCCGCGTGTGACCTTGGCCATAACACGTAATCTCCCTCTGCTCCACAGCTCAGAGCTGGGATAATGGCAATTATTCAGAAGGATGTTGTGGAAAGCTATTAAGTAAAATTCATAAATCACCTTGAAAAAGAAAATGTGGTCACTAGTCTGTGCAATGTGATCACTAGTCTATGTGCTGCACAGGACCTGAATAATAATAATGATTCTGAAGAAAAGGCTTGAAGTCTGATTTTTCATTACACATTGGAGCCCTCTTGGTCAGCAAGTACAAAAGTCTTTCTTGGAAGCCAAAACTGTGCCCGATGCTAAAAAAAGGCCCATGCAAGTGTGAGAACCCCAGGCAGCTCTGAAAGCTCAGAAGAACGGGTGCTCGGCAGAGAGCACAGTCGTATCTCTGTAACACTTCTTACACACACAGGCCCATGGGGCCATTCCCATTTTATCTGCTCTTCGGAAAATTCATTTATTCTGCACTGTGAAAAACACACCAGGGACTTTCCTACAAGAAGGCATCATTGCAGAGCAGGTGGGGAGGCTTGTGGATTTCCTGGGAGGATTTTGCAGAAATTGTAGTGCCAGAGTCTCCCTGACGATAGACACCTGAAGAACCAGCAACGCGAGCTCGCCGTGCTCTCCCCAGACAGTGCCACGGCCGTGCTCATCGGTATTGAAATGGACACTGGAGCTGTGCCGATGCAGGCTTTTACTGTCGGTGTTTTGTGAATTTAAATATTTCTATCAGGGTATAGGAAATCCAGGCAATGATGGCAATATCGGACCAGAGCAGGACTACCAGGAGGTAACTTTCTCATTCCATGTCACTTGTTTAGCTACATGCAAATACTACAAATGCTGACGTGGAAATCAGAGTTACAGGGTGAGGCTCCTACCCCTGTAAACTGGCTTAACTCCATTGACTTCCACAGAGATTGACTTATTTACACAGGCAAAGACTTTGACTTGCAAACACCCTTGCAAAGTAATTAATATGCGAAGGGTTAAAAGTGAATTATTTATAAGGAGATGGAGAGATATTTTTATGCCAACCTGGTCATATTCAAAAACGTGAACTTTGCCCAAACTCCCAAGACATTTTGTAGGCTTCTCCATGTTTCCCTTGTATTGCCTGGCTGTGCCTGTGGGTCAAGAAAGGCTTGCCTTTAATGTTCCATGCCTATGTCTGTACCCTACACCTATGAACACTGGGAAATCAGTAAAAGAAACTTGTGGAAGAATTCGCCTTTCATTTGCACTGGTTCAGAGTAGGCAAGTCGGTCCTTTGGAGGAGAAGAATGGGACAAATAACATCTATTCTAATTTGGTATCAAAATCCTCATCTGGAAGACCTTGGGAGCCTGGCTGTGGAGGGTGAGGTCTCTAGAGGTCTTCATGCATATCTTAGTGCTCCTATATTTTTGAAGGACTATGTAAGTAGGCCGGGGGACCAGTTTGGTACCGAAACATCTAAGTTGGTTGCCGAGTTGGCTGACTCAAACCTCTATTCCTGCCACTAGGGAGCGACAAAAAATCACATTGCAGCAGCAGCCTGGGTTACCACTGTGACAGCCAAGAGTAAAATAGTGCCCCGCTTACAGCCTTCTATTCAGGCAACCCTCCCTAATGCTAAGGATATTAATACACTGAGGATTGTATCAGCTTAATGGCCCAGTATTATTGACCTACTGACTTATTAGTCCCTGTTTCCATAGTTGTGAAAAGAGGCTCAGTGAAGATGGCATCTCTTCTGAAACCTTAATGCCAGAGAACAAGCACTGGTCCATTCGTGGATCCTGGAAGCATCATGCTCTAGGCCATTATCAATTGTTTGGGCAAAGCCTTCCAAGATGATAGATTGCGATGCAGTGACTCTGCTGAAAGAATGATGAAAAGAAGAAAGTTCCTATTGATGCAGAGGGGTCTGGCAATTAACAATGATGGAAGGGAAGAAAATGCTGAGAAAAAGCATGTCAGTAATAATGGCTTCTGGTAAATTATTACATCATTGCAAAGTTTGCCTCGGTAACAACTATCCTTAAACAGCAGGAGAATGGATACCCAATGGTGCATCAGCACCTGAATGGCATTTCTTAATGGTCGCTGGATGTTATTTTAGCTCTCTTTGGAGAATAGGGGCGCCTAGCCAGCCTGCATGAATGTAATGCGTGAGATGGCTTATGACATTCAAAGCACTGACAGCAGAATGCTTTTCATTTAGGGAACAACTAGACAGAAACTATTACATTGTTGGAGAGTTATTACCCTCTCGGGCCCAACATTTGTATGCGAAGGAAACCTGTCTTTCACTTCAAGACAAATCACGTCGCACAGCAATGTGGTCTAGAGTTTCATGTCAGATTTAGGAGTTCTGTGCCATGTTCTGCCACTCCGGGCAAATAACTTCAGAGCGCTTATAAAATTGGGTTACTGGTTACTGGTTACTGGGTGCTGAGAGCGCAGTCAATGCTGCAGAAGGTCAGGAGATGTGGGGCCAAGACACGGCTCTTTGGCTGCCCGTCCATGTAACCAAAGAAGCCATCTATCCCTCTACCTGTGAGCTACCCCATTTCTAAAACTTCATGAAGCTTCCCAGCCTCTCAGAGGTACCATGAAGACTGACTTCTTGACGTGGCTGAGATATTCAAGGGCCGGCATGATGGAAACGGCATGAGCACCGTGACCCTGAAAGAGGTGCTTCAGCCCCGTTTAACCACTGGAAGCATCTTAAGACTTCTCAGACTTTTCAAAGCCAGCAGAAACAACATCCTTCAAAATAATTGCTTTTTTCAAATATCACACAAGACTGTAAAAATGTATCACAGCTGAAATGTACCTGAATTTTTCTCATTTTTTTTCTGGTTCAGACGAAGGTGCACAGTGGAGGGATGGGTGATTTACTCACTGTCCAGCTGTGCTCTCCACCCAGTGGTATAATTTCTGCCTCTGGCTTTCCTAAAGTTTATCTGCACACACCAATCCCCAAAGCCAAGCTGGCCTTGGAAAGAATCAGCCCTCTAATGAGATGTCTAAATCAAGGAAAAATGACTGAAGGTTTTTGCAACTTCCCAGAAATTCCAAGATCCTTGGAAATTCTGACTGCCTACCAACATTGTTGGGCCACTCGATTGTCCAACTCCTGTAAGAGTCACCCAACCATCAGCTCTAGGAAAATGACTGTTTCACCCCTGAGTGTCAGAACTGCTGCCGGAGATCCCAGTCTGCTTGATAGCATAGGCAGGGCAAAAGCCTCTTTGACCCACTTGAAAAACAGCATTTACAAGCCAGGTGACTGCAGCGACTGTTACCATAACGCTTAGGAGTGCAAGCACGGACCACCCGAGCTAACGCGAAAGCTCACCTCGCAGCCTTTGACACAATGAATCAGGGAAGGGTGAGGGTACCACTTGAGTCCCGCTGTGCAGACAACGCTCTGGAGAGGAGGAGAAGGAAAAAAAAACAGGTTAAGACAAAGAAATCAGTGTACAGAAAGTCAGCGTGCTGGCTCCTATGGCTCTCCTGCACTTAACCAATGAGGTTCAGTTCCTAACACCTCTTGTGTTCTCAGGACCTGGCTGTCCTCCAGGTATTTACAAGAAGTGTTGGACTTGACACTTGCAATAACAGAACATTTGAGATTAAAATAATATTTAAGGTTCTCCTAAAATGTCATGTCCAATATTTCACTCATGGTGGGGGAACGTGGCAGGGAAAGGCAAAGGCACAGGTCCACTGTCTTGCTCTTGGGTAGGGGGGACACATTTTAGAAATTAAGTGAGGGATTTCTTTGGTGTTGCAAAACGTTGTCCTCTTTCATTACCCACCATATCTGTGCTTCCTGAAGATGCTAAAGGTGGACTTTCACATACATTTTCGCAACATCCTTTAGATCTTAAATGGAAGCACCTCCCATGACATGCCTTTAGAATAACTCCCAGAAAAGACAGCATCATCTGCTACATTATATGAGCTTTATAATAATTTCTGTATTTATGATAAATTCTGCAGTGCCTAGTTTTGGGCAAAAATGACCAGCCAACTCAATGATGACACACCCAGGGCAGCCATTGTTTGCCTATAGACATGGAAACTTAGATTTTAAGAGTGGATGAAAAGTCTGGCCAGTCAATTGGGACGGTGGTTCAACACCATGGAGGGCTAGGAGGTAGGGCTGGCACCTATTCACCAGGACATCAAGCACAATGTTAGTTTTGCGTTATTGTCCGTGGATGAAACACTATGATGTCCAGTTGGGCAAGACGAACACACATAGGCACTTGGGCAGGGGTCGGGGTTGGATGCAGGCCTGGGGAAGGAAGAGATTAACGTTTGGGAAGACCTGACGCGCACGCCATCCCTTCCCCTGTTTATTTGAAGGCTAATTTAATCCATCTGCAAGGGAACCTCAGCATGTTTTTATAGTTTCTGTCATTTGAGGCTTACCTGGCGTGTGCTAGAAAAAGGACTTTTATACTATCTGACTTGGGCTGTTTATCTTTCCGATGCTCTCGGATTTTCCACTATTAGTCAAGCCCGGCTTGCCCCACCTGCCTTGCAACAGGGCCCGTCTGTGTGAGTGGAGAAGCGGCCGGGCGAGGCGGGAGGACGTTGTTTATCCCCCGGGAGGGAGGCTGCAAGGTGCGGGGGCCCTGCGGTGTCAGACATTCCCCCAGCGCACTCCTGACAGACAGCTGGAGATTTCCAGGCTGTTGCCTGCCACAAATGGTGAGATTTTAATCTCTTTTTTTTTTTCCCTCTCTTCTGTTTATTGCACTTCAGAGGCAAAAAAAAAAAAGAAAACTTTTCTAGGTTTCAAAATAAACAAGGCCAGTCAACAGACTGGGAGGGGAGAGAGTAAAGGAAGCAGTTCAAGAGCATTTGAACCCAAGAATTAAACCAAAGTAGAAAAACTCAGGCATTTGCCTGCTGTATCCAAGGCCAGCCAGACAATAAGTAGAAGTGTACTTCCAAAGAGCATCTTGCATTCCCCTGGTAAGAAGCATCAATATTTACAAAACCTCTCGATACGTGTGAATGTGTGTGAGCATTTGGAACTAACAAAAGGAGCCGAATAGCCCTGAAACAGGCTTTTAATACTGGGAGGTTTCCAAGTGAGAGCAATCCCTTGCGGAAGATGCACTGACTACGTTCCTGACCCTCCCAGTATTAAAAACCCAGCACCTTCCCTTAGAGGAACAGATTGAAGGTGAAGTCTCTGCTAGGAGGGTGCTCTCCTAGAAGCTCTCGCTCAAGGTCATCTCAGTCCCAAGGGCTGCACAGTCTTTGGCTGGACAGCCTCCAGGGCACAGCCCTAGGCTGCTCGCCACAGCACAGGAAAGCCAGCTGACCTTATGCTAGATTAATCACAGGGTCAGTGGGACGTTCACATTGCTCTCGAGTGGGACCTGCCAATGGCTTAGTCCCATTTACTTTGCCCTCTCCTCAGCTGATACTTTGCTAGGCTGGTGGAGACCATTAGAGCTACTCCAGCTGAATTCAATCCTTCAATCTAACATTCACAGAGCTGCAAGCACGCTCAGGGAAGGGCCCTCGTCCATGGCCCTGATTCCTCTTGCTGGTCTTCCAAACGCTGAATTCCCACCACCCAGCCTGCGTGTACCCTCAAGCTCCTGCTGTGGTGTGTGTGGTGCAACAGGACCGGAGAGAGATTGTTCATACAGGGAGAGCCTGGGTTGGAAAATTGAGAAATTGGGGATGATTCAGGTTGCTGGGCATCGTTCCTGCCTCTTGTGGTGCTACCGGGCACAAAGGTGCCACAGAGTGCTGCTTGGCACAGCTGAGATAAACACACATATAAAAAGCAAGCAAGGAAGGATATAGGCAGCAGTACTGTAGGACGTGACCAGGATCCGATGGCGTCAGTGCACGCAGAAAGGAAGGTGGGCTTACAAGGCCAACAAAGGATGCAATAAGAGGTGGGTGGAAGGACCACATCCGACATGTGCCAGGCAGGGCACGGGGGATAAAGCCCATCTGGCTGCTGCCTCCGTGAGCTCCATCCCTTCCCCCTGCCGCCACGTGCTCCAAGCCGCTGCGGTGACATATGCTGCCCTCATGGCCCCCGCTCCCCTTATGCATCGGCTTCTGCAGCACAGCTGCCCCCCCGCGCGGGCCGTGCTGCGCAGCCGGGCGTATTGACTTTGGTCCTGTCCCCATCCCAGAAACGCCATCCAGCTACATCTGCGGTTTGGTGGCTGCGACTCCATCTGCCGCGAAGGGAGAGGAAGCGGGGATGCTCTCCCACAGTAGGTAACAAAGAGCCAAGAAAGCAAATCAAGCTGTCATTTTCTCCTTGTGAGGGAAGGCCTAGTGCCTCCGGTCACGGCGCTTCCCTCCCGTGGTGGGACTAACACAATGATGTCAACCATTTGCGGGCTGCAGAGGGGATTAGGTTTCCCCAAGAGAGGCCAGTGGAGAGCTCTCCTCCACCTTAGATGGGTCAAGTGTCCCCCAGGGCTAAAGCCCGTGACTGGCATCTACTGGTCTCAGCTAACTCTTTCCTCAGGCACTAAACGAACATGACAATTAACTGCGGGCTTAATGTCGCAGTGGTGAGGGGATCGGCCACTGCTGCCAAGGGAGGGGAGACACGGTGCTTTGTGCCTGTTCCCTCCTGTAGCTACAGACGGGGTGGGCAGTCCTGCCTTCCTGGGCACCGAGCTGCCGCACTGCAATAAGTCATTTCACCGCTCCGTGACTCGGTTTCCCTGCCTGCAAAATGAGCCCAACACTTAGAGAAAGAGGAGAGGAGAAGGAAGGAGGAAAACTGCAAAGCTTAAACGAATAGGGAAGTACTTAAAGAAAGTTCCCCTTAATGACTTCTGGACATCCAAAATCCCAGGCCTTGCAGTGCATATGGGAAAACACATTGCCAGTGGTAGGGCAGCATCCCAGGTGTGCGGAGGGGCTGTGGCCACACTCAGCCCCACTCGTAGGCAGGGTCGGGGCACGCCGACCCTCTCAGGGCTACCCTTGCCATGTGCCTGCACAAGATTTGGCCTGTTCCTGCTCAGCACAAAGGCAAGGACCCAAATTCAGACAACTTAAGAAATTAGGTGTCTGCCCTGTTTCTCCGCAGTCAGTGGGAAAGAGCTGTCAAGCTGTCTTTCTGAGACATTTCACTTTTTTCTCTCCACTGCCTGCATACTCAGCCTTGGCAGCTCTATCTATAGATGTCTTCAACAGCTCGCTGCCCCTTGCACACGCATGGTAAATGGGAAATCATGGGAACAGCAATTCTTGCTCTGAACATGGCCCACTGCAGAACAACAGGCGCACAAAAGATTTCAGGTGACCTTTTTCCCGCCCCACCCCCCCACCCCCACCCCCCCGCAGAAAATACTGGTTTGGAAGATACTACCAACTTACACTGATTTTGGCAAACTATTTCAGTCCCAGCAAAGCAACTCAGCCCAAACCTATTCTGAAAAACTCTACAATATTTAGACATTTTTCAAAATGATATATCTGTTGCTGTTGTTCCTTTGAGAGAACATTTAAAGCCTTTTTAATTTTCATTAAACAAAAAGTTTTAAAAAAACCCTTGGAAATGAAATGCTAAGTTATATTCAAACCAACATTGGTTTTTTTCTCCAATATTTTGGTTCACCAAAAATCACAACAATAACAAAGTCACTTTGATTAGGAGAAAACATTTTTTTTAATTTGACAGAACTTCCAGCAAACTGAAAAATCGAGTGATTGGCACAGCACTCCTCTAAACAGCCCCCAGAGGAGGGATGGTTCCCTCTTCCCACTTCGCTTCCATAACAGCTGTTGCTTGAGCAGCTACACACAAACATTTTTTTCTTGCTGGCTCTCCCTGTTTTATCTGTGCCTGTCCTCTCAAAGGTAAGCTCCAGAGACCGTCCTGCCTTTATCTGCTTCTCATACCGCACTCATTTGTACATTCCTTGTGCCTGAAATTAAGTAACTAAAAGTGTTTCCTTTGCGTCATTCAGGTACTTTGAGATCCACGAAGACTTGCCGTGTAAATGCAACCAGCTGCTCGCTTTACTCGTGCGGCACAACAGCAAGCTGTCACTCGCCGTAAACGGAGACACATATTATTAATGATATGTAACACACTGCCATGGGGACCTTCCCCTAAGGCATCCCAGTCCCGTCTCTCCGGGGTCTCCCCGGTCCTACCAGCAGCAGCGTTTTCCCCAGTGGCACCCCGCAAGGCACCGCTCCCTGCGGGTGACGTCCCCTTATCTGGGGACTTGAATAAGACGGATGTTTTACAGCTACCAAAAAAATCCCCTCCAGTGTGTCTCTGCATCATCCCGCTCATCTCCTAAAGGCTCCCCTCCACCTCCCAACACAAGTTTTCAAGCCTAAATCTCACCCTCTGGTTGCAAAGTGTTTGTGGGGTTGAACTTTTATCCGCTCACAGCCTAAAGCTCCTGCAAGATCCTCACCATCAGGGCAAAAAAGGTCTTATTTACCACTGTACTCTTGGAAACCATGATTTCTCCTCCATCCCTCCCTCCCCTCTTCTCCCCCTTTACTACTCTATGTTTTCCCTGCTGCCTAATGAGCCCTCCAGAGACCTGCAGGTATAAAACTCGTTACAGCTCCCTCTGCGTACCCGCATCAATAAATGAAGGAGCACAGCAGAGAACGGGAGGGAAGCTGTCACTTTATTTCACCATGAATTACAAAACCACTTTAAAGTCTAGCACTCGGGAAAGGGCCAGTGAGAAATTGCCCTAATACAGAGATAGGGGTTTTCTTTATGTTTCATGCCAGAAACTTGGCAAAGCCTAGGCTTAGGCAGTAATATAATCTCAGCGTCTGAAGTGAATGGGAAGCTGGGAAGGACACCGCGAGCTTGTTGTATTCTCTGGACTTAGGTTCCCCACACCTTTCCAGGATTTATTCTATTGCTCTGTGTGAAATAGGGAAGTATAAAGTGGTGGAGATTTTTGGAGCGGCTCTCTATCCACGGCCAAGAGCAGATTTCAAAAAATCCCAAACCCTGTGTACATATTTAGAGAAGCAAACAGACTGTCAAAGCTGCTCAGGACATGCTGGGGCTGTGTTGTCTATTTGTTCTCCTCCTCAATGAAGTTCAAGTGTGCAAAATAAACTCTTGCAAAGCCAGGGCCAAGTACGTAAGAGCTGACTGCGTTTGCTCAAGCACCACCAGCAACCTGCACCCTGGTGACACGTGATGTGCCAGCATCTTCCGACATGCACTTGAGCATGTCCAGATAAACGTCTACACCTGCAGGAACACTGTGTAGGCACAAGCGCCTGGTTACACGCATTTCTAGGTGGGAGGGCACATTCGTGTAAATGGCATGAGGGTTTTCAGAAAGAGGTAACTGGTATCCAAGCGTAGGCATGAAGCCAAGCAGCTACTTGCTGCAAGTGGCACACGTGTGCAGGGGTGAGCGTGTGCGCAAGGCGCTGTACATGGGTGTGCGTGGCCCCGCCAGGGCAGGCCGGTGCCGGTGTGCGCTGGAGGACGCACAGGACAGCGTGCCATGAGCGGTTAATGCTGCCTGTGCGTTTGCAGCAGGCAGGAGGAAGAAGCGGTGACCTCTGGAAGGGGCTGTGCTGAGCAGGCATCTCTTGCATGCGGGCGAAGGGGCGGGGGGAGAACGGGAGAACTCAGCCAGCTCTGCTGGTTCGGGAAATGAAATACCCTCTGTATCAGCTTCTTTTGTCATCCAAAAGCAGTGCAGGAAAATCCAGCCCTACCACCCAAAGAATGCAAAATACTGAACAGGAGGAAGAAAATAAAACCTGGCCAGTGCCCTTTCTCTCACTGTCCTTCACATCTTCCTATGTAATGAATCGTGTTTCCAGATCAGACCCGCTGTAGGTGCTGGCTGGATCTGAGCACACTGATTTGGGGCCTTTACCTTGAACTGACTTTCACTGAGAAATCAGCTTGGAGAGAAAGCCACCATGTTACTGAACAATATACAAACAAACATCAGGAATCCCAAAAGGCAACATTCCCCACGCATTCCCCTCACTGAATGAACCACAGGTGACACTGTTCACTCACTGCACATAAAAGTGCAACATGGGATATAGTTAGTGAGACCATCAGGCACTGACCTTCACTCTTTGAGGGTTCATCCAGTGCTGGATGTCTTGCACGGTCTCATTCACGCGCAGGAGGATGGGCTCGTGACTGTGATCCAGACATGAGGTGGTGCACTCCGCGCCTGCACAAAACACGGAGAAGATAAAGCTAAAGGATAAAGCAAGCAGCTTCTGACCCTTTCAGCATCCTTCCAGCTGAAGGACAGGATTAGGGCTCGTTTTTCCTAAATTGCAATTAGCAGTCAACCATAACTATCACATATCTTCTAGCCACACATGAAACGCTGAGTACAACCCTGCGCCTCAGCAGGAGACCGTGGGGGTGGCAGAGATTCCAGGGCCTTTTTGTATGAGCTGCATATCGAGGTATTTCTCTGGCTATTAACTCCAAGAAGGGGGTCAGGTTTTGTGCTTTCAGATCATCAGAAAATGTGAAGGCTTTTCCATTTTAACTGCTCTTTCAAGCAATGGGACTGATTAAGCAGAGGCTGTTGAACTCATCTCACCTATGACATGACAAAAACCTACCGTTTGATCTGTCAAATTTACGGACCTTCAATACTAATCTTTTGAAGGGTGACCAAGCCTAATGATATTGCAGACGAGCTATCACCTAACTCCCAGAGTTGATAAGAGGTATGCAGAGACGTAATGATGGCTTTGTTCACACATAAACCTGCTTTTTCTCTGATTAACTGTCATGCCCAGTGGGAATCCTGTCCTTTCTTTATTAAAACATGCTGCGATACTCTGCAGCAATATCCCAGAGCCCTGTGGTGACACAACCATAAGCCCTAGTGTGTTGGACCATTACCATTTCCCCCCTGGAAAATCACTCTTGAATGGCACAGCTGCTGCAAACATGTCATTAGGATTTCTGCACTCCAATCAGCGCTGGGGGAGGAATTAATCTCCATGTTGGTTTGGAGAGCTGAACCTTTGGCTCAACACACACCTCAGCCTGGAAGGGCAGATTAGGTGTCTGAGGAATTACCGAAGGTGTGTGGGATTCATAGTGACCATGACTGGATGCTATTATTTTCCCCACCTGCTTCTGCCTTCTCACATACTCCCACATGGAGGAGTCAGTGGGAGCAGAGCAGACCTGGGCTGTTGAGCCAGCAAGACGGGGAGCGCTTGGGGTTTGTTTTGCTTTCCCAGCACATGTGGCAGAGGCTCCACGGACCCGCTGGATGAGGCCCGTTGACACCAGCCCCATTGCGAACAAGCGGCAGGAGAGCGCCTTCTCGTAAGGGCGCTGATCAGGCTTCCAAAAACACAAAGAAGAGAAGAAAACCCCAAGAACCTGATCCAGAAAGGTGGTGCTGGGCGAGCCTAACAAAGTGCGTGGTATGTCTCCATCTGCTGAGGATAAGAGCCAATGGCTGCTGTGCCCTTGCCGAGCTCTTCCTCCCTCCTCCAGGAGGATCTGGCCCATGAGTCCCTCGCCGCCGTGATGGCCGCGTGGTCCCATCCCAGGATCAAGCCCACTGGATCTGGGATTGGCACCTGCTGGCTGCTGCCCCGGCAGGGCTGGGAGAGGACTGAGGGCTGGCAGGCGCCCGCTGCGTGGGCAGCTGCAGACCCTCCTGCGTCCAGCTGTGAGATGCTCCCCTGCAAACCAGGAACTGGTATTTCTCTCCTTGCTAAAACCTGGCTGGCCCCGGGAGGTAACCTCGTCTCAAGGGTAAAACACCTTGCCACATTAAGAGTCGCCACAACCTGCTTGCCGCTCACTCTTCTGCGCTCCACCATGCTATTTACGCTTACGGAAAGGAGCAGGTCAGAATTGTTTTGATATATGATCTGTAATTGGCATCATTACAGAGCGGTGATCTCATCCAGGTTGTGTTCTCCTCCCCAGGGAAGGAACACAAGGAGGCTCGTGGTCCCTCGCATGGCTGCGATATAATGAGGGAGCTGCGCAACGAGGAAACTTCTCTAAGTTCAAAGGGACGGGCGGAGGGAGGAGGGGGCTGGCAGGGGCTGGGAGTGGGGCTGCAGGAAGGGGCCTCATGGGTCTGCGAGGGCTGCGGCCAGTGCAGATCCCGTTGCAGCCCTTATTGCAGGGACACCTCAAAAACGGGGGCTGACAATACAAAATAGCATGTACAGTCCAGTGTGTGGTCTGTCCCTCCCTCTGCCTGGGTGACACAAAGCAAAGCTGGGCGCAGAAAGTCATCACTCCTTGCAGAGTGAGCAGGCACCCCAGAAGGAAAGGGGAAATCACACCCTTACAACAGCTCCTAAATAATGGTCATGCCAAAGGGGATGCTCGACTGGTCTCATATTCTTTCTGAAGAGGCCTGAATTAGCCTGGTGCTGCGCTTCCCTGCCAGCTCCCTGGGCGTGCATGTGTGCCTGCAGTTGAAGGAGGAGGACACTGCAAAAGTGTAAGAGCGAATGCAGGCACAATCTCTCCCTGTATTTTGAGGACTGGATGTGTCTCTGATGTAGTCTGGCATCCTGGCTGCCCATTGAACCCAGATGGCCAAGGAGGGGCACGATGAAACTGGAAGCGCTGCAAGGAGCAGGAGATCAGAGCATGTTACATGATACCTGGACTCTCAAAGCTTCACGTTTCCTAACAGCCGTTCCCTGAAAAGCCTCCAAAAGTGACTCCAAGGACTGCAGGCTCCTTCCTTCCTCCCTCTCGTTCCCATCCTCTCCCTCGTCTCCTGTCCCACTGCTCCCCACTCCCACCTGAGCTGCATCTCCCCGTGGCAGAGAGCCGGGGCTGGTGCTCACAAACCTATGCCGTAGCCGCCGGCGCACTGCAGCTTCAGGTGGCTGTTGAGCTGCGTGGGCAGCGTGCACTGGCCCTGCATTTCCCTGCAGAGATGAAAGGAGCCACTCCAGGTGCCATCTTTCCGGCAGTGAATCACATTGCTTCCACGGCCCTGGGAACGAGAGGAGATAATGAGGATGGTTACAAAAACAACAGCAAAGACTGGCTGACAAGTGAGAAGCTGGCAGAGCTGAGCTGGGAGCAAAGTTCTGCTGGAGCTGGAAGAGCCCCCGGTTGGGACTGCCAGCCTTGGGGGGCAAGAAGGAGTTTTCTTCCAAAGAACAGAAAAAGGAAACCTGCATTGCATACAAACACACATATGCCTCTTCCGTGCAATGCAATGTCTTTACAAGGCCCTTGCAAGGTCTCTACCTTAAAATAGACCCACTCCAGTTGAGATAAAGGTGCGTTCACGCCATTTGCCTTCTTTCTCGTTGAGAGGTTTGCGTTGAATGCAGACAACCTTTTCCCTCTTCCCATTTTCTAACTAGTTGCATCATCTTTGTCTCAGAAAAGAAAGAATCCCCAATGGCCATCTGAAGGAGGAAGGAAAGCGGGACACGAGCAGGGATGCTTAGCAGGGCAGAACAGGCTCTTTAGAGCTTGGCTGCCTTGAGTGACAGCAAGCAACGAGGCTGAGACAGCCACGCAGAGGGACAGGTGGAAAGGAGGAAAAAAATCCTCGGGTGTGGGAATGGCCAAGGAACAGAATATGACATTTCTCTTATAGAAGAGATTCTCTGTATGATGCTGAAGAATGAATACAAAAGTCTGAGGGGAAATATCATGCCCTTTAGAAACAACAAAGGAGCGCACAGGCAATCTTTTGTCAGATCTATCCTTGTGGCATTGGGGATTTCTGCACAAGCTGTTCTGCAGGATCTGCGAGCCTAAGTGCCACGGGGTAATGTGGGACATTCAACAGGAGGATGTCTGGTGTGGCTGGGCTCCAATCCTCCTGCGGGGGGCCTTGCTGGGTGGGAGAACCATGCAGGATCTCTGCTTCTCCTCACCCGTTTTACATGCCAGGCATGTTGCCTGCAGTCTACCCACCCTGCTCTTGGAGACTGTGCTGGATATCTTTGGGGATCCTTTAAGAGTGCTGCCTGCACTGGGATCCCAGCAGGGCTGCTGAACTTTTCTTACGAGCTCTTCCCCAAGACCCACACCCGTCATTGCACAGGGATCTGCACAAGCCCCCGGTACCAGCGTTGGAAGATTGCTCAGCCTTCACAGTTAGTCTTGTCCTTAGTATCTTAATGCTTTTTTTGCTCAGCTTTGTTGATGAACACAATGTTTAGTGAGATGCAAAGTGGTCTTATCAGCAGACTACTGCGTGGGACCTGCTTCCCCTTCTCTAGACATCTGGCCATTGCCAGAAGTAATAAGAAAATCATATGAAAGGATAATGGACCAGATGGACTAAGGGTGTGATCCAGCTTGGTGACTCTCACCTAAGGGCCAGTTTAGCAGAGACTGATTAATTTAGATCTGACTGTTCGTATGATTTGTGCACAATATTCAGAAATGGAAGACCCTTGCTCTGGGTGTCAGGGGAGGTACCTGCTTAAATGACCATTACGTTCCCGGTGATTAAGAGATGCCATATGTACAGCTGAGTAATGATCTTTCAGCGTGGTGACAAATTCAGGAAGAGATCGCTAAGTGATAATTGAGCACAATTTGCTGTTTTAGCAAGTGTGGTGCACTTCCATTGCAATTTGCATGCCAGGGCTCAAGCACGATTTTTAAAGGTGAGCCATGAAACCTGATTTATTTTCCTGGAGCTGGCTGTGCTTGAGGGTACTATCGTATAGTTTCTGCAACATACTCAGAGATCCCAGGATATCCATTGCTATAGTAACATACTGTCCATCATCCCCTGACCTGCAAAATCTCTTGTGAAAATCCCTGCTGGGTTTCTTGCTTGGATGCAACGTGCATTATCACCTTATATAGCTGAGAGAGACTTAGTGGGGTTTAATCCTTAAATAATTAACACCTCTCAAGTGGTTCTGGCTTGTGCCAGGAGTCCTCCCTCTTTTTCTGTAGGCTATTTTCTGGGATATCTGGAAATACCTTTCTCTGCAAATCCCTTCTGCAAGATGTTATCTGCTCCTTTGCTCGAGGTACTTTTGTAGCTGAACAGTCACTACACTCTTCCTTATAGTGAACAGAGACACAGTTGTATCTCTCACTTTCCACAGCTCGCTTCGTTATTGCTGTAACCCTGACTCCACTGTTTGCTCCTCTTCACGTTCAGCTCATTTAAAAGCAAACACAAACCCGTTATACCAGTTGTCATTACCCGGGTGGCCCCAGTTTGCCTGCATGGCAGCGATGGTACACGCCTTCAGCCTTCTAGATGCACAGAGCCACAGACGCATTATCCCAGAGTTCGCACCCAAACTGCACCCAACTCCTCGTTTCACAAGGCTCGTAACCTCTTGTAAGCCTTATACAAGGCAACCTTTTTCAGGTGCCCTGATGTGAAACGCATGGGCTCTGCCTGCTGTCCCCGTGAAGAGGGCAGGCCAACCTGCCAGGGAATGGGGGCAGCAATTGGCTTTTAACGTTCGGAGCAGGTATCAGAGGTGTCTTTCAGATCACTGGCCCTAGGGCAGTGTTGGTGCCTTTTAATATGGCCTTGGAATCTGGAACGATATTAAAAGTGCTTTGACAGAGCCCTCCCTGCTCCCTGCAGTGCATGTAGCATCAGCAGCTTCTACATCCCCACTTTCTCTTCCCAAGTGTATTAAGCAGCAGTGCACTTCTGGGAGAAGTTATTTATCTCACAAACTATAATTACCTCTGGCAAGGAAAACACACAGAATCACAGAATAGTAAGGGTTGGAAGGGACCTCTGGAGATCATCTCGTCCAAAACTAAGCATTTCAAACAAGATACTAAAGGCCAGACCTTCTTGTATCAGTGAACACAGCTCCTAGGAAGTCAACACGCTGATTTATGCCAGTTGAGGATCTGACCCCTGATGCGGAATGACACCTTCACAGCCAAAAAAAACATGAACGTCTAGAGACAGTTCACCTGAATAGTTGTAATCCTGATAAAGTTGAACTATCATACGGCACACATACATATACTGATAACGAGAAAAAGAATCGGAGGGAAAAGCGAGGTAAAATGGAATGAACAAACAGGACAAGTGCAGGTAACTCATACCCTGCTTACTGTCATTCATTACTCCTTGTTTTCTAGCTAGATCATAGAGCCACTGAGGCAGATTTTTCAGCCACTTATTGTCTGGAAACAGTAAGTCACTCACTGCTAGTCCTCTATGGGTAACAGTTAATACCATTACTACTATCATAAAAATAATATTTTCAGGCTCTTCACAGTAGCTGTCTCTCCCTACTTTAATTACATATATCCCTCCTCCGTTTCTCTGTCTGTGGTCTCAGAAGAGCTCAATGGCACTCGGCCCATCCAAGATCAGGGTCCTTGTAGGATGTATGATAAAACCACGCTTGTATGGACGGTTATAGTTTGGATACGAGAGACTTACCGACTGATTGTCATCATCTTCGCACTTGATCCGGCACTCGCTGTTGAACTGGAAGCCGTTGGAGCACTGGTAAAGCCCATGAAACTTGGAAGGCGGAGGGTCACAGGTAACGGGCACGCAAGCGCCCGGCAGCCACGTGCCATCTTGCGTGCACTGGATCTTAAAGGCTCGCCTTTTTGTGCAGAAAAAAACAAGACCATTTAGTGAGTGGCTGAGTCAGCTAAGAGCCTCTAAAGCCTGTGAGCTCTGCTAGCAGGTTGCAGGGGATGGGTGTGCTTGAGCTTTTAACACTTGGGGAACAAGCCGTGAATCTGCGTCATGAGGTCTCTGAGCAAAAATAACGATTATTTGCAAAGCCAACATTAGGCTGCCCAGCCTAAACGCCTCTTTGGGCCTTGGACATATCTCCCAAAAACTCTGCTTCCCAGGCTTGTGGGCTGTGGTTGGTTTGAAGTGGGTTTGTGCGGAGTCAGAAGTATACGATAGCACTAACCCTTTCCTGCAGAGTTTCAAAGGGGACTCCCCAGGCTGCATATCAAAGGGGTATTTCTAAGGTGAGGTCTGTTTTTTGAGCGCTGGTTAGGATTTTCAAAGAAGCCTAAGTGTGCTCGGTGCCTAAATCCCCTTGAAACTGCGCAACTATCTGCCTGAAGGAATTGCTCAGTGATATTCACTTCAGCACATATAGTCTGTTATAAACAGCCCATCCCTCTCCCAAAATCATTTTAACTCATGGCTTTCTGAATCATGCTGACTGCATGGCATAACTCTTTCACGTACTTTCTTGCTTTTCTGGAGGATCCAGGGACATGGTAACCTGGTTTGCATTTGTACTTGCAAAACGAGCCCACTTTGTGCTTATCTTCTCGGCAACGAGTAGTCTGGAGATCTGCATTCGGGACGATGGAGGGTGCTCGACACATCAGCTCACACAGGGCCTCCGGAAAGGACCACAGCCCATCCTCCATGCAGGTCAAGTTGCTGTTGTTTCCTAAGAACAGCGAGCAAAGTTAACAATGTTCAGCAGGACTATTTTTTTGAAATGTCGTTACACCCATAATATATCAAAAGCCACTTCAGTTCGTTTGACAAATTCAACTGTGTATGTCCTATGCGTTTTCTCTTTCTAGATGATGGCATTAAATCATTAAGGACTCTGTTTCGAGATGACAGGCAGAGAGTGCTTATTTCAGGAAATGCTGTAGGATAGGGGAAGCCACACTGGCTTTGTAATCTTTTATATTTCTCTTCCTTATTTTGTTCTTCTCTGAAAGGAAGCTTGCTTCACACATCAACCCCCTCCTCTCCAAAGTCATGGCATTAACAGAGGGTTTGGTGCCATTACATTCTTCATTCTGCTTCTGTGTTATATCTCTTCCCTGAATCTGTCCTTTTTATTTCAATTTCGAGCCTTTTGGAGCAGCATCTGTTAGTATTAGAGTCACTAGTCCAACACAATGAGGAGCCATTCTCAGCTGGGGACTCTCAGTCCTTGGGGACTACTGTGATAAATACGATTCATAATACTCATTAGAGACTCGTTTTCCTTAGGAAGCTTTCTTGGCCAGCATCTCAAAGGTAAAAGGTACAATAGATCTATTTGCCTCTGCTATGACCTACTTGACTTCAGAAGGTTAAGCTAAAAGTAGCCTAGTCTCAGTGTATTTTACATTCTTTGTTATTTTATACTGTATGTTGAAAAGGAATAAGCTTTTCCTAAGAAACAAAGCACAGCTATGAGCCACTAACCCTTCAAAAATCCCTAATACTCTATTGAAATCCCCGAACACTGCTGCAGGAACTCTTCTCAACCCACAAGGCACATTTTCAACAGTAAGCCAACTTTGGAGTTATCCCAAATAATACTGACAAACTGCTAACCCCAGAGCAATGCCATCTCTCTGAGAGGGAAGGAAGAGAGCCGGGGCATGAGGCTGAAATTCAAAGAAAAAGAAAACAAAAGGCTCTGGAGGGCTCAGGAAGGTATGTGTAGGAGCCCTCCTGCCCTACCCACAAAGATAAGAGAAGCCGCATTAAATCAGCCCTGGCTTTCTCTCTCCCCTCCCCAACTGCAGATGATTGCAGAGGTATTTTGTGCAGAAGGGAGCTCTTTTCTAGAGCACCAGCATGCTCCTCTGCTCTGACTCACGCAGCAGCTCTGCAGACCAGCCCTGGTGATATCATAGTTGCCACTGCAAAGTGATAAGCTGTGACATTAGCAACAGTGGCTGTCATGACGTCAGTGATTGAATTAGGCATGAGTCATTCGAACGCCATTCTCCAGAAGCTTAGTGACCACATCTATTAGTCATCACCGATGGCTGTACACCAAATGATGCCTTTACCTTACAGTTCACAGAGTTTCTGGACAAAAGTGAAGTGATGCTACACACCACAGCTGCACCCCCTGACCCGGGGGTTGGCTATCACCCTCCAGCTACCTCCACTGGAGGCATCAGCTGAAGCTCTTGTTGGTCATAATGAATATCATTGTTTTCACCACCCCCTCAAAAAAATTCCAGGCATTTTCAATGAAAAAAACACCTCTTGTTGAAGATGACCCTCTGAGTGTATGGGCAAAAAAAGGGAATTCTTTGATAAAAATCTCCCCTTTGAGTAGTCTTAACTTTCACTGCGTGTTGGCTGCTTGTGGTTACCCTCCTAAATCAGAGTTAAAAGAATTAAGCAATTTGGTTATATATGAAGAAGTCACCATATCCTTTCACTGAAAAGAAGAATACTTCCAGTGCAATGAATCCTAGCAGAAAAAGTGAGACCACATGTACGAAAAAAGCTTATACAACATTTGTACCTGCGTTGACAAGAGCAGTTAAGAATACCCCGCTGCAAGATGACAAGTTAATTTGGCTGTAATGTTCCTTCAAATACAGTGATACCTTTTCTTGTTTCCTGAGGACCTGACCAAAAAGGGTGATGTGCCAGTGAGCAGAAGAGTTGATGATGGTGAGAAGATGATGGGGATGCTAGCAGAAAAGCAGCAGGGAATAAGGTAAGGGAGGAAAGGAAAGAAGGCAGAAAAGTGTGTTATTTTTAAGGAAAAAAATTGTAGAAAGTCCCAAACAAGCAAAGGAGAGAAAGGTCAGATGAAGTGTGGAAAAGGAGGTGTGATGGGTAGACTAGGAAAAATAGCGATGGGGGACTGTGCCACTGGGACATGGGACTTTTCAGTCTTCTCCTGCCCTTCCAAATACATGGAGGAGGCATAGAAGGGAGGCAGACACAGAAAACAGAGAAGGCATGGGAAAGAAGATGAGAGAGTTCAATTTGATTTATCCCCATGACTTTTCCATGTTTTGGTTGTATGGAAGCAATATTCACTGTCATTACTGCCTGGCCAGCCGTGATCAAGGCAAGGTCAAAGGAAGGTAATAGAGAGATGCAAAGGAACTTAACTTCTAAAATAAATAAACCTTCCCGGAGAGTCTCATAATTCTTCATACTTAAAATATCATGAATAATTCTAAAACAACAGTGAGAGTAACATATATTACTAGGAACAGTCTGTGTTAGCTGTGCGGCTATCCCCAGGTCACTGCACAGATGCCCTCAATACCTTTCAGAAGAGCAGGAGGTCGGCAAGTGAAGGAGCATTTCTTGCCAAAGGTGGTCCCCTCGCTGCAGTTGTAGGTCGCTGGGTAGACATGGTACTGGTCTGGGACACCGCAGTCCACAGGCTCGCAGGTCACCTGCTTGTTCCACTTCCCATCCGTGCAAGTCATGGTGATGCTGGTCTCCATCTGGAAAAAAGACACATGCCTACAGCTACCACAGCCGGCAAGGGAGAGATCAAAACCATTTCAAGCCTATTTATTTTGGCTCTCAAGTCAAGCAAAACTGGGCCTGATCACTACCATCATCACCTGGACAGCAGCTACTAAAAACACCAAGTCCCACAAAAAATGGTGTAAGAGCACCAGGATGTATTCCTGTCACCTCTGGAGCGAGACACCAAAGCGCTTCCATACAAAGAGCGGAGCACTACAAATAATCAGAACTCTTGTCTGCATCGCCTCCTGAGACGAGCTGGGAAAGCTACAGCTCTGCCCTGTGATCAGAAAGCAGCACGCAAGTCTGAGCTGTTTGGAGCTGACAGCTATCCCCGGTCCCTGTCACCTTTGCAGTGACACAGCCACTCCACGGGCATCCCCATGTAGTTCTGAATAGTCAAACGCACTCTTGGGTTTGAAGTAAAAGCCAACCTGACATGAACCCATTTGGGACTCCATCCCAAGGCTCTCCCAAGAGGTGTCAGTGACCCTTGGACTGGGGTACCGAGGGAGGTGGCCTGGGCCATGCCAACATCATGTTCAGATACTGACAGCTGCTGCTACGGCTTCTACTATCAGCGTGTCCGAGGCTCCGGATGAGATCAGGGCACTGCTGCCCTGGCACTGGCGACACGCACACCTGAGAGACAGCTTCTTCCTGGAGGAGTTTGCAATGGACAGACCCAAGAGCATCCTGCCTATACATTCACCTGGCACTTGAGAAGCTTGACTACAGAGTCAGTACCTGTGCTCTGACCTCCCTAATGTCACTCTTACTACACAGCTACACAGATGCTATGCTTCTGTGGATTTGAAGAATAGTCCAAACAATGCAGCACATTGCAAGCCTGAAGTGCCAGGGAGAGAGGAAAAAAAAAGGGGGGAGGTAAAGGAGCCACCCATCCAAAGCTAAGAAGAAGGACAAGTTGTTGGCAAAGAGAACAGAATAAACAACTTTTAACTTTCTAATTAAAAAGGGAAAATTATTAAAAACTATAAGTGAAGAATCTGAAAGAAGGACTCTTCCCTCCACACCAGAATAAAGAGAGGGACAGAAGAAAAAGAAATGTGAGAAACCCAAACACAAGAAGGGGAAGATGCCAGCGAGGAATCTGACCAAGCCGTACAGCAGCACTCCTCTGCCTCCAGGGAATATTTTATTCAGGGCTGGGACGCTCACAGGAGATTTGCACCGCCGACCATTGATCTGGGTTTATAAAAGGAAGGGGAATTTTTCTAGCACACATCAAAGGGACCTGGATTCCCTTTTTGCAAAAACACCCTAATGGTTTCAACAGAAGTTCAGACCTGTCTCCCTTTGATATATGGTTGCATTCAGAATGGAAAAAGCAGTCCCAGAGCTGAGAAACTGGACACTTCCCAAGTGGGCACAAAACCCCTTTTCTAGACCGTGGAGTTTATTTAAACAGGGAGCACTGCTGATGGAAAAAAATGTCTTTTCTACAAATTTAGAGTAGCACATTCTGGGATTCTCAGAGCGCTCAGGTGAAGGGACACCCTGTGTTCTCATTCCCAATCATTTCGCTCCCCAGTGGCAGTTAATTCTGCCTTTGTGGCTTATCAGAATATCTGCACTATTAACAAGTATGTATCTTCTGTAGGCAGCGGATGACTTGGAGATGCCTGTGCTTGCAGGAAGTCACGGTGTGATGGCCATAGGAGAAGGGATGAGACAGCATACTTCCAGCTCTTCACAGCGCATATGCACAGCAGCATCACCACCACATTTGCACGCCAGGCTGGGCGGCTCCAGCATTCAGCAAAGCCTCCATTTCCCTTCACATCAAATAACACTCCAGCACCGTGGCTACCGGGCACCTCGACAGCAGGAGGTTAAAACACAAAGCCAAGCTATTGATGTCAGGGGCTATCCAAATGTTCTGGAAAAGACATGGGTCTTGCACTGTATCTTGCTGGATGCTGCATCCACACTGACCACAGGGAAGCTCTGTCAGTGATAGGAGATTCCGCTCCAAGAATTCAGCTATTAGTGTTGGTGTGATCTAGTGTAGGAATAAATGATTACTTCTACTAGCTGATACTGGCTGCTGAGACACAGTATGGTGCACAAGGGAGTTCCTCTAACGACAGGATAGCACATCAGGTGTACCTCTACAGAACACCAAATAAATAGTGCAAATTCAGAATCCAGAATATAACGCAAAAAATTTAGAAAGAAGCAGTATCTGTGCAAGACAGTCACACCTTCCAGAAAACGGGCAAACCCATTTTGCCCAAGCTAACACTTGTGAGAAGATTTCAGCTGCAGCCGTGGTCTTTGTTAGCAGGAAGCAGCAGGACACTACAGCCTGCTGGAAATGCAACGTGCCTGGGGTGGCCCCTCCTTGGAAGGGATCCCTCATCACAACTGTACGCCCACGGCACTCTATTTCTGCCCCTCTCTAGACCTTGATGTGACAAATAAAAGTCTCTTCATGTTTTCATCTCTGGGTTTTTCCCCATGGTACTTTCCCAACCAAAACACTAACCAAATCTGGTAGAATCACTTTCTTACAGACCCATACGGCTTTTCCTCTTCCTGGCCGACTGCAGGGCCGTTTCCACACAGAGAAGCTATGCCCATGCGGGTAAGACCCTGGCTTCTCAGCTTTTTCCAGTAATTTGTTCCACACTTTGTATGATGGAAGCTGAGGTTGTCAGGGTCAGACATAATAATGGCGCATTTTAGAGCATGTCTATCATGTCATCACTTCAAGCAATAGGAGCACATGCATTTCTGCAGCAGAACATAACAGGGAACATTCCCCGCAATGGAGACAAAGGCTAGTGGCTTTGACTGAACGCAGGCAGGACAGCCCTAACGTGGAAATTATTGCAGATGGCACCCACCAGCTTTCAGTTTCTCCCTCTTGTGAAGTCCCACCCAAAGGTGGGATCATTGCAGGGCAGGACTCCAGGCTGCTGAGCGGGAGCCCGGCTCTCCCCAGCACCACGCTGCACCTCGGGGGTATTCCCAATCGACAGCCTGAGCAGTGCCGCCTTTGGCTCTGTGGCAGCATCCGCATCTCCCACCCGAAGCCTGAGCAGGCACGTGCCTGTTTCGCCTGTCTGATCTGACAAGGTCACCCAGCTCACAGCAGTCCATACGAAGCACTTGGCTTTCTCATCTGGTTTATTAGCTGTCACTTTGGGCACTTTGTGCTGCTTTGACTGGCATCACAGCAACCGCTTCCCTTCATGTCCTGCCTTCCAAAAGAGGCTTATGCAAGGAGGCGGGGGGGGGAGGCAAGGAGGAGAAAAGAGGACAAAAAAAGAGGGCCTCCAAAGATACAGCGTGCAGTACAGTGAAGAGGATGCAAACTTAAACAAATCTGGTGCCAGAAAGATTTGTTTCTTGGGACTTTTAACAGCCTGGGAGAATTCATGTCTCCTTCCTGCTGCCCAAGATCGCAGCCGGCTCCTTCTTCAAGCGATGCTTCACGTGTGAAGTTTCCTCTCCTTAAAAATGAACAGCTGTGCCCTCCCCTCTAAGTATTCTTCCACTTCTGCCCACTACTGTGCCTCTAATTGAACCCACATGAGCCGCGCTTTCTTTTCCTGGCATGATTGATGATGCCTTTGCACAACATTAGGGAGCTGCTGGGTTTTAAATAACACCTCTTGACCAGAGCAGCAGTGGTGGTAGCTTCAAGGAGAGATGACAACAAGTAACTGAATGAGCGGGGCTTTCAGCGAAGGACAAGGGGGAGGAAAACAGTGAAAGACAAAGGGGGAAAGGGGGAGAAGAGAAGAAAGAGTGATGGAGTTGTCAGGGGGTGGGAAGAAATTGGGGGGAAATGAAAACATCCCGAGATCTTCTTTGTGAGAAAGATACACGAAGGATTTTGCTCCATCACTAGGCAAACCCGTTATTGTTGTTGTTGCTGAAGTCCCTAAATGAGGAGAGGCCGAGAGTCTGTAAACAGCTCAGCTTCTTTTTTTATTATTTGCAAATAGCAAACAGTTTCTACTGCACATAGTGCTGACGGTTTTTAGGGTTTGGTGATTTTATGGAGTTTTAATAGAATTTGGGAATGGGAGCTTCTCAGAGAGCAGAGATGAATGAATTTTTTGCCCTAAGACTGATTAAAATGGTGGCTTCAGAAGACACAGAGGCCAGAAAGTGCAGAAACTGTTAAGAAGATTTTCAAAGACCCCTTAGATGTAAAAGATTGATTTGAAATGTGACTTGTGCCCCTACGTCTGAGGTGCTTTTGAAAATTTTGCTTTTAATTCTCTGTTCACCCCTTTTTTCTGTCTTTCAGTGAAATATGGAAGACAAATGTGGTTCAGATGCTAAACCAGGGTGTTTTCACTATTCTGTCAGTCATCTTCATCAGCGTGCAGTGGTCATGGGCCACCGATGTTCAGTCTGCTCTTTGAGACATTGCACCTCACCTCAGCCTCCTTCCTACCCAAGAACGTGAAACATTAGCATATGCAAAGCTACTTTCCTTCCTCCTCTTCTTTGTGTAGGCCACACTGCCATGGTAAATGAGAAAAAAAAAATAGCTCTAGACCCTAAAATTATTTAAACAAGCAAAATATCCAACTAAATGACAACAGTGGAACTACCAACAGCTTTGTGCAAGGTTCCTCAATCGTGGCAGAAGGTCCCTCTGGCCGTAGATAACAACCCACATGCCCTATCTCATATCCAAAGCCTTGTGATCAGAAGAGGACCTGAAGCTGGGAAACAATTCTGAAAGGAGCACAACGCAATTCCGTACAACACAGTACGAGGAATCCAAACCACGGATTCTGGACTTTCTTGGATAATTCATATCTTGTCTACATGTTCCCCAAGTTCTGCTTTGGAGCACCTGACACAAAGAAATAAAACAAGATGATAGTGAAAGAAACTGTCCATTTTTTTTCAACCAAGCTCTGAAGCACATGAATAAACTTTTAAAGCACGTTTCATGTGCTTAGCTGAACATGGCTATCTTTATGATGCTCCAGCTCCTTCTCTGATTTGAACACTGAATGCACAGCACTGAGCAAAACAAAGCTATTGGCCTCAGGGGTTTTATCAGAGGAAAAAAGATGATGAAGTGCAATAGTAGACCAGGGTGAGAGGAAGCATATTTGTAATAGGCAGTGAATCACGTTAGCTGGGGTGCTAAAGTCCTCCACTCCTGTCACATGAGTCTGATCAAGGCTCTGAAACCAAACATCTCAGAGCAAACCCATATACAGTTGGCTGAGCCTCCCCAAAAGGTACTTCTTGCGTTTAAATAACACAGCACTGGTGAAACATGTTTAGGCTGTTTTATTTGGTTTGGGATTCCTGTGTGCTCAATGTACAGATCCCTTCCAACTATTTCCTGGTTCAGCCATTCAGACTCGTTTGAGAACTTGTTTTCTGTTCTGTAAAAATGCTCAGCTGGAGCTGGGGTTCTGGTGCTGATGCCAATTAGGATGGAAGAGGCCCAGCTCGCGGGGTCCTGTATTTGTTTTGTAATTGAGTTGAAAGGGCTGACTCATTCCCCTCCACTCTGTCTCCCCCCTCTGCGAGCTGATGAAGAACACAGTATTTCACAAATACAGACAGGCTGCCGAGCCCGGCTGCCTGCCCCGAGCCCTCCCTGGCCCCAGATGTGCGTGCTGCCCCGACAACACGTGAGAAGGTGCCGACGGGGGAAACCACCCCCACGCCACGCTCACGGGATCCGGCAGCGCTAGGGATGGGAGCGCAAACAGGGGTGCCTGCCCTGCCGCCCAGCTGCACGCCGAGGCTGGGCCATGCTGCACAGACACCTCGTCCACCTCCCCCAGCACAAAGAACCTGCGGTTTTTTGATGTTTAAAGAAATTGATAGCTTTCCTCAATACCCCACTCATTGCATCAAGACATGCTGCTTTTCTAGGACTGGATCATTAATGCATGGCTTAGAGAAGATGGGGGAGCACTCCCTGGCCCACTGGGGTAGGTTGTCGGTTGCTTTGTTTGGAAGCAAAAAGGTTTGCGTGCTTTTTCCACCCCCTTGATACCATGGATTTCTGCAGTGCCAGGGTGTGGTTGGGAGCAGATGGACTGAAACACTGCAAAGGAGTTAAGACACTATTAGCCTCAACCCAAGGAATAAAATGAGATATTTTGCCCAGAAACCAGTTGTGCAAAAAAAACAAAACACCCCACCCCCATAAAACCAACCCAAGAAACACTGTTTGGCTGAGTTCAGCCAGGGAGATCAGAGAAGACCTGAACACATATTTAAACCTTTTGGGCTGAAAATGTCTCAATTTGGGGAACATCTGAGCTTTGCTCACTGTCAGTTACCTCTTCCTACACAGTGCAGATGGCTCCTATTCTGATGAGTATTTGGATAAGGTCTTGTCCCAAGGCTGAGCTGAGATATTGGGTTTTAGGCTGAGTTATTTCTCAATTTCTCCACATCTGTTTGCTCATCCCTGTCTTGTGGGCCATACAAAACCAGCAGAACAAACCTGGCTCTTGCTGAGATCATCGTCTCGCTGGACTTGCAAAATGTAGCCTGTCTTGCAGCTCACGTTGCACTGGGCACCGCTGTACCAGCCGCCACCGGTGCAGTTCAGCAGCGCGTTCTCGATCTCCAGCTTTTGGCAGGCGGTGGCTTCGCAGGAGTAGTGGACACAGCTAGGTGGGAGACAAGAAGTGGTATTTTTTATTCAATTCATTTAATTCATTCCACAAAGGCGAGCGTGTCTGACTGACAAACTCGTCACTTGCCAGGCAGCAGGTACGCAGGGTGCGTACTGAACCCGATTCGGCAAAGGGCTCTTCACCAATGAGCACACCCTCTAGCTGTGTCTTCCGAAGGGAGGGACAGTGGTAACAGTGGTGACAATGAAAGAAAATTACAGGTCTTGTGGCAAAAGGGAAGAGCCTGCCAATTCTACAGAATGATCTGTTCTGCAGTATTTAACTACGCTGTGGCCTTCCTAGTCCTGGACCAACATGTGTCCATCCCTCCCACGAGAGCACTCTCCCTCCAAGAGCAGTCCTTATGCTCCATCCTATTTTAAACCTCTGCCGAATTCAGGAGTGCCCGATATTGCCAGTGATAAGTGTGCATGTGTGCGCGTGTGAGGAGGGGTTCCTGTGATAGACACTCTTATCTTTGAGAAACTTGATTGAAATCAACACATTCATTTTATTTCACTTCATGAGGAACACCAAACATCAGCTGTGTAGCTGTGTTGATAAGCTCTTATCAAGCTCAGCAGCACGCTGTCATTTCAGATCTCTCCAGTTGCTGTCCTGCCGTCCATAAAATGTTTTCCTGGATGGAAACTGTCTGCTCTCCCTACAGTAAATTACTGTTACATTTAGCGCAACTTGTAAAAAGAGGTTTTTGTTTTATTTTTGTATACACAGAGATGTCTGGTTGACACAAAATCTTTCACCATGTCTGATGACCCGAGTCAAACATTATAGCACATGTTCAAATGTGAAGTATGGGGCAGTCCCTCAGCTAAAGGGCAATGAAAATGCTGAGCGTCTTCAAACATTCAGACTAGATAAAAGGAATAAATTTTTTACACTGATGGTGGTGAAACCCTGGCCCAGGTTGCCCAGAGAGGTGGTCGATGCCCCATCCCTGGAAACATTCAAAATCAGATTGGACAGGGCTGTGAGCAACTGGTCTAGTTGATGTCCCTGCTCACTGCAGGGGGTTGGACTAGGTGACCTTTAAAGGTCCCCTCCAACCCAAACCATTCTGTGATTCTGTGGGCAAAGATGTTTTGCTGGATTAGAGACAAAATTTCTGGGGTTAAGGATTCCCATAAGGTGATATGCCTCTGCTGAAAATTAAAATGAACTTAAATTAAATACAGTTAAATTAATTCTGAGGAGGGAAAACCTTGACTTATTTCACCATCTACGTGGATAGAGAAGAACCTGAAACACAGAAGTTACAGAAAGAAGGGAAAGCAATGCATCAATACCCATTTTTTGAAACGTATTACAAGCAAGCTATTCCTGCCTCCTAGAAAAAGGGTTAACAGGCACCAAACCCCCATCCGCCTTAGTAAGCACAGAACTTAGCATGTGCGTGGTGTTTTGCTGCGTTCAAAGCATTGTGCAGACATTATCTAATTAATTTTCATGACACCCCTGTGAGACACCTGGGCTGGTATTGTTATCCCCACGTTACTGATAGAGAAGCACATCTGCACATGTCTCTACTGAGCTCTAGATCAGATTAAACTACAGGATTATGTACCTCCACAACTCATTTCTCTGTCCCAGACTAGTGCTATATGGGAAGTGCCCGCTGCTTGTAATTTAAGTTTGCTTGTTCAGTGGCGGCCCTTCCCTGGAGGGCTATGAGCCATAAACAATTTCTGCATTCAGAAAGGTCTTATTTCCTCATTGTACACAAAGCATTGCCGCTGACAGGACTGAGGAAGGAGAATTCCACCTCTGTGTCAGCCAACACAATACCCTTGAATGCAACAAACAGCGGCCTGTCTATCAGCGCTACAACTGTGATGCTCGTTACTTCTGCAGGAGGGATGGTCCTCTGCTGGTGCTGACCTACACGGAGCGAGCCTGCCTTCAGCAGGATCCTCCCCCGCATACCACTGGTTTCATGCATGTTTTCCAGTCACGGCAACTCACAGCCTGACATACAAATTTCAGCCGCCATTGATTTCACTTTGCACTGATCGATAAGACTGTGGATGAGCCGCTGGAAGAACAAGTGGACAGTATATCCTAGCGCCCAGGTGGTCTCCTCTTGCGGAGAAATGAGGTGAGGAGAACAGCCGTGTGCAACTGTCTTGTAAATGCCAACACGAATCACCCAGGGGCGTGAACCGCAGACCTGACTCTGGTCCGGCAGCAGCGCCCCGGGCAGCCTCACGCTGTGGCTCCCCGAGCGGAGCCGTACCTTGCTGTTGACCTCAGAGCACTGCTGGTTGAGTAAGTCACCAATCAACATTAGCAAGAATATCTGAACGTGGATGTTGAGTGAGAGTGTAAATGGTGAATGGTGTCTTGTCGAATCCTCCCTGCACGTCCCAGTTATACCTACCCATGGAAGCTAACCGCCACTTTGCTCCCCTCCGTTTGTCAGGCGGTGAGGCTGCAATATGAGTTCCTCCCGTGCCAGGGCTCCAGCGACGAGGAAGTTGACTCATTGAGGAAAAAAGCGAGCACCATTGCCAAGCCATTCTCAGAAGTACACATTGAGAACCTTGACTGCGCATTGCAAAACTCCCGCAAAATCAGAAAACCTTTTTGCACTAATGTTGGAAAAATAAAATAATAGCAGACCTAATTCATTTAATATCTTACGTGAATCAATGTGCTACACATCATTGCAGCACTCAATTCAGCCCTGAATGGCTTCAGACAGAAGGATAAGCCTAAGAAAACCTTTGCAATTTGCACAAAGGGAAATCTGGAGGAACGTCACCGCGGTAAGTGGCATCGTTTTTCATTTCCATCAATGTAAAGGAGAAAAAGAATCTGGTTTCTTGAGTTCATATCAGGACACCAGATGAGCAAGCCTGGGCTTAAAAGTCCTGCAGAACTGAAACGCCAGAGACAAAGGCATTAAGAAACACTTATTGTGATGTTCTTCTTTCTGTTTACAAGTCCCCTTGTGGTCTTCTTAAATGGCCAGGGAACATTTTTAGCCACCCCCTCCAGGCTCCAGATTATTCCTCGGTTAGCAGATCATCTGGGCAGCTCGCTCTGTCTGTAACTCTATATGAATGACTTCAGTGACAAACAATACAACCATTCACTTTTTGTAAAAAAACAACCACTGCCACCAAATGTTTCCAATTTAAATATTTCTGGTTCTCTAGCTACTGGTTCCAATTTGGTATCAGCTACTGTCAGCTGTAAATCCCAATGAATTTTGAAGTCATGATCCTGAATTGAGTTCTGCAAATGCAGAAATAAGAAGGAGAAATTAATATCTCCAAGTAGGAAGTTTAGACAAAGAACCCATCACATCTATATTACAGAATTGTGGGTTACAGAAGCTCTTGCACGGGTACTGCCATTTAACAGTGGTTAATCATCACATGCTCCAGAAACTATGCATGCATTGGGAAAGAAACAATATAGAGTATCTGAGAATGAAATCCTGGCATGGGACAGCTTATCCCATTTTCCTGCAAACAAAAATTGGGTGACTTCATCAAAACTGCCTACTTCAAATCATCCTGCGTCTATCCTAGCTCCCCAGATGCACGTGGGACTCGCTTCCCAGAGCATGAGCTGGTCTCGACAAAAGCTATGCAAGGGACCCAAGGACCACCCTAACGATTTACTGATATACACGCAACGAACAACTGCCGGTGCCTGGGATATTCCCTGGCGGCATTTATTTTACTAGGTCCATGGCAGGATTCACCTGCTCCCGTTCTTGCCCCGCCAGTGTGTGATTTCCCAAAGCGACATTTTCACACCAAGCTGAGTGCAAGGAGCTGTGGATTTCTCGCACACTTTCCACAGCCTGCAGCGTGCTAAAAATACATAGTTCAAGGCAGACCATTTCAACGATGTAAAAAGCCCTGAACTGAGTTAGCTTCACACGTAGGCTGAAGTTCTGAGCCAGTTCTTACTTTATTCAAATCCATTCTGCTAATCCTTAATCTAAATGAGCTCAGTCATTATCCTCTAAATCTTTATTTCTCTGTGCCAATATTGGCCCCAATTCAGCAAGGCACTTAAATATGTGCTTAACTTCAAAAGCACGGTTAAGTCCCACTGATGGATTTGACTACAGGGGGATGTAAGCAAATAGCTAAGGGCTTTGCTAAATTGGGGTCTTAGTGACACAATCCTAGAAACATTTGTATTTTAACATGTTTACAGAGAATTATAACAATTAAGTGGAACTCTTCCTTCCTCACATAAAAACAATCCAGAACTTCCTCTTTCGAAAAGTTTATGGCAGCCAAAATTTCTTTTCCTAATGATGGAGTCAAGCACTTCTCCAAGAACTCATCTTAACATAGTGACCTAATTATTTGTTTCCTTCATGATAGCTCTGACACATATATATGCACAGGTGAGCATAAAAGCCCACGGTATACACTTGTTATGAGAAGAGCCACAACATTATCTATTGTACATAGGAAAAACTTCCTTCTTCCCAGTTCAGGACAGCCTGGGTTGCTGCTCTGAAGCACGCTTTGGTTTTGTCCTACACCACCATACATAAACCTCACACAGAGGAAACCTTCTGAGGTTTTTTTAAACAGATTTATCCTTATAGTGGGTTTGTCTACTCCTCTGTAGAGATTCCCCTAAAGGCAAGAGCAGGGACTTTCTAATCCAAATATATAGACACCATATTGAAAAGCAAAGGCTGCTAACCACATTCCTTGCTGTAGAAATCAAACAGTATGAACTGCAAAGGCAGCAATGAATTTACCTTCTTCAGTCTTCAGCTAAAACGCATTGGTCTCCTCGTACTACAACAAAACTCTCAAAGAACATCCGCCCGCATCCCTGGGGCTCAATGGGGACCGGTGAACCTGTGCGGCCCTTTCCTTTTAGGTGTTTGCCTTCAAACCTGGTCCATGAGAGTGACCAGAAGAGTCGCATCACCTATGGTCCCTTCAGTGATCTCACTGCCATACCGCTGGGCCTGACTCTGATAACAATCACAACAAAACCTTAACTCAAACTGATAGGGTCAGGAATGCAGATAAACCCAGACATTTACAGAAAACACTTGATCCATCCCCAGGTAAGCTGTGGGGGAAGGAGAGGCACGAGCCAGCACGTCCCCACCGCTGTCCCCACCACTGGCAGGGCAACATTCTCCTGGGGACTGACTCTGCCTTCCGCCTGCCTGCACCCTGCCTGCACCCCGCCATGTGAGATATTCCTGCCTGGGGGGGTCCATATTGAACCGATAAAGCTCTCAAAGCCCCTTTGCCCTGCGAGCCTGGAAGGGGGGCCGTGTGCCTGTGCGTTAGCAGCCCCACAGGCCTCCCTGCCAGAGTCTGACCAGGCAAACAAAGAAAACGCATCACCTTCCACTTTAATAAAAGCCAAATGATGCCGTTTGCCAATTACCAAAATGGGGCGAAGGTTAAAAACCCATTGAATTATAACGCATGTCACGGACCAAAGCTTCTATGATTAACAGTTCTGTGAGAAATTCATTAATTTCACCAGAAGCAAGCTGACAGAGATTGCGCTTAATGACAGAATGCAGGGCAGGGGAAAGGCAGCTGAATCGGGAAACAGAAAGCTGCATTAAATCACACACAAAAAAAAAAGGATGAGGAGACCCTTTTCTCCCCCCCTTATAAAAAGGAAAAAAAAAAAAACCTGGAGTTATAAAGGGCAGTTGCATTTGTTGTACTGCTGAAGATTTATCTCCATCACTTTTTGTTGGGGAAGCTGACAGCAGGAGGAACAAAACAAAGAGAAGAGCTGGAGTGGGCTACGTCTCCCTGGGGCTTGTTTGGGGCAGCAAAGGGCAAAAGCTCAGAGGACGGCTCTCCATGGAGGCCGGGGCAAGGAGAGGCGATGCCACATTGGCCAGGAGTGGGTCTTGGGTCTTGGTCTACAGTGCTGGTCCCCCCAGTTCTCAAACGCCCTGATGTGCACACTTATGGAGGAAGGCAAACCCAAAATCTTCCCTGCAGAAAGAATTCTGCAGGTGTAACAGTGAGTTCGTACCAATATTTAACCAAACAATGAAAAGGAAAATCTTTTTGCTACACTAACCAGAAGGCACAGCATGGGGCATGTACAGCTGGAGAGCTGCGGGCAGCCAGAGCCCGCTCCAGGGGAGGGGAGGCTTATCTTCATTCCAAAAACTGAGTTAACAGAGGATTAGAAAGCTGGAAACTCCTGAAATCTACAATTCTGACAGCTGAATTGGGGTGTCTACCTGGGTTTTCACACCTCCCACCTGCAGTTTCCAGGAGAGGAACAAATGGCACCAGGCGGGATGGAGGAGAGGACAGGCCTCGTGAACGTGGCAGGGGAATGCCATCGAAGAAAAGCAGCACTTCACAAGGACTGCCTTGCCAGGGACGCGAGGCCCCCAGCTGATGATTCCTACCCAGCGAAAAGGGCAAAAACCTCATTTTTGAGGAACCGCTGTCGAAGGCAGCCCCAATGCACCGGACTTTCTTCCTGCTCGAGTGACTGCAGGTGGGAAATTATACCTCTGCGTCTGCACACCCAATTTCACCATCCATTCCATGAGGCTAAATAGGAAATAATGAAAGTATAATAATTTGAGCTATAAAGCACGAGAGAAGAACTAACTAGGACGTTATATCTGGTCTAAGGCTGCAGTGTGAAAATAAAGTGTGGCCTTTTTACAGCACATCTCCAGCAGTGAGGTAAACTTTTGCTGAAAACAAAAAAGAGCCTGTGGTCAGCTGCAGCAAAAAACCCCAACAACTGGAAAAATACAACTGGAAAGTACAACATATTTTTTTTAAACCCTCTATAAATGTCTTCAGAAGGATGGAATGGATGTTCAAGAGCACTAACGATGACTGAGGACAACTACCTATAAAATTCAATGGGACTTTTGCTTTTAAGCTCCTTTTTCTCTCCTCAAATACTAACTGTAATACATATTTTAAGAAAGAAGAGTGAGCGCATGTTTTATTTTCAGTTATTAAGTTGTCACTAACCCATGGGAGTGATCCATTCACCCTCAAAATAAAAGCTGTGTTAACTTTTAAAGGCCAATATATTTCTTTTCCCTCACATATTTAAAATCTGCACCCTTGCCTAAAAGTGCTTGTATCTGGTTGTAAATCCTCTCCAACTAAAATAATTCTCCTTGAAGAGAAAGAAATAATATCTCTTAGAAGCCAAAAAGCAGGCAAAAAAATCCATGTTTACCTAAGGAAAATGAAAGCGGTAAAATTGATGCTTACACATAGGAAGGAAAGTTTCTTTAAAAATTAAATAAATATTTTAAAAATCATCTAAGGCAAACGCAACCAGTGAGGAAAGGGGAGAAGGGAAGCATGGGCAGTGTGGGACTGGTGCTCGAAGGGCATCTGATGGGGAGACTCTGAGCATTGGAGGCACAAAACGCACATCCAGCTTCTGAACTGGTTAAGAACAAACTAAAAACTCCCTCTTTCTATGTTCTTCCTGGATTGGGTAAAATAACAAACGAAAAAGATGGCAGGTGACAGCAAAGGTATCACCTATTTCCTGGCTGCACAACTTAATAAACAACTTTCTCTACATCTTGGATACCTGAACTGCTTAGAGTTTCTTGTACAGAAGAATCAGTCATATATGGTCACCCAAAACGATCCCATCACAAGGCAAACCGAGATTTTCCACTATAGCACTGTCATCAATGGAAAAAATCCCACTGATTTCAGTTGGCTTTGGATCAGGGCTTTATTTCAGAGAGTTTCTAGGTCCTTGACTGACATGGGAAACTTTATGATCAATCCAGCGTTGTAACCTGCAAGACCTCTGTTACTCTGCAAGTTACTCTGAACGAGCGAGGCGCCGATGGAAGTTTTGGAGAGCAAGGGGCTGAGATGGTTCAGCGCATCAAGAAAAGAAAACAATGTCCAAAAAAACCTAAAAACCAACCCAAACCAAGAAGGAAATAAAGCAGAGGCAAACGGCGACGGGTGATTCTTCTTCAAGAGATTTCTAAAGGTTAGTTTGCTGGGCTGCAGAGGCTCACTGAAGCTTTGCCTAAGGGGAATGCATTTTTTATTAAGGAAATAACTTTCTAAACACAGAGCACTTCTAATTTCGTAAGTGAACAAGTGGTTCAATTCCTACTGAAAACTTGAGAGGCAGGAATGTGGTCCTGCATCTCAGCCCTCTCGAGCTCCCTTTTGCTGCTCACCGTCTCCTTCCAGTGGGTCTTTCTTGCTCTTTTTCTGCCCTGTTCCTGCACTGGGATTTGGCCAAACTTCCACAAGCAGACTTCTCATCTGAAACTTGATCCTGCTGTCTTTGGGCCTCTGAATTTATACAACCTATTGCACAGAATGATCAGACTCCTTGAATCTAGGTCAGAACACACTGACTGGATTGATTTAGCTATAGATATACTCCTTTTTTTAAAAATTTATTTTCCCTTCCCTCTCCCTCTTCTCACCCTCCCGCCTTTCCTGGAATAAAAGCAGGTCCTAAAAACAAGCCAGAACATTATCAAAAAGCCTGACAGCTTGCCTAGGAGGCTGAGCAGAGGTTTGCTGGGATATGCAACTTGTTTTACTATTGCTGCCGCTATGGTATGACGACTGCTCACAACTTTGAATTCACAAAGATAAAAAAAAAAAATCATTCTTTCAGGGGTTTTGCTAAATTCTCCCCTCTTCTTTTCACTGCCTCACTGAAAGGATCCATGAAGCTGCCGCACCAGAGGCCACGAAAGGTCACAATCTCTGTGGGATGCTGTAAAGCAGAGACTGAGAGGGGTTGGTGGTGATCTATTGATGTGTCTGTAATAACAACAAGAATAAAACGGTAGCCATAAACCTTTCATCCTGGGGGGTCCCACAGAGCTTTTCAAAACACGGGCCGGATCCGGAGAGGTGCTGAGGGCCCTTCCCCAGCTATAAAACCACCACGAATACCGGTGCCCAAGCACCTGCTGCACGGGGACGAGCACCTTGCAGGATCCGGCCCCGCTGGGGCACAAGCATCACTTTGTCTCCGCGCGACTGCTTCCGTGGGAGGTCCCTGTAGCACTTTTAGCAGCACAAAGCGGTTTAGATCGAGGCCGGCATGTGAGTGGGGAAAACGATACCATACTGGGGAATGTATGGAGAGTTAACTGGCCCCAATTCCAAGCTTGGGATAAAGGAGGGAGGAGAAAGGAAGAGGAAATAATTCACTAACAGTATCCCATGCGGGTTAAATGTCCCATCCATCCTGATCAATGAGAACACTGCCGGTTTTTTACCAGCGACACAAAAGGGTCAGCAGGGTTCAGCTGCTGTGCCCCTCCTGCCTCCTCTTAACCCCCGGCGCAGGCGGGCGGCGCGGGGGGCGGTGGGTGGCGAGGCAGAAGGAAGCAAGCTGACAGGCTCACCTCTGCTCCGCCGGGCTGTAGGTCTGTCCTCGCTGGCAGCTGCTGATGGTGATGGGGTCGAAGTTGTGGAAGGAACGCAGGGCCACCCCGGAGATGGCCACAAACTGGGAGCTGAAGCTAATGAGGACAGCCTGGGTGTGATAAAAAGGGTGACTGAGGTCATGGATGACTGGGATAATCAGGGGATTGTTCCTGCAGCTCAGGACGTGGACACCTGCCAGAGGAGAGACAAGATCAGAGGAAGGGTCAGACTTAACACAATCGCTTCCTGAAGCCGTGGGCACTTCAGAAGCATTTCACCCATAGGCACAGCCCTATAGAGCTGAAAAGTTATGATAAGCTGCCTGGAGGGGCTTCCCAAATCGCCCCGGAGAGCTTAGGAGAGAAGTATATCCCTCCAGACAGCTGAAGAAAGGCTGCCATTCTCTCCGCGAGCGCGGCAGGCTCTCAGAGCACTTTCTTTAGACCACAGCTACGTTTCTATTGTGTTCTGTTAAATCAGGAGCAACCATCACGGAGGAAGCGGAGTCGCACTATTGTACAACTGGTCTGAGAGGACAGTTGGAGCCTTTATACCGCGCATCAAATGGTGCCGGCAGGCCGGGCGGCTTTGTGCGCCACGGGCAGTGCACCAGTGCCTTGTTTGTAGCTGCGCATGTCATTAGCGCTCAGCGTAAACCTTTTTTGCATGAGCTCTTTACTCAATGTGCCCAGTTTTGACATTTTTTTGGATGATTTTCAGCCTTATAGTATCTTTCTCTTTTCTAAAAAGGTAAAGATGGTCCTGGAGAGAGAAACGAGGGTGATGGACCTACTAAGGATTTTACAGGTGATCTCATTTGAGAAGAAAATAATTGTGTCTCAGGAAAATAAATGTGTCTCAAGAGGGTGAGATACACAGAAGCACCAGCAAGGTGACAAGGAGACTTCTTAATCCCTTTTCTTCAGCAGAGAAGGCACTCAGTGAGGGTCAGGAACAAACTCCCACCTTCAAGCAGAAGCAACTTGAATTCAAATGGGCCAAATCCACCTCAGGAATAACTCAAAGGACAGACAGATGTCGGCTGGCCTCAGAATTCATTAATTGAGATTCATAGCCTGACGGCTGACTGCAAAGCCCTGCCTCCGCGGCTCCGTGGCATCGCTCCGAGGATCAGCTTGGCTCCAGCTCCATTCGCTTCACTGGAGCTCCCCCAGCAATGGCTTTGGCCCAGGCTCTTTGGCTACCCTGATACACTTACAAATTTTAAAAATAAAATAAATTCTATTTGCATGCTTAACTGGCTCAGGAATATCTATTTTTTTTTCCAGTTCAGGTTTCTTGACTCAAAAGGGAAGGCATAAAAAAGTTTTCATTTTTCTCCTTAGAAAGTGATTTCCTGTGAATTAAGACAGACTTCTGACCACTCTCTTTAAACATCTATCTCCCACCCTCTACTTTAAAAAAAATCTTCCTGTAATAAAAAAATAAAATAAAAAGCAAACCTCTTTTTGTTTTGGTCTTTACCTGACCCTGAAATAACCTCCCTGTCTACTTGCCTCCCACAGGTCTTTTGATATCAGCTCCTTGTGGAACGGGGCACGTTTCTCACTTACAAACAGGTGCAGTTAATACTCGAAATCCCGGGTTCCCAAATTCCTTGGTAGTTTCTGCCTTCTCTGATGGAAAGCCAAGAAAGGCCTTATGGTACGAGACTGTTTATTCGCTTCAATTTCATTCCTTGCACTCAGGTGGTGTCCACAACAAAACAGACCCTCAGAGCTGTGCTGCACTTGCTGGTGCTTCCTGACCCAGACAAGGTAAATGGGGGCTGAACAGGTCAGGTTCATTTAACTCACCTGCCTTGATTAGCAAAAACCCACTCAGGATAGTACAGGTGCCCATGGCAAGGGAGTTAGAGCTGCCTCCGTGCTTGCCCCTCTTTCTGTAGCTCTGTATCCACCTATTCAATGTACAACAGCTCTTGCAAAGTACCCAGCGGCTGAGCCCCAGCATCTACAATGGCTCTGAACTAACAGCGCTGAGCTGTTTGGCATCCCAACCTCTCCGTCTCCTACCGAGACTCAGAAGAAGCTTCTCATTATCTTCTGGGAGTCCATACGGTAAAAACTTGCTCTGACCAAGGTGGGAAACTGCACTTCTGGACAGACTGCATTTTCTTCATGGGAGTGTCTTTAGCACACTGAGGACTGATCAAGCTTTGAATTACTGCTACTTCCGTTTGGACGTACTTTTAGTTTGCCACTGACTAAGGCTGGCTGACCATCTGCAGCCAATCCTGCACCGAGCGCTTGCCAAAGTTTGCATTTCAGCTGCAGTTTCTAGCTTGCCACAGTGATAATTCAAACACATCAAATACAATATCCAGGAAAAGGACTTAATGCCACACCCAGAACTCAAGACAAAACAGTGACTGGAAGCTCTGCCTGAGTGAGAACTGCTGGGTAGCCTACCTACACCTCTCCTCTGCTCCGGGCCAGCCTCTTCTGAAAAGATCAGAGGGGCTTTTCCATGATGAAGGCAGCATTTCAGCTGTGAAGATCTCCAGGCATCAGTCGGAGCCATGCCAAGGTCGTGTTGCAACTTCATCGAGGATTTCGAAACCTAGCCCTCAGTTTCCTCTTTGCTCCTCTTTCTTGTTCTCTTTCTCTCACAATCGGACTGTCTCTCTCTATAAAACATTGCATTGAGTATTCGTTGGCATGCTCGTGTCTCCATCACTTATTTCTCAGGGGGAAAGAGCTATGTGCCACTGTTTTGCGAAAGGAGGGTAAGACTGATCCAGGGGCTCTGGCAAAGTGGGAGCTATCTTGACTCAACCTGCACAACTTGCTATGAATTTCGGTTTGTTCTTGGACAACAGACACCACACATACTTCCTTTCTTTTCCCACCAAACTATATTACCCAGGACAGTCATCCAACACTTGTCACTTGTGTGTGTCCCTTCTCCTTCTCATCACTAGGAGGAAGTTCATTTGAGTTTCAGCTTGTCAAAATAGCACACTTATGGTAAACCAGAAAGCTGGGGGAAGGGGGTTGGTTATGTTTCCTTAAAAACTGCTCTCAGGACAACACAGCCAGCTTTCTTCCCAGTGGAAAAAAGGGCAGGGGACAGCTGGAAAGGGATTATGCAAGTCCTACCCTGACACAGAGTTGGGAGCTAGGGTGAGCTCCTTGGTCTTGGAGCTTAAATGCAGCCAGAATCAATTCACCAGACACAACTTTCCCAGATTCAGGGACCTGTGCCCAGGGTAGAGACAAAAATGGTCTATCCTGGCACTGCAGCACAACTAGCAGGTCCACAGCCTCTGTCAGGCATATCTGCTCGAGGCCATGCAAGCAGCCACAAGGGCCCTGGTGTTAGATGTTCATCAAACCTAAAATAGTTTGCATGAAAAATTTTGGCCATTAAATAGCTGTGGAAACCTCCCTGCAAGCAGGACTAGAGTTCTGCCCAGCTACACCTTATGAAGCAGAAGTGTTAGCTGCACCAGCTGGTGCAGGTCCCTCACTCCCTGCTACCAGCAGTTCATCTGTATCACTGTCAACATCTCTCCAGGGAGGTGCTGTGTGTGAAACATTGAAATAGCGCTTATTTCAATGACTAAAGAGGAACTAATCACTTCTGAAAGCATAGTGAACAGGCATGAAGAAACGTCTGCATAAAATGATGCATCATTTTCAACACAGTCTAGTCAAAGTCAGGTCTTGGACCATTAAGCAAGCACTTTTTTTGTCTGATCCTGGAAAAGCTGAGCAGGAGTATTGGTCAGTTTGTGCATGGGGGTACCAACAGATTAAGCAAGCAACGAAGAGGGAGTTGAATATGATACAGTCTTACCAAGATCATGGCTTTGCTCTTTGGTGTCAAACAGCTGCACACCGATGGTCTCCTGCTTCTGATCCAGGTAATAGGTCCCATCAGTGACCAAGTGAACTAGGACTGCCGCAGCCACCATAGGCTGGGAAAAATAAGCCTGGAAAAACAAAAGCCCCACAAAGGCTGAGGCGGAGAACTGTGGTGGGCTTTAAAAAAACCCCAAGAGTCAGTGCAGGACTTTAAAAATAACAATTCCCATCCCAGGTCACACAGAAGTCTTCTCTTCCAATCTCTTCTACACAAACTAGATAAACTCGAGTCAAACAGCCCTGCAGCTGGAGGCTGTAACCTCTCAGAAATTCAATAGCCTTGTCACAGGAGGGGACTTCACCACTGACTCTCTAGACAGTGCTCAGAGACTTTGTTTTGCTATTTTGCACTAAACATACTTCAAAGAAAGGAGCAGCTTGGCCCTGGGAAGGCTGTCCCATGATATTTTGCCTGTTGTAGAAACTTTGCACAGGCAGGCAAAGAGGAGACTTCTGAATGACACGTGCATTTCCTACCTTCAGCCAGAAAACGGTCTGTGTCATGTGGGAATACTGGAAGTTGGCCGTGCAGGGGTACCAGGCATACTGAGAGACACCATCATTCAAGTCAATCACCTTAGTTCGACACATCTGCAGGGCAAAAAAGAAACACCAAACAGATGTAGATGACAGTAAGGAAGGATTACGACTGTTTAAAGTAGGGAAAAAAGTCCAGGTGAACCGTTAGGATAAAACAATACACAATAATGATGTTTTTAAATACCAAGAGATTATTCAAAAGTTAAGTTTCAAGGTCTTCCACCTCATTAAGAAAAACTGAAACACAAAAAGGAGCTAAAGACTCACAGCAGCTGGATGGCAGCCAACAGTTTCCTCTTAATTTGGTACGAGGCCTTTGGCAGCATTCGGAACAACGGTGCTCCCACCCAAATGGACCACGACTCTTCCCACTGGAGTGAAAGTGACAATCGCTTCTGAACGTACCAGCTCACAGCACAGAGAGCCTGCAGATGCTCTCCGCAGTACTCAAGCAATGTCCTATTTAAACCTGCATGGTACTGTAACCCCAGGGAAGCCACAGATGGCCATGTAAACTTGGAAGCAAGCGTAGCCAGGAAAGGCCTGCCTCTACAACCCCATTTAAGCAAACTAGTTTCTTGTTTTGTTAACTAGTTTCTGTAAGTGGGATCACCCTCTTCCTACACCTATGGCACTCTCCGTGGCAGGCAGCAGTGGGATTATAAGTGAACTGCTCTTTTCAATAAAGAACAAGTAGATGAATCACAAGTGCTGGCACGGATGAAAAACTCGAAGAAGAAAATGCCTGATTTTAAGTACCAGAGAGCCTTGCAGCGCTGTCAGTATGTAAGATGTGAAAATGAAGCTGCCAGATATGGTAGGATTTACCCTGAAACCACACTGCTCGGGGAAGCTGCTTCATAAAAGGAACACACACGACCATAGCCTTCGTTCCCCGAATAAGAATGAAGAAGGAAATGCCCACCATGTAAAAGGCTACAACTGCATTAGAAGGATGCTTCCAGCTGAGGCTCTCGGAGCATCTGAAGGGTAACTGTTAAGATTCATGACGCTTTGGTGAACTCAGTCACTATCATGGGGACGGAAGGAATTCCTTGGGCTCACACAGTATAGTGGCAACAGAGCTACGAATGTAACCCAAGAGGCCAAACCATCTCCAGCAGTTGTGCTAGCCACAGGAGAGCCGAGGACTGATCACCCGAACCACCTGCACTAGGTGCTAACTGGAGCCATATACTCTTTGGGACAGTATTAGATCTCCTTCCAAGACCAGAGCCTGAATGAAGTAATCAGGTGGTGATATGCTGTCAGTAAAGCTGTTCCCATAAGCAATTTCACTGATTATTAAAACAAAAAGAAAACCCTGAAGCAAAACAAGAGAATTAACAGAGGTGTTTTTAACCATTCAAAATCCTATGCCCGCTCGGTAATTCTGCATGGATTTGCACTCTTGGTCTTGGCAGGCAAAGTCTGGGCAATGCAAAGACAGCCTGGGACGCCTGGGAATGAGAAACCAGATCGGCTAAAAGTGAGGTAATCACCTCTACAATCTGAGTCCTTCAAGTGCAAGCACAGAGGAATCTATGGGCAAAACATAAATCAGCTTTAATGGGCTGGAAGAAGATTTTTAGTTTATTTATTTTTTAGAACAACTGGGACCAAGCTTCATTGAGGCTAGCCAGTGGATAGTGTTACATTTTACAGCAGAGCAAGGCTTTACATAAACTATCTTTGGCATTTGAAATCCAGGCCAGCAATTCGACATGTACCATTTCGCAATTCTCCCTTCTTGCATTTTCAGCAGCCTGTCTCTTGTTGGGAGCATGGTTTTTATTTTAATACCTCTCCAGCTAGGGAATTTATCTTACCCACATCTGCAATTTATATGGTCAGAGAGCTCTTTGACATGAACAAAGGTCTCATTACTTTTATATGATTTTGTTCTTATTCTTATATCTCCTCCTGCTCTATTGGTCCAAAAAGGTGGCTGAAAGAAATCAAAGTACTGACGTTTGGTGCATTTTAAATACCACTTAACAGAGGAGTGAAAACCTGGGTGATTAAGAAATCACCCAGACGTTCACCAAAAGTTTGAATCATACCCACAGTGAACCCCTGCTAAGGTAGGTTGTGTGATCTGTGTGCGTGTGTGAACTCCAGCCCTTTCTGCTTCTGCCTGAGAATATTAGCAAAAATTGTAACATTGCATAAAAAGCTTGCGCTTGAGATGTGCAACGGAGGTGTCCAGACTTGGTAGACTGGTCTGGTTTGAACAGGTCAGATAAGCTTCCTCCTGCTGAGGCTGGTCCATTGCTACTCAGGCAAGTGTTTCAAAGTGGTACTGGGGTAAAATGTTCTTTTAGGAGAAGAGTATAAATGAGAAGTGTGGGAAAAGTTTAACAGGCACAACATTAAGAGTGACTACAAGAGCCTCTTCTACGCTAGCTGCTCTCTAATAAGCTCAGCTAATGGCAAAAAAAAGTTGTTTAAGATTTTGTAATAACAGTCTGATTGGATAAACAGTCCCTATCACCTACAGACTCCACCATCTCAACAGGCTCTAACGCACGTGGTAAATACATCCCCTTTTCAATTCTACCCAGATACTGAGTGTCACACCACAACTGCAAAGTCTGAGAACCATTTGGTGGGAGAGTCTTTCACACCTCTGCTTTTAAGGCATCCCTAGAAGATGGCAGCAGTGTGAAGGCACTTATTACTGCAGTACCACCACTTTTAAGCTACAAGTTCCAATGGCCTAGAAGACGGATCATCACCCCCCCTCACAGCTACAAAATTCAGAGGAATGCACACTTATAGGAACTTATTTCCCAACATCCTCCAGTTTGCTACGGTGATGCACAACTGCAGCTGAAGCACCTGACAGCTGTGGAGGGAAGAAAGGATAGCTGCACTTTTCATTTCAGGGTGTTACCAAACACTAAAGTATTTGCTTTGAAGAATGACAGCATCACTCAGGGCTCAAAACTTCGCTCACTGGGGCTTATCCAGGTTCTCAGACCCACACAGCAACTGGGATCCCCAGGAGCTTAGTATCTGCTCCAAAGTATTTGGGGACTATTTGTGTCTTCTTACTGGAAGCCCATGTCATACCCCTCCCTAGGAAGCTGCTTTCAATTAAAAGAGCTGATGTCTGTTCCTCTCCGAGGTTCTAATCCAGCCCGTCTCCCACCCACACATTTTGTACACAAACATCGACAGACAGAATGAACAAGGCCAGAGAGCACTGTGGGATCTTCCCACAAGAGGGAATGCCTGGAGGATTCCCTTTGACTGATTTATACAACCTCTTGTCAATCACAGGGACAGTGTGTTCTTCAAACTGCCTCTCCTGTTTTCCTTCTCTTACTCAAGGGGACCGAGGAATGTGTCAACAGAAAGGGAAAAGTGATGTATCGGGAGCACTTAGTTCATTGCCACATCTAAAATGCATTTACTATTGCAATCAACTCCATTTCCTCACAATGTTTTCCTTCAAAGTAATACGGGAAAATTTGCTGAAAAGCAAATTTTGGAAGGCACCCTTGTGAATGATTTCAGCCATCCCATGACTCAGGCGACAATCGTTGCGTTGTTGGGCTCCTGTTGCAGACGAACTACAGGTTAAGAATCACTGATCCTGTGGACTGGGCACTGGACTGGGGCTCAGCCTGACCGTGCCCAGCACGTGTCCCCAGTACAACCTTCTGGCCAGCTTCTCCAGGCCTGACGCCCCCGTCTGTAAGCCGAGGATGATATTCCCCCACGTCACACGGGTATCTTGAGGGTAAAAGCCACTAGCCACAAAAAGGTGCTCAGATGTTACAAAGAGAAGGGACAAACAAAGAATATACATGTGTGAAGGATATACCTCCCCACAGGAGTGGGTTAAATACAAACAGATGCCATCCCACTCTGTCCTTCCCATCAAGCAAGTACAGCCAGACACCACAGGCTTTGCATACGCTGGTGGTTCTCGTCTCTCACATTGTAACATCAAAATAATTCTAAATGCAGACAGGCAAAGCTGCTATTTAAACTAGGATGCTGCCCTGCTCAGCTCTGGCATACGGCTGACGCTGCGGTTGGAGTGGACGTGCCTGTCTGCATGCCCACAGGCGGCTGTAAACAGAGCAAATCTCCAGTGCGCAGATCTGCCTGCTCCCAAAATCCCATCTGTTGTCCCATGGCGGGCCTTCCTCCAGACCATGTCTTCAAGCTACGCATGGCTGTGAAGGGCCATCGCAAGCACTTGTCCATCAGGCAGCAGGGAGCAACCTCCTTCTGGAGGAGAAGGGTGGAAGCGGTTATCGTGCCCCACACGCGAGGCTGCTGCCTCTCCCTCCCTCCTTTTTACTGGGGACTGAGCTGCTGCCGCTTCTGCGCCGAGACAGATAATGCTGTGGGCCTCTGGGATGAAACGGGCTACACCCTGTCCCATTTGCTAAACAGAAAACCAGAGAAAAAGCAGGAACAGGATCTATTGGTAAAACCCACAGTACCATCTATTTGTGGAGCGCACAACAACCTGAGTAAGGTTGTACAAGTGCACAGAACTATTCCCGGACTGATATGAAATGCGTGGAGGCACAAAGAGGACATCCTCTGTTTGAAGATCCAGCTAAAGAACAGATTTCAACTATAATAATGAAATGTAATTAATCTACAATTTTTAGACGACTGCTTTGCAGAATGTTATTTATATTTAACTCAACACACGCCAGAGAATCCCAACCATGACATAAGCAGCATTTTAACACATCCCTTGCAGATGAAAACTTTCTCCCTCTATTGCCAGACACGGGGGCTGGCAGTCACCCAGACCTTTTATTCTTAAATATGTTATTGTTCTTGCAGACCTAAGGTTAATCTTACCCAAGGATGAGAAACTATGGTGCAGTTGCTAAATATCAGAAAGGTTCCTGCTTGTTTATTGCCCAATATTATCAGGCAGCTTGACTGCCACATGGACACCACCCAGTTTGCCGACTGCAGAACAGACCTCCAATCTGTTCTGAAAGCTGTTGCACTGTTCTTCTCATTTAGGCTGGGAATTGGGTTGGAGTTACAGAAAAAAAAGAGAAAATGCCCACATTAGTGAGCACCGAACCATTAAAAAGGCCACCATTTGAGTTCCAACAAACACCCCAAAAATCAGCCAATTTCTATGACCATTTCAAACCTCAAGAGCCCACAGAGCTCAGATGGAAATTATACACAAACAGGCGTAACTCAAGGGACATCAGAAGTTTTGCTCTGGGTTTTTTTTTCCTAGGTTCTGGTCAGAAATGCTTTAGGACTAGTCTCTTTATTAGTGTTCTGGATTTGGCCTGTCAGAAGATTTGAGTCAAGAGTTGTATGCCCAACTATGAAAGTCAGCACTGGGGCATTGCAGGTTGGCCTCTAAAACTTAAGGAAAGCATTCAAAGCTACTTTTTCCAAACCAATGCATGTATTAATTTTTTCTGTGCACTAACAATGAGTTTAAAATACTCTGTTGTTGTAAAATCATAAGCAAAACCCCAAACCAAATCTGAGATTCAGCAGCATAGGTTATAAGTATAAGATGATGAGAGAAAGCTGTGCCCTCCCCCTTTTAATAGCCTCCTTACCTTCTGGTCTGCTGCTTCTTCCTCAGCAGCAACTTTCCCTTACCTCTGATGCTCATGAACCACAGCTTCTATTCCAAACCTCTCCTTGTCCTCTGTGTCTGATAACACAGTTTTACTAAGTTTTGTGCTTTTTGTCTGCTTTTGCCTGTTTTCATTGGGGTACTTAAAGGTCTGATGGCAAAAGATGAAAACCTGCAGCATGCCCTGCTCCAGGACAAAGGCATGCAGGCAGGTGATCAGCAGAAAAGCTTTATCAACTAGAAGCTGATAAAACTCCTGGGGTAGCACACTGACGCTATATTACTCCCAGATTCAGTTGGCTCAGAAATAAGAGGAAATCTCATCTGTCAATTTTACCCGTGTAATGCAGAACAGGATTTGGCTGTGGGATTGGGAAGCACATTACAATGTCCTGCAGGACAAAATAAAGCCCCACTGCCAGTTGCTATGTCCAGTTCCAGCACGGCCACTTCCCCTTTGATTCTGGAGCAGCCGATGGTGTCTGGACCTCACAGACTTAGTATTCAATTAGCACGTTACTACGGCTTTCTTAGCCCAGACCCCCAGTTGCCAGCTGAAGGTTTGGCTGGATTTTTAGTAATTGGAAAGGGATCTTTATGTGTATGAAAACACCACAGCTGATATGGCGTCGGCGTCAATAGTTCGTTTGCAGTGTGACATGATGACAAATTCCTCTACTTTACAATAAAAATGATAGTGTTCATTTCCAAAGGGAAATTTCCTTGGGTAGAATTTTGGATGCAACACAGGGCTGTGATTCAGACAGGAGAGGGAGACGCAAGGGCTATTTTGTTTTGTCGTATAAGTTGGTTTAGTTTCAGGAAAGCGAATAGGGGCTACAGGGATCTCCATTAGATGACGGCCCAGATTGCATGTGTATTCAATGTGTGTTATTAACTTTAGCTTTCTCAAAAAATGCAGTTATTTCACTTCCAAAGACTCCGTATGAACAATATATTTCAATTTTTAAATCATGCAGACCTGCATTCTTTGAGCTTTTCTTTGAATTTCTGTTATCTCTAGATTCAAAGCAAACTTCATTTAAAACCGGTGAGTTCAAATCAAAATCACATAAAACCATAAAATTCACATGGTATATGTGAAAAAACTGTAAATCAGTTCTGACTGGCCCTATCCCAAACCCATATCGGCTTTGACATCCAGCCAGGTGTAATCAAAATATCTAGGATGCTAGCTGGACCTGTGGAAAAAACAATACGGAGTTTTGATTTTACAACAAAACCCTAACCAGATGACTTTTGCATGGTTCAAAGGATCACCTCAAAGACCTTAGTCGAGCCAGGGCCAGACACTACAGAAGAAGAGTGAGAAAAACAGAAACAATTGCACTAATGGGTTTTAATAACCAACTCAACTTCTGCACAGGCCCACAGGCAAACGCCAGCATTCGGAGCTCGTGAGTGCAGTTTGTACGTGCCCCTCCTTCTTTTGCCATGCAGCGATGCACCCTGGAAGGATGTGAACACAAGCGATAGCTCCAAGCGCACAGCTGCGCAGAATACAGCCTCAGCGGAAGCACATGAAAGTGTGCCATGTGCTCCTGTGTATTCACATCAGAGGTTTGCTATTTCTTCAACACAGCAGTAGCACAGAAAGATGCTGCTCTTAAACAGCAGCATCATCCACCCAGCACTGCCAGGATCTCACCTAGAAGGCACAGTTCTTAGAATTAGCCCTAAATTGCATTCTGTTATTATGTTCAAATTCATAAATACATCTACCGGTAGAAATGGCAGCCAAATGCAACCTGCTAGACAGACAGCATAAAGAAACAGCACCCAAACAAGACCTTATAGCTTTAGTTTTGCAAACATCAGCCTCATTAAAGCGATAAGACATTTTCAATCTGTGGCAAAAGCTCCTGTCTACAACTTCCACATTGCTGCTCACAAAAGTGTGAAGGCATTATAGACTGATAAGTGCTTTAACAGACTATATATCCATCCACTGGAGAGCGAGGTTAAACAAATACAGTAGCCAGAACATTATTGTTGGCTGCGCGCTCGGGTTCCCGAACTGCCTGTCTCTAACTTGAACCAGCTAGGTCCACTCCAGCAAAGCTCGCACACAACTGCGGGCCAAGGCTGGCCGTGGGGGTGCTGCGGCAAAGGAAAACAATCCCACCCCATAAGCTTTTACCACTGATGAGTAGAGCGAAAGCTTTTTCTTTTTTTTTTTCCTTTGACTGTAGCATTTCATTTGGGAGCAGCTGGCATCAGAAAATCAAACTGTCAAAGGCAGAATGTGCACCACGCTTTAGGAGGATCTTAAATATATTTTTATTGTTATATTAGTGGATCTGACTTACTGGATTCATTGTAGTTTTGCTGGTTTGGCACTCCTGCAAGGCAAAGCAGGGCTGGGCTTGGTAGCATCCCTTCCCTCCTACCCAAAGCTGGTCCTATCAATTTGCTTGGACAACGAAAGCACGCAGCTAGTTAGAGAAAGCCCAAAAGCAACAACAACAAATCCCTTAAGAACTTCAGCTCGATGAGAAGCTCTCCATCAGAAGAACACGCTGGCTCAGGTGGACAGAGATGCTTAGAAGCACTCGGGCAACATTTCTGATAGGAAGAGAGCCAAACAGGAAAAAATGAAGCCCCAACATTTTCAGCTAGCGAGGAGGAAAAAGCCACATCGCTTTCATTTCCAGCACAGTAGGAGTAGAGCCTAAATATCCCCACACCTAACCCCACCTGCCCTGAACTGCCCCAAGCGCACACGGGGCACAGGAGCAGCTTCCAAGGGATGTGAGGCAACGCAGGTGCTACCACGAGCTCTGAAGATTGCTCACTAAGCTTCGCCTGCGGCTGAAGCAAACAGCCGTGCAGTGGTTAATGTCAGCTCTGACCACATGATCACATTCAGGAAAGGTCAAAAGAGTGATTTTTAATTTAAAAACATCTGTGTGTTTAAAGAACAAAACTTTCTCATGTGCAGAAAACCAGGAGTTTCCAGCGCTTTTATTTCCAGAGTTAAAGTCATGCTTTTCAGCTTTGTTTAGGGTTATGGACCATGTAAACAGGCCATGTAAACCACACGCAACCCTCATCACACAGCTTTTCCACATGCAAGGATAATTGGGGGTGCAAATCTCTCTCCCCCGGCTCCTTTTCTGTCTCCAAGCTACTCGGCTTCCCATACCACACTCCCAGCGAGCCAGCCAGACACCCAGTTGTCGTCCTTCCCTATATGAAGACATACACATGCCTCTAATCCTAAGGGTATAAGCCTGCTCTGGGCTGTCAACAGGCCTTAATTGGATACATTCAGGGAGATGATACATTGGGAGAGGCCCTGAATTTAATAGCGAAAGGGAAGGCTGCGGCAGGGCTCCCAGGGAGCGCGGCGGGGGGGCACAGAGGAGAGCTACCATGTGCCGTCCTGGGCAGCCGACTACAGTTACACCTCAGCAGTCAAACCCTTTTGATTGCCCATCCAACTAAGCCCTACGTCAGTGTGCATTAATTAAGATTAAACCATGTGGCTTGTTTTTCTTAATACCTGAAGGCACGGCTTGTGGTATACAAATCAGAACGTTCGCCCTTGCTTCACCGGGCTTTTTCCACTGAAATTGCAGAGTAACGGAATTCTTGCTGTGTGAACGAATTCCTCTGAATGAGTTGGACCATCCAGGGAGAGTCAATACAGCAGCAGCCAGTTGCTTCCTCCCGTCCACGCACATCTGCACCCAAACAAAGGTTTGGCTGCAGGTGTCCGGGGAAGCCCATCGCTTCCCTCTAACCTCAGAACAGCCCTGGTCGATCTGATAAACCTCAAACTCCAACAAATTAAACCAAAAGATCACTTAGAGTGCTTCATCCTTGATGTCCCAGGCCAGTAGGGGAGTTCACAGAAGCTCCCAGCTGCTCCCCGAAGAAGTTATTGCGGGGACTGAATTATGAGCACCACCTGTGGGAGGAAGCTGACGGCTCCCTCAGCCTCGCTGCCGCCCGGGAGCAGGCTCTGGGAGGACAGACTGGGAGCACAGGGGATGGAGGAAATCATGGCTGTTCAGTCTTGGCCTTTCCCTACAGAAACAAGCACTGGGACACAGTTAAATTCCACAGAGCGAGGGTCTCCGTCCCCAGCAGGTAAGGCTAACAGCGTAAGCACAGTGCAGCGCACCCAGAACAGATCGCTCTGCTGGAAGGGCAGCTTCTTCAGAGATATTTGCTTGGAGAAAGGTGGAAAGGTCATCTCCGCCCTGTGCTTCTGCTTCCCCTCTCTGAAAAGAGACTTGTCTTCTCTCAGGGAGATGACGCAAGGGTTAATTACCAAAAAATGGGAAAATAAGGTCCACTGCCCAAAGCGCTAAGCGTAAGGATTTTGGCCCAATGACCAAAATGGCTAAGCGGAACTTGATGTTCTCCTGAAATGAGGACTCTCCCAGTGAGTAGGTACACACACAGACAGATCATAGCACTGACCATACAACTAACCATTTCCTGGCATGCATTAACGTTTGCAGCCGGACCCTGAGGCTACGGTATAAAGCCAGGCCCCAGGGAGACTCCTGCTGATAGCAGCGGGGGCTGGGCCCACTTACCAGAGGGGTAAATCTTGTCTTCTTATCAGATCCACCACTGAAATGACCCCAGAGGAAATGGTGAACCTCCAACTTTACAGGCAGTATTTCCAAAAATGAGCACGGAGTTGGGGTTCCTCAACAGTTACGGCTCCAGCAAATCCAGCATGATTCAGGAGAGGTTTAGAGCTTATCCAAATGGTCTTCAGTTTTGGGGTGTTTTTCCTTTTTAAAGGAGATACTTATTTGCAGGTGGGGAGAGGGGTTGACTTGAGAGACCTTCAGGACAGTGCTGGGTAAGCATCACCCTCCAAAGACGATGCCTTTTAGAGGCATCTGAAGATGAACACCCTAGAATTCATTGGCATTCAAAATACGAGGTCTCTTATGACAATGTGGGCTAAAATGCCTACAGTTCTCTGAACAAGTAGTGCAGACAATCCTTCATTTAAAAGAAAAAATAAATTCTCCACTCCTGGCATGAGAAAGTTTACTTTCAGGCTTAAAGAAATGATCGTGTGGTTTTGGGGATGGCATTCCGTTCTGCTGAAGAATAGCACCCTGCCTGCCTGTATATCTGTGGCTTTGTAGCTACATTAGAATCCTGGAGAGCTCTGTTTACATATTTTACATGTTTTCTTGTGCAGAACATGAAACCAAATTACATAGTAAAGGCCATTACGGCTTTGCTCTTGCACCCTTTTCCGTCCTCTCCTTCCAATCATTTGTTTTAATTCTATCCAAAATAATCGACTGGGTATTTTTAACTGCGCTTGACTGACTGGCAATGCTTCAGGCAGGTTTATTCGCTGTTGTACAGGGAAATCACGCAAAAGCTGGTGAAGCTACATGCCAGGGGGGTAGGGAGAAGACGGCCAGGGCGGGGGTGGGATGAGAAATGCTGAGGACCCTTCATGCATGAACAAAGCAGACGTGTCGATGCATTTATGCAAAATCATTCTGCTCTGAATGGAGAGGGACCCAAGACAAACAACCCGGATGGGATGCAGGAGCGCTATCCCACGCTTACGGCTGGACATGCTCTGCATCTAAAGGCTCGTGAGCAGCAACAGCAGACGGAGGGACTGGCAGGTTGAGGGGCAAGGGCCGAGGAGGGGGGTCTCCTTTCAGAAGAGTGCACGCTAACAAGCACCGCTGCTGTTGAGGGGTCTGGCTTTCAAGGTCGCTGGTGCCAGGGGGGTCCAAACTGTTTTGTATTTCTGCGTGTAATCTGGGTAGGTGGCTGGGCGGCTGGGTGTACAGCAGATATGATCATAAAATGGTAAGTTACTTCCTAAAGAAGCACATAATCATTATTATCCAAGACAATATTCCTTTCTTGCCTCTCTTGTCGCCTCTAGCAACAACAAATGGCATGGAATTCTGCTCTCGTTTCGTTAGTGGTAAATGTTTCCTGGTCCTAGGAAGACGGGACCAATTTCCGGCACCTGAGGATTTTTGGTTTGACCTTCATCTCTGAAAAGGTCAGATTGAACCTCTCTGAGAGTACTGATGGCTGCTTTGCTCTCTGCATCATCCTTTGTTTCTTTTATCTATTTTCTGTACAGTACACAAAGGGAACACAGTGTACCAGCCCCTGGTACTCACTGTTCTGTTTCCCTTAGATGACTTGCATATGTGCTCTTGAAAAATTATTCTAAAAACTAAGGGGGGAAGGGAGTGGAAAGAAAAAAATATCCCTTGAGTGTTTGGCAAAATTGCTTGGAATCTCCTCTGACATCTCATTGTGTTCTCTCTGTCCTCCCCTCACACAGATCAGCCAGAGGCTACGACATCAGCCATGGGGTCTGCTGGTTTCCTACTGCCAGGAGCAGAGCAGCACTGCTAGACATGGGGACGGAGGGGTGAGAGGGAGGGAATCGCTGTCTGTCCTAGCAGGGAGCAGGCAGCCAGGTGATGGGCAGCATCCCCTTTTCTCCAGCCAGCTCTGGATCGACTTTAAGGGTAACACTCTTTCTCAGCCACCTCTCTGCAACTGAGCCTTTTTCAAGCCAGCCTACCTAGAAATCCCATTTCTTATTTTATTTTTCTTCAGAGACCACCTCAGAACACTGAGATCATTCCTGAGCAGAAGCCATGACACTGATGTTAGCACACATCTTTGTAGCATCCCTCACCTTGGCGTGGGCCCTTCGCAGGGACCACCTCCTCCAACGAGGCGAAGCAGCAATGCAAACATGCGAATAAGGACCAGTGGAGTTCCTTTGGCAGAAAGGCTGCAAAATCCAGCTTTCCCAGCAACACAGGTGGGAAACAAGATTTCTAGCCATTAAGGCAAGGAGTTCGTGGGACAGTTTTCCACTCCTTTTGTACTGGAAACACACAGCCAAACTGTGCTAGGATGAAGACTGGTTAATTCACAAATGGGATGATGTGTGGTGCCTGACAGAGCTAAAAATGCAGATTTAATGACCCCCAAAGCCCTTCCAGGTCTCTGCTCCCAGACAGCGACTCTGAGCAGGCCTTGAACAGTTTCCTTTTTATCCAAGATACAAACATTTCCCTTTCAAGACGTCCTGAACTTCCTAGTCTTGGGGAGGTCGAGGCTCAATATCCCAGTGACTGCAACATGGCTGAAGGATACTGAGGTTTAATCCTCAGCAGTAGCTTTACCCTTCTGTGCTCTGGTTTCCACCTCTATTAAAAGAAACAGAAACCAAGCAGTGTGGCTGTGATAAACCTTAATTAATCCCTGTACATTGAAAAAACATGAAAAATATCATCACTTAATCCAAGGAAGGAGCATTCCAGCCTGAATTTGCCTGATGGTCAGGGCCAGGCTCGTGATGCAACTCTCCAGCCTTCAGGCAAAAGACCAAATTGGCTGGTCTGTAGCATCCAGGGGAAGGCCTGAAATAAAGACATTGTTTTGGACCCCCTTGAACTAACTTTAGACTTGGAGACTCTGTAACCTAAGCCGAAGCCTTTTGGTGGATCAGCCAGTCCTGGAAATGAGCTCAAATGCGTACAGCAAACCTACATTCCTCTTGCGACAGCCTGTGCACAGTGTCCAGCTCATCTTTTTCCAGAAATGGTCTCCGATCACTCATGGTTCCTCCATTATGGTTTTTCTAAGTGGGATTCTGCCTTCAACCTCCAGAGATTAGTGGTTCAAAGCCTGGCTCGGCTATAAATAACAGAGACATTTGCAAAGCAAATCATCTTATTAAAAATGGCGGGTTTTTTATCCCTCCAACCACAATAAAACTCTTACCGTTGAAGAGCAACAGGACTTGGCTGTGAATTGGGAAGTTCAAAAACGGCCACTTGCAGAGCCGACAGACAGACACCCTCCCTCTTCTCAGCAAGATCACCCCAAAGGAAAGGAATGGCTTCTCCATTAAAAGTTGCAGGTTTCCTCTCTTCCCACTCCTGTTCAAGATTACTCTATTTGTTAGCTTTACTGGATCTTTGGGGAATTATCTTCAGTGTTATATTTATTAGACAGAATAAAACTGCGTGGCAGAGAACTTCATCATCCTTCTTTTGAGTTTTGTTACGGTATTTCCTTACCACTCTTGGAGCCCTTGCTCTACCACGTTCTTTCTTCTAGTATTCAGGATATTTTTGTGCTCCTGTCTTCCCCTTTTGTGGGCAATTTCAGACATACTGCAATTCTAGACATCTTTCTGCTGCTGGTGGACGAATAGGTTTGTTGCAGTGAGTCTGGATGAGTGCAATTGTGGGAACTGTAATAGGGGCAGGAGGGGGCCTCTGTGGGAAAGATGTAATAAGAATCCTCTTCCACAACTTGTTACTCCATAGCAGCCCCTGTGGGGTACCCAGAGGAGAACAGGGTGTGTTCGTCTGTCCGGGAATGAAAACGAATCCCAGGATCTGTCTGTGCCCAGCAGCCTCGGGAAAGAGTCCCCTTTCAGTTAACTGTGCCTGAGCTGCACAGCTTTTTCTGTACAGGGGAAAATGAGGCTTGGACAATGGCATAGGGAAAAAAACCACAATCATATATATATCTGTGTATATATGGTTACTTGGTCTAAACAACTTCTGCACAACTGGGAGGAAATGCAATGGAAGTCATAGATACTGGGGGACTGGCCCTCTAAGTCACCAACACAGACCAGCTTCCAAGTCCTGAGTGCGCATCGTCATGACAAGAGTAACAAAGTTAACAATAAGCCACCTATATGGATCTATATCTATTAACCCCCTTTCATCATTCTCTATTATAAAGGCCAAAGGAATGCAGATGAATCAATTCTCCGAAAGCAGGACCAGCAAGAGGAAAGGAGACATGGCATCTCTAGCCTCCCACGGTTGGTCTGCACCCATCTGCCTCTGCTCCTCTTGCCCAGGCCTTGGAGCAACCCTCCTGAAACAGGCCTGTCAGAGGCTTCCTCCAAAGGCACATCTGTATAGAAAAGACATTTTAGCAAGATATCCAAATCCTTCATGCTCAGTACAACCTACTCTAGAAAGGGAGACTAACATATAACCTAATGCACTCAACCCAGTGTAAACTGTGGCAAAACAAAATTGGTGTGCAATGACAGCACGGACATCGAGTTGACTAAGGTCAATGCAAGACCCGGATTTCTTGAACCCTACCAGACAGCCAACCTTTTATGGTCACCTAATCCACACTGCATGGGCCTACTCCTTACTGATGCAGTTTCACCAGTGGTGATAAAATAGGGACTGTCTGGGTAAACCATGAGTTGGCTTTTTAAACTCAGGTGTTGTCAAGCCTAGGTGTGCTTGACTTGGTGTCAGGAGGCTGTGTCCTACCCCCTCTGGCTGGTAACAAGGAGGTTGACCCTAGGTGGGTACAGACTGGTCAGGGAAATAAGTCCCTGGGGACTTCCGATACAGAAAAAAATTGCAGCTACTCACAAAACAGATCAGCCGGAGCACCCTTTGTCTGTTTATGCCTACTGGATCTGTCCTTCAGCTAGTATAAATCTGCCCAGCGCTACCGCCTTTTGTAGTCTTTGCCAGCATACATCAGCTGATGACTTAATGCTAGCATCAATAATTGTTAGCACAAGAAAGGCCCCGAGAAATAAACAGTGCTGTAGAAAACCCCACACAACCAGTACATCAACACTGATAATATTTCACACACAGTGGATGGCAAGGAGAGGCTGTTTACAAACTCACAGCAAGAGCTGTAGGGAAAAGAGCAGCCCAAGAGTGTGCAAAGCCCTTATTGCTGAATTCTTCCTGCAGTCGACAACAGGTACTGAGCAGCATCTGCTTCAAGATCTGCGGAGGATGCCAGATTAGAAATCAGACTGTAAAAATACCCTGCACCGGTGCTCGCATTTCTGTGCTGGTGCAATGTTGCTGACTGGTCCTCTTTGGCTCTAAATATGATGCTGTCAGTACTGAGAATATTTCTTAATCAGCACTGAAGAGTGGCTGCCAGGAAAGTAGAAGTGGCTGTCTATCAGTCTTGCTTCTGCAGAAAGGGCGATTGTTTAAAGGCGGGGGGCTGTTTGACCTTTCCATTTTTCAAATGTGTATCTCTTCGCCAAGACTGTGTCGTTCTTTGTAAGCATTTTGTTGTTCAAAACAAACCTTATACTGTGAACTTTTTTTCTCCTTGCTTAGTATGTTGCCATTCAGCAGCCTCATACTAACAAGTAAGGAACCGGCATGTAAGATCCATCTCAAAATAATAGGCAAGTGCGGGCACCCTACTTCTAAGGAACAACCAATTCTGCAAGAATGGGCAACGACTTAGGTGAACTGGGCAAACAGGTGTGGGGCAGTCAGTTCGCAGAAGCAACCCCACAATAATGAGTAAGTGTGCTCCGGCTTGCGCTCATAAACAATCCCCCAACAGTAAACAAGTGCACGCAGGCAGATATTGCTGAGAAATACCACAACAAACCAACCTGCGATGCTTACTCCTCAGAAACAGCCTAGGCTAAACTACGACAGTCGTGCAGAGAAACAGGTGCTGAGATATCTGAGGATGAGAAATATCTTAAGTCACCAAGGACATGCTTAAAACGCTTTAAAGTACCTTGAGAACATGGGGGCAATTACAAGAAACGGGGATGGCTAACAAACAGGCAGCTTATGTATTGTGTATATTGCTGTGCACTGCACTCAAACATATCTTTCATGGCATTCCTGATGAGTAGCCAACACAAATGCCACTCTGATTAATCAGGAAACTACCCAGCAACAACACGGAAAGTTTGCACAACACCAGCAAGCACACAACCTACTCTGAAAGATATCTGGGTGAGGAAAGGTGCTCCTTTCATCAATACAAAAAACCCCTAGGGCTCAATGGTTGTGCAGATAATGAAGCCAAACTTGTTTACACACCCGTGATCATTACATGCAGTGATTAGAGGAGATCTTAGGTTAATTTTCATCTCCGCTAACTAACAAACTGATGACCTGCTGCCCCACCTAACCTCTCCAGAGTGACAAGTCAGGTGCTTTCACAAGCCGATGAGGCTGTCTTGTTCCTGGGGAAAACAAAGACTTTCTCAACATATACGACTAAAAAGGTCAGTGAACCCCATGCACTCAAACTGGTGTAATAGGACCAGCTGAGCTAAAGCAAAAATTCCTTTTGCTGGAAGTAAATAGCACACTGTTATCTCCCCAGGGGCCAGGCAATAACAGGAGGCATGTTCCCATTCACTCTGCCAGTGTGTGATATGCTAGTGCTCTGCCTATAGATACAACAGCTTTTTTTCCCCTTTGTTTTTTTTTTTTAACAAGGCTGTGACAACTTCATCTCATCTGGGTACAACAAACATGCCTGAGCTGTGGCTACACATCGGGGCTTTCTGCTGTGTGTGCGCGTGATGGTTTTTTTTCCACCCCAGGACCATATGTTACCTACGGTGTGGCGTGGCTCTCTTTCTACCGGTGCATTAGGAGAAAATCAGGGCAGCGGCTGCATGGGGACAGAGTGCCTGGGGACACGCACATAGAGCAGCACCTGACCGGGAGACAGTGGGCTCCAAACTGTACTACAGCACAGGGAGCACGAACGAGAAAGAAGTTACGAAGGCACTGACAGGGGTCCAGAGGGAAGTTCCTTTTACAGTGTGAAATAATAAATGAGACCATGACAAAAAGGCAATGCTGGGCTTGGGATTCTGTCTTGGTACTATGCCAGCTAACCACGCTTTGTGCATTTAAAAACTGACCTGGTCATTAATTTGTTACAGACTTGTGCAATGTGAACAAGGCCAAGTCTCTTGGATAAAGATGTTTTCTCTTGCAAGCCAACTGGAAATGCTTAGCGTTTACTATTCACAAAGAAATCTGCTTGTCATATCTGTGACACGGGATTCCTCTCTGCACTGCCCACTCAGTACACCTCCCAGATAATCAGACTGTAAGAACAACTTGGCTGCATCAAACCAAAAGTCCACCTAATCCACTGCTCTGCATCTAGCAAGGGACAACAGTGGATGCTGAAGGACGAATATATGAAGCAGCTCTTGTATATGATGGTTCTTTCTCTGCTGTATCCTCTAAAAAACCAACAACAAGCAATGTGGGCTTTCCTGAGTCAGGCTGCCTCTGGACTGTTGCATCTGCATTGTGTACAGCTCTGTTTTCCAGGAATTCATTTAACGTCTTTTTGAACTCATTTGGATCTAATTCTCTCAGGGAGACAAAAGGTAAAGTTATGGTAACTGGAACTATTTATGCTACAAAGGAGACATGTAAGAAGGGGGTTAAAGCTAATGAATGGCTTTGGGAATGGACGGGACCTTTCTCAGAATAGAACAATAGGGTGCTTTTATGAAACTGGGAGACAGAAAACACAAAACTATTAAAAAAGAAAGAACGCTCTTTTGTATTATTTGGCATTAGCGTTCAGAACTCATCGCCACAAGAGAGTACCCTGTGCTAGCTGCAGAGAGCCTCTCTAGTCTTTTAGGTGATGCTGGTTAGTCGAGGTGACTCCTACACAGCTTACTGAATCAAGCAGGCCCCAAATTCAGCCAGTTGTTAGTTGGATGATCGGAATTGAATTTCAACCCCTCACTACTAGTCAGGCTCCGAAAGAGGGAAACTGCTGTCAGGGGCCTTCCTTGGTGAAGCAGCAAGTTACCAGGCAGGGGTAACACCGCACATGAACGCTGACCATCTGGCTACGCTCATGAATGTTGCTCCTTGCTGGACATCACTTCCCAGGACATGAAAGGGAGAATGCTTTCCTTACCTGGGTTGCTGCTGGCTGACCGATGATCACCCATCCTGGACACTGCTGGTCACTGTGATGTGAGACGGAGACATTGGAAGCCCACTGATCGAGGAAGCCTTTAGGAGTGTAAACGCCACAGTCTTTGATGCTGGTCATTTGCTCAAATTCCTCACATAATCCATCACCGTCGTGAAAATAGCACCTGCTGGGTTCATCTGCCAGGAGAAAGCAGAGAATAGAAATCACAAAGGGCTGGGTACACACGTCTGCAATTTAGTCGCTAGGACCTGATAACGTCAGTGGTCGTGTATCTGCTGGACCAGGTCACTGGGAAGTGAAAGCGCTGGCCACTTCTAGGCAACAGCAAGGTGATTTTTAGAACGCCAAGCAACAATAGTCAACTTTTGTACTGGGCAATTCCCCCAAGATTCTTCCTAATGTAAGGGTGTTTCTGCTTACTTGCATCTTTCTCCATTTAAAAGGATGGAGACAGAAGAAAGCAGAGATAGGAAATACATAGAGAGACAATGCGGGTGTTGGCGTAATTCCATCAACTGGGATGGAAAAATGCCAACCGAGGGTCTGGTCTACAATGTTTCCCTTTTTGTTTTTAAAAAATATCTGCAAAACAACAACAAAGGCAGCAACTGGGAATTTAGGGATGGCGAAAACTGCCAGGTCCACAGTTGCAGCGACCAAAGGGCCAAACAGATCTGTTTATCCAAAGAGCAGATAAAGTGTACCTAGTGTGAGGGTAAGCTTGCCACATACACACACGGCTTCAACCAACGTGACTCAGATTTGACCTGAAAGGATCAAACGTAGCAGGAGACTTTATTATCCTTGTCCATTTATTCTGTGGCTTCTCTAATGAGACTGCCAACAAAGATGCCAAATTTTTGAGGTTGTTTCTGTAACACTGGCCCATTAAAAACTGAACTAAGATCCATCTACTCTTTTCAAACAGACTGCATAGCAATAATGACTTTCAGTCATTAGAGTACTCTGTGAAATGGAAACCTTTGACCTGTTGGTATCCTATTTTGTATTGTATTATCATTGCCAGTCCCCAGAGGTATCCAGTTCTGACAGCCTGTTGTATTTTTGTCTGGCAAATAAGCCTGCTGAAAAAACGGTAGGAAATTAGCCAGAGCTGCTAGCTGGACTGATGGAAACGATCCCTAAGGAGAGTCCTGTCGGTAGCATTGGACTATCTCAAGCTAGGTGTCAGAAAATCCAACGGCTGCTCAATTTTGAGTTATTTCCAAACTACTAAATCCCCTGTTTATTTTTCCTCCTAGTTTACACAGTGAAATACCATCATGAGCCAGAAAAAAAATCAGTTTATTGCAATTCAATTATTTAATGACTTTCACTCCTTTTCCCCTCCCTTCCTCCCAATCCCCTGTGCAAAATTCCAGGTCCTTAAGAGAGTGTGAGTTTGAAAGAACAGAGAAGTCTATCAGGGAAGTATGTCATTACGGTTTCATTTCAGCACAACCTCCGCAGCCAACTTGCGTACGTGGGCAAGCGTGGGGAACTGTGTATTTGCGGGGCCGGTACTGCGAGCTGGCCAAAAGGAGCCAGCACGAAGCTGGAAGCCGTTCAGCTGTATGAGCACAGCCCTGCGTCGGAGCGAATATTCCCAGGGTGGCCAAACTTCTTGACCCTACGTGTCACATCTTAAAATCTTCATATGGCTGGGAGCCACCAAACATATACCACACACCTCGAAGAGCTCGGAGCGCTTGGGAGAGTGCTTCACAGACAAAAGATGACAATGGCTCCCTGGGGTGTCCCATTACTCCACGGTGGGAGGGGGCTTGGGTGGATGTGCAGATGGGCCCTAAGGCAGCCCAGCAGCGCTGGCCCCAGTGCCCAGCTGCCTTGCCTCCTCCCACAGCCAGATTGCCCAACAGCCCTGATGCCAGCAGGGCCCTGCTACTCCTCCTCCTATAGTGGCGCAGCTGGGAACGGGTGCTTGAACTGCTCATGAAGCGTACGTGCCCTGAGAGCCCCGGACTGGACATCCCTCTATAACATACCTTGTTTCTTTGCAGGGCTTATTAATGCTGGCACAGTGCTACGCCACTGTGGCTCGTTCATCCCTGGGAGAGGCACGCTCTGCGCCTGGCCAGCTCAAGGAAGGGGCAGAGCGAGCGTGTAACTGGGATGGCCGTGGAGCCAAACTCTCGGTTCCTTCACCTTACACTTCTGCATGTCTTGTTCAGCTCCCCTCGCTGCAGAGATGATCAAAGCATAGGCCAGGTCTCCACTGTACCCAAGAACAGTAGGATAAAACTAAGCGGCTCACCCGCCTCAGAGCACTATGTCCCAGTTTGAGTGAGAGTCTCAGCAGAAATCTCTGAGAAATATTCAGCCCTGGAGAGACTGTGGTCAGCAATCAAAAATCCTCAAAAACAAATCCCAAACATATGAAAATATGTATTTTTGGAAAAAGAGATTCTCTGTCATTTTATGAAAAGGGCTTATTTCTATAAAAAGGGAAAAAAAAGAAAGGAATATACCTACCATATTAAAAAGTGCCAACCTTCAGCCTATAAAAATATGCACAGTCAGCTACACACTTACAGTGAAACACCAGCACCCAAGTGCGTCCTGCCGCACACCCACGCTGACAGAAGCCTTGACACACAAACACACGTATGCTTTCTTTACACATCCCCGATGCAGCCACCCCACTGGTGCAAACGCGTACCCAGAAACTCACAGCCCAGTTTTAGGCATATGTGTTTAGACAGTGTTTCCCTGGCCTTCCTGAAGCACTGACTTATTTTCACGACAGGCACTGAAGTAAGCACATTTATATGGCAACGTATTCCTGTGCTGGCTCCAAATGTTCCCTCCTAATGCGATGATAAACGTAATGGGCTTCTGATAAGATCATGTGTTTGGGATAAAAGAATACTCAAGCCCTACTCCAATCCGATGACTTAATTCATACTCACATGGATGGGAAGGCAGCCTTTGAATAGCTGTGATCCAGGCCAGTGTGTGATCCTAACAGAGGCTAATTTGTTCCTGATTATGCTTAAGACCCCAATAAATCTGTCTGCTCAGAGCCTGCAAAACCCGAGGGAGGAACCGAATGGAGAGGCTGAGATGTCTGAATTAAATGGAGGCTGCCGAAACGATTAACAAAGTCTTACTGAACTGCACTGTCATGAGCCCTTCTGCAGTGCCGGCCCTGGAGCATTGCAGCACCCTGCCCTCCTCCTGCAGTGCCAGCCCTGGAGCATCGCAGCACCCTGCCCTCCTCCTGCAGTGCCAGCCCTGGAGCATCGCAGCACCCTGCCCTCCTCCTGCAGTGCCGGCCCTGGAGCATCGCAGCACCCTGCCCTCCTCCTGCAGTGCCGGCCCTGGAGCATCGCAGCACCCTGCCCTCCTCCTGCAGTGCCGGCCCTGGAGCATCGCAGCACCCTGCCCTCCATCGCAGCGCGGGTTCGCGGGCTCGATGACACCTCGCACAAAAGCTGAGAGATTAGGTACCTGATTGCTTTTGTGTGCTTTGAAAAATGATGGGGGAAAGTGGCTTTACAACCCTAGTTTTCTTCTAAGGAAGGTCTGTAAGTCCTACTACTGACATGCCATCCTGAAGCATGCAACGCCTTGAGCGTTGGTGAGAAGAGAGGAAGACTATTCCTCTCCATGAACTTCCTACTCTGATGACAAAAAGGGGGACTGTTTTGAATCCTTCTGAGACACCAGTGAGGGGACTGACGATGGCATCAACCTATGACAGCCAAACGTGGTGCATCACTGGGTGGGTTGCTAAAAAGAAGCAGAGGCTCTTCCTTCCTCAGGTATTGAGCACCAGCTCTGACTCCTGATTCTCCCTGCAGTCTTGGATGTTTGGTAGGTTACGCATTAGGCTTTACATTTTCATGAGCAAACTGAAGAACGACCAGATTGTTTCTTCCTACGATTGCCCTCACAAAATAAAAACTAACAGGATTCTTCCCTTTCCGCAGTGGTGTGAACACAGCTCAGTTAAATCCGTAGAGTCCTACAGGCTCAAAGGCGGGGAGGGCAGTGTCAGGAGTGGCATATTTCTAGGAAGCAGTAGCTAACATCTTTATTTCCGTAATGGTGCAAAATGCCTTTTCTGTTCTCTTCTCAACCACCGTGACATGAAATGCATCCAGGGCTGTGGTAATATGAGCTAATTTTTTGTCCCCACAGAGATCTATAGGCTCCCAAGACCTGGTGAAGGTCATAGCGATGTGTTTGTCACGTACAGCCTGCATCACGGACTACGTTCATCAACACCGTGGACACCTCACTTCAAAGTTGAATCAAATTTGAAGGAGATATGGAGACAGGGAACATGAAGGGAATCTGTTTTGTCCTCAAGGAAAAATTACTTTAAAAATTAAAAAGCAGCTGCCTGGAAATCCAGCTTAGATCTAGAAGAGTAAAATGTCTGCAGGCGTAGCACCTGGCAGCAGGAGACAGCATTTCTGGGGGATCGACAGCAGATGCTGAAGGATCCTGAACTGAACTCCTGGAACATGTATTCATTCACGCAGCCCAAGCTCCTTTTCCGTGACAAAGTTCTTACTGAAGGCACAAAAATGTTGGGGCTAAACCAAAGTCCCTCTCTTGCCCTTGCTTTGGGAAAAGGCACTCTCCAGTTCAGCGAAGATTTCTGTGACATCTGGGAATCCCTGAATGCTCCGTGGCAGCCGTCAACATGGAGAAAGGCGATTTGTTGGGGAAACAGATTGCCAAGACGTGGTCTGCTTACTACTGCAGTTGGGCTTCAAGATCCAGAATAATCTTGGGGCTCTTGTGTGTTGAGCCAAAAAATGCTGCAAACTCCACTTCTCCTTGCTTCTTAAGCTGTCCAAGCAGGGTTGCAAAAGGCAGCCTTCTGTATTGAAATACAAACCCTTCCTCTGAGGTTAATAAATGAAAGGATGCACAAGGTAAGGCAGAGGACTTAGGGAGCACCTGGGAAGCACCTGTTAGACCAGGTCTGGATGAGCAGGTAACAACCCATCATAGTCACCTGTTCAAAGCCAGGCTAGAAAATCACTAGCAAAACGAATGAAGTCTGGTAGAGCTCAGGAAGCAGACATGCAGGATATACACTTATCTGTGGTAGGCATCCTTCCACCTCATTAAAAAAAAAAAGAGATAAAGAGATCCAATTCATAGCACAGGGCACATCCTCCAACGAGGCTTTTAATGTCTGAGCAGCATGGTCAAAGTGCTGGGGACAGACACTCGGGGCGGCTTCCTGTTTTCAGCTAGAAGGCAGTGATTGGCATCAGCATAGTCTTCTTTTGTGCAATAACTACTATTTTTTTAAAAGGCCAGACAAAAAAAAAAAAAGGAATATTTTTAAGCTCAGCTGTTTACTTAGGGATGTTTCCAACTACAACAAGCCTCATGCCACATAACTATTCGTCCGAGAAAAAAAAAAAAAAAAAAGAAAAAAGAAGAAAAGGGGGGACAAAAATGCAGAAGCATTGTCTCACAGTAACAAATTCTTGGAACAGAGGGAACTTCACATTTTAACCCCTGAACGGTCTCTCCAGAGGCGTGCAGGCCTTTTCGGACACAGTGGAGGCCAGATCACAGGCTCACCTAAGTCAGCAACTTCTACAAAAGCGTGATTTTACCACCGCATCACTTAATTGGTATCTCCAGCACTTCTGTTTATGTTCACAGATGAGAAGAAACGTATCCAGAGGTTCCTATCACAAAAGGAGAAATAATTCCTCTGCGGATCACGTGAACCCGCAGCTGAGCGATCACAGAACCTGCTCCATTTATTTCTATGGAAGTCTTACCTTTGGCTTCAGTGGGAAGAGAGTGAATAACATGGCCTGCTTCCAGGATATCTGCTAATCTCTTCTTTAATATTGAAGAAGCCAGAGACAGAGATATTTCCTGCTACAGTAAAATATTCGAGAGTTATTTTCCTTCCTGGATATTCTGATTTGAAAAGAGGAAAACCATTAAACAGAGCTTGGGCAGACCTTTCCGAATAAAGTTGCATATCAATAAATTGTGACATTGTCCTTCAATGAAATAAAACAGACACCTTGGAAATGAAGGCAACGCAAGCGTTGCAATCTACTGCGGAACATCCAGGGGCCTCGCAGGAGGCTTTTTGCTGTACGATATGACAATCGTGTCTGAGCATCTCCTGAACCGAGCAGGCGGGCGTAATGCATTTGCGGAGCGCAGCTCCCTGGTAACTCAGCTGCTTCGTGGAAATACATTCCTGGGCTTGTTCTTTGTCTGGCGTGACTCGGCTCATCGGTGTGATATAGCGGTCGGAGCACAATAATTATGCAATTGATCTGCATGCTGCAGACAGATACAGTTACAACTCCCTTGCAGAGCCCGGCATTGAAATTTGATATTTCACCTCGAAGAACATGAGCCTTTGTCACTTAAGCAAAAGGATATTTTCCATGGCTGGCAGTGGTAGTAAGACTTTATCTGCTCTGGGGCTAGCCAACAGGAGCCAGCGTGGCCTTCCCCCAACCCCAGGCAACCAGGCATGCTATAAAAGCGCTACAGCACGTGTCCTCTTCCCACCTAATCTTGTTTCCCTCCCTGGGTGGCTGGATAAATCAAAAAAGCGGTGCTGAGAATACTTCAATATTTCCGCAGACTTACATAGATTTAGTAGCTAAACTTGGAGCCTGCTTGACTGAAAACCTTGAGGCTTCTGTTATACAAGGCAGCAACCGCTACGACCACGAGAAGGCTGGCCGGCGTGGCCCTTCTTGACACCTGGCCCACTTGCTTGGGAGCCCAAAAGAAAAAACCCAGTGGTGCCATTGACCAAGGAAAACAAACTGCTTGTTTGTGCATGGATGTTATTGCAACGGACGGTCTTGTGCTCAGCACCATCCTCTAAGCACAGCAAGTAGCTGTCGAGTCAGAGGATGCTCTAAGGAGGGAACTACGACCAGCCGTGGAAGCCACTCCGATCCACAGAGAGTAATGTGTGAGGGATGCAAGTAGCAAAGGAGTAATTCTTCTGCTGGGCTTTCGTTGTAGCTGTGTCCTAAAAACCAAAGCTGGATTGAGCTGGGCTGGAGCCACTGGCCTAGGGAAAAATGCAGGCAAATACCACTCCAGGCCATTCTCCCCCACAAAAAAGCATCTGTCCTTTGTATTTTGCTGCCTGAGATGCCTGCTCTCTCTGCTCTGTGGCTCAGCTGGCCCTGCTAAGATTGCACTATTAATGGTGACAGTCTGAAAATCACTTTAAGAGACTTTATGACGATGCTGTGATTACTAACTTGCCAAATGAAGTGCTTAGACATTTTAGAACATGTAGCCACACTCCCATGAGCTGCAGGACAGTCAGCTTCAAAGTATTTGCCTTAAGCTGAAGGATTCACACAAATATCATCTGAATAGGCTCGGTCATTAAATTAATTGCTATTTGCTATGAAATTCTACTGTAGAACCCCAGCTTCTTTATCGACAGCAATCCTCTTTCCCAAGCTCCTTGGTCAATGCTTTAGTCTTATTGATGCCCTGGGAGATGCTGAGTTTCTCTTGCAAGGTGGCTCGGTTTCTCCCATGCTGTTGTTCTACTGAAAGCCCTCGGCAGGGTCAGCCAAGGCCTATTTAATGCTCGTGAAAGAAGGCGAAATCACCATTAGCTGCTGTGTGGGGCCGCGGCTTCGGCAGTCAAAGCTGTGTTCCTGTGCAGGGGTATGAGGAAAGGAGGGGGAGAGGATGGGAGCGAGGCGCGCTCTCAAAGCATGCCCACAATGAATATGGATGGTCATCCATCAATTTATTTTAAGCACATTACTTCTCTGTCAGAAAGGGGAAAAAAAAGGAAAAAGGAAGAAAGGAAAGAAAAGACATATAAAATTAGGTTTGTGTCACTCATTTAACACTGCAATTTCCCTAGAGGATTATGCACCAAATAGAGATAGCAAGCTCATGAATATTAATCATTTCCCTGAATGCAATGCAGCCCGCCAAACAATAAGATTAGGGGAAAGTGCTATGCTTAATTTATGGATAATGGGAGAGGTAAAGGATAGAGCTCCCACAAAGGTAAGGCTCACAGCTGGAGGGAGAGGCCTCTGAGGAGGAGGAGGACAGATCCAGATTTGTAATGTAGCAAAAAAACATTTGAGGCCAAGCAGGAGCGAAAGAAAAGGTGGTTAAGGATCCTTGTCAAATTAAAATCATACTTCTCCCTGAACAACCACTGGCAACTAATGCTTCAAGCATGCCAGAAATTGGTGGTAAATTCAAGAGCTAGATATATTTATTTTCTCTCTTCCGCTACTCTGTGCCTTTTCTTTGTATTTCACATCCCTGAGGCCCTGATCCGACAAACCACGGAGACTTGCGTCTAACCTGAAACATTCACGCTTTTCAGTGGGACCACTCACATGTGGAAGTTAGTGGAAGCGCTGCCCTGTTTTGCTGTAAAAAGGCTTTAGCGAAGGGTCCCTTATAAGCAAAGGAGATAAAGTGTAGCAATAATAACACCAATAAGATGCAACTGAAAACCCCATAAATTACCAGGCAAACTTAAGCTTAGATAGAAGTTCTGAAGCTACTTCCCAGCTGTGTTTCAATGTGTCTATCAGTCTTTACTCATCTCTTTTCATATTACTTTCTCTCCCCCTCCCTTCTTTTTTATTGATCTCTGCATCTTTTTTATTATATCCTTCTCTTTCTTCAGCACTGGCGAGCTAAATCAATGCATAATGCACATCACACTCAACAAAAGGAATGCAAATGAAAGCAGCGCCCTTTTTCAATGTCCGCACATATATCTAGATGCATGCGTACAATGTCGGTGTGTGGGAGGGTGCAGACCAAGGACAAGGTGCTCAGCTGCTTGTTAGACACCCATTTCTCAACGGCCCGGTGGGAATGGATCAAGTGCTAAAAAGCCCCGGGTTCCCACAACTGCAAATCATAACTCTTATGACTGGGGTCTGTTTTACACAGGACACGTCGGCTTGAACTTGGCTGAGATCCGCAGTAATCGCAAAAATCAGTTATCCCGGGAGTAATCAAGAGCAAGGTGAAAGAAAAGCAGCCAAGAGGTAGGAGAGGGGTGCATCAGTCACAGCGGACACGACTTTGATTCACTTGTCTCCTACAAATCAAAAGGCAAAGTGAAACTTTCCCCACGGGACCAAATTCTGTGCAGAGGAGATAAAATATGCAAAATCTGCTATGCAAAGGGGAAAAAAAGGTAGAGATGATAAATTTCAGGATGGGGAAGAGTGAGTGTACCGCAGAACTTAAAAACAAAAGGAGCACTGCCAGATGCTTTCATTAATTAATTAATTAATCTCACTGTCGCTCTTCAGCATGTTGCAGGAAGAAAATGCTATTAATCTTATCTGTTTTCTGTTACTCGGCTTTGTGTTCAAGGAAGGCCAGGACAGCCTGACAGTAAGACCACACAGTTTTCTTCCCTGCCTCCCTCCTTCCTTCCCCCGCGCCCCTCCTCCCGTGGCAGAGCAGATTGATCCGCTGTTATCTGATTAGAGAGGAAAGGGGGGGGAAAACAAAACCGAGGGAAAAAAACAAAAGATAAGTCTAATTTTATTACAGACACTAGTGCAAAGTGTCTTGAGAGCCTTGTGCCATTTATTCAGAGGAAAGTTGGACCAATCAAAAAAACACATAAACCTCACGATCCTAAGAGGCAAAGGGAGCAAGAGAGGCAGAGGGACACCTGCAAACAGGCTGCCTCCATCCTTGGAGATATCCAGAACACAGATGGACATGACCCTGAGCAACATGCTCCAACTTTGAAGCTAGATCTAACTTTGAAGTTGGCCCTCCTAGGACCAGAGACCTCCAGAGATTCCTTCCAACCTAAATTATGCTGTGATTCAGGCTCTAAATCTAAAGCTTGATGGTATTTGCAGGCTCTGTCGTATTTCTCTTCTACCACGTGAGGTGACTTGCGCGGTCTCTGCTTTGGAAGGGAGAATCCCGCTTGGGCTTTGCTATCAAACCTCCTGCTATGGAGCCCTCCTGATGATGCCACTTCAGCCCTGCCTTCGCAAACAACATGTTTACTGATTATTTTCAGGCATGTGGGACCCAATCCTGCAGACAATTTGTGACGAGCATTGCATTCACTGTTGTGGTTAGATTTGCTGTAAGTCTAAAGAATGCCTTGTGGTAGTTCAGAAACATGCCTGGGAGGAAGCATTTGCAAGATCAAACCCCGAGGCCCCCAATTCAGCAAAGCCTCTGAACATGTGCTTGAGGCTCACTGAATTCTTTGGCGAAGGGGAGTGATTCCCGGGGCTCTAAAGAGCTACATAATACGAGAACAACATCATTGCAAGAATAACACTGTCTGAAATAATTACTTGTTGTCCTACAGGATTATAACATGTGTTAGCCTTGTAAACACGGAAATAAATTACACTTATTTTTTGTGCTCCTCACAGAGGGACCCAAGCATTCTGTGTTTTCCAAGAAAATACCCCACCAGTCTCAAAAGAGACTTTTAGTTGGCTAATGGCAGAGGATCCAGGATGATATTATTAGATTGTGGAGAACGCTAAATTTCTGCTCTTTTTAATTATTATTTATTATGTACAGCCTCTTGTTTCCTCAACGTCTTTATGTCTTCTGGTGAGATTTTAATGCTTCATAAAATACACATCAGCACTGTTCATTCATCTGAAAGATTGGCCAGCAGCTTCTCTCTAGCTCTTGATGTCCTACTTCATGGTGGTCCAGCACCCACAAAAGCCAACAGGACCTGCCTCACAGGTATTCCCTGCTCCGAACCTTTCCTAGAGACTTGATGGCGGCAGCGTTTGCCCCAAAACAACCACAGATGGTCTACCCTGGCAGACACTGCATGCACACCGAGACTACCACCACCACAACAGCTGCACCACCGCAACCGCACAGAACAGAACATCTGTCAGGCAACAGAACATTTTTTAAGGTCTGAGTCCATGCACCTTTCCGTTGATTCAGTTGATCTGATTCACCTAAGTCACTCCCCTGTTCAGCATTTGACAAACAATTTGATTTCATTCGCTTTTGTAATCCAGGACCTGTGCAGAACCGCAACCTCCCAAAGCCCATGAAAAACAAACAACGTTTTACCTCTGGAATTCCCCTTTCTTTTTCAAAACAAGCAAATCTGAAAAATCACTTCCTCTGTTACGGTGTAGAAAAATCTGTGCATATGTTTTAGTTGCTTCATTTTCTAATCATATTGCTATCAGGCAGGTTTTATTCCACATTCTTAACCAGCCCTGTTGCTGGTCCTGGAGAAGAAAGCATACGCAGGCATAAAGCAGGCTCCTGCACCCAGCTGGCAGGACATCGCTCTGTGGCCCAAGGCTTGGGACACCCCACTCTTACTCCTCTCCGGGGATTTACTCAGAGCATGATGCAGCTGCCGCCCAGCCCACAAAACCCAGTTTCCTTGAGAACCAGCGTACACAGGGGAGGGCCGGGGTCGTGTCCTAACGTGACGCTGGGATGTGGTCAGAGCACAGGCGCGGACCGAGGAGCTCAGGCCTGCTGCTGAGCAGGGTGATACAGATGCAACCGTACAGCTCCAACCCAAACCCTTGCTGAACCAGCCTCGCACTATGCATGACTTTTGGAGAACCCAAAACATTTGCATAAGTGTTTATCTCACTTTCAAAATATTATGACTAATATCTTTCAGTGCTTGAGGCTCTAATGCAGCAAGTTACTTGAAACACAAATGTAAGTTCAAGACCACCAATAGTCATAATTAGCCTCCACCACAAACACTCTCAGATTTCAATAGAGCAATTTACATATGTAAATATGTAAATAAGTACATCACCAAATCAGGCCTCAAGTCCCACAGACGCTGATGATGAAGTAAAAATGTAGCCATTATGACGAGACACGCAGTCCCCGGCTTACCACCCAAGGGAACATGGTGCCTGTGAAGTCCTTGATGTGTTGCTCCAGGCACGAGACAGAACCGTCCGTTTGCCAAAAAGAGCAAATTTCAGTCTTGCCACCATTACATTATCTGCTTAGGACTGATGTCCTGAGCTGAAGGCGTGGGATCGCTATGTCCGCTCCATGGGCCAGAGTACTTGCTTGGTCAGTCCAGATAAGGAATCTCATAAAATCTCTTCAGAAAAAGCCAGCCCTTTATAAACATTAACTTTGGTTTCAGAAGCTCTGGATATCTCACAAACCTTGCTGAGCCCTGTTTGGGAAATTCAATCCCACAAGGCAGGGCTGCCCCACAGAAGGTGCAGCGTAAATCGGTCTCCATTTCCCTTCTCTGCCCCCAGCATTCCTAGAGAGTTTAACATGTAAAGCTCACAACCGCAGCCCTGCTATCCCCGATAGCTCCAGCATCTTCCGGCCATTGTGCTTACAGGTTTTGCTAATCAGAGCAAACCAGGCTTGCAAATGAAATCTGATTAAGTAGTTTTCACCTCTGAAAAAGGGGATTAGCTAGACCTTTGATCCTCAGATATTGATTTGCAACTCAAAGGAGGTGTGACCTCAGCTGGACTTGCTTCTGCTCCCAGTCCCTTCCCCTTTCACTCCTCCTCCTGTTTACCAGAAAAAAATCAGTTCGTGTCTTCTCACGTAGCCAGATCTAAAGCCTATTGAAGCCAGTGGAAAACCACCCACTGACTTCAATGGGCTTTGGATCAGTCCCACAATGGCTGACTTAGCCTTAAGTCCTAGGCTGTTTCAAAGCCAGCAGAACCAATTTCCCATCAAAATGACCAGAAGCTGGGAAGATATGTTCGCCTTTCAGACCTACAAATTCCACCTTTTTTTCTCTCTTCCATGACAACTCTTGAGCTGGAAATACTGAAAATACTGTTGATTTTTTCCTTGCACTCTGCGTAGGGTTGTTGCCCACCGTGAGTGGAAGGGCTCTGGGCCACACTTACCGATACAATTAAAGGATAACTCCTGCAGGCAGAATAGGGAGCAGCCATCGCCATTGATCTTATTCATATCGTCGCATTCTTCCCCCAAGTCTCTGTAGGCAGGGCACACACATGCAAAAAGGAGTCAGATGGCAAATGGCATCATCCCAACGATTGCTGCAACCCCTCTGCAGAACCCCAAAGCCCTGAAATCCAGTAGAGCGGCTTTGTGAGCCGACCCTTAAAATACCTCTCCCTTTCTTCTCCAGCCCTGACTTTCATCATTCCTTGTTCACAAGCTTGCCTGGCCACTTGTCTCCTGCACATGTGGATACCACTTGCTGTTCTCTGATGAGGATATGAGCAACTTCCTTCATAGATGGTGTGGCTGCAACTCAGCAGGTGGGGAAAAAGAGAACAGGAATCTCTGAAACTCTTTGTATTAAATCTGGAAGGGCCAGACTGTGACCCCAGCATGGGAAAAACAAGGCATAAAGCCTGGTGCTGGGCTATTCCAGGTGAGAGCACTCGGAGGAGAGCAGTTGACAGGGAGCAGGTGGTGTCGGGGATGGGGCCCTGCCTTGCACCAGCCTGCACGGCTGCAGCAGCGTGTGGGGAGAAGAGTGAGAACCAGATGAGAAAGGGGCTGCCACAGCTGCAAGTGGGGCCACAACCAACCAAGCTGTGACACAGTCTGGTTCCTGCTCGCTCCTGAGGCAGCTCAGCTATTGTTCGACGCTTGCTGCAAAGCCACAAGTGATGTTTGAGGAATGTGCAAACATAACAGTAGGAGAAAAGTTATGGAAAGCAAAATTAATCTGTCTTTCTCCACCTCTCTCTCCAAGAATGCCCTGGATTCATATGTCATTTGATTGTTCTCTTTGATTTCCCTGCCTGTTGGGCCTCATCCTGCAAATACTTGCTGCCAGGTATATTGTCTGACACAGTTTTACTATGTGATTGCTGATCAGCATTATTTCAAGCAAATAATACTGGCTGGATTAAGCACTTGTTTGTTGTTACTTTCATAATTTAAATAATTACATTGCCTAATGCCAGGAAGCTTTGAAGCAGGTGGACTTAAGGGCCAACATAGTGAAAGAATAAACCCTAACATAGTTGTGAATGATTGTTTTACTTTTTCAGTGGTCTGGGGATTGGCAGCTGGTGAGAGGGAGGAGCTGATTGAGAACATGCAACTCCCAGCGCTCTCCCTCAGAGGCCAAATCTATCACCTCCAAATGCATCCCAGCTCCGGTGGTCGGTCAAACAAGAGGTTGCACCAGGAACCAGGCCCAACACGTGGCAGGGGTTTTACCCTGTCCACCAGCTGCCAGACACATGGGACTTCATGTCCAAGGACAGCATCAAAGGCTGTGTAAATTTTTCCAGCACTTACTTCAGCTCCATATAGGAAATGTCATATACATGTATAAAGATACAAACAGCATAAAGAGCATATAGCGTACTTTCATATCGATCCTGCTGTCTGGACTCCATTATCTGTATCTCTGTCTGTATCTACTGGTGCCAGGATAGCAGGGCCTAAGTTCCAATTAAATGTCATCATCCTGGTAATCAACAAGCCCATGAGTCATTATCTACAACGAGAGCTGGCCTAAACTAAAGAGACATCAGAGGTCATCAATTCCTTTCTAGTCTCAGATTCTGGCTGAGGAGATGTTCCTGGATTTATCTGTTTGCTCGCTCCAGACTTACATTTGGATAATCCCATCTCCACAGTATCCACTTCCAGAGATATACACAAGCGTGGGGGAAGGCTCACTCTCCTCCGTCCCAGAAACAATGATGACCTGGTATGTGTACGTGGTCCTATCGCTCAGTTCCCTGCAAGGCAAAAGGAAATATTAAGTGTTCGGTACAGCAAAGGCGGTAGCGAAGCACAGAGAAGGGGGTACTGAAATGGGGGTTGGCTGCCAAAAAAGCAAGTTTTTAGTTCAGTCAGGTCCTCAGAATATTCCCACCTCGTTTTGAAGGGATTAATTTTTCGTTGGGTGTCTTTTTCTTGTGCGCACAAGCGCACAGCGCTACCTACGTCCATGCTTGATTTATGCTCAGCTCTGAAATAGATGCCACTCTTGCCTATTTGACAGCTAATCTACTTGCTAAAACCACGCAGTTTGGTGCGTTGCTGCTTACATCCATACCCACCGAGGTGGTGGCATTGCACTGACACCGCGGCAGTGCATCAATCCTCACCACGTGCAGTGGGAAACGGTAACGGCATTGCCGGCAGTCGATAGTACTGCAGCATTTGAGAAAGCAGCCCTGTGCTTCACTCTGTTTGGCCTTGGACACCTCTGCTCCCGTCTCCCCGCGTCAGGGACAGTGTTATCTGCAAGTTTGTGGTATAGTTCATGTAAGAAATTTAAAACACCCCGTAACCACTGATTACTTCCTGAACAGCCCTGAGCTCAATCCAACCGCAGCTGGAGCCAGTGGGAATTTGCCTATTGATTTGGCAGAATTGGACTGGGCAGAATTTATCACTGGTTCAGTGATAAATAAGTCATCCACTTTGCATATGGGTATTAAAACAGTAGAGCTAAAAAGAAGGTTTCTTCCTCTCCAGGAGAGCGTGAAAAATAGGATCCACACCACAGCACTGGATCACGGTATTAGCATCGAAATATTCACAGAAAGAATTAGCAAACTGTTACATATTTATGCAGAGCCATAATTACCTAAATCCTGTGCATCTGTAAATGAGGAATCATTTTTTTACATGCAATACAGAAATAATATAAGCCTAATATAAACGTTTAGCTCTTTTACAATGTCTTTTACATTATCGGAACTCAAAATGTTCCACAAAGAAGCTCATTAACATTATCCTCATTGTGGTGATTTGTAAAGCCACGCAGTGGCGAAGGCAAAACGATTTGCTCGAAGTCATCAATCAGGCTAATTGCAGAGCCCATAACACAACCCAGCTCTTTCCTAACCCACGCCAGTCCTCTACTTACTACGCTCATCTTGCCCCAATTACTGACAGTGATACACACGTCTTTTTGTCACAGGAACTTGGTCAAAAAGCATGTATTAACGCATGTATTAACGTAACTGTGCGCTACGAAGAGACGTATCTGCTACACAGAGCAACAAAGCCATTGAAGTAGGTATCAATGGACTGTGGCTACTGAAATCTTCAAGTTTGTGAAATAAGTATGTCCTTACAACGTTCATTAAATTAACAAGCATGACTTAAACTCCAATATCACACATTGTATTTTACAACAAAGCTGTTTCTCACGGATACCATGCCTGCAAAACGACTGCCATTGAAAAAAAACTGCATGCGAACAGCTTTGGCGTTTGATTCTTGAAATGGGGAGTGAAACTCAGTGGAGCGAAAACCCAACACAACTGGCTTTCTCAGCGCTTCTTCACCTGACCCTGGTCGGCAATAGTCTATAGCTCCTATTAGCGACATTTGAGGATTCAGGTAGCACAAACACTATCTTAATTCAGCTACAGATTGGGGAGACATCGACCCAGATATTGGTATGAGTGTTTATTCAATCAAAGTGAAAAATGTCAAACTTCTGCCCTTGGACCTGTTTAAAACAATCGTTTTGGAAAAAAAAAACAACAAACCAAAACTATAGGAAATAACTTCAGTGACCAAAAACATACTGATGTGTAATACTGAGAGTTTCCTCTAGATTTTACTCCTGGATAAATCCACTTATTAAGATGGGAAGTTTCTGATATATACTGATGAAATCAAAGCCAAAGCAAGCTTTGATTATTAAAGAGCAGTTATTTCTCAAAGTCTTTCTTCAAAACCATTTGTAAGATATTTAAGATGAACAAGTATACTTGCAGAAATGTGGATTTTCTCACTGGGGATCTGCTAACCACAAAAAAAGGTTCAATTCTTAAAGACTGTTAACAAATGAACAGTTCGGCAGCTCTAACATCTACAAAAAAAATGAATCCACGCTGCTTTCTGATGCGCTGAGATCACATGGCCGAGTGCAAAATAGTAGTTTTCAGATCCTGATTTATTTCTGTGATTTCCACCAATACCCGCAGGTGATGGGCAGGCATTCGGCTAACAGCAGAAAGTGTGCTCTGTGAGCATGTTTTAGTATGTGGGAGTGTTTGTGTATGCTTGTGTGCACATGTAAGCAAACGGAAAACAGGAGAAGTTCACATTTGTTTATGTACAGGGCGGGAAGTTGGCAGAACATAATGGAAGAAGACACAGTACTAAATTAAGCACGGGAGAGAATATAGTGTTTATGAATTATTAGGTGACTGGAGATGAATGTGTATGTGGGTGAATAAGAAAACTGGAAATGATAGTTACGAGGTGGGGAGAACTCTGGCATATTGAAGTGTACGGATTGTGAATGCAAAACTGCGCATGGGGACAGGACCCTGCGGGCGTCGAAGAGTGAGCGCTGGCTTTTGGCAGCGGGCTTTGGTCGAATCCTGTCACCTTGTACACGCTGGCGAGGGGAGATTTCCAACTGCAGCCTGCTGCTCAGAAATGGAAAGCTCTTGGAGCAGTGATACGTCCTGACAGGCAAATGATCCTTAGTAGTGACAGGCAAGAAAGAAAAAAAAAAAAAAAAAAAAGGCCATTTCTTCCCCAAAAAAGAAGGTGAGCAAAATACTCCTTACAGGTATATCTAGGTATTTGTACAGCCTGGCTTCCCTTACTTCTACACAGCTTCGGTACAAAACAGCCATTAACTAATTTATGCTCACAATACCCCATGAGCTATGGACGTAATATCCTTGTCTTAGGTTAACGTACAGAGAAAGGGAAGACAAATGCCTAGAGACATAGGGGCACCAGAAAGCAACATCAGGACTGGGAGCCAGCTCCCCAGCCCTTCGCTGCAGCTGCAGGGCCAAATCCTGCCCATCCTCACCCCGGCCCCCCTCTCCCACAGCCCCGTTGGGAGCAACCTGGAGCCTCACGACCTTCCCTGCGCTGGGGATGGCGGGGAAGCCCCAGGCTGTCACACCCAGGAACAGCACCAGCGAAGCAGGCATGCCCAGAGGAGACCAGAAACGGGCGCACAAGCGCTCCGGGCGCCCTCCAGCACCACCGCGGTCCGAGCTGGCGATGTGCCCCGACTGGAGCACCAGAAAGCCACCTCAGAAACTCAATGCAAGGCATCGCACGTTCGGTTCACCCTGGCCTGATGCAACTAGTGGCAAAAACCTGATTGAGCTGGATGTGGCATTTCACGTCTCAACAACTGGAACCTGAGACACTTATATCCTCCTGAACTGTTAAATATATCATACCGGCAGCAACTGAGAGTTTTAGCATTCCTTCACAGTACCCACATTTCGGAAAAATATAGCTGCTAAAGGCATGATATGTGCAATACTTTGGGCAGCAATCCAGTACCATAGCGAGGGAGGGAGGAAGGAATGCAGGAACGGGGAGGGGGGAACGACTAAAAAAGAATTTATTCTTTCCTATATAGTTATGGGGCACCAAGGCTGACATTACAGACTGTATCTGGAGATGTCAGCAAAACAAGCTCTGCTCCAAGTGGTGATAAAAGTGTGATTTTTGACCATTTATTTTCTCTCCCGCCTTCCCCCGGAGCTGATGGCACACTAACAGCGATATTGTGCTCTTTGCACTCTGCTGTCAGGCAGGTCCAGCGCACGCCGGCTTCGTACAATGCTACTTAAGGAAGTGAGACAGAAGAACATCTTTAACATTAAGGATGTGAACAAACACTCTTTTAAATTTATATCTATGGTCTTTTAATGACCTTTTCGAGAACTGAGTAAGCCGCATTGATCGCTGCAGCTTCCGCCTGTGGGGAGGCAGTCTTATTAAAAAGCAATGACTCAAGCCCTCTGCTTAGAGGGGGAACTAGGACGTGCCGTGTGAAATACCACGAGGGCAACTTCCCTGTCTGCTGTGGCGAGTGACAGATCCAGGGTCAGAAATAGAAAACCCTCTAATTCTTTTCCTGTTTTTACTGGGGTGGCTGGGCAGTTGAGTTAATCTTGCTGTGTCCCCCAGGCAAGGGACCTCTGCTTTCAGTTTGGGTGTTCCTGTAAAACTGACGGGAAAAATTATACCTCTGGGAAGTAGTTTTCTACCCAGATCAAGGTGGGTTTAAAGGATCATTGAATTTACAGCAGCAACACGCATGCCCTCGAGTGCCAGCAGATCTGCAAGGGCTGACACCGCCCCAACCACATCGCTCTGTGCCCGGTGTGTAGGGCTTCAGCATGTGGGGACCCAGCACACCCAGACGCCGGGAAGGCACCGGGGGAGAGCAAACACCTCGCGCCTCTCTCCCAGCTACAATGGCATATACATTTTTCTTATTACATGTAATGGCAGGAAGGGTTTTTTTATACAGCAAAGACTTGTTTCAAACAAAATTGAAAATATCCTTAAGGCTGATCCCAGCTTCTGCCCTGTGAAAACATAAATGGCCAGAAAGCAACGAAAGCAGACAGCACTCCTGTTATTTACGGACAAGACGACAAGGTCTTAGGCATCCCCAATTAAATTACGGCTGTCAGAGGCAGTGTCATGTGAAACAGGCAAATTCTGCACCTTACATGTCCTCATGCAGGCCCCGTTTTTGTCTGACCTTAAATAGCCACCAAACTCTTGAGCCAAAAGACAATGTTTCCTGGAGAGCTCTCCACAGCCCGGAATGAGTCTGTCAGCAACGTCCCCGCTTCCCTCTAACACCGTCGCCTTTGCTCTTCTTCCCTAGCAAGGAAGCCTGCTGAGCAAAACAGGAAATCTGCTGGCAGCAAACAGCAGCGACCCACATCTTCACTTGTTGCAGTGCTTTGGATCAGCTGCTCAAGGTGGGCTGGATACAACCACACACGGGAGAGCGGGAGGTCTACGCCCATCTGTCCCATCCTCCGCAGCCTGGAGCTGTCCAGTTGGTTCCCCACAGGCTGCTCACAGCCACTGAAAACCCCAACATCATTTACAGAGGTCCTGAAATACCCCAAATATCCACTAATTCAGTGGAGCAGCACTGCACCACTCAGACATGTTTAGAGCCTCCCAGTCCTGGACACTGAACCGAGCCTCAATGTTTCTAGATCGGAGGAGCTAACACTGCTCTCCTCATTGCTGCTTAGAGAGCCGTCATTAAACTGCAGTGGGTTTTACCTCTCTGCAACGCCACCGGGGTGTTTGCAGGTTCCCCCCATCCCCAGGGCCTCCAGAAGCAATTGATAAAGAGTAACCCAGGGGATGAGTCCGCTTTAGGACAACCCAAACAGATTTGCTCCCCAACTCCCGCCCTTTTTCCCACATTGCCATTGTCTACAAATACGACCATTTTCTTCTTTATCTCCTCTCTCGCACACGCTCCCCCTCACCTTGCCTTTCTTTCTTTTAATAAAAATGGCATGAGAAGCACGGCAGAAGATAATGAAGAGAATTCCTGCCCGGCTCGGCAGTCGGGAGAGAGGAGGGGCAGGATGCTGTAAACAAAAGAAGGACGTCAAAAATCCCGAGCTCTTGCAACGGGCTGTTTTTTCAGCTGCGGTCCGTTCTCTTGCTGTTTGGATAAGCCCAGCGACATGGCAGGTGCAAAGGCCTCAAAACAAGCCTCCCTCTCTCTCAGACACCGAGCTGACTGAGAAGACATAAATGCCAAGGAAGCAGCCTCAGAGAGGCTTTTCTCTCTACCCATGATAAGATAGGTCCCAGCAGGGGCAGTGGGTTTGCTCTGTGCCCTCCAGCTTTTTTAATGATTTATTTGTTTACAAGCAAATCATAACAGAGTACTTGAAGTATTAAATAAATGCATGTAGGTTGGATGGAAGAGGTATATTTCTGTTCCCAAACCCATCCTAAACCTGAGCTGGGTATTTCTGATGAAGAACAACAGAGCAGCCAAGGACCGGATCAGATAATCTCAGCTGCGCGCTGGGTGGGGTACATTTTGTACCATCAGGTAGGTGTCTCTGCTCCCTGAAGCCCAAAGCAGTGGCGTGAAGACAATGCCCAAACTTAACTGTTGCTCCTGGCTGTATGAGGAAGGTATCTCTAGTAACACCTGAAAAACCCACCTTACCCACTTATGCAGTACCATGAGACCCCATGTATTTGAGACTGAGGTCAAAGGTTGAGGGATCCAATCTATTAGGAAAAGGAAAATATCCTTTGCCCCATGAAATACTTCTACGAACCAAAGTTACCCCCCCCTCTCATAATCACCACAAAACCAAAACAGGCAATAAGTGTGGAGCTCTGCTCTCGCTTACGCTGGTATAAATCTCAAGTAACTTTAGAGACCTCAGCAAAATACTCCAGGTTTAAACATTGCAACTCAGCTGCTTGTCCACTCCTCTGACTTGCAAACGGGTGCGCGTTTGCTGCTCAGACCAGCTCCCTGCCTGCTCGAGGTGCCCTGGCGCAGGACTACACGCCTGGCTGCAGCAGCTCTGCTCTGAAACCCAGGTCCTGCTGAGGACCTTAAACACAGTTGGTTTTGAACATTTTTTTACACAGACTGCTCTCTTCTGTCCTTTGTGCAAGAACCGTAAGTTTTTTAAGTAGCAAACATATAGATATATATGCAACAGATTAACTCCAGCAGACTTTGATATAATCATCCAAATATTTGCCCTGCTACCAATTTAAAACACAGTAGCACATTTAATAAAAAAACAAAGTTTGCAGCCAAGGCCTTAAAGGTATTTCTTTGTTTTTCTCAAAAGAAAAAAAAAGTTAACTTAATTTTCTACTTTCACGTTTAAACAACAATTATGGATTTTTGAAGTGGATGATATAAACGGAGGATCTAAATGAGATTGGGTTACAAACCCTGGGATAGAGTAAATCCTAGAGGCCCAGGGCCTCACGTGGGTGTCTGCACTAGACAGGCGATTTCACGGCAGCGCACAGGTTAAGTGTCAGAGCACCTGGTTGTTATTAGAAGCAGGGAAGGAGGGGGACAATCTGTTGGGTTTGCTTCTTCACCGCTGCGATCAGCCCCTAAACTGAGACGGGAGTGCTTCTCAACATGAAGCTCAGACATGGCTGCCGCAGGAGGGAAGGCTGTTACGTTTTGACCGAGGAAGGAAAGATCTGGGACATGAAATGCAGAAAGCCCTATTTCCAACTGGTGGAAGCCAGCACTTCTCTACTGATTTCAAGGGAACAGTGCCAGTATCCACCACCTGAGGATAGTGCTCCGGTCTACCGGCATGGCAGAGAGAAAACAGTAACCCGACCGGCAGGCAGGTTAGGACAGGTTAATTGCTTTAAAGGCCATCATCGTCACTGGCAAACCTTTGCCTGTTGCATCGTGCCTCTCGATGAGCGCTGCCTGATTACTCACTACTAACGACATCCCGGTTGTGCGCAGTTTCTCCGTGTAGGATGGCCAGCGGCAGCATCCGCACGGGCTCCGGCGCTGGTTCAGACCACCCCACAGGAGAAGTGCCTGATGCACACCCTGTACAGGGTCTGGGACCACAACAACCGCCCCATGACTTTTGGATGTCCGTTATTCATCGCCGGGGCTGGGAGCACTTCAGCTGCTACCCTCAGCCCTGTGCCAGTTCGTCAGGTTCAGGTCTCCCTGTGGGCAGAAGGCTCTTCCCAATTTAGGGCCGTCAGCTTGGCAGAATAACATTCTTCAGCTTCTCTGAATCCAGACCCGACCTCTAGGATTTCCTTTCAACAGGCCTGAGCCAAGACCCAATTTTCAGAACTTAATACTCTCCCGTTTCCATGTAATCCCACCAAAATGGTAAACAGAGCCATGGGAGCAGACGCTCGCAGTGCCTGATCCAAAGGCTCCTGAAGCCAGTGGAAGTTATTATGTGCATTTTCAGCAGGGCTTAGATTGGGCCCAAAGCGAACACAGATGTTTGCAGCTTTCTCTGGTTTCACCTCTACCATTCCTCCTCGACAAAACTCCACTTTAGAGGGTAAGGGCACAGGGGCCGCGGCACTCCTGCGGCGCTGCTGCTCGGGCGGCGGGGGGCCCTCTCTGTCCCTATGCATACGTGTGAGACATATGCGCCGTCACGCACGCCGCGCAGCACAGCCCGCGGAGATGGGCGATGGGACGAGGTGACTATTCCAAAGGAACATTTTGTCATTTCCCTCCTTAGGGGCTCTGTGTTTTGCCTTAAGCCACTTCAGATTATGAGAAATCCTACTAGCTGGTCTCCAGTGGGATCTGTAATGGTTTAATAACTGAACATTACTGAACATATTTCCACTAGCCTCTTTCTAAAATCCCATCATGAGCTAATTTCCTCTATTGTCATTACATCTGCAACTGGTCTTACATTTCAAAAAACTCTGTACCACTGTGAATAAATGATCTCCTTTACTGCACTGAGCTCTCAGAGCCAGTATTTTTAGTAGTGGCTGATAATTTGGGGTGCCCAGTTCCAGGGGTACAATTAGCAGAGAAGAACGAGCTTTATTCCCACCTTGCCCCTCCTATCACAAAAAGCTCCAGGAAAATGCTAGAGTTGGGGCGTCAGCACAGAGATGCCCAACCTCACTATCCATTCCAGAAGATCCTGGCCAGAAAAACTAAGACCAAGTTTGGGTGAAGCAATCACCCAAAGGGTGCCTCGGGCCCGCAGTGTGCCCAGTGCATCCGTGCCATGCAGCGACACACCTAAAAGGCTTCCGTCTTGTTTGTCGCTGTATCCAACCAGGCATTAAGGACAGCACAGGTATTTTAGCCTTACTGCAGCATTGTTTTCAAATCCTTGCCTGTTCGAGTGTCGCTCCAAATTTAACAGAGACTTGGAATTTATTTCCTAGGAAAATATATTAAAATAAAATGCCCAGGAAATGATCAGGCCAATAGTTCAGTAAAAGTAGCTGAAAAAAGCTGTACTGGCTGACACTGCTGATAAAAAGGTAGGTAACACATTTCTGCTTCTTCTGCGGTATTTGAGGCTCACTCCAAGTTTTACAAGAGAGTTATTTTTAAATTGTTGCATAACACATGTCTGTCCAATATTTCTTTCCTCAATCAAGCAAAGAAAATGCATTTGCTATTCCTGGGAGATTTCTGGTGCTTCTTATCTTATTTAGAGCCCAAAATAAAGATGCACACAAGAAGGCAAACATCAGAGAGAAATTATTATCCATGAGCTAATGCACAGTCTAATTTACCACATATCTGAGACTGTTTCACCTGCAATAAATTATTTTGCCCAGCAGGAAAAGTCCTGTTTGACCTTCATTTTTTCTTTTCCTGCAGCTGAAAACTCTGCTACTACTTCTAGGTCGCAAGTTCAAATTCCACCCTGGCTGGGAGTGATTAAATATATCAATTTCTAATAGTATCTATTTTGTTAATAACAGGACAGCCGTTAACGTTCACTTTTTCAGGGACACTTGCATCTGGCTAAGCTGTAGTCTACAGGTCTGATCTCTCTACAGCCTCTGTGTATCGCCCAAGAGGTACATTGGAAACGGGAATCCAACGTAGCAGCAGTCCTTGGGGAGTCCCTGCCTGGAGCAGAGCTGGCAGAGCCGATCGCGAGGCGAAGTCTCATTCCCCAAATGGGACAGTCCCTCTTCCCTGGCTCTTCCCATGCTCTCGAGCCATTTCTTTGAGAGAGGCAGCTGGGGGTCATTCAGAGCAATCCCACCCTTCAAAGGCAGACCCAGGCTGAAAAACTCCTGCGGGCTGCCCTGTGTCAGGATCACAAACCCATAAAGATGTAAACCCGCCCTTACTACGTTATTCTTGCATCATGTGCGGCCGAGCCAGAACAGGAGCTACAGATTTTGTCAAGTGCCAACTATAGTTACAGCATTACATAATAAACCTCAACAGCGAAGAATCACAAATCTATCACTACAGCTGGCACCAAATGGCATCTTTGCACAGGCTTAGCAGAAAAGCTGCCAACTGAATGGGCACAGACCGTCAAATTGTTCTTTCTCTTCTCCAGGGCAGGGTTAAGGCAATTTGGCAGAGGGTGGTAAGGGAAAAAATTGCTCTATCTGTTCTGTGTGTGGGGTCAGGAAGCAGGTTTTATTCTTTCGCAAAGATAACCTGGCACCTTTGATGAAGAAAGCAAGAAAGAAGGAAAGCCATCAGAATGTGGCTTCCAGCTGTCAAGTCACATCAGCCAAGTGGAGATGTATAATCCCTGAGAGCGCCGGCACTGCTAGCCCCTAACATTTGATTGTGAGCTCTTTGAAAGAAGGCACCTGGCGTTTTTCTTCTCTAAAACGCCCAGCACACTACTAGCAGCTATAAATAACAACAACCACTACGTTGATATTTAGCAGCACAGCATATATGAAGGAAAGACACAGGAAGAGTAGACGGAAGAGAAGCAGCTTTCCTCTTCCCGGCTTCCCGAGCCCTCGGTGTAGAGCGGGGTACACGCTCCTCTTTGGCGTGGGGAGCAGAGCCAGTCATCCCTGCTGCCTCCCTGCCCAGTCCCAGCTCCCTGCTGCCATCCAAGCCAGAGGCGAGGCCACGCTGACGGGAAAGGAAACAATTTCCCCAGGGACGTTGGCAGTGAAGATGCTACTGGGTGGAGGACTCTGCTTCTACCAGCACTTCCCCTCTGAGCCTATGACCAGTTTTCAGATGAGCCTACGGCCAGTTTCCCGCTGTTGGAAGGGAGGTGTGGGACAGGCGATCATCCCATATATTTCTGTTCTTTCATCGTGAGAAGTTTCCAGGTTCATTAAGCAGGAACGGGGCGATCAATACCGGCTGCACGTGGAAGGAGCTGACAACGCAGCCAAGGCTAGAGAGGCTCTCGGAGAGGCATGAAGAAGGACGGTGCCTGCGAGCGGATCATCCACACCTCCGCTGAGTGCCGGGACTGTTACGCTGTCCTACGCCAGCTGAATAGTAAACTTCACAACTTTGCCAAAACTGACCACAGGCAGCTCTGATACACTCAAAGCTCTTCACTGACGTGCAGAGGCTTTCGGACGGTGGCGGCACGGCTGCTAATCCAGCTGGGAAACTTGGGTCAGAGAGGAACAACTGGAACATGTACTCCTTAGTGCAAGAACTCTGGATGAGGAACTAGGCAAGAACTAGCAGTGCTAGCACTGTACCTGAAACTGGGAATTATAGGGGTAAGAGAAACCTGGTGGGACAGAAGGGTATATGAATTTTGGTAAAGCTCAAAATAGCTTTGTTCATGCAGCATTGCAAACTGATAGGGAAGCTCTCAAGAAGGAGCAAGAAAGCATGAATAAGAGTAAATCTGTTCCTGTTGAAGCTTGGTAAAAGTGTTTTTACTGGAGAAGAGCTGTAAACTTTCATATGGATACAGATAGGGATCTCTCATATATTACTAGAGAGAAATAATATGGAGAATTGTGTAATTATGGGAAAGAAACCTCCTAGATGCAGACTATAGAACAAACGCCTTTAATACTGGCGGGTCTCTGGTACTGCTAGGCGGGAGAGCAGGCACCAAATATTCAGGGACTCAACTAGAGATGACGCTATTTTGCACTTATTTCCTGTAGCTGTAATAGGTTGGATTAAAAGAGAAATTTGAATGAAAATGGAAATTTGTCTTTCAGCGATCACTTTGAGGTTAAGTAACAACCGTTTCCTGCAAATAAAGCTCTGAACGCCAAAAGCCCAAGTATCCGCAGACAACACAGAATTGATAAATAGGCTCAGTCAATGCATAGAAGGATGGAGTTGTGACATAGAAATGACTAATTTACAGGATGTCTCAAAATGGTGCATATGTTGGTATAAGACCATACTATGCATGTAGGACCAAGAAATTCAGAATAGGCTGGGAGCTCGTCATTGCAAGTGAGAGGGGAAGAAGCAGTTGGTTGTATTTATTCAACTGCAAGACACCTATAAGCCATCAGTGGGATGTATCCACAAAAAAAGCATACAAGGTCCTTGCACGCATCAAGGCAAGGCACTTCCAGGGTAGCTGGGTAAGTATTTGTGCAGAAGGACACCTGGAATACCATATAAAGTCCTAAAGCCTGCTGGGAATCCAGACGCGTAGTATGCCGATATTGCATGGACAACCTAGCAGCTCTTGCATATAAATCTGGGCATGTAAAGTGCTTTCTTAACATTTCAGTCCTATCTTAGATACTCCCCAGTATTTCCTGGCATATCAAGAGAGGTTTGGCATGGTAAGTGTGGAGGAGGGGCGAGCATAAGTTGGTGATAATACGGGATTCAGCTTTTGGTGTCGGGAGAATATCCATCCAGTGATCTGTATCTTGTTTGGGTGGAAATATGGTGTTAATTATCTTCATGACAGATGGGTCTGGCAATTCATTTCAGCTGCTTTAGATCATACATTCCTCTGGCTGGTAGACCTTCAGAAAATAGAGAAATAGATCTTCAAGATGAAGGAAGGAATGCCATAATAAGGACAGATGTTGCCATGAAATTTTAGTGTTGCATTCAGCAGGAACTTAGGTTTACATATCATCATTGTGATATTCATATTTTTCCAGTCCTCTGTTCAGCTGGGCCTGTGTCATGTAAATGCAGTCTTCCTATTGAGTTCAGGGGCTAAAGGCATACCAGTCATGGGCTGTAACGAATTATTGCTTATTATGAATAGCCACCGCTGATTCTCCAGCCTTCCAGCTTCTTCATATGGGTAAGAACCTTCAGACTAAGAACTGTGTTCCATCTCCTTCAACTACTCATCCTCCGGGGCTTCTGACAAGTCACTTCTCATACGCCCTTCTGATTGGGCACCAGTAACAAATGGCAAATGCATCAGGAACGCAAATTTTGGAAGACACAATTGTTTTGGATAAAGTACAATGCTAAAGTACGTGAACCGCTAAGGACCCAAGAAGAATGCCACAGCAGCCCTCCAGCTACCTGCAATCTTGATGATGGTAATTTCTCAGTCATCCTACAATCGCTCCAAGAAGCCCGAGCGAGACCTGCACTCCGTCGTCTTAGATGGGGAATTAAAACACAGCAAATGACATGGAGTTTACAAGCTTAGCACTGAACAGAACTCCCGATTCTAACAAACTATTTTAAACTATTGTACTTCCTTAAACAACAATGTACACAGATGACAACCAGTCCCCCCCAACTATTATCGAGCAACAAAAAGGTTTAGGCATAGAATGTAGCCATAAAATAGCCAAAACTGAGGAGAAAAACATATTCCCTATATGAAAAAATGCAAGTTTCTCTCTCAGTCTCTCTTTTCTTTCTTTTTCACGTATGAATGCAGTATCTCTAGGTGTCACTTAAGTACTAAAGCTCTAGTCAGTGTAGGAATGGTTCAGATGAATATATCAGAGGACAGCATACTTGCTTCTCAGTGATGCTCAACTCTGCAAAACCAAAACTCGTAGCAGGGCTTCATGCTGGGATTCTTTCTAAGGTTATTTCAGTCAGTGCCTTTGTTTTGAAAGAAGCCTACAGGTTAACACCACAGAGACGACCCAATCCATCACCGTCCACCACATTTTGAGGTTTCCTACAAAGTCTGTGGCAGAAAAGTTGGGAAAATTTCCAATTCTTAGAAACTTTTCCAGTTATTCTGACAACTTTCCAAAACTAACCTCGGTGTCTCTCGGCTTTGCCTGCCAGAGGGGAGAACATAGGTCTCTCCAGCACACCCGGCCGCTCCCCGCTCGCAAGAGTGCAATGGGGAACACGGGCTGCGCAGCCCAGAGCGTCCTGGTGGGACTGACACCTAACTGCACCTGTGACATCCTCAGGAGAGCGTCTCGTTGTAGGCGCTCTCTTCTCACTAAGCTCTTAAAAAAATCAGTGGTTGCTACAAATGAATGCAAAAGCAATGATTGCTCCCTAACTGCAATGATGTGAGCGCAAAAGCGCTACAGTAAGGGCACCGTGAGGGCAAAGCAATTACCATGTTTGCCATTGTGACTATCTTGCACGTTATTTCTAGAGAACAGCCAGAGCGAAACGCTCTATGTAGGAGCACAACCCAGACTTTGGATTAAATTGTGAGCTGAGACTTTGAGACTTGCAGATGACGCTCCTTCCTTATCACTCGCTGCGGTGTGAAGACTCAGCAGTTCTGTGCTGCACCTGGCCTGACCTCCTTTTTTTCCCCACTGATTTATTTAGCTTTCTGCTGTCTTCCTAGGCTCTGACTCTCATTTTGTATCACAGATACCAGCAATTCTGGCTGATCATACTCAGCGGAATTGAGTGTACTGCCTAGTTTCTGTAAGGTCCAAGGATAAGAGCCCGTCCCTTAGAAATGACTGTTAGCCTCAGCTTGAGCCAAGAGCTGAGATTAAAATTCAGCTTGACAACAGAAGGTCTGGCATTATTTTGCATTTCTTAATAAAACGTTTCCACTGTTCTAGCTATTTACTCTCCTCTGTGGAGCACCCAGTGCTGACTAGGCAAGGGCTATCCATTAAAGGCTCTCTCCTCTCAGCTTAAAAAGAAGTTCCCTCTCTTTGATGGGAAGAAGGTAGGAGAAATTAATTTTTCTTTCAGCATCGCCACACCTGGGGAAAGGATCTCGCTCACAGATAACAGCGCAAGCAAATATTTTCTTTGGGAGAAAAAGAGAAAGCGAAGATCAAGGTCAGAGGAGGCAAGAGCAAAGATATGTAACTGCCTTCAAAATAACCTTCCACAGAACATGTGGGGGTGTCATTTTATTTAATACGGAAAACATGCAAAAGCATAAAGGAGGGGTAACTGGCTTGGGGCTTACAGAGAGATAAAGGGTCTGCAAAGTCTGGTTGCACAGATACGCTGAATTCCAGCTGTACAGAATGAGACAAACAGGCAGATGCAAACAGGTCAAGAGAGACTGCATTTGCCTCTACACACACAAACACACGTAGCAGCGTAGCCCAACACCTGTCCCCAGCTTCCCTGAAGCATCTTCCCTCCTTCCTGCTTGTAAGGGCTGTGGCTACTCTTTGCACAAGGTGCCAATGGAAAATTCATCTTGCCTTTGCCTCTACTACATAACCACAACCCCAGGCAGAGTTTCACCAAGTTTTCTGTGTCTCAAGGCATGGCCCAGCAGCAGCCTGGATGTACAGCATGAGCCTACGAACCTGCGTGACCCCCATCACCAGAGGATACGGATCGAAGCTGCGCACATAGGTGTATTAGGATTAAAAAAAAATCACTCCACTTTTCAAGATTTCAAACACATGCTGAAGTCTTCAATCAAAACCAACTACAAGTGCTTAAGAACCTGCATCTTTGACTCCTCACCCAGTGACTAACAAATTCATTGTAGTTTTCTAAGCATCTCATTGAAGCTCACTGGCAGGATTTTCCCCGTACTCCTTGGAAAGACGCAGACAACCTGAGGCCAGCTAGACTAGAGCGTTTGGTTAGGTTGGCTGTGCCAGCCTCCAAGAGCATCTGTTTCTGTCTACTGATCCCAGGTAGAGCCCAGAAAGACTAGCGTAAATTTTACGTCTGATTTTTAGCTGGCTACGTAACTAGGTGAGACACACAGACAGGACAGTAATGTTACCCCATGGGTTTTATTCAATGACGCACAGGAAAACTGTCATCAATCCCCAGCTACTGATTTAATTATTAGAGCATCCCTTTCACTACAGCTGGCTACAAGCTAGAATTCACCCACAAAATATAATAAAAGACAAGGGAACAGAGCTCAGAATACAAGTTATGTTTTGGGCTTTTTTTTTTTTTTTTGACACATTTTGTTATGAACCCAAAACTGGACCTGATCCTGTGGGAACTTGTGCTAAGGTATGCAAATATTTCAAACCAAACCAGTCCCATTTTCCAATGAGAGTGGGCCAGGTTTCAGGCAAAGATGCTTTCACAGCAAAACCATGGGAAAATTCACCATTTTCCATGTTTCCAATATGCCAATATTCATCTCCTGTGAAGTGCCAGCAATTGTTGGAACGAGGCTACAGCCCAAGAAAGCACTTAAGCACATGCTTAACTTTCAGCACATGAGTAACCTCAGTGATGTCCTGGGTCTTGTTTTTATATTCAGTATTGTTAGTTACCTTGAATTTTTAAATCCGTAGGGACAATTTGCATCTTCTGAGCTGTATAATTGGGCCATGAAAGGGATGGTAGCTCATGATTACTGAATTGTTAATTAATCATTTTTATTATATTTAAATATGCTTTAGAAGACCATAATGATGTATGCTTCCTTGATATTAGCTGTACTAATTAGATCATCTTTTCTAAATTAGAGTGCAGTTTTCTTAGCAGGTTTCCTTTTATCTGGTGTTCATTTTTCAAAAGGGCTTCATGTTGCTCCCACAGATGAGTGAATCATTTCCAGGGAATCACGTTATGCAAAAGATGTTTTTCTTGCCGCTGTAGAATGTCTACGGGTAGACCATGGATCTCCTTGAAATCATTAAATATTTTGAAGTTGGACTTGCCTCAACAATCACACGTTCCTTGACTAGATGAGCATAACTGCATCTGGGATGAAACTCAGTCCCTACAACAAACTAGCACGTTATTATGTTCGAACAATCCCACTCCAACACAACTTTGGTGACACGTGAAAGCAGAAAATGAGAAGAAATACATTTACATATCTGAACATTCAAGTATATTTTTTTGCATTCTTTCTCTAGCAGTTAATTGGTGCTCCAGCACTGAAAGCCATTCTGTTTCTTTCTCTGTCAAAATATTATGTTCAAAAGATTTCTAAGGAAATTATGACCATGTTACTCTAGAGGTCCTTATTTAGGTTATCTTAAACATTTAACTTATCATAGCTCTGGTAGTCCGCTATACCCTTTCTGGTTAATCAAAGCCTGAGCTTCACATCTCTGCACAACTAACCTGGAAATGTCTCAAAAACCATCTGTGAAATCTCAGGCTGTTTCACCTGAGTGTGATGCTCCTGGTTCCAGAGAGAAACTAGGAGAAAGTCATCTCTTGGTGATACTTGGTATGTCTACCTAGTTCAAAATCCTACCAATCAGTTGCGATGCAGGACATTAACAGGATAAGAACAAGAGGTTATTGTTTTATTCTGAACAAGTCTCTCCAGCTCTCAGGAAAGCAGTACTTACGTGTCGACAAATCTCCTGCTGAGGTTTGAGATGACAACTGGAGATCCAGACTGGAAAGGAGGGTCCCGAACCACTTTGTACTGGATGGGTTTGCAGTCTGCGCACAGCGTGCTGTGGGGAACAGAGCTCAGCATGGCAGCATCGATTTCCAGGTGCTCATCCAGGGTGTAGATCTGGATCCCGTACACCTCCTCGCCCACTCGTCCTGCATCCAGCTTTATGGTCAATGGGATGTCGCAGAAGACATTCTGTGGCCCAAGAGAAATGTTCTTCCCGCTGACGGTGAGCAACTTGATGTCATTCACCGCTCCGCTGGAGTCCCAGTCCGGGGAAACAAACGTCACCCAGACCGTGAGGGACTCTGGAGTCAGGGGATAACGGAACTCCAGCTGCAGGTAGCAGCCCTGAGGCTCGGGGCAGGCTGGGGGCACCGTGTGTTGGTTGACGGCCGAGTTGGGACTCCATGTTCTGACACTGGATTTACAAGGCTGCTCAACATCGGGGTGCCCTGGAAAGAAAGAAGGAAGCACAGACATGGCACAAACGAAGTTAGAGGACATGGCTTATCATTGGCATCAGTCTTGAAAGACAAACTGGTAGCAGGAGAGCATATCTGTCCAGAAAACTAATTATTTACTTGAGCAGAACAGGCACGGCCAACATGGAGAGGAGGAATAGAACGCCAAGGTCTCCTGGGCAGGTGAGAGACACAAACCCAGCTTAAGTGCCCAGCTGGAGTGGACACGACACAACACACACTGTGCCGGTGCATCTGGTCCTGTATCTCCTATTTCTAGTGCCTTCCCCTGTGCCAAACGATGGCATTTTCTACCACTTCCACTTGGTACTTTACCCGATAAACAGAGTCACTTTGCCTTCAGAGCACCTCCGGGCTCCTATTTATTCCCTTGCCTCTCACTCTAAAATAAGACCTTTTTCTCTTTAACAAAGACAAGAAAAGAGCTTTTGTTGATTCCAAGAAGCTGTTGCACTGTGCTGTTGAGGGGCAACTCCTATGCCATTTACAGGCTAATCTAGCACCTTGTGTACGACCCCTTTTTTGGAGGCATGTGGAGCACAGTTCTGAGCTGTCTCTTTGTGCTCCTTGTGATGAAACAACAGGCACTTGTACTTTTACATTTCTCACCGTTGGCTATGTTCAACTACATGGGAGGTATTACTAAAAACTAATGAAAGCCACAATGCTTGCTGGGTTCCCAAATACTATGGTAACATTACAATTTGGCACGGAGTCATGGACTGCAAGATCCAGAGAGGTCAGATGGGTGGAACAGTTGGTAAAAGAATCCAGTGAGAGCTATAAATTCCCTCTTCCTTCCCAAATAATCACATGAGAAAGGAGCAAGCAGGACAGGGAGAAGGCAAGGTACAGAAAAGAAGAAAGGAAAAAGTAAAGATAAAGAAAGGTAATGAGAGAAGTGGAGAAGGCAGAGAAAAAAAAACAGAGAGCACAGCTGTTTGCAACTGAGGAAGAAAGCAAGATAAAACACTGGGCAAACATGAACAAACAGGACATCACTACTAATTTAAAGAGAAAAGGGCAATGTGTGAAGGTTATTCTTATTGTCTGCGATCCAATGAAGCATTAGAAATGTGCCTCTTTTGTCAAGGATAAACAGCACAGGGAATTCTCCCATTCATACCAAATGAACCCAGATGCAGAATAGATTTCCTGGTATCTCAGACAGTCCTCCCCGCAATCCAACACAATCATCCTGCAGATGCACAACTTTCAATGCTTCTCCCTCACCCACACATACCCCGTAGCCCTCCACTCCTCCTCGCATGCCACAGAGTAGCGGGAATGCCACTAACCTCAGCATCCGGAGAGACCGCAGCAGTGATATATTTTGAAGAAAGCCAGAGTTCCATTTAACATGCTCAAGTTTTTTCCCCCTGGCAAGCTTGCAAGTACTGCGTATAATCATCCTGAGTAGCGAATACCCCATTCGACTCACGTTATCTCACAACACTCACTGCCGTCCGCATGTGCTTGGCTGGGTCCTCCGATGGCTTTCTCACAGACTCACAGCAAGCTCCTGACTGCAGCCCTTAGAAGGTGGTTTTTAACCCTAGTATCTCACAGGGCCTTGAAAAGATCTGTGAATATTATTGCTGCCATCTCGCAGATAGGAAAAGAGAGTTGATTAATGGCTCACAGCTGAGTATGTTCTCAGAAGTGGTCTCCACCTGGGTTCCTGCAAATTCACCTCTGCCAGTTCAAGGCCTCTGTAAAACTTAAATAGTAAATAAACCCACTTGTTTTGGTAGATCAGGGTGTGATCCCTGGAGCTGCATGAACTGGACTCGGCCTCCAGGGAGTTTAATGCAAATCATTTCCCCAAAATGGGAGCTCGATTGTAGTTGTCCGTAGACTAAAAAGCTCAATGAAATTGAAAAGACCCTTCCCTAAATATCATCAAACTCTCAGACCTGGGTAAGAAACATTCATTTAACTGTGGAAGAGGATGGATACCTTTTTCCATATAACTGTAGATTTCTAGAGATGGGGAAACACTGCGAATATTACAAATACTTGTATATAGCAAGAAATGGTGTAGTAGTTATTCTGCCCATGTGCCCTCAGATTCTGAAAATCCTTTGTCTTATGAGATCATCAGTGAGATTGGTCACAGAACAGCACCTCATGCAACGTCATACCTTGCCTAACACAAACAGGATGTGAGCATAAGGTTTGTGAGGAGTCAAATCCCATCTCCTGGTTAGAGAGCAAGGATGGCAGGCTGGGACGGACGCTTCCCCAAAACATGAGCCGCAGCCACCGCCTGGTGTGAGAGGCATAAGCGAAGTGGCTGGGATGAATGCCCCTCCGCTGCCCCGGCACACGGACAGAGACTTGACACACTTGCACAGGGAGGGCAGCTGGGATCAGCAGCCTCTCAGGATGCAGCCGCTGTCACAACTACAACTCATTTGCCACATTTCTTATGTGGTCAAGACAAAGGGACCATCCAGCGGGACTCTAATGTCCAACTGAGACAATTCCACTTGCAAATACAGAATGAATCACTCCCGAGTGAAATACTGGCCACCGGGAAAGGTGGAGCACTAGAACAGCCTAAGGCAGCAAGATTTTTTATTATATTCTCATACTTCTTCTAGTCAATAGTGAGCCAGGCAGTAGGAATTGACTGATATACGCATATGTTGCACAGTAAGCAAAGGTACTTAATGGGGTTTGAGCCAAAATCACCTTTTGTATATAAAAAACCCCTTTGACCGAGTTGTGAAGGTGCTGTAAGGTTGTTTACATAGCTGGTGTTGCTGGTGAGAATCCAGGTAGGTTAGAGCTTTCTTGCTCTACGGTGAAGGCAAAGAGTAAATCAGAACTGCTCGATCGCCAGTGCCTTCCGAGGAGCAAAGAGCCACTCCTGCAACGGGCACAACTGGCTGAGAAAGAATCAAAAAATATCTCAGCCCAGGGGGTTGGACCCCACCACACTCAGGCACAAGCAGGGCCCTGGGAAGGACACAGTCCCCACGGCAGAGTTTTGCAGTGGGACCACAGCTGGCGTCAGCTACCTGGGGTAACTGTGCAGCGTAACAATGCTATGAGACCTCAGAGAAATGAAATCGGACCAACCAGGTTCAGAGCTGCTTCAGAGACACGTGAGAAATGTGGTTTTTCTGGTAAGAAGCTGGATGAGTACTACGAAACATTTTCCATGAGTGTCATGTCAAATTTGAAAATGAGTTCATTTTGGCCATGCTTATGCCTCTTTTGTATTCACTTTCCACGAACATCCAAGCAGTGGAGATTTACACACATGAACGCTTGCAGAAAGTGAATGTAAAGCTTGCATGCTTGAGTACTCACAGATAGACAATTAAAGAAGCCAGACAATGATCTAACTGTGCTATTTGTAACTCAGACCAAGTGCAAATAGGCAGAGATCCTGAATGTCAGGGAGTGTGGTAGTGATGACAGAAAATTACAGAGCAACAAATACCATATACTCGGTATGTTTTCTACCCTGAAGTGGAGGCAACTTAGTAATAGGATAGGATTCCCAAATTTTCTTTCCAGAGCAATGGCACCAGAGCAATTGAGTGAGACAGATAAGAATCAGACTGCACCCTTCATAGTTAAGAACATGCAGGCACACACTGTAAGAAGAGGAAATTAAATGCAAAATGCAGCTGAGTAATAAATCTTAGAGTAGCTTAGTTTCTCTAGGAATGATGCCGCTGGCAAGACATGTGAGATCTAGAAGTTTTCAAATCAGAGCTCGTTGGAGAAATTTTGACGGAACGGCGTATCTCAATGGAATATGCAGTTCTTTCAAAATCAAAACACTTTGTGAAATTGGGTTTATTTGGCCAAAATTTTATTCTGGAGAAGAAAATGGGACGAAAGTTCTAACAATATTGGAACATTGCGTTTTGACATTTTTGGAAGAAATTGTTTCACTTTTGCACTTTGAAACAGTTTTCATTTAGATATTAGAAGTTGCTTTTGCTCTAGATTATATACTAAAAGGGGAGATTTTAAAATGTCATAATTTAACCGAAGTTCATGAAAGAGGAATTATATGAGCTAAACAAAACATTTTGGCCAGCCTCAAACACTTTTTGTTTTTAATTTTCCTTCATGGAGAATTTCAAAAGTTTCAGGTTTTGTTCCAAATGAAACCAGGCTTCAAAGTCCTGTAATCCTTGGCTAAGTGGAAATTCCACCTTCCACCCTGCACTACTACTGCAAGCGATCCAAACTTCACTAATCCTGTTTACTTGATAATCCAGTCACACTCGTAGCCGGAGCGCTGCTTCCCAGGTCGAAGCTCCTGACCAACACCCTCCCGGGGGGCAGGTGCGCTCTGCCTGGCAGCCTTGGCCCTTGGCTGTCCTAACTCAGGGGGTGAGGCGGAGTGAACCGCAAACTCATGGGGCCCCCGCCCTGGGACACGGGAGCACGGGGCAGAGGACGCTTGCCCACACATCTTGTCCCGTCACACAGCGGGGGCGCAGCTCGCTGCACACGCTGGCCTTAGGGCTAGGGAGGGCTCCTGGGTGCCAGCGCTGTGCATCTCACCATATTAGCTTACAAAAAAATCTTCCTTGTAGAACAACTCTCACGTACTCTAGCCGCAGGACAGAGAAGCCCTTAATGTAAGGAGGTATTTGTATAATGAGTTTGCAAAATCCAGGGATTGGCCTTTGAGTTCAGTGAGCCCACCTGTGTGTTTACAGTGAAGTCTGGGCCCAGAGCGTGCTGTTCCTGGAGGAACAGCTCGTGATTGACAGATTGAAATAATACTCTGCTCTTTCCGAACCGTACCTTGTGATTGCTGACCTCTGCCTAGTATAATCTTAAACATGCTCTACCACATCCACCTACTTATGTAATGGAAGGTACACATGGAGGAGAGTTAACGATGGAGATCTAATGGCATCGTACGACCAGCTCTGCAGACAATTCTCCCTCCAACACGCTCAAAGAGAAGCAGTAAGAATGACTTGCAAAACATCCTGAACTAGACCGGGCTTGACGTAGTCACCTGCATTCATGCTGCAGAGTACTTGCCCAAAGGGCAATCTCCACTCCTTTCAGCGTGTCTGCTGGTGCAGCCTGCTACTATTCAATGCAAGGGCAGCAGAAATCAGGCCCAAATAAATAACACACAATTCTTCACTTTCGGAGTTGGAGTAGAAGGAGTAAACAGCTCCCCTGAGAAATTCATCTGGCAGATGTGAATGGTCAGCGTTTCTTGGCACTCCGCTGCTTTCTGAAATTCAGGTTCAGCTCCCGGAATTCATTTAATTCATGGGCAGGCTGAGGACACGGGGACCAAAACCCAGGTATTTCAGCCAGTGGCATTACCTCAGGGCACAGTGTATTCATCTGTCCTCTGGGTTTGTTCATGGTACATACAGGTCTGATCAGTCACTCTCCCCCAGATTTTCCCACTGCCTTTGTGGCTCCCCTTTTGCTCTGGCCCGACGCCTCCCCTGCCACGTCTTTGTCCCCTGTGACTCACCTTCTGCTTCCCGTGGGCTCCAGTGCCCCGAGGGATCGCAGGGCATCGGGGAAGAGGCGCTGAAGGCGTATTGCACCAGGACTCTTCCTTCCGCGCACAGATCACATGCTGATCCCACTTCTCTAGGAGGCCAGGAAAACAGGAAAACACACCAACTTAGTAACAGCTGAACGAGCTGCTTATTCAACTATAATAAAAGCAGTAAGACTTAGAATTCAGTTCCACTTAACCCTCTTCTCACAACACGGACAAGAGTGTTTTCTGACGCTGACCTTCTGTAGGTTTGGGCTAACAGCCTGCAGAGACGGCATCTGTGAGTCCGCCATCCAACACAAAATGACAGCAACCTCTGAAATCATGCTCAGCTATGTTTTTTTTTCTCCCCTGCACTACAACTGGATCAAACCCTGACAAAAGAAAATACGTGTTGCTTAGTGGTTAGAGAAGAGAAACCAGCCTTAGGAGATTTCAGATCTATTTCTGTTCCCACTATGGATTTATTGCTTGAACTTGTAGTATCTTCAGGACTGTGAAGGCCTTGGGCTTAGTGGTGATTACAGAAGAGGGCAAACTCCCAGGCTGTGAGAACATCAGACAGAGCTGCTCTCCGAAGGACAGCTTTGCTAAGTACGCAAGGACCTGCTTTTGGAGGTGTATCACAGCCCAGATCATTACAGGCCTGGAAAAGGGGTGGGTTCTGAACATACAGGAAAGAACACGCTCTTAATCCTTTTTGCAGGGGAAACTGGATTTGATATCTGGCAGCTCAGGCACCAGCGGATGGCTTTTTCTGAACTGGAACATCTTATGGGCCCACGCCATCAGATGGCATGACATGGCATTAAGAAACGCACTTCACTGCCCAGTGCCAGCATTACTTCGCCTACACAATACATCTGATACCAGCTACTGTCAATAAAGTCCTATCAGCAGAAGCGGTTGAACAGGAAAACACTGATTCACAAATATATTTGCTATTACATTCACAAGATCAGGCCTTAAGCTGATGTGGACTGGAGTGGCTCTTCCATAATATCAAGCTGATTTACATCAGCTGAAAATGCAGCTCACACAGTTCAGCCCTACGTTCCCTGGATCACAAAATTTGGAACTGTGTATGGTTCTTCAGCCCAGTAAGTTGCTTATTATTCAGAATTCATTGTTCTGCTTTAAGGAAAGCTGCCCACTCAAAATGAAAGGAAAAAAGTAATAATCTTAATGATTAAATGCACCTAGGAAAGGACAGAAGGTTTAGGCACACAATTTGTGCGTAAAACATAGTGTACTCTCTAAGCTACCCAAGTAAGAATGGATTGAGCCATCAATTATTATAATCAGCTCTGCAGATTGTAACCAACTCCCACTGCACGATTTATTTCAGCACTGCCTTGCGAAGGGCACTGTGATCCTCAGGCAGAAGTCATTCTGGATCCTCAGCGAGGACACCAGGACTGCACATTCACTCTCCCAGCCCTTCCAGGCTGTGCGATCTCATTTCCCTTTGGTGCTGGGGATGACACACGCTCAGCTGCTCCACAGCTTAGCATCTCCTATTTGTTGACAGGGATCTATTTGAAAGTCAACTTTCTGTTGGGCTAATTAGGCAGAAGCAGGGATTGTCAACGGGGGGACTTGGAATGAAATCAGTGGTAAAACTGGTATCCATTTCAGTATGGCCCACAGCCATACACAAAGAGATAGTGAATGACTAACTTGCAGACAGTGCAGAAAGGGATGCACCTGCTGAAAACGTCTGAAGAATAAAATGTGGCGATGGGGTAGAATAGAGGAGAGGGAGGCAAAGGTGCCCTCCTCTTCCCTGCGTGATCTGTAATGCTGTAATGAACAAATTTGGGCATGTTGTGAATAACTTCTGTCTCTGTCTCATTTTACCCACCTGCACCATTGGTATGACGCTGTCTCCCTATTTCATCTCTCAGCTGTCTTTGTAGCAGTGGTTTAAGTGTCTAACTCAGCTTGCCTAAATAATATATGCAAAAAAATTCAAGAATCCAGAATAAAAGGTACTGAGAAATCAAAACATAGAATTATTACTGCGCAGTTGTTTTTCAGACACATGCATCAACAGTCAGGATAGAAGTCCCTGCAATAATAATCTTTCAGTTTCTCTGCAGAGACTCCTGCATTAGCGCTTGGTTCTGGATAAGGACAGGGCTTTGAAAGCCAAGTTTCCACAATTAGGACTGCTCTTTACTCAAATTAGCAGCTATACAATTTCATCACAGGCTGCCATGGTGGAAAAAACTGTAGGCTTATGGACAAACATTTCCTTTTACCAGCAAGGACTTGGAGGTAAGAGAAATCACAAGGAGCATCATGTGGGAAAGGCTATGAGCAACCTTTCTCTTTTTACTTTTCCAATTTGGGAGCCAAACTCAACCCTGATGTAACTCCACTGGCTGAAAGGAGTTACACAGGGGATGACGTCTGGGTTCAAGTCTGCACACTCTTGCACACAAATCCTACAAACAGCCATGAATGTCAAAACTAATTATGGAATCACATTCACAGGCTTAAGAAAATCTAAGCCAGATCCTCACACCTTATGCAGCCACTGACATCAAGACAAAATGAGCGTAAATTGGTTCAAAACACTATTAATTAGGAACGATAGCATATCTGACACCTTAAACACTGGTGCACATGACTCCCCAAAGTGCAGGGTAATGGAAAATCTAGACTCCTCTGTTTTCTCATAAGCCAAGTACTGGGGAAATTCCAGCTTATGAAGTTCAGAGTGCAGGAGGAATTCATTCCTACAGCGTGATATTTCAGTGAAGCGGATTCAAAATCTAAAGATTACTAGTGAAAAACAGACAATTATCTTCACGGCCAGCACCAGTTCAGTGGATAATTCAAAACCAGTAAAAATCTGTCATTTCTTTCAGTAAAGAGTGACTGTTTTCAGACTAAATTGTATCTGCTTACTTGAAATTCAGAATTGGTGCTCTCCCCTCTAACATACTGAAACTTTCCAGCAAGGTTTAAGCAAGCGATTATCAAGCCCAGCCATCTAGATCTGGGACACCATACTGACCAAAATATTTGCTTGCTAAGAATGAGATAGCATCAGATTCATGGAAATTAATGCAGTCACCTCAATGAAAACTTGGAAGAGCAGATGCATTCAAAGTTTTCTGTCCAAGCAGAATTTGCTGCAGAGCCCTATTACAATAACTGTTTACATCCTGCCTACGCATATCAAACAGGAGGCGCATGAATGGATGCTTAGCGACAGCAGATGAACGCATCTAATAGATGCAGTCAGGAAATGAACAGAGTTTTCTTCTTCTCACTTCTTTTCCCTTGTTTTGTTGGCTCTATTATTATTTTATTATTACATATTATTGTATGTGCATGTGACATTTTTCACTTTTTTTTTAATGGGAAGATGGAGAATGGTAAGTATTCAAATCCCGTGTGGAGTAGCTACAAGAAGAATTGCTGGTTCTTGATATATTTGATTATTAGAGATGCTTAGAAGCTCAGCTAGGTGCTGGAGTATAGGGTCAAACACAAGTTGGCAAATTTAAGTGCAGATAAATGACTCTCTAGAGTAATATAGCAGGCGTCAACTGAACACACTGAACAGGCAAGGAGGGTCTGTCAGGAAGAAGATTTTACTTCTGTGCACAGCTCAGGCAGCTACTCTTGCCAAACTGTGAGGAGGACACAGGAAAGCCAACCCCAAATTTACAAGAACTATGAGTTAGCATTACTCCCTGTCCCCAAATACACATAATTAATGTAATTCCTAGAACTGAGGCCCTAAGAGAAAAGCACCTAATACTGTGGCACCTGTGACAGAGTTGCATCTAAGCAGAGAAAAGGCACACGGCCTTTACTTCCACGCTTCATCTCCCTTCAGCCGCAGGCCTCGCCCGCAGATACAGCCAGCCCAGTGTTACATTTTTAAACACTAGGCTAAATTTTCCCTTCCTGATTTTCATTAAGCAGAGGTCACTGCCTGTGCACAGCTCTAGAGAATAAAAGGGACATAAAAGGAATTCGAGTTACACTGAGCGCGCCTACAGTAGCATTGTAATTTGGATCAGGACTGAACTTTTGAAGTGAAACTCTTCATCTTCCCTACTTAGAGCACTCGGAGCAGTCCTGGAGCATGGAAGCTGGACCCAGTTTTGCCTGAAACCAGAGTGGAGATGTCCTCCAGGATGACACCTGATGTGCTCCAACTGCTAATGCCGAGGGGCCAGGCTAGAGCTAGGCTGAAACCGCCCCCCCCCCCAAACCTCTACAGTGTTGACGTCAGGTCTTCATTAACAACTGTTTTGCGCTAGAGATCTCCTTATATTGGGCCACAATACTTGCTAATGTAGCCAGAGCCATTCATCCTTTTAAGGCCCTTTTACACTGTCAAAACAGCATGGAAGGGGCCTCTGTGCATTAGAAACCAGGCCCAAGGCACTCAGCAGTTGAGTATCAGTCTTCTGTTTTTTACATGAATAGTCCCATTGAAGTGAATGAGTTTATTCATTCGAGTGAGGCAAGTAAAATTTGGGCCATGGTGTGCACTTTGTGTAAAAATATCTGCAAAGATTTACAGTATTCCCACACACAGATAAGATTATACTTGGCCAATTTTACCTCCTACTTGTCTTGCACAGTGACCCAATTTTACAAATTGATACAGGCATGTATCTCTAACCGAGCAGCACTGGACACGTCGGTGCTACAAGTTCAGCACGTGAGCTTTTCCAGTATTAGTCACTATAATACTACTGTCATCCTCAGTTTGATTAATAGATCAGAATTTTGGGCATGCTTTAGACAGGATCGTTTATATATTTCAGTGACGCTTTTAAATGGCCAGAGCAACATTTCTGTATCTGTTAGCACTGGGAACCTCATTTTAACAAGGAACTGGACTCAAAGTATTTGAGGCTGTCTCTTTAAATCTTTTTAGTAATACTGAGCACACAGATTTGAAAACCCAAAGGATTCTTTTCTCTAGGAAATCACTTTTTATTTAACATACGATAACTCTGTTATGAAACTTTAGATTTAGCAGGCTATCCACTGTATGTTATTTAAGAAGCAACTAACTAGGGGTTATTAAGAACATATTGATTGAATTATAAGAAATATGTAATAAAGACATATTTGGTTACATAACAATTAACTCTGCATCAATGTGTTTTAAGAGGCAGATGGTATTTATTTAACACACAATAAGTATCTTCTGAAATCTAAATTAAATTGGAGAAACTTAATTCACCTAAAAATGATTATGGGCTAAAAAATTCTGAATTAATTTTCAGAACTTCACATAAGTCCTTTTCACATGTAGGGAATAAAAGGATTCAGTTGCAAAACTGCAATTAAAACAACTACCGTTCTGAGCACAAGATCTTTCTTTATCAACTCCTAATATGATTTGATTGCCCTCCCTGCATTAATCTGCAATAAAGGTAGAAAATCTCATCTGAGCAGAAAATAACAGCTATCTGCCTACTCAGATAAAGTGCAGGCTGGCCACTGAAATGGCCACGGTGTCCTAGCAGCGCTGGAAGGAGTTTCATCCCTGATGGAGGCAGTGGCTCTCAAGGTGCTCTCACCGAACAAAGCAGCAGTGCTGAGACAGCTCTTTGGGTGCTAATATGCTTGTAAATTTGGCCTCCTGTGATATGTACTGCTACAGTCCTGAAGGACACGCCAAGTTTGCTCTCTATAAAATAACAAAGCAAAAAGTGGAGAAGAAATGCAAACAGGGAAGGTGAGTCGACAGTCATGCGAGAAGGTAAATCATTTAGGAAGTTCTCTGCTAGGACTCCCAAAGCCCCTGCAGCCCATCCAAGCACTGCGTAAGAGTATTTAGATGAACTCCCCAGTCGCTCAGGTCATCCTGGGGTAAGAGTTGCTCCGGCGATGAACTGCAAAGTGGTGCAACTCTTGTCCAGAGCGCTGCATTCATTTAATTTTTATTGGTACCACGTAGCTGCATGCCTACCAGACATGAACACACACGCGTACTCTGACCTACATGCTCTACTCAGGATGCAGCAGGATGGCATTTGCATGAGATGCAGGGTTTTAGGTCTTTGACTCTGCCTTGCTCAGCTCCCATCTCAGACCTGCAGCTCAGGCAAGGAGGCGGCATTTGCCCCTCTTCCCAGCCCTGCCGCCTCTTTGCCCTGTGAGACTCCTCTGGGTTGTCACAGAAGTAGAAACAAGGTTCACCTTGTCCTTGCAAAAGAAACATGCAAGAGGAGGAGGGGGAACGTGCAGGCAGAGCTGAAGCCCACAGGTATCTGTGAGGAGCAATAACAGCAGGAATGACAGGGCCAGAATTGTTGATTGAAAATTCCTCCCATAACATATGGAAAAAGATTTGCCCTTTACATGGCAAATCAATGGCCCTCAACAGAGTGCTACAGGCTGAGAAAGGAAGAGCAGAAAACAGATCAATAACCTCCTCAATATGAACCGATTTAGGAAAGAGCCTTAACCCAGACTGAGCGTAGCACGTGTTAAAGCTGCACTCCTTGAGTGGGGCCGCAGGTCGTCCTCCTATTTTTCCCCTTTCCGTTCAGTTCAATGCAAGAGTACAGAGCAGCGCGTGATCACCTTTCAAAGAAGTGGCCGTCAATGGGCGGAAACCACTCCAGGGTGACGGAGGTGGAAGTCCGAGCCACAATCTGGGGAGCAATTGCAATAGGAGCCGGTTTCTTCGCGGGCTGCCAGCTCTGATAGACGAGGTCCAAGTAGCAGTGCATCCTGGCCACTTGGTTGGGCGTGAAGGAGTTGGTGCAGTCATCGTCTGAAATTAAAACAGAAGCCACATCAACCACGTGGGAGATAAGGTGGGAGCAAGAGAGAGAATTACGACCCGGTGAATGGCAGCTTCTTGCAAGGGCTGGGATGGGTTCTTGCAGCACTGAAAAGTTAATGGCCTGTGAACAAATGAGGGCAGTCATCACCTGTGGAGGCAGGTGAAAGGACACAAAAAAACCAAAAAATCAATCAATAAACATTCCCCTCCACTTGTCCGGGATACATATGAAGCACCCAGAGATCATCCCAAGATGAGAAGAGGCACGTGGAGGTAGAGAAAAAGAAAGCCTCAGTGCAGAACCTTCTGGTCAGAATTGGGGCTACCAGTGGACCTCCAGGCTTAAAAGAATTTCACGTCTAAAAGAATATCTCTGAGAGAGGATAAAAGGGCAAAGGATGGCTAGTGTTAGGGTAAAGTATTGACTGAGATTCATGCAAACCATGTGCAGTAGACTTTGACAGATTTTCTTGCTTAAAAGAACACAGAATTTTAAAAATATGTATTTTTTAAAGGTTCTTATATTTTCTAATGAACAAATAAAAATGTTCTGAAAGATCCATTTAAAAAAATCATTACAAGCACTGATTAAAAATGTAAATTTTTGGTGTACAAAATAACTTTATTTCTACTAAAAGTCTCCCACTTTACTGTTATGATTCTAACCCCTTTCTGAACTTCTCATAAACATTTCTGAAATTTCAAATTTCTTTTTCATTCAAAATGGAGAAATCATTTTGCTGGATAATTTCCCATAAATATCCATTTCTCATTTCATCTGTTTTCCCCAAACATGACTTGCCAACAAGAATGCATCTAGTGCCCTCTGAACACCACGCAACTTTACATCTACAATGCCCAGGAGAAGTCGAAAATTACTATTTCTCTATTGTGCAGACCACCAAAGGCATAAATACGTTGTGCACAGTCACCCAGAAAAGCTATGCTGAGGAACTTATTGCTAGCACTTTAACCATTTTTCTGGTACTCTTCCCATCAGATGAAAAGCTCTCGAAAACACAGGGTGTTTCTTCACATGTGCCTGCCGAGTTCCCAGCCCAGTAAAACTCAGTCGCAGAAGGGACCTCCGCATGCTGCCACGATACAAACAACAATGACAGTTTTGCACAGATCAAGTAATACACTTTTCTGGGAAGATGCAGGTCACCGAAGGCTGCTCAGAGAGTCGCCTGCGTGTGTGTAAGTTCAATATTGTAATAGCGTTACTAGATGCTCTGATGTCTGCAAGCGCGTGCCCTGTGGAACTCAAGAGGAACAAAAAATATATGAATTCATTCTAAAGAGAAGTGTGAATTTGCTGGCTAATTTAAAACCTTACCACATCTTCCCTGAGAGGCACGCACAAGCAGACTGCTTCGTTTGGGATCCTGCTCAGATTACAGCCCCAAATACAGTCCTACCACAGTAAGGACCCGTCAGTTCGCGTGTTCTCCTGTGTCTCTCCTAATTCCACCAAGCAGTGAGCCTCCCCTCATCAAACATGCACAGCAGACAGACAGACAGACACCACCGGCTTGAAAATATCTACAAACCCCTGTGGGTATGCAAAAAGCTGCTTTAATATTACATCTCTGGATTTCCTCAATAATTATCAATGGTCTATCCCTAAGCACGTTGTAAAAGCCACAAATATTCTTCACGGAAGCCCAGAAGGAGACAAAGACCCTTAATAGCCATCATAAAGGAACAATAAAATATATATAGGACAAAGCAGCGAGACAATGGCACAGGAGAAAGATGCCCTGCATTCTCAATCTGTTTAAACATCAGCACAGGCTGTGTCCTGGGGGAGGGGAAGGGAGGAGAGGCGAGAGAGAAAGGTATTTCACTTGATCACTCGATTTCAAGAAAGGTTCAGGATCCTCTGATGAAGCAATAATCAGAGAAATTCAAGAGACTTTGCCGGGCTGATTATTCCAACAGAATTCAGAGGCAGAATTCCTGCTGGTTTCATGGAAAGTGCTCTTAACGACTAACTTATCTTTTTATTTGGGAACACCACAGCTATTTGGACTTGTAAAAATAATTTACAAATATAATTTCTCATACTTCTTGATCTTCTGGACATCGTAACTTGTTATTTCAGGGGGAAAAAAGTTACCCTTTAAGTCAGTACTTTGCTACAGAGTTGGGAGTAACTGGACAGATGGATGTTAGACACAGACAAACACAATATGATCAAGCTGTGTACAAGCAGCAAAACAGAAAAGAAAGGCAGGCAATGTTTAGAGCTGCATGACCTCAACCTAGATGTTTCAAAGGTATTTCTATAGCAATTTGATATCCTGATATATTTTTATTCCACTGCCAACAACAGAAAAGCAAACAGATTCATGCATGAGCTCTAGAGATGCCTATCAAGTTGCTTCACTTAATTTTTCAACAAGAAGAAAAAAGAAAGGTTTCTGCTCCGAACACCAGCACATGTTTAGCTCCAAGAGCAGATAGGTATCTCTGTGGTCTGCTTCTCTGTCTCAGCTCTCAAGAGAATTGGCAAGGCAAGCTCTCTTTGGAAGAAGAGACCTCAGCGGTTTGAAACACGGACGCTCCACCCCTGTCGCACACACACGAGCAGATCTGGTGGAGGGATACTGTCATCTGAAGCGGCACTGACTTATTTGTGTGATGCTAACAGGAGGCTACATCAGGCAGCAAGACTTTCTGCCCTACCGCATGCACAGAAGTGCCCAACACGCCGAGGAGCTGACTCAGTGTATGCTTGTCCCTGAAAACACCCTCTAAATAGAAAAATAAAGAGAAAACTAAGCATCACTTTTAGCTAGTGACCTAAACAGCATAAAAGCATTTCTGTTATAAATCATTTCAATCTGTGCCCCGAATGGCATTAAACACTTTGCGTCTGTACAGTTTTATTACAGAATAAGCACTCCTATGACCTTTTGAGTGGGCAATCTGTGTTTTTGCCTGGAGTATAAAGGTGCCCTTCAGTGGCTACAAGTGTATTGGTCACCTTTAAAATGTTGTTGGTGCTGTCAGCTCAATGTCACAGACCTTCATCACGGCTAGCCCCTGTGACCCAAAATAAGAGGAAATACGAGCCAAGGTATCCCGTTCTTTCTGGGAAATAACAGGATCCTTCAACTCCCCTTGAACTTTCAGGGGGGCAGCAAGGACCCCACCCCAACCTGGTCCGATGGGCAAGGGTCACAGGAGCTCACGCCCCCTTCACGTTACACTCTGTTGGTAGGAGTGCGATGAACCAGCACCCCTGAGCAACACAGCTGTGCCTACAGAAGCCTGTACAACTACAAAATTAGGTTTTTGCTTAAGCAGCTTATTCCTCTTGGGGGGGTCGTTTTACCGCACTGATACGGAGCCTTCGTAGTTGCACTCCCAGCACAAACTAGCACAGCACAGTGGTAGCCTTTGAGCAGAAGAGCAATCCTGATCCAGGTACTACCCCAGCATTCAGACTCTGATGACGAGACTCAGACATGAGTGATGGCGGCTGAATGACAGTGACACCGAATCAATCACCAAACATGGTATTTGAATGGACGCATCAAGGCATGAGCAGTGTTTCATTACATGTCTACAAATCACAGGTTCATTACACAGCCTTGGTGGTATCAATACTTGTCTGACATTCAATACGTCCTTGAGGGAAGGTAAACAATCTCTGAATTTGGGTTTTTCAAAGAAGACCTCATAGATCAGGCATCCGGATCGCAGGGACACAGGGTGTCAAATTTGCTGTAGAGCCTTTAGAAGCTGTTTTCTTAATGCTTATCTCATTTCTTCCCTCCACCAAAATTTCTGCCTGGTCATCACATGAAACTATGTAAAGTTAGGGAAAACTGGGAAAAAAGAACTGGAGAACTGGAAGGGATTCCTGAGGCCATCAAGTTCAGTCTTTCATCAAGCATGGTCCTAGACCAACGGACTCACGTGTCAGCATACAGCCCCGCATGAAATAGACTGTAAAAATCAGAGGTAATGCTGCTATTCTTTGTTCCCACCCAACCACAGACACCAACAGCAAACCAAGGAAACCCAAGTACCTGCGTAGCTCATGAAGTTACTGAACGGCGTATTTAGGAAACTGTGAAAACCGCATGTGTCGTTGCCAGGTCCAGGATCTCCACACAGCTTGTGCTTAGGAGCAGGGTTGGTGTCACTGCAGAGGTCCCCGGTCTCGAAGGACGGCTCAGTTTCCATGCACGGATCGCTGCAGGAGAGGATCTCTGAGATTCCCCGGAAGACGTGATAGAGCCCCAGGCTGTGCCCAATTTCATGGATCATCGTGTGTGTGTGGCCAGGGATTCCATAGAAGGAAGGATTCAGCACAATGCCACCTGCAAGGGGAAAAGAGAAGAGCTTTGTTTGCCTTGTCTTCCTCAGAACAGCAAGAGAAAGGGAAAGGCAGACAATCCTAAGGGCAGATGGACTGGCAGTTCCTCGGATCCTCTATAGCACAGACTGGTTTTTGCACAATCAGGCACATGGCCTGCTCAGAGAAACTGCACAGCAAGGTTTAATCTCACCCTTAATCTGGGGCTCTAAGAGTGAGGAATCATGGGACAAAGTCCAACATCCAAAACGAAAAACACAGTGACAATCGGTCTTTCCACTGAATATGGTCAGTTTGGTTGGTTTGTTAACTCAGAGAAAAATCCTACATGCAATTACCTCATTCTAAGCAATTTTAAATCATTTTGTGTGCTTAAATAGAATGATTCTGCCCAAATAAGTGTACGCAATGCATTTGATACCAAGAGTCAAACAAAACATACCTGAAGGACTCTCCGTATACTATTCCACAGAGTAAAGATATAATAGAAGCCCATTAACTTCTGGAACACCTCAAAAATTGCAGTAGGTTACACCAATATTTGCAAAGTAATAGCTGGGCAAAGGAAACAGAATACACCCAAGGCTGGAAGGGTTTTTGTGGGGTGTTCTCTGATCATACAGACAGCTTTGAAGTAACTGTCAGAAGCACACTCTGGTCATACACTCAGACAAGCCTAGTTTGATCAGAACTGCACATTCCACTAATGAATATGCATAAGTCTAATGTGTCAGAAAACATAAAACCCTGGAATGTGACATTTCTAAAAGAACTGCATGTTTTTTAAATGTGCACAAAGAAAACCAATAGTGATTTTTTGTTGTTGTTGTATGCATTATGGGATGTGCAGATAAGCAAATAGTAAATTAGTGAGGCTTTACAGTATATCAAATTAATCGTAAGAATTATATTTTTAGCTCAGCGAGAGATACTTTTGGATTTATGATATGCTTCATATTTTCTTTATTTAGCTTGTTGACCTCAACTTTTCCCAGCCTTTTATTTAAAACTGTTTGTGTATATTGCCTACCATGAGAATGGGAGACTGCTTTGTAAAAGTTATAGTGGGAAAATAAATCTTGGATATGGTACACTAATAATTTTGTGACAATGAGGAGAGAAAAGGTTTTGGCAAGAGGAACGTTATCAGGGACTGTAGAGCAGGGAAGATGAGATCACCAGGTTCTGACACTCCATAGACTCTTCCTCCTCATCTGCCTGGAGACTTGGTTGCAATAACCATGGAATTACAGGAAAATAAGACTGAGAAGATCTTAAGAAGTCATCTAACTCTGTTCTCAAACAATGCGGGACCAATTAGGTCTACACCATCCCTCACACACCGGCCTAACATCTCTTTACAACCCCTGATGACATCACTACCCCAGCAATCAATTTCAGCACTCGGTACCCTTATGGCTGCAAGGATTTAAATCCCATCTAATCTGAATTGATTTTTTGGCAACTTAAGTTCATGACTTCAAGTCCTGCCTCGCACGGATATGAAGAACAGAAGATTCTCCTCCCCTTTCATCAGCTTTTATGAGATTGTCATCATCCCCACTTCAGGCTCTTTTCCTTCAGTCTGAATAACCGCAATCCATTCAACCTTTCCTTGTAGCTCAACCCTTTTTCTAGACCTCCCTGACTGTTGCTCGCCTTTGGTTTTCCCAGTTGCCTCACATTTTCCTTCAGGTACAGTGTCCAAACATGATACAGTGTTCCAGCTGAAATTTTATCAATGCTCAGGAGAGAGGAAGGACCACTTTGGATGTCTTGCAAGGACACATGCAAATTTAAATACAGACAGAAAAGAGAGAAAAAAATCTCGCTGCAACATCACGCCTGTTATGACACATGCAGCATCCGCGTGTCCTTTTCACAGCGCTGAGCTGGTCCTTACACTGGCTCTCCACAGGCCCAATGAATTGTCAGCAGACCTACGAGTACGCAGCCACTGCAACCCCCATGTTCCTTGCATCCCTCTCTCCCTTTGTATACAATACATGCTCTGAGTCCTCCAGCGCTTGGGGTCTACCCACGTGGAGCCATTTACATTCACAGAGTACCCTCATATATTGTTTTGTGGGGGTCTCTTTCCCAAAGACACTTCCAGGGTTTGTCTTCCAATGGCAGGAGGATTGGTGAAATTCCTCAGCAGGACATGCCTTCAAAATAAAGGCTGGTAAATCATTCTGGCATTGGACAGCCCCGAGGCAGCTGGAGAGAGAGATTTTATTTTTGCCTTTGTTGAAAATTTATATTTTTCACAGCTGTCAACAATCTAAATCAATTGCAGTTTTACAGAAAAGATAAACTCCCTCACCCAGACAATCTCTATCCCAGCCTTTAGATCTGCACCACAGGACATATTTCATATTTTTTATTAAGTACATATTGGATTTATAGAAAAGAGTAAAAAAGATTAAAGATGAATTCTTACAGACCAAGCACAGGTCCGGGAGGGCTATTATGACAGGAAATTATGAGCATTATTTATTTATTTATTTCTACTTTTTTCCACTGCAAGTCAACATTAAACTGTTGGCTAATGTCTTTTTTTTTTTTTCTCGTGAGATCTTTTTTTGGTCAATGAATTCCGTCAATACACTGTAGGAGCTGAATTTAAATTGTTTTGCTCAGGCATGATGTCGACAATTAGCTTAACGAAGTGACAGAGGAACTCATCAGGGCTTTGGGCAAGCCCCAGCCTTCTTGCAGAAGGTTCTTCTTGGCACTCTGGAGCTCTCCCCTTGTTCTCTGCTCCCTCTCACGGCAACACCAAGGTAAGCTGTGATAATAATCATTTAAGGAAGGATTTGCTATACTGCAGCCTTATTGCACTCCAGCAGTGGCATTAGGGCTAGTGCTTTCCACCAGCAACCCATACCGTTGCACAGCCAGAGGCAAACGGAGTTCCTGTGGGGCTGGTGCAGGAGCAGGGGGTTGTGGTGTTACAGAGTGATAGGAATCACAGTAGTGTGGGTGCTGGTCGAGGCTGGGGTTAATATCTGTCTTCGGTTTTGCCAGAAGATGTTGCCACGGGGAATGCTCACTGGCAGGCATTGACAGCATCTTCTGGTTTGGGTGCTCCCAGCTGGAGCCCATGGAGGTGGGGCTGGAGGCGAGTCAGAGTGGAAGTGGCTTCACTTCCAGCCTACCTCGGCAGGAGACTGGATGTGTGTCAGTGCCAGTCTTGGGAAGGGAAGTTTGCTCATACTTCTTCCAGAGCAACTGCAGAGCTGAATGTCGTAATAAAACGTTTACTAACCGAAGTAGGGCAGCCAGCTCCAACTGCTTGGTCTGACCATGGAGCCTCTCTCAGCCATAGAGACAGGTGACTATAAAGAGATGTTAACATCTAGCTTTGGGGTAATGTATTTTTGAACACGGAAAAGCCTCCCTGACTGATGGCTCAAGTTGTAGTCCAGCTCTCATAGTATGCTTTAGGATAATAAACACCACATTTTGCTCTCCTTGTATAGGTTTACATTTGTCACATCTTTTTTGTTTTGCTCAATGTGGTGTTGGGTAATACAAAAACTGGCTGAAACAGCCTTTCACAAAGACTGAACTTGGCTGAAACTACACTTCACTTCCAGCCTAGGAAGGTCTGGACAGGCTGGAGAAATATCTGGAAAACTTGTGAGAATCCCTGCTCTTTTAAGATGACCAGATCAGCTTTGCAACCCCAGGGACGTTTGTGCAGTTAAGAGAAGTATATACAGACTCAGCCAGTGCCTTCTGAACCTTTTGAGGTTCATCTGACATTTTGCAAGGAACACAGGTCCAGTGGCACCGCAGGTGTCAGGGCAGTGAGTCATTCGGGAGGTTGCACAGCTTTGTCTGGATCCCTGGGTTCCAGCAGCCATAGTCAGCAACCTAGTTATGAAACATGCAGGGCAGTCTGCAGGGTACTGAACTCTTTCCAGTTCCACTCAAATGAACATTAGAAATACAATCTCTCAGCAGTTTGCTCTTTTGCACATTGGTAGAGAAAAATAGCAACAAATTTCCACTATAGTCTGTGAGGAAAATTAATCGAACGCTTACTAAGTAATGAGCTAAGGATCAGAACATAACGGGCTAAGGTTAAAAACCCACTCCTGTCTAGCATCCCCCCACCTATCCCCCCAGTCTTCCTCACAAAGTGCTCCCATGGAGTGAATGCCCTGTAAAGTAGCTTCACTTAAAAGGTGAAATACTTTCAGCTTGACATCATCTACAAATACCATAATATGCTTTGGGTTTATAACCTAATATTTTCCTGGTTGTGAGCCAGTATCTGGGAATCGTGAAATACTTTTTTTCCCCTGACTATATATTAGAGGAATGATAAGAAATCAGAACAGAGCTTAACGCATATTTGTCTTTCCTTCTTAGCGCCTCAGAAGAATGCTTTACAAAAAGAAACATCTTTATCACTCACCTAGATGCATCAAGGCTTCCTTGTCCCAGGGCCAAGTTGCCACTCCAGCCAGCTCTTCCTCAGAGGAATTGGCAAAGAAGATGTTGAGGTGTGTGGATCCGTCCAGTTTGAGTATGTTCTTTAGTTCATTGACATCTAAGTATGCTCTGTAGAAAAAGAAAAGCTTTTTTTTTCTCTAAAGGTAACACAAAAAGCAACAAAGTATTGAAGAAATGCTGCAATCCAGGCAAAGATCTTACAATATCCTGCGTATCAGTCACCTGAAATACTTTCATAACCCACTCCCAAACTTCAATTACTTTGCATTCATACAGTGAATCTCATCTAAGGACTTCAGGCCATTGATTAACTACGGCCACAAAATCCAAGGTATATACATAAAGCTGTCCACATTCCTAAGATAAGTATAGGAATCTATTCATTAGGAATGTAATTAACCGTGTATTAGGGTCAGTAAATCTTTTTATATCAGCAGTTACCTTGCACATTTCCTCTAAGCCGTTTATTATTGTTACCTCTAATTTTCCTTCACAATAACAAGTTTCACATCTTCAGGCTGGCGCAACAACCAACACCAGCTCACAACGTCACTCCTTTAGCCCCAGCGGCAGTCACTTGGGCTGAGATGCACACGGTCTGGCCCTGACGTAGGATGGTTGCTGGGGAATTGCTGCTTCCAGCAAGCAAAGCTGTGCCAAGAGATCTCCTTGCGGGAGATCTCCGCAGGAGTGGTACCATACCATGTCATAAAGCCCTGAGGCTCCTCAGGAGTCCCCCTGAGGTGAGCAGCGCTTCTTCCTAGCTTCTGGGGTGTCTGGAGGTTACAAAGCAAGCTGCTTGCAGGCAAACAAAGCAAATCCCTTAAGCCTGATGGCCTTTGGAAGTACTTTTTGCGCTCCTTTATAGGAGTAGACTTTATCAATGCTGGAATACAGGAGCTACTTGCTGAAGTGTGTACGCTGCTTTCAGTGGCACCGTGATGCCCCAACTCAGGGTAAAGCTGGAGAAAGTGAAGCGTAAGAGTAAACCCATTGCTTCTCTGTTTCCAGCTCACATTGCCTTTTGATATGAAGTGTTGTGCTAACGCTAAGATCTAAAACACGGGTAAGTTGTACTACCTTCACTTGTCAGGTGGAAACAACAGAGAGGGAGATCACAACGAGTTAAGCACAGTTGACTAGCTTCTAAGGACAGCATGACGGTCTTGAGCAGGTTGATTCCTGCTTCCTGAGGTCCCCCTTTCTGTATGCGTATGGGTGTGTATAGGGCTCACGTAGCTCTCTCAAACCAAACGCGCTCACATTCAGTAAGTAGGGTTCCTTGCATACTTCGCAAGGCTTTCGTTCCCAGAAGGGTGAAAAAAAATAGGGGAGTTGGCTCAGCACCAAGATCTTTCTGTCCTTCCCTGGAGGACTCCCCAATGGAAAACACATTCATATTTCCACAATAGCTTCCCCTGCCACTTGCTGAAGTCATTGCCTCCAAAATAGTTCATGGCTGGGTGTCCCCAGGCCCTCGCTGACTCATGGAGGAAGACGTGCTCTTTAGGGACACCAGTGGAAGGGTATGTTTCCATTCCATACAGTGTTTTTCTTCCGATCAAATGTGGATGACATCCTGAAGGACAGGTCAGCACTGTGACCCTTTACACATTTCTCATCCCTCCCCTGTTCCCAACACATCTATGGAAAATATACAGATCTTCCCCTTAGCTTCCCAAGCTCATTCTGCATCTTTCTGCACAACATTCTGAGGCTGTGCATGATCTACTTCCAGGATCATCTTTGTGCCTTTGAAAACATCTTTTTCAAAGATGGGCTTATACTTATACATGTCCACGAGCAATAGATTGAAATGACACCTGAGAGCTAACGTGTGTTTCCAGACGGAAGTGTCAGCGTGTCGGGGGAGCGTGTGACGACGGATGCGTGCACGTGAAGGGGCCGATACGTACGTCTGCACGAATGGCAGCATCAGTAAAAGGCAGTGAGCAAAAGTGTAAGAGAGAACGTGGGAGCGATGCGGTACTTTCTGCAAGAGAGAAAAGGACAGAGACAGAAGCACTGCGTACCTCTGAGTAGAAAAACGTTTGTGTGTTTTGTATCACAGTGGGAAGGAAAGGCCCACTGTCTGTATTGAGACTGCGGTTGTTGACTCTGGATGCAGACGCTTTATGGCCTATGCAAATCCCTGTAGGAGTAACTATAATCAAACCCCTCTCCCGAGACCACCACTTTCATCCTCGCACTTCTCTTTACGGTTTCAAATAATCTAAACTAATATTTCTTTATTCTCAGCTGTCCCTTTGCTTATTGTTTGCACAATCCGATCCCCATTTATATCCTCGGTGCCTGGCCACAGTCGCTCTCTCACTTGCGTACAGGCTGTGTGCTTTAACATCTAGGGCTGTTTTGTACCTGCATTATTACTGCAGACAGCATCCAGAGCAGACAGCATTTAACTAATTGGCCAGTGATGTCAGTGCATCCCCAGGACTGAACTCATGCCTTATGTTAATTCACTGTACTAAGTCAACTGGACTTGGTTTTATATTATTTCTCTGACCACTACTTCTCTGCTAGCCAACGAAAGTCTGCCAATGAAGAGAATATATTCAAACGGTGTAAAAACAGACTGCTAAGAGGATTTTTAGCAAAGGGTCTGCACAGGAGTAGGTGTAAACAGATCGTGCTTCGGAGGAAGCAAATGCAACCCCCTTTGTAAAAGCCATCAGTGACCCCCAGCACATAAACATGCTCGAGCATTTAGCTCTGGCAAATCCCTTGTAAGCGTGTGATCGTGTGCCTGCTTGTGCGTGCATGAAGAGGGGTGTGAGTGTGTAAGCAAGGGTTTGGATTGTGCGCACATGCAAGACAGCCAAAGGTATGTACGCAAAGAACCAGAGCGTGTGTAAGAGATAAAAACACGAGCTGGAATTCCATCCTCTCCTTCCTCCCCATGTTTCTAATAACCTCCCATCCCTATCCATCATCACCACATTCCTACACTCAAGGAGGCATAAATTAACTACTTTTGCAGTTCATGTCCAACTACGTAGCCGCAGGCAGCAGACCCAACAGTTACCAGGTCAAAATAGTTTTCAGTTATTGCGTTGGACTAGGCTGACTCCCCCCTGCTGCCGCGGCTGCTTTGTTATCAGCTCAGACTATCTGACCCAATGCAATCTGCGAGCATTGCTTACACTTCTCAAGGTTATGTGGGTCCCCTGATAGAGGACATAATGTCTGTCACATGGGCTCGTGCCAAAGAGAACCAAAGAGCCCAGCCTTTCCAGCACTGCCAAACTCGCATTTCAAAGACATGAGTGCAGTCTTGGAAAGGGATCAAAGCCTTTCCAACTGTCATTAGAATATTTCCTTTATGCATCTCTCCGTGAGTGCCAGCAACATATTTCATAAAAGTCATTGGCTCGAGATGGTACCTCCAATATAAACCTGAATGGGGGAACTGTCAGGGCAAGCCTATGTGGAAAACAAAACAAAACCCAAAGCACAACAAAACACGTGTAATTCCTGTAATGGAAAAAACATACGATGCTGCGAGCGTGCCTTGCTCAAGAAAGCCTAATGAGCCTATTAGTGCATCATAAAAGGTCTCCTTTGCTGGAATCTGTTTTAGACATAGAAATTCTATGGGCTGTTTAAGGCCATTTGGGACACCAAATCATATCATGCAATGTCCACATTCCTACCCATATCTTTTCATCGACTTATTTGTCCAATGCACAGCTTCGGTTTGCCTTTTTCCTCCATTACAGTGTAAATAACCCTCTGAAACTGTACTGCACAGCAGCTCACCGTATCCAGTAAGCCCCAGACCTCAAACAGTAATGCGTATCCCGTACCGTGCTCCAGTTTCAGCCTAATGGAGCCTTTAGCTCATCCAGCAGTGTCTCGCGACCGCCCTACCCGCCACGCAGCCTGCCCCATCAGTCACACCAGCCATTATCCCCGTGCCTGTCTCATCTGTCAGGCTCGTTTCCCATCCATTTGGGCTGTGGCTTCAACGCAGGAGGACTCGTCCCGGGCGGCGAGGCGAAGCCCCCAGCCAGCAGCCCCACCGGCCCGCGGGGGCCACCGCGAGGAGCTCCCTTCTGCCGGCCCTCAGCTCCAAAGCCAAACCCAGCCACACAGCTCTGCCGCTTAGCTACAAACATATGACAATGGCTTCTACACTCGCTTGGTATCAGGTCTAATCATATTAAACCTGGCATTGGTGACTAGAGTCGAGCAGTTTTGTAACTGGGTTGGAAGCTCTTCCTCCCCTGTTTTCTTCCAGGTCAGAAAGTGGCTTTCCTGTGCTTCCCTTATGTGGCTGGGGTGCAGCCTCTTGCACTGGTGGTTGTTTTTGCAAGGAACAATGAGCCTTCCAGCCCTTATTGTTAGGAAATGTTTTCTACTGTTTGCTCTGAGTTATTCTCTATTTGACTTTGTTTTGTTTTTTTTCCTTCAAAGACAAGTGTCATTTTACAGCATGAAAACAAACAGGGTGCTTAAGGGATTATTTGCAAGACCCCACCCAAACACAGAGTAGGAACTTTGCTATCTGCTCAGTATGGAGCGTAGTCTCCAACTGCCTGATGAATTTGTTAGGAATAAAAAAGGCACTGCATTTCATCATTAAAAAACAAAACAAAACAAAACAGAACACAAAACCACCAGCATCTTCTGAATTGGGAAGTCAGCCTCAAAAAGTCTCCATTTTATCTCTTGACATACAATGCCCTATCCTCTACCTAGTGGTTCAGCACACGGCAGGGCAGTCAATCTGCTGGAATCCTAGCGCCCCAGTACGTCACTCTCCTTCCCAAGACTCCTTGTTGCTGCTTTCATTTGGTGTTCCCAAAACAACTGTCCTGCTTAAACCATGGCAAACAGTTTAGCTCTTCTGGACAGCCCCGGCAACCCTCGCCGGCAGCCTGTGACAGACCCAGGTGTGGCTCCCAACGTGTGGCTGATACGTCTCAGTGGTGTTCCCTTTGTCCCTCCAGCTCTGATCCGAGGACTGGGAATTGGGAAACCCCAGGATTGATGCTAACTCATTAGAGCAACAAAGGCCACAGCAGTCGGTATGTGGACAGGCACTTACCAAACGTCTGTCCCAGTTGTTCAAGCTGCATGGGGGGCCCAAGGTTTTAGGATGCAGTGTCCACCTAGAGATTTTCAGTATCTGCAGTGAACAGCAAGGATGGTTTTGAGATAAATGGTGTTCCTCCTGAAGATAATGGCAAGAGCCGTGACTTCAACAGCACTGAAAGCTGACCTTGAAATGGGGCCATTTGGCAGATGTGCACAATGGTAATTTAGCTTTTCCCCCTGTGATTTCTCAGTCTTGGGTGGTTACACACGGAACTCTCCTTTTGGAGACGCAGCGTTGATGCCGGTGTATAAGCTGCCTTTTGCCTTCTGTCACAGAGTCACTTAGAAACAAGTCTGGAAAGGGTGTCCAGAGACCATTGCTGGTAGCCCTCTGCCCAAAGCAGGGGCATCCCTATATGTCACCCCAAGCAAATTTTTATTTAGTTTATGCTTAAGACCACACGTGACAAGGACTCTGCCACTGCCCCAGCAACCTGCAGCCCATGTTTCAATGCCTTTATGGTCAGGAAGCTTTTCTGAAGGTCTACCTAAATCTTTTTTGCTGCAACAGATGGGCATGACTATTTGTGCCATTTCCCACAGACAGGGAGATTAGATTATTTCCTTCTGCTTTGCCAAACCTATTCCTTATTTGAAAGCTTATTATATCCCCTGTAAACCACCTCATTTTTAGGCTAAAACCACCTTATTTCTTCAGTCGCTCCCCACTGGTTATATTTTTTAGGACCTCCGGTCAGTTCTGATGCTCTCATCTGCACCCTCCACATCTTTCTCAAAGGCAGGCCATCAAAAGAGGACACAGTCCTCAAGCTGAGAGCTTATCAGTGCCATGTAACTGCTGCGTTCATGCCACCTATCACCTCCAACCTGACATAAAGTACACAGTAGAGATTTCAGACCTACAAACATTTATAATAATTTTTCTTCTTTTTTGCCTGAAGTGCTACAGGTCTATCAAAAACCTGAACAAAAAAAGACAACCTAGAAACCGTCTTTAGCAGTGGGCTTGCAATAAAACTTTTGTCTGACCTGATGTTACAGATCTGCCTTTGCTGGCAAATTTAATTTTGCTCCTTATTTCAGCCAGATTGCCATAAATCATGTGAAGCAGGAAGCGTGCCTCATCTACATTTAGTTTAGTGTTAATTTAAGACACTGGTGTGAGTGTAGTAAAAGTCATGATAATTTATTGATAAAGGTATAAATCTTTCAGTGATTGGGACAGAGCCTGAAACAGAGTGGAGCCAGAGTATTACAAAGTGAAAGGCTTCAGGTCCCCATTTAGATCCAGATCACTGCCTGTGTTCACACTGAAATCCAAATGTGTGACTGTAGTTCTGACCGCATCCAAACCAGGCAGTCACTAGGTCATGGCCACAAGCATAAATTGCAAGCACTGTCAGCACACGTAGGCTTGGCAGCTTTTAAAGAATTCTGGTTTATCCACTGCAGCAAAATGTCCTCTGCAGCCCCCAAATCTGATCTCCCGTTACAAGAAAGGAGGAATGTTTTGGTGAAAAAAATAGTAATGATAAGCATCCAAGAAAAGACACTTAGGATAATTGTTCAAATATAAACCCAGCTTCTCGGGTAGGTTTGGTAGCCTGTGCTGAACTCTGTGTCACTCTCCGTGACACTGCTAATGCATTCCCGTTAGCTGGTTAAAGCTGGACGAGGGTTTTTTGACATCAGTGGCCAGTCCTACAGTTAAGACTGACCCTAAGCAACACGTATTGCAAAATAAAAGCCACACGGCTACAAAAATCTGGGTTTTTGTTGATCCTAGGGTGCCCTTTTTTCTAAACTGAATTAATTCTACCATTATGCTAGTGACTCAGGCTTTACTTATCCTACAGAAAAAAAAAAGAAAAAATATTATAGAGCTTTACTGTGCAAACTATAGGACTCATTTGGGTCTGGGTTTTCTTAATCCTGCAACAGAGACTAAGAGCAACTCCTTGGTCTAAAGTAGGGAATTTTGACAATTATCAAGTAATCAGTTTCATTCCGTTTGCTTTGAAACGTCGGCTTTCCAGCAGGACAATCCTAGACGTACGCACATATACACTGTAACATTTTGCGCTATATATCTATGGGGTTGCAAGGGAAAAAACCCTACCCCATCCATAAAGGAAATTATTTGCTACTGAGTTCTAAAAGTCAGTAGTATCGTCTATAGAACCCTAGAGGCGGGCCCCTGCTCAGCCTTATCTGACTTTCTCACAGAGACCTTGACTAAATGATACAGCTGTATTTCATACAACTGCCTATAGGTAACTGCTGGATGTCGTAAATGCAATATCTACTTAATGGGCTGAACCACAGCAACAGGTTGGAATAAACCTGACGGTTGGACTACTCCAAGCCCAGCTCTGGGTCCTCCTTAGGTTTGCTTCATGTCAGCTCGCACTTTGAGCCAACTCCTGTTCTCACCGGGCCGCACACGAGTATCAGCTCTGACTGTGAGGTATTTGCTCCAGTGTCAATCTAGAGTTAGTCAGAGCAAAATCTGATTCTCAAAGTGCAGCTACAGGTTCAAATCCAAAATCTCAAAGGAAACGTCAGCTGAAACGACCAATTTTTGCCCAATTTCTGGCCAACGCAACTTGCTTTTTTAAGGAGGGAGGCGGGTTTCCTCAGATCTCCATACGGATTCTCTCAAAGGTTTGTAAATCCTTGCCAAATCCTTCACAAACCTGGGCTGAGATTCAGTAATACAGTGAAAACAGATCTTCTTTTTTTTTTCCCCCGGCACTTTTGCTGCTGGTTCTGGCCAGGATAAGGAAGACTAGAGGCTCAGGGAAAAAGAACGGGGAAAAAGATGATGCAAAAATTTTCAAATGTCAAACATGTTCTGTCTGAGCTCTGGGCAAAAATTTGGGGTGGCTGTTAATGTACACAAAATCATTTGTTCCCTCTCTCCCTTTACCCTCCCAGGCTTTACTGCCCACTTCTTATACCAGAGATCCCACCTTTATATAACCTTTATGGAGGTTTATAGAGACTTGCAGTGCTACAGACCATAAATATGTGATCACTGAGCCTTCTTCCTTTGCAAGGTCCATGTCCAAGAGCATAGCAATGTTTGAGTTCACTTGTGCAACAAGAACTGAAAAACCCCGTTCCCTCGCACGACCATAAAAAATAATTAAGCTAACCAACTACACAGAACTAGGAAAAGATATGCTGGCTGGCCAACTTGCAGGAATTAAAAAGAAAACAAAGGGAAAGCCTTGGCAAAGAGAATCGTGATCTTACTGTACAATTAACTTCTGAGACAGTGAGTAGGATTAAAGCACGGAACATTTCAAGACGCATCTCCTTAAAACAGCAAAGCATTATGATGCATATATGCACATTTTACAGTCCTTTGAAATCAGCAACACTGGCAGGTTTATTTGTTTTGGTTGTCTCTTGTTCTTTCTTTTACTACTTTGGGATTTTTCTTCTCTCTCCTTTTCAAGACTAGAGCCAAATGACCCATGAGAAATGTACTGTAATTTGTCTCTTATCCATCCCTCATCTCCATCTGATATTCCCTCTGCCCTGGTTACCCTGATGTTTTTCCAGACCCTACAGGCTGAACCATTGCAACAAGGAGAAAAGTCAAACGATAAAGAAAGAAGTGGCGTAAGGATATTTTCAGGAACCCGTTCTGTTAAAACAGATTTCCTTTGCCACTTTATGAAAACCTTTTGGCTGCAGCAAACCTCATTCACGTATACTCGACAATTTAAATCAGTATAGGAAGGTATATATATTTTAGGCTATTTTAACCATCAGTTATACTGCTTGGCACTTCCACAGCGCTTCCCCTCTGGGCCTCAAAATGCTTCCTAAACATGAAGACAGAAATTCCACTCTGGTCAAAGCCCTGACACAAGCCCTCTGCACCGCTCCAAACCCCGTCCAAGGGCTTAAGCGATACTAAAGTGGGACAAGAACCCTTGCGCTGGGCCTCCCCTCAAGAAATTTTACCATGACTGAAGAAGCCATGAAATAGGCAAATGGAATAATTTTTCCTTGCCTTGCGAATGGGAAAATTGAGGTAGCGAAATGCAATAATTTGTTCAGAGTAAAAAAACCATTCAGGGTGACAGCTAGGATTAGAAACTCGATCTCTCGAGCGTATGTTCTGTGATAATATGGATCATCTTTCTTTTAAATAAGCGGTGGCTTGTGTTACTGATCCTTTAAGTTTTCTTCTGGTGGACACTAATCATATTTTACAAGCCTTCACTCTTTTTTTACAATCTTTTACTCATATTTTACAGTCTCCAAAAAAAGTCCTAGAGGCCCAGTGCTCAGAGGATGGAAAGTCAGACCTCCCTACAATAAGCTGGTCCTTCCTGAATCCCTCAACTTCACAGTTTCTGAAGACAATGTAGCGCATTTACTTCATAAACAGATTTTCTTGTGGAACGAGGGCTCTGCTTTCAATGAGCACACAGCCACCATTCTAATAATATTTGGCGTTTACATACCACCTCTCATCCCAGAGCTTCCCAGAACAACCAACAGATACGTGTATAGTACAGTACACAATAGTTCAAGTAAAGGACAATTTGGTTTCAGTCACCAGAACAAACCTGGTTTTTTCACGGAAAGCACCAGAGACCAGGAATGCAGCCTGTCCTCACTCCCCTGAATCAGGTCAAGAGTTAGGTAGAGCCTCTGTTAATCAGTCTGGAAGTCAGAGATCAAGAGGAAACTTGAGGCTTTGACTCAGAATTTTCTTTAATTATAGGAGTAGCTCATACCAACTCTCTATTTTAAAGTTGTCTAACAGTTTCCACTACTAATACTCAACCCCAGCCTTGTCTTTCTCATCTCCATGCCGGTGGCTGTGGGGTCAGGCTTGAGATCACGTTTGCGGCCTGCCCAAACAAGTGCCTGGCTGGCGTGACCCTGGGGAGTCACGGCTGGGGTGACCCACGTTTGGAACTTCTGGAGCACCGGGAAACGCTTTGTGTCCCCTCGTTAGAGTCCACAGAAAGCATGGGGTTACCCTACTGCATGGGCACGGCTCTGTCCTGGCCTCCGTCTACCTGTGCCGTCTGCCCTCGCAGCAGGCAACCGCCGGCAGGCAGGACGGGTCAGGACCCTGCCTCAGTGGGCTCTGGCGGGTCACCTACCGAGGGAATCTTTGGGATTTTTAGGCAGGCAAACACATGTCGGGGCAGGGAGCCCTGCGGCCTCGGGGTGCTCGCAGTTGCGCTGCAGTTAGTCACCGCTCCTGCAGGCGGGTGACACGTGGCACCGTCCCTGCCGGCGTGTGCAGCTGGGGCTTTGAGGGCTGGTCCTTTAGCATCTTCCCTAATCAACAGGCAGAAAAAAATGCAGGATGAAAAAAGATCAAATTCTTTGCTCCTTTCATCTCACTTTTTGACACTAATCCTCCCTGCTCATAAACCCCGTGCCACAAAGCGAGATATACATTGCTATTGGAATGAAGAGCGACTTGGAATCAGGCCGACATCAGCAAAAAAATAAAATAAAATCATATATAACCACGAAGGACCTAGCATGTTTATTACAGATACTTCTGGAGTTGATGGGCCAAAATAACCAGTCCAAATATGCATCTTGCAAAACATCACTTTTGCTTTGGAGATGCCGCTTCTTTTCTGTTTTTGTTTTTACAACTCATGGACTTCCAAATCTCGTTTCTTAACCTCCTGGCAGGGCTGTGCATGAAGTTGGTCCTGCTGCAGTGGGCAGATCATCAATGGCTTATGGTTAGGATAATCTCAATTTTCCTCTTTTCTGAGAAAGAAATGAAAACCTGATTCAAATGAGACTGGTTGAATTTTCCTCTTATTTCATCCTATGCAGGATGGGTAGGAGACACCAAAGAGAGATCACAAAGAACATAGTCTGGTGATGAAGAATTCAGTTCAGGGAAACCAGGAAAAGGTTGTGCCCTGGCACTAAAAGCCTCACATTTTCAAAGTTCATGAGATTTTTTTCTCCCTGTTACAACAAAGGACTAATATTTAGCTCTTTTTGCTTCCTGGTTTTCTGTTTGTTTGGTTGGTTTTTGGTTTTTTTTTCAGGGGGTATTGATGGATCACACCAGTGAAGTCTTGAACACATTTTTTAAGAATAAAAAAAGAAAATTGAATAGTCAGATTCAAAGAACCACTAAATATTATGAGATCTACAAAAGCTAGTTACTCTTGTTCTTTCCCAGCAGTGAAGAGATTACAAGGAAACAGAAAACGTCAGTCACTGAAACAGAAATTTCACATAAGAACACATAGCTTTGAAGTTCCCAGAATCCACAGTAAATTGCCAGGTGATCTGGCAGAAACACCAACACACCTGCAATGAAAATAGTTCAGAATTGCAGAAAGAAAATATTGCGGACAGCGTATTTTCTAAATCCAACTTCCCCCCCCCCCAAAAAAAAAAAAATTCTATTCCTGTTCACCAGGAAGACAGAAAGAAAGGAAAAGAAAGAGCAGGAGAGAGGACTTAGATCATGATTTTGTCAAGTAACCACTGTTGGGAGACGAAATGCGGCAGCAATGACTGTAACAGAGACTGCTAACGTAATTCACTCCCTGACATCAAAACCCTGCCCCTCATTTCTCTCTGTAGAGCCAGAGACAAGCAGCAGGAGGAAAGATGCAAATGTGCCTTTTCCAAACACTCAAGAACTTTCAGACTCTCTGGTTTTTAAACCTATGCAGGAGCTGCAACTCCCGCATGGATACAAGGTAAAGCAAATACCATTGTACATGTGTGCTTCTGAAAGCGGGTGTTTCTTGAACTGAAGGTTATATCAAGCAGAAAAGGCCCTCTACCCCTTAAGTAAACAGTGGGCAGCAGACACATCGAGTGCCCAGGTTATTAGCTGGATGGAAGGACGTGTGGGTTGCCTCACATATGGATCTGCTAACATGTGTACCAGAAAACAGGCACTATCAGTCTAAAACATAAGGCTGATTGTAAGCATTCCCTGGAGGACACATTTCCCAAGACCCTACAAAATTGGACTGGCAGCTTATGAAACGTACAATACTGATCCAGCATGTAACAGTAAACTATAGGAAATCATACCCATATATTTGGCCTTCAGACATGAGTGCAGAAATTGCCTGTTTTGGCACTACAAGCCTGTGGATCCACTGAATCAAACACAGACCTCTAACAAGGGCTACGAGAACGCAAAGATCTGTTCTCCCTTGTCAAATAACTAACCCAAGAGGGGGGAAACTCTAACTGTCCGGTACGGCAAATTTCTTGACCAACTTTTGCCACGAGCACGGCCACTACAGACAGGCCCCGCTGTTCAACTTCCCCATAACATTTGCACCTTCTGTCACTCTATTTGCATTTCTTGACCACACATCAACTTTTGCTCTGATTTGCTCCAGTAATTTACTGGTAACATGTCACTAATGACTACTACAGTACTTAAGATCTTGATGACTACAAAACCAGCTTTGCAGAGGATCCGGCAAAAATCGCAGGTTGTCATTCTTGTCCACTGTTTCCCACACATAGACCCTGAATTATACAAACCCGCATTTATAAAACGTATGTTAGCATGAAATGTCTTGCAGCTCCCCGTCAAAGACAGAGCGGGGCTGTTAGGAATTCCCTCACTTCCACAACTCCTCTGCTGCCAGCTCAAGTACATCTCAAGAACTTTGCAAAGCCTGACATCCTGCCTTACTCAGCTGTGGGGCAAGAGAAGGCATCCCGGAACCACCTCTTGGACTGTCTCCTCCTGATGGTTTTCTAGATCAACAACTGGAAATGCTTCACGTACTGTTCCCAGATGGATAAAAAAATAACTTTGCGTCTAATCAAGATGACGATAGCTAAAGATTAGAGCCTGCATTTTTAAGACAACATAGGACATTCTGAAGCAAAACCACATGAATAAATCTATCCCCAGAAGTGAAACAGAGGAATTCTGAGTGTATGAGGAGAAGCCAGGAACTCCTAGCCCTTTTCTGAATCCAAGTGGGTGCCAGGTGGGCGAGGGGGATCAAACAGCACAGATTTCTTCAGACAAACTGGGAGAAACACTCCGATGTGTCCAGTGGAAGCATTTTACTCTGCGCTTGGAAGTTTATCATGACCGATCAATTCTGGAAGAATTAGTGAGCGAGTTCTGGTTCTTGGCACTGACACAGTCATGGTAAAAAGGCTGGAGGCAAAAGGGAAGTAATTTTCATAATGCAGTGAACTGTTGCCATCAATCCTTACCCAAAACATTTCTTCTGCTTACTCTAGTGCAGTGCTGTTCTGCAGCAGCTTTCCTCTCAGCTATCGCCCTTCGTCTCGGGAAGGCTCTCAACCTTACCCGTGCCCTGAATGTAGAGATCGAAGCCAGAGACCAAAGTCTTCGGGAGTTCAAATCTTTCTACGGACTTGAAAGAGCTTGGGATGTGTAACTTAGTCCAGACAGAAAGCATAACATACGTTTGGAACAACATTATATACGTAAAAATAGAAAAGACTGAATGACCGTTCAGGAATGCAGCGTGATGGGGAAGCCTGATGTAAACTGTGCGTGGCATTACATAGCTACTTTGAGCCTCCAACCTAGGTGCTCTGGATCCTAGTGGAAGAACCTACCTTTTCTCCAGCAATTATAAAGACTTTAAGATTTAATTCTCTAAATCGTGCCTATGCTGTGTGCCCATACCGGCTGTGAGCAGGTGGCACGACTGTTCCCCTAAGGAACTAACTGAGCAACAACTACAAATAGCCAATGTTTATCCTCAGCACTTAGTGCAATAGCGTTGAGACTACACATTTTGGGAAAGATCAGCTACTCTCAGAATTCGTCCTTAACAGAAAGCAAGCCAAATGTGAAGGCAAATTAAAACACCTTAATCGGAAATGCCAAGCCCAAACATATTCAGGCATTTTGAATAACATAAGTTTATGTAATTCTTACTATTTCTCAGGCATGCCTATGTTTGTCTCTATTTGTGCTTGCTGGGATTGAAGACAGGAATAGAGCATCATCAAGCTCGTGGAAATCAGGAGATTACAGAAAAATCCTGTTTTGTAATTGTTCTCAACCAGTTCTGCAAACCTAAGCAGTTCAGACAGTTTGGAAACATTTCCATGCTCTCTGATGCTCACATGAAGCAAACTAAGCTCTGGCCTTTTTGAGGTCTACCCACGTTCTCTAAGTAAGTGTATCATATTTCTTTATTTACTTAGGATTTTTCACCAGTTTATCTCTCCCTGTCTTGTTTTTAATTAAACAAAACAAAGAAATGAATCAAGCAAACACAAAACAACTTAAGGCAAAGCTTTTCAAAGTGTAAAGGTGATTTTGATACCCACAAGTGGGTCTTGTCCTGGGAATATAATTCCCTTTTGTGCCTTTGGAGGGTGCACAAAAAATGTGTAGATGATTACAGTGAGAGATCTATTAATTGATATCATCTGGATTTTACATTACTTAATCAATGTCTGAGCTCTGACTGTGAAAGATGCTTAAATTGACACCCTCACTCCTTTCTGCTCAATGCTCCCTAACCCGTCTTCTTTGATATACGAATATAATTTGAAAGGCTGACAAGGGCACAAGTCTCATTACATCATATCACAGAAATTAGAAATGAATCAATAAACAAAGAGGCAAACTCCTGATCAGCCCGTTCCTACCACACAATGTGGAATTCTTCACATTTTAACCCTAATCCCACATCTGATCAAACTGAAACGTCTTCAGGGTCAGGAATGCCTCCGCTTCCTTTTGGTATTTCTTTCACAGTCTAATCACATCTCAGAAAAACTGGTATTTTGTGTTTATGTGTCTTACCTTTATCCTTCGTATAATTTGTGCTGTTTAATGCTGAAGAAGTAATTCAGCAACACGCTTCACGATGGGGCAGGTCCTTAATGGAGGAGAAATGCTGGCATGGCCCGAGTAACAGATTAAATCCCCTTCTTGGCATATTCATTTATACTGTGTCTTTCTGTATAATTTTGACATGGAATTTTCCTGGCATAAATCACACAGGTTTCCCTCTTCCCCTCCACACCACGCTGCGTAGCTCTGTGTTTTGGTAAATCTCATCTATTAATAGTTGCCCTCTGTGGCTATAAAAAAATACCTCAGTAGTCAAAAGCCAACCCTTGCTAGGGAACAGCTGTGGATGCCTGAACGCACGCAGGACCCGGCATCACACAGCAAAGCCCTTTCTTGGCTCCGTGTCAGAGCAAACTGATTAAATAAGGCCATAGTCAAGCTAACGGAAAAGGAGCCCCTTCCCTGCAACAGAGGGAAAGAGAAGCCGACTCCAGCACTAGGCTGGAGAAATATCAGGTTATTTCCATTTTCTCACTGACATTTTCTTTTTCCTTTTTTAAACTCAGCAAACCCCCCTCCTGTGTCTTCCTCGCTCCACCCTTCTGCCAAGTCCCAATAAACTCTTGCACTTAAAGAAATAGAACAAAGACGTCATCGCAGCGAGTATCAAAGGTCACAGGGTAAATTTTAAGGTCTAGTCTACTCTTTTTTGCCTGATTGATTTAACTGATTAAAGCATTTCTGCTCTTCCTGTGCTTTCAGCAGCATCCTGGGTAACTCAGGGGAAATTCAAACCAACCAGCTGTGATCCATATTACAAAGTCAAGGCTGGAAATACAACACAAGGATGTTGACGGGGCCGTACTGGAAAGGGTGAAAGGAGAGGACTGTTGTCTCCTGGTAAAGCGACAAAGTGCTTTTATGGGTCAGAATGAGAAATACTCAGCTTCGCAGAGGATACAGGGAGTTCACCATCTCAGCACTGAAGGGTACCAGTCCCATCACAGAAAGGCTGGCTGGTCACAAAGTCCCCGGCTCCAGGCAGCAGGAACCCTCCCCAGATTTCACTTTGAAGTTTCGTTTGCATGAACTAAAGTTCTCAAAAATCCTCAAGAATTGGCTGAATTTCCGGGACTTCCACGCAAAGTCCATACGATGCCACAGCCATCGCAAGGGTGATGGTACGGGAGCCTCAAGCCCTCTGGAAACCAGGCTCGGGCTGTCCGCACTTACGGCACGCCTGGTCTGAGGCTGCAGGTATTTGCAAAGCTAATGCCACGGAACTTCAGCACTTTTCAAATTTCCCTAGTGACATTTCACTAAGATAAATTCACCTTGCAAAGCTGATGGGAATGATTTGAAAAACTAACAGGGCCTTGTGCCGGGGAAACTACCACAGCTTCTCACCGAAGTCTTCAATTTATTGACACGACAAGGTTATAGCATGAGAAGCAAATTTATTCCATATTATCTACTAGCAATATAGCTCAAAAGATGCACTTTGAGGCAGCAGAAAGAATTTTATTCTCCAAAGCCTTGTAATTCAACCCTGCTGAAGCTGCCCTCACACAAATCAGTGATGACACATCTTTTCAACATCTAGGGCCAAAATTATTTTTAAAAGCATTGCAGGTAATTGCCACTGCTGTCATTCCAAACCACTGATGTTTCCACTGTTGTACCATCACTGATGTAACCCAGCAAGTGTCAACAGCAAATATGGGCTGCTTCTGCAATTATTGAATTAATGGAAATAATACATTTCACAACAAACAGCTCACACATATCAATAGCCACGACCAGATCTTTAACTAGAATGTATATGAGATGTTCTGTGTTTCCAAGGTTTGTCAAATAGTACTCAAACATCTGGGTACCTTCTAAAATAATTGGTCTGTAGGGTGCAGATTTTATTGATCTTTTTCACCGGGGCGGATTGGCCACGAGAGTCTTTTAAACAACGGTAGAAAAAAATTTGCTGAACCTAGTTCTCCTGAAGAATTTCAGAAAGATCAAATTAGGCCAAAAACTCTAATCTTGGTTTCAGTGGGGTCCCTTTTTAGCAGGGGTCCCTCTAGCAGGGTCCTTCCTTTAAAAGAAAAAGGAAATTAAAAATGAAAAACAACACTGGGGAGAAGTTAAGCATGTACTTCAAACTCACACATGCCAGGAAATTTAGAGTTAAAGGTGAAACTCCACCTTAAAGAGCTCCACACTGGAGATATTTCAGTGAACAAACATAACGTGTTCTGAAATACAAAAACCCAGTAGGGTGCACTAGGTATGGAGTTTCAGCCTTCACTCCAAATTTCCTGGCTTTTTGGAGGTTTATTAGGGTTTCATAGCCCAAACGTTTAAGTACTCCAAAAAGTCTCCTCAGTGCAGCTCACCCTGATCCGTTTGGAAGCTGAGAACAAGCACTCCAATGGTGTAGCCACCCATCCATTACTGATGAACCTGAAAATACTTTCTTGCAAATTTATGTTAATTTAGAGTGCTGAAATTATGTGCAAACTAGGTAGGTTCAGTTGAGTTACCCTGAGAAACTCCACATTAGCAAATCTACTCAGAACAAAATTAAAGGACAGGATTTCATTGACCCCAGCAGAGCAAGCGCTCCTAATCCTCCTCCACTGTATGTGGGTCCTGTAACTCCACCTCAGCCACGGCTGCAATCAAGCAAACACAGAACTGCTTTTGATGGCAGTGGTTTGTACTCCTGGTCTCAGCACTCTACCAGGTTGTGGGGTGAGGATATATCCACCCTACTACTCAATGAAACTGGCCCTAACGGATGAAAGATGACTATGGCTATCAGCATCACGCTTTTTTACAACATAGCTTTTATGAACATGTGTTACAAACATTGAATTGATTCCAGAGTAGCTCAGGAATCCTGAAAGATCTGTTGTGAGGCTCTGCATCATTGCATTTCCTGAGAGCTTTAAGGAAATCATTACCAGCAACTCTCCGTAGCCCCTCTGATCACCCACACGCTTCATCCTTCTCAAATACGCACAAAGAGAAACTTTTAGGACTCTCTATGATGATTTCAGTGGGTATCTTGTCATATAGGTAATGGATAAGCCTCACACGTACTTTGAAGTTGGCTTCACCAGTCTGCACAAGCACATCTTAGTGGTGGACAGGTGCAACAGTGCTGGGAGAGGTGCAACAGTGATGGGACGGCTCCACGCTGTCCTGATCCTGGGGCATATGAGGGACAATTAATTCTTCTCATTGCAGTTAAGAGAAGATAAGCGGAGACACCCACTTCTTGGGTTCTCCCCTAGCCCTAGACTGGGCAGAGGAGGGAGCCTGTACTGGAGGGATGACCTTTGTTGGGGAAAGAAGGAAGACAGAATAGGGAGGAGGCAGACAGGGACTTAAAACATCAGGAACTGGTGCCAGAGAAGTTCAGACAAGGGCCAATAGACACAGACTGTGCTCCATGCTGTTGCCTACAAATCTGCTTTTGCGTCCTTTCTCCTTCAGTCTTTTCCAAGACCGTCCTCTCTTCCACCACCTTTCCCTCTAGGTAATCCCCTCCTCGCTCTGTTCCACCTATCACATTTAAACATACATAGATACCCAGAGCCGATGACATACGCTCCTTGTCATACCTCTGAAATCCCCAACAGGCCAACAAACTAAAAAAAGAACGACTACAAAAAAATCACACGCAATGACTTCTTGGGAGAAATATTATTATTGTTTTTGGTACCAGATCAGCTGATTAATTTGGGAGAAAAAAAGGACAAGTTTTCAAGCTCATAAGCCCTTCTTTATATTATGTGTTTTTCCTAACACTATTGCTTGGCTTAAGAAAAGACATCTGCCTACTGCTTAAACTTGCCTCACTTGTAAGCTTGAACCCTCCCAGCTGCATCAAGAACATCATTGCTCTGAAAGTCATAGCACTGCCACAGTATTATCTGTTTCTTCTGCTAAGAACTTGCATCCCTTTTCATGATCTTTCCATCACACCTCCTGAGGCTGCAGGCAAGTCGTCTGTGGCATAAAGGTATTTTTCTATGCAAGAATACAGACTACTTGTAGAAACTAGCTATTTTCTGAGTAATCACGCTTCTGGGTTGGCTTTCTCCCCCTGCATTAAGTTCACGGATATCGGACAAAGGCAGAGCCGCTAGGCCGGTATTCAGGCCTCTGCTCACATCGACATTTTCAGCTGAGACTATATAAAGAAAATTCACCTTATCCTTCTCACCCCTTCTCCTGAACCCCGCGAACCCACTACGTGAAGGCACCAGTAATGCCGAGGGTTTGAAGTGTGGCTGCACAGAGCAAACTCCCCCAGGACATAGCACAAGTCAGCATCACCTCTTCTGAAAGATTTCTGTACATTTCCACTGGTAGCAGCAGTGAAGGGATCATTAGAGGGGAAAAAAAAAAAACAACTGAAGTACTGTTTGTCCAACTCCAGCAATCCACGGGAGGGGCAAAGTCAGATGCGTCGTGCTCAGGGATGTTGGAAATGGAGCATGGTGGAGGTGGCTGCTCTGTGTTTCCCCAGGGGGCAGCTATTGCTTGTAAGAATTGGACTTACATTCCTATCAGAAAAGAATTCTGAAAGATAGGATGGGAATTGCAAATATAAGTATTGCACCTGGCTAAGCTCGCCACAGAAATAACCTGTACTTCGTATCTTTCTCTGAGCGAAAGGTGCTACCTCCTGAATCTACAGAAGGTTTCAGCTGCCGCTAATTAAAAACGCCGAGGACACCTCACACCCGCTGGTGAAGGGAGGTCGTACACAAGCGGATGTGGGAGAAAAACAGGGTGATTAATGCAAAGCCCCATAGCACTTTAAAGAGGCACGTTAGACGTGATCAAACTGTGGGTCTGTGTGCAAGGCAGTATAATCTGAATTGATCAGCAAAGAGAATAAATCTGCTTATACACACTGCTACTTTTCAGAACATGGGAGGGGATGAGCTCCACCTTGTTCGCTTAAACAGAGGCTGGTAAGGGCTTGCTGGAGAGCGTCCGTACCCACTGGGCAGCTGGCCCTGGAGGACGCAGTGCTGCAGAGCAGCAAGGGGCAAGCTCAGGCTTTGCCAAATCTGCAGACTCTGCGCTTGCAAATCTTCCGTGTGGGGTTCCAGAGTCAGAGCCAAATGGGTCTGCATTAGCGCTGGAGAGTATAATAATTCTTTAATATATTGTCTCCCACAAGGATTCTTAATGATCTCTGATAGTTTACTCCATAGATTTTATAGGCTGTCTTCATTCCACGCATCCTGCAGTTTGACCAGACAGTGATCTTTTTACATAATGGATAACGTCCATGAAAGAAACCATGAGTCCTATGAGTCTTGGGGAAAAAATGTTTCTTGAAAAAAACTGTTGGAAAAGATGACTGTGGGTCAAGCTAAATCGAGCAAACTCCTACTGTTTCTAGGGTGTGCAATCGTATATGTAGAAATAGTTTCTTTAGTACTGAAGTCCTGTCTATATCAGAATTCAATACTAGACTTATAAATGTCAGTTGCTAGCATGGGAACAGATGCAACTCCTCCCAGCTGATTAACATCCCTGACATCTGGAATAGAGGACAGAATAAACAGAGAGAACAGAGGATTTCCTGTTGGGACTTGGCTTTTGGGTGACAACTACCAAGATACAAGATACAACTCTGTCCTTGAGAGTGTTACCTCTCCACCTTCTAAACAGCCCTGGGGTGGGTAATTAAAGAACTGGACATTTAACACCGAATCCCTAGACAAAAACTCAGGTATTTGCTATATGTCCGTCTGATACCTGTGTGAATGCAGGAATCCTTGATGTCAAGAGCTGCACAATGGTCTCTTCAAGGCAAGGGATTAAGGTCTCAAGCTTCCTGAACTGAAGAGCTTTGATGAACTACTTCTGTTCTTTTTAGTGTTAGGTGGAAATTAATCCTGTATTGGGGATCCGGGAGTTTTTCTTACAACTCTTCTAGCTCCTAGAAAAGGGCATTAAGTATCCGCCCTCCGCCAGAGTAAGTTGACCATATTTTGCAAAGAAGCCTCATGAAAAGATTTCCAGTGGAAGACAAGGAAAAAGAGTTAAGAGGCTGATCTGATCTGAAACACCGTGGAAGAGCCCTGAAGTGCAGCCACCGCTCAGCTATCTGCACGAGGCTGACCTAGGCTGTGGATTAGCCAGCCACCTCCTGCTTTTAATGCTGCCGCTGCCATCCAACACAGCTTCGCAGGGTGTGCTCATCATACAAGGTTCTGCCATACCCATTGCCGTTCAAAACCACTATGGAGATTTCTACAACTTGTTCAAACATGTATTCAGAGTCGAATTTATGTGTGACTGGAACGTGCCAATGCCCTTAATCTTGAGCGAGCTGATATGATGCAACACTAAGCTTTGCTGAACTGCACAATACAAGCCTTGGAAAAGGCCACAGAAAAGGGTGGGATCAGCAGGGCGCTGGACTCCAGCTCTTTGGTTCTGTGTCAGCCTGAGTCTGCAGGCAGGTGCTGCCAACGGAGCGTGCGAGGGTCACCCCTGCCCCTCGCTTAGGCAGAGCAGAAGGGTTGCGGGAGCCTTCAGGGCACACATGTGGATGTTGAGAAAGCCTGTCCCCAGGGTCGGTTATTCTGAGGGGATTTCCAGCAAGTATTCAGTAGACTGTATGAATCGAGGGAGTTTGAAGACACTCCAGTAGCTTTTCCTGTTTCAGGAATTTCATCAGCATTTTCCTAAGAAGGCAGCAAGGGGAATGCTTTCTTATCTGTCCATGCGATCCTGTGGTGAAGCCTGATGTGCAAGCCCAATATTACATTAAAGGAATGGCTCGGTTAACCATAGTATGGTGCAAGAATTTGCCACATCAAATGGCACTTACAGAGCATGATTTCCTACGATCCCTTGCTGTTTGTTTCAAGTTTTTTGAAAAGGAGCCATGGTAGGTGTCATGAGCTCAGTCTTCCCTATTTTGTAACCAGCAACATCCCAAACAACACAAGGAATGTGTCTTTCTGGCAAGTGTGTTTATCCTTAATCCTTCCTTTTGTATTGGGCCAGACTGTATGATCTTAGCATGTTCTAATTTCCCAGAACTGCAGAACAGTATTTGTAAATCTTGTGCTGGAACTAAATACATTTTGTCCCATTCTCATGAAATTAATAAAAGAAGTGAGGCAGATATTCTTGCATAAAGCCTGCTGTGTGGCTAATGATAACCAATCTTCTGGGTTTTCCCTGGAGGCTATTAAAAAAGAGGAGAGATGATCTAGCTGGTACCACAATGTTTACAGCTTTCTGATGAGCAGCTCTGAGAGCAGAGTCCCCATCCATCGGCGTTGTCCCTCTGAACTGTCCCTCTGGCAAACTTCTTTACAGCTATGCCACTGTACTTAAACATCTACGCACCAACGTCCCCACTACCTGACCACGGCACAGAATATCAGCTCTTTGGAGGAAAATATTTTTGGAGAGATGCCAGAAAAAGAGGTTGGAGAGGGGAGGGGGAAAAAAAAAAAGCAAACCCCAGCTCTGCTGCCGGGATCAGCTCTAAGGTCACCATAGCTGAACAACAAGAGTGGCTGAAGGACACCATCAAAGTACCTGAGCACTTTGTCCAAGGTGCCGCCAAAGGGATCACAAGAAACATAATGCAGATCAGAGGTGTCTTCAGATTGTTTCAGTGGTATCATGTCTGTGGTTGCACTTAGTCCAGAAGCATCCACAGAGCTTTTTGTAACAAGACTCATAGCAGCTTTGTCCCAGGATGGAGGCTTGATGGGCTGTGACAGAGACAGTCAGAAGAGGGAAAGTGACTGGGAACGGATACATCTTCTTTTGGGGTTGAAGAGGCACTGAAGAGGGTTCCTGTTTATAACAGCATTAATCAACCATTAGCACTTTTTGGTTGGTTCCAAAGGACAAAAGTATTTCAGGAGCAAACTCTGCATGGTGAACAGCTGGCTGCAACTGCTGACACTAAGGGTGTAGAAGGAGCAAAACCCAGTAGCAACTGTGGGCCCTCCCAGTACCAAGGAAGGCTGTGAAGAGTCTTTTCAGCACAAAGTTCAGGAAACTTTTTACTGGTCCCATTTCATCTATATTCCCCTTTTTATCCGATGCCTCATCAGACAGAGGGCTCTTTTCTCTTTCTTCTGCTGTTGTTAGACTAAACTTTGGCAGAGGAAATACCTGGAATTAGATGTGAGCCCTCAGTGGCTGTAGAGATGTCTTCACTGATGTGGTGCAAGGCCTGCACTAGAGGGGACCGAGGACTCTTTGCCAATTAAAGTGATGACAAGAGGAGCTGGTGGTGCAAAATGGGCCCAGATGGTGCCAACTGAGTCACAGATTTTGACTGAGTCACTAACTGGCATGGAAATCTCTCTCAGGGGATGATGCTGAGGGCAATGCCAAAGCCAAACACAGGGTTTGGATCTTCACCCTTTTAGTCAATGAAGGCTTTGCTGCCAAAGCCACTGCCCAAAACCTGTATTTGTTAGCCTAAATACTCAAAGCAGTGTTCAGCCTTTCAAAGTTCATTGATCAAGTCCATAGGCCTGACAGCTGTATTTTGCCCTGCTGAGTGCAAACACCCATCGTAGTGGTGGGTATGAGCTCAGCCCAAGCACATCAGCCACCAGATAAAGGCTCCAGACAGATGGAATATCTTCTAGTGCCCTTCTTGGTTTCATTGGACAATGATCAATCCTGCATTACAATGTTTGCACAAAGACAAATGAAATCTATCTGTTTTTAAAAGAAAGTGTTTGGAGGGTCTATGGATTTTCTCAAGCTCTACGCTGTGGAAGAGGACCTTCAGGCCTCCCTCATTGACTTAAGTGTGTCAGTCAAGAGGAGGTGGCTTCTCAAGACAAAATGAACGTATAAGAGATCTGTGAGCTCAATGCCATGAAACACAAATCCTCCAGACAAGTTCAGCAAGGTGGTTGTCTCCAAAAGGAACCTGTAACTCCACACAAAAAGCAACTATGCTGTGTTAAAGTAACTTCCGATTTTGGAATTCAACTCTTTGCTTGGGCTTGTGCAAGTACAATCTGTGCAGCAAAAAGACTTCATTTGAAATAGAAACATCTCTGTAGGTCAGAAAAACATTGAGGCACAGTCTTAAATCTGTGAACTAAAATTTAAAAGGCTTTTCTTGTTTCATTTTGTATGGGTATTATGCTGGTCACAGAACAAGTGATAAAAGGGTACTATCAGATTAAAAATAATGTATTTTTCTAAAAATTGTCATAGCTGTTATAACTAACACCTCAAGTTCTCAGAACTACGGTGTTAAAACAATCCAATTTGCATTATGCTTTTGATGATATTTGCTTAGCTGTGTTCCTCTCCAGTTGAACAGTATTAAAAGATTGGTATTTTTCCTTTCAATATTTTCAATCATTAGTATTTAAAGTATTTCCTCATTTGAGCTTTGTTCGCTGGTAACTGACTGAAGTCAAGCTGAGCTATAAGGATTTTTTAAAAAACAACCTCACTGGAGTTTAAAAAAAAAAAAAAGAACAACTAGAAAGGAAGCATTTCTTTGCAGCTTAATTATGTGTATTTAAAGCTCCAGTAGAGCTGATAATGTTGTTTAAAAAATTCTCTCTACTAAGGAAGTTACAAATTTAGCCTGAATTGCTATAATGGAAGGGACTCCAGAACATCTCATACTTTCCTTCTTAACCTGAACTTCAGCGTTGACAACACTGGGTGTTCTGACCGTCTCGTGGTTTTCCCTCATGACTCCATGAATTGCCCTAAAAAAAAAACTAACATGGGATAGAGACAACAATTCCAGCTTTAACCTTCATCTTCTGTGTGTTTATATTTCTAACTCATTCACTGGGAACGCTTTTCTACTTAAATATACTAACTCTTATCTGAAGATGATCAAAAGCAAATTGGAGTCATTGTAAATACATGGCGCTCAACTGATGCAAGTGTCTCAGGGGTGCCCCTCTTCAAACTACAACAAAGGCGCTCAGGATTTTATAACCTCACATCCACCCACAGAAAGTTGCCCTGCCATCTCCAAGGAAGTGGCATCACCCCCATTTTCATAAGTATGAGAAGGGTGCAGAAGAGTTCAATTATCCACCCAACGTGTGCAACAGCACGCCAGGAACCTGGTACCCACCTCCCTCCTCATAACCCACAGACTCAGCTGCCCCTCTGCAGCAGCGCTTACAGACAGCTGTACTTAGAGCATTAAGAATATAGAATAACCAACCTACCTTCAAAGAAGTCCTACATAATTAAAGTCTACCTAAGAGTATTTATGTTTTGTTCCATGCCTGAGGGGCTCTTCCCTCTCCAAATACATATGAGTTTTCTATGACATCCAATCCCTACTCCTAAGAGTCTGTGGTTAAAATAAACTGTGAAATGCTACAACATACTGCTCATAACCAGCAACTAGTGGGTCTCCAAAAGTTGGCTGCTTCAGTCTTCAGCACTAACTTTCTTTAGCTTAGATGGGGAATCGCAATTCACCATGAAGTCACTGTTGAGACCATTACTGAGATTGCATTTAGTTAACTGTAATGTGAGCTAAATACTAAGAAAAAATTAAATCACTTAAAAACTCCAAAGCCCATAATGCCAATAACACAAGGGTTCAACAACCAGCTGGCTGATCAATGCCTAGACAAATATTCATTGATATGATCACACAAAAGCTTGTTTGTTTAAGAAATTGCCTACCTGTAAGGAGAATATGGGTCAAAGCACGTCTTGGTGACTTCTGTTATCTCTGGGTTACAGCATTCCCCACCATCAAAGTTGTATCTCTCGTAATTACAATCCATGTCGCACACACCGTTCTGCTTCTTCTTGTTGAAGAGCGTGTGGCGTACGTGTCGGCAGTCTCCGCCGTCGTACCCGGTCAAGGTGTGGTTGCACTCAGGGTCACAGTTCTCATCCCCAATCTTGCTGATATCACAGTTGGCCAGGATGAGTCGGTGGCGAAGGGAAGAGTTCTTCACCTCCAGCACCTCCAGCTCCCAGGTGATGTTGTAGCGGCTGAAAGCCTCATTTAAATGCTGGTGCTGGAACTCAATCTGCTGCCGGCTGACGGTGGGGTTCTGGTGCTTGTCATCATAGAGATTTACCACACGGTAGCGAACGATTTTGTTGCGGCGGAAGCTAGGGAGCTTGTTGTAGCTGGCGATTACATCCGTGTTGTCACACACTGTCTGTCCGCAGAGAGGAGGGTCTAGGCTGGTATCCAGCAAATAGCCATGGTGATAGCTGAACTTGCTCTGAGGACTGCTGCCATCCTTCATGGGAGACCAGGTGTTTTTCACATTCAGTAAACTGTCTTGAAGAACTAGCTGAGGTAGAGGCGTGTCTTGTCTGTGAATTGCCTGGCCCATGTCCAACAAGATCTCCTTCTGAGACCGGGCTGTCCTCCAGAGGCTGAAGTGCTCTACGTAACCCCGATAGTTCTGGTTCAGGGCATTTCCTCCAACCATGAGCACCTTGCACTTCAAGGTCAGAAGACTGAAGATGCTGCCCACTTGCTCTCCACTTGTGGCCACCTGGGCACCATTCACATAGAGTTTCATCAGGTGCCCATCATACGTGGCAGCCAGATGCACCCACTGGTTGGGGAGGTAGCTGCGATGTGCTGCAATGGTGGTTACTTTGCGAGCACGGTCCGTCTTCAGAGAGAAGAAATAGCGGGGGTCTCTATTCCCCTGGTCACTGACGGTGTTAATCCCCAGGACCCATCCTCGGTCACGGGAGGTGTAAGAACATTTGTCATACAGTCCTATGTGCCCCCAAAAAAGAAATACGAATAAATAAGGATGACAGAATAAAGAAATTAGTCTTTCAATTGTATAAATATAGCTCTCTATATGTATATACACACACTCACCTACATATGCTAGAAAGTTAGTGTACAAGAAAGACATTAAATCACCTGGCGCATGATTGTGGGAGGTCAAGCTAAGACTTGCTATTAAAGGTCACGCTTTGCCAGTGGCGTGTACGAATGGGATTCCCCTTTTTTGACCAAAAACCTTTTGCTAATTTCTGTCAGCAAAATGTTGTACCGTGCATTTGGCTCTTACCTTCCCTCAACCTATACGTCGCTGACTGAAAATAAGAACAGTCTTGAGAAGCAATCCTTGTTGATCTCACTCATATCTCATACCCCTGAACCCTGTATCTAATAAGGTCCAGAGCAGAAATAAGTACAAAATCTAAGTACTGCACAGTTTAAGAAACGCTGGGCAGCCGCCACAATCTTGGTAGGATCAAGCACCCACAGAGCGTGAATGTGATGTGTTCAGGCTACCTTCAAACCCATACCCAATAAAAATCAGTAAGCAAATGGCATACACTGGTATGCTGGATGTGCTGAACAAGGTGTACACCACACCATGAAAGGACGAGAAACATGCACGGATGGACACACGCATTCGGAAAGATTCCTACCCCCTCACACACACACAAGAACAATTTGGTGCACTGCAGGGAATATACACTAATGATTTCTCTCACAGACAATGTGTGGATCCACACCTAAAGCTCTCTCAACCGGTCTTCAGACAGCTCCAAGCGGTGGGAAGAGCCCACACCTTCTCAGTTTGGGACAATTGGTTTGGCAAGTTGAAGACATACATTTCCATCTTTCAGTTCTCAAACGCCAAGGGCTGCAGGAACACCCCTCAACTGAAAAAATAATCGTTAGATCCTTCAGCACCAAACGGCCTTTCTACTATCAGCACATAGGAGGCGACCCTTCCCCCAAGCCTTCACTTCCAAAAGCCTAAACGAAAATCATAAATCTCTGACAGTTCAGTCCTCACGAAAAGACTAAATATCCCCTTACCTCACCCCTGCACCCTAACCCTCCCAGCACTACAACCAAATAACATCTTCTGCTTCTGACTAAGTTGCTCAACAGCCATCTGTTAACAATCACTCATTAACAGTGCAGTCTTGTCTAGTATCAACAGAGCAAAGGTTACAGGAGCATTCACTGTATTTTTCCTCCCCTCTCCCAGCACCCACCTTCCCCCCTCTCCTCACACCCTTCCCCTCCCCTCCTCCGCCCCCCATAAAAAAAGTCTTCTGATGGGAAAGTTAAAAAAATTTAAACAGGCCTTTTTTCTGCGCGCTGGTATTTTGCTAGGGACTCTGAGCTCCCCCTTTTCCTGTTGCCTTTGGAAGAGAGATCCCAGGGTTCGGAAGGTAATATGTTTATTCATCTGTAGGGCGCACTCAGTTCAAAACCTTTTCGCGACCAGCTTCTAGTTTATACTGCTACTTCTGATCACGAGAAAGGAGAGGAGAACCAGGGAAGGAAAAAACAAATATGCTAAAAAAAATTACATTTGCTGGGATGGATATTTACCTGAGAAATTTGTGACAGGAGAGCCGAAGCTACCAATGACCTTCTGGAGTTTGTTTTTTAAGCGTTTTTAAATTTTTCTTTACGGAATAAATAGTTCTACAAAGCGTTCATTTTCAGAGATATGAGAGACCATAAACATCTGCATTTTTATGAACCTCAAATGAAGGTATTGTCCAACGATAGTGGGTGGATAATACTGCAATGAATGAGAAGACAGCTGGCAAGACAAGTCCCTCTTCCAAATAAGTCATTAAAAAAAAAGTTATAAAAATCTGAACTTATTGTTAATAGAAGCATTAGAGTTGGTCAGAGATTTTGTAAGAGAGATTTTGCCTGCCAAGAAATGCCAACATGGTGAGAGCAGGAAAAGCAATGCAGAAATGCGCTAGTCCCAACAAATCTCTTGGAGAAGGTACGGGTCATCGACACGGCCAGGGGAACCCCAGGGACTCGCTCGGCTCTCTTGACCACAAGCATAGAAGGTCAACCCAGCCCAGCCACACTCCCCATCATCTCCTGCCACCTTTGCCACCCAGCGACCGAATTCTCCAGGCCTGCGGACCACAGGGCAGCTGCACACACAATAGCTTCTCCACCTGCTTCTTAAGGCATCCAAAATCCCTGCTGTTGGACGGACAGATGGCTGGAAGTCCTGGAACAGGCTTCTGGGGTCTCCAGCTCTGGGAAGTCCACCATACACTCTTTACGGGTCAAGTTTTTTGGCTTTTTGTACTGACTGGGGCTGGAAATATTCCCCCAAAGAACTAATAAATTATTGTGGAATGGAAATTCAGTTTCCTAGCCAGCATTAAAGAATATCTTCCTCTCTCTCTGAAGTGCTGCATGATGCTAGTGATTGACCTCAGCTGAACAGATGGAGCTGCTGGAGGAATACTACAGAATAGTAGCAATCCTCCCTTGCCTTTGAGCATTTAAACCCTGATGTGATGCAACGTGTCTTGAGTTTGGCTCAAACAGCTGCCATCAATTCAAGATTTACAGGGAGCCAAAGGAGGGCAGGAAAAGAAAAAAACAGTGACAATAGGGACACCACTGAACATGCCAGTATGAAAGCTGCTGAACTAAAACAGTCTACTATTCCAGTTCCTTACATTTTCTAGTTTAGGGCAAAGGTCATTACTGAATCCATATGCCACGTACAGTATTCTTTTCTCAAACTTTTACTATTACAGACATCCAACTCTTGATGAAAAGATGGATTGAACACAAGCCCTTCAGCAGCAAGACTTGTTTTATTCTTAAGAGAAAGGAAAAAGGGTAAGAAAAGAGATAAGAAACCCACACTCCCTATAACTTGCAAGTCGTACCAGTTCTTTATGACCTTCTTTTGCTGGTATGCTGTACCTACTTTCCCAATCCTTCACTTACTTTTGGCTTTAGACTAAGAATCCTCCGGCTAAGGGAGTGTCACTTTTCCGTTTTGTCCCCAGCACAATGAAACTAATTTCAGCTGGGACTTCGGATGTCATAATAAAAGAATTTATTACCTCTTCTATGACAACTAATAAGGGCAAAGCCATTGGAAGAGGGACACGTGAAATAATTGCCAGAACTTCTGAAAACTGAATAATTTGATGTTTTCACAATTTATTTCAATTTAGTAAAAGGTTCCATAGCCATGAGTTATTTCTCAGACATAATTAAGAACATTTTAAACAAGAGGCCTCTTTTACCCCAAACAAGGCTGGTTTTGAGCAAAATCACCCCTCACAATGGTTGACACTCTGAATTTCAAAATTCAGCTGTGACCACAACCAACATTTACATGGAAAACATACAGAGTTTAGATTCTTATTTACACTGAGAATTCTTTACAATAATATGGTAAAGGACATTTTTAGCTACTTAAATATCCCTTTACAAACCAAGAGTGGTGTAAAGAGGCCTCATGGTAAATGAGACTCAAGCCAACGACTGCAAAACCACAATTTGGCGAATATGCCTGAAGTTTCTGAGCCAAGAAATGGTGCGAAATAAAACTGATGTTTGTTTTCCCCACAGCAATTAGATTAAAAAAATATGTACAAGTTTCATACAGCAGCAAACAGTTTTCCTCACTTCTGCTTGCCCTGAGTTGCTAGAAAGGGATGGAGCTACAGCTGAGAAGAGTACTGACAAGCCCTTCTAACTCCTTAGTCTGAATGGTTTTTTTCCCCCATACAGCTCCTGTTCCTGAACCCAAGGGATTAAAACATAATTCTACCTTTTATTTTAAAAAAAAGAAGAGGCGTTAGTTCAGCTTTCCAGTAAGAACCATTGGTAACCCTCCTTCCCCACAAAGTGAGTCACTTTTCAGACAACTCCAGAGAAGTGCATGAACAGGGTAAGGTGCCATGTTCCTGTTCCTTGGCCAAAGACAGACTTTGATGGCCCACGGGCTTCTTGCAGTCCCGTGATGTTTGTCCTTTATGGGAAAAGTAAAATCCTAGGCATCAAAGGAGTGGGGAAACCTGGAAAATTAAGCTCCGAAGCCCCAATGCCAAAAGCCAAACAGAGAAAATCAGAAATATAGTTGCTCCCCTTTTTTACAAGTGAAATCTCAATGTTCTCGCTACTGACCCACAACTGCTCCAGTATACGAATGTCCGCCTGACCTCTTCCAGGAGGCCCTAACCAAGGCCAGTGTATGATTTATATAACTCTGTTTTCAGGGCTCTGCTGGGGACTTAAATAAAGCCGCATCCTTGCATGGGCCCTGGGCGCTGGACGGGATCTGGCCGCACGAGCACACTGTGTAGCCTCAGCTGCTGAACTTCTGGAAGAAAGTCCTGGGTGAGGACACGAGGCATTGCTGTAACCAAGCTCACGATGCCGAGATTGGAGCAGATGTTTATCAGCAGCAGCCACAGAGAAACGGGAACTCACAGCTAGAGGCTGTAGCTGCTGGAGTCCTAAGTAGCTCGCTCTGTGGGCAGAGTTTGAAAGAAGAGAGGCCGAAGTAGCCCATGCCAGCTGCTGTAATCCACTTTAATATTATCAATAACAGACTCCAGGCCTCCCTCTCTCACTTCAGTGCAGTTTTCTTGTGTCTTGCTAAGAGCAATCTTCCCATTAATCAGCCCAGCCATAAAATTACCTAAGGATTTAATTCTGTATGCAGAAACTTTCCCCACTTTGCCGAGCAACTGGAAGGAAAAAAAAAAAAGAAAAGAAAAAAAAAGGACTTGTTATGCTTTCCTTTCCAGGAGCTGAGAGCTGAGAGGCTGGGGGAAGGGGAAGAAGGAGGTCAGTTTGACTTTGAACACATCAGGTGTGCTGCGGAGCCCGTCACAGCCGTGCAAGGCAGAACGGAAAACAGTGCCCTGCACTTCTGAAAGTTGGCCATGCCTGTTTTGCTGGGGGACTACAACCAGAGGTGACAGGACTCAGTTATGAAAGGGGAATTTAGGTCAACAATCAAAGCTGCAGTCAGGGGGCCCAAGAACAGGGAGCTAAAGGTTGGGGCTGTTTTTTTCTTTAGCATGCTTTAATCGTTTAGTATCAAAGCACAGAGGAACGCTTGAAAGAGCAAATATTCTACAGGAACCTATAGAAAGCTTTTATCTGTCCAGAGGAAAATAATTAAAACCGACAGATTTGGGTTAAGTATCCCCATGTTCCATGCAATTGGATAAGTCAGTGAAGATCCACTGGAGCAGCCCCTGAGTTCTGCACTGGATATTTCATGGTATGACGTTGAACCCAATATACTTTTACAAAAGGGAGAAATAATCTCTCCTTTCCTTTGCCATGCTTACCCCAGCCCCCACTTCCTTCCACGATAGTTAAATAATTCAAAGTCCGGAGTACTTAAGGCAACATCTCTGTCTATACCATTTCCGACACAGCTAAGAGGCCTCCTGAGGTCGCCCCCTGAGATGAGGAGTGGCTCAAGCAAACCACCTGAGACTTGCTCAGGTGGCATTGTACTACTTAAGCGAGCAAAAAGGGGATGTTTGCTGCTCCTATCAATCTAGCTGAATTCACACCAGATATTCTCATTTACAAGCTACGCAATAAGATTCAGATCTGAGGCAGAAAGACAGAGTTCTTTTTGTTTTGACATGAAACACAAGATCTACATCACGTAGAAATACAGAGTCTAATACAGCTATGCCTATTTAATGTTGAGAACTTGGCCCAAGGCTCTTTGCAATATCAAAATCTTTATATTGTTGCCATTTAGCATTAAATTAAGCATATATCTGTACTGTCTCTCAAGTTCCCAGTCAGTCATATGCTCAATGAGATACCTTGAAGCCTGAAAACAGGGAGGTGAGAACAGCTAAAACAGCAAAACATGAATTTGTAGTGGCTGGTTAGTTTTGAGCATTACATAAATCCTTCCCTTCTGATAAGAAAATCCTGTAGGCTGCAACAGAGCAGCCACTGGCATGGACAATCACATTAGGGACACTTCACTGAGCCCATTGTGAGAATATACCCACTAACAGTATACGAGAGCTTAGTGCAGATAGATCTGGTAGGCTGGGGCTAGTGAGAAATTATTAGATTGTGAGGATTTCGAGGTGTAAATGAACACACAACGCTGCATAACCAGATGGCACACAGGAGCGAGCTTCAGTCCTTGCAGCATTATAACAGGGTCATCCTTGGACTGGGTATTGCTTTTGCAAGGGCTCCTCTGTATACAGTATCAGCGTAAACAAGTATTAGTGGGAAGGTTGGCTTCTTATCTAGATCTCCCTAAGCATTTCACAACAAAGCTGCAGAACCAGTGGAGACTGGTACTTGGTTAACAAACTGCAGCTCTTTATGATCTAATAACTAGGTTTAGGCGGACTTTTAGATGGACGCACATCCTTCGCAAGGGTCAAACTTCAGTCCCTGCTATAAAGTCTGGGACCACAGGAACATTCCAGAGATCAAGGGTAAGGATTTTCTAATATCTACAAAACAATTTCTTTCTCTGCCTTATTGTCAGAAACAACCAAATATTTTTGGTTGAAGCTTGGAAAACCAGTATGTGTCCATGTTATTAGACATGACATTAACACATGCAGACATAGGGACAGTACTAAGATAGTACAGGCAGGCTTCGTTCTGATACTATAACTTTAAATCGTGAACTCTGCAGCCATCAGCATGTTCCTTCAGAGAATCACTGGTGTATGTCATAAATATGGGAGGCTTCGCATCAGGCTTGATTCAGACAAGAATTCAGGTTGGCGGCTGCCAGTTTTAGACACTCTAGTGTGGCCCGTTGATAATAAAGCAGAGTTTAGTGTTTACGAAAACCCAAACATCCTTCAAATATGGGGAATGGAAAGCTCTCAGTAGGTTTGTTGGTTTGGCTCGAAGAGACTTGAACACACCTCTCAGCTTCCAAGCTTATCTGTGCTCACTGATCAGCAGCACCAGGTTAGGAATTAACCATCCCAAGGAAGCTGAGGCAGTGTATTCACTGTTAGAGAAAGCCAGCGTTAACATCATTCTCACTTTAAAAGCAGATGTTGCAAAACACACGGCTACATATCAAGAGGCATGCATGAAAATCATCCATCTTTCACAGACACGTGCACAAGTAACACACACAAAACTGGAGGCACACACAAACCTGCAAAAAAGGACATAAATACAATGGCACACCAGCAGAAGGGTCGCTCTACGCACACAGATGAATGCGTAGGCTTCCACGTCTCCTCCTCCCCCCTGCAGTATTAGCCAAATACTGATTAGCTATCAAAGGTCTGCAGATAAATATTCTCGTGTGCATGCTAACACGGAGTGGCTTTCCTCCCTTTTGTAGGAGTTAATGCTTGAGAGCAAACACAGGGAGCATCTTCTACAGAAGGAAGACATGTAAGTACCATATTCCAGGCAATCTAAATGATAACGGGGTGTTTCTGGGCTCATTTTAGAAAACAGCAGAGCGAATTGATCATAAACTGGGTCAAGATAGGTCAGCATACCTCAGTGCAGATCAGATGGCCAGAGCATCCCAGGAGGAAACGTTCTCCTGGAAGGATTATTAGGGGCACATCTGTGCCATCAGATGACCGTGCACAATACCCATCAGCTCACTGGGAGTTCAATATGGCATTTCCTTTCAAAATGTGCTTTGTGCCTGGCAAGCACTGCAAGTCATTCAGCTGCAGCAGCGGCCAAGCCCGTAGTCATGCTGGAAAAACGCCCAGCGTGCTGCCCTATGGAACCCCGCGATGGCCAGGAACGCGGAGCAGCGAGAAGTGGAAGCCTACGCATGAGATCGCTTGTGGTGCTGATCAAAATACACAGCAAGGATTGAAGGGGGGACAACACCACAGCTTGTTTTGCTTTTTAGAATTCCCTTGTCTCTGACCTTTACAGCAGCTTTAGGGCAGCACTGGAACCAGCTGAGCAGTCACTACTCCAGCTGCAGGGAGAAGAGCTTTTACACCACTGCACAATGCCTGTGTGGTTGCGGGGGGGAGGTCAGGGCTAGAGAACAAAGAAGGAAATCTAGTGGCACCTAAATCAAACATTATGATCAATGAGGGAGTGGGAAGAGGACCTGGGGAGCGGGGACAACCTTACAACCTTTCCAGGATCAGACAGATGGCCAACATCCACATTATTACAAAAACAAAACAAAAACAAAAAATTCCATGAATTCAAACTAGGGCACCCTGGGAGGAGACTGTAAAAATCACATCATGATAGCTTAGATTCATCTTTGTAATTGAGGGGCATTTCCACTTGAAACAGTTCTAGTTATTTAATTGGATTTTGAGAACATTCTTGGGCAGATATTTTGTGAGTACAGAACTGAGTAGTTCCAGCGCATTTACACTGATTTATCCCATGCAAGGTCTTTGCCTCTGTGAGAATTAAATAACTTTTTGTAAAAATCTTAGATCTTATCCAGACTCAAATATCTTATTGCATCTGTCTTTCCCATATGATTGCATCTGTCCTGTACTAATAGCAACAACTGAGGAATTTACCAACCTTAAAAGAAACGTCTCCGATGCAATACACAGAACAGCAGGCAGTAACAGCAGGCAGGACGGAGCTGATTGTGCCTGCTTTCTGCTGTCGCTTGTGAGAGATCCGGGCCTTCTCCAATCATGACTATTTCATGCCTCAAATTCCCCGCTCCATACTTGCATACAAGTTCCAAACCCATACACAAACCACAGAGATATTTCTGCTTTCTAGGAAACATCCTGCTGAAAAAACCTGCCTCTCTAACATGATATAACTATTATAGTATGCATTCCAGATCGGCTGTAGTCACCACATACTAACCTAAGTATATAATTTTAGAGCTCTATTTTTCTGCTCAGTTTGAAACCAATTTCATTTGTTTTGGTATGATTTTCCTCCTGGAAATACCTGAGCCTGTATTTCTGCTCTACAAATATCAGTGATCACTTGATCTGTGAGCACAAATAAATAGACATCTAAAAGAAAATTCTCACACAGATACTCACGATGTCTTAGAAGTGTATAGAAACAAGTTCACACCTATTAAACCAAAGGCTGTAGCTGAAAATTCAGCCTTTATTTCTTAAAAGACAAGATGGGACAGCGATGGGCAAACCTCCAAAAGGTCATAATTCTACTTCGCTTTCCATAAGCGTTGCCAAAGTCAAATGCTTCTCAAAAGTAATTGACCTTCTCAAGTCTGCAGAACTGGGAGAAAAATGTAAAAGAAACAAGCTACCTTGGAAGATTTTTGGCAATTCTTGTGTTTAGCTGAGCAGCAGGAAATATCATATGTCCAACCTTTCTTATGTTATTTCAGCCCTTCCACTTCTGGTTAAATTTGGAACCGAAGAAATGAAGACTAACAAAATAGCATGTACACGTACTACTTTCTCTGTGCATAGGCCTATATACACATGTGCACATGGGGTTTGAGGGAGCAGGCTGGGGCATTTCGAGCACTTGGCTGAAATTTGAATTTTGAGGAACAGTCTCCAGCTGGGGATGGCTCAAATGAAACGAAATCCTGTCTCAGAACACTAATTACCTTCGATAGGTCTTTGGTCTATATTTTCTCTTGGCAACACAGCCAAAGTCACAGGAGTAGCTCCTTTCAGCATAGCCTACATACCCTTCGGGACTGCTGTTCTGCCCTGAGACTGTGAGACAGACCACCCAGCAAGGAAATGACAAGCAAAAGTCACGCCGAGCTTATTCTCTGCTTTCTCGTTCACTTCTTTAACGGATGTCTGCTGCATTAGCTTCACAGTCCTGACATTGTCAATGCTCCAGCTTCCAGAGGGAAACTTTGATTTTGCTCCCTGAAGTTTGTTTTCTGGAGGTAAATTCTTGGCTTCATTGAAGTCAACAGTAAAACTCTTACTACCTTCAATGAGAAAAGATTTCAGCCTTGATTTTCAGCACACCGGGCTGTTGAAGGGGCAAAGTCAAGTTGTTGTTCAGCACACCGTGCCAGTTAAAGGTGACAAAATCTAAACAAGATTAACACGTGAAACTGAGCCTGACAATTCAATTGTACTGATACCCAGGAGACCCTACAAAGAGCTGGAAATATTATGGTGATTAGAAATACCCTACCAGTGCCAAGGAGAATCCACAGAAATACTGGGAAATTAAAGGATTTGAAATTAGTGTCCTAGTGCTACCTGTGCTTTACTGTTGGCTTCAATAACTTTTGTAGTAATAGCTGAAAAACCCAGAACAATCTGACATTAGAAGCACTCAGGCACAATACATCTGAGAACTGAATTAACTCCTCTTTAAAGAACTTGTAAGTTGGAAAAACACTGACATTTCATTTGAAAGTTATGGAAACAGTCCACCATTTTACTCAGAAAGGTTTTTCAAGGATTGACTACTCTCAGGGCTAAAACACGGCCTTTTCTCTCTGTTCTGAAGTTGCTTAGTCTCCGTGTGCATCCATTAGATTTACTCATATCGTCTACTATTAGATTTCCAACCTCAAATTATCAGATTAATATTCCTCAAACATATACTTAAAGATAATGATCAAGTCACCTCTTAATCTTCTTGAGTCAAATACTTCCAGACTTGTTACAAATCATATAATTATTGTCATTGTTAATGTTTTTTCTCTAACTCCTCTTTCGTACAACATTCCTCTTAAACTGCGGACACCAGAACTGGACAAAGTCCTTCAGCGGCAGCTACTCCAGTGTCAGTACAAGGATAACACAACCTCCCCAGTCCTGCTCAACGCTTCCTTGTTTACACAGCCAACGATGACTCCAAACCTTTGGCCACAGCATCCCACTGGCAGCTCACATTTACGTGCTTTATCTATTCCAAGAGGCAGTTACTCCTCCACATTTAGCTTCCAGGTGAAAGACCCTTCCCCCACCACCCATCCTTCATGTATGACCTGCCGCCCGTCTTTCTGTATGTATGACTTCACATTTGGCTTTAGTCTAATGCATACTGTTTGCATGTTCTCAGTTTTTGAAAACACCCAAATGAGAGTCCTGTTTTGGTCATTGTTTACCACTCCCTGAACTCTGCAACATCTGCAAATTTTATCAGCGCTGATTTTATGTTTTCTTGCAGGTTGTTGACAGAAAATATTAACTAGTAAAGAGCCAAGATTGCATTGTGCTGAATAGGAGGGAATGTGGCCAGAGTCACACTGTTCAGGCAACAGCTCTGTTTTTCAGTAGGGGAAAATAAATACCTGTGATACTCACGAATACGAGCTTACACAAGTCAAGGGAAAAAAGATGGGACAAATAGATAAGTAGGAGATTGGCAAGATATGCCTCTGTCTTTTTGTCTCTTTGGCATTCTCAGCCTTCTCTTTATAGCAGCACGGCGCTGCAGGGACCTAGCGCGACCCTGGCCAACGGGAATTCTTGGCTAGGCGTTTCTTCTTTTTGGTACAATGGAGTGGCATTTGCCATTTACAGCATCACACATGATCAAAGTGCTGCACTGATGATATTACCTCATCCTTACAAGCAGCATCCCTCTGAGGGCTGCTGAGAACCATTATTCCACCTTCACAGGTGGGAAGGACAGAGCTGAAGACACCTCAGAGCAATTGCAAAGGAGCAACTAAAACCCCAGAGCAAACTGTCCACCTCCAACTACTATGCGACAAAACAAGCAGCTTGAATTAGCAGAAGGAGCCTGATTCTCTCTCACACAGCAATTTCATCATTGCTGAAACAAACACCCTTTCTTTCTCCCAAAGCATCTAATTTATCGCTCAAGGAAATCTCTGTTCTCTTCCCAAAACCACCAGCCAAAAAGAAACCTCTACTCTTTGCAACTGCCTCTGTTTTCTTCTCTGCCAACTAGTCTCTGTCTCTCCTTTCCTTGCAGAATATCTTGTTGCAATGCCCTTCTATAATAATTTTCACACAAAAATGTGTGCCTTGTCAAGCTTGCCCTGTCACCGGTGTTTGACAAGTGTCAGAGAAACCCCATAAAAGCCAGGCTGCGAGTTCATCAGTGCAAAGGATACCATGTGTTGAACACATTGACAGTTCTCAATAAATAACATCCCCGCTGAACAGCTGGTTGGATTTCTTGGGTTTGGAAGAATGTTGGCCATGTTGCCTACTTACGTGCATCCTCCTCAATGATGCACAGAAGATCCCGCGCGTGGGGAGTGGAAATACATCACTTCCAGAAGATACCAAAATATTTTTTTGTTTTTTTTTTAAATGCATCTGAACACAAGTTTAGATCCTGACTCAAGGTTTATGGACAATTTCAGACATACAGATGTGCAATAATGTGTTAGTTTCTTAATATAGGTGCAAGAGATGTTCATCCCGAGGGAGGGGAGGTGAGAGATGGGTGATGGTAGGAAGAGCTATCTTAATCTTATTTCCTTCTTCCGTCTCCCTCATGAAATACATGGCTCCTATTTCATTTAGTGCCTTAAGTATCAGAGCACAGAGATTGTTCACCAAAACAGTTTGGCCTTCACAGTGTGAGACAAAAACCATGTGGTTGGGACAGAAAGACCCTTGCTTCGCTGCCTCTGCCATCAAGTGCTTGAGGCAGAGGGAAGAGTTTGGTCCAGTGCTCAGCCTCCTGCCACTCCTCCAAGGTGTCTTCGTCCACAAGTGCAAATGCTCCCAGCCCACCTTTGCTGCCAAATCCCAACCCTGCAGGAACCTTCAGAGAAGAAACTCAGACCTTCACGGTATCATTTTGCTTCTGAGAGATGCAGCTGCTGTTGCGTCCCTCTCTGGCTTGTTCCATGGAGCCTGCAGGTGTTTGGATGCAGCCATCTCCCAGTAAAACTGGTAGTATGCTGATGTTTAAAATAAAATAAACCCCTAGTATTATAGCACAAAGCTGAAGACCACCCTTGTTTGAGCACTGCCTTTGGTGAGACATAGAATGTAAACAGTCTGTTTGATTAAACCATTTCTAGCAAAAGGACTTTGGGGAATTCCAGTCTTTCCCAGCGCAAAGAGAAGAAGATGCTCTGTTCTTCATTAATTCAGAGCTCTTCAAAGGGCAAGAATGAATCGTTCAACTTTCCTCCTAGGAGAAACTGTTGATAGTTACCCTGGAATTCTTGGAGGAAGCTCACCAGTATAAATCAGGTCCATTTCCACCACCACCCCACTCGGATCTTTATGTAATCTGTTCACAGGCAAAGGGATTGTGCAACAACTGATAAACTTTGTCAGTGCTGCACTATGAAATGCTCATTTCTGATTGTCCTCCCCCCCGTTGGGGTGGGAGGTGGAGAGACCACACTGGAATATTCTCACAGGTAAGGCTATTAATTACATGGCAGAAAATATTTGTACAATAACAGAAACCGCTCTTTCAACATAAAACAACAGATAAGACTATTTTAAACCATCACATTTTAAGGTACGGAGATTCTGCCAGCACCGCAGACCTTTCGTAATACATACGTAACTTCAAGGCTCTTAGAACTGGAAGTGAGGCCACAACTTTCGCATCTATTGTATCTGTAAAAACTCCCTTATTCCCAATTTCCAAAGACACTGCTCATGGAAGAGGGGAGCCTGGGACGGTGACATGAACACTGCACTGATACCAAACCTCCGCACCCATGAGGAACCACAGCCCTGATCAGAGCTGCCCCCCTCATGCCCAGAGCATTTCTTTAGCTGATGATTTTCCCATGCATTTTGAGAAGCCAGAACAGCTTTTTAGGGGATTCCAGTGTCTCCTGGAAGGAAACAAACACATAATTCCTCTACCTGCTACCAGAGACCACCAAGGTGCAGTACTAAAGGCACAACTCAGGAACAGTCACAAGGAAATGGACTTTTTTCTTGGGTTCCCCCTGTGCTGTAAGGGCTTTGGGGGACCTCTGCAGCAAGGTAAAGTACTTTATGTTTTCCAGCTGACAATACTATTACCACGCCTGTCTGCCCCTTGCTCCAGAGCTCATGGTGACTACGCAGTCCCGTGTTATCTACCACCATGGGTGCTGCTCATTCCTATCTCCTCAAGCTGGTGGTTCTGTGAGAGTGAGGTGCAACGCCAGATGTATCAGCCTCTTGGTCAGACTACAGTAGGACAATTTTCCTTTGGGCTATTTTAGTCCTTTTACAGCCTTTGCCCAACTTAAGAACAGTTTTGCCAGAAGCCAGAATCTAAATTTCAGTGTTTAAAAAAAAAAAAAAAAACACCAAAAAACACACACAAAAAAACACAAACAAAAAGCCAAGACAGAATCAGTGGATTTATGAAGAAGAAATTCTACAAGTTCATTGAAGCTAGCCTCCCTGTTTGGGGTTCCCGAATACTGCCCACGCTGATTTTAAAGCAAATTGAGACTATAATTTTACTCCCTCTTTTTTCATATTTTCCGTGATGAAGGGAAAAGAAGAGAAAGTCGCATGGTTAGACAGACAGGCAAACATCTCATCAAAGAAACTCCTACAAGCAGATGCAGAGTAGGAAACATCCAGCAACCCTGCTGGCTCCAACCCACAGCCTGGACCTGAGTGCACGGTTGATTTTCATTAACTAACTTTTCTTCCTGTGAACTTCCTCTGAGGGTGTTTGTTTATAAACAAAGGAGGGGATATTATTGCTGGAGATGGGACAGTATGGGAGGGGGTGAAGGAGTGTAGGGCCGCGAGACTGGAGAGCAGAGTTCAGAAGTGTTTGTTGCCGGAAACACAAAGGGCTCACTGTAAAAACAGTATATGGCCTAATTTCACAGTCTAGAGGGATTACGATAGGTATATGCGAAAAATGCTCCAAAAAGTAAAAACAACCCCACATTGTACAAATGTTTCCCACTGCATCACCATAACCATTACACACCCAAATTAAACCATCGACAGCGGTGACGGTGGTTGGAGGTTGTTCTCCATGACATCCACTTCTCAGCTTGTTCATTCTCCCCATTGCATGCACTCTGCCTCTGCCTCAAATTCTACACGTTCATCGGTCTGGAGCAGCCCCCCTAATTTCCTCTCCAAAGGAGTTACTCTAGGTTTACATTGGTGTGTTCAACAGCAGAATCTGGCTTGCACTGCTCACCCTTCCCTCTGCCAAGTACATGTTTCAAAATCGTGTGCGTAATGCATTTAAGTTAACATTTGCTTTTTCTCCGAGTACTCCTTTTCTCCCTGAACATCTCCATTCATGAGCTACAGCACAGGAGGCTTCCAATTCTTGTCTACTTTACGCTGAAAATAATACCCATTAAATTATCACTGGTGAAAGGTGCTGTTTTGACCTCAGAGAGGCTGCTCTGTTTATCCACAAGACAGATGCAATGTAAGACAGTAGTAATGCAAGCTCCAGATTTCAGCCTTAGCACCTCAGTCTGTACAAGCACAGATGCTGCTGAATTCGGAACAAAATAGCGTGGATTGTATGACATACAGCCTCCCTGCTGACGCTCCCGACAGGAACACCGCTTGTTTAGCCATGAGAGCGTGCGCTGGATGATGACCCCTACTCAGAACAGTCTGGGGGACCAACACGCTGTGTGCAAAGCCCATTCTGCAACCACTCACCTGGTCGGTATTTAACTATGGGGTAAATGAGTTCTTTTTGCCCTTAATTAATAACCTGATATATGCAGAGACAGATTTTCAGCATTTCCTAGGAACATGCTTGGCAGTTACAAATTACGTACTTTACAAGCTGCTTCAGCAAGTCAATATATTAATCAATGTGCAGATGTAACAAAAATATCAGAGTATTCCAATTTAAATAAGAGCACTCTGAACTGAGGGGCTTCGGTGATATTTGCTTTTCTCTCCCATTATGGGCCGCGTATGCGGTTCCATTTGAGAAATGCAATAGTTCATGCTGATTCAAACATCACCAGCATGTCTGGGTCAGAGATATTAATTCAAGACCATCTGATCTGCTGCCATCTCCAAAGAGCTCACATCACAAACGCCAGCTGCCTTCTTCACCCGCCCCCCATGTTGCCAGTGCTTCCAGCAGCGTGACACCAGGGGAAAGACTTCATAACCACCATCAGCTCAGAGCAACAATTACCCGGCGAGGAACCACCAGCAGCTACAAGGAAACATTCTACAAGAATTCGGGTGTGTTGACTTCACGTGGAGAACAACCCAGGCTGAGAAATAACTATCATTGCCCCTAAAAGAAAATAAAAAGGGTTTAACAGAAGGCCGAGCCTGCTGGGATCTGCTTCTAGCTCTGTCACCAGCACACTGCCAAATCTTGGACAAATCAGAGCATCCCTCTGTTCCTCAGTTTCCCTGATTTTAAGGGCAATGTTCTCTCATGCCTGAGAAACTTATCACCATCATCAGCAGGATGTTTTGAGGCAGTTATCAGGACTACAAAACCGCAATCTTGCTGCAATGATAAAGGAAAATAACCGTACCAGGATACATTGGAACAGGAGGAAAAAAACCTCCTACGTTCAAAACTAAGTAACACTGGTAACAGTGAAGGCCTTTCCTTTCCATTTCTTTCTCTGTCTTAAATAAAACAAACAAAATAATGGTGATACGATCTCTTTCCTCAATCCAATGGATGATCTTTCTGAATATGCTTCCAACACTAACAACAGGCAAGGAAGAAAACGAAGAGGGAAAGAAGCCTGCAGCTGATGCTCGGTGTCGGGAACAGGGCCGCTCTTCTCCCAGTTCCATGACGACAGAAGACTCCTGGGAATCAGATGAGGGAGGGGAAGATGGGTCAGAGGACAGAAATCCATATGGGAAAGTGATTTAAAGCAAATAGACAATAAATTAGATAAAGAAAAGGAGGAAAAACACAGCAGAGGGGAGGAAGGAGAAGAGATAACAGAGCCCTAAGTATCACTCAGAAGGAAGACTCAAGGAAAGCCTACCAGACCCCAGGAGTTAATCAGCAAAGAACAGAGTGGTTTTCTTCTCTAACACAGCAATTCTTTGGCTTTCATGAGCTGGTATCATATCTCTCAGATGCTGCTTCACCAGGCCAATTCCAGATGCTTCTCAGTTTCACTTCACCCTCACTCCCTCTTTGTGAGAACAACAGCTCGCTCCTTGTTTGTGTACCACTAGGATGGATATTAAACAGAACAATATCAATAATTCCTGGAAAATATGCATGAGCGTATGCCTGACGAAGCACACGAACACACAGCCTGCTTACCCTCTGCTCCCACAGCACTCCCAGCACGAGTTGGCTGAAGCCACCAACCTGGCGGCCACCCCTGGGCCGCGAGGAGGGGACACCACCATCCCGCAGCAAAAGAAGATGAGAACTACAGAGAGCACAGGGTTACCCCCGGCACGCGCTTGCTAGGGAGGAGGAAACCAGCAACTGTGCGGAGCAGGAAGAAGGGAAAGACAGGGGAATCAAGGACACCAGATAGGAGAGAAAGAACTGAGACTATGATGGTGATAAGAGAGGGTGGAGAGATTGGACGGGAAAGTTACACAATTACATCATCCAGCAAAACAGAAAACCGGACAGAGTGTTGTGTTTTGAATAAGTGCTCTTTATAATGCTTAAAAAAAAAAAGGAAGAGAAAGGCTGAAAGAGACAGGAGCCAAAGTGGGATTTGGAGTATAGCAAAAACAACTAAAATAAACATGTCCCCTTCCCCTGGCCAATTTCTCTGACGTTAGGGCTTCACAATTTTTCTTCTCTTGTATCCAAAGCAAGAAAGGACACCAAAATAAAGGATGTAAAAGCAAGGACCTTGGAAGGCTCCAGGCTGTAGAGGAGGGATGTAGAAGACCAACTGAAATCAGAGCCTAAGGCAAAGTCAGCCAAGGTCAATGGTATCTTTTCATGATCTTGCACAGGTTTAGGATGAAATCCATGCTGCCTGCGTAAATCTAACATCGTCAATCCAGCCCCGTTCTCACCAAGGCATAATCTGACTTGCATTTATATCTGTTCATAGTTTTACCTATGATACATCCTGCACCCTCCCTTGGCAGTGGCAACCTTATGGACATTGAACAGTCCTCAACCAAGCAAATTGTTCTGATCACTATGAACAAGGATAGCAGAAAGTAAAATTCTGGGAGAAGATGCTCACTCCTGTTCACCTTTTTGAGTTCTGCTCTGCTCGTGTTGAGAGTAAGAGAACTCCGACTTCATGGATGGCTTTGGGGACAGTAAACTTTACAAGAGGCACTAAGATCAAATCAAAGCAGTTGACAAGATCTGCCGCTTGTGTCAGAATACGTAGGGAAATAAACAAGCTGCTCTTCCTTGATCACTGGAGTTTAAATGCGCTATTGATCTGGGAAAAAAATCAAAGGTGCTTTGGAAATTGTGTGTGCATGTGCATGCCTGCTCACACCAGAGAAAATGAAAAGAAACGTAGAGACAAGCAGAAATTAGCAGAAGGACAATCAAGCATTTCAACTCCACAGAAAGCTAAAATAAAACTAAGGATCACATCCAGATGCCAGCTACCCCAGGGCAGGGAAACGTCCATAGAGCAATGGAAGCGTAAGGTCAGAAGGAAGGTACACCTTCATTTTCAGAAGTCTCATTTTTGGGCAAATAAACAAACAACAAGGACAGCACAGCCAATTGTTCTGTGTCCAGAACAATGCATGAAGCAAGCGCCCAGCAGCTAGGAAAGAGAAAAGTCCAATATATTTTGCATATTTGCAATAGAAAGATAATATCTACTGATCACGTAAAGACAGTATTAGATGAAAAATCTGGTAGTATTGAGAGAGGAGGTTAAACGAAGATGATGCTGATATTAGACTAGCTGGTGAAGTTGAAAGAAAAATGTAGAGGGTTTTGATCAAACAAGAGTTTTCGGATGTATTTTCAGAATAATCTGGAGTATAAGATTTGAAGAAGTAAAAATGCAGTAAAGCGGACGCGTTCATTCTTACTATGACGGGATGCAGGAACTGCCACACAGACTAAGATCAGAGAAGGGTGGGAAATGTTTGATAAAATATTTTTCTCAGGAAAAAGGGAAATTAATCAAAACAGACTATCTGTGGGAAAGGATCAGTTTTGGCAAATATTCTAACTTAAAATTTCAATAGAAGTTTCATAACTGTCAAAACACCTGATTCTTTTTTAACTTTCTGGAAAGAAGAAAGCTGATACCATTTACCAGAAGATGTTTTCCTTTCTCATACTTGACACTTTTCTAAACCAATGCTTTGGATTTTAGGTACTTAAGATGATGTCAATCTGTCCTCCTCTTTTCCTGTGTTATATTATAGTGGTGACTCTTGGTCTTAGCTAAAGATCTTTGGTTTATAGTACGGCACTGGGAAACTTTCTGTGGCCTGTGCTATATCAGAACCTACAAAGTGGATACTCTGTGAATGTTTGGACTAATTATCTGCTGTTATATCCCTGACACTGCAGGGGACTGAATTTGGCAACCCAGGTGGTCCCTTCTCTGCTTCTGCTCCTATAATTTCTATCAGAGAAAAGAAAAGAGGAGCTGAAAAAACAACGGCTAAAATTGGAAGCAAAACTATTATACGGGAACATTTCAGCTGACCCCAGTCATGGAAGGGTTTATTTTTGTTTTTTCAATATGTCTTTTTGAAAAAAGCCACTATATTTTGGCTCCTTTCTCTGGCTCAGGCCAGCATGAGCAATGAAAATCCAAGGTGAAAGCACTCAGTTAATCCCGTGGTCTTGCGAGTAGCTAAAACTCATTGGTCCGGCAGTATTTTTGTGTTAAAGCTGCTCAGGCAGGCATCGTGGCTGCACCTCTCTTGTGACAGACCTGAGGAGCCTGGCACCTACCTCCTGACAGAGCCAGACCCAGGTGCTGAAGAAGGCATTTCTCCACCAAAAATCCCTGCTCTGCCCAGCTGACGTGCCCCTGCTGCGTTTAACCGGGGTCGGGCCCCAGTGACCAGGGAGGTGCCCGCCAGCGGTTCGGCTCTTTGCTGTTCAACACACCCAGCCAAGGATCTCTCCCGCCCTTGGCAAAGGCTAATGACCACATGAAGCTCATGGAGAAGCACCAGCAAACTCCTGGGCCCGCTCTGAAAGCGGGGACCTGTCCCATTTTTCACGAGTGGCACCTACCTTCATGGGAGGGTCTGGGTTAGGGTCCCCAGGGAGCCACCGTTGCCCCTCGCATCGCTGCAGTGTTCAGTGAGACCTCTGGGATTTGGGATTTAAGTGCACCCCTCACTACGCCACGTGTGGCTGGGGCTGATGGTGGGCACCTCCGCCTCTGCTCAGCGCGGCCGTGCCGCGGGATCCCCTCGGCCGTCTGCAACGCTCGCCAGCTGCCGTGTGGGGAGGCGACACGGGGACCCGGAGAGCAGCTTCAACCTGACGCAATAACTTTCAGGCATCTGAATCACCGACCATGTCTGTCTTTCTGCGATGGCTTAGTGTGCGAAGGCTCTCCAAGGGCTTCTTCTCGCCCTCACCGTCGAGGCCCGCCTGCTGCCGCTCTGCTCTGCGCTTCTCCAGACGTCTCCACAAATCCCCGAGGAGAGCCCCGCTCCCGCTCTCCCTCCAGACACCATTCCCTCAGCTCGCTTTCTGCCTCGTGCAAGTTTTTCTAACTGAAACAGGCTGGCTTGAAATAAATCAGGCTGAAATGAAGCTTGGAGAGGCAAGCTCAGCCTGGGACACATCTCCGTGCCTACTGGAGACAGCCATGCATCATTTAGGAATCTAAATTTATCATCCTTCACACACACAGAGTCAATTTTCCCTCTTTCTTTTATTACCGTTTTATTAATTAGAGCAGCCTAAGTAAGGCAGAGTAAGTGCTGTAAGAAAAATAAAAACCCTACCAGCTTCTAACCGTGCTGTTCTGAGTGTGGTGTGTAGCTGGTCAAAAGAACGAGACTGGTTAAAATTGGAAATCTTATGGAAAGAAAAATCCTTTTTCTTTTCCAGTTTCTGACTCCTGTCCCGGCTTCTGCAGGCTGAAGGAAATGTGCTGTTCAAATACAAATATTTAGTAAATGACAAGCTTTACCGTATTTTTTCAGTGGCTTATTAGTCAAGCTTTATCCAGACCCATAGTCATGAAGTGGCTAAGCATTTGAACCCGTCTGCAGGGAAGCCAAAACCACACAGCTACCTGCAGCCTTCAGCAACGGTGTACAGGAGGCTTGTCGCTCCGACGGAGCATCTGGACCCTTGGGTCCAGCCGTTACTCCATTCCGCCCATCGTGCCCATCACCCCAGGACCCGCACATGCCAGCGCTAATTAAAAACAGAACTACAAGCTTTACGTTTGACTTACTCTATAGTCCTTAATTCTAGTACTCCGTTACAGATCAAAACAAGAAAATTCATTCAATTAAAAGACCAGAGGCTGTTGAAGATGAGCAAATGCTGCATTATCTATCTACCCGTTATTTTAACGCCAGTGAAACTCAGAGTAACTCTCTGTTGACAATGTCCTCAAGTTCCCACCACACCTGCAACAAGGATCAGCTCTGGAGACAGGACCCAGCTCGCCGATTCTACCTGAAGTGTATTAAATCAATATCAAACTCCAAAACTTCCGAAGGGAACCAAATTAACCCCCCAAATTAAACATACATTCTTAAACCCTGTGGAGGGAACAGACCTACGCAGTGTCAATTACATGTCTTATAATTGCCCAATTATTGGACCCCGACACAGATGTTTCTCAGTCTCTTACATGCAAGAGCTGTGGCTTTAAGTGAGCTCCACTGTGCTGATTTTGGCATTTCTTTCCCTTTGGATTCTGCTGCAGTTTTATGTTCATCAAGGACTGAAGTTGGGAAAACATAGGCACTCCCTTACATATGAAGCTTTATTAAGTTGGGATCATGCTCTCTGTTGGCAGGCAGAGGAATAGAGAGACAGAGGAGAATGAAACCGGGAAGGGAAAAAAAAACCAAACCAAAACACAAACAACTTTCACTCTTCAGAGCAGGCACGCCTTCTTACTCCAGCTCCCACTGCCGATCATTCATCCCGCTCCTCGCAGCTCCCAGCCAGTAAAGAGTCAACATCTCATTCCTGTGAAAACATGAGCTACCCCGCTCCTGAGCCATACACCAGAAAACACCCTGACAGGGACTCGGGAGGATCCTGTTTCTTAGGATGGAGTTGCATTTTCACAGTAGAACTGAAATATCTTTGATGACAACAGAAGCAAGGTCAACGGTGCTTTGAAGCGTCTTATTTTGCATGGCATGTGTATTACCTAACTTGACTACAGTCTGGACCTTAACTCCTTCCTTCACAACTAGAGATGCATTCAAAGACTCTACAGGGGAAAGTGTACAAACTTGCGTGATTAATACCACGTGCACATGTGTGTGTATGTAAGAGGGATCGACTGTGCTGTGTGGTAGGTACGCACATCCAAGGAGCGTTCGTCCAAGAACTGTATGGCCCGGGGAAGGAGGGAAGTAAGCACGAGCTGCGAGCTGCCTCGGCTGGAGAGCCGCACGGCGGGAGCCGCGCAAACGAAGCAGAGCCCAGCTCCGAAAACGCCTCTGAGCTTTTGCGTAACACAGACCAATGGGTCAGGCTTCTAGTTTCCCAACAGCTTTCCCTGACAAACGCCAGAACAGATATCAGTGAAGTCAAACAGGGCAGCAATAACATCACTGCCAACCAGCGTGAAAATTGGCAGAGCCTGGCACCAAGGACTGCCTATCATCAGAGACAGGGCATGGCCCGGCACAATGACGAAGCCTCTTAACAGCCCTGTAAAATTAGCCATTTACGAAAACAAATTGAATACTGCAGCAGAGGGTGACGTAAGGAGACTTGGCTCCAGACAGAAACAGAAACTCCTGTAGCCTGGATTAGCAGAAGAGATCCGTTATATCAGGGCTCAGGCGTAGAAGCTGATAACAACTCGGGTCCTACATGAGATTTTCAACAGACACACCAGGCTTTCCCTATAGGCACACATGTGGCTCCTGTATGACTTGCAGAGACTACTTATATGCCAGCAAGGCAGGGTGGAAGGGGAGCAGTCAACAGAGGCAGAAAGCAGAAAGTAGATGAAGATACAAGCAGGACTCCGAAAAAGAGTTGTCTTCCAGTCAGTCCTGCCCTCTCCCTCAGATCCGTACAATCACACAGTCTCCCACTTCACAACTGGGTTGGAAGATGGGGAGAAACTCACTTCTGCCACTGTCAGCAAATCTGACCCAGTCCCTGTCCCCTTGATTTCAGTGGGGTCCTACAGATGCAGCTTCAACGGCAGAACAGGGCTTCTGCGTCTGTCACATCCCAAAACAGTGAAAATGAGAAAGCCAAGAGTTTTGGCAGCCAGAACCCTTGACTTCCTCACTGAGGGAAGCGTAATCTCTCCCTAAGCTTGCTGCAGGTCTGGGAGGCTGTGGTGTGCAGAGGGTACTCCGAGTGAGTTCCTCTTGGACTTCTTCCAGGTGTTTACACACAGAGCCAAACCTGGCTCCTCTTCAAGAGTGCGTGGGGGGGGGGGGAGGCGGAGCTTCAAAATAAAATAAAAATCACAAAGCCCTCCTGAGCTGAGCTGCAACCTCTACGGTGCTAAACTGGGGCATTTCTTTTCATTTTTCACAGTGGAATGTTATTTCCATGCATAAAATGGGTCAAGTGTTTTATACAGGCAACAACCCAACTTCCCCCATCCAATTAAAGTATCTTACTACAAATGATCTTTGTGTGTGTTTGTCTAGGTTCCCTGTTGTATGAATCGGAGATACTTGCACCAAAGACAGACATGGGGTCTTAGGTGTTGGGTTAAGCACATTAGAAAATACACTGACCGTGTTTTGCCACTGGTGAGATCAGCGTAAACCCAAATTCTGCCTTCCCTAACTTGAAAGAGAAGCACTTTGAGCCCTGGGGTTTAAGTTAGGATTGGGAACCAGAAGAGCGAAGTGTGAGAAAGCCAGGGAAAATAAAGCAAGTAATAATCTATTTCAGCTATGAAATAACTCGTCTGCCTGTCGTACTCAAGGCAAAAGGGACCAGCCCATGCCCAGCACCTCCCGCCCGCCCCGGCAGCCACACACCCCCCGCGTCCCCCTCCTCACAAGTCAGCAGGGCAGCCGGGACTGGGGAAAGTTAAGGCAACGCTCTGCTGAGTTCATCTTAGTTTTTGTTTTCCTTAGGACAAAGCAACTTTCCTGCGAGACGACAGTCGCGCGGGTCAGGGATGGGGCAGCGGAGATGGAGCAAATCGGCGAAGGGAGGGCGGCCGGCGAGAGGCGCGCGGGGCTGGTGCGGGGCAGCCGCGGTACCCCCGGCACAGGCATCGCTGCCTTCTGGTAGGAAGTGACTCCAGCTAAAGGGAAAGGGGAAATCCTCCCTGTCTCTTTAAGGCATCCCAGGACATGGAAACTTTGTACTTTCAGGGAATCTCCTTGCCAAAAGAACTGTAAAACATGTCTTCCTTCCCCCCCCCCTCCCCCCCCCCCCGTTTCTCTTTCTGACTTGTTTTCTTTTTTTCCAGGGGCATTTCCATTTTCTATTACTTCCTTCAGAGCGAAGATGGATGTGGCAACATTTATAAGGGTTTGTAACCCTCGGAAAAGTATCCGATTTCACGACAACTTCGCTGCACTTTATCACTAAAGCAGGGAGAGGGCGGGAGGTGGCGGGAGGGAGGGGGAGAGGGAGCGAGCGCGGGGGAAAAGGACCCAAATTCATGATGGGCTCATAAAATTTAAATAAGAAAAGTGCAATATTCCTCATGATTGTTCAGCTCAGACAGCTTAGACTGGTAGCTGCTTTGAGTACTAAATGATTTTATAGGGCTATTTGACCTTACAATCATTTGTGTTACACTTGCCATTTCTAAGGGGAGACAAAAATACTCAATGCATCCTCTAGCTGCAGCGCTAGTCCCAGCCCCAGCTGAGTGTCGAGGGGTTGGGAACTTTATAAACTCATTCGATTCATTTGAGGTTTCACAATAGCCAAAAGTTCCTTTAAAGCTTTTTGGAAACCACATGCTAACATTGCATCTAAAAAGGTAACAGAGAAGTACACTGAAGAGCTAATAAACCCAAGGAAATCGTATAGGGACCTTAGATATGCATTTCTTTGCAGCCACACACTAGACACATACATTTCTTTTCATACATACATACAAGCTGCTTTCAAATGCTCTATTTACAGTTTTCCAACCTGAAAATTAGGTAAAAACCCACCGTAAGAGCTCTCTCTCCTATCTGCATCTTAATCCGCACACACAGAAATAAAGAACCTACCCCGGATACTGCCATTTCCCCATGCAAAAGTTTACATAACTTTTTCTGCAAGCATACACTTTCAGACAGTTTGCCGAGCTCCGGGATTTCACCGAATATATATATAATAAACGCACCCGAGCGTGTTTACACATGCACTCACGTCCATATGTACGCTGCAAGGCACACACGCACAGTTAAATGTACACACACATCCACTACACACACGCACGCCTACAGCTGGCTGTTCTGCCGGCTGCCGAAACGTAAAAGGGATGCTGCAGCCACAGGCACGACGAACTACCTACCTGCAACGACAGCCGGAGATCTCTGTCCTCCTTCAGCTTTCAGCCACACTTGCAAAGTGAAGGCATCTCGGGGCAGCTCAATATCTGCCTTCAGCCGCAGCTGATCACCTTGTCCACTGAAATAGAGCGCCCTGCTCGGGGTAAGGGACTCCTCTTCGTCCTTTACCTCCCGCTGTTGCCTCCTGCGGGGGACATGCCCAGGCTCCAGCCCAGCAGTGGAGCGCCTTCCTCGGGCTAACCTGGTGGCACAGGTGCCCGGGGCAGTGTAGAGGAGCTGGCGGCTGTGCCTGGTGTCCCTTCTTGCCCTGCGGGAGCGCTCGTCCATCCCACATTCGGGTCCACTGGCTAGGGCTGTACAGAGAAGCGCAAGAGGCAGCAGCAAACTCCAGAGCTGCATTTCCAATCTTCCCCCCCCTTCTCCCCTGCAAATCCTCCCGATCTGCCAGCTTTGGGCTCCTCCTTGCCTTGACTTTCTTCTCTTGTTCACCCTTCTTGGTATTTGCTCTTTTTATAACCCTTCTCAGTTGCTTTTTCTTTTCTTTTTTTCTTTTTCTTTCTTTCTTTTTCCTGCTTATAGATTTTTTTTCCTTAAAACAAATAAAAATAAAATAAATCAAAACTCCTTCTTGCTTGAAATGTATTTCTCTGTTCTTCCTCCTCTATCTGTCTTCTTCTCCTCTATTCCTCCACAGCTGGAATTCCTCTCTCTCTTCTTTTCTCTGCTGGATTTTCTTCCCTTTATTTTTTTCTTCTTAAAAAAACCACACACACACTCTCACACACACACACACCAAAACAAAAAAACAAAACAACCCCCCCAGCTTTCTCCAAGACTCAGACCCACTGATTTCCCTCCCCCCCAAAAGATGCTCTAATCTATTTATTTTTTTGGCCTCCTTTATAACATAAGCCACAACCCCCTCCTTCCCCCCAACCTCCCCCCCTCCCTTCTTCTCCACAAAATGAAAGAAAAGAGAAAAAGCCCCTCAGAAGATGAGTAAACAAGAATATGCTAATCTACTCTAGGGTGCTCCACCTTCCCAATTGAATGATTCCCATTAAAACTGCAGGGATCATGACTAATCAATCAGCTTGAAGGAACAGATAGCTCCAAAGGTTCAAACACTTTTGCTGTTTTCTTTCCCCCCTTCTTTTCCTCTCTCCCTCTTTCCCCCTATCACTTTCCCCCCTCTTATTTATTTTTTAAAGAAGACAATCAAGATGAATGGATCAATGTGACAAAAATCCTGCACCCCCCTTTTTGCAGTCTCCCCAGCTTTCTTTCTCAGTCCAGTCCAAAACACACATTCCTATTTTTTTTTCTTGGCAAAAGAGAAAGCTATTTCTCCTCTCAGACTCCCCGTTGCACTTTGCTGGTAAACCTTATGCTCCTCTGCAGCACATAAAGAGTCTTGAAACTTGAGTCTCAGATATTTTTTAATTGCTTGCTTTCTTTCTTTCTTTCTCTCTTTTTCACTCTCTCTCTTTTTCTAATTCTTTCTTTTCCTCTTATTATTTTCTTAAAGTTATGCAATCAGCCAGGCTCCCCCTTTTGTGGTCCCCCTCAGTGCAGTTGTGTGCAGCTAATCCAAATGTTGCATCAAAGGTCCCCATCGAATCATCAGGAGCTAAAAGGAGAGAAGCTTTTTGAAGAGCATTTGCCTTCCAGAAGCTGTAGCAAACAGAGCAGGATTTGGCTTTTGAATGCTCCAAAGACTCCTGTTTTTTTTTAAATAATAATAAAAAAAATTATTAATTTTATTGGTGGGTTGAGTCAAAAAATCCTCTCTCAATATTGCTAATTTTTCAGTCTAAGGAATTCAGCTCTCCTGGTTTCCTTGGCTTAGTTGTAGCCACAGGTAAGATTCTGGCTGCTTGCTGGTTTGTAGATCTCTGTTTCTGAGCTGGGACGTTTCTTTTTTTTCCTCCTTTCTTTTTTTTTTTTTTTAATATTTTTTTTTCACTCTTTAAAGATCTCAAAAGCTCCCCCTGATGGCAACAAAAAGGATTTTTCCAAGTACTTAATAAGTGGAAATGACTTAGCAGTAGCACACTCTGAACCTACGGGCCGCTATTCCGCTCAGAAGTAGTCCAGGAGAACCAAGTTAAACCGCACCAGATGCAGTCACAAACCCAGTAACCCACATCATCCCCTTCTTCCATCTCCAAATTAACCACTGTCACACCTTACTTTCCTAGAAACTTTTAGCAGCAACCACGCAGGAGAGTTTTCCTGGGACTGTAATCGTTCCGCTTTTGCAGATCGCCCTGTTAGTATGAGTTTGTTATGACTGCTCCCACTTAAAATATACATGATAAAATTAATGAAAGTAAATTTTTCAATGAGAAAGAGTTGTTGCGTGCTTGAAAGGCTTCCAAGAGATGTTTTTTTCAGTTTTTAATTTGCAAACACTGAAGAACGTGCAATTGGCATTTTCAGAGATCTGGGCTATATCCACGAAGCCCCCCCAGAAGTCGGCAGGAACTCCAGCTGACCAGCCCTCTCTAACCGTACAGACCTTCCCTCCACAACAGCTCGACTTACAAGACAGACACAAAATACTGGCAACATCTACAAAGTTTTTAATAGAAGACCTCAAAGCAATTAAGGCTCTCAACAACCAAGAGGAAATTGTTAGCTGGGAAACAAACCGTACCACGGTATAAACTCCCACAAATGTCCTGAAGAACTCAGAGGGATGCAAAAAAGACACTCATGTGTACGTGCCTGCTCGGCAGAAACAATTTAAGATCAGAGCTTAAGTACTGCGCTTTACTATTCTAATTCAGCACATAGAGGACAGTGCAAATCAAACACAAATTCAGAAATTTAAAGCGAACCTGTTCAACTTCAAATAAGAGCTAAACCAGGAAGAGCCCTGCTGCCGGGGACACTGCTTTCTCCACTTGACAACTCCCCCAAAGTCCCCGGGAACTTTGCCCACGTCGAGTCTGGAAGAGCAGGCTCTTTAACTTAAATAACGCGGGTTCCCGTTTTTCCAGTGGAAAAAGCTAATTCTGTGAAATCACAATGTTTCTTAGCGACATTATGACTTGGCTGAAATCATCAAAGAAAATTACTGAGGCATTTCAATTGGATGGCACCGCACCGTTTCATTTGGAACATATTTGGCCTTCTACCTCTTAGAATATCACCGACAAAAGAAAGGGCTTCGCTGGGACCAAAGCATGACGCTTCAGCGCATCAGGCCGCAACTCCAGTAACAAATTCTGGGGTGTTCTTGCTACAAAGGACAGGCCCAAAGCTCAGCTTTCTGTACTTACAGAAGACAGAAGAAAGTATGAAAAGATGGAATTTACCTCTAGAGCATGAATTTCATGTTCAGTCAGTTTTATTTCTAAGACAGCAAAAGCATAAAGAAAATGTGATACATAAACTCTTGAGTCCTGAGTGATAAAGAACAGAGAGTGGAAGAGATGTGATTTTTAGGAATAGTGAGTAAATCTGGGATTCCTTAAGTCTGTGGGTCAGATCTAACTTCCCTGACAACAGATGAAATTCTACCCTGCACAGATGGACGTTTATTCTCTGCTTAAGCCAGTACTTAAGTGATGTACGGGCCTTCTGGCAGGGGGGTTTCTGCCCAAGGAGAATAATCCTCCTGTTGAACTCGAGTGGAGTACTCTCCTAAGTAGAGGGAGCAGGATATTATCCTGCATCTAGAGGTATTTTCACAAGAAAAAGGAAAAAAGCACCAAACCCTAGATACACATACAGAGACAAGAATTAAAATAGATATTATGCCAAAAAAATAGCATTGAGCTACATGCTGTATGCAGTCATTGTAAGGAGAAATACTCAGCAGGAATCTGAGCTGAAGCTGCCAATAACTCCCAGGTTCAAGACTAGAGCTGAGTGAATAAATCATAACAAATAATGGTTTTGTCAAATTTTGACTTTTTTTCCCTCCTATTTGCAAGCAGACCGCAAAACCTCTTAAATACGTTCAAAATTATATGCCCATTTCTTCCTCATATTTAGTATTTCTCTAAGGCCAGTTAGCACACAATTTACTGTAATGTACACATTTTCATGTTTGTTCTGTGTTAATTAGGCAAGGAAGTAACAGAGCATTATTTTTGGCTCCCTGGGGGTCAGGTTTAATCACTCACGATATAGTAAGATTCCTAATTTTAGATATGATGGGAGATTCCACCATTTGAAACTCTCATTGTGAAAAGCAGCGTTGGCTCTCCAAATTACTCACATGAAGGTCAATTAAAAACAATGTTTCTTGAAAGTCGAGCTGAAAAGCCTGCCAGTTACAGCTGAATTGAGGCCCTACTATTTTGGGCAAGTATTTGTACATATTTGTCCTCACTGTGCAGAACTCCATCAATCACAGCAGAGGTTTGCACGGTTTTTACCCCTCACCGATATCCCAATCAAGTCTCTCCCAACTTGGCTTGTGTTGAGGATCGCTGAAACACAATCCAACAGCTACTCTGTTCAGAATCAGACAGGGTCCAGACAGCAGATTTTAATGCGACGTGTTGGATTCAAGGAATATTTTATGCAATCAACAATGGTATGATAGGAATCACACTGCCTCCACAGAATAGCGAGGAATGAAACCCAAAGAGCCGAGAATAGCTTCAAAGAAAAGGGATTTGGGCATTCTGGGTTGTGAATCCCATGAAGTCCAGCACCTCTTAGGAGACAGAGCCACTCGACTGGTGTCAAGACAGTGAGACAAGGTTGCGTTAGGTGGAACATGGCGGCAGCTCCTCGTGAGCACAAGGAAACGCAGAAATGCTAATAACCGAAAAACCAACAACAAAAAAATGTCAAACATGTTCAGCCCTGGAAAAGATTTAACAGAAGACCTAATTTGGACTCAGTGTAAATTTGCCAGTTTTTTAAATGCTTTCTCTATCTGTCCTTCCTCCTCCTATTTTAAAAAGGAGAAACGATTAAAGGTTTGTGTGCCGCCTTTGTTGTCACACGCCACACTATTAACAACCCTGATTTTAAGATCCCTTTATAACTATTGCCTGCACACTCATAATTCCATACAGCTACACTGACTTGAGCAGAAATCAGAACGCCAGCACTACATTGCCTTTACAAGTGGATAAGAGACCCTTCTACTGCTGTTCCCCCAGTTGTCCCGTATGTAAAATACACGCTATGTTAATTTACATCAATAAAACAGCTTCACGTCAATTTGAAATATACCATTTAATCCAGAAAAGTTTACTGAACAATTAAGGAGTGCAATAAATGACAATCAAGACTAAATATATAATTGATAATTGAGGTATCAGTAATTTTATAAGGTAATTTGCAGTCAGTGGCTATAAATTCCTATTTAAACCTGGCATACCACTCTTTTTTGCCCTGCAGAGAGCTGTATTTCCTAACAATAGTGATGCCTGTTCGCCTGGAACTTGGTTACTTTATCCTTCAAATTTCCCTCATGAAATATCGTATTTCCAGAAAAGTTACATATTCTTTGTATTTTTTTCACCACATTCTTGAAATACATTCTTGGGGGTGGTGCAATGATCTCTACTCTACAGCATTGTGGTGGGAGCAAAAAGACACTGTAGATGATGTAAGCAATGGGGCACATTCTTCCTCTTCAATTAAACCAGGTAAATGCTGATTAATTCAGTGGGTTCATTTAAATTTGGCCGGTATACTGCAATTCTGGGTGTTCGGGATGGACTGCCCACATGAAATCCTTGCTCGGGCGTGAAGAGAACAACCACCGGACCTCACCTATGTGGGGCCCAGTCGCCACTCCAAGGCCACGTCCCTGTGACCCCAGACGCACACGTGAGGATGCACAAGGCTTATGTGAGCAGCCCCAGTGGGTCCCACGGGGCGACTGTGGGGCCAGGGCCTCTACCTCTCACTTCTGCAGGGCCTCATCCCGATATGGGAGAGCACCACACAGGCAAAGGAGGCAGGTTCCTAAACCAGCAGACTGATGGGGGCAGCAAAATCACAGCCTAAAGCAAAAGATACGGCGAGAAGGAAGGACCTCCTGGGTCTCAGCAAGTGCCCACAGCACCATGCCCAGCCAGCCGCACACCACCGGGGTGGCCGAGGGGCTCCCCTGCACGCCTGGGGCAGGCGCGAGCTCCCAGTACCCTCCCGAGGCCCCCCTGGCATCGACCCTATAGCAACAGCCCTGCTCGGAGCCCCCTGCCCCTCTTGCACCCCAACAAGAACACAAAAACTCTTTGCCTTTCTTCCCCCTCTCATTTAAGGAGACTAAAATGATGTTTATTTTAAAAGTCCGTTTGCCCAGTTATTTAGGATCCTCACATGAAACCCAGGCTGCTGAAACCCAGAAGTGCAGAAGACTGTTTTTATTGCTTCTGCACTGTTTGCCCAATGAGGAATTTCTGCAGGGCCGGGAGGAAGGGATATCAAATGTTGCTCTTGAAAAAAACGGGTAAAACCCAACACGGTGTACAAGGAGATGCCCTGATTTTCCAGAACACAAGATGTGTTATGTGGCTCCCAAACCATCTCACCCAAAGGTTACGTGCCCTCCACTATTTCTGGGGTTGGGCCAGACGCTGGGGAAAGCGAATTGGACCTGGCTGGGAAGGAAATGGCAACAAGACAAGCAGTCAACTGACCGCGAAGGGGAAACTTGTCATTTGCATCCCCTAGTGATTGGCAAATACCAGAAGCTGGTTTATGACCTGCAGGAGGAGGACTGCACAGGGCCATTGCTTTACTCACACCTGAGCACATTCAGTTTGTTTGGGCTGCCTCGCTGCACTCTGTAACTCGAGAGAGTTACAAGCCCACCCTGACATCCACTGGGGCCACCTCAAATCCATCTCTACGATGCACAGGAGTAGTCAGGCTCCCGAAACAGCCAAGACCAAATCGGGAGGGCAACAGGGGAGAAGAAAAGACTATTTCACTGAATCAAAGACTTATCAGAGGGCACCAGACAGTCAAACAAGTCTAAGAGAAAAGACCGAGGCTTGCTTATTACGCAGGGGTCCCCTGCCTTTGTAAACATACGGTACATTAGCAGATGTTCCACCCAAAGAGGCCCATATCCACAACACAAAACACACCACTGGATCGCTGTTAATTAGTCACTGCCCCACAGGCAAGTCTCAGCCCAGAGGTCAAGGACTGGGTAAGCTCTGGAGCCTGAACTATCCTCTTAGACCTACTAATGTTTTCCCCACAAGATAAATAGTGACACGGGTGCAGAGCGGGGAGGGGGGCTGCCTGGGCAAGGCGTAGGGGGCCTCTGCTAGCTGGGTACCTGTTCAGAAGATACATAGGAGGTCATCAGTCTTTGAGCGCTCTGCTCTGACATCTTCCTCTAACCATACATCACTTTTAGAACATTAAAGAGAGAAAGGTCATTATCAGCTGTCCTGGAGGAGGAACACAGCAGAAGCGGCGGGGCGGCTCCCCGGCCCCACGCGCCAGGGTGGGCTCACTCGCGGGGGGTGGCATCGGCCGCTGGAGGAGAGGTGACTCCAGGGGGTGGGGATGGGGAAGAGGATCCGCTTGCTGCACTCGCAGCTCCCCCAAAGTGTAGTCAGCACATTGTGGTACTATATCAGAGGAGCTGCAGAAACTGCTCTGAAAGCCAGAAGGAAAGTCTGGTGCTGGCACGTACGTATGCATGGAGACAGACAAGGAGCAGGACTCAGACAGACAGATGGAAATACATGGCTCAGGAATAATCTCAAAAATTCAAACATCTTTTGGCCATGTTTTGGTATTCACAGGCATCATCTACAACAAAGTTTAACGTACCCAAATGTTTTTCCTAAACTAAATTTCTGCTCCAATGCCAGTACTAACAGGATTAACAAGAGAACCCTGTCGTGTCTTGCTATTGAAGAAGATAATCAAGCAAATGATAAACAAATTGATCAAGAGAAAGACACTGTGTGTCATTCTGCAGCAAGAAAGCCAAAAGACAGAATTCAGAGGAAAAGCTGCTCTCTGCATTTGAGAGCTATTCCCAGCGAAATGGGATTTCCCCTTTCTGCTTTCATTTGAATGGCATTTGAAAAACACAGCTGCAGAGTCCCATGCACACAAGGTACGGAGCCAAGTGGGGAACCCTCCCAGTCAGGCTGTCACAGCCTTCAGCAGCGGATCTGAATTTAGCAGTTTGTCCTGTCTTCACAGCACACAGGGCCCAAGTCAAGTCCTTGACTGAAAAGCTCCCAAGCCTCAACAGGCACCTGATCCTCATCCGGACTTGGGTCCTTGAGATCAGCCATAAATCAGCAGTCAAAGGCTAACTTCTGCCCCAGGCCGACAGAGGAGGTCAGTCCGAACACGAAGCACCCGGCACCTGAACCAAACCACAGATTATACCTTAAACCTGAAGTTCAGACCAAGGCAGGCAGGATCTGGCACTGCAGAGCAAGGTGATCACCTGCCTGCCTGGAAAATGTATCTGGTCTTTTCAGTCACGTGCTTAGCTGCAGAATCTGAAAAATCTCATAGCTATCTGTCATCCCCTTGCACCTGAAGCAAGCACTCCAGAGTCCTCCCTTCCTGACCCCAGCCACACTGTCAAGCTTCGCCATCCTCATACCGGCCTTGCACCCCGTCGGCGTCATCTTCCCATGCCCCCCAATACTCTGCCCCCAGAACCCACAGATATTAATTGATATGTCAAAAGAAAGTTCAGGCAAGGATGTACTAAATCAAAACATTCCACTCATACCTCCCCGGCTTCTCAGTGCAACCGAGATTCTTCAAATAGAGTAAAAAAAAACCAAAACAAGACAAAACAAAACGGAGGAGGAAAGAACAGAAAGAGTGGAAATAGAAACCAGACAGAAGAAAAGCAGAAGGAAAAAGAAAACCAACAGAAAAACACAAATAAATTGGAGGACAGCCCTCGCTAAAAGCTGCAGGTTGGGATATTTTTGTTAAGAATTTGGCATCGGTGGCTTTCTGTGATATGTCACTGTGTGAAATAACTACAATATCGCAGGCATCATAGGAAACAATTGCCATATGTGAAGGTGGTGGCAGCCTGTGCTTTCCCCACCACCCCCTATTGCTTTCGTCTGCACTGAAGCTGCGTTTAAACTAGTGAAATCCACCTCTATCTGTCTTAATGTATAAATACATTTTCAGCCAAGACCCACCACTGGCTATAGTTGTATGGCAACTCTCAATCGAAATGTCTAAGCAGGGTTTTGACTTTATCCCCAGCTCATTGTTAATGCATTTAACAGGATTTTCAAAAATTTCCTTTGCTCTTTGAGGTGATACCCGGTTCTCCAGTGATACGTAGCAGATCTCTCTGATGCAGCGCAGCTCACTATCGAGTGTCAAACCCTGTTTGCCCACTAGCATAGAAAAACAGAAAACATCATATGGACAGCTATAAAAGCTGCAGAGAACTGGATCTGAGAAAACTAAAACCTTGTTTGTATTGGAGGATATTTCATGCATCCTAGTTTTAAAACTGCTTGTTATTGCATGAGTACATCTGTGCACAGAATTAGACACACTAAATGGACTGGCCTGTTGAAATGGCAGCTCAGATACACTCCTAAGGCAGGTAATTAAACCAACGAGTACGTGAGTGACCTGGTTAAGAATCTCAAGAAAATAGAAAATTCCTCAGGAGGCAAAAACTGGAATGGAAATATCAAAATTTATCCTGTAGCAAAAAATAGCCTCCTTTCATTCCTTTGCCACCGATGCTTCAAAAAAGAACGAGGAAAAAGAAAAGGGCATCAAATGAAAACCCAAATAATACATGAAAACATTCTCCAAAACGAAATAGGCGTAGAAGCACAAAGCCCTGTATATATTCAACGCTATTTTTAGAAAACATTTAAACCTACAGACTTCAAAATTAATTCTCCAAAGTACATTTCTATAGCGCAATACAAATCTCATTAAATTCCATAGTTCACAATATTTATACAGAAAGGTACCCTTTGCTATTAAATGCTATAGGACCTGCCCAGAAAGGTTAGCAACTCTTTCTAGGATACCAAAATCTTTTCAGTTCGGTTCATCACTAAAAAATGTTTGGACTGATTTTCATTGGATCAGATTTGAGTTGTTGTCAGGATAGTTTACTGAAGTTACTACAAAAAATAGGGAGGCTTTTTGTTCAGAAATTAAATCAACTTTGCTAGGAGTATTCACAATATTTTAGCCCTTAAAACATCACGTGCTCCGAAACAGAGCATGCTTTGTGGCAAGTAACGTATCGCCAACTTTTAATAGGAATAGCTGTACGGGCAGTTTGCAGCAATTACTTCGCGGGGAATGAGGGCAGCTCGCTCGCTGAAGGTGAGCGGGGTGATGAGCCCCACTGTGTGGGTTGGGGCACCCCAACCAAACTCAAGAGCTATAGAGGTTTGTTGGTGCTGCCTTTTCAATTATGTCAGTGGAAGCGAAGAATTTAAATAGGAATTGATGTTCACATATCCAACTACTAAGTTTCTACAAGGTTGCAAGGATAGCTGTTCTTTTTCCAACCTTGCCAAGTATGGCCAAGCTTGTCGAGTTGATCTGATCCTTTTTGATTGCCTTCTGTGACGTGATTTGTTGGAGGACATCATGAGCCTTCACTCCTCAAAAGCTCACCTAGAATCCACCTGAAAGTACCAGGAGGTAATAGAGGGACCGGGCAGAGGTGCAGCAGAAAAAAACATGCGCTGACATTCATTATACAAATTCAAGTCTTCATCCTTCTATGTCTCACATCTTTTGCCCACACTAAATTCACCAAGGCCACCATTAGAAAAATGCAGTTGAAAAATGAGGAAGATTATCAGGCTCAAGAACCCATACTTTAAACCGCATCCTATATTGGGTCTTTGTTTCCTCGTTCCACTAACTTACTTTTAATAAAGTTGATTGTAACAATAGCATGAAATTAAGAGGGAGAGGGAAAAAAGGGAGGGGAAAAAAAAGGAAGAAAAACACTCTCTGTTTGTTTAGATTGGGTCACATTGTGAATTTAGGTTTCGTTTTTCTCTTAATTTTGTGCAAAGATTGGCCTTAAGAAGAAACACATTTCTGGAATTGGGAACCTACAGCGTGGTACAGCTTTCAAGACACCATGCCAAAGTGTCTCTTTAATTATTTTTTAGATGAATTTTCCTTGTTCTGAGCTAATGGGTAACAGACCATGTCACAAAAATATCCCACATCCCAATTTATTCAGCAGAGAAGAGCTTTTCCTAAGAGTTTTCAAGGGGTTTAAAACCATAGGCAAAGAGTACTCAGACCCGATGCCTACAGGTTGTAGGCATCTAGTTCAGGTTCACTGCAGACACATTCAACCAATGACTTTCCAGTTTCAGCTGCAATTTAAGATTAAACTCAGGATGCTCACGAGGCAACAAACCTGTTTGCTTTCCTCTGTTCTTTCACTGCCTACACACCCCAGAGTAAGACCCTAAGAGAGCTCCCAGAAACTATAGGTACAGCTTCAACAACCCTTTAAAATGTACAAAATAAACCTGCCTGAGTGATTAAGATGTTTTTGGTATTTAAGATTACTGAATGCATGAAAATCAACAGATGCCCCTGAGTCATCTTCAGCCAGGAAAGTCATAAGAAACCCTGGAGCAAGCCATTTTCAGCGATAAAAGGCACCCAGGTCCGCGGCAGGAGTCACTGTGGGAAGCCAGCTGAGAAGCGTGGCTCTGGGAAGCTCTCAGCCCCTCCAGGTTCAGCCTTACTCTTCGGGAGCCACTGCCAGAGCAATGTGTTGGCTTGGGGCACCTCAGGCAAGAGCGGTGGCCAAAATCCGTGCAGGATGCTGGTGTTGGGGAGAGGCCGGCCCAGTGCCCCGGCCGGCCCGGCTCTGGGGGACCGAGAGGACCGGGTGGGTTCCTCTTTCTGGAGGAAATCACACTTTTCTCTAACGTAAGTCCTTCCCAAAAGGGATGCTGAAGCCAGCCTGCTTTTTGTTCTCAGTAATCACTTTACCAATATTTCAAAGGCATTATATAACTGAAACAGTGTAAAGTTATTGCTACCGACATTGTCAAGAAATCATTAACATTTCTTAACAGGAACAGCACAACTGTTCATGTCATGGCTGTCTCATTCACTTTCAAATCAAAGCTTTCAAATTAAATATTAATTTAATATTAAAATATTAATGCATTCCCACTGTTTCTGTAACAAATATTAATTTCTTATGGCATTTCCAGGCAAATGCATATATTATAAACTTCATCTCCCACAGGAGGTCCCTCAGCCTTCCTTTTTCCTCTTTCAGCGTTATCCTGATACCAGGCCAGAAAGGGACTTTGAGAGAAGAAGGAGGGGCTGCCTGATGAAGGGGAAGCAAGGTGGATAATTTAACTTAAAGCGTACCCCATTCCTCCCCTCCCACACAACCTCCCCACCCTTAGATCAGGATATCGAAGGCTGCCATTATATCTCCCGCCTACAGAATGAGTCATTCATACATTCAGCAATTCCTGTTGGAAAAACAGTGAATGCCTCTGTCACCAGAGCCCATTACAGAAATTAAACTTTGCAAATCATCAGGGAGGGGCAAGATTTAAAGTCTTTCAAGGCGCACGCCTGGTCCCTCCGGTCTCAGTAAGAGCGGAATTGATTTGACAATAAGCTTTTACAGGCTTAATGCCTACGGTAGGCAGCACGCACATACCCGGGTAGGAAGCAGGTCAGAGGAACAGACTACTTCTCTCCTGAATAATTTTTTTTTTTTTTCCAGCAGTTCATCTCAGGCAAAAAGACACGGAATGGAAATCTGCAGTGGCATTTCCATTGCTGTACCACAGCTCGACATCCAAGGCTCGCACGAAGAGCACCCCTTGGCCATCCACCTCCGGCTCCTGCCGGGTGTCCCTGTGGGAGGCTCCCCGGAGGCAGCGAGCCGGGGAGGGCGGCGAGCCGGGGCAGAACCTGCAGCACCCTAAGGAAAGCTTTGGGCTTTCAAGGATTTCACTCTGTAGGAAACTCCGACTGGGAGGATCCACAGAAAAAGCTAAGATTAAGTACTGACAAATGGTCAAGACATAACCCCATTCAGAAAGGCTAATTTTCTGCACAGTTTACTATAATTACTTCTGTTGCTTGTAGCTTCCTTATCCCTCCCTCCTGAGACCACTAAATCTACCCTACTCTTCTTCAGAGTTGAGGAATAAAACCTCTTTGGCCTTCAGGCTCTTTGCTATTTTCTCTCACTATTTCCTTCTCCGGTCATGAAATATCCTGGAGTTTTGGGGGGATTTGTTTGTTTGGGTTGTTTTTTGTGTTGTTTTTTTAAACCAAGTACTTCATCTGCATAAAATTCATTCACTCGCATTGTTCAGGGGAAGGAAAATTATTTTTTGTTTCAATTTGCCAAGGGCTCCAGACCTCCCTGTCTCTGTCTCTCTCAAAGGCCTGTGATAGTATTATCAAGGCTTAACAAGGGGCTTCAAACAGGAGTGGCCACAGGTTGCAGCTGAAATACTCTGGTGATGGATTTCAGATTGGTTGTTGGATGCTGACGTTAAAATGATGTTGGGAGATTCCTTCCTCAATAGGAAGGGCAGGAGGTGCCACCCTGGAGGGACCATGTCTCTTTATGCCCTTCTAATCCTGCTACAAGCCAAGCCTTTTTGTCTGAGTATTCATGCCCTGAGTGCTCAATAGGATTAGGAAAGCTACTTTCTCAGTTTGTTCTGAAGGCAAGAAGTCAGGAGAGCTTAGGTGAAAATCTGTTAGCTCAAATGGGTTCTTGCCTTTCTCTGAGGTTTGCCATCACAGGGCATGTTGCAGAAGCCATATAATCGCTTATGATTAAAACCAGAAACAACTATCTTTGACAGTGCTAACTTCAGGTACTCATCACAGAGAGAGGAGTTGGGATGCTTGGTCTACCTGAGGGTGTTTCTCCTTACCAATCTTTCTTTCTATGCAAATCCCACACAGAGACTATCCTAATATTGGAATCGTGTTTCCTTAAATCCCCAGAAATTGCGTAGCAGGGTACAACCATCACCTCCAGGAGGAGCACAGAAACCCACCAATTCGCTCAGGCAAACGTCTCGCCCAGCCACCATCCCTCTCTCACAGCCCTTGCCCCTCTTGCTCCCCTCTCAGCAGCCACCACCCACTAAACCCTTCGCCCTCCCCTCCTGCCAAAACCTGCTCCTCCACATCTAGCCCCAAATCTAACATCCACCTCCCCTCTTCTTTCCCTCCCTATAATTGCATCCTTCACCTCTTGAACTGTCCAACTCCTCCACATTCGTTTTCTTTCTCTCATTACTCTCACTTTCCATTCTCTCCCCTCATCCTTCCCTCTTGTAAATGGTACCTGTCCTTCTTTCTATACCACTTCACCCTTTCTCCCTCCAAAGCAGCATCCAGCTCCTGGAAGCGTTCACTATTTTACCTCCTCCCTGTAAAATACTTCCTGACCTTTTTTTACTTTTTTTTTTTTTAAAGGATGCTACATAAAAATAAACTATATTCTTTTTTGAAAGTCCCTGTGACCATTAAACCACCACACTCAGCTGTGAGTTTTTACAGCTTATCATAAAGCCTCCTGCGGTCCCATTATAGTTGACTAAGGGAATAAAACATGGTTCAAAAATAATCCCAGCAGCCAACCATTACTGATTTCCTCCTGTGCTTCTTAACCGATTAAAAAAAAAAAATCAACATATTAGAAGTAGTCTGTCTCCAGGTTTCCAGAGCAGCGCCCAGAGGAGACAGGGGAAGGGAGAGCGTGCAGGGCAGCTCCTGCTGACCCCCCGCATCGGCCACCAGTCCCCGTGCAAAACAGAGGCGGGTGCAATGCCCCCAGCCACCTGCCTGCCCCGCAACGAAGAGGCATCGGTCCCACACTGGCTGCTGGCTAGGACACCTCCGAGTGGCATCGGTCTAGTTTTTCAACCAGAGATTATGGAGGGTCTATCGAGGCCTCCAGAAGGGACAGAAGAAACCAAAAAGGAAGCAGCGCAGGAGCAGGTTCAGAAGCCGACGGCAACACTGGAAAGGGCCCCGGGCTCGGCTGCGGGGCCAAGCGGACGAGGGCACCGTGGGGCCCCGCTCACGGACGTGTTTTGGGGCGGGTGTGCAGGAGGAAGCCGCGCAAACACGAAGCATGAGTCAGAGCCACACCTCGCAAGTGGCTGTCACCAACGTCTGTTATTGTTATGCAGGAGACTCTGGCATTACTGGGAAGGTTTTCTGGGTTGTGGCCAATGCAGCGATTGCTGTGGAGGATATTAGGTGTAACAGGATGTTTTTCTAGCAAGGGCTAAAGGCAGAAGCTATGTCATTGCTTTGGCTTCCCTTCTTCCACACCTCCACTAGGGATGAAAATGGATCCCAAGGTGGGGGCAGAACTTTGAACGTGCAGTCAGCAACTTGCTCACTCTCTTTTTGAACAAGTTATTTAAAAGTACTAATAATTGTATTAGGGATGAGCACATTTTCCGGCTATCCAGCTCACTCTCCCTCCCTAATGCTGACATTTCAAATAGACTGTTATAGTTATACCATTACTAGATTAAAAGGATGTTGCAGGCAGCCTCAATTATAAATTCAAGCGATTTTATGAAGTGAAAAAAATCTCCTGAAAATAATGTTAGTTTTACAACTTTATTCTCGGCAGTTGTAGCATGTTGTGTGAGCAGTAGGGAGGATTAGAAAAGCTCCACAGCCTGTATCAGAAGGTGGGTAACATTGGCCCGAAGGTTCTTGTACCTCTGTGTGACAACTCTTTAAAACTTTCATTCAAGAGGAATGCAAGATGACCAGCAAAATCTATAGTAGCACAGACTAGGAGCTTTTGTTCAGCTGATCCATGGCTTCTGCTCCTTGAGAAACAAAACAGTCAAAAAATCTGCCACTAAACCACCAAATCCCCAAATAACTATCAGCAATATATGAGAGACCAAAGGATCGCGGTACAGCATCATCGCACAGAGCGAAGCAGGGCAGGTACGTGGGTATCTAGATTCGCCCTTTTTCGTCTCTCGCCAAGGCCTCTTCTGCTACCTGCACTGCCTCTCAAGCTGTCAGTGCCTTGAGCTTGGACCAGACAAAGATTTTCACCTGCAACATTTGATTAACTATATGCAAAAAGTATAGTGTTTAATCCATGCGACACTTGCAGGTAATTGCAAAGCTAAAACGCAGCCCCTTTCTGCATAACATACAAAGCGTATTTTAAAGATAATTCTGATGGGCAGGCATCATTTGGAGCAGGAACACTTCTTCCCAACACTGGGGAGTGAGGGGTTGTTCCCTACCATCGTTCTCTAGTTTTCTCCAGTTTCCTTATCCTGATATGAAATTAGGTAAACACTGACATTTCCCTTAGATCACTTACAACCCCCAAAAAGTTCTGAGGTTTGTTTGAAGAACTGCCCCCAAAATTCAGATGTTTTCCTGCCTTTGCTCTAGGCCCTCCGCAAATCTTCAAAATTCGAAGGAGGGCAGGAAACCTTTCCTAGGATTTCTGTCTTGCATCTGGCTGAACTACGATGCCAACCAAAAAGCCTGCAACACGACGTTCTGACGTGCCTGGCTCTGTGAAGCCAGGAAATGCAGAGGTCTACAGAAACTGAAGCTTTCTGAAGAGGTAACTTGGATCGCCTCTAAAACGCTGGGCTCACAATGTATGCTGAACTAAGCCAAAGATTTGGGAGGAAAGTTGCATTTCCTTTCTCCAACCTTGTATCACCTATCCTTAGCTCGCAGTCTGCAAGACAGACAGGTTTATACCTTCCTATCACTTGAGCTCTGTCTCAGCTCAGCGTAGGGAAGCTAAGGGTGGCGATGCAGCCACGTGAAGCCGCCGCGGCAGAGCTGGAAGAGTTATTATGGTGACAAGTGGCCACTGCCCGGCCACTACCCAGAAGAAAGTAGTGCATTGTGAGCTACCAAACAATGTAAGCAGGGTTTTTTATAACATTGATTAGGAAAACTTCATTTTATAGCCAGGTAATGTCAAACGTATATTTGTATCAGAATCAGACACTTCACACAGTGTATAACATCATAGACTCCAAGACCCTCAATTTTTCACTATTACAGTTTTTTGCTGTATCATGGTTTAAAAAAAAAACCAACCCAGCCATCTGTTGCAATTATAGCAATGAATTTCACCGCCGCAGATGGAAGAAAATACAGAAGGTTGCAGAGTCAAGATTTCAGTGATTAGGAAATCCCTGAATTATGCTTGACTGTGCAATCAAAATTTGTTCCCCATGTGCACACACACTACAGCAATGTCCCCAGCACTACGTTCACAGGCTCCTCTGTCACACGCTACTTAGGGCTGCCTCACTCAGCGCACAGATCCCTGTTCCAGGAATGAAATTGGGGTGGAGAGCAAATGAAGCTCTGTTTTTGGCAGGTGAGCACGGACAGCAGTCCCTTCCTCTTTCATGCACTGATAGTTCAGGAGCAGGGGCTCCCAAACCGTGCAACGTGCACAGTTGGAGAGAATTAGCTGCAAATTTAGGACCAGAAAAATGCACATCAGCAGAGTGAGGCCCCCATGTCCTATTAGCAAATGTCAAGTGCTTTTGTGTGGACGTTTGAGAGTTTCACACTGAAACAGCTATGCGTTTGTTTGTTTTTTTAATGGGTAATACAACATAATTTCCTCCCAATTTGTTCCTGGAAAGAGAAGACTGCTTTGGCTCAAATGTTTTAAGAGATGAACCAGCAGGAAAAAATTCAGCCTGCATGAGTAACTGAAAAAAGTCATAGTTTTATATTGAAAGCACTAGAAAATCATAGCCTTGGCTGTTATCTCTCCCATGGCCTATTCTCAGAAGCAGCTACACCTGAAGGCATTTGTTTTAAGGTAGGTTTGGGGTTTTGTTTTGGTTTTGTTGGTTGTTTTCAAGCTGTAAGTGAAATTCTGGACCATTCACAATCTCTCTTGAAACTATATAAAATTAAGCTAATAGTTTTGGCCAAAAGAGATGAAAAAGAACAGAAGACAAAAGCTTTTGAAAGAGTCCAACTGTTCCAGTTCCAACTTTTCAAAACGATGGGATTCTATTTTTCATTCCATGTGAAGTTTTGAGGCCAAATTTACCTCCATTTAATTTTAAAGCACTGACACTTTGAGGCAATGCTTTATTTTGAGCTACACAAAAATTGTTGCCTAATCTGACGCCCTCCCCATCTGGAGGGGAAGGCACTTCACGGGGTGGTAGTGACAAGAGGCCGTGCAACAAGTGTCGGCAGAGCTTTTCCGCAGGCTGAAACCTTTTCGATGCAAGATCCGCAGGAGTCTCTTTCCAGGAGTTTTTGGACACACGCTAGCCAGAGGAAAATATTTCTAAGACTCTGGTTATCTGAGACTCTGCTTTCCCTCTCTGGGTGTGGTTTGGAAGATGCTTTCCAGAGACATCCTCCTCACTGTTGACTGCATTTAACACCTCCATATTTGGCTAAACTGTGGGTTCAAGGTACCTTCTGGCAGTTAGATGTCTGATGCTGACCTCCATTTGCAGCGCTCGATTAGTCGGGACAGTTCTCTGCAAGGGCATTTTGGTCCATCTCCAGAAAGCTTGTGGGAGATAGGGGAAAAACTGTTAACTGAAAATATTTCAATGTGGTGTTTTGCCTGTCCTTGGAGCAGCCCAGGGGTCACTTTTTCCAGGGGTAATTTATTACCCTCCACAAGTAATTTCAGAAGATGCATTTTTTTCCCTCCAGGAGGGGAGGAATTTCCCAAATTCATTGTGTAGCTCTATCATCCTGATTCTAATTGGGCCTATTTATAAACGAAGGCATCTGTCACCGTGCAGAAGGGAGGTCAGCTCTAGGCTTAGGGAGGATGCTCGTTCCCTTTGCCACGCAGGAAGCACAAGCGCGATTGTGCTACGCTGTCAATGCATCCACTCTATATTTCAGGAACAAACTATACATTTTTCCAGCAAGCACACTTATTACAGGTTTGTTTGCCAAGTGGAGTGGTGTTGCCTCCCTCCTTGATTATGGTTAAGTAAAAGTTTTTTTGTATAAATGGGAAAACAAACGGAACAGATTCTCTGGCCTTCCAACCATCGCAGGCACCTTTGGTATGAGGTTTATCACTCAGCAAGGGAGCGGGGGGAGGAAATAACTTTTTTGGACACCCCTTGTTACGATATGGACAGCTGATCATAATACAAGATAATCCACAGTGACAATGTTTTACAAATCCGTCACAACGGTATGCAAGTCAGAGAAAAAAAGCTCTAGGCCAAATCCCTAGAAAATATAAATCGATTTATACTGAAGAATATACCCCTTTGTCTATAGCTTACAGAATTATTCGTGCCAAATCACTTCATAGGGAAGTTTGGGTTTTTTTCTTGTTGCTGGACAAGTTACTTAGGGATACAGTTTTCCTGGTTCCTGCGTAAGAATAACCTCATGATCGCACCCAGTCTCCATCTAGCTCAGCATCCTGCCTCTGCATCCAGGGCCAAAAGGCAGTGCTGGACCAGGAAATCCATCATTCCTATGACAGAACACCACATGAGGCCTGACGGTGAACCAAACCCCTCTACTTCTTTGTCCCAGAGGAAAAGGGAGCCAAGTCCCTGCATCACCACGTGGCTTTTAGTGTTGTAGTCCACAGGTAACCGGCCGCACAGTTCCCTAATGACTCCCAATTTGCTAGCCATGCGTTCATTTCTACCTGCCACCTTCTACTAGATCAATGCTAAAACTGTGCGTGCACATGAAATGCTGAGCTACGGGCACCCCGCTTCTGGCATTTTAGATGAAACAACTCGATTTCACTGGCAGAGTTAAAAGAAAGCATTACCTATTGCTCTCATCTGAGACTGTAAGAAACAGTCAGAGTGGGATTTCTTATCTACTAAACTTTCCGAGGGCTGGCCTGAAGGACATGGGCTCCGTTTCCTTGAAATAGCACACAGCGTATTACATCAGGCTCGTGTCTGTCCCAAGCTGAACTACAGAGTAACTGGAGAATGGAAAAAACGCTGCCAGCGCCCAAGTTTGCCTGTTGCCACCTCCCACTGTAAGCTCCTTATCTGGGAAATGCCTCGTGGATCGGGTGGCAGAGTTTCAACTGAAGAGCCTCTTCTGGTGCCCTTCCTGCCCGAAGCTGCCCACCGCGGCCGCAGAGCGGCTCCCAGGCAGGGCAGCCCTCGCTCCACGCCGCGGGACGAGGGACAGGGCGAGCGGCCCAGCGCACCGAGGAGGATCGTCCCTTCCAGGCTTTCGTAGCACTGCGTATAATGCAACAGGATTCTGATAAGGAGGGAGGGGGAACGACTAATTTTGCCGTCAGATGGAGTAAAATTAGCTTAGGTAAGTAAGGGTGTCTGGCTGGCAGACAGCCTATTTCAAACACAGCCCAGTGAGCTCAGCACCATGGCCAAGAAAACAGTGGGATTTGTATTTTGAAGTGCTTCGTTAGATCAAGTGCTCGTAGCCAAAGCTGAGAGCGAGTCGTAGGGGGAGGAATGGGGTGGTGGCAGCTGGGAGTCTGGCAGCTGTGTGATCTCTGGGGGCTACAAATGAACATGTAAATTTCTATATTAAGCAGCAAAAGCATCTATTAGAGTAAAATTGCTCCAGCTTAATTGTTAGATAGGCATGTTTGTTAAAATACAATTTAGGCAAGATCGTATCGTTCTTCCTCACTCAAGAGTGTATGCTCGATAACGTCGTTTGTCAGCAACTGCCTATTATGTTAAATAGCTGAGGAATTGCTGGATATCTTTCTGCTTAGATAATAACATTAAAGTTTCTTGAAGCATTTTAGAAGTCTGACTAATCTCTCTGTCTCTCTCTTTTATTTTTCTAAAGTGAATTTACTGCTGGTGAAAGGTTCCAGATTGACAGCCCTGGAGACAGGAGCTGATTGCTTATCCACCTAATAGGTACAGTCCAGACAGCCGCAGTCCGCGTACCGCTCCCTCCCAGCCACCGGCTCTGGCTCCTGCACCTTGCACTGTCACTTTGAACACTGAAGAGCGGCTGCAAGGCTTTGCTGAATGTGTGACAGTGGTGGGCGTTCACAGAGGTGAGCCGTGGTTTTCTCAGGTGAACCTTCTCGGGTGCCCTTTATAGCCCGAGAAGTGGCTATACTGAATCACCCTCCAGAAAAACCAGCAGGAGCCTGACTTACTCTTATCTACCTCCTTTTGGCTATTAAGGGAGCCCTGGGACTTCAGGCTTACGCAGGTGCAATTAATGGGGAGTCTATGTGGCTCCCTCTGATCTCCTGAGAAGTGATAGCTCTTGTGCAGCTGCCCGGCACTACACGCAAGCAAATAACCACCGCTTCGAACCAGTCCCGAGGTCCAGGCCTTGAGAAGTGCCTGCAGCTAAGAACTGGCAAAGAGACGGACAATGGTCGTTGGCTGAAACTGCCACGAAGTGCAACAACCGGAGCCAGCCAAACAACAGAGGATTTGTTTGTTTGCTTCTGACACCTACAGAGCTGAAACCACCTGGATGCCTGGACAATCATCAGCTGGCAACAACATTCAGACACCAACATCCCAAGATGCATCTGAACGACAACCTAGTTACAGGAAAGATAATGATATGTGGTACTAAAGCTATCCAAGTCCCTGACTCATAACTTCACTCTCCATTCAGCTGTCGTTGCTGGGCATTCCCACCTACTGAAAGATATATGCATTTGTAGAAAGAATATCATACTGCAGGAGACATGACAACTTGTGGGAAAGCACTTTGTTGAGCTTTGTGGTTGAAGGCACCTCTGGAAAATGCATCAAGCTAGAAAAGTGCTCGAGTGCTTCACATATTGCACCATCACATTTTCTCCTGCTGGCAGCTCTTGAAGGTCGGCTTTGGCAAATCGTATGAAATCATGCAGTGCATGGAGCAAACAGGTGAAAAAAGGCAGCAAATCCAACCAAAGTGGGTAGATCTGGATGCTGCCTTAAGTAAACGAAGACAATTTTTCATTTGGCTGTCATTCCTGTTTTCATTTGTAGAAATGTTATTGCTCTTTGGATACCAATATGGCAAGCAAGGAAGCAACCATCTAAACAGGCTATTACTTCCTCATAGAGGACAAGGCCTTTCCTTTCTCCAGCCAAATGCCTCCAAACATCCACATACAAGCTCTGCATTGGCAAGCTTGCTTCTATAATGAATTGGGGCATCAAACCATTGTGACAGCCAGTGTGAAAAGCAATCCTAGGGAAAACTGTACTAGATAAATGACCTTTACTCGACAATTCTTAGGTTGCTCTTGAGCAACTGTAATTGATGGAGGAGGGAGGAGGATAAACCACAAGCCTCAACAAGGAGAAAGGTTTACACAACAGTTCCTGTTTTCCAAAAGTTCCCCAAACAAACATCACAGTGGCAAATTCTACACTTTTATTTCATTCTGTTTTGGCTGTCAGAGGGAGAATATCTACATCCCCACTCCTGTAAAGACATATGTACATTATTAATATATACCTTATGATTGTTATTTCATGCAGCTACTCCCAGGACACAAAGTTTTGAATACACACAAAAGCCTTTACAGAATTGGGGGTTTTTCCTCTTATATGCTTATTCAAATGCCGTCAGACATTATCAATTTCATTTCCTACAATTACAATTATATTACAGTCATAAATAATTTCTCTTTTATCCCAAATATTCACTATTCCAGGGCACCGAGTGAAATTGCAAACATTTTGGTTATAGCCCTAAGCAGTACACACATCGTAAGTGCGATGAGCTGAGCTCACTCCAGTCCCAAAATTGATTTGGCTTCCACACCTCTGCAAATTAGGTTACAGATTTCCATACTCAAGTGAAAAAACCAACCTGCAACTTTAATACTTAATATTTAAACAAAGTGCTTAATGTTTACACTCTAAGTTCTTTTTCTAAATTTAAGCCTTTGCCTAAGTTAGAAAATAGTAATAGGTGAACCTCAAACCATTGGAAGGTTGGGTTCAGTTCAGAAGCTTATCCAAACCCTTTCTGTGTTTAAAAAACATTGGCTTGGAGACTTGCAAGAACATGAGTCATCTGGATGCCACTCTGACTTATTACAAGCCATCAGACTCTGAGCGATGGTCCCCAAGTTCTCTTTCTGATCACCAATTTGGCTATTGCTTTCAAATTTAATGATGCTGAGTCACACTGATGATAAAATCTTTTGGAAAACCAGTTTAATCTGTCGGCAGAGCCACAGCCAAATGTAGGTCTGTCTGAGCCATGCCCTCATTTGCTCCCATCTCAGCCTATTCCAGTCCACCCTGGAACATTCCCCAAGGCCACGGCAGATGCAAAGGTGATACAAAATTAATAGATCTGTAGTTTGATTCCCCAGTCCTCCTATTACCAGGAGTACTCCAGAAAGGCCCCGAGATTTCACCTGCAGCACCTCTCTGTCAGGTCTGTTTATGTTAAGAGCCATAGAAAAACGTCAAATCAAACCTTGTGGCTAATGCAAGATGTACATAGTTGATGTGGTAGAGTTACATAAACTCATGACAACTACAGTCACCCAAACTACACCTCAGAGCTGGTCAATGCAGCGTAGGAAGAAGAGTTTTTCTCAAGACTGAACGTGTGTCCACCATAAAGAAGAAGTTGCATGCTTTGCAGCCATCCTTAACGGCTTATCTCTAGAGACTGTCCACAGCCTTAAAAGGCAGCTGTAGCCAGGTCTGGGTGAACTCAGCGGCCTTCAGAACATCACACAGAACTCTTGTTCTGTTAAAACTCACCAGGTTGAGGCATCCCATCCTACTTTATCTCACTGTTTATTGTAGGATGATATGATCCACCACAAAAATCACATCAGCCTTTATACACCAATAAACAATTTAGTCGTAGCTCAGTGGTCCAGAAATAGTAACCATCTTATCACTGAGAGATAAAGGGGGACAAGAAAAGTTAATAAAAAGGAAATAACAAAGCTTTCCTTGGTATCCTGGGCTGCATTAAAAGGAGCGCAGCCAGCAGGGCGAGGGAGGTTGTCCTCCCTCTCTGCTCCGCCCTAGTTAGGCCACATCTGGAGTGCTGCGTCCAGTTCTGGTCTCCCCAATTCAAAAGAGACAGGGAACTACTGGACTGAGGCCAGCGCAGAGCTGCCAAGATGGTCGGGGACTGGAGCATCTCCCTTGTGAGGAAAGGCTGAGAGACCTGGGTTTGTTCAGCCTGGAGAAGAGGAGGCTGAGGGGGATCTCATCAGTGCCTATAAATATCTGAAGGGCGGGTGTCAAGAGGATGGGGCCGGACTCTTTTCAGTGGTGCCCAACGACAGGGCAAGGGGCAACGGGCACAAGGTGGAACACGGGAAGTTCCACCTCAATATGAGGAAAACTTTTTGGAGCCTAAGCAAAACTTGATACAGCTCACAGTTTCAGTTAAGTCACGGTCTTCTTCAGCTTCAGTCTTAATGGAAATAAACCTACCTAGTTAGCTGGTGACACTGAGTTCATTAAAAAACCCCAGCGGGTAGGGGGTGTTTTGCAGACAACAGTGACCTGGTAAAGCATGATTCTTAAAAGAAAAAAAGCGAACCACAACAAAAAACCCTGTTTAAGCTCCTCCAAGGCTGTATTTGAGGCCACCAACATTAACAGAACTCTTCACTGACTTTATCATCTTCTCCATCAAAATTACTCTTCCTTCATGGAATTACCTAATTGACATCTAGGCCAGCCTCACCTCTCTGCTGTCATTCATTTTTGGGCAGAGGACTGCAATCATTCCAATGCATGCTGAAGCAGAAGATTGCATCTAGTGGCAGACTATCAGGTTGCTGTGACACGGTGGACCAGCTGGGGACAAAGTCCACCGTAGTGGGAATTTGTCCTTAGGTATTTATGCTTATATCATTCTAAACAGAAACAGAAAAGACCAACAGAGAGAGCCAGAATTTAAGAAAAAATTACTGCCTTTAAGAAATGGCAGTAACTTACACCAAAATTATCCATCATCTGTGACACTTCTCCAGGAATTTCTGGACCCATTCCTGTCACAACATCAGAGAAGAAACCTGGGCCATGAAAGGACATAAGTTGTGTCCTCTGAAGGCGACATCACAGAGATCAAATTCAATGAAGGGAACCCAAATAACCTATTTCTATTCCTGCAACTTCTGGTAAATTTTATTTCTGTGATTTGAGGTGATTATTTTTCCCTTTGATACCATTTTCAGTGCATGCCCTTCATCTCCCCTGTGGAGCCAGCCCAAATGTCACAGGGACTATTAATGGTGTATACTTAACACACATACTTACAGTATGTTCATTCTCAGGGAGACTAAACATTATTGAAAGGTTACAGCATTTATTTTGATGTGTGTCTGTTTGACCAACTCTAGCAAATGTTACACAAACACAAAATGGGCTTTCCTTCCCTGTTCCTCACAAGCCACCCTGAGCCATTGATTTTTAAACAGAAAACCTTCCTCAAATCAATGAGAAATTAGAAAACCTGATGCCACAATATGGCACACAGAGATAGTTCAAACATACAGCAAACAGACATGGAAAGGAGAAAGAGACGTTTCATCCTCACTCCCTGTAGCCCTACTAAAGCCAGTTTGGAGCTTCAAGTCCACCAGTTTCTATCAACTTCTGGCTGATTGCAGGGACCACCTCCCCAGCAGTAATGCACTATTAGGAAGAATCAGAAGTTTGATTCCTCACTCTTTTGATTCTCATTTAATGGCTGAGATTTGGATGGATTTCTTGTGACTCCTAAGGATTTCCTGTTTTCATTGGGACTGGACGTAACAGTCAATAAATACAGCCCTTCCTGTGGCCAAGTCCCTAGCAAGGAGCACAAGCATGGAGACAAAAACAAACCTGTAAACCACTGGTTAGAATTTAAATTTTCACATTATCCCAGCTGTTTAGTGAGGATCTAACCACGCATCCATCCTTAACAGTCACTACTCATCTGCAAAAGTGGGATTAATAATCCCCACTGTAGCTCCTAACAACTCTATTGACTCTTATGTGTTTTTCAAGAGAGCTAGACCTGTAGAAAACAAACAAAAAAAAAAAACCCAAACAGAACCAACCAAGTAGTTTCCCCCTCGTGCCTCAAACTCTGTATAAGATCACAAAGATTCAGTGCTAGGGAAACCCCCACGTCACACCTCAACGGACTGCAAAGAGAGTCAAGGGCATACGAGGCCACAGCAAAGCAAAGCAAAGCAGGCGGTTCTATTTATCATGTGCTAGTTCCGCCTTGTTTTACCATACCTTAGGAGTTGCTGTTGGGGAATACATCCAACGCCACCAAAGCAGAGTTCTAGCGTGAACACTGTTCACATGAAGCCAGAATCATAAAGCAGTAGCAGCAGCTAATATTCAGAATATTAGGCAAGCTAATGAATAGGTTCCCTCAGTATACACTCCCAGCCCAAAAACGCAACCTTCCATGCCAGCCACCAATTAACTTCAGTGTCTTGTCTTTATGCTGGAAGAAATTCAGCTGACTGGACTCCTTAACCAAAAGGCCAAATGTGAACATAAACCAAGAAAAACCAAGAAAAAAGGCTGTCCTTTCCTCAGGCATCACAGTGCACTTACACCTTGTCCTTGGACTCTAAGCTGCCCTTTTTCTCAGAAACTCATCTTCAAGCAACCAACCATTCATACACGGCTTCTTTCCTACCTTCTAGCTGCTGCCCAGCGCAGGCATCTGCCCCCGCGCTCCCCAGACCTGGAGGAGCGGGAGCAGCGAGGAGGTTTGCAGCTGCGGGCGTCTAGGAGGTGGTGTCAGAGGCCTCATGGCTCCCAAAGAGCCCTGTAATCCTACCCGTGCCTCCTCTGACTGGACCAGAGTTGTATCTTGGGTGATACTATGGGGTAAAGGAGCAGCCTGGAGTTAGGCCGGTAGAATCAGAATAAAAGAGCAGCCGGTTCTCCACCTCAGCCACTCTTCCTGCCCCCCACAGTGACCTTGCATTCACACCCCTCACCTCCCAGCCCTCCCAGTCAGTCAGACTGGAAAGCTCTCAGTGCACTGCTTCCAGTTGAGCAACCTGGGAGGAGAGGAGAAAGACTCCATCCCTCATCTGAACACAGCAATCCTTGGTCCTCAGGAGATGTCCTTGGAAGAAACACCCTTCTCAGGGCAGACAGCCCAGTGATGCTATGGAAGGGACTTTAGTGGCTCTTGCACAAATAGCCATTGGCATTTTTCTATTGCCAAGACAGAAGCCTTGAAAATAAGTAAATAAAACAGAAACCTAAGTCTGGGCAATATCTCCATTCCTTTGCCAATCCTGAGGAGCAACAGGGAAGGTTGCACCCTCCAGTACTGTAGAAGTGGGTCACTTGGGCAGCGGTCGCCAAATATTTCACCAGCGGCTTCGCTTCCACCTGGAAGCATCGTTTCACAAGAAGTTGTCACAGCCTCGTAGGCCTCCGCTGTGCCACAGTCCTGCTGGGAACACAGCAGCCTCCCTGGGGGACCAGTGCACAGGGGGTTCACAGCGACCCATTCCTATCATGGCACCCCATGTTGTCCCCGTTCACTAAGGACGTGTAGGGGTGGATATGTGGGGACACCCCCAGAATAAAGAAATGCCCTTCTCTAACCTCAAAAGATGAATGAACCAGAAAGGTACAAAAACTTCAACCCAGCTGGTATAAAACAGGAACTATTCCCAAACATGACACCAAAGCTCTTACTGAAAGTTAAAAAGCAAATATTTTCGTAATTCATTTTTCAATTTCATGCCACCTCTGCACTAATTGCTTGCGGCCAGGATCCTGCCTGCCAAAATGTTACAAAATGCTACCGATCAACGCTACAAGAGAAACCTGTTGGAGGAATTCTCACACAACGGGCCCCCAGCCAGAAGAAACGATGAAGGCAGGTAAGCTTCGAAAGAGCCACCCAGAGCACTTCGTCAGCGCTTCCCCGAAGCAGGTCTCCAGCCCCCTAAAGTGCCCTCCCTCTCCTCCACCCCTTCCCCGTGCTTGCAGCAGGGCTGAGCCCTGGCCGAGGCCGCACTGCAGGGTCTGTAGGGCTCTGCGGGGTGTTAGGCGGCCGTGCGGGTGCAGAGCTGCTTCAGGAATCAAACAGCTGCATAGTTTCTGACCATCTCGGCACAACAACCCCATGTCGATACGCGGAGAGGAATGCGGAGACCTCAACGGTGCCTCTCGACACCCATCTGTTTTTTAGAGTCAACTTCCCTGAACTTCTCTGCAAACTATTAGCGCGCTGAACGTCCAGTCGAGGGCTATGCTTTGTGTGTGTGCTTTAATTCCAAAGTAAACTCTTTTGCCTCAAGAAACATGCAACACAATAAACTAATTTGAGTTGAGCTTACTTTAATCTTTCTGGGCTTTTTGTTGTTTTGATCTGATCCCAGAAGTGGAAGTCTGGTTTAGGTATCGTGTTTTTGTTTTGTTTTGGGGTTGAGGGTTTTTTTCCCTCTTTCTGGGATTTGCTCTCCACAAGCCAGATTCCTGGATTTGACAAGTTCTGGTTTATGCTACTTACACTGCCACCTGCGCAGCCAGAGAGAGATTTAAAAGGCCGACTTCCCTGTTGGTAAAAGAAACAACAAGCAAACAGAGCGCTGTGTTCAGGGCAGGCTCAAAGGAAATTGGCTTCCTTTCTTCGTACAAATTTACAGATGTGTCCTTCCCCATTTTCCTGTGCCCCATCCTTGGACCTGGCCAATGCTCTTCCTCCGCATCGTGCACTTAAGGAGTCCTCCTGCAATATTAGTTTTGCTTAATAATCCTCCTCTTTCCTACTTTTGCCACAGCCTGCCGACAAAGCACCAGGGAGCCACGCAGGTACGCAGGCTGCCTCGGGGACACTGCTGCGGCAGCTTCTGCTGAGCAGCGTCACCGCCGCGTCACCTCGCTGCTTCTCTCACCAGGCCAGGAAGACCCAGAGACCACAGCCGTCCCATCAAGAGCCCAGTGATGTAATTTGCCCGATATCCAGGCAGATCGAGGCCAGATTTTGCTGACTGGTGAAGTGACTCACATTGTACGGAGAGTCCTACACGGGGTCGAGAGGAGGTTCAAGAGTCCTGATTCAAAATCTCTTGCGTGGCTGAACAGACCACAGCTCAAACAGGAAGGGTGGGGAGCAAAAGCGACGGAGCAGAGAAGAATGAGGTTCACTGCGGCCCAAACCCGGCAGCATCAGCCTGGATATCTAGGCGATAAGCCCAACGTACACACTTCTGCTGCAAATTTTCATTTTGGAAAACCAAAGGTCAAGGGATTGGAAGTTTTGCTCAGTTCCTAGTAAGGTCTGCCAAGCACTACTGTAACAACCCAGCTCTCCGAGTACATTACAGGCACGGTAACGGAAAAGGAAAAATAATAATAATAAAAAAGGAACAAGTAATGCCTTTGTATAAAAATAAAAACAAATAATGCACTGTAAACATAAAAGCTACTTGGTGAGGTGAGATCTGACGTTACAACTCAATGGGATTCTCCAATACAGTGCACAGCTCAGAAAGCCGTCTCAGAAAAAAACCCAGTGTTTTTCTGGACTTCTCCTTCTTTCACGACTGTATCACTATTTAAAGTCAATGAAACAAAAATAATAAAAAAAAAAGGAAAGGCCAACTGTTTCTAAAGGTAAGTGGGACCTTCCCTTCAGTCTTTACACCCTTCCCACTCCCTCCAGGTTCCCTCCCTCCCTATTCAGATAAACCAAAGTGAATAAGCACACCAGGATGCAAGAGCAGAACAGAATGACTAAGACCTCGATGTGTAATTATATGTCTGTACTGTAACTAGACATAAACCTTTTAAAAATTCAAATAGGTGACTCAAAGCTATCGAGACTTTTCCAAACACCAGACAGAACAAAAAAAAACCCCTCCATTAGGATATTTTCAGTTAAAGCAATTACATTTAAATAAAGCTGCTTATTATTGTAATTGCAGAAAAGCTCTACAATTCAGTTTGGCTTTGACAATGAGGCATTGACTGAGGAGCATCCAGGACACACTCCGCCTTGATTTGACATCTGTCTCCCTCCAAGTCACTCATCTTCACCCACTGGAGGTATAAGGACAGACTGTTATTTCAAGCAACTGCAAATTAGATGCTGTTTCAAAAGAGCCTTGACTTTGTACATAAATCACAGCTCCTTGTAAAGCTTATAGTACTCCCGGGTCTGCAGAGACGGGGGAAGTGCCAACAGGTAGGAGGAGATACGGTGACTCTGTGCCACAGATACCGCATAAACCGGGGACTAAAAGCACAAGATGCTAGTCTGAGCTCAGCATAGGACTGAGGCCCATAACTTGTGTGCCAGGCACAAGCAGCTGCTCCACTGCTTACACAGCAACGAATGGCACCCAATCCCTCAATCCTGCAAAGAGGCAGCTTCACAAACCAAATTCTTCTTCAACTATCAACTTTCAGCTAATGAACTTGCAAGAAGACCCACATCCACGAAATGTGGTGCAGAGAATAACTGTATTCTGTATCGGTTGATCATATAGGCCTGAAAATACCTTTAGAAAAAAAAAAAAAAAAAGAGTGGTGCAATTGGATATTCAGTCTACAGTTGACAAAAGATAACTCCACATCAAGGTACTCCTGGAATGCAAGAATGCAAAATATTCTGCTCCAGGCCTAATCCTGATTAGGTGCCTTGGGCTAAAAGGAAATACTTTTTATTTCTGTTACAAAACATGAATAAACAGAAGCCCTGGGTAACACGAAGTGAAAACTCAGTAGGGATTCCAAGATTTACCCCATTAATCATAAATTACTAAGAAAAACAAAACATAAAATGGCCTGCTTTGTTTCCTTCGGTTTCTGAAAGAAGCAGCAGCCACAAAAACATCAGTGTAGATGATAGAATAGAAATGATTGTGTAGAAACTGCGTCTATGATGTGCATGGTTAATGGTTCATTGGATGGCTCACTTCCTAATGGAAGGGCCAGGTTGTGCAACAGCTTCTTACACAGGGAAGAATTACCAACACAGCAGTCCCACCGGTGTCTGCAGAGCTGGGAGACGCCCGTCATGAGCGTAAGGGGCTGCGGGTCTGACCCACCCGCTGAAGTGATTCAGGCAGCAGGGCTTCGGCTTTCCTCATGGGAAGCTGTGCTCAGATCGCCAGACCTGGAGGTGGAGAAGGCCAGTTAGATCATCCAGCTCATTTCCCTGCCAGCGCAGGTTTGTCTTCAAAGACGTTTTCTAGGATTTTGTCCAGACTGCTTTAAAAAAGCTCTAAACAATGGGATTCCACCACCGTCTGCAGTGACTATTTCATAGCCCAGCGGCCTTCGCTTGTAAACGTTTCCTGATAACCACATTTACTGTGTTTCTGTCCTGCATTACTCCATTATTTCTAGCCCCAGACTTCTCCCTCTCTGGCAAGGGGATGGCAAACAATTAAAATTCAGCCGGATTCACCTCGTTGGGGTTGCGGTGGCTTATCCTGTGGTGACAAAGTTTCTCTTTTAAGGAAATAAGTACAGGATTTTGCTCCAGGAAACTGGAATGTCCACTGGATCTTTATGATCTTAGGAGGGCTTGGTCATCAGCTCAGCAGATCCGGAAAGAGTGCCTGCAATTGTTTTTTCAGTCCTTCTCTACATACTCTCCCCTTGGTTTAGGAAATTTGGGAGATTCTGCCCCCTCCCTGCTCCCTCTCTTCCTTATTTACAGGCTGTACATCCCGCAGTGACGTTACACCCTTACCTCGTGTTTCTTGCTGCCATTACTCTACAGAGTCTCCTCTTTTTTTGTTTTGTTCAGCTGATTCAGTGTATTTAGGCTCTTTTTACCAAGTACTTCTCGCCACAATGCTGTATGAATCCTAAAACTCTTACTGATAAATAATGCATTCTGGCAAAATATAAATCCATTTCCCTCTGTTAGCCACAATTACAGCCTAAAATAGTAATGGGGGTATTGGGTTACTAAAGCAGCCATGCTTTCATTAAGAGCAGTCACCATTCAGATCGCACGTTGAGCCCAAATAGGATAAGTTCACATTCACCTTTCTTTTGGTCATCGTCTCCCTCCACTTATTGGCACTGAGAGGTTTACCCGGTTTGCTCCTGCGCTCCTTCCAGATCCTCGCAGGGGCTGACGACTGAATCAAGCCTTCCTTTGCCTGCGTTATTTAATCCCACCTGGGCATAATAAATGGGAAATCCCCAGCACTCTTTACAATATTTGTAGCACTGGGACACTTTTACGACATTATTACAACTGGAGCATTGTTGTACCTTGAGATTTTGAGAGGTCTCACTACAAGGAATTTTCTCTTGATACTCAGCTTGGGTTGTACTTGTTTTCCTTCCACTGCCTGCAGGTTTGCCTCTGTTGGCTCAAACTACACATTTCTGTTTCTCTCTAGTATTTATGTGTTTGAAGATAGTTATCATATACCTACTTAGTCATTTTAAACCAAGCAGCCATATTTAGCTCTTTTTAATCTACTTGTAAATCATCCCACCCTGGTCTCCTTTGCCAACGTCAGGAATGTTTTCCTATAGCTCCAGAAGTGAAATATACCTCTGTTACAAAATAGCTTGTATCTGATTGCAGAGAGAAGAAAAAAATGGTTTCAGAAATTACAGGAAAATGAAAGCCGACTATCCTCTGGCAGGTAAAATTCCCATGAGTCCAGAGCCTCGTGCCTTATGTTCCCTGCTTCAAAATCCTTAAAGAACCTCAGAACTAAGCAATGGCATATCAAAATACCCAATATAACGCACCTAATCACTCATGTCACTTCTGACCCCTGCCACTTGGGATCAGGGCATTTCCTTCCTTGCACTTTGTTAAATGTGTTTTTAATCTGCTTAAATTGCATGACAACATGGCACAATGTAAATGGGCGCATGACCCAAGTGATTTTTAGAAGACCTTATTACAAAGGTGGTTCTTTCCTATTCAGTCAGTGAAAAGGATTGGGCTACATCTTGCCTTGGCCTTGTTTAGGCTCTGAATAAGGGAAGGAAAGACGAGAGTCCCAAAATCCTTTTCCCATGTTGCTGATCATGTGCTCCCTCCACCTACCCTCAGGCGTCTGCTGCAGGACCAACAAGACCGTCTGTCCTGCCTTCTGAGCCAGGGCAATGTTGCCCCTGGGCAGCACTGCCATCCCTTCCACAGATGTACAAAACCTCTCCGGGATGTACAAAAATTCTCTCTTTCTGTCTCTCTGGGAGGCAGAAATGCTCCTGCATCGCTCTGCCCAAGTCTGGTCCCAGGGATGTGCACACATCCATACTGCACACTTGCCCAGCTGCTGCTGGGTCCCCTTCTGACCTCTCATCCTTGCTTTTCTAATGGGATGGCAGGTAGGGAGCAGAGTTCCCAGGGTAATTATCCTGTGAAACAAACCACTCTATATTTCCTTTTTTCCTTTCGTTCCTTTTTTCTTCTTTAGAAGAGTTAATACACTGGATTTCCGCATGTAATCAGCCAAACATTGCAGCACAACTCTAAAAGAAAAAACAAGGGGTTTTTTTCTTAATATGTTTCTCCCACTGTTCAGTTGTTTATAGGATTCAGTCATTCTCATCAAGCCAAACCTGGCAGGACTAACTCTGATCCCACATTCAACAAAATCGCTGCTGTGTTTATATATCCAGGGGGACTTTTCAGAGGGGGAGAAAAGCACCTCCAGTATGTTAATTCCCAAGGACCTGACGATTAATGAACTAATCTTATTACACGTGCCGGGGGCGGAATCCTGGTAGATGAAACCTGAGCTAATGAATTAAAGCCCAAAAACTCCTTTGGCTGCACAAACGTGCTTTTAATTTCAGCTAACCTTTCAATAATAATACTTCAGGATTTTTTTTCCATGATGCTTATACTTTCTGAAGATATGTGACCCCTCTTGGATACAAGCTCCTTTGTTATTTTATTTCTTGGAAATATTTAGCAATGTCCCAATAACTTTCTTGTTAAAATTGTATTTGCTTTTCCTGTCCTGAAGGTTGTAGCTGAGTTTTCCTCTCTCAATGGAAGGCCCTTGGCTTTTTACTGAATTTTTACTGCTGGGAGTAAATACAGAATAGGAGAAATGTTTGCCATATGTTGATATAATGGTCACATTGTGGGAGGGGAGCAGAGAGGAAGGCTGGCCCCTGACATCATGGCAGAAGTGCCCTTTTTTCACAGTTAAAAGTAGGTAAATAAATTATGGTAAATAAAACCAACTTGAACTTTCTCTAAGAGCTTCAAAGGAAACCTAAATCCCATGTGATTACAGAAGCTGAAAAAAGATCAATTAGCATTCCACATGTTTAGAGACATTGGTCAGAAAGACACATTATGAGCAATTTATGCTCACACAAGGACTCCCCAAAAAGGTCACTTTTTCCTCTGAATACCTTAGATACCACGTCGGACAGCAGTAGAGGAAACACAGAGGTAGAGATCTTCAAAAGTCTTTCAAACCCATTCCTATCTCTGCACTTTCTGTTCAGTTTGGATCCTTAGCAGTCTCCTTTTATTTACTGCTTGTGTGTCGTCCACGATAATGTACACAATGCTCTCTTAATCCTTCTGTATATTTCCATAATAAGTGATGACTTTTCTAAGAACTTGTACCAGAATATATTGGTTGAGTCACTGGTTAATCTGCCGCCATGGTCTTTATTTAAAGTGGTTTGGAACTTTATTCTGGGAGCATCAAAGAGATTTTAGCATCTTACTATGCAATACAAGTTGCGAATTAATAGTAAACATGAACAATCCTCTACCTCAATTTGATCCATCAAAAGGACTGGGAAAGGAACAGTAATTTTACCTCACCTGGGTGGAAGAAAAGAAATCCAAAAAGATCCTCTGTGATTTTACACCAAGACAGCTATTACCATGTGAAACTCCAGGTGGACAGGAGGGATCATTGCTTTCGTGCCCACCTAGCTGGCTATGAAAAACCTGCCTGGGAAGAATCAGGGGAGACCTCTTGTCAAACTCTGGAAAGAAAACTTCCTCGTGCCCTACATGTACTGCACTTTCACCCTGAGATAACCAACTTGATGCAATATGTTTCCTTTTTCAAACACAGTGCAACTTCTCCCCACAAGCATACCCCACTTTTCTGAAACCCACTCTGATGAGATGGATGCACACCCACCGTCTTCACTCCGTTTCAATTTAGTTAACGCCTTTTGATAGCTTACATTTAGTTGACACTTCCTGGCCCCATATCTTTCAGCCATGATTTTCAAATACTTCTTGAGTTCTGCAGCCCCATTTATCAAGACTGGGAGACAGGCAGGCTACTTTTGGTCAACCATCAGATAACCAAAATACCAACCATTCAAAAACTCAGAAAACTAAGGATTAAATCCTATGACATCAGGGAAGCACCTGATAAAAGAGAGGGGAGGAAAGTACCATGAGAACATATACATGACTGATAAGTGCGTCCATTGAGATTCTGCTGGCATACCCACAGGCATGCCTTGAATGCTTTGATACGGTTTAAGGCCCTAAAATACACTCTTTCAAGAGGAAAAACGCCATGCCTTTTACAGAACAAAGCACTCATCACTGTGAGAATGGGGCAGAAACAGCCCCACAGAAAATAGCCAACAAACAAAATTGCTGAGCAGCCTCTGGAGTGGCGCTGGCAGCAGAGAAGACCTGGCTTTGCCACCAAGCTCCGGTGGCCAACCATGCCAACCAAGCGCTTTGTCCGTCTGGCCCACGTAGACCTGAATGTCAGTACAGCTCTACCTACCCCCGGCCCAGATTCCCACAGGGACTTCAAGATAATACCGCAATATGAGCATTCATAGCCTAAAAAAGGCTTGCTTTGGACTAAGTGCTACCCCACAGACGTGTGCAGGTCTGTCTTTTGAGAATAAGAGGGGTCTTTCCTCACGGCTTCTCTGCCTCTCACGCCATAGCAAAAGTCTTCAGCAAAGCATTAAAAACACGCTAAAAAGAAACTACGGGGGAGCAAGAATGGATGTTGTAAGGGATTCTACTGACATACAAGAAACCAAGATGCTGCTGCCCGTCTCGATGGGCAGTGGCGGGGGAGGCCCCACGCCCCGAGGCCGGGCAAACCCCGCCACAGAGGGGCACGACCGTGCCAGACTGAGCATCTCCGGCAGCACCGAGGAAACCACCTCACTCATTTGATACCCTCTCCCCCCACACACGCTTCTTTTTCCAGGCATGCCACTAGCAAATATCACTTCTAATGATATGCCTCCGCTGGCAAAGTTTACAAATAATTCTTTCAGGCAGGACGGCGGGGGCGAGGGCGCCCGCCCCAAGGCCTTCTCGCAGGCGCTGCGTGGGGAAGCGGTGGTTTTTGTTGGCAGCGCTGAGGCCCGAGCCCCTCGTGCTGGGGAGCCGCGGGAGGAGCACGGCGGGCTAACGTAAAAGCAAGCACAGGCTTTGGCAGGCTCGCGGCAGCCGACCTTCCTCCCGAGGCGCGCGCACGCACACGGGTTTATTCCACACGCTGCTGTTGGTTATTTCAGCTCTTTTTTTCCCCCTAGATTCCCCCTCCGTCAGCTCCATAAAATAATACATAAGCATGTGATACCTCAGAAGTTGGACGGGGCGGTTGTGAGCAGAAAAACCGCTATTTTAAATTCTCTGGAAAAACGGGTTATAGAATCTATATTTAAATAAAGGTTAGAACAATAAAGCTGCAGGGTTTTTCCACAGTAACTCTCACCTTCTCAGACAGTAAATGCTGAGTAACCGCTCGGCCCTCCTTGCCCCGGCCACGGGGCTCCGGCTTCTCTCGTGTTTACTGAACGTCTGCAGCAATGTCAGGGCAAGCCACAAGGCCGCTCTTTTTCGGAGATCGTTCCACTTGTCACCGCGTTAGGGGGAAAAAAAAAAAATAAAGAAAGGGGAGGGAGGCAGAAGCAGCCGCCTGAGCATGGGCCGGACCGAGGGCTGCTCCAGGCTGGGCTGGCGGCACTTCCACCCGCCCCTGGCTGCGCCGGGACGCAGCGAGGGATCCGTGCGGACGCGAGAGGGGCACTGCCTATTTTTAGGCAGCTGGAGTTTCCACGAGGATTCCTAAATCTCTAGTTTCATTAGGGCGTGTGTGCTTTTTTAAGAACAGGTCATTTAAAATTGTGGTTGCGTCGCTCTACTTCTTTCCCTTCCACAGCACGAGGCTCATGATATAAATAACAAACCTATTAAATAAACGTGTGAGCCTACCGTAAGACACAAAAAAGGCCCGGCCAGAAGGCTGGAGCCGGGGCGATGAACAAGGGCAGTGGCGGGGACCGGTGACAAGTGGCCCGTGCGGTCACCGTCAGTGGCTGGTTGGTTCAGCGACGAGCCTTTGCCTGCTCTGGGCTACTTCTCCCAGGCTACTACAAAGTCGGATTTACCCACTCGAGCCCTCACGGTCCAAACCTGACTGCTTCCCATATGCACACAATTTCTATACACTTTGAAATAAACAGCGTACATTAGAGTCAAGCTCTCAGGCCAAGTCCTGTGTCGCTCTCACTGGGGTCTTCCAGTTTTAAGCCTCACACGGCACTTAGAACTGTCCGGTGATTTGGCTTGTCAGCTCACTGGCATAGGCACTTGTGCACATTACCCTCCTGACCTCAAAACGACAATCCGCCCCCTCCCACCCTTTCTATTTTTCATTTTTTTTCTCCCCCCAACTGCCTGACAAGGCTAAACTGTCTACTTACTGTTCCCCACACAGCAGCAGCAGCTGGGAGCATCTGGCATGGGACATATGGAATTTAATTTCCCGATATTTACATAGATTGAAACAATTCTGACTCCAGACTTCAGAAGACCTATTGCACCAGACCTCAAGGCAAAAGCTTTCAGCTCATTTCATTTTCTTCCTCCTCTTCTTTTGGTGAATGAGCTGGGAATACCAGTTTAAAGTCTGCATGGGCTTTGGGATGTTGAAAGATACTCAAGTCCTTGATCTATAAGGCTTACAGGGTAAATGCTGCTTTTTTGCTTTTGGGGAATCCAAAAGGACTTTTAAGAGCCCTAGCCACTTTAAAAATATCTTTTTTCAATGACCTTGACTAGATTTGAAACAGTCCATTTGAGAGTTTTGCACATGTGGCTACAGATAAAAGTTTCTTTGTAAAAAATAAAATAGCTAAAGGGAATTATGCAGTCATACAAAGGAGAATGAAAAGGGACACGTCTAGTGCTGACTGCAGGGCCAGCGCTGCTGCTCTGCTGCCGCTGAGCAGAGAGTTAAACCAGGACACGCTCCTGAGCAAGACAGATGCTATATGGAAATGGCAAAGCAAAATGTGGCTGAAACACTTCACTCCTCCAAAACAGTTGGTTGTCTTTACTTTGCCGGTCAGTTACCATCCAGGACATTTTCAGTAATTGCAGAAACAGAGACTTTCAAGGCGATGGAGTCCATTATCAACAAAGAATTGCCAGGGATGGCAACACACCAATCCAACTTCACAAAATCCCTCTAAAATCCCTCTTGTAACAACACTTGAAGAGAATGGCTTAAAAATCCCACCTTATTTTAAGGACGTCCACAACAGACTTACCGATTAGCAAAGCAGATAGGATGGCTTGTCTTTTCTATGGCTATAAGTGACCAGATTCTTCAAACGGCACTGGTGCAAACGTGAATACCAGCAGTATCAGTCATGGACCTCCTCCAAGGTACAGCAACTGAGGACCTCACACGTTGAGGTGCAATTTGCCAGTAAAATCCCAGTGGCTGAGCTAGAAAGATAGTACGGTTTCCTGGGAGAGTTCACCCAACAGAAAATATGCCTCTTGCTTGGTGTATACACATTTTTTAAGCCACAGGTAATTTTTCTGAGAGTGCATCAGGTTGAGGCCAAACCAGGACTCAGATCCTCAGATTTAGATTCTGAATTTAGATTCCGATGCTCAAAAGGCAACCTGAAAACTTCCGCCAACCCTAAAGGCACCTCATTTATTTCCTTGGAACTCCCCAAGCTCTTCCAGATTTGCTTCTTTGCTTGCTCAGCTGTTCCATGAAAAACGCTTAAAGAACCTTGGAGTTAAGGCTGGAACTCAGGTCTCCTGCTACTGGCAAAGGCACTTTTTACAAGGCCTCAGATTTTTTTCCCTCCTCCTTATCCAGTGACTCCTGTGTTCTTATTGAGAGACCAGTAAAACTAACTGCAGCACTGGAAAACATGCCCAGTGCAGAGCAACCAGCTCCCTGGGCAGAGATCTTTCTGGAAAGAAGGAGATTCCGATCTGAATTCTCCCAGGCAGAAGCACAATCTGAATCTGGGTCCCCAGCGGCCTGGGTGAGCACTCAGGCACAGGGATGTCATGTAAGAAAGGGTCAGTCTGCGAAATCTGTCCCACTGTCAGAACCAGGTCTTCAATCTTCTTCTAAAAACGCCAGTCTCTCCGGTACTGCCACTGTTCAGGTACGGCCATCCCCAGAGAGGGTTTGCAATACACAAGGCAGATCTCCACTTGCGCTAAATGGGAGCAGTTGAGACTGGAAAGAAGTTTAAAATCCCCACTTCTAATTGCTTATTTAACTCGCTTGTTAAATTTGATTTTACACTTGTGTGCCAAAGGATCTCCTTGTTATGGACTTTAAAAAAATCTAATAATATATAGTGTTTTAATACTGGGTTACTTCAACTTTTGTTACTCTATTTAGAGGACCTTATTATACTTTTATTGCTATTAAAGAACTGTATTCTCCTTATGATTATTTTACAGGGCTCTAGATAGTTGATCTGGATGCTTTCTTATTAACTGTACCAGGTGGTAGAAATGCCAATTATCCTCTTTAATATCAGTAATTCAGACTACACGGCAAGGCTGACCTCAGCGTCTCTCATGCCCCAAGAGGAACTACATTATATCACCGCATAAGGGGTCAGAGATGAGAGAGCTTTTGGCAAGGGACTTTCACTGTGTAGATGAAAGCATCTTGATTAAAAATTATGCTTCCTGCATAACACTGCTGTTCTTACACTTTCCAAACCCACATGAGGCTGCTTTCTAAAAGATGGGTAAAATGATCCCTGTATAGTTTAAGTAATATATGTGCCATGTAGTTTTAGGGTTTTTCAGGATGAAAGGTACTGTGGTACAGTCAGACTTCAGGACAGGTTGTTCAGCATCCAAAAGTAATTGGTACTGAAAAGGAGTAAAAAGATGGTGGATGCCCCTAGGCTGCTCTAAATTGGGCTTCAGAATCGGTACATGGGATTTACACCGTCTCTATTAGCTGAGTTCCCAAACACTTTTTACAGCATTAATGCATTTCTCCTCACAAATCCCTAGGAGGCAAGAACTTTAAAAAGCAAACAAACAAACCAAGAAGTCAGAGCATACCGACTGAGAACGAAACTCTGAGCGATGACTGTGGGTGTCTCCACTCTCGCCGCCTAATCTGGCATATCTCAAAGGGCAGAGGTGGGTCTCAAAATCAGGTCTGATAAGAGGATCTCATTTTTAAGACTCAAAAGCTGAATCACTTCCTTTTGACCCTCAAACATCCATTAAACAGCCTGGGAATCCCAGCCAAAGACCCTGAAGGCCATCTGTGGCGGAGGAAGGAATGAAATGCCCGTCTCCCGTATCGGAGGCCCCTTACCACTTCCTCCCATAGCCTCCCGCAGGATGTCACGCCAGCCCGGCCACTCACGCTGCATGGCGTCACACCACTGGAAACCCCAGGGCAAGGAAGGCAGAGTCAACCCCAAGGTATCCCCAAACACTCGTTGTTTGTCCAAGAACAAGAAATTTGAGGCCAGCTTTCTGAAAGCCTTGAGCCCCAGAGTAGATGTGAAATGTAGACTCTATTTTCACAAGTGTTCAGCACGCAATCTATTGAGCTCTTCTGAAAATCTGGACCTTATTTAGACAAGTAAATGAGAGCCAAGCTCTTTTTAAAAAAGAGGATTTAATAGAAATGTCTGCCGCCTCCTATTCTTAGGCCCCAAAGTAAGTGGTGCTGGCTGTGGTGGGAACTGCTGGTGCATGGCTGGTGACTGGCTTCGTCATCCCAGGAGATCCTGTGGGTTGCTCAAATGTTCATGAAGAGCCAACAGAAAAGTGTCCACTGAGCAGACAGGAAAAAAAAAAAAAAAATTAGCTTCACGGTACAGCAAATGTTCAGGGAAAACGTTTGCATAGGTCTAGTGTGAACTGGTTAAAAGTCAAATCCGAGTGCTGGTCTCCTGGCAGCTAAACCCGTATTACAAAATCCCATTGCCTTAGTTCACTTCAGAATTGTCTCAGCTACTCATTCCTATATCAGTGGGAAATTTGGAAGTGACTTTGGATTTGCAGTTTCCTTTTGATAAATGTATTAAAAATACCAATATAACTGCTTTTTATATCATAATAAAAATACATGGAGGATTAAATCCTGCCTAACTCTTGCTGACTTGGAAGCAAGTTTGCATGCTTTCCTCACATCCAGATTCGATTACACTAACTCTTAATGTACAGCTTTGCCAGAAATGTTTTTATTAGAAGAAATTGCACTTGGTCCAGAATGTGGCAGCAGGAGTGATCTCTGACATGTAGGGTAACAGGCTTTTTTTCACCAATCTGAGATCTCTACATGGGTTTCTAATTTCAGCCGGAATTGAGTTGAAATATTGGCTTTTGGATCAGCAAGAGATTGGACGTGATTACAGGTAATGCTGGACTTTGGAAGTCTTGGACAAAAACTTTTGGCCAATAGGCTTTTTGCATTATATTCCTCAGCTGGGAAGCTCTCTGCCAGAGTGTACTCACATTCGCTCTTGACTTGCCTCCTCTCGTTACTAGTGTGTATTTTATTCCTTAAAAGAACTTTTTTAAAACCCTTTCTTTCCCAAAATAATTTAGCTGCATCTGGAATTGTACTGTGTATCCCAAACAGCTTTCAAAAGTATTGATAATTTTGTGAAGGGCTTTGAAGTAGCAGCTGTGAAAGATACTGCAGAGATGAAAAGAGATTGAATGGTTGACAGCCTTGCTTCTTTTATATTGGCTGACTTTGTAACACTACTTGATTTAGTCAATCAACCACATATCTTTCCAAAGTGTTTTGTGGTGTTTTTTTTTTTGCAAGCAACTTTGACCTTATTAACAGCCAACATAAAGTAAAACAAGGATGGTTTTGAACAGTGAATGATGATTATCGTGTTCACCTTTCCATCAGATGCATAATTTTAAAGAAAAAGTACTAGAACCATTCCCATTGCTTTGCTGGAAGTTGGCAAAGGCCAAGGGAACGTATTTCCATGTGCTTGCACAGTGATTGCCCGTGTCTGCCTTGGGGCCTGCGGACAGAAGGCTACTGCCACTAAAGTGAGACAGTCGTGATGCAAGACTGGAGTTAACACAGTGCAGGACTGAGATCCACCTAAATCTTCTAGACGATTGAGCTCTGCACAGTTGAAGACTGAGGAACACAGGCTGCAAGATCTGTAAGTAACTGCAAGGATCACATTGGGAGTTAAGATTAAAATGAAGGGCAGACTGAGGTTTCTGAAACCAGCTGAGAAAGCCTAGGTCTCAATCTTGCTAGATTCCTGAGGCGGTCGGAAGACACTTTAATTACATGATCAATACAGTTTCAAAGTAAGCACGGAAGCCACAATGACTCTGAGGGCGCAAACATTATTTGAAGGGTAAAGTGAAATCCCGTTGAAGAAAAACATGAGATCTCTGCTTTAGAGAAGCCAATCGATGCCTGCTCTGTCTTCTATGTGTTAAGTTTAGAAACATTTGAAGACATCTGAAACAGAAGTGTAAAGACAGTGATGCAAAAACTCAGCAGTTTCCCGGATCCCTGAGAAAGCGTACTGTGGAACAGACAAGCACCAGGAACAAATTCATCCTGCTGAGGCAAAGCAGGTGCCTGAAACATGGCACTGCTTGTTGCGAAACCATGGGACTCCTGTCACGCAGAACAAGGCTTGTAAGTAGCTTGTCCCCTTCTTCACAGGCTGTTGCTTCCTTGGACAAAATAATGAAGATTTCCTTTTTCACTGAGAAAACTCTGGAGCCAATATCCCAAAAGAGACATTAGACTGAGATGCTGCAGCAGTAAATACATAACCTATCCTGTCTTTACCAATTAAGGCAATATTCCATAATTACAGCACATACCATAGAGAAGATAAAGGAACAATAGCAATGATTGCTGTTGGTATTTATTTGTTTTTAGAGAAAACTCTGATCTGTTGAACTAAACATCGTAGCCATAAGTTTCCGTTACACTGTTGTTTTAAAAGATCAAGACGGATTCGTGAATCTATTCCAGAATGCCCTCCTACATGACTAAGGTACCCACCTAGATTTGACTGAAGGCCCGAATAAAGAAAAGAAGGACTCTGAGTCATCTCAATCCAAGCCACTGGACAGTGATGGTCTCGGATGGATGTAATCATATCCTTCCATCTCCCCCATCCTGAAAAATGTTAAAAGTTTTAAGTCTGAGAAAAAATGAAAACAAACATTAGAAAGTCAAAAAATGTTTTCTGTTGAACTGAGTTCTCATTTTCAGGCCAACTGTAACAAAAACATTGTAGAAGTACATGAGCAAAGCCCAGACCTTCCAGGCTGGAACGCAACACCGATCCGTCAAATCAAGGCCATCACAGTCATGTCCCTCCTGCAAAAGACAACTGCATCATTTAATCACTTGCAGAAATCTATCACTCTCCATCCTAAAACCACTGCCATTTTCAGCAATTAAGTAATGCCATCACACTATAGTACAGAAGAGTGGTGTCAGAAGGAATGACTCTGCAAAGGAAATCTAAGCTTGAGAATGAAAGAAGTCTAGTTGATAAGGTTCAAAAAAGACAAGTCAGTAAAGAAGAGCTTTCTCTGATATGCAAAACCCACAGACTCTGCATTCCTTTTTCCAAATCCTTTTTATGTTCTGTCTACTTGTGGTAGGGACAGGATCAGACTATACACCTGGAGCAACCGGCTCCATCCGACACACCACTCTAAGTCAGTCCCACTGCGTCCTTACACAGAACATCCCAAAAGAATTACACTCATCCTTGGGCATGCCCCATGGGGGTTTGCTGAGGCTTTGAACAGAGCAAGAGGCAGTGGAGCTTCCACTGAAATTCAAAAGGATCCAGGTCCCAGCTTTTCTAGGCTCCTCCAAACATCCCCACCGGTATAAATATTTCAAAGTACTTTTCCCTTCACAGTTAACTTCTCTGGCCCAGAACTAGTCCAGAGTGAAATTTCATGGACTGCAGATTTAAGGGCAGGCACATCCAAGAGAATGATAAACCATGTCCCTCCCAAGGTGTCTCTAATTCCCTGCGATTGCAGAATGAGGACACTGCAGGGTTTTATTGCTGATGAACTCCAAGAGCAAGGAATTTTCTCTGTATTTATTGAGAATGATAAAGATGCAAGAGTGATTATTAATGTGCATCTCATGCATTTGCAATTATGCAAATACACATGCAAATGAAGCACAACCTTTGGGCTCCTGTCATGTTGCCAATGCATCCCTCTGTGGCTCAAATTTTGAATATGCTCCTTGCTTCAATATTAGGTATTACACACAGGTCCCAGATGCTGTAGGATTCTGAGCATCTTCCAGCCTGCCCTAAAAACATGAGGCTCCCTTCAACTTCAACAGATGCTCAAGGGTCTTCATACCACGCCCAAGCCTCAAAACCTCTTCGGAGCAGGTTAGAAGGACACTGAACTCACCACCCACAGGGGAATCTTCACGGCAAATCACCAGTATGTGAAGAAAGGCAGCCAGCAGTGCCCCAATTTGCTGGGTCTGCAATCATTCAAGACATTATTTAACGCTGTGGCTCACAGCGAAGCTGAAGCGTGTGCCCACCTTTCTGTTCAATTAAAGTACAAAATGTAATTAGTAATTTGTTTGGGAGTTCTCTTGGGATGACGAAGAGCAGACCTGCTAAGGGAGCCAAGGCGACGCAGTGTACGTGCTGAGGTGAAGCTCATCTGAATGCGTCGCACAGCGTGCTGCCTTGGACGTAGCAGGAGCTCTCCCTCTCCTGCTACCCACTCCCACCCAGGAACTGCTGAAACAGGATTAAGCCACCTCCTAAAGGAATAAATCTGTTGCTTTCATTCCTCTCTAGCTATGCACACGTTCAAAATCTTGATAAATGAACAGGTCATAAACTTCCTACAAGAACTGCTGACAGTACATCAAAGTTACTATACTTCCACTGCCCCGGTGGTGGGCGGAACCATTGCAGGGACAGACCGTCATCCTCTGCATCCAAGAGCCAACCGAAAGCACATCCCAAGCACATTTCTCAGCCCTGAAAGTGAGGGGTAGATTAAGTGACTTGGGCTGAGCCTGAAGCTGAGCCCTGTCCTCTCTTCAACCAGAAGCACAGTCAGACCCAACAGGGATCCCACAGCATCGTGCTGCAGGTACGATAAACGTGGAAGCCCACGGTTTCTTCCAGAAGTTGTGCAAAGCACAAAAAAGCAGAAGAAAAGGCTATCTCTTGTTATGCCAGAACAAGAACTCTGCTGACTTGAACTCCTCTGGCTCCGTGACTTTACTCCTGAACAGGGACAAATAGAGGTTGGTGCCTCAACTTGAAGAACGGTAACAACAAAGTGAAGAATGAGGAGTGATCAGGCACATGACATGCTGGCATTTTTCCCTGCAATGCAGCCTCTGCCATGCGTTCCCTCTCTTCAAGAGATGTTGAAATCCAGCCCTGATTTGATTCCCATCTAAGTGTGCTAAATAAAACTCCCAGATCACAAATGTGCACAGAGCAGAGCTTTGCATGGGACTACTTGCAAGGTGACTACTGCTAAGGCGGTCTCTGTGTGAGTCTGCTACACATCCAACTCCTAAACGTCATCCCCCAGAAGGGAAACTTTTTTAGGAGAAAAGAGGAGCAAAAAAGTAAAATCAAGAATCTGAACAGGGGCTACATACAAAAAGGCCTAAAAAGTTAACTGAGCAAACATTTGGCAGAATATTTTTAACCTTTTTTTGGTGATTCTGGGACTGCAAGTGTGGGTAGTGGTGGAGCATAAGCCCTGAAGAAATCCTTTCCCAGCCAGTTACCTGCAAGGCAATGTCAGCGTGCAGTTTTCTACCGTGCTCAGGACAGCAAGGGACTTCAGGTCCCAGCCAGGGCCAGGAAGGATTGTGTGAGCATCTTCTAGACCGTGTTCTCATTGTCCCTCTCATCACAGCAGTGGCGGACCAGTCTCTTAATACCGTGGGGTCAGAAACATGCTACAGGTTTCTTTTTAAAGGGCCCCGGATCTGGGAAGAGCTCTTCTCTCAAAACATCCCTCTCTCAATTATGCCCGGTTCCCAATTCATGCATTTCTGGAAATCTTGCCTGCCTTTAAAACCTGTAAAACCATTTCTTCCCCTCACAGTGCTGGGGTGTCTAGGAAGAGTCTTCCTTGCTCCCCCCCATCCCATCAGCTCAGGTAAAAACAAACCCACAAAACCATTGGCACATGGAAGACGATATCTGCATCCTTTCCACAACCTTCCCAATCATTCACCTTCTAATACAATTAAGAGTGAGGGCTGTGAAATCCCTGACGAACCACAACTCCCTTCTCCTGCCCTCCACTGGGACTGCCGCAGTGCCCATTGCTCCTGCAGCGCTGCCACCCCCCGTAGCTGCCCCACCCTTCACGCTGGGCGATGCACAAGCACACGGGGGAAGGAGAAAAAATGGACAAAAGCAAGCCAAGATTAAAGAAGCCCTTCTCACAACAAGGACCAGGCACGCTGCTGCAAACTGCACAGATTTAGTCAGGATGGTGTCTTCCTCAACTATGCAAAACAGTTGAAAGGAGAACACCATGCACCAGCCAAAATTCTTCGTGTAACAGAATGTCATTGCTAAAGCCAGAGACATCAGAAATGTGCCAGATGACACCAGAATTTGAACTCTGAAGCACTGCTGCGCTGGAACGCACCCATCAAGATAGCCCTTGGATCAACGTAGACCAGTGTGCGCTGAGAAAATTGTCATAGGTTGAAATTCAGAAGAAACGGGCTCCGTCTGCTGATATACTTTGTTGAGTCTACACTTCACAAAAAATGCAGTGGCACCATTCAAAGCATGAGCAGCATAATTCATCATCAACTAGATACCATATATGCACAAGTAACGGACACAATTTTGCCCTCAAAAACCCAGGTGCAGCAGTGGTACATGCTTGCTTAAAACTGTCAGAAAACTACTGCTTGCTATAAATCACGGCTTGAAATTTTATATAGGAAAATATCTTTACTCTTACCCTGAGCATCTAAGTACCTGCATCTATTCAAATTCCTGCTTTGCCTGTGTCCCTTAAAAATATATCAAGATCAGTGGAGAAAAAACTGGTCATAAACCAAGATTTTCAAAGCAATTACAGGTCTAATTCTCAAACACTTACAACTCATTGTCTGAAACAGCATTTCAAAAAGTCTTAGAAACAACCAAACAGACATCATTTTTTTGGTCCCATGCAACCAACTCCATTAGCCAACCATTTTTCTTGCCCCAACAAATGGGATAGAGCGCTGAAACCATGAAGATATACAGACAGTTTCAAAACCTGGGATTAGGAACTGCCAAACATATTTATATCAAAAGCAAGGTTGTACTTTTACAGTTTTCCATTTAAAAAATCAGAACATTTAACTGAAACAGTCAATCTTCCTCCCCTTTCAGAAGCGTTCGATACGGTCCAAGGCCCAACATGTTCTTAGGACACGTGTCCAAAATGGTTCAACCAAAGTCTATTTAAACTCCTTGGATGGGGAGCGCTGAGCTCCTACCACCTCCTGTTGAGACACGACCTCACCATTTGTAAAGAGCCTCACAACATGCAATGCCACACAGACTTCATTGGGAAAAAAATAAAACACCAGGAATCAGAACAATGGCAATTTCAGTCTTGCAGCTCTTTCACGTTCACTTTCAAAAAGGAAAAGTAAGAAGCCTGGGAGGCTGCATTACCGCAGGCACCGATCCCTCAATATGCATGTGAACTCAAGTAACCTTCTATTCATCCAGGCCCTAAAATAGGAAGGCACAGTTCTGGACAAGCATATTGATCTGGATTCCTGTAACTATCCCTTTGAAACACAAATAAACTATTGTTAAAAAAACCCCAACAGATCTCAGTGTGTGCTCTGGTTCCTTTGCAATGTGTACTATCTGACTACAATCCATCTTGGCAGTGGAACAGCTACGCAGACATTCTTCTGAGCCAGCTCTAATGTAAAGGGATGCCAAGTATGTCTTCCCTTTTGTATTTACAGTAATAGTTTCAGCTTTCCCCACCACTGGGAGTGCTGTTGGGGATCAGCTGGCAAAAATATACTTATCTAAAAGGACCACTGCAATTCCACTCAAAGCTGAACTGTTTTGCAGGGGTTGTCGGCAAGGACCTTCTCCCACATTAATCTACAGCAAATAACGTCGCCGTGCTGTCACTGGCACGAAGCTGACAGCAAATCCTGTTTCTGCCTCCTCCCAAGCTGGACTATCTCCTGACAGACCACTGGCCTCAGTTTGGCTCTCTTACACTGGTCTATGTTTGGAGTGACACTCTCTGGTGTGTCTGAGCTGTGCTGTCTGCTCTGGGAGGGGAAAAACAAGGGTGATCTATCACAGAAGCGGGTCCTTCAGAGAGGCAGGTACGCAAATGTTTGAATCAAACTGTGCTAAAATGCAGCCAGGCTATTCTGGCCTCCAGGGACTGTCAAGGAGCGGGCAGGGACACGGGATGTGCACCGCATCACTGCACTGAGAAACCTGCAAATAGGGCTGTTCTGTGGTAGTAAAATTTGCCAACTTCAGGGCTGCTTTGCACTGCAAAGCCTAGAGCAAGATGCCTCCAGCTGGCCTGACAACACAGCTGGCAGGTCACCCCGAAGTAGCCAGTGTGACACCAACAGATGGACAGGCTATTAACTTTCATGAGGACTTCCGATACCTGAACAATAGAAAGTTTTGCTGATGATGATCTTAACTACACCAAAAACAAGAGCTAGAAACCAGTTTTCCGCTAGCTTGAACCATGGGTGGACCCACAGGGCTCAGCACTGCCCTAAGGAAAGCACCTAAAAGGACAGACAGCAGGCTGCCGGTCTGCAGGCAGGAGAAGGGGCGACCGGCGAGGGCTCAGACCGGGCCGATTGCCAAGTGGAATCAAAAGTACCATTTTTCACACAACACAGATGAGAAAATCTGCCCTGGGTTTTGAGGACTCCCACCATTCCACACATCTTTTCTGAGCTCCTACACGTGCATGGCAACCTGGATCCCGCGGTCTTACCACTTGTGCCCTTACCTGCACTCTTACGAAGGAAAGGTGCAAATCCTACACCAGCATGACACCACATCAGGCTTGCTGCAGCGCTACTGCTCTCTTCCCCTCTGTAACATTTGCCCAGCTTAGCGTTACGTTCTTTCCTAACAAAGCAGACAGAGAACGCGTTGAAGATCCTGCTGTGCAGGAGCTCAAGGAGGGAGAAATTATTTTATCTTTCCAGGATATGCCTGTGGGTGTGGAAGCTCTGCCCAAGGCACTGTGCAACACAAAGCAATCACTGAAGTCTGTGGAAAGGAATTGCAGGGAGTAATTTCCCACTGCTAACAGCAAACTCGGAGAAGTTTGGCGTATGGGAAATCTGAAACCAGCCTGTCTCCTCTCCATTAAAATGGGGTACAACCACCATATGACTGCCCTGTCTTCTCAATACTACAGAATAATGCACCGGTTTTGTCACAAAGCTAAAACTCCCACCAGGATTTCAGAACTATTTTTGTTGGCTTTTCCTGAGGTGATAATTCATGTAAATAAACTACCCCCCACGATCATTTAACATTCACCTTATTATACCATTATCCTAATTTCTATTTTGTTAAGCCTTAGGGGATTTAGCTGAGCGCGGATCCATTGCAGCAAGTGCTATAAAGCCACACAGTAGAAAGCAGTCCCTGCTTCAATGAATTTACAGTCTGAATAGACAAAAGGCAGGAGAAAGGCAGAATTATTCTCCAGACCCCACCAAAACAGCCAATAAACTTACCCCCACTTCCTGCTGACTTGTACTCCAGAACGTCAGCTTCCATTAAAATAAGCAACAACAACAAAAGACATTTCTAGCTCCTGTGGTTGTAAAAAGACTCTTGAAGACACGCTAAATCAATGCAATCACATTTACCCAGCTATGCAGATGACTTCAGAAAGAGACATAGCCATTCGTCTCTGACAGGGCCCAAATAATTACAGATCTCCGCAGCTGCAGACCTCTCCATTTCAGTGCAGTGACTCTTAGTCCGTATCTCCCCGTCTTACTTCATCCTACCTGAAGCTGTGACTTATCCTCCAGTTTTCCCATCCCAAATCCACACGAATATTTCCATCACTACTGTGGGCAGTCGGCGACTAAAAGTTTTGGCTGCCAGAGCTGGTGTCCTCCTTACCCTCAGCAGCAGGAGAAGCACAGCAGGGCTAAAGATGGGAGTCTGAAGTGAACTGTGCCGGAACCAGGACCCAGAGGAAGAGACCAATGGAAATGAACAGAGAGGAGAAAAAAAACCCAAGAAAATAGTCCCTCATCCACAGCAATACCTCCTCCTGAAAGCATTATATCCACGAAACATCCACAGCCGGCGGGACAAAGGGAATTTCATGGAAAGGAAACAAAGCAAGCTTTACCACGTTGTTTAGGTTTGTACCACAAAACACGTGAATCACCAGCGAGCGTCCCCACCACACAGACAGACAGAGCTCAGGTGACTTCAAAGTCGGCGCTTGAGCCAAAACTAGACCTTCCTGAGCGAAACCAGTAGTGTACCCACTGCCTTATCCTCCTTTCCAATAGGACACGTTGCGCGTTAGTAAACCTTCCTACCTGTATACAATTACATGTGTTGAAAGCACAGACAGGTCTTCAACATAAAAAAACCCAATCCTCTCTTCTCATCTTGAAAGGACGCGGCCAGTCAAGGTGATGTTGGGAACATTGCACACTTGGGAACATACCCGTGCTTTCACCACCTGCTGGCATGCTCAAGACAGATCTAGCTCTGCAAACTTCACCTCCCCTGCCAGCAGGAAATAAATCTTGTGGTTTTAGAGTTGGAGAGTGAATCCATATTCAGTTAGGAATTTATGGTGACTTTATGGATCCCACAAATGCTTCACTACCACCATTTTCTGGAAACTGTACAATTCCTGCAGTTCATTCACTGTGTTCAATTGCCTTTTTTCAGGGAAGCACTTCTAATTGCTTTTTTACAGATATGGGTTTCTGTAAAGAATAGAACATGGCTCATACCGTATAAAATGTTACCATAGCCTTTTGAACTATATATAGCTTTTATAGCTAGTTTTAATTTCCCCAGAGTATTCATCCCAAAGGGTCAAATCTGCCTCTTGTGTAACTCCCATGGATACACACCGAAGTGTATTTCACACAATAATCACAGTGCTACAATTCGAGCAAAGTTTTCTCGTACAATTTCTACCATCTCACAAGGGCCCTTTCCTTTCAGCTACAATGAAATGTATAGCAGTAAGCAAATACCTGTGCAGTCTGCACTGATTTACGGATATCCAAACACTGTTACTAGCCCTTAAGTCCCCATGGCTGTCTGTTTGTTGTTGGATGGGTATTTTTTGTTTTTAATATTGCATCGGATTGTTCCACTCTTTCCCTGGGAAACGTTTGTACACATTTCTGCACCGCAAACACTGCAAAGCCAGTATCAATTTTCTTCCTTTATATTAGCCCCTCTGGTACCTTTACATTAACCCAGAATGAATCACTGGCCTCCCAGTCATTTCTTGCTTCATACAGTTTTGAGAAATGGTGTAACTCGCATTTCAGAGAAGGCCTGGTTTCTGCAGACGGGTTCCTCAACTGCCAAATAGCTGGCGTGATGGCTCACGCTTCCTCTGTACGCGCATCCCATCCAGACAGCCCCTGGCAACTCCTTCGCTTTTTCTCCCCGCTCTGCATCCAGCGTGCTGGCAAAGGAACTCCACTGCAGCCGGCGCAACACACACACGGAATGGCAAAGTGACTCCCATCCTCCCACCAGCATTATTCGTTTCCACCAAACAGGGTCAGCTCGTACCGTCAGCTTTCACTGCCAACCTGGTGTCCTTTTTCTACCCAAATTGCTCGTCTTTTTCATTAACTGACTCTCTCACCCTGTACAGAGAGACATGTTTACTCTCTGTGCTCCTCACCCATAGAGCACCCAGCTCTATCAAAACAGATGAAAGAAAGACACAGCACACACAAGCTGAGCCAACGCTTAACAAACTGCCCGTCGATGGCAAACCTTGGGCAAGCTAATAAGGAGAAACGTGTCCATAAGTGTCTGCATTCGACCAGTGAAATGTGAGTTGTGTTTTAGATTGCAGCAGACGCAGATGGATGAGAGTGTCCTTAGCCCAGCGTAAAACCCAAAGCTCAATGTATCCTTCACAGTGGTGGAAGAAATACGGGAATACAAAGGACAGATCAGTGACCTGAGGATTTCAGTCCTGCTTGGTCCCCTCCTGCCTGACCAGCAGAGAAGAAAAGCCCAGCTGTGAGTGCAGCAGCGTCTCCTCTTGTCACAGGGGACCCAGAGCAGCCAGAAGTACTTGACAGTTGAGACTGAATATTTGCCTTCTCCCCCTGCATTTCCAGCAGCTAACTGGAGAAAGACCCATGCCAAATTTGCTAACTTCAGCGCCTCTGCTGGGCTCTCTGAATGCCACCCTCAAACCCATCATACACTTCCCAAGGCGCCCTTTTCCCTCACTGAGGGAATCGTAGCAGCAACAAAGAGAGACACCGAATGACCCACAAAGCTGAAGGGCATCTAAACGGTGTGTTGCGTAAACTGAAAGGAAATTAAGGTGACTATTTAAAGACCAATGAAAACAGCAAAAAGGAAAGAATTCATTAAAACAAAATAATAGGGCCTCGCAGAGAAAAGACATTATTTTCCATCTTCCTGGTTAGAAGTCTCCTTATTTCATCGGACTTATTCACTCCACTCTCAGAAGTGTTGTTATCCCCATTTAACTCATGAGAAACTGGGGCATAAGAGGAGTTGTTTTTGAAAGGCCATGCACGGTTTGTATGGCAGAGCAGGAATAAAATATTTACAGCCCTAAATACCCGGGCCTTTTTTCCTTAAGGCACCGGCAGGCTGAGGTATTGACTTCTACAGCAAATCTGTCTTGACAACTACAGTAAATCTGTCTCACGACAAGGGTATTGGGATCAGCCCACTACAAAACATGACATAAATCTGTCCCTTATAGTTTGAGGAGAAGGTGTAGATTTGGGTATTAAACCCATTGAAATCTCCCATTACAAAACCCCAAACCTCGTGAAACACATCTAAACACATCTGTTCCTTTCAGGGCCTGACATTCAGATAGCTGAGCTCCATGAAAACTTTGACTGGGGTTAATACATTTAGTTGGGAAAATACAAGACTGAGATTCAAGAAACGCAGTTTTGGTCCATAGCTTTGACATGAATTTTTTGTTGCTTTTGGACAACCGAGCCCCCTTGCCTGCCAGGTTGGAATAGCTGCCGTCTTGTCTCCTTAGCTTCCAAGTTCTTCACGGAGAGGGTCATCTCTACAGGAATACATACTGCACTGGAGCTCAGGCCCTGAAAAGGATCTGGAAGTCAGATCACTTAAAATATAGCTTAAAATGACATCAGATACATTCCGATATCCCACACAATTCCAGTATTAGTTCAGGTTTGGTTTGGGGTTGGTTTTTTTTTGTGAAAGTTCTGGCTGGAATCCCACGGAAAATGCCTGAGGGCTCCCCACGACGGGGAGCCAGCGTGAAGTGAAAGAAACCAAATCATTCAGTCCGCGCTGGTGCCACGGCCCCCCCAGAGCCATGCCTGCACGGCCTCCCCCGAGGCCGGCTCTCCCCAACCCTCCTCGCCCGCACAGCGCGCTCGTGGCAACGGGCAACGCATTTCCAGGGGGGTCCGATGAAACCAAAGCGAGTGCATTTAAGAACGAATGTGTTGCTAGCAATTTAAGCTGCGTTAAAGAGCCAGTGTGAGTACTCTGTTGGTAACATACTGCATACATTTATCAACCAAACACAAATCCGTTTGAATAGATTTCTTGCGGCCTGTTATGTATGAGGGGAAAATATCACCTAGTCTCTGGGCTGATGAGAGCCCATACTTTTCCTTCTAATCTTAACTGCCTATTATTAGCAACCCCGTTTATAGAATGCCCCTCTGCCTTATATATCCCAAGCACCCCAATTTTCCGCTCTGCATGGGCATGCGGCAGGGGAAGACGCAGAGCATTCCATTACTGGCATTTCAATGTGCCTTTTGCAGCACACTCCTACACTCGGGATAATCTAATTACACAGGGCAGAAACCTCACCCAACCATATATTTTCCTTAGACCCTGTTGCCACCAGCTACTTTTACTCCTCATTGAAACAGAGTCCCCCTCTTTTTTATTTCCTCCTCCTTTTTTTTTTTTTTTCCACATCGTTAAAAATTTATTATTTAGACTGATGATGACATCATCTGGAAAGGGACCCAGGCTGTGGTCATCAGGGCCTTTTTCTGCATTACAGAGAAGCAGTTTCTCCTCTCTCCCTTGCAGATCATTAATTTTTAAAATAGAGCTTTGCTTTAAATATATACAGCTCATTTTGCTTTCAGCTGATGAGTCAGAGGAGCTGTCTTTCAACCAGGTCGCTGCCCCCCGTGCCATGCTTCCAGCCCAAACCAGCACGCACGCTCCCTGATGAAGCTCTGGCTTCAGGCCACTGCAAAGAACAGGAGAGAGTTTCTGTGTAAATAAACAAAAAATTGCATTTTTTGTTTATTATTATTTTGACCAGCTTTGCTCCGCCATGCATCCTGAAATGGCTTGCAGAGTAGAAGCCTGGCCCTGCAGGTGCTCCTCAGGGTAGGCTTTGCCTGCAAATATTTTCTTTAAGGGAAGACCCTGTAACACGGCTCTTCCACAAGGAACGTGAGCAAGTGTCAGCCCAGTGTGGCCGTATTTCACCGTACCACGTTGTGCTTTTATGGTGACTATCCCATGAATCCTGACACCATCCTTTTGAGGGCTGTGGTTTCCCCTCCCCAGTAGACACCAAGTCAGGTTTCTGCATTATCGGTAGGATTACACAAGGGATTAGCAAAGCAGATGCTAATTGTGGGTATTCACTACTTGTACCCTAGACCCGAAAAGGCTGGACCACGTCCCTTTCAACCAGGCGGAGCGGGCAGATGTGTGTGTGAGCACCACAACTCTGCAGGCTGGCTGCCAGCAGGAGGGCCAGCACCCGAGGCAGCACGCAGAGCCCTCCGAGAAATGCCGATGCGGTCCGCCACGTGTGCCCCACGGTGGGATCCACAACAGAGCAGATGGAGCCTGGCAAGGGAGAAGCTGCAGAGAACTGTATGCATGTAGTGTCCTTGCCTGCAGGGAAACACCTCCATCCCTGCAGAGCCCGTCATCCAGATCTCACCTTGTCGGGAACAGGAGCTCTGGATAGCGCAATTCTGCATTCATCCACTTTCACTTTAATCCAGCCCTAAATCTACACGTAGTCGTTGCTAATTGTATTTCCTGAGGGGGAACCATGATCTTCTTCAACTGTATGTATTTCTTCATCCTTTAGGATGCGCAAATCCTTGCAAGCATTCTCTTATTTAAGGCAGTATTTTACTGCTTGCAAGTCCCTTCAGATAACTAGATTTTATCACCCCCCACACACGTCTGGGCATTCACAAAAGTACATGGGATCACAACGGATGCGCAGCCACCTTGGAAATGCTTTAACATGATGTAGCAATTTAGGAGGAAAGGACAAGGCATATCTTACCTGAACGAGGATGCAGGTCACACTTACAGAATGGGGTTGTAAACACCACTTACTTTTAGATACCTGTCTGAGCCTACGTTAGGAGACTAAACTCTCTAGACTTCTTATATACAGAAAGAGGGGGAAAAAACGGACTTCCAGAGGGCACGTCAGAGAACAAACAATTTAGGTGCACTCTCCCTTCATTGACTCAATGGAGAAACAAAGTGATGGAGAAAGCCTCCTAAATAAGGTGTTATAAATAGCTGCAATCAACATGTAGAAGAGACTCACTCAACTAAGTGTCTGACCAGGGCAAGGTGTTGCTCATCCAGCCCAGTGAAAGCTGCCATGAGTTCTTTAATAAGCACAAGTGGCTTCAGCTTGGGTTTTAGGTTTACTCCAAGCACAACACCAGTCCTCAAACTGTGCTGGGGCATGAGTTCAGGACAGGTCCATGAAGAACAGTGCTCCCCATTCAATCATGTCCAGCTATTACTTTCTTTAAGGCCTTGTTTTTCACTGAATTTTCCACATCCTAGAACAGGCCCATCCCTTAGCTTATGAGCACTCAGAACCTAATGAAACCCTTGCATGGTATACATGGATTCAGGCTTAAGAAAAATAATTTTATAGTCCTTTGTTATTATACTATTATTATTATTATTATTATTATATTTTCCATAGCTCCCTAGTAGATAGGGAGAGCTGTCAAAGTTCGTACATAGAAAACAGTGTCATACATAGCTTCTGAGAAGAATATGAAAAAGTCATAAGTATAAACTGGCTGTTACATGGACACGTGCTGTAATATTTTCTTGGACTCAGTGATCCAGTAACACAGGTCAACAAAATCTGTCAGAACAATCCACAGTGCCTTGCTCACTCTCAGAATCACTGCTTTCCCCTCCAGCTCGCCAGCCTGACTGCTTGCAGGTCTCGAGCTCCGTCCCCACCCTCCAAGCTTCCAAGGGATGATCTACAGAGCATGCCATAATCCTTCCTTTTTGGCTGAAAAAAAACCAAAACAGATGGGAGATGGAGATGAAGCAAAGAACAAAAGCAGACAGCACAATCAAATACATTTCACTGCACTTAAGTACAAGAATTGTTCTCCAAACACAGTTTCTCCAGGGAACAGGCAAAGGCAGAGAAGGGAGGGTACAATGCTGTATGGTCATAAATGGAAAGGAGCAGCCAATAAGACGACCTCTGGGTGCAGGTAGGCTCTACACTATGTACATTTTTAAGAAAAAAAACCCGTATCTCTATTTCAAATTACAGCAGAGAGCTTGCTTCAGAACTCACTGCTTCCTCTACACCTGCTGGCTCTGGTTCTCCTGTTCACTCCTCAAACTCGGAATCCCCCTTTCCTGGAGCTCCCGTTGCCCTCCACAGAAGACCTCCGCCACCTCTGCCCTCCCCACTCTGCCCCTGCCAAGCACCTGCTGTTCAAAACCTGGTCCTTAGCCCCACTGTGCGGGAACCTTCCCGCTATCTGCCAGGAGCCTGTGAAGTGGGCCCTAAGTGGGCTGCTGGAGGAGAGAGGAAGGTTTTATATGCAGCAAAAAAAGAAGTTAAAATGAATTAGATTATGATCGTATTAATTCAGGGCACCCACCCAATCCTTTCATTAGCTTGATTCTCCTGCTACTGCAGCAATCTATAAATGTTATGAGCTTTAAATGCTCTATGTACTTTAAACTTCATAGGAGACTACTACTATTAACACAGAAGTTGGGAGGAAAGGGGGATGATAAACAGAGTTATATATGAGCCTGTCAAGGCCATGAATACACAACCTTATGCTAAACATTCCCAGAACTTGGGATGAGACTTCCAGATACTTCATATCAAGCAGCTCCCAAGGTGACCTCTAAGGCTACATTTCCAACAGTGCTCAGGTCCCACCAGCAGCGTGAAGCCTTCCTCCTTTTTGGCCATTCATTGCCTCGAAGGAAGATGTTACATGACTGTGACCAGGCCCGAAACACTGAGCGATTCAGCCTAACCCTTTACGCTGCAGCCCAGACAACCACAAGCGTGTGGTTAGCAAAAAAGTTCCGTGAACTTCTGAACTCTCCTTATTTCTCTTAGGCAGGGAATTAAGTGGACTTAGTCACACAGACCTTCAGTCAGGGGTCTTTGAAGATGAGGAGCTGGCAGTGATAACACTTTGTGTGTATGTGTGGGGAGGCATTTTTTCCTCTTAATCCTGAATACCATGTTCAGCTTCTTAATGAGAAAAAAAACAGGGATGAGGGCAGCAGCCTTCATATGGGGATGAAATCACTTCTTCCTAATCGCCATTGGAGCCCTGGCAGCAGGAGACCATCAGGTCACAACCTAATACCTTTTCCAGTCATAAATTTGTAGATATCTCCAGTAATGGGTCTGATCTGAGTTTACAGGAGCTGGGCTTTTTTTGTTCTTTTTTCTCAGAACAGCCTTATGGAAGAACAGCTCCTTTACAGGCAGTACCCTGAATTTATAGAGCTTTATCTCAACCACCCACTGACCATTAAATTCCATATTTACATCTACAGCCAAATGGGTAAACAAGTAAGTAGAGTAATTTTAAAAGTCAAATCTCCATTAACTTTTATGTGACTGAAGATGAGATGAAAGTACCTAGGCGTCAAGCCTAGCCTCAGCATGCTTTCCAGGAATAAAACTATGCTGCTTTCTTACCTTCCATAAAGAGATCAGGACAAAATATTAATCAGTAATAGTTTCACTCCCTTTTTAAAAATTAAGCGTATGTCTCTAAACCAATGGTTTCTCTCTTTACCAGCGGCTGCGTTACCAGCAGACGCCCATTCTCAGCCTTCCACCCGAACAACAGAAAGTCTCAGAAAAACACTTCCAGAATAGGATACGTTTCGTAACCAAAACACACAACAGCAATAGGGAAAAAAAACCCAGAAGCACTTGCTCACAGTAATAGCTATTTTCCTTTCCTCTTAAAGCAACACAATGAAGCAATTACTGTACGCTGTACTTCCACGGGCTGTTTTAGCCAAAGCAATTGGCTGGACGGCTTGGAGGGGGCTGGAGGTGTGGCACAAAAAGAAACAACTCCTACCAGATATGATTCACTACCAACAAAAACATCCCCATGGTACCTCTTACTTTTCATAGGATGAGGACAGGTTTTCCACAGCAGGGTTTTCCAGTTAGAGGAATTTTTCTGTAATGGGATTGATGACATAGGTGTCGGTATGAAAATAGGAAGGACCTCAAAGGTTACAGCTAAGCTGGGAGTCTCCTTGTACCTGAACCGTTGCAGATTCTCAGAAAACTCCTTGTGGTCTCAGTAGGACGCACCATATGGGAAACCCTTTAATTTACTTGAGAAAGGAGAACCCGTTCATGGGTAATTATCTCTCTGGAATTACATTTAACGGAGAATATATGAATAAACATAGACCAGTCCTTGTTAGGCGAGCCATCGTGTCTCTCAGAAACATGCACCATCTATTGCTGGACACACGGAACGGAGAACCAACAGATTGGACCAAGGAACATCATCTAAATTAGAAGTAGAACATCATGTAAATGTGTTCTGTCTCCAGGCATCAAATTATGTCAATCATCAGACCCACTTTACACATATATACTCTAAAACATGTCTTTAGTTCTGACGGCCTTTGGCACACAGCTTCGGTATGAGTGTGCCTGTAAATTTGTATTTGTTTTAAAAGTATTAAAGGCGGAATTGGCAGCAACTTCTACATTTAGCTTGCTTGGCGCTTTCTTTTAGAAAAGATTCTTTAAGCCTTTTTTTGGAAACTTAAAAAAAAATTATGAGACACCCACTATAAAATTAAATTGAAGGACAGGCAGGTGGGAGAGAAATACTATTACCATTTTTCTCCATGTCAGGAGGCACTAATGGTTCAACGTTTTGCATTATAACACATGAGCTTTTGTAACTGTCTCACGGAGGCGGAAGTCTGATGAGACAGAGCTGAGGTTAGGGGCGTCTGAGATTTCTGACTGTCATCCTGTAAAAGTTTTCCTAACATCCAGGTTGTTGTACGTCAGCAGGGAGTCTGGTGCTGCAACACCGAATGCAGTTAAAGGTTGCGTTGCTCTGACAGATTATTAAATTATTGTATAATATATTTGAAGCAGTATTTCAGTATGAGGTTACGTGTTTTTGCAACTTTGACTCACGCACGCTACTCGCAGCTCCCAGTGAGTTCAACCAGAGACGTGTGTGGTTGGTACGTCTTAAAGTCGGACATTTTTAACCATTAGCCAGTGGGTAGTAAACAATTAAGCAGATGATTTCTTCTACTCCACAGGTGTGCTACCACAGCAAGTGGAATGACCATTTTACACCCAAATTGTGCTTTGGATGAATAAACAAAGAGAAGCATGAAACTAAGATACAAAATGTTACTATTGCCTGACTTTTTTTTTTTAATAGATAACAGAACAATGTCAAAAAGCATAAACAATCATTTAACTGCCCTTTCATTTAATGAATCTGCCCTAGGATAAAGGTCTATTAATACCAGATTTCTAGTAATGGATAAAAACAGACCTAGATAGAATAATTCATAAAAAAGAAACAATACCCATGGCATTGCCGGGAATAGTACTGCTGTCAAAAAATGTCAGGAAAAGTTATAAAACTTCTACAATAAAATAGCTTATAAAGACTTTTATCGTTTAAAAATATAAGGAAATATGAGAAAATATACTAACATACAAAATTTCAAACTAAAAAATGCCATTGCATGCTGACATTTATTTTCTACCCCGCCTGAAATCACTTGCAAACTTTGTATACTGAGGACTAGGAAAGCAGAGGAAATGGGAAAATATTTTCTTACTTTCTTACTTTCTCCAAGTCTCATAATTTTGATGGTATTTAGAAAAATGAGAAATTTCTGTCACCTCGGTCCATCAATTATACCTCAGTCGGTGTAGCCTGAACTTGGCATTTATTATCTGTGGATATTTCACCCCAAAACTGGCATATAAGCCCTAAAAGACTCTTGTGCAAATGACTATGTATGTCTTCTATACACTTATTGCTGCAAATGGTACCTTAACTGAGCACTAAGAATCACACCTGCCTGTCACAAACGTTTAAGAGCACATCATCTGCTAATGCCATACCGAAACGTAGCAATACACCCAACTGTCTTAAAAGATCTGCCAATCCATTGATGCTTACGCTTTCCCTTCAATAGCAAATATCTGGTTTTGTCTCAAATAAACACATGCAAATAAAGCCACCCTTTATGTCAATAAATTATGGTTTGTGTACTTCATTTTCATGCCAATGGGAAAGATGTTGTAAGAAAAGTAGTTCGAGGATGGTCAAAGAGAATTGCAATTAATCTGCCAGAAGGAGTTATGGTAAATATTATTATTATGATTATTAATGATTTGTAAAGCGCTGTAAATCTCCATGACAGTAATTATGATGCTTTGTATATATAAATTTGGCATTCTGCATATACAAGCACTTGGGCTTGAACTCTTCCTAGATCATTAGGAAATTAGAGGTCATATCATCGGTCACTTGAAAAGTAATTTCCTGCAGATTTTCAGGCGATTCTCAGATTTATCCTCACTGTAAAAAAGGTACTAATGATTTCTCCCCAGGCAAACAAGCTTACAGGGAGGCTGTGATTAACAGCCTTTTAAGTACAGCAACCCGGAGTTGCAGAAGACACAGTGAGTCTGGAACCCCTTTTGTGTCAGCCACAAGGAAAACCAGGGTGGGTATGGCCTGTCGGGGACGAGGAGGTGGCAGGCTGAGGGCCCATGTTCTACATATGTTGGTAGAGTTTCCAAAATAAACTGAATCTGTGGAAAGCATTAATCTTCAGGGGCCTCCTCTAGGCTATGTGTCACTTAATGTATGGAGAAAGGCAGTGGGATTGAAATGATCTGTCATTCTCATGTTAATCCTCCGTGTGGAGGAAATTCTCTGAGAGAGGGGTCTGCTTCTTCCCAACTCTCTTTCTCGAGACTAAGACTCAGATCTTTGGAAATCTGTGATTCCAGGTAGGGAATTCCCACAAAGCATGACTTGCTGTTAAAAGCGGAGTGAGGCAGCTTCCTACCTCCTCTTGCAGGGAATCAATAACCTTTCTGCTGGCAGCAGTTCAGCTGTGTTTCATGCCCTGCCCTCCTCTGTTGATAAGCAAAAAGGACATTACAAGTCAATTCCATTGAAAATTACACTCAAGTGTCCTCTGCTCAGCTACAAAAGCAGTTTCTGCAGTCTAAAAGCCAGACAGAAATAATTCACCTATTCCATCTCTCCTGCTGAAACGCCCTACCTTTCATCCCAGCCAAGAGCACTGTTCCCCTGCCCTTACAGGAGCGACACCCCACGGGTGCCGCTGGGGACGCACCTGTGGGAAGGTGCAGTTTGCAAACAGACAACAGGGTACGGCTCCTCTAAAGGCATGCACGCTCGCAGCTTCAACTGATGGCTGCGTCTGCGAGGCAAAGCAGTGATACTGGTGTTGAATCTCACTACTCAATGCTGGCTAAACAGGGAGTGCCCAAGCAAGCTGGGCTCTGACATGACATGATTTCTCTATCAAAAAACAAAAGTAAAATAAAATAAAACCATTGGGAGTACTTTATCCACTGTATTATGACTGAGTTCAATAGCCTTGCTATTCCAAGCTTTGGAGTGATGGCTTTATGAGAACATCAAAAGCTGCAAGCCTGACCAACCCTCCTGGATACACGCACGCTTCTCCTACGAGGAGCTGCAAGCGGCTTCAGGCAGCGTCCATTGGGAGCTTCCCAAAAGAGAACCCTTCCTGAATTATGAGTGGGCCCACACACACACACACTCAGCTTCACAGTCCATTGCTTTCCCAGGAGCGGAGTCTGTGCTGTCTGCACCAAGGCAATATATCTCTTTATGGCCTGCCAGTGACTTTACAGAGAGATAAACAAAGCTTTTAAATCAAAAGAAGCAGGAGAAGAAGAAGTTTGGCACCCCAGAACACACGCCACTATTTTTTTTTTAACCCTTCATGACAAACAGGAAAGCAAGGAGTTTCTTATGCAACTGCCAACCAACAACCGAGGGAGAAACAGGAAACCCAAGGGTGAAAATCTGAAGAATTTGCTTAAGTTTGAAAATCTATGGCAAAACCTCTGTTCAGCAAAGAAAGGGCCTGCATTCATTTAAAATAATCTGAGAAATGGATATGGCACTAAAATCAGCTGGAGGAGACGGCACAGAATTGAGCTGTAGAATAAACAGACTTAAAGTAGAACAGTCCAAATTTCCTGTTAACCAAGGATGTAAGATTCTCTTTGCCTCGCCCAGACTGACTATAAATTTTGGGGGGCAAGAAGGAACATCTACCTCATGTGCACAGCATCAAGAATGAGATCCTCATCAAGGTCAGAGCGTAGGGAGGTTCTGTGAGGTAAATAACAGCAGCTCAGGACGATACGTGATGATTTGGCATTATTTTGGTTTTACCAAATCATCATATATTTTCCCAAGCTGCTTTTCAACTGTGGAGCCTTTTGGGACAGGCAAGAGCAAGCAGGACCACGGCTCCTTCAATGATTGGATTTCATCATTTTAGAGTTGAGTGGAAAGTTGAATTTTTCAGAGGAATAACAATCCAGAGCTACTGCAAGTTGGAAAACACCAGAAGCACCCAAAGCACTCCGGTGACTCATTTCTTTAAAAGTTTCATCATTTCCCAGCCCTACAACCTGTTTCATAGATCTGGGCCATGGACTGTAATTAGGTGCTGGGAGAATGTTTAAATCCATTAACCACCTCTCCCTCTTCACCAGAGACTCTGAAAATTCACAGATTCACAGAATGGCAGGGGTTAGAAGGGACCTCTGGAGATCATCTCATCCAACCCCCCTGCCTGAGCAGGCACCCCCAGAGCAGGGGCACAGGGCCGCGTCCAGGCGGGGGGTGAATGTCTCCAGGGAAGGGACCCCACAGCCTCTCTGGGCAGCCTGTGCCCCTGCTCTGGCACCCGCACAGCAAAGGGGTTTGTCCTCATGTTCAGGGGGAACTTCCCGTGTTCCACCTTGTGCCCGTTGCCCCTTGGCCTGGTGTTGGGCACCGCTGGAAAGAGCCCAGCCCCATCCTCCTGACACCCACCCTTCAGATATTTATAGGTATTTATGAAATCCCCCCTCAGCCTTCTCTTCTCCAGGCTGAACAAACCCAAGTCTCTCAGCCTTTCCTCTTAAGGGAGATGCTCCAGCCCCTGAGCACCTTGGCAGCTCTGCGCTGGACTTGCTCCAGCAGTTCCACATCCTTCTTAAACTGGGGGACCAAAACTGGACACAGCCCTGCAGATGTGGCCTCACTGGGGCAGAGCAGAGGGGGAGGAGAACCCCCCTCGCCCTGCTGGCCACACGCCTTTCCATGCAGCCCAGGACACCGCTGGCCCCCTTGGCCCCAAGGGCCCGGTGCTGGCTCAGGGTCACCCCGCTGCCCCCCAGCACCCCCAGGGCCTCTCAGCAGAGCCGCTCTCCAGCAGGTCCCCCCCAGCCTGTGCTGGTGCGGGGGGTTGTTCCTCCCCAGGGGCAGGACCTTGCACTTGCTCTTGTTGAATCCCATGAGGCTCCCCTGGGCCCAGCTCTCCAGCCTGGCCAGGCCTCGCTGGATGCCAGCACAGCCCCTGGTGTATCAGCCGCTCCTCCCAGCTTGGTGTCATCAGCGACCTTGCTGAGGGGACGCTCTATCCCATCATGCAGGTCATTGCTGAATATATTGAACAGGGCTGGACCTGTTGAATGAATATGTTTGGTTTCCCATCATTTCCTCCTAGAAAATTCCTTCTGACTGCAAAACAAAAAAATCCACCCGTATCCCAAGAACTACCCCAAATATTGCTCAGCAGCTACTGCTGTGCAGAAGTGAAAAGAAAGCTTGTGGGGATAGATTTCACAGGACCAGATCATTCAACTTCAGGCAAAAAAAAAAAAAGAGGGTGGAGGCTTATGGGGACCCATTCACTCACGCAAACCAGCGTCTGCTTTTTTTGCACCCACTAGACCAAGCCAGATGCTTTCAGATGTGTGCACAAACTGTTTGAAAAGCCACCAACTTGTACATGCAAGGAGATTATCTGTGTGAACATGTACAGGCCAGCTCGTCATCTTCAGCTCCCCGTTTGCAGCCCAAAAGTCTTCCACTAACAAGAGAGAACGCCTTCAAAGAAGGCAGGTTCTTTCACTAAAATTCTAGCCCATGTGAACCAATCTTACGTCCGCCTTCCCAAATCCCAGTCCAAGGCATGCTGCTATAATAAAAGGGTTGCTTCAGGTCAGGTTCCTGCATAAGATGATTGGCAAAATTCAGAACTAGAACGGGAATAAAGCTGCAAATCCTTTCCCGCCTGCCCAGACGCTCAGAGCTTTCCCTCACGCCGACTGCACAGCAGCTGAACCTCACCACCTCCGGTAGGACTATTCCTGATTATACCTATGTAAAAGTCAGAGGCCAGAAGCCCAAACTCAGTCCAAAGTAAAACAGACTCTCCCTTCTGGCCACGACCACAAATTTCACCAGAGCAATCCCAGCACCTCAGCACAAAAAAGCTGCTTTTCAGTATTTCTAGCTGCTTTCACAGTTCTTTTCACCCAAAACTTAGAGTGCATAAAAGCAACCCCATATTCTTCTGATTTTTTTTTTAATATTATTTCTAGCATTTTGGGGTGTTTTTTTTTCTCTGTGATCACAGCTGAACTTCCTACTGGCCCAGAGGGAGTAGAGAGCAATAACTTTAAATGGCCTCGTAGATGCAGCCATGGCTTCAAGCCAGCACTAATTTCCACTCTTGTTATGCTGAAGAAAGAGGGTGAAGAAAAAAAAAGGGGGGGGGTGAAAAGAGGAAGAATGGAAAACCAGTAAAAACAGAAATATTCCTTAATGTTAGTGAGAATTGGGAAGTCCTGGTTCCAGTGACAGGTTTAAGTTTCTATTAAAAAAAGTAGTAGCATTTGGAATATCATTTTAAAATGAGAGTGAATATGTTTCCTTAGACACAGAACATCCTTGTGACATTCAGGTCTTTGCGTACTGCAGGCAGGATGGAATTTTACTGACCAAATAAAGCATCGTCACTACTTGAGTACAGCAAACATTTGTAAAAACATATTCAACATGTCATAAATTAACTGAATTTGGGAGCCTGTAAACACTCACTTGAACTCACAGTTCTTTGATTTCACCAGCATACCCAGATATCTGGATACCCAGAGGATCCCAAATTCATCCCTTAACCTGTGAAAGCATTGGCTTTTTAACTCCTTTTGCATTTTCTAAACTCCTTTGGGCCTACTTAGCTTACTCACCGTCCCCTTCCCTGACAGTGGGTGAAAATTAAGAGCACTGGGGAAAAGATAACATTCTGCAACACCTTCCCGAAAGCTCTTACTTTCCAAACTCAGGCTTTTACCACTACTGGAGAAAAAATACATTTATAGCAAATGCTAGTCAAGACAAAGTAAAACGTTATCTGCACAAGGAACAGATGCAAACCAGAACAAAACTCCAAAAGGAATTTAGGAAGGAAATACGGAGTTACCCACATAGTTATTTGGCCAAGAAAATGGAGATACTCTTGTAAAGAGCGCTGTGACCACAACCTCCACTAGCCGAGGCCCCGGGCCAGCAGCAGCGATGGGCTCAGCTTTTATCCCCACCGAAGGAGACTTGGGTCTGGAGCACAGGCTGCAAACTGATGGAGAGGAGAAGCACCGTACCCTTACAAACTGGTCTCTGCTACAGTTAGGTCACACAGAGCTCCTGGGGTGAGGATGGCTGCACGGTGCAATAACATCCTGTCAGCACAAGGCAATGAGACTAAAAAGATGCTGGCAGTCTTCATTTTTATTTTTCCCCCACTGTGTTGCCCCGCCATTCAACCTTTCCTTCCAGCAGCATCGCCCAGATGGATTCAGCTTGCAGCTCTGCCCGCCTTATGATCCGGATTTCTGTGCATGAGCGGAAGGTAGGGCTGAAGCAAAACAAGAGCTAGAGTTCAGCACAATACTGCAAACACAACAGAGTTTTCTAAACTCTGTTTAGTTTAGTAATAAACTAAATTACTAAACTCTGTTTAGTAATCTAAACTGAGGAGGTCTGGCAGGTAATCCAGGTTCGGTCCAAAGGGAGTTACACAAAGAAGCGTAATATGCCCAAAGGTGTGAGGAAACGCAGGGTATAAAAATTAACAACTCATTCTCTAATATCAAGTAAGGGACAAGGAAAAGACATCCCCTGTCTTTCACTTCGGTTTCTTTCTCTCTACATTCAGGCTTTCCAAATTCACTAGGGAGACTCTGACAACAAATGATGTTTTCTTTTGAGGCTGCAGGTCTTGCATCCCCTGGAAAACGCAGCAAGACACATTGCCTCCTTTTAATCTCAATAATTAGTCCTCAAGGCTGCCAGGCATTTTATTACCTTCGGTGATGCAAAGCTGAATCCAGATTCCTAAATCAGGGCCATCAGATCTGAAGTTTAACTGTAGATGATACGACCAGTGTTAGATTCCCCAAAGGCTCCCACTAAAGCCAAGGAAACTGCTGCTACTTGTTTTAGTGCAAAGTCTTCCTATCTGCCTTGGACAATCCTGGCAAGCACCAGATAGAGACCTAGAACCGCAAAGCAGTAAAATATGGTCAGAAATAACCATAGCAGGAACCCCTTGGAAGAGAGCTGTAGGGCTGTTGGGACAATTAACGCTGCGTGACAAAGTGCTGCTTCATTGTCAGAGACACACAAGCATTACCCACCCGCCGCTTCAAGTCCTCACTGGGAGAGCAATTTCCAGGCATCTAACTCCTATTGATTTCTCACTGATTTGAATTGGAGTTAGCGCCCAGACAGCAGACAAAGAATCACTTACACAGTCCCTTAAGCTTTTAAGTGCATAAGGAACATTTAAAAACAGGGTGACAGAAATATCTCTGGTGCCCAGTTCCCTTCTGAAATTGGACTTTGTTTGCCTGCTTTCGTTCTTCTTATTTGATGGTGAAAAACAAAACTGGGCGAGCGTGCCTGAACCTCCCCCACAGACCCCTCTCGCTCCCCCAAACCCTCTGCAGGCAGAGACCCAATGCCACACGCAGAACGACAGCGCAGGAGCAGCGTTTCTCCTTTGCTGCAGCAGACTCTAGGCCAGCATTAGGACATGTAGCTTTAGGACCAGATGCTGCCTCCTAATGTGCACAAGCATCTTTTCCCTCCAAATACCGATTGCTCCTGTTGGTCTGATGCCAAAGGTCCCCTCATGAGACACACACACCTCCCTGTTTTTAAACCTCCCTGCATTTGGGTAAGTTGGGAGTTAATTTCTTTAACATGAAAATTGCCCGGGTATAATTGTAAGTAAATCCAGCTCAGGATGCCAAAATGATCTGCAGGTTTGAAAAAAAAAAAAAAATGATAAAGATATTAAAACACCCAAACAACAAAAACAGTCATAATTTCTCAGCATTTTATATCAGCTGTGGGCCCATGCAGAAACTGAGGCAATTTGGTCAAAAAAACAGATGTTAACTGAGGAGACGCATCCTGCGCTGCAGGTCCTTGGCAGTAACGAACAAGCTGTGCTGAGAGTTTTGTGCATTTAAATCGCCTTTAGAGGAAAATTGTTCCAGAGAGCAAAGACTGGAAGGTATTTGGGGCAGGGACCAACTCAGTTGCTCTTTGCATGGGATGCCAACGTCCGGGCATGTAATTCCTAATTGCTAACAAAACAAAACAAAAAAATTGTTATCAGGAAAGATCCCACTGTAGAGAGACTCTGCGCAGGAGGACGGGGCTTACACAGGTGCCATTCCCAGTCCTGCCAGGCGCCCTTTAAAAAGCACCTGAACACTTTGAAGATGCTGTTTCTGCATCTAATCTACGGAGGGGAGTCTCATCAGATGGCCTCGCTTCACCAGAAAGCTGTGAGCCCCTTGCTTCGGATGTACTTTGAGATCCCCAAATGAAGGTGCTCAGTAAGAGCAAACAAACAAGAAGATAAACTACTGATCACCCAGCTTCAAGCTTCCGTTTGAAAAACCACACTCAGAAACACAAGAGATGCTGCCGTGCAAATAAGGGTGAATGAGTAGAGTCGCGTCCATCCCGAAGCCAGTTCAAGCAGAAGCTCACCTGAGGGCAGCAGTGTTTCTCGGGGGACGCCTCTCTGGCTTTTTGGAAAGCGCCTGCACAGGTCTGCATTGTGCCGGGCTGCTCTGAGGCCAGGGAGGAAAATGGTAATTGTTTCTTTTATTTTTCATCTCTCCCCTACATCTCCTCCCTAGCAACTTCGGCTGCAGCCACATTCTATTTTTTCCCCTTACAATTGTTTCAATAGATTCTTTATGGTTTATGGGTTGGTGTTTGGTGGGGGTTTTTTTCCCCCTTAAACTGAAGCCTGAAATATGCTCTGAATTAAGAAAAAGCTCCATGTCACTGGGGATTGGACTGCTGCTGAACTGTTCCGTGTGTGTGCGCGCGCGTGTGTGTGTGCGCAACCTCCCGGCCAAAAATGCCTCAGGGGCTCTCCCTAACTGTTGGGGTCCTAAAAAGGGTCCATTTCTCCTGACTGGCCCCCTCTGAAATGGCTGGGGGGGGGAAGCTTTCTCCACCCCCACTAACACCACACTCCCTCTCTAGCACATCTGTCCAAGCTTGCTCACTGCTGGCCCTTTCCTTCCCCATATGCTACAGGCATTTTTGGCCTGACTGAATCCTTAGTGCATTAAGCAGGAGGCCCCTGGTTCAAGAAATCTCCCCCACTTATACAGTGCAGAAGAAATGGTGTGTACAGCAGCAGGGTGAGAAGAAGGGATCAGCAAGGGGCAGGGAGAAGAAGGTCTGTGGGGAGGGGGAGCATCTCGCCTGTTATCTTTATCAAAGAAGTAGTACATTCACTGCAGGAAAGTAACACACAGCTTTGGCTTTTAACCTCTTGTGCTCCCCAGGCAAAGTGTGAAGGTGGGATTTTACAGAGGCTTGCTGCTTGTAAGCACTGGTTGAGAGGTACAGAGGTCTCCTCGGTCCATACAGTCTCCATCTCTAGTTAGGGTCATTTGTTCTGGAATGATGCAGCTGTATAGCAAAACAACACACATGAACACACACACCCCCCAAACAAGAAACCTTCTGGATATCACTTTGTTTGGTCCCAGGTTTAAAACTGGAATTTGGGAACCGGTCGGTGCAGCTGGAACTCATCCCGTCTGGATCTGGCTGGTCCAGCCCTAGCGAGGGTCATGTGCTGGGGCAGCCAGCTACACTGCGCAACCTCCCTCAAACCTACCATCAGGCTACCTAGTCCTGCATCTCAACTCCCAAGGCGCGAAAAACGGGAATCCCAATGCTAAACACACAGATCGGTGGCGAGGACTCAGCCCTTGTTACTCGGACAACTGCTTCCTGCTGCTCAGGCGCACAAAGCGATGTAGTGTAAGGGAAGAGAGGGTGCTGTGAAGGCAGAGAGGGTGCTGTGAAGGCAGAAAAGCTGCCAACCTCCACGTCTTCTCTCAACTTGTCATTAGGGCGTCTCTAACAAAACTACCGAACTGCCGACGTGCGGGAACCCAGCACCCCTCGCAGGGCTGTGCCAAAACGACCGCGGCCATTTGGTGGTGTCGGTAGCCTTGTCGTGGCTCAGTTTCCCGTAACTGCACAAGCTGGTCTCCGTGAGACCCCTGGGGAAAGGCGGTTCAGAGCGGGACAGCGCGGTGCTGGGTGGCCAGCCGCTGCTCGGCTGGACCTCACCTGGCAGAGCCTCCCCAGGGAGTCAGCGCAGACCAGCCCTGAGGAAACGGTACGGAAACTTTTCAGGTTGAAAGGGCAGAAAGGTGTGTGGCTGGGGGTTTTGCTTTGGTTTGGTTGGTTGTTTTTTCCCTAAACAGCGTAATGAAACGTAAAATGCTGCCGGTTTTATGTATTCGGCCTTTCAAGAGGCCGCTTCTATTTACTGGAAACCTGTGTGCAACAGCTGTGCTCGCACTACCTTTATGTCCCTTTTACACTTCTAGGCTCACGCACAGAAACCAAACAGCATACAATGACATATACGTCCTTCTCGTCACAATTCTAGAAAGGAAGAGGGAAGACGGAATTACATCCTAATTATCCCTGTTTCAGCGATGAGAAATTCATCAGCCTTGGGAAGCTGCAGGTGTCTGGAGGTCTTAGGCACTTTGAAAACCCCAGCCTCTCTTCACCTTTGTACCAAAAAGTCATCTGTGATTTCAAACAAGAGGACTCAGTCGCCAGGAAGCAGCACTCACCCGTTAGTGGTGAGCTTGGGCAAGGAAAGTCCTGTATGTACCAGTACTCTTCTGCTCTGACACGGTTATGTCAGTCAACTGCAAATAACATAAAGCCATGTAAAAACCAAAGCGCATTAACTACGAACCACAGCACAATCAAGTAGAAAAAGTAAAACAAAGGTAGAGAAATATAAGAGACCCACAACACAGCTGCCGAGGAAGACCACCGTCATACAGAACAACTACTCCCTGTTGCCTACTGTCCAAATAACCGGAGATGAGACGGGGACAACACTTCTCACAAAACCTGAAGGTTATTGCAGTTGAAAGGGCACCTGACCTGGAGCTTTTAGTATGTATAATATAGAATAGCCCTGGTGAAACTACTTAATCTACCTTGTTCCTCAGCTACTGTAAGAAGTGTAATAGTCACTTACCTCACATGACTGTTGGATGAATTAAAACCTTTCATGATTATAAGAACTTAGATGCACATCCCTCTGGAAAAGAATAGGCAAATGATCAACACTCCATCTACCTGTCAGTTCCAAATGTTTTCCAGTCTGATCTTTAAATGCACTTACAATTACAAGCGAAGATATAAGAGCCCAAGACCCCCGAAGTCTAGCCTGCTCCCTCACGCAGAGGGTGATACAGCATACTCCTAGAGCATCCCTGGCAGATGACTAACTTGTTTTTAAAGACCTCCAAAGAAGCAGACCCAGTAATCTTCTCATACAGCTTATTTTAGTGCTGAACCACCCTTGAAGCTAGAAAGCTTTTTCTAGTATCTAAACTAAACCCTTTCTACTAGAAATTATGCCAATTATTTTTCTCCTACTCATTGCAGCTATGAGGAACAATTCATCACCATTCTCTTTCTAGTAATGCTTTACATATTGGAGGAATGTTATCACACCCTGTCAGTCTTCCCTTCTCTAGACTAAACAAATCCAATTCTTTCAATCTTTCCTCATAGGTTGCGTTTTCCAAACATCTTATCATTCCTATGGCTCTCCTTTAGTCCCTCTCCAATTTGTCAAGACTGTTCTTGAACTGCACAACCAACGCGGAATGCAGCCAAGGCTGTACGAAGGCTGCTGAAAAGCAAAATCTACCCGTCTTTTACCCACAAGTCCCACTAAAACTCTCCGTTGCATGAGCTGTCGTTCCTGAAGCAGTTTTATGATGCTATATCACAGTGAGTTTATGGTTTTCCAGCACTCTGCATCCTTAATTGCTTTGATTTTTAAATACTGCCTCTATTACTACGTATTTTCTGTTTCGCATTCTATTCTGTACTTGCACTTATTTCATTAACCGTTATGATTTGTTTTACCACATTTCAAGTTGCTAATTTCATATAACCAGGTACAAAAATCATTCAGAGTTATGCTTCTCCTTTCCAAAATGCTGCAATCCCACCCAACATGACCTCAGAAAATTTTATTAGTCTGCGCTTTATATCACCATGCAAGACAGTCACGGAAGTACTGAGCACGTCCCGCCCCAGGGCAGAGCCCTGGGGGACCTCGTTTGACACGCCCTCCCACCTTGACAGGAAACTATCCATATCTACTCTTGGAGCCTTAATTTACAACCAGTTGTGCCCCCACAATGCGGCAATTTGAAACAGAGCACATTTCTCTACTTCGACTATGAGGACGGCATGAATGACACCATTCAAAGCCTTACTAAAAATCAACAAACATCCTATCTACTTTGTGGTTTTTATTTACTAGTTCATCTACCCTGCAAAGAAATCGTACTGGTTTGACATGATTTGCTCTTGACAAATCCATATTTGCTGTTTCTTATTAACTTCTTATTCTCTGAGTGCTTGTAACAGCTAATTCTAGAGACTTTTGGGGTATTGAAGTTAGTTTTACTGTTCCATAATCCCTCTGGTTCTCATTTTCCCCCTATTTAAAAATAGACCTTATGTTTACCCTTCCCTGGGCCTCTGACTCTACCTTGGTCATCAGTGAACTCTGAAAGATAATCTCTACTCACTCTGGGATTGTTTCAGCTAGATCCCAAAGATCTCCAGGGTAGAATTCATCAGGTCCTGCTGAATTGCAGAACATCTAAATTATCTACATTTTAGCCAGCATGGTCTTTTGCTATTTCAGACGATCCCCTTGTTAAAACTTACTGCATTAGTATAGAACGACAATCAACCATTTTTTGGAGAAGCAACCAAAAAAGGCATTGAATACTTCATTCTGTATCATTTGGTATTTCCTCTCCTTCCTTTTTAAGTACTGGACTAACTATCCTAACATTTGTTGGCTTTATGTTTGCATTTATGTTTTTAAGGGATTTTGACTCAGGGACTGATTTATAGGGGATAAAGTAATGCAAGAGCAGGATCTGTATTATCTAGAAACTCAGACACCGTGAGCAGATGAGTCGATGCATAATTTTTTGCTTCAGAAATAACTCAGAGCCATTAAAAAAAAAAAAGACAACGTTCCCTTAGAAATTAACAAGTCGAAGTAATATAAATACATGTGCGGAAGCTTCTGCTTTACTTTAAGAAAGTTTATCAGGTAACCAGCATACGCAAGACCATGCGTGCATGCTCGTGTCTCTGCGCACGAGCTGATGACCGAAAGCATTTTGAAAAGCAAATTTAAATGCTAATGTGCTCAGTATATAATTTCTCGTCTAACTGGTCAAGTCATTTCCAAATGCATTTTGTCCACGGATGTCACAGAGAGGAAAGGGAGACGACGACTAAAGTACACAGTGCACTTCGAAAGCAAAACAACTCAAAGCACTTTTTTTTTTTTTTTCATGTGTAGCCATTAGCAAGAGATCCTTGGAAACCTGTGGGTTTTATGAGGTTTGATGAGCTCTTAATTAGAAATGGCCGAAATTTGAAATGAGGACTTCTGAGCGCTGTGTCTGGATGGAAAGGGGAGGCTTGCTTCTGCCTGATTTCCTACTTAAAACAGGCTTATGTGCAAATTCAGATAAACCTGGCTAACAATGATAATGCCAAAGTGGACTGGTAGCACAGGGCCAAGTGCTGCTGATACAGACTGACTAAAACGAATTTATTCCCAAACTCAGATCAAAATATACTTTGATCAGAGAAACAGGTAAATGGTTCAGAAGCAGGTTAGTGGCATCAAGAAAGGAAAGAAGGATAAGGCTGGGTCAGAGGAGACCAGGGGAAAAAAAAAAAGTAGAGTTTGAGAAATGGAAATAGCCAGGCGATCACAAAAGCTCTGAAAAGCATCTGGGAAAATATCCCAGATTTTCCAAGCAATCTAGGTGCCGAGCTCTCTTGGGATGTCTCGGCCTACACCCCTCATGGTGTAATTAACGTTGCTGGAGTGAGGGCAACGGAGACACTGCCGATTTCAAAGGCAGGACTGCTAATTCCTCCAGACAAGCTGCATCCTGTAAGCACGAAAGAAACCTGACTACTGAGCTTTGCATGCCCGTAGCAGGATGATGGAACATCTTCTGTCTCCTCTTTCTCAGTTCATAGACCCCAGATATAGAAACCAAACTGCAGAGCACCTGGAATCACTGCAACCCTCCGTGCATTTACAGGAGCTACGGAGTATGCTTACAGGAGCTCCGAGAAAGTTCCCTGAGAGATCTGAGCCTCTTTGTTCGAGCCGTACCTGAAAGCAACACATTCATCTCTTGCATATACATCATAACTGTTCTCCTTTATTTTTAATTTCAGGCTGCACTTGATTAACTCTGCAAAATATTTTGGGATGTAGTGGTCTGGAACAACATACGCAGAATAGATTATGATTATGCAGGGTGAACCAGATGACTGAACATGAGATAGATTAGCAGCTATACTAGACAGCCAGTCTATTTAAGTCTTCTGCATTTCATTGTGATTTAATTTAATTACAGTACTGTGGGGTTTTTCCAGTGTAATACTTGAAAATAGGATTTCTTTTCTATCTGGAAGATTAGCATTATTATTTAAGCGTGTTCCTGTTCTGGACAAAAGCCCTCAATATTTTTGGTTAAAACGACGTTTTCAAGAAATTCCAGCCTCTAAAAATTATACATCTGGTGAGGATGACTCTTGTTCCTCACCCCAAGCTGAAACACAGGAAACTTAGAAATTCAAGGTTAAAGACTCAGTGAAAGTTGGTGAAAGACTTCTTTAAAAAAACATTCCAGGCCTAGAACAGAGCTGTTGTTGTTTCTATTAGAAATATTAATTAAAAATGTTTGCTAATCTCACAGTGCCGTTTTACACTAATAATCACTGAAGAGCTGCACTCGCTACTGCTCAGGCCCTCTGCACCCTGCGAGCTCCTTTCCCGTCCCTACAAACCATTCGGACACCGCGCTGACTGCAGTGCCCTCCTCTGAACACAAAGTGTGACCCTAAGGAAAAGACCGTCAGAGCTGTTCCCAAGCGCCTGGGTGCAACGAATTTCCCAGGGAGAGGTGGCCTGCGCAGGCAGGGACGGCAGCCGCGCCTTGCCAGCCACCTTTGTTCCCCTCTTCTGGCGGTTACCCCACGCCAAGCTCCGGGATGCGGCTCTGGGAGACCCCGTTTGGCTGCAGACAGGCTAATGTGGAGCAAGCTGGGGCGGGGGGAGCTGCGAACTGCACGCCAAGCAGAAGCACTCTCCTGTAGCTTTAGATTTCAATCTTCTACTTCAGAGAACCAAAGACAAGTATCAGCAGCTGGGCCCTGAGTAAATCGCAGTCACAGAGCCTGTGTAAATACTGAGGTTTCAGAAGAATGACCTTATGCCAAACAGCTTTGTGCTGGCAAGGGGGGCAGGAACGCTGCGCGTCTGCTAGAGAAACTCCCGCTTCTTGAAACGTCCGTGGACATGTCCGAACAGGCCCGAACTTGCCGGAGGTTAAAGCCAGACAGAAATTTCTGCCTTTTTAGCCTGGCTCCTCTGTTTAAATTGGAGTGATGACATCAGAGGAAATGAAGGATCAGGGACAGAGAGAGGGAGGGAGCCTTCAGAGACGGAGACCGGCTCGCTGCAGAGCGCCACAGCTCAGCCGGCTTCCACAGATCAAATACCTCGGCTTTCACTTATGCATAAGCTGGCCCCTTCTCCAAGGGTGAGCAAGAAATCCAGTCCCCGTGTTCAACTCATGGACAGAACAGAAGAGTGATTTGATTAATGCATGTAGACATATACGTGAGGGGAGGGATGGGAAGAAAGAAAGGAGAAAGTGCTCTCTGGAGGCTCTGTATTAATTAAAGACTACTCTCCAATGAAATAACCATCTACAGAACTGTATTCCAATTACAAGGCCTCCCGTAACAATTTTAGCATCTCCCGCCTATGCTCCTGCAGCTTTCTGCATCAAGCCAGCCAAAGCTCCTTGCTCCCTCCTGTCGCCCGTCCCTGGGCTCTGGGCACAGCTCCTCAAAGCCTGCCGGGAGGGTCACACAGCCGGAGAAGAGGACAGCCCACAGGGGAACACAGCTGGGCTCATATGAAAGCAGGACAGTTATATTCATTGGAAACCAGGGGCAATAATCATAGATAAATGGGAGTCGGACTCCCAGTAAAACATCGATGGGAACTGGGGCATTGGCTTAGCTGTCCTCCCTAAATGTGTCCTCTGCACGGCAGGGATTTACCTACGGAAGCCTGGTGCACTACAAAGTAAGCCCAGATTATAGAGACTATAGGTTTATTAGTTTTTTCTCTGCTCTGGAAGACCTTTAAGCCTGGTTGTAACTTTATGCGTGTGGGTACAGCCCTACACCTGGCTGGAACCCCTTTCTGAAATCCAGAGGCATCCATATGAGAGTAGGGTCTCCCAAACAGATCCCATTTCAGGTCTTCCCTGGCCCAATGTTAAAAAAAAAGCTTATTTAATTGTTTCACTTTCATAAAATCTCATTTTACTAGAGTTTCCTACATCCCCTGGGATCACGGTAGAATTAAGCTTTACCTGTCTTGTAACATTTAATCTGGTATCTTGCAGCGTGCTGGGTATTACAGTGTGGGGGGAACTAAACCAGCTCCTTTTCCTTTTCCTTCCCTTTTTTTGATATGAAGATAGCAGAAAACTGCTTTGGGGAACTGCCAGACAAGTCATACCCCTTCACACAGAATACGGCTCCTGAGAAAGCTGCTCTGGCCTGAAAGGTTGGGTCTTTTGCAACGTTACTCTACTCAAGAGCTTTATGCTAATTGTTCTGATCAGCAATAACATCTTCTGTTTTGCCATTTTATGGACATTATGTAAAGTAAAAGGACAATGAAGTAAAATGGATTTTGTCAAAGCCACCAAACCATTACAAAAGAAGATTCATTGCATAATGGATGCCCTTTTCCCCATAGGGAAAGAAAAATACCCTGGCTTCAGCTTAATTTTTTTGTTTTGTCTGTTTGATATCTGATGCCTACCAGAAGGATTTGTAAAGAAACCTAAGGCATTTAGACTCCAATTTAATGGGATTTAAGCGCTTACTTCTGTTGGAAATGTTTGAAAACAATATGCTAAAGACGAAATGAACTACTGAGTTTTAATCACCTCCAAACTTTGATACCTTCAACAATAACACGTTGAAAACAGCAGAAAATTATGGGGCTGGAGGAAGCAGAATGCAAATGAACCCCTCTGTGCCCTGACTTTCCAAAACATTTCAGACTATTGGTTCTCAATAATTTCAACTGAGGCTGCAATTACCAAAGTCTTCTGAAAGTCAGCTGTCGGCTTTTAAAGTATTTTTTTTTTCCCTATAATAGCAGATGGTTTGGAGATACAGCAGCTCTAAATGCTCACTTGAGGAATCTGAAAATTCCAGAAATAGGAGATTTGAAAACTGACAGTCGGTTGATAAGTTTTGAGGCTATCCTATGAAGCTGAGAAAAGGCGAAAAGAAAAGATCAGGAGGAGACAGTGAAAGAGAAAATATGAACAGGCTTTCTCAAAATAACCAGAGCTCAGTGGCAGTAACAGGGGAATAACAGAACCTGCTCGGTGCCTGACTCCGCTACTTCTGCCTTTACTCTTGTTGAGCAGGAGCATTAGTTTCACTGAAATCAATCAGCCTGCCTCTGGAGTCAGCTGTTATTTAATTTCACTGAAGGGAAAGGGCAGAATCAAGCCAGTAAATACTATCACGTTTATAGATATGTTTTGTTATGTTACATGAGAAATAGTAGCATGGGACTGCTGGGAGTTTTCTGACTGATAAAGCTGTTATCATATTTCTGTTTTTCACTGGGGAGCTGCAGCATCAAGAGACCAAGGTCATGTTTAGCAGAGAGGGCTTAGGGGGTATTTTACATATGAATAACTTTAAGCATATGTTTAAGTGTTTATCTGAACTAGGGTTTCTACAAATGGCCTAAGACAATACAGATCAAGCGAAGTCCACAGCAGTGAGCATCAAGTAGCTGTTCAGGGCTATAATTGCAAAACCATAAACTCTTTGCAATGATAGCTCTATTAATGTCATCATTTTCTTGTCCCTAAAGAACGTTTCTGGCCCTTATAGCCCATCTAGCAGAGGAAAGTAAGGAGACACGAGCTCCAAGTTCCTCTCCATTTCTTATCTAAATACAGCCTCTTAGTTCATCAAGAGCGTCACACTGTCCTAAGCCTCTCATTTTAACAAGAGATGAGAGTTTTACCTGAAGTGCTTCAGTGACTCTCTTAGACAAGTCTGAAGCTCTTGAGACTAGTATTAAATGCACTAGGTGTTTCTTCGTCATTACTCAGATCCTTCAAGAAGTCAGAGGGAGAAATGAATATGTATTCTATATGTCAGCTGGTTATATCAAAGCCTATCTGTGTCTAATTATGGAAAACAATCTGCCTATGTGAAGTTAACGGGGAAAGCTCTAAACAGATGTTGATTAAAGAGTGCCTCTGTAGAGTACTTTTTGAGAGGTCATTTTGCTGAGTTTAGATTGAGATGGATGAAGGTGAGGTATTTGGCAGTGGATTGCATCTTTGAAGTGAGTGACGAGATCGGGTTTTAGTATGGAAGCACAGAGGTTACGGTGACATTCATCTGCTGGGGAGACAAGTGGAATTATTAAGAGAATGAACAAACCAATTTGTGTGAGCGAGAAACCTTTTTGAAGTGAGTAGTCGCATTTACTTTAGAGGTACGTATGAATGTAAAGGTTAGTCTGAGTCGTGCAAGAGAAAATCGGTGAACTTTTTTTGCTGGAGATAATGGCATAGAGAGGATACTCAATAATTTCCAATGAAAATCTCTTAAACGATGAGCCTTTGCTTCAGATTAAATTCTTCCTTACCCTGAACAACATTAGGGTGAATACGTTCCATTAAAAACTTCTTCACAGCCCTGAAGGTACTATCAAAGGTCAATCAGCTTAACCAAGAGGAGGGCTGGTTTTTTAGTTCCCCTAAAACACTGGTAGTGAAAATAAGGCACGGTATTACCCTAAACAATTTGCAGAGGATGGGCCCAGCCCTTTAGTGCTGGAAAATGATAGGTCTGCCGAGCAGAGAACTCGGCCCACGTATTCAAGCCTTCGTGGAGATTACGCCTGAGATGGAACAAAGGAAATGCCACAAGCTCCTCCCTCTCAAATGGTGTTGGCACTCTTCATGACAATCCCAGCAGATCTATTACCTCTCTGGAAACATCCTACTGTGCTTTATACCTCCTTGTGGAATAGCCACAATTTACTGGTAGCCAGAAGCCATTAGGTGGAGATGGTCATTTCTCCTTCTCTTTGATTTCAACAAACAAAAATCCAATGTACAACAAGGAGCTGCAGATAGGAACGCCACTGAATGTTTGACTGTAAATGAAACCCTCAGTAGCTTATTGCTTGGAAGTGAGAGCAGAGGTTGAAAAGTAAATGCACTTTGTCCAGGGCAGAGCTTTGCTAAAATAATTTCTGACAGCCTGTGCCAAAGCACTGAAGTCAACAGACTTGGCTAATCCACCCTGATAAATGCAACAGTTACAAAAATAAATACCTTCAAGAAGCAGCTGGCTGCTGGCCAACGCGAACAATCAGCAGACGGCCACACTGGATGTCCCTAAACCCCGAAACAGTCAATAAAAAAATTACCTTTCCAGTGGCATTTCTTTCAGGCATGGATGGTGTCTGCTTGCTACCAGCCATGGACACCTCACTCATGACTAACCTATTTTCTGCCCCAAAGGACTATTATCATAGAATCATAGAATCGTTAAGGTTGGAAAAGACCCATAAGATCATCGAGTCCAGCCCACCACTAAACCATATCCTTGAGCACCACGTCTACCCTTCTTTTAAATACCTCCAGGGATGGAGACTCCACCACCTCCCTGGTATTAGTGGGTACCAGCTGTACAGTTGGGGCTTATTTCCACAAGTTTCTTTATCCAAACAACCACCAGCTATAAACAAGACCCAGTATTCAAACTGCTCTATAGGACCTTCTGTTTTCTTTGTTGTTTGGCACTGTCGTCACCTTATCGCTTAAAGAGAGATGGGCAGAACAATGTGAGGTGACTTTTGAGCCCATTACATCAACACTGGAAGTAACACGGCTCTCGTATTTACTGGTTTTGCTGCATTATTCCATACAGAATGGAGAATGAAAATATAACGTCACTATTTTTTGGCAGTTAAACTTACTTTTTTGGCAATTTAACTTACTTCAAAACATATTTCACTAAGTACAGAGGAAGAGTTGCCGTGGAGAGAAATGTATAAGGAAGAGTGAAATAGATAATATATTTAAGAACTGTCCTTTCCTTTGGCCCACTTCCCATGGAGTCTTTCCATCTAACTTATCCAGTACTGTGAATCTCGGAGAAGTCAACGGACCTCTTTGCAACTTCCAGAAGAAGCCAGGAAAGAAAGATGCAAGTACTTGTAAGGAAATCCTTGAATTTCCAATAGCTTCTTATGCAGTGGCTTAACGTCTAGACTCTTTCTTGGAATGAAGGCTCTGGATCATTTTCCTTTTTTCCCCCAAGTACTGCCCTGCACGACTGCAAGGCATCTCTCAAACTGCATTCATTGCTTTTCCTACATTTGTACCTCACTTTCAAACTTTAGAAGCAAGGTTATATTATAAAAAAGATAGAAAGAGAAAGCTAAAAGGATATTTTAATCACCATTGATTTTATAGATTTCTGACTAATCCTGCATTAAGCACACCTTCAGTATATCGCAGTTCAACTGATTACCGTCTCACAACTAGGCCTTCATTTCATAAATAATTTTATATATCTTTTCATACTAGATTAAGCTGTAGCTCTCCATACAGTGTTGCTAATCTCAGATTCATTCTGCTTTCACAGCTTGCACACCCTGATTTTGCTCTGCTACAACCATTTCAGTTCAGTATATGATGTTCTGTTGACATCTATAGATCACTACATCACTAATACAAAGCTTTAGCTCTGCTGCTGAACTGGTTTTGCAGGTCCATCTCTATGCCTTACAGAGGGTGACAATTTACTACAGTTTCGCTTAAAGAGAATTTGCTCTTTCCTCAAGTGCTAGCAACTCCTGCTTTAATATTTCAGAGACAAGCACCCACTCCACTTTACTCCAGCCCTGGACCAAGTGCAGTCTGTTTGTCAGCAGCAAAGTTATGCGATCCACATCCATTGGCCTTTGTTCTCACCCTGAGCTTTAACCGTTGCCTCCAAGTAGGAAACCAGAATATATGGGCACGGTGATACTAGGTGGAAGCACCATTTATTAGTATTGTCTATTTATAGAAGGAGCCAAAAAAATCTTATCCCATCACAAATCCAAACCCCCATCTCCATAACCCCAGCAATGCTACCCCAACGTGTCACTTTTGCACACAAAGGTCCCTCCTCCTGTCTGCAAAGCAACTAACATAGCGTGGGTCCCACCAGAATAACTTAGTCCTGTAAAGCAGTTTTATAGACATCAGCAACCGTGGTGTCACTGTGCATCCACAATAGCAGCTTGCAGTGATTTAACGACCAGAGGTTTCAAACTATTCTTTATTTTAACCACGGCTTCCAAGTTTAAAGTGTAGAACAAAGTCATGGTGGCAATGGCAGAACATTGCTTGTCAGACAGCCCTAAATCTGGGATGCATTAACAGCGGTTGGAGACAGCCTATTTATTAATTCATACCGTAGGTTCACAGAGTTGTTGTCTACTAATCTGTTAATTCAGAGAGTCGTTGGTCTGAACCTGAAGGAGCTCGGGATCGTCTACAGAGCGACTCCAGTGCATAAGGCAGTGATGAAAATGAAAGGCTTAAATTTAGAGAAAACGTGGGTCAGCTTTGGTGGAGGTGCACGTACTTTGGCATTGCTGCTTTCTTCTCTCTGTTTTATGTCACCAGCAGCAGCACCAAAACTTTGCAGGGGTTTTTCAGACGTCGTCTCCCTTTAGTCATGTATCTTTATCGTGGGTATTTACACTGAAATAAGGTAATCAAGTTATGAAAGGCCAGCTCCAGTTATCTCCCGCCCATAATGCACTCCATCAGATGAGCCAGCATGACAGGACAGAACCTCAGAATACATCATGCATTATGGATCATTTCTTGCATCTCTCAGGCACTGCATTCTTACATCACTTCTTTACAGGAGGCATGAGAGAGGAACTAATATATGCATGTCTTAGCACAGTATGTAATGCAGTGAAGTCCTGACCTTGTTCAAAGTTACTAAGTGCTATTAATATATATAATGGAAATAAATATTAGCCTTGCTTTGCAGATCGAGCAACCTGAGCCACAAGGCCCCCGAGCGATTTGTCAGGCCCGACAGGGAGCCAGGTATCCTGACAATTCCTTTTACTCTAAGCACCTGACAAAGTTCATTCCCATCCATCCTAGGGCTCCTGCTGGGGGTGGGGAAAATCGCCTCTAAAAATGTTCCTGCTTTATCAGCAAAAAGGGGGCGATAACAAAAACAGCTCAGGCCAGACAAAAGCTAATTGAAGCATATGGGCTGGCGCAGATACTTAGAAGCACTGCCTTAAAATAGCCCAGCAAGACTAAGGGATGAATCTTCCTCGAGGACTGCAGCAGGCAGACAAGGAACGGGCAGTCAGCAGTAAGGCTTGAAATGAACCACGATAAAGCATTTCCAGGCAGGTCAAGCACCTGCTTCAGACTTTCTGAAAGGACAATGTGGTCCACTGTGCTGAAAGCAGCAGTGCCGAAGAGAACATATCCCTAAATCACTCTCCTACACGAGATGGCTGCCTAAACTTTCCAGTGGGCAGTCTGAGTCCTACCATACTCTTGCCTTAGAGCCAGCCTCAAATATAGGTATGAGATCATGGGTACGGAGGTGCTATTGATGCTGCACTGAAGTGACCTTCTCTAGAACCTTGAATATAAATGGAAAACACCATAGGCGACCAAATAAAAATTTGACACATTGCCTGGAGAAAAGACTGTTTCAGTGCTTGAAAGAGGAATGCTGTATGGCAGCAAGCAATAGGTAGCACCCATTAAGCAGGATCTCTTTGGGCACAGGTCTGGGGGATAAGTTTTCAGTGTGACATTGAATTCTTTGGCCACTGTAGTAGGCTTAGCTTCTTTAAAGAAATTTCCTCAGAGGAATATAAGCCATTTCCAAGCATGAACAGCGTACATTAAAGGACTACTCAGGCTTTGATTCAGAAAAGCACTTAAGCACCCTTCTTGTAAAGGGATACTTTTTGGCGCTTGGACCTTGGAAGGGAAGGTGTGTTGTGGTCTCTTTGGCTCAATACCACATATCAGGGTATACAATAAGCCTCAAACTAATGCAATTAAGGAATAATATTTCACAGTGGACATATTTAATCCACTAATGCCCACTGCAGCAGTTCTTGCACCTAGAACTGGTCATTGCCAGGCGCAGCACACTGCCTAGACAGAAGAATGACCCACTTTATAAAGGCATCGTCTGAAATATTTAAGGAAAAAAAATTAAAAAACCAAACCCGGAAACCTTATTGCGTTGCACTGTTAATTTGAAAGGGATGACTTTGCTCTTCAGCTGTGATAGTTTTGCATGGATTGATAAGGTGACACACACAAAAATGGAGGCACAAGGAACAAAGCACAGGGGAACAGCTTCTATGGACAGAGGAGCTTCTTGCCAACGGCACCTACAGGCAAGAGAGCTCCAGGGGACTGTGGATTTTCTGCACGAGAGCGGGGGTGTGGGAGGCAGGAGTGGAGGTAAAAAAAGGTTGGCTTCATAAAAAATCTTTGATCTAGAAGAAGAAAAAGAAGCAAACCAGGGGACAGAACGGGGGGCGGGACAGGACAGGGGGATAGGTCATGACGGGACACAACCCAAACAAAACCACTCATATCTCATAGCTGGCTGAAGTCTTTGGGAAGAAGATTACAAAGAATGTCACCAGAATTTACCTTTTTAAAACTGTGCCAAAACTTCCAAATTAAAAAACCCTTGCATCTGCATTCATCTTTACCATGAAAGCACCAATAATACTGATAACTAAGATTCTAAATCATAGACTCATTCATCTTAGAGGTAAAATTTGTTTGTAATTCCACAGTATTTTATTTCATGATGCACTAGTAAATGTTCAGTAGTGCATTTTGCAATAATAATAAACTAAAAGCAACATGAGATCTCAGTGCTGTAACTTGGCTGTTAAATCTTTTCTTGAAAACGCTATGAGCTTGCCAGAATACTTGGTGAGAGATGTCAGGGTTGCAAGTTGACACAGAAAGAATTAACCAGGTTAATATATACCACAGACTTCTCTTCTAGCTATTTCTGTTATGATTAATCTTCCAAACTCTTTGTAAATGTTTTTATTAGAAATATTATTCTTGACATTAATGTTCTTATTGTAGGACACCTAAAGTTTTAGTTCAAATTCCAGTTTGAATTTGATCCTCATCGCTCATGCCGTAGACACAACTTCCTCATGTCTGTCCCTTCAAAATATTATGTAGACATAGCGACATTATACAATACAAGAAAATAAGATTAATAAGGTAGGAAAATTTTTTCCTTTCAGATGAGAAAACTGATCTTCGGTGTCATAGCCAGGGTTACATGAGGAGTTAACAGGAGAATTATTTATTCCTGTTCCAGTGTCTTAATGATGCAATCATCCTTCCTTGCCAGTTAGCTCTTCTTATAATTACAGTGTACAATGACGCATGTTTTAAGAGTATAGACAAGCACAGAGTTAATATCATGTTAAGTGGTCTGTCAAGTAACTGCATCAGCTCTGTCAAAGTCTGTCCATCTAGGGATGTACTCAGAAGAGTGTGACCAGGGCAGCTGTGGATGAAGAACATCCAGTGAAACCCCTAAGATTTATTTGCAGCCTAGTTCTTACAGTTCCTTTCTGTAGTTCCCAAGGAAGCAGGTAAGGTCTTCTCGAAAGTGTGAGAAGGGCAGTGCAGCACTTCTCCTTGAAGCACTGATACAAAGTCAACAGATGCTTTTCCATGGAAAAGAACTTCAGATTTAACTATGTCCTGGAAAGTGTACAGACTGAGCTTGCTCATCTGTCGTCGGGAGCTGATCCCTCTCAGGCTCATTTCACATCTCCGTCTTCAGCCTTATGTGACCAAAATTACTTTTGGCCCTGGCTGCACAAGAAGGACAGTTTGGCTTTGAGTTCCTGAGACTCCATCCCCTATTTTTAAGTTCACATGAAAAGAGATAGCAGTGCAGCCAGAGGTGATGTACTGTACTGCGAACACGGGGATCCTCTTACACTAGCGAGAACACTCCTGGGCACAATCTACCTGCTGGTAAGAAGTGTCAGCTTAACAGTTCTCCCAGAGTCATGAAACCAGATAAACCTTCCTGTCTGCATTGACCTTCAGCTTCCTGAAATACTGCGCAAAGATAGTTGTGCTTATCTTTCAGATGTTGGTTTAGAGCAAGGGTTAGCTAGACAGCATCTTGAACTCCCTCCCATCTCCAGCTTGCTAGGACTACGTGCTACACATAATGGCACAAGCTCTCATCCTCACTGGCCTTGTTGATACTTTCTTCAGCTTCTGGACACAGACCTCCTTGCAATTTAAATTTACAGCTTCGCATCCTATTCTTGTTCTCCAAAGATAACAGGTTTCATCTTGCATGCACAGGCCTTTTATGCATTTGAAGATTTATCATATCCTCTCTCACCCTTTTAATCTTAGATAAAATCAGACTATTCAGGATTTCTTCAGAAGTCACATATTCTCTCTGACCACCCTGTTGACTCTTAACCCAGATTAACTGGGGAAAAGGGAAAGAATACTTTTCATAGCATTCTCACGTTATGAAGGACTTCTCTTTTAAGGGTAATGAATGCCTTTGCTGCCACTTAAGCTCCTGCCAAGGGTCTCTGCAGAACAGTCTCTTTCTGATTGAACTTTTAATAAGTTCTTCATTTTTCTAACTTGGTCACCTGATCATTAATGGCTATTTGTCTACTTCTATAAGCCCAGAATAAATATTCGTTGGTGAGACTGCTACTGGAACTACTTGATTTGCACAAAACATTATTGGTAGAATATCTAGATACCATAATAAAGGCTCGGTGAAATTATATCAAGTGCTACAGAATTGCATGAAAAGGAGATCTCCTTACTAAAAGATCCAAACTAAGTCAGGGAAGACAGGAGATGTAAGTATCACCATTATTCCCACTTTACAGGTGAAGAACAGAATATAGCAATGGGACATTTAAAAGGCTCCTAAGCAATCAGGGTAACAGGTAATTTCCTAATTAGCTCCTAGCCTTAACGAGTTGCTTCAGAGGTCTACTCAGACCCAGATCAACCCTACAGCCACACTCCTTCCAATCCTTTACAGTTTCAAGGGAAAACGTCTGCTTCATTCTTCATGAAAACAGCTCCATTTCAAAGCCCAAAGAGGCTATGAAGGCCATACACTATATGAAGACTACGATGGTGGTAGGAACACTCTACTGAAGCAATGAAAGGTATGAAGATCATCTTGTGAAAGGCCCGACCTAAGATCATGCCCCTTATGTCAAAGAGAACTCTCTCAGTTTATCTGCCAAGTTTTATATCCCACTTCTTTGGGCTTTCCAATGCTCTGCAAACCAAGCCCAGAGTTTCATTATTTATTTATTTGGAATACTGTGTGTCACAGTGACACATTGAGAAACTGGCATCTGCAATTTTCACATGTCAGAGTGACTGTAACTTGAACTGACAAAATAAATTGCTGTTCACACACTCCCACTGACTTTGTTATGTCCCTGAAGCCCTAGGCCTATTTTTTCAATTAAGATCCCCCCTTCTTCTATCCCCCCTCTTCCTACTGCAAAAGCACAATGAACGGCTGGCAGGAGGGAACGTGACTTCCACAGCTGGCAGTAGTTGACTGAAAGGCAACGGCATTGCTGATACAGAGAGCAAATTATTCTCCTCGGTTTTTCAGGAAAAGGCACACGTCCTTCCTCCATCAACCTACCCAACCTTTCAGAGCTCGGTGTGCAGAAGACAGCAGGGCTGTGTCAGGTTTGCTGTAGCCTTTTGGCTCTCAGCTTCACAAAACGAGTTGAGCAGTTCTACTAGGACAGAGTGGTTCTCAAGTAAAACCAGTGGAAAATTTCCTAATCAGGAGATTAAATTCATCTGATCACAGGAATGTCAGAGATCTGAGCGAGTTCAGTGAGAAACTGTACTCATCTCCCTAGGAATTTCACTAGAAACGGTGGGTAATAAAAATTGCACATATGGGGATATCTCATTTGCTGCATGGTCCAATGAGGAAAAATAACCTTAAATAATCTTAAAGACCTGAGAGCCCCCTAAGCTTTGGCTCACTGAAGGCTCAACATGAACAGTTCCTGTCTCTCCTTTGCCTAATTTCCCATCGGTGAGCCTGAGCCATCACCTCACTTCCGACTCCTACCTCCATTCCTTCTTGTCCTGTCCCAGCGGGCATGGAAAACATTCCCTTCTCTGCAGTGGCGCAAGCCAAACAAAGCAAGCAGCAACTATTTCAAGCACCAGAACAAGTAAGGCTCATGAAGCAATGCTGCCCAACTTTCTTATTCCTGTGACAATTATACCTCTCCAGAGCCCCTGACTTGGATTCCACATCGTCTTCTTCATTTGGTAAAATGCATCACATACTCCTAGGTGCTACCGAAGGAAAATATATTTTGTTTAACACTCCAGGTTGACCCAAGTTGTTCCCTCATTTTGTAATCCTTTCCATTTATATGAGCTGAATTTGGAGCAACAAAACCACATTTGGCTCGCATGACATTTAATTGCAAGTACTTCACACACTTCTAAATTCCTTCCTTTCATGTGCAGCACTACATATTTAGTCAAGGACACATTGGGGAAGGTCAGTAGGAGGGGAGAGATTGACGAGAAAACCGTCTTCTAATGCACTGGCCATTTCAGAAAGAGCACTGATCAACCACAAGGGCTAGTCATATGTATGAACAATTCTATGTTCCTACGGGCAGAGCTGCAAGGGTGAACTCAGTTATCTAACAACAGCCACGTACTGGGCAGTCATCAACTCAGGGAGGTGTCCTGTGGCCTAGGAACTTATGAGAACACAACGTAACTTGGATTACAAAAAGGGTTATTTGGAGGCTTCAAAGTTTGCGGTAGTGACTATCTCACAAAAAATTCTCCTTCTGGGCTATGAGGCTACAAAGAACAACACGGTTCTGCCTATACCAGACGAGCCATGAACAATACAGAAATGAAGAGAGTGACGAAAGGAAAGAGGAAGGGAGCCCAAAGTCTCCACAGACAGGCACTCTGAAGGAGTGGAGTATAAAATACAGACCCAATTAGTGATATTAAACAAATGCAATTATTCAGTTAAGTACATGAGAACACTTATTGTGTTTACTAATTGTAACTCTTAAATGATACAGTTAAAACCAAGGTAAAAATCAAAGAACAGATTCCATGCCCCTCCACCTCTGGGCCCGTGCCTTAGTGCAGATCACTGTTTCTGAACTCAGGAGTCATCGCTTTTAGTCTTCGGCTCAGCTATCGCCCCAAGATTTCTGTGCCATCAGCTCCTGGTTAGCTTTTCAAGGACCAGCCAGGAACCTTCAAACTTGTTTCCATTTCATTTCAATATTTAAACGCATTGTGTGTGGGGGGGGAAAGATTTAAAATGGGAGTAATTCCTTTCCATGGAAAATTCCAAATTTCTACTTTTTTGGTCCAAAATAGAAGAAGAAAAATTTCCCCCCTAAGGTTTTGCCATACACACAAACATTAACCTCAGAGTAACTCTTAGCTATACCCCTTAATCTCAGGTTCCTGAACCGGACCTGCTCCTACCCAGAGAGGGCTGCTTACACATGCTCCTCTCAACCCCATTCCAGGATGTTCTCACAGCCAGATGTGTGCACATACATATGGATCCACTCTGGACTGGTTCTGCTCTAATTTCCACAAGAACAAATGGGAATAAAGCCGTTTTAGCCAACTGAATCTTGCACAGAAAGGATGAGAGATGAGTGTTAAGAACACTGTGTTCTGCTCTCCAAAGAGATTGAGCGTGAACTCAGTAACAGCAGTTAGAACGGGTGTCCAACGGGGAGGAGAGAGCACAGGAGCAGGGACATCTCTGAAGTGCCAACAGGAGCTCCGCGTTCCTTGGGCACAGATGCCCACATCTCTTGGTGTCACTTCAAGCCATGGAAACGAAACTTTCTTCTCAAGTGGGCATCAGCAGGGCCTTTGAGACTTGGTTTCATGCTAAGGAAATCAAGGGCAGCAGTTGCTCTGCCTTTAACCTTGAAGTAAATCTACTGAGAACAGAAATTGCTAACTTGACAGTTGATGAGAGTATATTCCTCTGCACCTACACAGCAGGTAGAACAAAAATAGCAATAGTATAAACTTTTTCCCATCAACTTGTTGCTCCTCAGCATTCACCTTCAAAATACCTGTGGGCTTTTTTATTGTGCAAGTAAGGCTCATCTGTGTTTTCATACCCCCTGGCAGGGATGGTGGATCAGCGGGAGGCACACGCAGGATAACCACAGGAACAAGGAAAGACTGGAGTAAGCATACCCACACCTCCGTACAAGCAGCCCAAGGCTCTAGAAAATTCCCTGGGAGCTTTTGGGGTCAGTGTGTCGCTGTTTCCTTACTCATCCTTCCCTGACGCATACAAAAAAAATTGTTCCCATATGAAAGCCTGAACTGCAGATACACAATAGAGCGAAAGTTAAACAAATTTCTTCCTCAGATAGACTGTCCAAGGAAGAATGGTCTGATTCATGCAACTTAACTATGACTAAAGCCACTGTTTGTGCTTTAGAAATGTGCTTAGGTGTTGGCAGCCACCTCAGATCTTTGCAGTGCATCAGCAGCTTATAGCTTTGAAGACCAAATTCAACCTTTCAAACTCAATTCCATCCCAGACAAAGGCTTTCGAATTTGAACTGAGCAACACACACTAGAAATATTTTAAAGAAGATACTGATTTGTCAAAAACAAAGGTATTTTTCAGAGTTGCATTTGTTTCAGCACAAGCAGAGAGATGTCTCTTCCTGACCCCTCAGTCAAACTAAGCAGCAGTGGCTGAGTGATTACACTACTCAGATTTGTGCAGGTTGAAGAACCGTCTGCTCCACAAAAAGCACCTGAATTCAAGCACTCGCCATGCTGTGTGAACGTCCTGGCAATGTACAGCTGACTATTGGGCTGCAGAGTGGGGGAAACAGCAAAGTCCCCTTTTGGGAATAGAAGGAAGGAAGGAAAAGAAAAGAAAAAAGAAATCTAATTTGTGATTTCATTCTGTAGCAGAATACAGGGCTGAACCTCTGCGTCACCCAGGCGGACCTTGTGTCGTCTAGCAAAGCCCTTTAGCAGAAGTACAGCTTTCCCATTAATAGGGTGTTCAATGAGAATTCAGCAAGGCTGAGACTGCCCCAAGTGCTTATCAGTCAGCAGCAACACACACAAGAGAGATCCTACCTTTACTAGACTATATCCACCAAACATGTTCACATAGTGTTTTCCAGGATGCAGGAATTTTGGTTTTCCACACTGCTGCATGCTACATAAGAATTTCACACAGATGATAGCTTAAACAACATTTTTTCCCCAGAAAACCTTCATAGTGTCCCAAATTTTCTTTGACCACCTCCTCTGGAATACAAACAACAGCCGTCACTGTAGTAAAAGGTCTCCATTCCAGGAGCGCTGGACTTGCACCTGCTCGTCTCCAGAGATCCTCCTAAATCATATTACTCCTTCCCGAGCAGAGCTGATTGAAGAGCAAAAGAGAACTTCAAGGTGAATAAAAGCCCTGTGTTAAGCATGACGTTATACACAGGGGTTGTGATATCACAGCAGCTTTGGAAATGCCCACGAACCTCCAAAGCTTTGATTTCAGCATTAAGTAATGCTGGCCTGAACATTCATCTGGAAATGTGCACTGCACAGAATTTTTTTATGTATAACTTTTCTTTTTCAAAAGGTTCACTTCTCCCTCCAGGTCAGGAGACTAAAAAAAACGCCAAGAACATCAGATTCACTCTTCGGGTCAGTCCAGTAATACATCTCTTGCGGCACCCTGCCTGACAGATGAGTTGAGCCAGCACCAGCTGCTCCAGTGGTAAATATGAAACTCTGCAGTAGGCAGTTATGAAATAACCTTGCTAAGAGGAGCTTTCTTGCTAGCCTCATCCTAACCCCTACCATTTAGCAGTTGGCGTGCACCCAGAAGTACACAGCACCCAGAAGGATGCCTACACCCCTTTTTAAATTATCCTAATATAATTGGATGTTCTCATTAGCCTTACACGTTTCTACCACGGTCAATCATCCCATAAATCAAAATGCCAACTGCTTATTTACATGTTGGGGGCAGAATATTTACGATATTTAATAAATACTTGATGTTTATGTTCCATCAGGCCTCCCAGTCCAAGGCTGACCATGCTGTAGACATAGCAAGAGACTGTCTGCTCGAGCAGGAATATAAACTGCCCGGTCTGAATGGCGGAGCAGCATCAACCCTGTTGAGAGAAGAGGCAGAGGAGTATTTTGGGTGAAGTTAGCTGCGAGGTCTGTAGCAGAACAAGGAACTGGAGCAAGACAGGTGTTTCCCACGCTACCTAGACCAACAACATTTTTGCACACTTTTGTGGCCGGCTCACCGTGGTCCTTTGGACCATGGAGGAAACCAATTTCACAGCCTGGGGACAGCTGGTCTGTGCAAGAGCCTCCCCACGCAGTGCAGTAACCTCAAGGCAGACACACAGGGAAAACTAGGATGAATTTACGGACAATTGGCAAAGCAAACATGGCTGAAGACATTAGGAATATTTTTCAGAAATGGTCTGAAAAAAGCTGGTCACAAAAGGAATCAGACATGTCCAATATACCAAGAAGCTCCTATACATATACATATGTGCTTGTATATAAATATATCTGTATCTGTGGATCTATAAGTATTTATACGCCTTGGCTTTCCCAACCAGGTGAAAACCATCCAAGCAAAACTGCATGATGTTTTTCTCCAGTCACGCGCACGTTAACGTTGATAAAAAATTTTCACTGCTTTCCTCCTTCTCAGAAAAGAGTTAGAACAAGGATATTTCTCTTGCCTGGTGAAACACACCGCCAATTATCTTCCATTTATCTGCAAAATTCCTAACAAACACTTCTAGTGGCTTTCGAGCAAAAGCTAGCCTTTTTTTATTGAATCTGCCTTTCACTCCTTCTCCAAAGCAGAGGTAAAAATAAAACTATTTTCACTTTCTTTCCAAAGCAGGTAAGATTTTCCTTTGCTGGCCTGCTGCTCCCCCACTCCATTTAGCACTTGTTTCCACTGCTGGGGTGATCAATCTTTCAGCAGAGCTACTTTCCCCGGTTTACATGGAAAGTATATACAGACAAAGGCAACAAGCACTGATAAGAACAGTTCGGACTAGAAAGGAGCCATCAGCAATACAGCTGATATACTGCAGCAACGTGGTGGGTACCAAGCAAAATCAGGCTCCTTCACTGCGTTACAGCTGTACTTGTGCACAAGAACGACAAGCTCCCTGGGACAGGGACTCGTAATAAAAAACACAAGGAAATAAAACGATGAAGTGCATTCTGATCTTAAGTAGTCAGTATCTCCAGAGTAAGAAATTTGGTATCATATTTTTTTGGTGCAAAATAGGCTTCCGAAGGATTCACACTGATCACCTAAATGCCTTGTTATTCCATCCGGACTCAACAGAGAAGCAAACACCTTTGTCCATCCTGCTCCAAGTTTTTCTTACCCTTGACATAAAAGGCTGAGCCCTGAACACAGTAAAACCTGGAAAGTACGGAGAAGGTCCAGCTACAGCATGCTCAATTCACCTTCCTCTTTATAAGTAAACAAATAAATAGCCCTTAAGACTCTGTTTTGCTTCACACCTTTGTTTGAGGATTTAGCTTCACCTCCTGCAGCTGGCCACCCTTTCAAAGGGGCCAAATTTTAGCCAGATTTGAGTCTGCACAGAAACCAAGGGAAATGTGACTGGGGGGGCAGGAGCAGGAGGGGGAAGAACGAAATGAGTTTTCTTCAGGATCTGAACACAAAAACTGAAACAAAAGAGCCTGCGAGGTGACACCATCACCTCTCTCAGCTCTGAAACTACATCACATCCCAGAGGCAGGAGGAGAGCGAAGCAGCAGCTCTGAACAGCTCAAACATACTTGCAGATGCCGAATCAGTTGAAACTCTTCATGATCGTAATATAGCAAACATCATGCTCACTTCTATCAAAACTGGCGGCCTGTCAGTTGAAAGGAAAAGCCTTCCTTGCATCTCCAAGACCTGGAAAGGATTTCAGGGTGGCTGCACAATTTTTTTCAAGCCTCCCACCTCCCTCGTACCTCAATGAACAACAAGAGATCTTTTCTCTTTAATCTGCAATGCCACCTTGTGGCTATAAACAATGCGAACATTTAAAAGACAACATTTAAACCAAAATTCTAGGTCACTTTGACCAGAGAGGGAAGTACCACATCTGCAAGAGAAACACCTGATGCAGAAGGACAGAAGTTATCTGTGGATGCCTGCATTTTCTTGAAGCTAGCGTTCAATCTGTATGGGCTTCAGTGATGGGAACTCATAGATTCATAGTGCATATGGAAAAGAAGCTTATTACATAGGTCCAGCGTTGGCTAATTTCATTTCATCCTCTCCCTCCGTACCGTCAGGAGGCAGGTGGATAGATCGTCTCCTTGGGAGAGGGATGCAGGTTTTCTTCAGATCCCTTGTCTCTTATTTCCTGTAATCCCTCCACACCAGACCTTCAGAGAAGCAGCAGCAGCTGAAGCACACAGCCAGGCTGTGCAGCCAGGGCATACACGACGTTCCCAACCCACAGCACTGACATTTGCTGCAAGCATGCAGCGGCTCTCCAAACACCTTGGGCACGTGCAGGTATCGCTTCCCAACTTGCCTGTTAGTCCCATCTTGCAACCGTGGGGCTCCTTCCCACCAGGGATTTACAACCCCTTTCAAGAAGGGCACTCACAACGACTTCCCCAGGCAAAACAGGATTTGTCCCAGGTAGAACCACCTGCCTGACAAACACTGGTGCTGAGAGAGGATATCCAATCTATAGAAGAAATTTCAGCCACAGCTTTTAGCTGTGTGCTACAAAAAGCCCCAGCTCCCGTCCTTCCCAACCCTCCTGGATGGTGGTGCCGACGGCCCAGCTGGGCTCCTCCTTCCTCCCCTGTCTCAAGACAGGCTCATGCTCTAGGAACATGTGCCTTCTCCAATAGCTCCTTCAATCCGAGGCAGAGCGAACATCCACAATCTTTACGTTCTTGCGTTACGCTGGGAGAGGCACTGAGGTCCCCCTCTGGAGAGGAAGACCTGGCTTAATTCAAGTTGGACACTGTTAACCTGTCGCAATGTCCATTATCTAAAAACAGTACAATTCAGCAGTTTTCTTCTGAAGGCCTCAAAGATATATTTTGAAATAATTTAGCATGTCTCAACGTCGCCTTTTGAGCAGACAAGTATTCCTCCCATCTCACAGCTGGCAGGCCAAGGCACACAAATACTAAACCCTTCTGGGTAGGGAGTAGCTGCCCTGCTATGCACAAAAATTATTGTATTTTCAAGCTTTAAAATACGATTCTCTCAGGCAAATTAGGAGCAGCTGTCCCTCCCTGAGACAAGTTGGCTTCTCACAAATATTTGGCATTTATAATACTCTTGTCCTTTGGCCACTGGGCCTGGTTTGCAATTAGGCCTGATTTTAAGATTGAATAACCAGGCTCTGGGTTGCTGGGGGATGAGAGGTAGTACAAGGCTAAATTCAGCAACAGTGCAAGTCAGGGCATTTGCAGAAGCTAGATGGAGGAGCTCTCACGTTGATGTCACCCCAGATCCCTATTCCAACAGTGGTTTCGTTCCCTACTCCTTGCATCCTGGGGAGCTGTTTGCACCTGGGAAGAAGCTGTTATGGACTACTGACATTAACACATACACATCTACTCTACCAAGGTGCAAACACTTCATCCACTCTCAGCAAGGCAAACGCGGACCACAGAGGCGGGGCTCCTTTCTCCTCCGGACCATTCAGCATGTTACCTATGGGACTGAGTATGAAGAAATCTCCACTCATGGTTCTGCTGGGAACTCCATGGAGCCAACAGACTACTTCTAAGTGACAGTACTGAATATTAGCCTAGATTTATCCCACCTTACTTTATAAACTTACTGAAGCCTTTAAGTAGGAAGTCCAGGAGGTACAGCCTAGGGTAAGCCTTCTAGATCCCCACTCTAATCAATAAAAAGACAAAAGCCCTCCTGAAAGTAACTAAGATCTGAGATGGACTAAGACAATGTTTCCAAGTGACGTCACTGGGGTGCTGCCAAAGACCTAACCGAAATCTGGATACATAAATCTGCTGCTGCTTCTCTGCCCGCAGGACCTGTTGCCACACTACACAAAGGACGTTAGATGGCTTGGATGAGATTTTTGGCATGTTATTCTTATCCTTCTTATCTCATAGGTGTTTAAAAAAGGTTGTTAGATTACTTGTTCATGTACCTTTCCAGAAATTGATGTTAAGTTGGTGGATCTCTAGCTCCCCAACTCCTCCTCTTTCTTCTTTTTTTTTTTAAGAATATCAACTGTGCTAGTCTTTTCCCAGGCTTCTGATTCCCTCCTTTGCAAGTTAGCCCCACCTTCAGCACTGAATTTCTTCTTTTTAAGTATTCTAAAAATAAATTCATATTCCAACCAATTTAAAAAAACACCTAAATTATCCAGGTTGGCCCTAACCCATTTTCACATATCTAGGTTGGGACCTTACTGCTTTATAAGTAGTCCTAATTACAGAAATCATCTAATTAGTGTTAAACTTCATATGAAGAAAAGACATTAAACAATTATCTTTAGTGCTGATATGTTGATAGCTTTCTTCCCTATTGTGTAGCAGAAGAACAGTGATACAGAACGATACCTAGCTACTGCCAATGGCTTTAAAACGTTATATCTTTATTTAGTTCTTTGGCCTCTCTGATTTTGTCTATGCTCCCGCTACACTTCTGTTCTCATTCTGGGAGACTGACCTAGTTTCTTCTTATTGCATGTTTCTTCCTTGCATTTGAGGTCAACGATGAGCTCATGATTAAACCAATTTGGTCCCCTACTATACTTTCTGAATGGGATAGCTTGAACCTGTGGCCTTAAGACTCCCTAAGGTTCTGCCAGCTTCCCTTAAGTCACTTTTTCCTTAGCTCACCCTCTCAGGAGATCTTTTCTCCCAACCCTTAAAGTCTACTCCAGTTACCTGGCTTTCCTGAAAGCTATTTAATTTTTTTGCTGTGTTTTTTCACCATATAAAATGTACCCGTTTTGCCTTTGCAGTCTTTGTAAAAGGCACATAATCAATCTCTCAATAAACATTTAATCAGGAATTTATTTACATGTAATACCTGCTTAATAAAATGCAGCAAGTAAGAGGAGTAGAAAGACAGCGGTAAGCAGCAGTAAGAGCAGGTTCTGTGAACACCCAAGTCTTTAGCTTACCAATATATTGTACAGTAGAAACACAGTGCTTGCCAAAGCCATTTGTTAGGCAGTACGCATTGAGCAGATAGCTTCAAATTGACGACGTGCGCTGTTTTGGCCCGAGGAGATACCTAGCCAGAGAGGTAATCATTCATACCCTCTAACCCAGGCAGTGCCATTTTGAACACTGGTATCTGAAGCAAACTGTGCAAGCACAGAAAGCAAAAAAATCCTAAGTAATTGATCTAATTAATCAATTTACCAATGCTACTCTTGCTGAGCATCTTAACTACTGGAGGTGCACTGAATTTTAACAACGTGTGCAGCGCATATTTGCTCACCTTCAGGATACAATGAAGGCACAGATCCCCACCCACAGCAATGAAAAAAGCCAAGAGCGTGAGTATGATGAATCTGTAGGATATCCCCACATCAAGAACTGAAAATAATGCATGGTCTTTCTCAAACTACTCTGTGTCAATTAAAAACTGAAACATGAGGATCCACGCTACTCCTCTGGTTTGAAGGCTTATTAAAATCCTTTCTTCCTCCACCTCCTACTCCTCGCTCCTACCCTTAGGACTTTAACAAGTGGGCCGACTGCCACATAACTCAAAATTCACAAACAGAAAACATCACTTCCAGCTGCTATTTTTGTCATTTCCCTGCTTTCCAAAAGAGCACTCTCACACCTTATTCCTGACCATCTTCACCTCCTACCCCATCCCTGAAGTCATCTTTTTCCTCAGGCGACAGGGGCAGCCAGTTATCAGCCCCAGGTCTGGTGGAGCCCTGAATGAGGATCCAACTTTACAGTCCAGCTAGCCTGTGTCACCACCAAACCCGAAGATTTCCCATCTTCCTACAGCGTACTTCAATGGCTTAACAGCTCAGGGGGAAAATGTCACAGAAGCAGTAAGAGCAACTGCTTTTTCTCACTTGTTCTGAGATTACGTGTGGATGCCAAATCCTGGACAAACAAATGAGTTATTTGGATGAAGACAAATGGAGAGCCACGCAAGTTGGCTGAATTACAGATGTTGTCAATGGAGCATCAAAAAAGTTCATCTGGGGATATATACAAAAGTCTTTGCACTTTACAGTCACTGAACGTCCTTTAGCCTCCCCAAAGAGGTCAAGAGGAGATCAAAAAATAAATGCCATTCCAGCAAATGAGTGTATTTATTTTTTCCCAATGTGTGTTTTTAAGTGCTGGATCAAGCTTGTAAACTCTCTCTCATGCCGAGTACTCTCATTTATGCAAAGTTTGATTGGTCTCGGCCTCCCAGAGACACCTGAAGGGGATGCTGAGATATGACAGCCCTGGCGTCCCCCTGCATCCCTTACAGCAAAACAAGGAGCAAAATGAAGCATTAATTTTGAAACCTTCAGGAGAATGAAGCAGAATAGATTCACTTGTCAGTAATGCCCGTACTGATTAATATAAATGCACATGGTAGCCAATATCAGAGAACACTACGTGGATCGATTTACATAATTATTTGAGAACTCACCCTCCCCTCCTTGACTTTGATACTTGGTACATATTTATTTACACAACACTGCACTGCCAAACAAGCCAAATGTTTTCCAGAAAGACATCAGAAGAATTACAATTGTTTGAGCAGTGGTTATTTCAGGATGATAAAAAACAAACTCAACTCAAATCCATTTAGCAACTGAAGCGCTTTCCTCAGATCACAAACAATGCTGCTGCTGTCCTTGCGTGGTCGCTGACCTTGAGTGGCTCTGAAGTCACCCCTGCAGCTCAGGAAAGAGCTGTCATAGGTGTAACTCAGGCAGAAGACGACTGCTGCGTTCAGCAATGCGGGAGCAAGTTAGGGACAAAGCCCTAATGCCCACAGGTGTTACAGGTAGGGTGGAAGAAATTGTGAGAGACATTCTCCCATATTACAGGGAATAAAGCGATGAAAGTCAAGTGGCTTGTATGAACCTGTATCTTTACCACAACTGATCTGCAGATCTTCTGGACCCAGGCAGGTGCACCAAAGCCTGATTTCCACTGGTGCCCAGGGAGCTACAAGGCACCAGTGGGCTCCCGTTACACCGGCAGACATCGCTGCTTATTTCTGGCGCTCATCACCTTAGCAAGTCAGACCGCAAGTATCAGCTGCTAATAAGGGACTGCCTCTATTATATTGCCCTGTACAGATCCTCCAACACCACTCCGCCTAACTCACACCCCTCAACAGCACGCTCAGCACAGACCCTGACGGGACGGTAGAAGAACACTTGCTCCGATGGGCTGCGACACCACCTTCTCACCACGTCAAGCCTAAGTCCACCCTTGCCCAGCGCCGGTGCAACTGGTGCGGCTCGCGGGGCTGAGCTCTGACACAGCGAGAGGTGCACCCAGCCAGCGTTCACGTGATATTTCATTACTTTTGTAACGTTTCTCTTTAGTTGGGTGAAACAAATACAAAAAACAACTTTCACAAGTTAAATCAAACACGGGGAAAAAAGTTAACTAAACTTTCCAGAACTTCCAAAGGTATCAGTTGGAGTTTCTGGCAGGGGAGGCTCTGGCTTTACATTCATCTGGACACAACATGTTTTTTTTCCAGATCCTAACTGATCTCTAGAGTTACTCAGCACACAAACAATGCCTGTTGTTTTGGAGCTGATTTCTCAACCTATTATGTGTATTCCTGTTTACAAACAGTGGCTGCAGCATGCAGAAAATCCGCAGGGGACTTAACTGCACCCACTTAACTCTCTCGCCTGCCCGCATGTGGGCAACCCTAGAGTCATCTTCTGCGATCACACCAAGCGTCCGGAGCAGAGGCAGAAACTGAACCCAGAACACCCAAAACTGCCCTTCCCCAAATAGCACCGGATTTGTGGGTGGGTAAATGGTGGAAGGAGCTAGGAGGAGTAGGGGAGGTAACATTGCAATGCTTTCAATAATTACAGCAATTGTCATAAGAACATGAGATGGCGGCACATGCTTTAAACACGTTACTCAGTTTACATTCTAGAGCACATGTGTAACTTCTGACGTGCTCCTTTGGGGAACAGGCAACCAAGCTGGAGGCATCAAGAAATTCAACCTACAGCTAGAGACAGCAAGAAGCAGGAACAGTTTTATCTATTTGCATGAGCTTGAAGTTTTGGCTTGTACAGAATTATGGGCCCAGAATTTTATCTTCAGCTCAAATGTGAACAGAAGTGCTCAAAAGTTGAGTGTGAAAAATCAGCCAGAATCACGAAGTTTTGCCTGGCTCAGGAGAGGGATCAGATTCATGTAAAATTATAGTTCAAATTGGTTTCCACCCAAGATCATAAATCCACCTAGGTTTGCCAATAGGATTCTGACTGTCAGCAAATCATTTCTTTGGCAATGCTGGATAATTTCAAGGGCTTCAGAGTAAAACCCTGAGGGTTTGCCTGAGCCATTGGTCTCTGTGGGAAGAGGAGGAGGTGAGGGCCAAGGACACCCCTGAGAATAATGTGCACCCCAGTAATCTATCCACACGGGGAGCAGCGTGGCAGGGAGGTCTCTGGGCATTTTTACCTCCTGATTGGCATAAGCTGTGGAGCATGTACTCCTGCATGGCAGGCCACAGTCTGGGGGCCAGGTAGCCCTCCAACATTTATACTGGGGCTTCTCCAACCTCTGCTTCACCGCTGGCATCTCACCTTAGCATGTTATACAGGTACATCAGCACCTGAATCCCAGTGGAATTAGAAAGCCACAGTTTTTAACCTCTCTGAGGTCCTGTGGGTATAAATACATCCCCTAAACCTCACCTAGTGACTTTCATCCTCAGTTAGAAAAACGCATCCTCCACCCGCCGCTCCAACACAGGCCTGATGCATTTGGCTGGTGGCAGGAGCCTGTCCCTCGGCAAGGGAAACACAGGCTGGGCTAGTGGGGGAAAACGGTGTTTTGAAATGAAGGGATGAGTAAACAAAATCCACTTTGCAGAGCTGCAGGGACTTTCTGTGTTGCCTGCAGTGTATGGTGGCTCAGGGAAGCGGCATTCACAGTAGTATTCCTTCCTAACAAATGGAAAGGGCCCTCTCATATTTCCACTACTTTCTGCAGTTTTAACACATGGGGTCTGAGACTGTGACCATGACCTCAACTGTCTTACAATGTCCCCCCCCCAGGGAAGCCCCACACTTATCGTTTAAGCAAGTATTAAGTCTGCACGCAGCTCTGTGCATTGAGAAAAATCCCAGCACACATTTCTCCTCTTCCACCCAATGCAAAATGAGGATTGATTTTGCTCCAAGCAAGGAGGAGCATTTGGAATATAATGAAGTTGGAAAGGGTGGAATGGGAGTACAAAGAGATGAGTCCAAGCTCAGCATGACAAATGGTATACAGGACCACTTGGTTTTATTATACACTATCAAATATCTGTAACTCAAACAGCAGAGCTAATAAGCATGCCAATGTATATATTTACATTGCCTGAAATGTGCACAACCCTGCACAGAAATTAGAGTGCAACTGTTATGATCAAGCCATTAGAGAAAACAAAATCAATCCAAAGCATAGGCCAGCTTTGCTAACAAGCTCCCTGCTTTGCTGGCTCCCCTTTTCTCAGCAAGTTTTCAGCAGAAAAAGACCTGAATGTCAGAACGATTCTGACCTCGGAATGAAGGAACATCCACAGGAAGCCTTAAGAACTAATTGAAATAGTACTTCATTTAGCTAAAATGCAAATAATACAGCAGCTGTGAGAAATACAGACCATGAACCAGCACCAGGGGTAAGAGGGAAGTGAATCCCCTTTGTATTGATGCAAAGGTAGACTCGACTCTCTGGAGTGCTTTCGGCAGCAGGCATCCCACATCCGCCTCCTCTCGCAGACCTGGGGTGATTTCTCTCTTGCCGTTAGCTCTGGGCAGAGGAGGTTTTCAGGATTTTGAAGATTCGCCCTCCCTTCCCACCCCCATGCCCAAACCAGGTAAAAATAAAGTTGAAATTGCAGAAACTTTGTATGGAGCAAAAAGCTAACGAGGAAAGGGAGAAAAAACAGTTTGGGTAAAGTGGAATGCTCTCCTTTCAAACTTTAAAGATATCTTGTTTTGCTTTAGATCATTTTTACTTGATGTTTCTTTCTCTAAATTTAGCTTAATTCCAGTTATATAATTCAGAATTCTTTGTTGTTGGATAAAAGAATGTCTATAAAAAAACAGAGCCTTGCTCATGAGAAATTTGGAATAATCCAGATTATTCCTGTCCATGAAGATATTAATATTTTTACTGATTTTTTTCCAAACCAGTTCTGCCTCTTTATGCAGAAGGAGAGCTCTTCATAAGTTTCAGATGCTCAGTTTTGCAGCCTACATGACCTTTCGTTCTCACAGAGTTTTATTTGCATTAAGTTATTAAAACAGTATAAACTAGTAGCCTATCAATAAAACACTCTTTAAAGGATTTTAGGGCACCGCATGTTTTGCAGGCTCAGTGCAGGACTGGAGATCGGCGCTAGACAGTCAGGGAAGTTCAAGACAGCCAGTACTTCCCTTGACAATGTTGATTTCTCCTAGTTCTGTGTTGAGAGGATGACAACCGGCTTTGCCGTAGGATGTTGCCAGGCTGCCTGACTCCCAACACAAGGATGTCTCAGCCTCCACACAACAGAACACGCTCTGTGCTTGACACAATAGCACGCTGCAGCAGCACTGGGGATAGGCACAGCATGCAGACAGACGAGAACGAGCAATTTTTAAGGTAACTGCCTCTTAGGCCAGCAAAGAAAACCTCTTCTGGACTCAAACGATGTTTTAAATGAAGAACCAAGTGCTTGACAAAGAGACCTTGGAAGACAGAGATATGCCTCTGTCTGATTACAAGCTGAACACCATGATTGAAGAGAACCTGGACGGATTCTTGGCAGACAGAAATGGGCACTCACTAATTTACTTCTCCTGAGGATCTACTTCTCCTCTACTATCATGTCAGCTGGGATATAAATAAATCTAATGTAAAGAATAAATTTGCATGGCACTTTTATCTGGAAGGACCCCAATGGAACGTATTTAGCTCTTTGTCTGCCATCAAAACGTAGTCGCCACAAAGGTCAAGCACAGCAGCTCCTCAGGTACAGCAAAATAGATCAAGTTTATTGTATCCATTGGAAATTGCACAAAGGAGGCACGGTACAAATAAAGTTTATGTCTTCTGGAACTTAACCAGTACACTGGGACTAAGTCTTCGATGTTTGTAAAGACCTTTTTGCGACCCAGAGGTAGAATTTCGATCTTACAGATTTCCAAGGTAACTCCTACCAACAGATCTCTCCTGAACAATAGTACCACGTGCTGTTGATACAGCATCAAACCACAAAGGAGGGCTGTCTTGCTACTCAGTAACTCCTGCTCCCACCATCTGGTCCGTAGTTCATTCTGCAGACATCTTCTATCCAAGGTCTCCGCTGGCCATGGTTCAGGCTCATGTGCAAGCTAGGCAAAACAACACACATTTTCTCCTGGCTATATACGTATGCCAGCAGATGTCTGAGCTGAGAATTTCAAGATGAGTAAGGTGGTCTGGGTATGTAATCCCTCATGCAAAAATCCCTTGCTTCCTAAAGAAAACCTCCGAGCCCTGGAATCACATATTGTCCAAAAAGAGGCATCCAGAGCATTTTAAGGACAAGGTGTTTCTATCTGAAACACTAAATCGCCATTTCACTGCAGTGAATTACTACAACTGTTATTGAGCAGTTTCTGAAATGAAACAGAGGACTGACCTCTGTGTCGTCTCCAACTAACGTGATTCAGGCCAACAAGGTCAACTAAGAACCACTTGCACCCTCTGCATTCTCGCAGCTCATTAGGGAACACTACTGAAAGAACCCTACACTGTGTCAGCAAATAGTTCAGGAATTCAGGAAAAAAAGAATATGAGGTAATTTCATCTGTCCATTATCCTCAATAAGTGCAATTACTAGAAAAGGGCATTTGCTGCCTGCCTGCTGACATGTCCCATTCCTTCCCACTTAACATTAATATATCCATTGCTTTTATTAGGCAAATAACCAGAGACTCAATTCAAAAGTGGAACCCCATTTTGTCAGGTATTACCAGTACAGATATCTGGACGTCTGTTAGGGTCTAGCAGTTCAGAGATGCACTGAGAAGCACTGCAGGGCTCCCAGCCCCCTTAGCAGTATTTTCCACCAGTCACTTAAAACACCGCTTTGTTCCACAGGTTAATTTCCTTTAACTTTGTGGGTCTTTTCCACCTCTTCCCCGAGTTTCTCTAACTAGCTATTGTCCCTCTTTCTAATATACCAACATTAATCAAGACCAAGCAAAATTATTTGTAATAGCAAGGAACAGGAGAAATAGAAAGAAATTATGATCTGTAGGAACGCTAACATGCCAAGTAAAGAGGAGTTTAGGTTTATATTTCTGCAGAGAGAAAAATGTTCAATGCCTTCAAAACCAGTTAAAATTGTATTTTCAGCAGATTCATAAACATAAACAACACTTGACATGTTTGACTCTCACTTTTTGGCATTTCTTTTGGATTTTTCACAGATCTAAAGGCGAGAAGCAAATTAGCCATTAAGCCATCCATTCTGAGCAGCTACCATTTATCTCATGCACCAGATCTTGGCCACAAAGAACGTCCTGAGAGCTGGGTTAGGGCAGAGGGAAAATGTCCTGATATAACCTTAGCATAGAAATCCTTTAGATAACTGTAGTAGTAGTAGCTTGAAAATGTAACCTTCTAACAAAGATCTTCAAGTCTGGTATTGCAAGGAGCTTACCGCAAGATATATAGCTCTTTGAGATATTGCAAATATGGTTTCCTTAATCACCTTTTCACACCAATCTCAGTCCCACTGGTGATACATCTAAATCAAAAAAAGAGGCACTAATAGCCCACACTTTTGTCCGGCCTAGCCCTTATTACAGCTTTTTAGCTCTAAAGCATTTATAGAGTTAAGTTTTAATAAATGTTTAATTAATGCTTAAAATTAAGCTAAAATATCTATTCAACAGCTCTCAGCTGCTATTAATATTCATACCAGAGCTCCGTGATTAATGCATACAGGGTTTTTATGACCTTTAATTCAAATTCTGAATCACTGTTTGATTTGGCCATTGTTAGCATACTTTTTTGTTGGCTACTCACAGATTGTTTTACAGTTTTGAAAGCATTTGAGAAACACTGGTTCTGTGTGCAAAACAACTCTACTTAATTAGCCCTCTTTTAAGAGTGTTGTCTGCTTAAATTTTGAAGTGTCTGAAAGGCAACAAGGGACAATGATTGTTATTGCATAACGTTTCTTTCGCCCAAGTGCTAGAAATCAATCGGATCAGGATTTTCATGATGCTAAGTGCTGTATAAATACATAATAAATGAAAGTCCACATCACAAAGAACACATCTTCTGAAAAGACAACACATACATAAAGTCTGCTGAGACAGCTCTGCCTTGGGCTAGTCTTGGCAGGGGCAAAGGACCAGTAATAGATTTGACTCCAACCAGAAACGGTATGCGAAAACACACGCTGGTTTATAAATATGCTAATGCCTTAAATTGTATTGCTATCTCACCAGCAACTGGACAGTTTATGGAGAATAAATGAAACAAACTGCCTTTCTTCAAGAAAGAAGAATAACCTAGCAGTCATACTCTGCACTCTTATTAGATTACTTATGATTGAAGAACATCAGCAAAGAATACATCGGGCTAGCCAGTACGGCATTTGCACGATCAATATATTGATGGATTTTATGTACAGATGTATACAGAAAAATATAACTGTGCATAAATAGTGGTTGCTTATAGATGCATAAGCCTCTTTGGCCACAAGTGCTATATGGCCCCTCTTCAAAGATCCCCCCAAGAATGACCTTTTATTCAAATGCTCTGCGTGCCTCACTGGTGCCGGCCGTGGTGCAGCCACCCACCACCACCCACAAACTCTGTGTTTTCCCAGGCCAGGACCTTTCTGAGCTCACTTCCAAAAACCTCTGAAGGCAGAACCCCCCTGGACCATCATGCAGCTGGGAGCGATCCCCTGACGCGCCAGGTGAACCATGGGGAGCGTTGCACTGCCAGCGCAGCAGGGACGCTGCAGACAGTCCTTCCCTCCAGCTCGCTCGTGCACGTGCTGCAGGGTGAGGTCAGGAAAAGAGAAACTTGTACTGCCTCCCGTGGGGTCACAAGTTAACAGCCATGACATGCAGCCTAAGGACGCACAGACTACATGGCTCCCCACCAGCGTGCTCCTGCTCAACCCTTACACAAGGGCACAACGCATTTGCCGCTCTCGGGGACCATGCACCGGACCTGCCAACACCTAGAAGCACACACTAAACCCATCTCAATGGAAAAAGTAGGGTTGGTTTTGGTATTGTGGACTCATAACCATGAGGATAACTGCCCAAAGGCTGTGCTGGAGTTGCCACTGCTACCAATTTGTAAATCAAAACAGGACTCCTGATACCCCAAGATTTGTTCCTCAGCAGAAAGGATGCAGTTTGTGGAGCTACTACAGTCCGTGCTACAGAAGATCCGTGGAACTGACTTCACAATGATCAGCTTTGGTTTTTTGATCCTTGCTTCTTTATACCACATCACAGCCTGCTAATTATCTAAGGAAATAAGTAATCGAAAGGGTAGTATTTTTTAGTATTTTTTTTTTGCAAGAGAGAGTGCAGATGTCAATATCTATATGAAAAGTAAGTTACTGAAACACAAAGCAGTGCACTTGTAGGAACAGCGTAGGAAGAACTGTGAGAAACATGTCACCACATTGCTCTTTGGTTTTGGGCAGATCCAAGTTCCCCTCCCAATTTTTGTTTCAATTCTAAGCATTTTAAGAGTCTCACATTAGATGGAAACAATACTCAGCATACCGAAGTCCAGATTCCCATCTGGGACTTAATGATATTGTAATAATCATCTTAATACTGAGCGATGTTGTAACACAGAAATTCAGCACTATGGATCTTTCCCCATCCCGTGAGATACCCAGGCTTACAGATAACAGGAACATGGGAATTCAACTCTTCAAACTTCATGTGTCTCATTAAAGTAGTAATTTATAGTCTCTCATTAGAGAAAGTGATTTTGTTTTAAATTGTTGTGCATGAGAAAAAGCCAACTATAAGCAGGGGAATTATCGAAGGTTACGCTTGCTCCTTTATCCACCAACTCCAAGAGGGATTAAATTGCCTTGATACAGATTCAAATTTAATTTCAGAACAATGCATCATATTTCTCTGTGTAATATCCATCTGAAGAAAATAAATTATAATACGCAAAAAGGATATAAAAATATGATATCAGATATGACTTGTCTCCACTTCAGCTGAATGACTTTATTGTTAGTCAAAAAAAGAAGTGAGTCATTTCTCTATCCACTGAACTTCTGACTCTGATACATTTCAGTCGCTGATGCAAACGGATGGAGCTCTGGGTGAGTCCATCTGCCTCCCTTCTTGGAAAATTTTGAGGTTTTGATCAGGAGTACAATGACAGCAAGTTTTCTGGTGCTATTTATTCAATCATCAAGTCAAATATTCTCTCCGTAGCCAGAAATCTGACCAGATTTATTTGTGTGAAAAAAAGAGTTGAGTTGACTGGTTTAGCATATGATTGGTACTTTCCACCGCTACAAAAAAATAAGGTAAAAAGTGTATTGCCACAGTAAGGATACCATCTGTTTACTACCACTAAAGAGAATAATAATACTTCGTGTTTAGAAATACTCATATTATTCTTTCCCAGCATTTGTTCAGGCTTGGGCTTCACTCACGACACAGTTCAGCAGCCTCTAAGAACTGCAACTAAAACAATTTACATTTAATATTACCCTGTTTGCAGTATCTGGTCCTGCTTCCTCAAGTTAAAAATGACACTTGAGACTGAATTTGGACAGTACTCTTTAGTTCACCTGAGGACGGGATTTATTCCTGCGCACTCATCTACCCCAGACACCTTTGCTCCATAAGCTACCCGAGCGAAACTTGTCCATCCCAAAGAAGATGCAACTCCGTTACTGTTCTCTGCCAAAGAGTATTAGTTTCAGCCAAGTAATCCACGCTTTTCGATTTCCTTTCACAGTTACAGCTTCAAGCTTTTGGACATAGTTTCAATTTCTGCTAACAGCTACAATTGTGTCCATCACAAGCGTGGCTGTTTCAGAAGGAGAATTGCTGTGGGATTCAGTAAATTAGGATGCATTTCTTTCGCCTAAGAGAAGCAATAATTTCACCAGACAATGGCTGTAACAGACCCTTTCCCACCCCCACAAAGCATGTGCCATGGAAAAAGTCTGTCAGTTACAACAGCGGAAGCGACTTCCTAAATTAGGCTGCAATGACACAAATTTTGGTACTGGATCCCACTATTCAAAAGCAGCATTCCCACATCACCCATGGCTTTTTTATTCAGATTCTCATCACCGGTGGCTTTTTTTTATTCAGGCTAAAGAGCAAAACTCTAAAAAGAGATAAAACCTAACAATTTGCATCCTGCAAGGTAGGTGTAAACACCCCTGCTGCAGGGCTGCCCAAAGGTACCGTCCTCGCTGCCTGCACCTAACAGATTTCTGTTTATTTTCCAACAAACATACAATATTCTCAAAGAATAAATGCTAACTCTTAGTTCCCAGTATACTCAGGTTACTACAGGTTATTGCAGAGTGAAGTTTAGATCAAACCAGAGATGGCTGAAATTATTTTTTCAGATTAAACAGTTTTCTTATCGGGGAAAACACTTTTCCAAACACAGCTTTTTTTATTTTGCACAAAATTGTTGACACTGTTGAATGCTTCCATTGGGAAGAATTGCAGCTTCCACTCCTCGAAATGAAAGCGCAAAACTTCGTAAAGGTTTCACGATGCTACTTTTGGATTGTTTTGCTTTTACCCGCGCTGACACCTCCTTGGTTCGGCTGCAAGCGCAACACGCAGATCCACACACAACCCGCGATCACTGCTGAAAATTACTGAAGTATCTGCAGAAGCGGGTGCATGAGAGATGAGAATTAACCTACAAGGACAGGCATGAACGGGCACTTATGTATAGAAATGACAAGAACCTATGCCCAGCGCTCTCATACCTCTGAAGCCATTTGGTGGGTCGGGACAACGAAAGCTGTAGCTGTTACACAAGACAGAAATTACTGGGTGGCGAACGGGGGCACCACACGTGACAAATGCTTATATTAAAAAGCAATGACATTTCATTCTGCTTGCCAGGGTGGGCATGAGCCTCAGTTTAGGATCCCCCAGAATAAAGAGTTTCACATTGCCCGTGAAACCTGTGCAGCTCTCAGCAGAACAGAGCAGCACTCACAACGGTTTGTAAGTTTTGGTGCATTTTACTAAAGCGTGAGAAGAAAAAGCTACCGGCCTAATGCTGCTCAGCTCACAAAGAGCCAGGAGCACTGGAGGAACGAGCCGGCAGGAGTCACCGGCTCTTGCACATCACTGGGTAACCAGCACACCCACCCTGCCGGCTCCTTGCCCTTCCACAGGGCAACCGCTCGTCAAAGCGGGGTACAGCTCACAGGGGGAACGCAAACATTTTAACTGACAACACCCTCCAGTGCCGTGAAAAAAAAGAATGGGCTTAACCGGACAAGGCAAGGCTGACGCGCAGTCCTCTGCCCCTCCGGCCCCACCGCGCAGCGCCTGCTCCTGGGGAGGCTTCAGCCCCTCGGCCGCTCTTTTCGCTTCAGCAAGATGCAGCAGGTCAGACAAGGGTGGGGGGAACCAAACCAAAAAAAAGGAGAAAAAGCATACAGCTTGACAGGATACTGAATGTCTTTCTGCCTCTTTCCAACAAAGCAGGAAACTGCCCCTTGAAGCCTTACCTCACATACCCCCTCTGCTCAGAACAAATCTGGTTTTGGCCTTAACAGTCACCCACGATGCGGATAGCAGCAGCAGGCAGGACGGCACGCTTCCCTCGGCTCTGCGCCCTTGGCTCAGGGAGAATTCATTATGAACAAAACATCCAAAAGGAATAAACCCTCCTGGTGCTCAGAATAGGACTTTTCTCCCTCTTGCTGCTTTGTGCTCTCTTCCTCCTTTTCTTACTTTCAGAAATACAGAATATGTATTTTTAATAAGAATACAGATACAGATTTCTAAAGAACTGAGTATGCAACACTTTTGTCCCTTAGGAACGCATCAACGGCTGTACTAGCACCGACACGAAGGAGAAACTTTTGAAATCAATCTGCCAGGAGACTCAAATCAGTATTACATTGACCATAAACGCCACAATTAATGTCCTCGGGTTGAGCATCAGCGCTCACCTGAAAAGCCTGTGCACGGCAGGCATAGCGTGACTGCATTAAAAAAATCCACTTCTGCAGCTAGCTGCACTCGGGGGCCAAAGAGCCATGAATGTTTCATCTCCCTCCGGCCCTGGAGGACGGGAACCACACGTAGGAGCTCCGGAGTGGAACTTGCGCTGTGCATCTGTAAATGAACATCACGTTCAAACCTGCCGCTGCTCCGGAGGGATCGGCACGAAACCAGAGCAAGTCGCAATACGAGGGGGAAATGTGCTGTTGCCGAGCTTCTAAGCTTATGAGAGGGCTTTACAGTGTGTAGAGGGATGCCAAAGAAATAAATTTGATCTTACAAGTCTAAAGCTTGACCTGAAGCTTTTTAGGGTCAGTGGGAAACCTTCCACTGGTGTCTCTGAATTTTGATCTAGGTACCCAAAGCACCAGTCTCAACTAGCATCGTTACCATTTATTTTTGCCATTGCAACTTCATGTATATAATTAAAGTTGTAGTTGTTGGTTCCCTGTGACCTTCCACCACTAAAATCCCAGGTTGTTTTGGCAGAATTAAAATGCCTTCCAGATTTTCAAAGACTTTCTGATTGTAAGAAAAACTAAAGAGTTGAAACTTTTACCCAGGATAAAAACAAGAAAACTGAGTAAAAAATAGACATTAATCCTAAAAATCTCCATTTTGTTACAAAGAAAACAACCAAAAAATTTCTTAGAGAAAACAAAATAATACTTTTCTCTACCATTTGGCTACAAAATTTGTTTAAAAGGTGCTCCTAAACCTTTTCTGTACTTTGACACTTCATACTATAGATACTGGCTCAATGCTTCGCTACCAGAAAAACCGACTAAAACACCTTTTAGCACATCATTAATCCTGATCAGAAAAGGAAAAATCAGTCAAGTTGCTGGGGCAGACTCCAGTAAACAAACTGAAAAACTTCACTCAGCCTAGATTTCAACAAAGGCACTTGGGTACCAACGCAAAACACCAGCACTTGTTTGGCTTAAAAATAAATAAATATTTTTCTTTAGGAAAAAAAATCAGGCAAATAGATTCAGTCTGTGCAAAATTAAACCCTAATCTGGAAAGACAGGAAGTAGGAAATGGGTGGGAAGAGATAGATAATTCTATACAAACAAAACTATATGTCAAGGAGCCAGAAGAAAGTTCTGAGCTTAGAGAGGAACAGAGGGCCAGGTCCTCAGCAGAGATAAATCAGCCCAATTCCATCAAAATCAAGGGAGACACAGCTCTTTGCACCAGCTGCCAATCTCATCCACCAACCAAACTCTCAACCAACTTGTATTCTGGGCCCTCCAAAAAATTTCCTCTTGGAGTATAAAGCCTGTATTTATCCATTGGCCTTAGAAAGTATGCACAGCTGTGACATAAGTAACCCTTGCTCTGTTTTTAAATGTATGCAAACATAAAACGAAGAAGAAAAACGACATTAAAATAATGTTAAGGATTTGGCTTGGGGCCATCAAAGCTAGGACATTCCAAGTTAAAGCTGAAACGACATCCTTAACCTTAACTCACCCCATTGTGCCTGGGTATTGCAGCTGCTGAAAGGGGAAAATCAGAGCGGTTACGGTCTGGCGTGTGAATGAGTGCTGAGGGACTCTTAAATCCATGATTATTTGGCTGCCGCACACCATGCACTGGATCCACGTGCTAGCAATCCTTATGCAATCTTTGCTGGGAGAGGAAAAGAAATATCCCTCAGGCTGCACTTGCACAGTGATGGGACTTCTGGAGAAAGTAAAAAGGCCACTTTTTTAATTAATGCAAGATCTATAACTGTTTGCAGAGAGCATGAGGAGCACCCATGATCTGGACTGCTAACTCGGAGTACCTGTGATCAGTACATAGACTGGGGAACCTCCCTGCAGCAAGTGATGCTGGGGAAGCAGCAGGTGAACCCTTCACCATTCAATTATTTCTCATTAGAGAACTTCTCAGTAGAGGGTCTTTCTGACAAAAAGTTACCCTTAACAGCAATTTTTTCATGAGAAGATTCAATACACCAACCCCAAAATTTCCTGAAAGTCAAAACTGCTTTTTGTTTCCAAATGGAAAGTTGAGGCATTGGTCAAACTGTGGATTTTCATCAAACTGGATTTTTCTTTTTTTAAGCAGTTACTAGGTTGGGCATAGGTTCCTTCTCCTTTCTTTCTCACCTAGTCCATCTCTTCCTTCTTTCTCTACTCCTAAAATAGTAGAAGTACAGATAGAGAACAACAGAAAAGAGAAAGAAAGGCTATAAGAAAAAAAAAGACTATCAACACAGAAATCCTTCAAGTCCAAACAGTCAATGCCTCGGGAGTGCCGGAAGCTGTAGGTAAAAGCAATTGTAAAATTCCCTTGTACATGCACATCTGCATGCAAACAAATAGCAACAGATAAGTATTTGTAGTTTAGACTAATATTTGCTTGACTTAAACATCAAAATCTGTGGCAAAGCTGGTCAAGATAGTCTTTTTATTTTTTTTAATAGAAGTCCAGACAGTTCTTGAGTTAAAATAGCTCGTGAGTTGTCAGGTTCAAAGGCTACCAAGGGCCTCTCTAGCCCTGATTTTCTGCACTTCTCTGACTGGCCACACATACACACACGCCTATGGATTTAGCACATCCAAAAGTGCTAAAGTTATGTGGGACAGTCATTGAGAGTCGTGGCTAAAGTGCAAACTGCTGCTGTGATAACTTCCAGGAACTTGGTTCTGTTTCAGCATTGCCATTGTTTCAAGCAACCGACAGCATCCACCACCAGGTAGAACCCTTGGCCCCGTTCTCTCTTTGCCTTGAGAAGTAAGAGAAAATACTTCTCAAAGACTATATTTTCTGACGCAGTGTTTTATCTTGCAGGAGAATGCACAATAAAAGGTATAATCATTATTTTTATAGAACATATTACTATTGTCTGAGCCTCTCTGCTCCACCAGGGATAGGAAAATAACTGACTTGGGACAATGAACTCTTCGTATTTCTCTGCTCACGCAGTACTCATAGATTTATGTCCGTGTAAACTCAGCCCCGATCTCAGGGGTGAGAAGAGACGAGGAGTAATGGAAGGACCTGAGGGCTTAGATGTTTTGCTTTGCCACAGCCTCCATCGGGATCATGCCCCTTTGAACACTGTCGCAAACCGGGGTAAATCAGAGTAACCCACAGAATGGGGAGGGCGCAGGTGTCTCCATCAGTCCTGCAAGGGGCAAGCCATGTTTAAGATAGCTGTAAAGTGATCCCAGGACGTAGCTCTAGTGATCTTCAGCCAAATGGAACTGAAATGCTCACAGACAGGTTCAGGGTGATCTGTTGGGCTGCACATCTTACCAAGGACTAGTTTGTTCATTGGGAAGACTTAGGCAGAGTCTCCACCATCTCCCCTCTATTCTCACTTCCCAGTCTTTCTCCGTGGCTGCCGAGAACACTTAATTTCAATATGAAGGTAGTAGAATGGCACAAGGATAGACTGCGATAATAATTTAATCACAAAAAATAAGCTCCATTGGAAAATACTGAGGAGTGGTCATATTTAACTGTCTGGCTATTATGTTTGATTAAAGTACAGTGCAAAAATATTAATTAATTGGGCTAGTTACATAGACAGCTTTATGTCCTGCAGCAATTCATGTAATAACAAATTGATTTTTAGCTAAGCGAGACACTGCAAGCTGAAGAAAAGGAGAAACTGGAAATAGTGCCTGAATGCATTATGTATCCTTAGTCTGAAGCTATAATGTACGTGTGGCGTAAAATGCTGGGGAGAAATACAGAGAACAGTTTCTTCAGTGGGAGAACGAAACCTAATTCATTTAGTGCCCTTTGAATATTTAAACTCCTCCATTTCACATTCATGTAATTTCACTCTTACTAATATTACATGCTGGGCAGACTTCAATATTAAAACCCCCAAAATAAATTTACAATACAGCGACAAGTTAAAGAAGCTTTTATATGGAAATGCCTCCAGCTGAAATAAGGGACAGTTGTATTTCAGCTCCTAACAGACAACTCTGCACAACCAAAGTCACTTCCAAAAATAACAGCTCCTTCTACCGTTCTTTACATGCAGAGCCAGAAAAAAAGGTTATATAGATAGAAATTTGATTCAGGTCCCTAAATCAAGTCTAATGGCTTTGTGCTATGATTTCAGTGGATCCTGCTGGTTGTGCCTTATGGCGGGGCTGCCGCGCAAAGACCCTGCAGATCGCTGACGGAGCCTGCACACAGCTCTCCCATGCCACAGGAACACGTCGCCTGCGCCGAGAGGCTGGCCAGGCGGTGCCCAAAGCCACGCGCACCAGCGGTACAGCCGGGACAGGCCCGGCGAGCCGAGCTGCTCGGGTAAGCAGGGCACGCTCACACGTCGGGATGTTGCAACATTTATGCCCTGATACAAGTCCTTGATCTGCTGTTGAACTCAGCATCAGCAAGACTGCTCGGGACTCTAACCCTTGAGAGCAGCTTAGAGAAAAACCCACCACATCCAAAGGGTGGGAGACGGGTGAGGAAGAAAGAAAAAAGCTTCAGGATTCTGCAGCATTGATATTACAGGGAGAAAGAATATGAAAGAACAGATGTGCATGTTCAGGGCAGAAGGTAGCTGCCTTCCTGCCTCCCTGATACACATGCCCCAGAAGTGCCCATGCTTCTCACAAGGATGCAGCTTTTTGGAGGTGAAACAATGAACCCTGAGTGGAGAAAGACAAGAGCAAGGGGTTTTTTCAGAAGAAAGCAAGCACTCGTGAAAACTGTCACAGCTACTTAGGAAATTGAAAATATTTTCCATCCTTGTCTGAATGATGATTTCCAGATTTTAATTATTTCCCAATTGTCTCTGAGAAGGAAACATGGCTACGAACCTCATTTGGGCCTGAGGAAATAAGACGACTGTCAACTGTACAGACTAGATCTGATCAGATTAAGAGATATTTGGGATATTAAGCATAAGAATTTGACAAGGGAGCCAGAACAGTGTATATGTTTGGATACGTGCAAAACCCCAGAGTATTTCTGCAAGCTCATGTCTACTTCACTGTGATGCTTGCACGGAGATATGAGAACAAATTGTTTGAGTGCATTTACCTCTACACTTGACTCGTTTCACCGTTTATGCTCCCAGCATCTGCATAAAGCAACAGATGGTTTCAAATTATCTGAGTAGAGCTGAAATTCATTTTAGCAAAAATGAAAGAACAGAATCACAGAACACAGAATGCTCTGGGTTGGGAGGGACCTTTAGAGGCCATCCAGTCCAACCCCCTGCTGTGAGCAGGGACATCTGCAACTAGATCAGGTCGCTCAGAGCCCCGTCCAGCCTGGCCTCGGATGTTTCCAGGGACGGGGCATCGGCCACTTCTCTGGGCAACCTGGGCCAGTCTTTCACCACCCTCATAGTAAAAACTGTTTTCCTTATATCCAGTCTAAATCTACCCTCCTCTAGTTATAAACCATCACCCCTTGTCCTGTCACAGCAGCCCTTGCTAAAGAGGTCACCCCCATCTTTCCCATAGTCCCCCTTTAAGCACTGAAAGGCCGCAATAAGGTCTCCCCGCAGCCCTCTCTTCCCCAGGCCGAACAACCCCAACTCTTCCAGCCTGGCCTTGCAGGAAAGGTGCTCCAGCCCTCAGAGCATTTCTGTGGCTCTTAGAAGAGAGCCTTAAGTTAGTTATATTAACCTAGAAATGGGTCTCAGGCACGACCACAGAGGGAAAACTGAGGTCAGTAAAACGAGGGTATTGACAAACTGGACCGAGCCCAGAGGTGCACGACTAAGAAGGTAACAGATCATACCTCAGAGCACGTGAAGTATGAAGAGCAGTGGGGAAAGCTGAGTTTGCTCTACCTGAGGGCTAAAGGGACATCTCACCAGAGTCTCCAAGCACCTAACAGCAGGGTAATGAGAAGACGGTGCCAGGCTCTTCTTAGAGGTACATAAACAAAGAGCAAGAGGAAACACAGAGGTTGCAGTTAAGAAAATTTCCAGCTAGAAAAGGGGGACAAATAATCATAAGAGTAAATACTGGGACAGACTGCATGAAAAGACTACAATCTCCATCCTTAAAGACACCCACACGCCAACTGTACAAAGCCCTAAGCAACCCCATGTAACTTCAAGCTTAGCCTTGCTGTGAGCAGGAGGGTCGGACCAGAAAGACCCAGATGTTCCCCCTTGCACCCAACCTAGTTATTCTGTGATGTATTTCATCTTCTATTGAGACAGTATTTTTCCTAGGAGAAGAGGAAGTCAGTCTTTTAACAACAGAAATGAATTTTAAAAAAAATACTGTGACTTGAATATGAACACGATTCAATACAAAAAACAAAACCCTTTTTATGCCACTTAGCGGACAGCAGTGCCTCTGATGGTGAGTGCACTTAACAGAACACCCTGTGAAATAAGAATACGCTTTATAGTGGAATTTGACGCCTTTGGTTTGGTGATATAGACAGAACGAACAAAAGCAATTGAGAAGAGATTGGCAGAGAAACTCAACTTTACCGTGTTCTTCACAATGGCACAGTGGTTAGTTCAGAGCCTCTCTGAAGGGTGATAGCACAAAGTCCGAAACTGCATGGGCAGACACCGGTATCGCTTCAACAACAATCAGACACAAAGGGAGAACGTTTATTGAGTAAATGAATCTGGTGGCTCAGCATCTGAGGACTTTGATCAGAAAGCAAACAGTAAAGCCTCTATCCTTAACACTGTCCTGCAGTAAGCTTTCACATAAAGCTATGTATATAAGGTACTGTGCAGAAAAGGAATGGGCTGTTCAGCGTGCATTGCACAACCCCTTGTTTCCTACTCACTCCTCCTCAAGCAATGCATTCATTCCCCAGAGGAATTTTCCAGTCTGAGGAGCAAAACAAGCCAAGAATGTGTTAAAACAGGTGTTTCAATCAGCTCTGGGTACGATCTTAGTACAACTGAGGTTAAAAATATTTGGGAATGATGTAATAAAAAAATAATAAGTTCTTGCTGTATGTTCCCCTCCACCCACGTAGTACGACGGTCTGTGTGGAGGTTGTCAGTTGTTCTCTCTTTTCATAAAGTACACGCTCAGGTTCAAGGGCCAGAGCCAGCTCTGACTTTTGCCAAATTAAGCTAGAACAGCCCGGGATGGCGAGGAATTGGCAATGGCAAGTCCAGGCTTTGAAGGAAGTTTGTGGTAACACAGCGCTGCTTGAGTCCACTCCTATGGTGGGTGTTAACACCAAAACAAGCATTTGCAGTTGGAAATCTGCTCCACTGGCAGAGAATGAGGTGACAACGGGTCAAACGTACCATGCCATTTGTTCCCAGCCCCTGCACACTTTAGTCTCACCGTGTTACAGGTCCCTTAAATGAAAACCGATCCTCTTCCTCCAGTCCCACTTGTTACGCTGCAGAAAAGAGGTGCTGCTAACGTGCCTGGTTAACAAGCGAGCGCGCTGCAACACACAGCGCTGCAGCTGCTACAAAAATCCTAATAGCGCCTGACTGATGATCTCTGTAGACAGAACTTAGGAAGAATAAGAGCCCTTCGTGTTCTCTCTACCTGTCACTGGAGATGAAATCCTTGTGGGTTTGCAGTCAATTTTCCTGAGATGTGAAGTTTGCTAGCAAGTCAAAGTGTACCCCTAAATCAGTACTGAGGTATTACATGCATTATTACCACTCTATTTGTTGCCTCCATAAACTGAACTATTATGTGGTTTGTCATGGCAAAGTGCTTAGGGAGACTCTCAGCACAAAAAGCACAATAGAAAAGCCTGTTCCAGCTGAAATGAAGGCTGTTAATAGACAGCTCAGATCATTTCCATCCTGTATCCTGATCTTAAGACAGACCAGACTGCTTCACTTGGAAAATATCACATCACTTTACATTCCACTCTCCCCAGTTATAAATCATTGTTTAAAACCTACCTGATTTAAATTTGGAGAGCATCCATCTGTCAAGCTCCAAGTCTCCAGCACCTTTTGTGCCAAAAAGGTGCCACCAGGTGTTCTTATCAAATACTCACATTAACAGCTCAATTAATTATGAGTTAGCCAGATCAAACAGGCCAGTCTCTAGCTTGACAGGCATCTGATGTTCAGATATCCTACCTATGCAAACTTTACAAAGTCAAGCAAATTCAAATTCCAGAGGGCACAGATCAATACCACATTAAAATGCTAAGCTTATCTCTTCACTCGAAAAACTCATGAGAGAGAGTGTGTAGAATCTGCTGTTTGTCAATTCATCTATGGAATGAAAATAGAAGAGCAATCCACTAGATCATAACTGTTTGATATGGCCGCAAAGGACACAAACCGGGAGGCAAAGAAGTGCAGAACTCCACGAAGCCAACAGAAAGCAGGAAGCAGTGCCTGCTAGATGCATGTTTTAGAATGACCGCAGGGATGTAAGCCCTTTCCTGCTCAGTATGTCAGAGGACAAAACATTTCCGAGCAAGCACAGGGTCTGCAAAGAAGTCTGTCCACCCAGTGCTATTACTGTCTTTGCAAATCTCAGCCTAGCTAGAGAGAGAAGTTCCACAAGGAGGTTTTTGGTACAGCACCTCATCAGCCTTCCCCACCTAAGAAACACCACTGCGGGTATTTCCTTCAGTGTTCACCAAAGCTCCGTGAACCAAATAAAACCATCTACCTTGAGCCCACCCCATTCACTCTCCAGGCTAATGATGCTGGGAAGGGGTGCAAACAACATTGCTCCAAATTTAAGCTCCGTACATGAGACGACATACAAGCTTCTGCAGATACCGACTGCTCATCACTTTGGGATCCTTATAAAACTTTAATGTTCGCACAGTTTCAGCTATCCCTGTGTTTAGAGAAGAGGCCAAGATAAAAGCCAAGGTATTAAACCTGGCTGCAAAGAAACGGGAGGAAAAACATACATTGGGATACAAAGCTAGAAGTCCTCAGCATTGCAGAGTTCCAGGTGTCAGACTCATTCTGACATTTGGGGATCTTTTCCAGCTCATACCTTTAATTACTTGAGCTTTGTCAATTCAAATTTGTCAGCTACAAATTGTCCATTTATTTTGTTGTTGTTAATGACATGGGCTGTTACTTATTTAAAAGTAAGGAACTGAGTCACAGATGCCTCCGTAAGAGTAATACTTAGTATTTATGGCAAATAACACTTCCCAGCATATTACAGGCAAAGACTAATCAATCTTCCTGGCATATGTATGAGATAAGAAAGTATTATCTTAGTAATGCATTATTGGTCAGGTCTCACGTGCCTGAGAGTACTGAGCTATATTCCTTCATCCTAGTCACTCCGTTGAATTGCACCGTCATTGAATTACACGTCTGCATAATCTGTTACTTTATTTGCATTGTACCTCGCAGTTCACACAAACTAAAGGTAGGATATTTGCAGGAGCTTATGCAGAGAGAAAGACCCTAGCTGTGACTGTGGTTGGTGGGCAGACACAGCAGCAGCTGGCCTCTACCCTGCGTGGGCTTTGAAGCCCTCATGGGCAGCCTGCAGATGGCTTATCTGGGAGCCCTACTTCATGCCTGTCAGAGACCTAGGCAGCTGGGCTCTTCGAGCAGACATGGTCCACTGTTTTCCAAAGAGCACGCCTGGCTTGACCTCGGCTGAGCTTGCTGCTCTCTGTGCAGACCACAAGTCCTGTCCTCGACATGGCCCAAGGGCAGGTCTCTAGATGCAGTTCAACACACCACACTTCCACCTTCCTCTGTGAGGGAGCGACAGCTGTAGGCACACTTCAGCTTCCAAATGCCTTTATTTTAAGATAGAGACCAACTTCTATATATCACTAATCTGTCCAGAAAACTGAAGGGGTTGAGGAAGCCTGCAAACACTTTCAAACAACTGTGTGCTTTACTGCAGTTAGAAATGCCTAATTTGATAAAGCTCACAGGGCCCTAAATGTTTGGTTTTGAATTCCCGAGAAACAAGGACATAAAGAAAATACAGCAATTAACAGATATGCGCAGCCAGGTTCGGTGTTTCCCAAGGTCATACAACGATTCTGGGGCAGACACACCATCCAAACCCAAGGCACTGGCCTTCATTGCTTTTGACCAACATCATCCTTCTTCCTAATTCATGTGATCTGATGCCACTGCTATTTAGTGTTCGAATGCAATCATATGCCAGAGTGCTTTGTTGGATCCGGGCCTTCTGACTGACCCTTGCCATTGCCAGCTGCGTGCTGAGATAACAAAATGAAACGCATAAAGGCTGGAAACATCAAATGGGGCTAAGGTATTTTTATGGCCAATTCTTGCCAAAACTGTAGAATCCCCACTGGGTCTCTTGAAAATTTCAGCTCAAAGATTACACAGCAGGGCTCAACAGAGGCATCAAACCAGCCTGGACCAGAGAAAGTTTCTCTGCCTTAGAATCAATAGGGAAAGAGAGAAGGGCGATTCAGTGCTCCGGCAGGTCCTTACATCTCTGCAAATGTACCTTTATGACAGCAAAAGACAGAGTGTCACGAACATGCTAATTCCACCGGAAGACCAATTTTGACTGCCACAGGAAAATAAGTCAAGTGAAATAAAACTAAAAGGAAATAATTTTCTGTTAAGTTTAGCTTCTCCTCATTCTTGGTCGCTTGTTTTACGATGCATTGTCTGTTATGATCTTCCACTAAGAACATCTACTTCATCCACAAGGGCTTTCCTCATGGCTGAAAGTACTACGCTAATTGTTTTCCTCTTCCATTATCATTTATCTTTTATAAAGAGGTGTTAACTGTGACACTTGCGTTTGAAAGGCAGTTTTTCTTATTGAAAGCTTAGCTTCAGAATAACGGGAAAGATTAGCATACTTTTAAATTGCCTCATTTCTTTACAAAAACATGACAGATAAAAGATATGTCACATAGCTGATTCACTCATTCTAAGTACTGCATTTAATTAACTGAAGTAGAGCACCTATATTTCTTAAAGGATGCTTTTGAGTTTCCCAGCTATAGGTTACTCTCAAGAGTCTCAATCTTCAGTTTTCTGGTCTCTAACAGGCAGCTCTGGAAGACATTCAGAGCTTTTTACACAACTCTAGAGTAAAAAAAAGACATTTTCTATGCCTCCGTGGAAAACAGAAAGGCCAAAAAACTTTCTGAAGTGAAACAGAAAGGGTATCTTTTTCTTCGCTACAGAAGACTGTAATGACCACAAGTGAGTCTTTCCACACACACTCCTTTTTTAAGTCTTTTAATCAAAAAATCTGAGAAGAAATCTTTCTGAAATTACCTTTTTCTTTTCTGTTTTTGTTTGCTTCTGTCTAAGGGAGAGGAAAATTGAGGTTGCACCATTTGAGCAGCAGCTTAGTGCAAACTGTAACTAGGATATATCAGACTTGTACGAAAGAGATAGATGGGAGTGTGATTCACCCACGTAGCTTCTCCAAGGCAACTAAGCAGCACATTTCCTTTGGCAAATTTGAAATCCCTATGTCTACTCAACACAAAAAACAATGCAAAACTATTTGTCACAATGACTCCTAAGCATAAAGAAAACAAAGTGAATGATAACCAGGAAAAAAATGTGATAAATTGGAAGCTGTAAATTGCATACTCTTATGAAAACACAATCAAATTTTACGCACTTACAGACACAGTGTGCAAGTATGCAGGGGCAGGAATCACAGTTTATATAATACATCAGACTTTAAAAGATGCTTCATGCATCAAAGTTCACTGCTAATAATTTTCTTCAATGGGCAACACGAGGGTGAGAAGCGAAGAGCCCAGACACAAAACTGCCTGCATGCAAAGTGATTTCAGATACAGAACACGAGCAAACTAGAAAGGCAATCTTTCTTTCCTACCCCTTCAAAATCTGTACCCATGACTGTAACTCTGAAGGTCATTTGTACTAAGTAGGTCAAGTGTTTCCAACAGATGTATGATTTTCAAGTGGGCACCATGTGTCTCAGTGCATCTTTGTTTCTGCTTCATGAACATTGTGTTACACAGTTGTAAGGCACGATGCACTGTAATTTTTAACAATAGGATTAAAAATTACTTGGATTGTAAATGCTCTGGAGCAGAGGACATCTCTTTGGCATTTGTACCGTGCTGAGTACAACGGGGGTCTTGTCCGTGGCGGAAGCCCCTCAGAGCTACAAGGTTAATAAATTTTAATGTCCTATAGAAGTTTCAGAAATGTCAAACACCTGCAGCTTCCATTAGCATAACGGGGCAGTGTGTTATTAATTATTCTCATGCTTAAAATGCTTCAGTTGCCCAATCAGGAAGCAGAAATGACCCCACGTCACTTGGGCGACCAACCACACTGCGGGCGGTGGGAATAGAAAACAGATTTGGGCCCGGGGCCGGAACGCGACCCCTCTGAGCTGCCTCCCAGTAATTGCAAAACAACCAACGCTCTGAAAGCGAGGCAGGGCTGATTTGCGACTACTTAACAGCTATAGAGGCATTAAGTTGTTAATACTGTTTGTAATGAGTGTTTTGGCCAATTCCAGTCTTGAGCATTCAGGACTCTTGAAAACAGCAGTGATTTCTGCCAAGCTGTAGCTTGGCTAATTTCTTCCTTACATCCCTACCTCACAGTTTCATTATTTGTAGTAAGTCAAATGCTGAGCTGGAATAAGTCAGAGCAGATTCATTTGTGTATGGAAATACACTAATTTTTACCCGCTGAAGATTAGCACCAGAAGTCTTTGCCCTCTGTGATAAACATTAACTACATGAAAAATTACTTAATTTAACAGAACCAATGCTGGCTTTTTTAAAATGTAAAATATTTATCACTTCTATTCTGCACTTCCAGAAAATTTAAAGTGCTTTCACTGAGCTAAAACTCATGTCCTACTTTTTGACCCTGGATATCCTTATTCACAGCCCCGTGGAGCTGGCACATGTGCTGTGCTCACCCCGCAGAGGTGACTCGGAACTGCACAGGCTGAAGGAAGCTCGCTACGCGATGGCGCTCTCTCTTCTACAACGAGTACCAGTTTTCATCCTGCTTCAGCTGAAGCCTGGAAAATAGCAGACCCAACAGTTTCTCTGGCTCTGTGTTGTTACGCAAGCCGCGGTTCCAGGTAAATAATGTCATTAAATGGAATTAGAAAAAGCACATGACAATGAAATTTATAAGAAGAAAGGCCTGGATGGGCAGTAAGGGGAGAAGGAATCCCATGTTTGACTCTAGAGACTTCATGGCAATTTCTCATTGAATTTTCTTACTAAAAATTCTAAATTATCCCTTAAAGCATGTGGGCTTTTTTGGTGAGCTTTGTTTTGTATCTTCCTTGATATTTCTTTACAATTTCTGCAGAATGTACAATAGTGAAAAATTATCCTTGCACACTGCTAGGATACTACTGATAGAGACTTGTGCACCATAAAAGAAGCCACTCTTTATGGCTTTCAGCTTTACACCACTCTGGTGCCCTACAGTCTTATCTTTCAGTACAGAGAAGGGCTTGAAATCCACTTTTACATTACACTGTAACATCACTCATTTAAAGCAGATAAAGTGAAAGAGCGAAAACACTGCGGACATCTGAATATGCAACTTAGTACAACAGAATCAGAAACTTGGTGGAAGCGCTGAGGTTGAAAGACAGAGTGATTCCCCTTCTCCAGCCAGACAGCAAGCCCGAGGTGGCCGAGCAGGTAAGTCTCTGCACAGGGTGCTTGGACACTGCCCAGAGCTGGAGCTACTTCAAGGCCTGTCCTCACACACAGGTGACTTGAACATCTATTCTCTGTCACTGAGTGCTGTTGGTCAAGCATTTCTGCCTATTAGGTTCCAACAAAATTTGATGGTGTCAAGAAATAAAAGATGAGTCCTAGGATTCCACTAAGCTACGAGTAATGTGACTTGTCTGAAGGCCTCTTGGCACGCTCCGGACAAAAATAGTTCAAGCATCAATAAATAAGCAAGAAAAATACACCTAAAGCTGTATGGTATAGAGAGTAACAGCAAGAAAAACAATAATACCAATTCACGACTTTGCAAGGGCGTTCTTTCTGCCACAGCCAGTGTATTCTCTGCTTTAAAGAGACCATCTCCATAACTTGATATATCTCTTTATTATTATCAATACCATTGTCGCTTTAGAACATAAGCATTTCAGAGAACAAATAAGGTCTTTGCTCAGATGGACGTTCCATACAGCTTATGATTCAATGACACAATGATCATTAGGCTCACAGAATTAAAGCACTTGAATATTCATCCAACCCTTATGCCACTTCTGTCTGCCAACTTGGACTGCGAGACTTTCACAAACAGCCTTTAAGCTGCCTTTTAGTGCCTGCCCTTCCTCTCGTATCAGGAATGCCGCAAGAACGAAGGCAGCTGGCAAAACTGAAAAGCAACAGAGGAAAAGAAAACAGAGAAATAACTAACTACAGTTTTGTGAACTTCAAACAATCAGAACAGAAAACAAAAGAGGAAAGAATACGCATTTTGCATTAGCCTTACTCCGTATTCGTTATACGCATGCTGAGTCTTTTACCCCGTATGCCAAACGTAACGCTACCCCTAGCGTCAAGCCATACTGCATTGCAGTTCAGCGGCTGAGCAAAGTCTATCAAATTCTGGGAGCCTCAGACATAGCAAACTTGAGGAAGCTGCCTCGCATAGCTTTATCCCTGGGTGAGGGAACAGGATGATTCCCCGGCCCCAGAAGAAAAATGTGAACCTTCACCCATGAAGAGGAATTCCCCTTAACATACAGTCTGTAGGGAGAGTCCTCCACCCTGATTCCTGGATACTGGCAATAGGCTGAAGGCCAGCATCGTGCCTTGCCATGGCCTTTATATGGTCAACATGGGAAATGACTAATGGAAACCACCATTTTTGGCTTCTCTCAAAAGCAGCTAAAAATAACGAATAGCTATGTCAATCCCCAATTCTGACTAGAGTAAGAACCACTCCCCCAGAGAATAAGAAAACACGAAAGCTGTGGGGACAGATCAAGTGGATTCCCCTAATGACATCCTCGCTCCTCCTTGGAAATTCTTCCTTTTTCAGAAACAAGAGTCACAGGGTAAACTTGACACTTGCTACAATGGTGCCTCTCCCCATTGAAAACAGACACGTTCCTGGGAGTCCCTAAAGGAAATGGAGAAAAAAATAAACACGCAAGAGACATCAGCACTCGGGGGCAAAGGGAATATAACAAGAATGGAATATTTGTAAAGAAAAATATATAGGGAAAAGGACTTTGCCTCTGACCTACAGCATCCCGGTGAGAAAAATGGCTGCTGGATAAGTCCCATAGTGTTCCTATAAAGGAATGAAACCTATGGAGTACAGATAAAGTAAAAGCTATTAAAAAAAATAAAAACCTTCCAGAAAAGATATCAAAGAAACCCCCAGGTACTGGGAAAAAGCTACAGACTGCAGCCAGTTCGCTGCAGAGACGTGCAGGACCGGGCAGACACTGAGGACTCATTTCTCCCTCGCATCCAGGTGCCGCCGACAGAGGCCCCACGGGCTCGGCGGAGCTGCTACGAGCCACAACCACACCAGCAAAGCAATGACTCGGCCCTCCCCGGCCCGGGGAGAACGCCTCGCCCAACGCACCTCTGAGCCAGAATAAGTTCCTCCTCTGAGCAGTAACTTCTCAATCCAGTCATACTTATTCGACAAGGATATTCCTTACTCCAGTTTGCTCACACCCAGAAGTTACTGCCCCGCACCAGTACGAGACCACATTATGCAAAGCGTCGGGCTGCCAGCGCCCAGCCTGCGCCATCGCACCTCGTGGTGCGGGTGCTGGCTACTCACGCGCTTGCACACGACGGCACAGATTTCACCAACGCTTTGCACGTGACTATGTTGGTACAACTGCTCTGTAGCCAAGAAGCCCATTCTTGCCGTGACAGATCACACAGGTGTCCCACAGTGGGGTCTGTCCCACAGCGGGGCGGGCTCCTGGTGTCCAGCTCGATAGAGCACGCCCCTCTGCCCCGCCACACGCGTAGCTCTGGGTATGTCACCAAAAGCACATTTGTCTCAGGGCCAGAACGTGAGTGTCTGTTACGTGAAGATAAGTATTCCAGAAAAGTAAATAAAAGCAGTGTGTATGAGAGAAGATGCACGATAATCCCCTACAGCACCTTCCACTATAGGAAATTAAAAAGCTGAAGTGGGAGCTATTACCGAGCCAAGAGCGGTGCACGCAGAGCATCTGCGGCGAGGCTGGCGGGGCAGGGGCTGCAACGCAGGCACTGCAGCTCAGCTTCCCCTTCTTGTTTTGCAGATTATTTCACCCTGCGAACACTGCCGTTTTATTTTACCTTAGTCAAAGCTGTTAAAATAGTGATTCTAAATACAGGCATCTTTTCTAACAATATTTTTCCCACTTTCATTTGGGGTAGGGGATGGGGGAAGGGCATTTTTATAAGCATTGTTCAAGCACGGTCCCTTTTCACAACAGAAAGCATATTTTTCTCATTTCCTACTACGCACACCACCAAGCTTATCTGCTTTGCAAAGATGAATAGCTGAGTCAACTCTGCTGGGATTCAGCCCTCTAGGCTTAAACATCATGAGTGCTTCCGTCTCCCTCATTATCTAAAACAATTAGTAGAGAGAAGAGAAAGCTGCATTAGAGCTGGCAGCTTCCTAGTCTCATCCCTTGCTACAACATCTCTCAGAAACGCCTGTATTTCCATGAGCTGATCTTAAGCCACAGATACTGGATCCAGACACCGGTTCATATTGCTATCAACTCTCCTTGCGTGAAGCTGGTCAGGATGAGTGATGGAGTTCAGACACGTCAATAGAGGCCTGAAATGCAGCACACAAGTCCCCCAAACACTTCCGTTTGGGAAGGGGCTTTCTCATCTACGCCAGTTGGGTTCACCTCTAACGTGCTTGCATCAACACACATTGTCAGACCAAGACAATTAAAAATTCAGTCATTTCAAACCCAAAAAGCACCTAGATCCCAGGGAGAAAAGGCCCAGCTGCAATTCAAAAGCAGCTCCGGGCATAAGACAATAACTGCAACGGCTAATGTGTTTGAGGCATCTGCCCCCTCCCGTTTAGCACGCACCAGGTTCACTTAAAAAGCTCTGTACCAAAGTTAGGAATAGAGCAACTTAGGCTACAGTCTAATATTCTTGATTAAGTATATGTTTAGGGGCCTTGATGCTTTGATAAAAAGTGAATTTTAATCCCATTTAGAGCAATAAAACCGCTTAAGTAGTATCCTTCTTGGAAGCCTGAATCATTGCTCAGGCTAAGCCTGGTAAGTGTATCGCCTGAAATTGCCTCTTTCTGCGTTTAGAGTTGGTAAGAGCAAAATAGTGCCTGCATTTCTCAGTGAAGGTTTTATGTCCAGTTATAATTTACTACCTTGGAAACTATTGTCAGGAGAGCATCAAAGGAATGTCGAGAAAGACTGTCAATCTTGAGAACGTATCTCATTAACCTCCCCGCTAGGACTGCAACAACATGGTTCCTTTATAATTTATTCTGAGGCTTCAGGGAAGAGGATCCTAAGACAGATCTTTAGCTGAAAGGTAGCAGGCTTTAAGGTGTCTCTGCTGGACTTGGGAAGACTGGACAGCGAGTTACCTTTTCTTCAGAAAAGGGCTGATGAGGCAGTGAGCAGGATATGGAGTTGGCCTGTGGTTTGCTAATTCTCTGCAGATTCCCCAAGCTCTTTTATTACCAGGACTTAAAGCTGCACTATACAGAGCCAAGGGGGATTTGAACTTCACTCAGCAAACCAGCTGACTTTGATGGGAATTACTCAAAGTTCACGTAAGGGCTGTAGGACTGGACAGAAAGAGTGGAAAGAGTGGAGGAGGATATTACATTCTTGGATGCAAGTTGTTGGCTAAAGAATATATGAGATGTGAATAGCCACTAAAGAGCATGTTCAGGCTGCCTAGATTTCTCCCGAGTCCCTTTGCCTCTTGGCTGGCTTCAGATTCAGGTCTTCAGATCTTCATTCGGGTCTCCAGAGGATTTCAGTGGTGCCTGGATTTTGAGATAGCCTAGGCAGAGAAATGTAGGTGAAATTTAAACTCTGAATAAAAGCCTAAATGGACCATTATTTCAGCCTCCCCAGGAAGGGCTGTTTACTCTAAAGGGAACACTTAAGAGTAGAGCCTTTACACATTCAGCAGCTTCATCTGCTTAGCAATAAGGTGAACTTATTACTAGTCTATGCAGACTCTACCATTTTGGGACAAACTTCATTATGGCCATCCTTACAATATTTTTCGCTCCTGTCTCCTTCATATTAGTGTGTTTTGTAGATAAATAGTAAAATAGCACTGATATTACCCCATTATCACATCAGAAGAAGAGGGTACAGATTTTGTACTCGGGCTGTTAAACTTCCATGTGAGCTTTGTAAGGTGGATCTAACCAGAAGGGCAGATTTGGCAGCACTTTCTCCTGTTGAGCCACAGAATGAGACTAGTTTGGGGCCAAGGTACTGGGGGTGTTTGTCTTCTAAAGCTCAGGTAGAAAGAAAGCAGAATACAGTCAGATCACGAACAAAGTACAAAAATATATACCAACCAGAATAGTTTATGCATGACATCAGTGCAAGCCTTCACCTAAATGCAGACTCAGACTTTACGTAAATGCACGTGCATTGACCCTTAAACCTAAGAGGCCATAAGGAGCAGCACTGAAGCATGAGACACAATGCAAGGAAGATTCAACTCAGCATTCCTGATCAGCCTCAGCTCTCTCAGGGCTTTACGGATAACTGGAGGTTTGAGAACTATGAGTTCAGGGCCACTGTACTGGAGCTTGGAAATATTATATGCTTTAGGAAGTTTTATGTTTCCAGTTTTGATTCTCATCTGAGTAGAAAGAAGAAAAGCAGTCTAGAGCAGGTGAATCTTATCACTGTTTGTACACACTTGCATCCTTTATTTGCCAGATGCTCTCCAATAATTTAAGGAGATTAAACCCTGCTCTAAAACTCAGTTAAAAAACAGATAGGCATATGCTAGACAGAAGAGGAAAAAAAGGTGACTGTGTTTGCTTCAAAGTAATTACACTGTAAGTGCGGGTGTCTACAGAAATACATGTTCTAATGATGGGGGGGAGGTGTTAGAGCAAAGATACACAAAGAATCTTTAATCTGGTTTGAGCACTGAAAGCAGGGAAGCAGGAGCTGCAAAGATTATTCCTGCACACGTAGAAAGACTCAGGTTCCCTTTGTGTACCTTGCACTGAAGCCTGGACTACTAAGGTGCACATCTGTCAGGGAGCCCTTGAGCTACCAGGACTAAAGCTATGCCGTATGCGTGTTTGCTTCCAGAATAGAGTCTTGTTCAACATGGAGAGAAGGGATAACTTGTAGTAACTGCACTGAACTGATTTTGCAAGCTTAGAGGAGTGTACCTTCGGTTAACTTATTCGTGCGTCCATACTTCTCTATCCCAGACCACAAGGTCTGGCTCGAAAGAAAAAAAAAGTCCCAAACACAAAACACCTTTTACTAACCATTCTGGCACTCGGGGAGCCTCCAACATCATCGAAAGCCCAGCAGGTGGATTGGACACTTCGCAACAGAAAGACTTTTGCCTCTGGTGCTTGATGCGTTTGAGGCCTCTGCCAAATAGCAGGCGCAGAAGCACCTCTTTTCCCTGGAACCTGAACGTATCCTCCTCGCCAAGAGGAGAAAGGCTGCTGAGAAGAGAGCTGTGCTGGCCCATTTCGGTAATTGATGCTACAATAAAAGCCTTGGCCAGGTTCCTGGGGAAGACGCTGCATTGCACCGAGGTACCAGGGGCTTCTTTAAGTGCTCATGCTCATCGGGTCCTTCTTGGGATCTTTCATAAGAACAGTACAGACAGGCATGCATTTCCCCTCAGAGATTTAAGACAATGCCATTACCAAAATTTTTTCTTCTTCAACCCTCTCACATGACACGTAGGGCTTTAAAGGAGGCACAGGTGATGGAAGTTAACCTCTGTAAACCACCTCTTCCGTGTTGCTGGACCTTCTCAAATAAAGCCAGCCTCATCAGATCTCCAGCATGGTGTTTGTCAGCATTCCCAGTGTGAGAGGATATACTGACCCGCCTCTGCTCTTTCTGTATTCAGGCAAATTGGGAATAACAGGACCAAAATCAGGTTCTATAGCCATACACACTGCTTATGTTTGTTTTACTGCAGAGATCAGTTTCCTGGTTACCCTTTTGTCTGACAAAGCATTTTCCTGTGGGCTGGGATTAGCTTAGAAAAGCTCTTTTGCAATATACGTATATTGCATATATGTAGAATATAAATTCCATATATATTTGTATGCAGTGGAATATACATACATTGCATATACAAGGAAAGACTTCCATGCAAGGGTCAGTCCATGAAGGGGCTAAATACATCTTTCTTAAATCACTGTTACATGCCCCATCTCCACACAACTCCCCCAAACACCTTGCCAATTGAACAGACAGAAAATTAGCACATTTTCCTCACTGCACTCCTGAGGAAGAGGAAGGCATGAACAATCCTGAATAAGGTAAAAAAAAACGTACCACAAGGAACACGCAACCCATTTTGAGCTGGTTGTTTTACAAGGCTATGAAGAGAGGGAAAGCATCCACACAGATTTACATTAAGAACGGGTTGGTTTTATCTTTTCAAGCAAAAGCACATTAAGGCAAAGAGTGGTGCCATCCAACGCCTGCAGATTTTGTACGTGCAGGCTTTCTTACAAGCAAGCAATGTGAAAACACGCTTGTTTCACCTCGTTACGGGTACTCTTCTGCCCCTTGCCTGGGGAAGAGGATCATTATTGATAAAGAAATATATCTTTCCTTATCAATAGAAGAAATGTTTCACCTAATCAAGTTTCCTGGAAGGTGTAGGAGTTTTATACCCCCATTTATTGTGGTGTGTAGCACAGCAGTGATGGGAAGGAAGAGACCAGCTGGTAAGGAATGGACTCTGGGCACAACTTTCCCTAAACTTCCTTTTAATCCAAACATCCAAGTTATAAGGAGGCTCTCTGGAAGACAGGATGTTTCCCAAACCCTGACTAAAGCTAACAAATTAATTTTAAAGTCTGCAAGAATGCCTGACAAAACTGCAACCCAGAGAGCCCAGCAGGATGACAGCCCTACAGACACCGTCTAAGCTACCTTCAGTCCAGGAGGTGACACCCCTTCTGCATAGGAACAGCAAAATGATGGAACAGGTCACTGTCACATGTCTCCGAGAATTCATTTCGTGTCCCAGCTCGGTAGAGGCCAGATCCGAAAGGTTTTATGACCTGCTGCAAATTTATGGAAGATGCATCTGAGATGAAGGCTGACTGAAAGGGTCCAAGGAGCATTTGATGTCTGAGGCTTGGAGGATGTTAGAAGAGATCTTTGTAGTTTGCTTAAGGATTTTATAAGCCAAGCTGGAGCATAAATGGTTTCAACTGTGTTTTGTAATGCAGTACTACTGAAAGTGAAAAGAAAGGGTCTGCGTTTCAAATACTAGGCTACCAGTGAAAACCCTGTATTTTCTCTTCTAAGTTTTCTTCCTCTCCATTTTTAAAATCCAATAAATGAATATACACTAAATGGGCCTGATAGTGGGGAGCTATTGATTCTAAACAAGATCTGCCTGTGAAAGAGAGAGCTAAATGGGTTAGAAAATAAGAGAAAATTGATGTCTGAGGCCTCAGACAGGCACATTTCCACAGAAATGTAGCTCAGGCAGTAAATACTAGGACAGGGAGAGAAGAGCGTGTGTATTTTTCTGCCTACCTGACTTGCCCTCAATGCAAGGTGAACAAAGTTTCGCGCTGCCTCACACTTCAGCTGCAGCGTCAGCTTTTTCAGGCTAGCCTTGTTCACATCAATTACAGCACTGTTCACACATGCACAGGAACCAGCGTGATGATGCCCTAGGATGCTCACAGGCAAACTACTTATTATGCCTAGCTTTCCTTTGAGCCAGCTTGTCAGCCGGTGTAAATCAGCACAGCCTCCCCAAAATCAGTGCTGGAATTTTACCCCAGCAGCAATTTTTAGCCATTGGTCCAACATGGCTAACAGAAGCTCTTCACAGCCACAGGCTACTTTGTGCACAGGTACTTTAGAGCGCCCGGTTTAGATCTCACTGGCACCATGGTAAGGCAGAAGCAACCCCATTAAAGCTGATGGTACAAATTCTCAGCTCATATTAAAAAGTCACCTCCTTTGAGTTACAGGAGCTGTGCCTGTAGAGCAGCAGAAGCACTTCAGGACAAGGGCTGAAGCAGGGTTATAGAATTTGAGTTCCTTACTCAAAACAAAAAGTCAGCCGAGTGCCTTTGTCATTCTGTGTTTGCAAAGTAGAAGGTTGGGGAATGATATCTGCATTGCCTAAATGTCCACCTTTCAAAAACCTCTCCTAGGAAACTATCAGGTAGATAAAACTTTTAAGCCACCTAAATCACTCTCAGACCTGGTTCTGATATTTGTTGTTACAGAGGTCTCGGTGCAGAGATTTGTTCCACTTGGTTTTAATCAAACTGCTTAATTACAAAATGCTGGGGGACCTACTGCTTGCTTTTCAAGTTTGGTCATTAATCTGTGTTAGATTCTGCTCAAATGAATTATGGCACCGAGCCATTTTGCTTCACAAAACTAACATTTAAAGAAGTAAATAACTGAAAATGGTTAAAAGGCATAATTATTTTTGTAATGCAACATCTAATTAATCCATGAAGCTCACTGAAAGAAGTGCTAATTGAAGAGAATACCTTAACAAGATTTTCAAAAGGAATGATTAGCCATGGTTAGGAATAGGAATTATAGGGATTTTGCCATGCCAGTAACTGAAATCAAGCTGCAAAGTCACTTTCACATTTCTATATATAAGCTAACCGCAGGCAGGGGCTGAGAACGCTTCTGTCTCCCTCGCATGAGCAGCCTGATGCAACACGTTGGTTGTTTGCGTCTGTCTGAGGCATGACACGTTAGCCATTATCAGAGACAAGGTCCATCTAATCTTGTATCATTCATCTGTTTTCTTGCGGCAGTTCCAATATTGCTGTGTAACGTCAGAGGAATGCAATAATGAATAACTGACTCATGATGAAGCCATCATCTCAAAAGCCTTCTATGCAACTAAATGAATTAGTGCTTGGTATGAGCAATATCTTGATGTGACTAAGCTCCCAAGATAACTCAACCGTTTACCCATTAGCAAAACAAACTGGAAACAGCCCAGAACTAGGCTTCTGGCAGAACACCTTCAGGGTAATTTCCCCATTGCAAGCATGACAAGCGTGCCCTCAAGAGATGTGATCCCTTATAGGAAAAATTGCAGAAAGGACAGTAGTTATTGAAAACACGATTGAAATTCTGGCTCCGCTGAAGCTCCAGGAGTTCTACCAATTCACATGGCTCTTTAAATCCCATTCCCTGTTCTGCCGCTTGGGAAGATGGGATACAGGAGCTTAGGCAGCCTACATGCAGAGAAGCATCACCTCTTTCCTTCACAGCACCAGCACCAAGCTTGAACAGAATTTATTCTTCTCGCCTAAGAGATCTGCTTGTTGGAGCTACACATAGCACTGAGTACCGCCACTGCACGGAAGCGATCGTGGCCAATCCTTCACCACCTGTTTCTCCCATGCCTCTGCAGGCTCCGCGCCAGCTCACATGTGTCAGGGAGAAGACGGAATCTTCAAGAAATCCCGAACATTTGAAAGCTGAACAACTATTACTGGCTCCAAGTACCCATTTTTATTTTTTGCCCAGGAGTTTTTCCTCTACCTTCAAATTCAACCCATTAGTCAATGTTTTATAGTAACCATAACTGACATAAAAGATCAAACCAGCCTCTGGTACATGGTTCTGATTTCAGCCACAGTCGGCCGATTACTACACTTTGCTGTTACAAGCCAAGTATTATGACACAGGAAAAAATATTGAAGTGAGTTCAAAAAAAAAAAAAATCTTAGAATACGCACCCAAAGTATTAGCTGTTTTCTGAGTGAGAATACATAATAAAACAAATTTTGTTTATACGGAAAATGTGCTGGAAATAAGACACCCACAGAATCTACGCTTAATTGTCTCAAATGAAGAAAAGCTATGGCAGATCCACTGGTGTATGGTTTTGTGTACGTAAATGGATAGCTATAGTTTGAGATGCTGCAGAGCAGTTTTTCAAGAAGCCTGAAGTAAAATACAGTCTCTGGACTTCTATTCTTTTATTACATGTTTAAGTTGTTCTTTTGTCTCCACATATTTAAGAAATACTTTCCTTATGATTTCTGTCCCTCAACTCATTTTGTCCAATGTTCAGTATTAAAATAAGTGGTTTTGCAGATACAGCTTTTCCCTTCCAATATCTCTTATCACAGAAATATTGGCTGGGAGGGACCTCTCAGCCTCCCGCTCAACACGGGACCATTGCCAGCGCTGGCTCAGGTCAGCCACGGCTTTGTCTAGCCAAGACTCAACAACCTCCAAGGATGGGCGCTTCCACAGCCTGTCTAGACAACCCGTCCCAGGCCTGCACTTCCTTTCTAGTGAAACCTATTCTCCTAGTGTTCAACTTACAGCTTCCAAATGGCTGTTTTACAGCCACTGCCCCCTTGTTTTATTATCTGGCACTAACGCCTCCCTCACCTTGGTAACTCTGCTCCAAGTGGTTGGAGATCGCTAGTAGGGAGCTGCTTCATCCCTCTTTGCCCGACTAACCAAGCCCAGCTCCGTGAACCTCCCTGCTCAGTCACATCTTGGTTGCTCCTAAAGATCTCCAACAGTTTTGTGCTGGGTCTTCTCCCTTATGCTCAGGGAACCGAAGCTCTCAGTTTTCAGGCCCAAGTACTGCAGGAGAACGGGGCAAACTTGAAAAGAAAGGAAACAACAGATTTTTTTGTTCTTTTTTGCACTTCAGCAGGCGCCCACGCCCTGTAGCTGTGTCTTACTAAGAAGCTTCCCACTTCTTATTTGGGTAAATGTAGGATCCCAGCAGCCCGTCCTCCAGCTGGCAGTACCTGACAGCTTTGGCAATTGTGCATTATCCCTATACAATTGGAAATTATGTTGCCATTAGATCACCAAGTACCCAATTCATTCAAAAAAAACAATGCAATACAAGTGAAGTAGGATAAATTAGCCTTTATCCCCGTTTTCTCATATGGACCTTTTACAGCTGTTACATTAACATCCATCTGTCTATCGTATTTCTGATGCCATTCACCGCTATCATTTTAACAGCTACAGTCTCCTTTCATCCAAATGAAGGATTTGTGTGGGAACAGCTGGACCGCTACGCGCAGCTCCCAGTCCATCGCTCCCTTATTACTGTGAAACATGTAGAGAGGTGCATAACTTCATGTGCCGCTTCACAAGATTTCAAAGAGAACCGTGGCCTCTGTCCAAAGAGGGTTTAATCATGGTTTTGCCAAACCAAAATGCTCAAAAATCACAAATACAGCCAGCCCAAACCCATGAGATTGATTTATTTAGATGCTTCATTCAGCAACTCTTAAATAGGAAAAAGATGCTGAAAGACTTCAAGGATCTGGGCTTTAATACCTTGCAAATGATACTGAAATCACCCTCTTGGCTCCTCCAGCATTTAGGGAGGTTTTTTTGTCTCACTTTCTGGATGAGGGACTGAGTGAGAAATGTCAGCAAGGTCTGACAATGCCGGCGAAGCAAAACCTTTACTCCCCTTAATCTCTGCACCTCAATTCAGAGCCACATTTCCTATATAACCCTTCCTCCTCACTGCTTCTTCAGCCAGAGATCTGTGGCAGAAGACTCCACAGGAGCACAAAACAGCGGGAGAAGTGCCCAAGCTAGATAACAGCTTCACGTACTGAGAGACTAAAACGGAGGAGATGATGCAATTTATGAGGGATGCTGTGCACTACACAGAAAGGTCTGAAGGGGCAGCTGCACAAAAGCTTGCTTCATGAGAGGGCATTCACCTTGGCCTACCTACAACAAACAACACAGAGCTCTGCTAGTTTTGTCTCAGCAAAGCCACTTCCACGGTCCGAAACGTCCCTGGCAGCTTCACATAATGGCAAACGCCCACAGAACTGGAGCGTGCCGCTGCCTGATTCAGTGTGGTGCCCGCAGGTGCCCCTCCGCTTTGGATGACTTGCCAACCTCCTCACCCTGGTACGAAACAGAACCCACTGCAGGCATTGTTCTTTAGCTGACCTTAAAGAAGCTAGAGCAGAGCAAGTACAGCTTGGCTTCGTGCTTATGGGAAAGCCAGTTCCACTGAAGACCTGATTGCTACTGGTTTCTGAGTGGTCTCACACACAGCGATTAATGCTGCTTTCTTCGGACAATATGCAGAATCTTTTCACGTAAAGTTTTCAGAGCTTCAGAGTTGGTTTGGTGTTATTTGCTCAATCTTGTGGCCTGAGGAAGTAACAGAGAAAAACCAAGCCTTCTTTATTATTATTTTAAAAGAAATCTTGAACTTCGGGGCTGTCTCCAACCCTTTCTTTGAATTCCTTATTTTCATTTGAGTGGAGCTCAATTATGTACTGCTTTTGAGCCAAAATTCATGAGATCTTAGGGAAACAAATTGCTGCACAAAGCCAGACCAAAGGTCTGATAGGGGTTCCTGAAAAACCGAGGCAAGTCAACTCAACAGCCATTCCAAAATAAATTCCCAAGGATTCACCCACAAAGCACGCAAGGAAAGCGGGCAGATGGGGAAACAAGTGTCCCTCCTCCTGATCCCTGGCCACCCACTATGTATAATCTAGTCCAATGATCCACACACACTTTTACCCATCGCAGCCCCAGCAGTCATGGCAGATCCCACATCAGCAGGAGCAATGCTAATACACAGCACACAGCTTTTCCAGGAGTACTGTAGACAGCTAAGGCCGCATTAATTACAGTGTGAGAGCCCCTGTTCGAATCAATAAAGATTAGAGCACCAGTCTAAAAACTGCAGTAACCAAAAACCTGTTCAGCGTGCATTAAGCAATGCACTTACCCTGCACAGCTCGGTCGCTCTCACCCTCTTCTGACCTCCAACACACTCACTCCATACATATTGTTTTGTTTCTAACAAATTAAAATTCAGTTAACATTCCTGGAGACTTCAATCACAGTGCTTAAAAACCCTGCATATCTCAGCAAATGCACTCATCTTCCAGTTCTGAGATGATCACAATTTTTATTTTTATTATTTTAAATGTTCTTGCCAGTTTCCACTGCAAATCATGCAATGTCTGGTAAGCAAATGAAAGGGTAGAATGTTCTCATGCTTGGGAAAGACATTCAGTGTGGGAGAAAGTTTCTTAGAAGTCGCTGCACTCTTTTTCTAAAAAGAAAAATACAGTACATACTTGGAATAGAATGAATAGAACAGAAAAGATGACACAAAGACAGGGGTGTAGGGAATATTTTGATGGTGGCCTTAAGAGCTGAAGATGTTTCTCTGCTACACTGGAACTGAGAAACATCTGGACGAAGAAGGAATCAAAGAAGCCTTTATTACAAGCCCTAGTGTAAAAAGAGAGTGTTTACTTGCTAAAGAGAATACAGCAAGTTTTTATGCCCATTTCATACAGAAAGTCATTATTAACATCCTCGCATTATGGCTGCCTCAGGCAGATGCACTCAAGCTCCAAACTAAACTGAGCCGATAGAAATAAATTTCACCTTTCATGGGCGGCTTTGCCCACTACTTCAGCTCTTGCCTCAGCACACTGCTCGCGTTTAGGGATCCTGCTACATCTCAAAAGACGGGGAGCTTTAGAAACCACCATTTGTCAGCAGAACAAATGTTGGAGGCTACAGGTTAAAAAGCCTTCCCTTCTGACTACTTAATGCGTACAGCCCTGAACACTCATCCTCTCTGGATTTTAATAACTACCAGTTGCTCTTTTATTTCATAAAGCTTACCTGAACGGCATCTGGGATTGTAATAGCTCATGTCAGTACCTGCTACATGGAGCCAGTTCTCCCTCACGCTCAGAGGAAGCGGAAGTTAGACGCCCTCACACAGCACATTGCAAAGCAGGACTAGAATCTGCACCACAGCCATTTACATTAAAGTGAGTGTAATCATCCAGTCTGGTTTAGTAACACTCTTGACTTCTGCTTTGACATGACTACAACACGCAGGGCAGCAGAGAATCCCGCCTTAGCATGTTAGGCATTCAGGGAACAGAACAGCATGGTACAGGTTTAATGATAATGGTATAGCGCTCTATAGTACATTCTTTTCAGCCTCTCTTTAATTATAACCACCATATATAACCTACACCATGAATGATAGCCTGACAAAGACAAATAGAAAATTTGGGATCTGTAGAAGTTTCAGTTTGGCATCTCCCAGCAGCATGAAATTGGATGAAGCAAATCATATTTTAGACCATAAGCAGGGGGTGGGGACATGATTTTTTTTTCCCTATTCGAAGAACTTCTGAATAGGATCAGCTTTGGGAGCCAAGCACAGGCTAAGAGCAATTTCACATAAATACAGGAAGAACCAATGACAACACTTGGGAATAATCACAGCGAGTCAAACCTGCAGAAGTCTTCCCAATGCTGCAGGATCACTTGGAAAAACACTCTCATTTTCCAAAGACAGTAAGTGATGATAAATGAGGACACATTTATTAAGAGGGAACTCTGCATCCAGTTTTGTTCTCTCAAATCACAGCAGAGGATGGGGTCTCTGTATGCTGAGCACTTTCCTAATGCAATAATCCCAACTTGTCCAAGATGTGACTAATAACCTCGTTGACAGATTTGTTTAACGCCTTGAAGGACTTTGCAGCTCCAGAAAAGAGAGCAAGCAGAAGGATGCTTGCTTTGAAGAAAACTCATCTTCTCATTTAACCTCAGTTTCCAGAGGTTCAAACAGAAGAATATGCACATCTCAAGGGGATCTCTTAAGCTCAGAAAAAATGTGTAATTAAAACTGGAGTATATGAGTGCTGAAGGCTGCTCATCGCCTCTGCCAAGATGGGCATGAGCTTTAGGCAATCAAAAGACTTTTCTCCCTGTAACCCAGCTAATGATGCATCGGCCAAACCAAAATCCAGTAGCACAAATGAACTAGGCAGCTGGCGGCTCTGCAGCTTTTCCTCCTGCTGTGGATTGCCACTGTCTTCGTGCACAGCATTCATCTCTCTCCACCTTCTTTTTCCTCACTTACAGGACATAATCGCACTTGGTTCCCATACAGAACTACTGTGAATTGAAATTCATTCAGGCTGGTTGAGAGATGATATGGGAATGTAAAGCATCAGCCGTGCCAGAGGAGCCTGCAGGCGAGCTTCAGCAGACAGCCATGTGCTAAGCCGGAGCAGAGTATGCACGGGAGAAGAATTACATTCGGGTGGTGGCACAGGGGAAGTTATGAAAGCAATTCAGAAGCATTGTAATAAAGTACAATGCACTGTAGCACTGCTCAAATTCAAAACAGGAATAAATTCTTTCATATGTTAAGTGCTCCCTGAAGTACAGGGCTGCCTGAAGCGCGAGGCCCTGTATGGGGGGCACAGTGGTACATGCTTAAAGCTGGGTTTGGGTGCGTGACACTGAGCTGCAGCTGAAATTCAAATTGACATGCCCACAGCTCCTTAGCTGACTGAACCACAAAAGCCAAATTAAACATTGCTTCAGCTGGAACTTACCCTTTGTACCTTTAAAACCATTATATTAAAGAGCAATGTCATTTATGAGCTGGCCATGGGGAAGGGCAGGTGTCTAACACTGAGAAATCATTTCAGCTATGGGTGATAAATCCAGTCTATAAACGGAAAGCATCCAAAATGAGCTCCCCATTCAATCCACCCCTTTTCTTTATTTTTCAGTTGCTTTTGCTGGGATAGAAGTGAGCTCCAAACCTGAACAACCTCCCTTAGTGGCAGTGGCACAGCTGTAACCTGAGGTCACATCAGCATGTTGCTGGCAGCTTGATCCAATACCTGCTGAATTCAATGGAAACCCTTCAATGGGCTTCAGCAAGCTTTGGTTTACTCCCTAGGTGACACTGCATGTCTTTTTTTCTTCTTTTAAGCTTCACAGGATCAGGCAGTTAAGAGTGTTATTTAATCTCTAGCCAGCTTGAGTTGACTTCTCCACAGGAAGCTTGGTCTCAGCAATAGACCTTGGAGCCTTCCACTGTGAAGCAGCAGAGAGGAACATGTGTCACTTGGGGGCTGTTTTAATCATCATTTCCTTGGGGATGGTTCAAGTAGATTCTGACGTCTAAGCGACACAAGCTCACCAGGGCAGAGAAGGTATCTCCGTGCCTCCTAACTCACCCACTGGCAACACAGTCCCAGAGACCGTGTTGATCATAAAAACATGCCTGGCTATTATCTGAGCCTACAGGAGCTGGCCATCGCTCCCCACGGGGCATTTAGGGGGTGGGAGGGCACAAAGACACTGAGTACTCTAGCTTCAGAGGAGATATTTAGCAATGATGATGATAGGCCCCTGTCCCCCCAAGAAGCTCAGCTTGTCAATGCGTTCACATTCAGTACATCCTCATGTTCTTCCAAAATTCTTAGTTTCAAAGGCCTGACAACCATGTATGGCACTGCCTGTTACTCATGAATATGCAAGTGTATTTACATTGCAAGAAGGTTACTGTACAGATAGAGCTTGAAGAAATGGATTATAAATCTTCTGCCTTTCATAACAGCCTAAGCTGAAGAGGACATGGAAACTAGGATGCAGGAGAAAACCAAACCAATGTCCTTCTGTCTAGAAATCTAGAGAGGCGATCTGCTACTAGAACTGGTAGCAGGTCAGCAGCAATACCAGCAATGCTTCAGATGAATGATTTGCTGACAAGAGGACACATCTCCAGCATCTTCGACTTCCTCTTTCCATGGTGCTAAATGAAGGAAGGTGAACACGGCTGCCTGGCACATGCTGACTGCCCCCTCTCCTGCCACCCGCACGAGGGGGGTCTGCAACCGCCTGTTACAGCTCTGCTGTCCCAACAGCCGCAGAGCTTGTCCAGTGCATGAAAAGAGCCATCAACAGCGTTTCCTCGAACACAGGGCAGGACTCCACTACCTACAAGCTTTAAGTTCTTCTTTCCCAGGGAGGAAGCTCTCCCCTAGAGTGATCAGCAATGGGAAATGAAGACGCATATGTTACCTCACAGCTCGGTCGTAGGAAACTATATTTGCATCCTTGCATCCAGAAATAGATGAAAATTTGCCTGCTGCAGGAAGGAAATTCAGATTTGTGTTTGTCATTTAGCTTTTCCCAGAATCATCAAAGTGACAGAACCACAAACCAGGGACTGCTTCAGCACCTGGCACTGTTACCTGGAGTGCCACTTCTCAGGCTGTTATGAACCAAATGCAGAATCCTCTTCCACCAATCTCATACTCCCTGCATGGCACTTCTTCAGCAAGATACTTGGGCTTAGTTGGAAATATACATGCTTTGCTATTAAATAGCTTTCTGCAGCCGTGTTTGCAAAATACAGTCACACAGACTGAACATAGTTTGTAAAATGTAAGCTGTGTGTCAAACTACGATGTTGAAGGGGACTTCTGCCCACTGCTTTGAGCCTCAAGCCCTATAATTATTGAGTGGCATTTTAAGTTATCACACTAGGCACCCATTATGCCCATCTGCATGAGTGGTCTCATTTCCTTACATTTACAACCTGCAAAAATCATGAATAAACTTTGACTTTATGATTTTTTTTTCGCCTTTCCAGTAAACTTCAGATTTGTAACTTGGCAGAGGGAGCCATTGTATTTAACCACCTGTGCAGACATTAACTAAACACTTGAGCTTTAAAACCAAGAAAACACGAAGTGTTAACACCGCTTACATAGATGCTTGGGTACCTTCCAACTTCTCTTAGCAAGATGTGGTTGGGAATGTGCAGCACCTTCGTACAGCTCTGCTCTCCCTTACTGTACAAGGACATGGGAGTGCTGCCTCGTGCAGGAGGATTTACAGTGTTAGAGCCGTTCCCAGGCAAGAGTCATTGCAAGGGAAGGTGCACACAGGGCTTCAAGGAGGTCACAGACTCTCTCTGTGCTGTGCTTACTCGACACAGGCTGCTCGCAAGCTGAAAGCCACAGAAATTTCACAGCTAACCCCAGCAGGCGTTTCCACTTGTGTTATTCTTAATATTTCATTGAGAAACACCACCAGCTCTGAACAAAGCAACAGCCTTGTTCTGCAAGGTACTTCACATGCACTTGGTCACAAGTGGCCCCATCCCAAAGAGTTGTGGGCTGTACTGACAATGAACAGAAGAAAACCTTTTTTAACCACATTTCACAGGTGGAAAATTGAAGCCCAGAGGGAATAAACTGACTTACTGATGGCCACACAAGTCAGGGGCAGAACCAGGATTTCAACCCTGGTACACCAATTTCAAGATCCATGCCTTAACTCCAACATTACCCTTAGCTACTACTGGAGAAATAAAGACCACAAGAATTGGCTGGAAAAAACTCACTCAAATTCTTTCAAGCTAGAGACATAACACAGAGGAAACCATTATAGCTGCAGGAAAGGCAAATCTATACCATACCCTGGCCCTTCTTGGACCCTTTCCAAGTCCTTGCTGTTCAACCCTCCAGGGACTTTGATTTCAGAGTTGTCAAGTTTCAGTCAATTATCTCTGTTTTGTTAGACTCTGATCTGCCTCATTTCTTCCATATAAACCACAGCAGCGGATGTTGTACCCACCTATGGTCTAGATATATGCAGAATTACCTTTAAGCCTGAGTCGATGTGACAGGGCCAGAGCTAACGGGCTGAAGCCAGTGTCCTTTACATCGACTCCATTGGGCTGGACCTCCTCAAACCAAATCCCTGGTGACTGCTGCACTGTACATAAAACCTGTGCCATTACAAGGCTCTCGCCGTGCAAGCCAGCGCCGAGAAGCCCGTCGGGCCTCCGAGCAAGAAGCCCCTGCTAAATGGTCAGTTCAGAGTCAGTACAAATAAACTGACATTGCTCAAAAGTGAGATCATTGGCAATTTATTCCTGCCCAAGCCCTACCAGAAAGAAAACAGTGTTTCATGTTGGGGCTTTTTTCCTCCTCTCTCCCGTTCTCATTTCTCATCTCTTTGCTATTTCCATGTGCTTCCCACCACACTGTGATTAATCTTTTCTAAGGCCTAAGGGACTGGAGTAAAGAGGTAAGTCAGACTGTATCAAAGACCCTACACAGAGGCAGCCAGGATCTGCCCCTGCCTTTGTGGGGCTGCAGCATTCCAAGAAACATTTTCCATCCTCAGAAGTTATAAAGAGTCAGAACTTTTACAGCTCATTAGTAAATCATTAATGAGATATTCCCTCTACCTCTCAACAAGCTCCTTGCTTCCCTCCCCCAAACCAATCCTGAAATCCTCCCGTGAAAAAGAGCATTTTGTTTTCAGGGCCCTGTAAACGCCAAACTCCTTTTCTTCCACTCCCCAGCACAACATTTTCCAAGAGCTAAATTCAAGTCCGCCAAGGCTACTGCCAGGGAGGTGCGGAGCCGCAGCCAACCTGCTTGGCACAAGCAAGGGGATTACCACGCTATGCCACACATGTATCGTACCTAAATTCTGTCTTTCCAGAAAAACCCACCAAATTATTAAGAGCTGGAGCCCTAGTGAAAGACCAGAAGATATTCCACTCTAGCACGGATGCCAAATCTACACAAGAAACTTGCCAGTCTGGCCATTGATGTCAATTAAAGCGAGGAACAGGGTCAACTTTTGCGATGTGTGCCAGTAAAAGCTTTTCCAATGCAGCCATATAAACGCACATTTATCAGCAGCTTTCACTCACTGAGTAGTTATCAGTTGATATCAGCAAAAGTAGTTTCTGTCAGTATAAATTATGCCTATTTGATGAGGATCCTGGAAGCAAAGGTGTATTAGAGGAACAGGTGTAAAATAGGTCTTGAGCTCCGGCACTGAGAAATAATGCAATATTTTCCAAAAACCAGTTGCAAAAAGGGTTCTGTGCAACACGGATGAGAGCTCCAGCATCTGAACACTTGCCTGAACTACTGGAAAAGAAATGGCCTCCTGCCAGGTAGCCAGCTCCAAGAAAGTCTCCCACCATATTTGCAAAGATTTGGGTTCTCTATCGGATCCAAACCTTACGACATTACAATTGGCTTTAAGAAACAAAATAAAAGTTTAGAGGAATGCCTCGTCATGTGGCCTCTAGTTTTCTTTACTTTTTATTAAGTTAAAAGACCCCAAAACCCTCACATATGTATCTCATGGCATGTTAGCACTTATTCCTACCCTTGCCACAGACTCAGTATCTGCAAACATTTAGTGTTTTGGTGTGGTCGTTCTTGCAAAATTATCAATAGTCTAGAAGTACTTGACAGTATCCCTGAAGCCTGAGCTGCTGACACCTTCTGATTGAAAACAGAATTCCCCAATGAAGCCTGTCCTCTGTTTGAGAGAGAAGTCAGAAAGTATAATGTTGCTGAAAGATTAGAAGTAAAAGCAAAGAACTCCAAATATGTTATATATTTAAATATCACAGGGAGTATGGTACTTGGCCGTAATGTTTTAACATATCACTGATAATAACAGGACACACAAGCTCTAAGCCTGAGTCAAAAAGTATCAATGCCTAGAAGATGACCGGAAATTCAGAGTTCAATTTAGTTCTGTGTTTTAAATGGAAATCCAAACCAATTATACTCCACATAGATTTGTCTGAAGAATTTTAACAAAAATATTGTCAGCACCAGAATATTTCACTCAGGACATTGCCTCCCATGACATTACCTCTCAAACTCTTCCAGAGATTCTCTCATGCCTGTGAGTCAAGGGAAAACGTGGTGGGATGTACAGTTAATTTTTGCATGGGGCTTTGGTAATTCAGAATGGACACGCCAATAGTAGACAATCAATAACTCCATCCTAACAATAACAGGTCCTGTAACTAATCAGGACAGTTTAACAATAACCCTAACAATAGTAGTCATAAATGCTGCACGAACTGGGATCTTGCGTTCATTATATTCCTTTCTAAATTTGAGGGAGAAAAAACAGAAATCAGTGTGAAAACGGGCATTGCCGTACAATGTCAGAGGAAGGAGGGACTGCCTAGCACGCAGCTCCTGGTACTGGTAAAGAAAGGTGCTGAACTGGGGCCACATTTCAATGACATGACAAGACCTTTCTCCAGCTGCCCTTTGCTGCTCTGCTTTACCCATTCTGCTCACTTTTCTGTCAAATCTGGGCCTCGGGGCAGAAAGTCCGCCCGTTTCTGTAATATTGAGCTATCAATATTTTTAGAGGTACAAAGAGCTGGAGTTAAACCCAGAAATACAATGTCTCGTGCATCCTGGAAAAGCGTCCAGCACCCATGCAACAGACTTCTCAAAATTTATTTAATTGAAGGCTGTATCCCATAGATTCTCTCACCTTCATAAATGAACACAGCATCTGCAAGTCAGCAGAGGAAAAAATAAAAAAAAAGTCTTGGAGACGCTTTACTTTTTTGCGAAAATTAAGATGGCAGCTGCTAGATTTTTTTTTTAAGAGACTACTGAGATGCCCTAGTTATTCAATGGAAAACTACACAGAAAAGCAAAATATTTCTCTACTTGCCAAAGGGCAAAGAGGGAAACCAGACAAGATTAAAATCAGCAATTTTACCCTGACAGTGACATCAAATCTTTCCTAATGGAACCACATGCAACATAAAAGTGATCTATTGCCAGGATGCAAGTGTTCTGGTTGATTTCAAATCAAACTAATTCTAATATCAAAGTACAATTGGTGGAGCCCTTGTTTATATATGGCAAGAATTAAATCCAGAACAACTATTTGTTGGAAATTGAGTACTTACGCTTGCCATCAAAGTTGTTTGGACTTTCCCCGCTTTAATCTTTCTGGTTTTTAACAGAGCCTGGATTCTCTGGTCATCACCCGTAAAGGTGGACTCGGACACGCCTGTGTCGGGGAGTTAACACGGGTGTACTCAACCCCCACAGTGCTGGTGGAGGCAAAAGCACGAGCTTTTTCAGGCCGGTCACAAGCCAGACGGATACGGCCCAGGCCCGTCATTCCTGGTCACGGTGGCCGCCACGTCCGTCTCCCTGCCCCAGGGTTGGGTCCAGCACACAACCCCGCTGCCCGCCCCTCGTCCCCAGGCCCCTTGTGCCCCTCCGGGGCACGGAGCAGGCACCGCACCCACGGCTCCCCGCAGCCCTTGCCCTCACAGGGACAAACGCCTCCGTGGCGGCGGGGGGACAGCGAGGGGGACGCTGCAGGGACAGGCGCCGGCTCAGGCACAAACGTCAGGCCCATCCACACCGCGCGAGCGGGCCGGGTAGTGAGCAGATAGGAAGCTATCAAGGAAATAGGTAAATGCCAAAATATTAGCACAGAAGTAGCAACAAAGGGATACATTAGGAAAAAATAGTTCTGATTTAGGCCACGGTTCTGCAAAGCAAATGAAGCAAGAACAGCTACAACCAGTTAACAGCCAAGCAAAACCTGCCCATTAAGAGATATTTGCATTTTGCAAGGGCCCAAAGAGACCTATTTTTCTATTTTATTTCTTCAAACATCTTTTTTTGAGGGAAAGGGTAATTTAGCTCAAATTTTCCTTAGATTTTTCTTTAGTGAGCACAGCCTGGTTTTTATTGGGAAGAGAATAATCTTTTCAGGAAAGTTATTAAAAAAGCAAGCCATGTCTGTTCAATTAAAATTTTAAATAAGATATGAATTCATTTGCAAAATGTGAAGTGCTAATAACCTTGGCATATTTTAGTCAGATGCACTTTAAGAACAATTCTTTTCTCCATGAAAAGCATTTCATATGAACAACTTAAATCAGCTCTATTAGCAGTTTTAGACACAGGGATGTGGTTATGAAGACAATTCCAGCCAGAAAAGGGCAGACATTTGTAGGGGAAAATTAAGGGAATGTAAATCATTTTCCAATAAATATTCCATGCAGAATATTCAATTCTGTGATACACAATACTGTCTTTTTCCAGAGATATTGCCTTCCCTCCCTGTGGATGCTGAAAGTGATTGCAGTATTAAGTTTCAATTGATTGTTAACAAAACCCCAAGCCTGTTCCTACTTCTGATTCAATCCACTTAGAATAGCAGGCTGAGCTTTTCTAATCTCATTTTAATTTTCCATGGGGGACTAAGTGTCCAAAATCCTTGCGAGGGGGCTGGAAGTTTCAGCTGTAGGATGCAACAACCTGATTCAAAGTCAATGGAGAAAGACTGTCATTTAGATTAGGTCCCTAATGGTCTCCGCACGCTCTGGAAAGTGCCCTGAATTACCATCTTTCTCATAAAGCAGAATATCGTTCTGCCCATATAGGCCTCCAAATACAGTTAACACTCAGCCTTTGGAAGAAAAAGGATTACAAGAAACAGCCTTAAGAGAATAGTCTCGCATTACAGCTGCCTGTTAACGGGCAGCAGGACTGTTTTTCCTCAGTTCGCTATTACCGATGCTAGTCTGGAGTCCCCTGTGCCATGCCACCTTTCCAGACTTTGACTTTTGCATATCTGGTAACTGCCTGAATCCTAACCCGTGCCTCCTGTGCATGCAAGGACTGCAGGGGAAACGTGACAATCATTCCCCAAACTTTCCTCTTGACCTGCCCTGCTCTACCTGCACCACCTCATACCTTCCCCACCTTTCTGTCCCGCTCCGTACCTGGCAGGGCAAGAGGGAGTCACCTATCTGGGCAGGTTCACTGTCTCTTCACTTGCTTTCACCTTCCAAAAAAATAAACCACAAAACCAAAACACAGTTTAGCAAAAAAGGCACCCCAAGCACTTCGGTTCCTCAAGTCCTGTTCACTCAGGACTGGTTCCTGTAAATCTCATACTGGTTATTTAACACAAACCCTCCCGCCAGTCCCAGAAGTGCCATGGTGGTGTTCAAAGAGGAATTTCAACCTTGGCAGATGTTTGGGGACAGCCTCAAAAGGCTCACTCAAATAGCCCACATCCTCCTTTAAAAATCAACCCCTTAACCTGCAATTTCTCTCTCCCGCCCCACCTTAACTCCTTTCCTCTCCGCATACCTTTTCTCGGTAACTTCGACATTTTCAACATTAATGGGATAAATACAGGAAATTCCTGCTGCATGTTAAAATGAAGAGGTTTTACAGTAATGTTTCAGTCCCGCATATCAAACTAAGAATAAACTTTCTTTACAGCTCAGTGCTTGACCCCACGTACAACTTTTGGAATACACAAGATGACACACAATAACCACAGAAGTCACGTTCAACAGCTCAAGAAACAATGCCAGTAGAGCAGTGCCCGAACCACCCCGCAGCCAGCACCCTGCTAAGCAGCTCTGCTCCGTACCTCTCCTCTACAGCTTTGTTCTTCAGACTTAATGAGACAGATGCAAACAGCAGGCACTTATTCTCTAATTAACCAATTTGGCTGCCACTTTGTGATCATTAACCCAATGCTGCTGGGTCAAAATTGCACCCAAAGTATTCCTTCCTTCCCCGCGCTCTCTCCCTTTCAATCCCAATGTATGCCGGGCTTTGAAATCAGCCGCCTCCCTCCATTCCCCAACCTCCGCTGCGTACAAACCATCTTTGCTCACTCACTGCAGCACCTTACAAGATGTATTCCTGAGATCTAAAAATAAGCTTGTTAGATTACCTGACAGTCAAAAATTAAATGAAATTGGAAGTAGTAATTATTTTCTTGATTATTTAATACGGGCCAGACTTTTATCAAAATATTTTGACATGAGAAGATTTGTGAAAATAAATAGGCAATCAGCAAGTCATTGCTAACGGAAAAGAATTTTTTTTCCAAGGAAACAAGTATATATTACCTGTCACTGCCATGTGAAAGTCTCATGCTTTAAAAGATGATGTGTTAACAGCACTTTATCTAGAAGACAGCGTAACAGACAGATCGACATCATCAAAAGACAGATTCATGAGGTGCCACCCTGAACATGTCAGAAGCACTGCTTTGTACCCAAAGATTAGTGAACTTCTATGTATTTAGGAGTTCCTGGGGGGCAGAAACTGGAGTACAGGTCTCTGCTAAGCTTGATGAGAGCCCTAATCACTAGCCTAAAAACACTGAAAAGAGGAAAAAAAAAAAAAAAAAAAAACCCACACACATTCATCCATCCTCCTCCTTTCTCAACTGAGAAACTCTGGACAACATCAACAGAGGAGCTGGAGGGCACTTGCTCCGCAAAACATTGATGCCAAACATGAAGAGGGGGCTCGACAAATTTGTGCCATCCACCACATCAGTACCTTAAACCACACAAGCATAGGCGATCTCATTGCCCTCCATCTTCTAGAACGGTATGGGACACCTCCTGCCCGAGCCAGATAGCTGTCATAGCTGGTTACGCTCATTTGGACTTGCCATTTGTACTCTGAGTTAGTGAGTGCCAATGTTAGTGGAGCATTTCTTGCTTCATACCCAGGTAACCCCAGTCTTTCATGATCTTATTACGAAGAGTCTTGGGATCTGCAACAGATCAGCTGTTTAGTGTTAGCTATGAATACACAGTGCCAGCTTGTTATAGCACAAACAGCTGCTATAATTATTTGCCTCTACTCTTTTAAAAAGAGGAGGAATAACATATGAAATGGATTTTTTCTGCTTTAGGGATAACATTAACATCATTTTCCTATGCTTCCCTCTTTTTTGGAACTGGTTTGCATAACATTTCCTAGAAATACGCTCCATATGTACACCAGCTAGCTACACCAACCACACTGGCACGACGTTTCGAGCGGGGGCGATTCGGAGGCGGTGGGAGGAAGGACCCATCTACATGCATTTGTTAACACCAACAAATACAAAGATGGGCTGTGGTTGAGCCAGGTGAATTGTTCCAAAACAGCAGGAGAACTCCCATCAGACTTACACAAACTAGGTCTGGAAAGATTACATTCAGCACAGAAAAATACACACCTCAATTTGGAAAGGCCTCATTTAGCATCTGGTGTGGTGTGTCAGATTCCATTTGAGATACTGGGCTCCGGAGACCAGTGGGAGAAAACAACACACTCCAGAGTACATGTGTAACATGAGGAGTTAATCCCACACAGGCATTCATCTTTTCAAAGTATATATTTCTGACAGTTTTGGAAAGCACACTTACAATTTCCATAATGTTTGAAAACATACAGACACTTTCTCTCAGTGTCACAGCGTCTTGAACTTCGGAGGCCCTCTTCGTGACACCATAAACTTCTCCTTGGAAGCACAGTATGATGTCAGAGGATGTAACAGTACAAGAGGTGAAGAGGAAAGCTGTGGGAGCATTCAAATAACTTTTTCTGGCCTAAAAAAAAAATAAAATAAAAACTGGAATTTGATCCAAGAACATTTTGTTCATTTGCTATACAGGGGTGCCTTTTGTATGAGCACAGACTGTTTTGTGGACTCTGGTCCTCTGTAGTCACCATGAAACAGAAAATATACAATGAAGCTAGTGATGTGTTATCATCGAAGATTTCTATGAATGCTATTTCTGTCTTATGTTCACAGTGACTGCTGGTCAAACGTTCACCCACTACAACTTGATAAAAACAGGAGTTTTAATGAATTATCACAGATATTTATAGGTTATTTTCTTTTCTCTCTTATCTTGTCTGCACAGTTGGCGTGACAATGCTCATTAGTGTTCAGGTTTAAGTGAATCTTCCAAAATAAATAGCGTTTTTCAAAGCTGCTGGTTTCTCACACATTCATCAGGGTTAAAAATATCAATATTTTTAATACATACATACACTTTGATATAATCCAGGTAAGCCAAGCATAACTGAATGGCTGTATCTGTCACCTTCAGGCTTGACTTGTGCCATAGTTCCAACAGAGATTTAATGAATAAGTCAAATTTGATGCAAACTTTCAGAAGTTTCACAGCTCTAATCAGCAAAATAAAAGTGTGCTAGATAATTACTGGAGTGTTAAGCTGATATTTATCTCTGTAATCCCCCAGATGAAAGCACTAGATTTCACAAGACCAATCTTTCTATTTAATACCATATGCCAAAAAAAAAAGCACAGGACATTATAGCACTGTTTGAAGGCAGCATCAAGATGTTAATGAACAGCAAAACTGTTTGCACCTTCAGCCCTTCTCAGCCCCTGTGAAACGATTCTCTTACGTGACCATGCTGGCTGTCACCAGGATCAGGCTCAGGGCTAGCAATGCTCATGTATCCCCCTTCCCCTCCTTCAGCACTCCACTTTCCCCCACCATTTCTTTATTCCACACACTTCAACCTCTGTTCTCTCATTTCATCACAGCCTTTTCTGCTGGAAATCATCATTTTACCAAGCAAGAGCTCACAAATAGCAGCATGTACCTACACTGCTTAAAAAGGCCTACTAGCCACTCAGACAAGGCACTGGCAGGAAGGCAGAACATCATGCCCATCACCTGAAGTAGCCTCCATCGACACCTCTTCATAGGGTTGTGTGTGGTTTCAGACCTTCGGAGAAGGCTGAAGCTGCACATGCTCATATATCTGCAGGACAGAGCTCATGACCCACCTCCAGGACATTCTACTTATTTCAAATACTCCAATGCCCTGAAGTTAAAATATATTTTTAAATATGGGCAACACATTCATCTCCAACCATATATCAAACAGATCAGCTGTCTCAAGATTCCAGAAAGGTATCACTCTGCAGTTAGCATACAGCACTTTCCCAAATGACTACCACTTCAGCAAATTTATTAGCCTCTGAACACAAGATAGCATTACTAACAGTATTGAACAGCCTTAAAAGGAGTCAAAGCTATTATTTTTACTCAGTTTGATCCTGCAGTTTCAAAAACTCACTAAAAACAAAGCCCCAGAGGCAGTGAATACGTTTTGGAGATCTCAAGCTTTTTTTAAAGCCCCAGGTAGAGCACAGCTGTTCAGCATACCACATTTATCAACCATCTTCTATTCTATCATTATATTGATATTCACACCTACAGAGACACACAAATACTTGTGATTAAGAAAATTAAACACAAATGAAACAAAACCATCTCAGGAAGAATATGTGGACTTCAGTGGTAGAACATGCCTCAATACACTAAAGGAAGAAGAGGGGAGAACAGATGGGTTTCTCGCTTTGCCTTCATACTCTTTCATACTTGTACTACTTCATACTTTGGATTAATATTTTTATCCAAACTCAGTGATTAACAATGAAAAGAGACAGACAGAGGATTGTATTTCACTCTATAATTAGGCAGACACAATGAGGTGAGTTCTCAGCGTGGTACAGAGGAAAATAAAGCATCCGTAGCTCCATTAGTGATACTTCCTACACACAGGGGAATAACTTTTATTTCAAGACATGCAGTAGCAAGGAGAATTTGAAAAGCCCTCAGACCCACGAAAACCAAGGTTTACAGTGTTATTAATAAAAAAAAAAAAATAGCACAAGGCCTTCTTTCAGGACAAGACTTAACTCTTCCTTAACTTTAAGCACATTCTTACGAGCAGCCTGATCACTTGGAGAACAAAGAAGCGGACAACATCCTATTTCAATACTAGAAATATGATGCACTTGCTCTTTTTAAACAGTCTGTGTAAAAAAGCTGTCATAAACCTAGTTTTAATCAGACTCCAACATCCTTCATGCACATTTTATGCAACTGAAGCGTCACTGGCCAAGTGCTGATTCCATCTACACCTCAGTGAGCCTGTGCACGTGGAACAGAGGACACTGCTTGTCATGGGATCCTGTGACAGACTCGTAGGGGAGCACACATTGAAAGCAAAAGGAACCCAGCTCTGGGAAAGACACAAGGCTCTGCAAACAGGGCACAATCCAGGTGCCGATCTGCTGAGATTCCCAGGCCACGCACAGAACAGTCTGCCTACCATCACTGTGGCAACGTTTTGCTTCCCTGGGTCTGCTTGTGACTGAGGTGCTATCACACAGATGGGCCGGAAAGAATTGGTTTCTGGCAAAACATGTGAGACTAAATTACACATACAGCAAAAAAGCCCGTTTACCACAGTAATGAAGATATTGGTAGTTTCAGACCTGAACACAGGAGTACATGCTTGTGGCCTCAAGCTGTGTCAGGGAAGGTTTAGGTTGGATATTAGGAAAAAATTTCTTCACTGCAAGAGTGGTCAGGCCCTGGCACAGGCTGCCCAGAGGGGTGGGGGAGTCACCGTCCCTGGGGGGGTTCAAAAAAGGTGTAGATGTGGCACTTCAGGGCATGGTTTAGGAGGCCTGGGGGTGTTGGGTCGACGGTTGGACATGATGATCCTAGAGGTGGTCTCCAATATTAATGATTCTATGATTCTATGACCTAGTTCTAGAGACTAAGCACCCACGAAGGCTGTACAGAAGTGACCACCCTGATCACCCGTACTCAGTTTAAAAACTGATGTGGAACTAGGACCAAGAAAAACACCACATGAAGGGGTCTGCAAGACTCTAGTCCCATCAGTCTCCACACTGATGTTGGGGCAGTGTCTTGGTAAGCTAGACTTGCATCTCACTGGCTTTCCACGACGGTTTTGCTCTTAAACAGCTTGTTCTTTACCAGTGACAGCAGAATGATGGCTAACTTATTAGTGCCACTACAAAAAAATACAAAGCAGGTGCCAAAAATAACACGAGGTCTGTTGTGCTCAATGCAAGTAGCAGGAGCCCGCAGCTGAAGTCTGAACAGCCATGGCAGAGGGTGACAGCCAGCAGCCCGGGCAGGGCGTATTCGAGGCATGTAGGGACAAGATCTGATGATTCAGCTCTTCTAGCAAACTCACCCTGCTCTATTTAGAGCAAAGCACAGCAAAGTACAACCTCTCACGTCCCTTCCTCTCCCCTCTTGGAAGCACAGGAATTGCCATGGTGACTGACTGGTGGCCCAACAAATTTAATACCCTGCTGTCAACAGTAGCTGGTACTCAGTGCTACAAAGGCAAAAATACAACAGCTCTGCAGCAGGCAGCTACAGAACAGCTAGTCAAGAGGGAAAGTTTCCTCCTAATCCCCTTGCCATTTGATATTGGCTTATAGCTTCAGTAGCAGCAGACTCAGACCCTGCATGAGGAAGTATTTGAACACAAACATAGCATTAAACATGGGCTTATAGGCACATGCTCAAATCCGACAGTCTTCAATGAACTGTTTCCCTGCACAGAGCCATGCTCCTGAACTGCAGCATAAGGGTTTAAGCCACGGGGGCTTGTTCTTTCCCTGCAAGAAACACAGTTCTTCTGTAGGTAACACCAGTTCCTCACGTCAAAAAAAAGATGTGGCCCATAATGACAACACAAATTCAAATGCAACTCTCAGACTGCCTTAGACAGAGACACAGATCTGCTCTGAAAAGGTCTGCAGATTTCCTGGGAGCTGCTCCAGTCCAGATCTTAAATTGATATCCCTGCACATATGCTCCTTGCAGAAGCGGGTAACCCACATCAAGACGACATTTAAAACTGGAGTTGCCTGGGGATAGAACTTGATGCAATTATCACTGGCTGTAGCCAGACCTCAAGGGCTCAGACAGTACCCCCAGCTGAGTCAAATTTTCCAAAGGAATCAACAGCCATCTCCACCAAAGCTCTGGTCTCTCTTGGAAACCTGGAACTGCCTCTATATACTAACGCCAGAATGACGGACAGCACTGGCCCAGACAGATATAAGAGGTACCTGTCAGTCTTTTGTAAAACTATTCTGGACCAAGACTTCTTTTCCAGTTGCGATGGAGAACTCTCTCAAATAAAGCAGCATATGGAAAACCCCCAGCACTGCATGTTCTCATAATTTTTGGAGCACTGTAAATATTTGAGTCAGTAGATCTTAATCCATAAACACAGCTGGACTCAAGAAACAATGATGGTAACTTACTATAATTTAAACAATTGTGTAACAAAACAAACCAATGATAATCACTTTGGTTTTCTAAGGACAATAGGCACAACCTTTTCACAAAGTTAACATGATGGTACATGTAATTACATGAAAAATAAACTTACATATGCTAAGATAAATCATTCTCAGCTTTTAAAGAGCACTGTAGAGGAATTACAGCAGAGGAGAAAAGCTGTATGGTGCAAAGCCAGCATTTCATATAATGTACAGAGCTGGAATGGTAACTGCCAGCCAAAGGACATCCCTCTTCCCTTCTATCCTCTTCCAGAACATATTAGTTTAATTGCTTTATGACCAGGAACATCATTCCCCAAAGTTCACCCTCAGTGTAAGCCCTCGTGCACACAGTTTACATACAAAGAACTAGTGGCTGATCTCTGCTGTGATTAAGGAGAGGAACACTTATCCAAACTTCATAAGAACAGACCTGGGCAGTCAACTCACATTCGAAATAAGGTGGTTTAAGTTCTTTCCTGAAAGGTCAAGTAAGTTCACTGCCTTCTTATTTCCATTGCTTCTTTGCATTTTCACAAGTGTTTGCATTCAGCAACGTAACCTAGAAACAGAAGTAAGGACAATTCTGAAAGGGATTTGAACCGCACTGTCCCAGGCAGGGTGCTATTCTGAAGCTTTTACCGGAGATGTAAAGTGGGTTCAGCTAACACCAAAACCCATAGCCAAGAAAAACTATGCCAAAACAAAATAAAATTTAAGTGGACACACATTTTTTTGAGCGAAATCCTGGTTATGGCTATAAACCCTTTATTACTTTGCTAACACCAACACAAAAGAACTCCAGCTTTCATATTTTGCATCCAATTTTCAAAAGATAAGATTCCTATTCAAACTTCCACAATCCACAGTTCAAATAAAAACTCCAGATAAGGAAGGCTGAAGCTCGCTAGCCAGGCACTATGAAAAGTTGCTGTTCCAGAACTGCAATACCCATACTAACAGAGTTTGGCCCCCTTGCATGTACCCCTTAGGGATTATTGTGGATAAGCCTGTAAACAAGCTAAATACATGCTGTGAGCCCCAACTTCCAGCTCTTGGTGGAATCACCAGTACCACATAAAATGAGAAAGCTGACATCTGAACTAATTCCTTATACCAGGAAAATTCCTAGTTTTAAAATTGCTAGTTCAAAAAGGAGCACATGAGCAAAACGGCATATTTTCCAGCTCCCTCCCTTGCACTGAGACACAGATGAGCCATATTAACTGCAACTTGCAAAAAAAATCAAATATGGAAAACGTCAACCCCACAGTACAAGTCTGGCAAAGTTATAATCAACTAAAATCAGGATCTTATAATAGGAACTGACAGGGAAATTCTAGCTACTTGTGCTGCTTTATAAACGCTAACATTATCTGGCAAAAGGATGAAGCCACAAAGATGAGATCCAGCTCTGGACGAGAACTTCTCCAAGTTTTCAGGAAAGTTTGATAGAGGAGTTCAGTTTGGTCCAGGTGGAAGTGTACGTCGGTCAGAAATAAATAATTAGAAGGTCTAAGAATGGTTAAAGGTTCAAAGGAGCTGTTTCCAGTCAGATTAAAACTTTCTTTTCAATACAGAAAACCACAATACAGAATGGTCATTTCAGTGCCTGACACATGACCCCTAAATCAGTATGCTGCACTTCACACTAGAAATGTTGCCTCTGCTCTATTTGAATATGCAAGAACATTCTTTAAAAAAGGGAATAATAAATCCAGAACAATGACCACATTAATCCAGACCCTATTTGGCTGGGTCTGCCAAACAACCATTAACAGCCATTTATGCAGTTCCTAAATGGGAGATCATTCATTGACTCGCAAATGATGTCACACTCCAAATGATGGAATATTTCTTTGCTTTTGTGGCTTTGCCATACTATTTCTGCAAGGCTGCCAGGCAGGTAAACAGAATTCCACTTAATCTGTCTGCAACTTAAGAAAAAAAAAAACCACCCAACAACATACAGCTTGTCCATTGAGGCTAGCACTTTCAAAGATGAGTGCTTAACATTGGCCACCTAGATCCAAATTTAGGAACATAAATAAGTACCCTGGTTTTTTAAAGCCTTTAAATAAGTATCTTATGTTCCACACTGTTTTCCTATTCCATGCTGCTCTTCAGTAAGGACCTCGAGGGGTGGGCAGAGAAGAAGGACATTGTGCTATCCAAATGTATTGTCTCTCAGACTTCACTCTACTTGCATAGTAGGATAGCAGGAGGACTGGCTACAGAACAACAGTTCTGCTCCACTAAACCCTCCAGCATTTTGAAATTTAGCTTCATTCCACATCACTGGTGCAGTACAAGGAGAACAGTTCTGCAAGAGATTTAGGGAGAGGTGAGAGTGACTGACATGGTTGAGAACAGAGACTCCAATCTGCTTTAATCAGAAAAGCAACTGCACCTTATCCATCATCCCAAGCCAGCAACTCTGTCACAGAGCTGCCCTGAACCTGAGGAAACTTCCTGATGAGTATTTCAGGAAAACTTATTACTCCAACTGGCTTAAATGCTTTCCGCAAGCAGGACACTTCAAACAGTAAACAAACTTTTAATCAAACCTTTCTTGGCCATCTCTATTTATAGGACAAGTCGTTTTCCTAGTAGATAAGTTTGCAAATGCAAGCTGGGACCCGACAACATGACAGCACGGCTCCAGCACTACCACCACTAACAAGAAGTCAGATGCAGGAATATTTTCTCATCATTTTCTTCACAACAGATCCGTGGTAAGGGCTCAAGGGAAAAGAAAGGAAGTTGCTTGAACTATGAGAGTTGGAATGTCAGAAGTACTCACCCTACTCCCACTGGGGTCAGCAGCAGGAGAGTGGGCCAAAACTTTCAAAAACTTTTTGCCTTATATGTATCAATTTCAGGAGTCAAGAGACAACGAGTGATCAGAAGACATCTCCTCATCAGGCAACAATACCTAGGCCCAGGTAGAAACCCCTTCTCTACTGCCCATCTAGGATGGTGACGAGCTGCAGACCACTCTTCAGCTTCCAACCACCTGCTCCGATGAATGCAGGTCTGCATTCATCTTACCGAAGGTAGCACATGGAGCCACATAGCACCTTAGACCCCTTTATTTGTCAGTGTGGGGGGAAAACATGTTCCAAAGGAATCTTCCATAGCGTCAGTATACATATACCTACCTGTGTGCCACTCATCTATCGTGGGACACCAAGCATCGGTGAAGTCAGTGCCAAAAGTTAAATGGAGCTAATACAGACACTGAAGTCTCTTCTCCCTCTGCCACACAATAATAAACATTTTTCTGAATCAATACCATCAGCAGGACCTTGCAAGCATTGGCCCAGTTTTATGTGGACAGGCGTATAGCAATGGGGATGTTGCTACTGGCTTTGGTAGGATCAGATTTAGGCCAAGACTAAAAATCAAACAAGAGTTAATTGGGCTACATTAGGTTCAAAGTTTGAGCCAAAGTAGTCTCAAGCCAGTCTCTCCTCACTTTGTGGTTTAAATGTTTAAGTTGCCTAAACCCATAGACATAGCAAATTGCAAACAGCTCCAGCTGAACCTAACTTCCAGATTCCTGCTTTTCAATTCTTGTACTACTTCTCCTTATTTAGTCTTCCCTCATTACTATTTTTGTAAATTATTCACATCAGAAATAGTGAGTCACAAAGAACTACATAAATAGCTAGTTATGTTACAGGACAGAATCCCTCAATATTTTCAATCTCCTAAATGACTGATTGCTGGGTCTCTCAGTTTGTTATTTCCAAAGTGCACCCACCCAGCACCCAAGGCAAAGCAAGTTTTGGGGGTGGGAGGGCATTGCTTTTTACTGAAAATAATCCAAAGCAAAACTTAGCAAAAAGAAACACCAAACAACTTGAGACAATGCAAAATTACAGATTTGCAAGGAATTCAGATGATGAGATGACATTAAAGAATAAAGTGAGCACCAAACAACCCAGGTAAATTTGAAAATCTCAGGCTGGGTATCTGAAAAGAAGCTAGTTTCAGCTAATTCAGTCCATACTCAGCACATTTGCAGTATTTTTTGTTTTTTTTCCTCCCCCCCCGAACACATGCACAGCAAACTCTGTGTAACAATTTCTCCATTACTTCTACGCTTAAATAGGTCACTGAAAGGCAAAGAGCACGGTGATCTATGCCTTTGTACGCCCCAAATCCTGCTTTGGCGTTCCATCTCTGTTTAGCTGAGCCGTAATGTCATGCATAGCTTGTTTGCAGCAAGTCTTAACAAGCCTGAAGCTGACCATGCTTTTAGGAGTTCATTTGTATTTTATTTTCTGAATTCACACCCCGAGCATCTTGACCCCAATTTCCACAGAAGCAGACTCAGGCAGGCTGCTGTTCCTAGCAGGATGGTGCATCGCGAGGAGTGTGCAGCCCAGATGCCAGGTAGGGGCTACTTCGTCTCCTGCTTCTCTGGGAACTGCATTTCCCTGACAAAGTCAGTCAGCCTCCTCTAAGGCTGAAGTGGCACCAGCTGGCCAGGGTGTGGGCACCACATCAGCCACACACCCTTTTCCATCTGCTCTGAGGATAATTTGTTGGATAGGACTCCTAGGCTGAAATCAGAGGGGTGCCAGGTCTCCCCGAGGCAGGGAAGGGATGGGATCTCGGTGCAGCAGCAGCTGCCGGTACCCAACAGGACTGTGTTCTCACTTTGAAGAGCTCCTTCCCCTTAATGCTTATTCCAAAATGATTTGCAGATTTTTATAGAAGTGTGGCAGAGATGAAAACTAAGCATTACCAAAGAAAAAAAGTGAAAAAATACATTTTCAGTTGAATTTTGAAAAGTCAATGAGACAACAAAATATGAAAAAGTTGTTCCAGATGGCGGGAATGTACTTGAGGAATTTCATTTAATCACATTCTTGCAAGATGTTTTGATTTGGATGACATATATCAATTGCATACTTAAATTAACAGCCCTTCCTACTGAAGTAAATGTAAAGCTCCCAGGAGCAGGAAAGGGTCTCTGTGCTTTTACTTTAAGTGCAAGCACAGTATATATGGAGCTGACAGTCTTTTTGTTATTCTCTTGAGGACAAGCAATGATTTATCAAGACACTCTGCAAGAATGCATCCATTTTGAAAGCAACCTCAAGGCCGTTTGCCCACCTGGGGCCTCAGTTCTCTGCCCACTGGAGATGCCAAGACAATTCCCACCGCCTGTGCCCTACCTGACAGGTAGGTTGGCCAAGTCCCAAACGCCTTGGAAGTAAGTGTGATGGCCAGAGAGAGCAGGAACCCTAGAAAAATATGAGGGTTCCAGCTTCTATAAGCTGATTCCCCTTCAGCAAGCCCCCAGTGCTCTTGCCCCAAGGTAATTCTCAGATGGATATTCCAGAGGTGGGGCACCAAGACAGCCCAAGCCACTCCGCTCTCCTCAGGTAGGTGGGCAGGGTGTACTGAAGGCCTCCCCAAAGCCAAAAAGAAGTCAAACAAATCACTGAGGCTCCACTTGGAAGGGCAATTCCGTGTTCCACCCAGGTTTCCCACATGCTACAGTCATTTAAGCCACCTTCCAGAAAAGCCTGATGGTTCCAAGATGACCATTTCATTTTACATATTTTATATATGTATATTTTGATGTGTATATATAAAAAACATAAACTGCATCCCCATAGTGAGCCAACTGATATTTTAAGATCCTACTTGCGTTAATAATTTCATACGTTTCTTCCCTGGCAAGGGAACCCAGGTAAGACGACCTAGCACACGAACAGGTCGGTATCAGAACTATAGCACAGATTTTCTACATTTCAGATAAGAAATTTTCTATCTTTGAGGCCATAGTACCTCTCAGATAGAACATTAAAAGCAGATTATTTATTACAGAGGAGTTTTCATTATGAGTTGAAAATCAGTTTATACCTTAAGTGCACATCAAAGCTTTGAAAGATGGAGAATTTCAGTCACCTCCAAAAAACTGCAAATGCAAACTATCTTTTTGCACAGCTTCCTCCTGCAGCTGTACTCTGAAGGGAGATATACATACACGTACAGGTATGTATATTAGTTATTACTAGAATAACTGTAATAAGGCCTTTTGTTTGGCGACTGTCTATTTCTAAGAAGTGAAGCATGATGAGATTTAGCTCGCCAGCTGCACACTTCACTTTCCCATATCCCCAAACAGAGATTTAAAATAGCCTGTTTATCAGATGTGTATCTAACTCATATTCCACTGTGAGGTCTAAAAAGGAATTTCCATTCTTACAAATGTCCCCCTTGTGGGGCATTACCGTCTGTTCCGATCATTGTAAAGGGTCCCTCTTTCCTTCTAGTCCAAAACCCACTGAAGCATTTCTTTAATGACTCTAAAACAAAAGGCTAGAGGCTTTCTTGCCTTAATTTATGTACAAATACATTACCAATTAAAAGGTAACTCTGAAGAATAGAGCTGATAATGGAACGCCTTCTGCAACCTGAACTGCAGCATTGCTACCATGACATTATAATAATTAGTTAATCTACCCTCTAATTTGTCTCAATTTGCAGTGGCAGACTAGAAGCTGCTGTCTACATGATTTCTCATTGAAAACTGTGGTAGGAGAAGACAAAAAAAACAAACAAAGAGAGGTTTTTTCCCAACACCCACCCATTCTATGCATAATCTTTTCCCTCTTCTCTCCACCACCGCTGTAATCTGGAATACATCTCCATTAAGACAAATGGAGGTATCCTCCAGATCCACTATGAAAACAGAATTTGGCTTACTACCACTGAAATACACCAAACTCATGCATTCAGAAATGCCTTATCACTGCAGCCAGGCTGCTGCCTGTGCTCTCGTGCCCTGCCAGGTTTCACGCAGTGAAGTTTGCGGCATACTTCCCTGCCGAATGGAGGCCTTCCTCTTTCCCTTCTACGCAACACCACCCCCCCTTGCAAAGGATTTGTGGTAAGTTCATCAGTTCCCCGTTACTCCTCTGGCTATTCAAAACAACAAAGGCAGATCCTCCCTTCTCACCTAAGCTGCTCAGATGGATGGAACATCTGTGCATCAGAAACACAGGGGGTAAAGAGGAGTTCAAGGCAGAAGTCTGTACTTCAGTAATGCCCTCACATGACTTAGATGCACATTTCTTTCCATCAGGAATCAACTATTTTGCTTCCACACCTGTGCAGCCAGATGTCATACAACAGTATTTCAAGCCATTAGAAAGACATTTCAGAATCTGTATGCTGAAAAAAGGCAGGGAGAGAAAAAATCATAAATTAAAGATTTCATTCTCCAATTAGTTCAAGATTTTAAGAAAATACATCTTGCTTTTTCAGGAGTTATATTTACCTATCTGTACAACATTTGTGACACCCCTTATTTCTTACATCAACTCCATTTTCATTGCTTCCATAAGATGAAACCACTGTTATCTAAAAAAACAAGTACAAAGTGTACAACTTGTAGCAAGCATTTGCCAAAATACTGGCCTTCAGCGCTTCTTTTTAAACAAACATAAGGAAATGAGATGACCTTTAAATCACTTCTTGACATGTACTAAATCTACAGAAATTAGGAAGATTCTCTGGAAAGAGCTGTATAATTTTAGTACTCACAGTATATTTTTAGCATATGCTAAGAATATTTTGTATACTAGAAGAATGCCGCATGCAGTAAAACTTCAGGGATTTTGTCAAGCTTTGAAAGCCTAGGGTTTAGGTTAAAGGGCAGTAGAAGTAGTAGGTGGATGGCTTGAAGCAAGCATGAAATAACCACCATAAGCTAATCAAAGCTTGCATCACCTGGGCAACATCCTTTTATTGCCCCCCTTCTCTTATTCTTTAAAAGTAGAGCTTGGGGATTCATTAGTAAACAAACTCCTTCTCCCACTCATCCCCTTCTGCTCCTAAGACACAGAAAGTAAGGGCAAGCGACAAGTCTGATCTGCAGGCTGCACAGGTAGATCGGAGCAGACAGCCGAGTCGGAGCCCTAAACCAGGATGAGCTCAGTCATCCCATGTTCCCTTTTTCCAGTGAGATGAACTCTGTATCCAAACAGAAGGTGGGTGGCAGAAGAACAAGAGTCACAGGAACCGGTGATGCTGAGAACAGCACAAGGAAGGAGAACAGGCAACGTAGCTGCTGCCTAGCAAGAACCCCAAGAGACCCTTTGCACGTATGGGGTGCATCAGCTGAAGCACAAGCAGTCCCGCAGCAGATGATTTGCTAAGACCTCTGCTTAGTGTAAGCAGCTTGCCTCAAAGGGGAGATGTGTTTCATTGGGAGGGAAAGGACTGCAGCTAGTTGTTCCCATCTGAGTGCAAAGAGCACTCATTTTCCTTCTGTATCACTGATGAAGTGTGATGAGCAGCAAGCTTCACAGGGCAAACGCAGCCCAGCCTAGCTCCATACGGTGTCACAGAGCTGCGCCCATTCGCACCGTCACTGAATCTGGTCGCAGCACCACATCAGCTCTTTGTGCGAGAGGTGTAAAGGGGCACCTTGTACTACAGCCCGAGACGTGATGGTGTAAAAACATCGTGGACTTCCACATAAAAGATGGAAACCGGACCCAGTAGATATCAGTGACTGCAAGTATTTGCTTCTCATCACAAAAATGCCAGCTCAGACTAAGATAGGCTTAACATCACATCTAAATAAAAGAGACAGAACAGTGCAAGCCTGGAAGGAAAAGCAGACAAGGACGACAATTCTGGGCACAATTAGCAATGTCTCACCTAGTAAGCGTATCACTTAAGCAACCCAGCACTGTGAAGACTGAGACAAAGTCAGAAGAAGGGTTAGGTGCCATTCATTGAACATACAACTCTTAACAATAAGAAATTAAGAACTGCCAACACATTTCTCCCTATTTCTCCCTATTTCTCACTCACACATGTGTGCATTATTCCCTGCAAAATTCATACAAGCAAGGCTTTCAGAGTTTGAAGAGGCAGGCTGCGCTGTCATTTAATCTTGACTAAATCAAGGAATTGCTCTGCTCAGTTTCCTGAGAGCAGAAGTGCTGGCCAGAGATACATGCCTATTTAGTAATGCCCCATTCAGTCCATGGCAGCTACAGGTTCACTGTCTTCATTTTCCCCCCCCCTTCCTTAGGACAATTCCTACTAGGAAATACCAGCAGCTCCCAACTCCCTCCACTAGTTTCCGTGAACCCTCCTGTAGAACCCCTCTCCCCTGTGCACTCTGGTCAGGAATTCCACTTCATAGCAAGATGCACAGGAGCGGGTCATTGCAATAAGCAAACCGCGTGGGCAAAAACACCAGGAAAAATTAAGAACAGAAACAAGGACTTAAATTGCTCATGACCGGACCTTCCAGCCTTGCAGTTTGTGAAGTCACTCTCCTTGGAAGCACAATGACAGAAGTTTCACATCTCCGTTTTTGTTCTGTCTAATAGACCTCATAACAGGCAGGATGACAGAAAGTCCCGTCCCAAGGACCTAGCTTACTACCACCACTTCAGAACAGATCCAGCTCTCATAGCAAGTACCGCCTGTTCAGGAGACATCAATGATGCACAGTCATGAAGTTAAGGCAGAGAATGTTTTGACTGTTAATTCAAGATGCTCTCAGAGCTCTGTGGTGACCCAGCTGGTCATTCCTGCTCTTGTTTGTCCGAGCAGGAGAACAGTCCACAGATCACGGTGGTTATGAGTAAGCAAGCATGTATGTACTTCTGTTGACAGCATCTTCCCAGAAATGATCACAGAACCTGACTGGTATGCATAAGGTCTTTAGACTTTTTTTAAGTATGTTAAACATATATTTATAAATCTCATTTCAGATGAAAGCCAGAAATGAGACTTACTTTCTTCAGCCTTTTGATAACTTCCTGTAGACAAAGATGTACAGAAGCTGCTGCTTAGCACAGGGCACACTTATTGCACATATTTAAGGATTGCAAATAAGTGTTCCTTGCCCAAATATTTCCATCCATGGGGTGATGTGTTTACATACCCTGTGGTACCTCAGCAGCAGTTACTTGGGATATACTATGCCTCTAATGTTCAAAACGTAGCACGCCACATGCTGGCAGTCAGGTAGCCTCAAACCGTTTGACTTCACCGAGAAACACTGCTCCAGATGTTAAAGAGCGTTATCTTCCCTTTTTAGAGATGACTTTCCCCCATTACTGCCTTTTTCCCCTACCTAGAAATCTGAAAACTAAAGTTAGCAGAGACATAGTCAGAAAATAGAAGAAATTATATAGCTTACGCAATATGGAATACATTCAAATAAACCAGTAAAAAGCTACAAAAATAACTACAAAATTTGCTGTTCTCTGGAAAGAGAAGGGCTTATTTTTCAGAGCATGGGGATGAACCAAGACATTCCTAATACACAGGGAGTGTGTATTCCTAATGCCCAAAGATGGAAGCGTGTAAGTTTAGGTTGTTCTTGCCATCCCAACCCCCATATTTCTAAGCTTTTGGTGAGACTGAGCAAGAAACATTCAGCTTGTACTAACGTGGACTTATGGGAGACAACACACGAGGCAGAAAGTACTTCAGGAAGAGCACTCTTGAGCTATGAAGTCACTTGTTTTCACAGCAATATGGTGCTCTTCCTTTCCATCCATAAGTAATGTGTCCACTGTCATCGCACCCAAGTGCTTCCTCATGCAAGAGGTGACCATCTTTGTATCTGGGGAACTACAAAGAGACCCAGACCCTGAGTAAAGCACTTATCCAGAACAGCGCTTAACCATGCTTCGGTTCTGAGATAAAACTGACCCCAAGCGACTTGCCCAGCCCTACAGGGTTCACCTCTGTCATTCTTCCCTGCTCTCTTCTCCTGCCAAAGCACTCTTTTGAGCAGGCCATGGTTCCGCTGGTCTGTGAACATTAGCAGCAAAGGACGGGCTGTGTTCTGAGTAAGGCACACTATGGGGACAAAGGCAATCGGGGTTTATGTGGCTTCTTGTCTCATCACCTCTGGAGAGTCTTTTACAGTTTGTTCAAAAAGACATCTGCCTCCTTATGAAGGAGTTCAATGATCAATGGTTCATTACCATACCTAGATGTCTGAAAGGCCAAGACACTAATTTCTGACTACATTCTGATACAGATCTCGACGCATAGTACTTCTTAAATAATGCCTTGCTGGAGATGTGCACACATATCCTACACTTCAAAAATCATTGCTTCCCTAAAAACTGGAGCATGTTGTCCAGCATGCAACTAATTGCTTAGAACAGCTGGCAATAGGCACAAGAAAGGATTTTGAGAAAACAACTTGATTCTTCAGGGAAGGCAGGAGCCTGTACCACCCCCTGCAATTGTTGCTAAACATTCAAGGATCCTTAGAAGGCAGCTCAGCCATCGCCGTGCTAAGGGAGAGCAGAGCTACACGCTGGTTAGAGCTAATTAGGCAGAGAGGAGTTACTGCTGTTTCTATACAAGACGTGAGTGGAAGCAATAGATCAAACCCAGATCCTGAACTCCTGTAGTAAACACAAAGCATATCAGGAGGAGCTGCTGGCAAGCCCAGCATCCGAGAAACATGGGAACATGCTTGGGACCCCATCTGCAGGCATCCTAACAGCTTCTCTGAAATTTCACAAGCAGGGGGATGTCCTAGATAATGGATGGGAGCCCAGCTGCCCCCAGATGAGGGAGTTTCCTTTGTGCACGAGTCCCTAAGTTATTTCAGCAGTATCTGGCAGTGACGCTCTTGTTAAGGCTGCTATTTATAAAGCCTGATTGTTCGTTCAGGGACAGCTCTTGGCATACAAGGCCTCAGGAGAGCTGAAGTGATCTGGTTAACAAAACATCCAGCAAGCTGGGAAATCAAGTCTGCTTTTGATTTATAATGCAGCAAACTAAAATTATGATTTGCCAGGCTCATTTTGGCACTCTCATAATTCAACTACAGTTCTGATTATTTAAAAAAAAAATTAAAAACCCACCAAGTTTAATTACCATAATTATGAAAATACTCAGAGTGAAAAGGACTTGAAAATAATGAGGCAAACTCACACAGCTCGAACTCCACCAATTAACAGGATGTTAGGTTAGCAAGACAAGTCTCAGCAAAGAAAAACTGCTCTGCTGGCACCGTTGCAGCAGAGGGGACAGACCCACCTCGTGCCTAGGTTATATTACAAACCTATTGCACCCTCTTGTGCTGAGGGGTCAGAATTACTTTAGCTTGGTTGGCTTGAAACTAATTGCTCTGCAGCACTTGACCTTCAAATCAGCTCTCCTGCAGCAGCCTACGCCAAAGCATGCAGCTTTCTCGCAGCTATACATCGAGGGTTGCCACGAGTGTCCAAGTGATGGACTAATTTTCTCTGCAGGACTGAATATTATTGACTTCCAGGCTTTTGTGGATCCCCCCAATCTTTATTTTGCATACATGACTGCAGATTTTTGTTGAACTCAAACAGTATCAGAAACTTTGTAGAGTTACTTGGTAGATCCCACAAATCTGCCTGGCCAGACAGAGCTGAACTGCAGCACCCTTTCCTGGGCTTCCTAGGAGAGGAAAAACGCTAACACCTATAAACACAAAGAGGATCCCTGTAAAACATGAATATTTCTTCTCCTACATTGTTCAGGCCTCAGGTGGGGGTACCACATCCAGTGTCTGCTGCTGCGTTTTAAGCAAAGCAACAATTGGAGCAAGTTCAGAGGAAATGAGTAAGAATAAGACGCCTGAAAAACACTGAGTGAGAGACAAGGCTGAACGATCAGGGAGTGTCCTGCCTAAGAAAGATCAACGAGTTCCTCTCAGTCTTCAACTAGGCAAGAGGGAACAAAAACAATTTTTTCTCTCTGCTCCTGGTTGATAGGACAAGGAATAACAACACTAATTTGAACCATGGGAGATTAAGGTAAAATATTAGGAAGACAAAAATCTCCTCAGTCTGTTAAAGTACTCCCGCATTGCAAATTAAAAGCAGATTAGGCAGGTATGTCAGGAATAACCTAGGTAGAACAGATCCTGCCTTGATGCAGCAGGCTGAATTACATGATTTCTCGAGGTCCCTTCCAGGCTCGTTGCTATTGTGTTCAGCTCTGGAATTGTTCCTCCCTGATTAACACCGAGGCTTGTTTTCAGAGTGTCACACACAAGCTTGTACAACAGCTAAATACAAAAGTTCTTCTCTGGCAGTCACATACACAATCCCCAGCACTATCTCCTGCTGGTAACACCAGCGGTAACACTAATTTGCAGCTCCTGATCACTGTGAAAACAAAACATTTCTAAACATTTCACTGTCCTAACTGCAAATTTTAGTCTGAGTCAAAGCTGGTTCTGCTACAGCATGAAAAATATTTCAGATACAGAAAATCCACAAGCGCCTAAATCAATAGGCTAAATAGAAAGCAGGAGCCTCAGTTGCTGCTATCAGATCAGTGCCACAGCTTCCCTTAAGCTGGTTTTGGCCCGTTCTTTTCTGAGGATGAAATCTAAAGAAAACACACCAAATAACAAAACTCAAAAAAAAAAAAAAGGAGGGGGGGAGGGGACTACAAGACCACCATAAATGTCCTGTTTTAACGAGGATAACTTTCCCTACATCTTTCCTCATGAAGGCATGCTGCTGCAGCAGGGGTGGGCATCTGTTGGGATTTTCTCAGTGCTGGTGGGGAAGTTTCCAAAGCCTGGCTCAGGGTGGGTAGGACGGGCCTGCAACAATTGAAACTAAATTGCATTCTAATCCATGAATCAAAGCACTTGCAATTACCATTTCAAGGCAGGTGAAACAATAACAAATAACAAACAAAGAGATGTTTCAAGTCTTTGCTGATGCACTTTCTGTGTTTACTGCAAAAACTGCTAACTGGACACATTTTACCCAGAGCCAAGGTGATTGTCTGCGATAGCCCCAGTTAATCAAGTCTAAGAAAAATGAGAGTGTAATCTCCTGTATTGTAAAGTAGTATTTCAAACCTCCTCCGGCATGCACCCAATGTAGCTTTTATAGTCTTTGCTTAGATTTAAAATGGGAGAACAGAAGCCACGTATGAATTGGGCCAAATTGCACGTTGGCTTAGAAACAGTGCAGGCTCTTGAACCCCACAGTATGGGTTAAAAAAAACCCCATAGGTAAGCAGCAAACCATACACATGCCACTTTACATGAGTTTATAGTACACCAACATGAAGCTCTCTCCATTGAAGACTTGAGAATTTTGACAAGAGTTACATAAAAATTGGTATTACAGACCCAGATGGTTAAAGTGGTTTTCTGTATTATTATTATTAGTCAAGTTCCTAAAACACAGGTTTCTCCCCCATAAGGCAGATATCTGCATACTGATGACAGGTTCCTCTAAAAATTTCTTAGCAACTCCTTAGAAGTGGTCACAAACCACAGGTTGAAAACCAGTGGTTTCAGTAATTTCCTGGTACGCTTTTGTCTCTCGATACATCTAACCTCTGGGCCACAGCCCATCTCTTGCAAATCAGCCATCTTTAATACTCCAACCTTCTGTTAGCAGCACAAGAGATCCACAGCTCAGAAGGAAGAAGCAGCATCCACCATGCAGGCCTTTCGATATTAGTGGCAAAACCTCAAACCAGGCTCTGAAGCCAACAGAAAAGCAACACAGAGGAGAGGCTGAAGCCGCCAGCTCCCTGGCAATCAGCATTTCTACCCTCAGACTCATAGAAAGGAACCGAGGCACAGAAGGAAGGGGGAGCAAGGAGTCTAAAACCAAACTGAAATGAAGGTTCTGAGATGTGAGTGGATCTCTTGGGAGCCTTCAGCTGCCAAAAACTGGCCCTATTTTTACTTCAAGGTGCATTGCGAAGGCAAAGGTTGCTGCTTGTACCCTTGAGCTACCGCTGTTGCTAACCCCACACAGCAACTCGTTCTGAACGGCGCAGGCTGTTTTGCAGGAATGATGATTTGTCCAAACTCCGGTTTTGTTACTGGACTGAACAGAAACAGCCTTAACTAACAGTGGGCTTTTGGCAGGACAGGCACAGAAACCCAGCAAGTTATTCAACCCCTGGTCCTCCCAGCTCAGCCTGCTATTAACACATACGCTAAATCCCCTATCAACAGTACTGGAAGCCATGCAGGTAAACTGAAAACAAAGCTGGCCCTTTCAGATGAGCTGATGGAATAGGAGCGCTTGCCTGCAGGAGAAGAGAAAGGGGAGGGGAACTAGCTAAGCCTCAGGCTCCAGGGAATCCACGGCTGGATGATTTCTGGGCACCCATCCTGCTCTTGTTCTCCTGGAGTCGCAGGGCATTAAGTTCACATTCACGTAGAACTCAGGCTGCTTTGGATCTGGCGACAGTGACGCCCCATCTAGCAGGGAGAGAGCTCCTCTGCTGACAAGCAGCTGGGTCAGGACCCAGCAATATCCCTGCTGCAGCCCCCACACCAGCTGTTTGCCTTGGCCAGGGCTGCAGGCAGCAGCTGAGCTCAGCAAGTTGCATTTTGAGCACAGCACCATTGCAGCCGGGGTTCTTCACTGGCAATGTGATTCATGCTCCAAAGGTCACCTTCTCCTCCATCCCCTGAGCCAGAGGGAGGAAAGAAGGGAAAAAGGAGGAGCAGAGAGAAAGGGAAGCTGATTCTCACCGCAGCTGCAGGCTCCAACTCTAAACTGCTAACCCCTTTGCTCCTTGGAAAGCCGACTCCCAAATCCCTAGGTGTTTCATTATCTCTTCCACTCCCTCCCAGAGTTTCTCTCAGGTAATTGTTCCCACATAGCATCTGCTTCAATCTGAGCCAGCTTCCTCCTTCACTATAAGGTTTTTCATCATAAGCGAGGTGACGGCTTTGCTTCGGCCCCCTCGTTCCCTGCAGAAGCATTAAAAAGTCTGAGAGGCAAACAAGCAAGTTTGTGCAGGGACAAAACTCATACCCAGTTAGAATGGGAACCACCAATCCTAAGGGAAACTTGTTGTTTGCAATACTGAGAAACAGACTAAGCACAGCGTCAGAAATAACCTTCTACCAGCCACATAACCTGACCAGACACAGATGGACTTGCCTTCAGACCCCATTCCACTCACACGCATGCTGGTAAGAGATTCCTCCACCTCCAGGAAGAACAAAGCAATTGTCATTCCCACATCACTGCTGATAAAGCCGTGGTTTTCAGAGAAGTCACCATTCCTGCTACAAACAGCAGCCAAATGGAGCTGCAAGAACTTGCATCTTTGGTCCTGGTTAGGTCATCGTAACCCTCGCAAGACAAGTGAGGAATCATGAGCTCATCCCTTGGCAGGAAGAGACTGACCGTAGTTTGCAATATTCATAGTAATTTGTGTAATTTAATGCAGAGGGTGAAGTTCTCAGCCAGGGTAAAATCAGAGCAATGCCAATTTTGCACTATTGAAGCAGCTGGGTCAGCCTGTTAACAAAGAACTCAACTCTTTAAAAATTTCTTCTGTTCACCTTGAAGACGACCCCTTGAACTATACACTGGTTTTAGGTTGCTGTAACTGTCAGCTAATTGCTACCCGGTCACTACTGTAAAAGGCAAAGTGCTCTCCATCACGGCTTTGTCTGATTGGGTCTGGGTAAATGGAAAAAAGCAGAGAAAGCATGGTTCAAAGATATTTTAACCAAGTCATTAGGATGCACACAAATAATCATGAATCTCAACAGCAACTAATTACAAAAATAATTCAGTCACTAGCTTTTGAAAGTGTAACAATGTTCATTGGGCCAAATTCAATACTGCTGTAGATTCCCGGAAGCACCACAGTAGCAGAGGGGAGATGGTCTATTGGCATCTCCAGCTTTTCCCAAGAGACATAACAGCAGGCAGGAATACGTCTCATTGCTCTCTGTATTAAGCAAGGAGTACTACTAGAGAACAGGGCACTACAGTGGAGCACTGATGGCAGACCAGGTTATGAACACTGTGTATTCCAAAAGAACAAGGATATGAAGGAGACTGAGCAATGCAACACATGAGCTGGTTCATGAATAAACCCTCCTGTTCGTCGATTCAGGCAGCATTATTCCTATTAAAATGCCACAGGCTAATCTGAAAAATCAGGCTCTGATCATGGGCATGTACATACCCATAAAGTTCCTCAAGCCTCGGTACACATCGCTGAATTTGGACTTTGGTCCCTATTTGTTTTCTTCCCCATGTCCTTGCTCAAACAGGCTGCTGTGGAAGCCAGAAGGGTTGTTTCCTGGCATGCAGGCCCAAGAAAGCCCACTTCCAAGGCTAGGTTCAGGGAAGACCACACTCTGGCTAGCTCTCTTGTAGCAGCTTTAGTACCACTCCCCAGTAGAGAAAAGGGATACAATTCCCCCCCTCCTTGCCACCAATCCTACACCAGCAGCACTCCTACCATGGCAAAATCACCCCAATTTACTCCAAAAACTATCAGGTCCAAAGGTTTTAAACTGAGCCTTATGGCCATGACCTACAGCCACCACTGCGCCTGTGAGTAATTTGCTTTTGTAGAAGCAAGCTTTTGGATCTGCTTTTAAACTGAAGTCCAGCAGCCAAGTAGGTGGCCACTTAATATCTCTGGGTACTTTCAGAGAAGATTAGGTGAAAGTCCAAATCCAGGTTGACATTCCCTCTCTCCGAGAAACAGGCCTGCAATAAATAAGGCTCCGTGCAAGTTGTTGTTCCTGCTATACTGCTCTTCTCAGCCACTTACTGCCAATATGTTCCTCATTAGCACTCTGGGAAGCTGCGAGTGCATAAGGCGCTCTGTGCAGCCCCATTTTTATTCTATTCTCAAACACATGGAAACACTTTAAAAGTAAGAGCCTTGGGACCTGTGCAAGGGCGACAAGTGATGAGATGAGGAGAGGAGACCAGAGCCAGCCCCTGACAAATTTGAACCATCCAGTCTTTAATCCACAACAACAAAAAAAAAAAGAAAAAAGAAATCAATGCTAAACAAACCTAGCCCTTTTCAGAAAGGAGATTACATGTGTAATGGAAAAATTACAGGTATTGGGAGTCTGGCCTACAAAAATTGGTTAAAATTAAGAGCCTTCGGTTAGCTTTCCATGATTAATGGAACTTCCCCTACATGCAACTCAGTCAACATTTCCATCCCCCTCGGAGCATACTAAGAACCCCCTATTTTTTTAATTTAAGGAAAATGGAATTTTAAGACTTCATAACATTTCCATAACTTACCACAACCAGATGATTAGCCATTTCCCCCTTCAAATACCATCTCCCTCATGAAGCAGAGCTGGCAACCAGGGGAATAGAGGGCTGTTGCTTTCATACCTCCTACCTGGGACAACATTTTCCTCTTAGTGCCTTGGAACAAGGGGCAGGAGCAATGCCACAGCACAAAGCACAGAGCAGACCCTGTTCTTAAAGAAGGTGGCATCCCTATACCGTTGGGCACGATGGATCATGGGCATGCCTGGTCCTTGCCGTAAGTGAAAGGAGGTTTCACGTAATTAATTCCTAATAAAACAGTTGAGCCCTAGTACTAGACAAAACAGAAATAGGCCATTAATGCCAACCCCACAGGACTTTAAGAGTTAAAGCTGTTGGAAGAAATATTTGTGCATGTGCTTTCATGCCAGTGGAAACATAAGAAAAAGCCTGAACTCTCTGCACTGGCACAGCAGGTTCAGCTTTGATCTCTCAGGAGGTTCATTTCCTTCATTAGGCTTTTCTTAAAATTCACTTTTATGAACCCTTTTAATTTCCCCCCTGCATTTTTCCCCCCCATAAAAGCCTTTTTAGATTCATTCAACAAAGGGGCAGGGTGGGGGAGGAGAATCTCATTTAATTGCCACTAAGCGTTACCTGAAGCTGCTAGTCATGTACAGGGATGCTGGAGCTGTTCATTGTGCGAGTCACAGGAACTGAAGGAGGGAAAAACCCCACTAAGGGAATAATAAACCATTAAAAGAAACACACGGAGGAGAGAGAGGAACAGAACCACAGAGCACCGACAAAGGGAAAGGTGAGGCAGTACAGGGAACAGCAGGGAGATCTCCAGCAGAACTTGGCTGGTCACTGCTGCAAAACAAGCAGAGCACTTACAGCCCACATCACCCACGGTCTCCCCTCGGTTTCATCTCTGTTGGTGCTGGATAGCTGATCAAACCAGAACCTCTCCCCATTTCAGGTTTCTGCTCTGTAAATACAGTACAACGACAAAACCCCATCCTCATAGCAGGGCTGTAAGGCTTAAAAACCCCAGACTACAGGAGTTTAAAGGGGGTTCAACACCCCACTATCCAAGTTCCAGTACCAAGCTGATTACAGCATTTGGGCAGGTGATTTATGGCTGCTGCTCCTGTAGGAGAAGCATGGGAAACAGGGGCACACTTTGAAATGCCTTCCTCTGCTGACTGCAGTAGGGAGAATTCGAACTCTGCATCTATTTCTGATGGACTCCTTGCAAAAAAAAAAAACAAAACACACCATGTCCACATCATCTCATCTGACCTATATGGAAGCTACAGGTGAGTGTTGAGTTCACTCTCCAAATGGAGGTCTGGGTCATCTCAGCAGCATGCCACCCTACACCACAAAAGCCTTTTAATAGCAAGGAATGTAAAGGTATTGCCTGGGTTCCTGCATACAGTCCCCCACTATTGTAGTCTATTGGACTGGAGAATTCTATTCACAAGCAGCAGCTTCACTTTAACAGTAGTTTGTGGCTTTACCCCCACCATTCCTATTAAAAGCTTAGCTTCTTATGATTAGCCAGTTACTTGGAGTAATTTAAACAATGAAACAATCATTTGGTGTAAGACTATTCACCAGCTCATTCATGTAGATGAACTTGCTTAAGTCCTTGGAAGCAGATACTGTGCTTAATGAGAAAACTGCGTCCAGATTCCTGCTCTGGCTGTAGTGAACCCTCAGGAGTTGTGTCCTCTGACACGAGGTAACAACCCCCATTTCACACTCTCAGCTGGCTTCTACTAGAGAAAGGAGGAAGTTGCAGTTTCTAGACAATTTCCAAGGGACAGATTCTGACCTCAGACAAAGAAACATAAAACGTGAATCCACACAAGGAAGGCTATTTGGTTATTCTACTTTTAAGCCTGGTGCAGCAGAGATGAGGTTCTGCCCTGCCTTTTCATTTCTGATGTTCACTTAATTCACTGTAACATGAACACAACTGGATTTAACAGGACTCAACAACTGCAATATCTCACAGTATTTCTTCAGCCCTGGAAGCACAGGCCTCTGCTTTTCTGCTACATCAACCCCAGGCCTCCCCCCAGCCCAAACTCAATTTCAATTACATTTAACAAAGCTAGGTGGATGGGCAGCACGAAGTCAGATGAAGTTCAGCGCAGACAAATGCAAGGTAATGCACTTGGGAAAGGATAATTTGAACTACACAGGAAAAAAAAACCCAGAATGCTTTTGCGAGATAATCATCTGCTGTGCACAGAGAGGTAGGGAACTGAAAAGACTATAATGGAAAGAGATGGCAAGTCCTTCCTTGGGAAGCTGTTCACCCCAGCTCGCAGTAATCTGAGCTCACCCTAACTCTTGCAGCACTGCAGCAACAGAAAAGCTCTGACAGATCACAGAGAGACTTCCACGCAAGTAAAGCTTGAATGGAGTTTGAGTCTGGTGGAGTACAGGAAAGGATGCATGAAAGAGCAGCTCTTTGTGTGCCTGTGAGTCAGAGCAAGCTGGGGTGTTCTGGGTACCCAGCTGCAAACCCCAAGGCAGACAAACTTCTTCCCTCCTCCGCCCCCAAAAAAAAAACCAACACAAAAACGCCAAAACCAAAAAACCAAATTTTAGTCCAGATCTCCAGGAGTTATGAAGCCCTATACAGACACAATAACCACTGGTGATCAGGACAGTCATCTTACAGGATAGGACCCCATGTCAAACCAATTCCACAGCAAGACCCTCTGCGCGTGCACTGCCTTTGCCCATCAGCTCTCCTTACACGCCAGCACAGACCCGAGACCCAAACCCTCTGTGGGCTGGGGGGACAAGCTGGGGTGGACAGGGGCGCACACACAACTACTACACCAACCTACGCTCAGCAAAACAAAAGCTAGCCAGAACCTCAAGCTCTCTGTAATGCCATCTAGATTTGCTGGAGAGCAGAAGCAACTGCACGCGCAGCCTCTCCCCGCGAGCACTCCTGCTCCCCACTGCCGCCAGCCTGCATCCACACCCCACACGCACCCAGGGGAGAAGCTACATCACTTGCTCACACCTACACAGCAGGGTGAAAGAGAGCAAGCCTGACTCCTCGCTCCCCATCTAGTGCCTTAAACACCAAGGTCTTCCCCTCCACACACCTCAGGAGGTCAAAGACAGACAGCACAGACGTGGGAAATGCAGTAATGCCTGCTCAGGGCTTTGCTAACCTTCCCCGACTGCCTGCAAGCTATCACCCCACCAGGGAAAGGAGGGATTGCAGACATGGAGCACCTCGCAGGCTGGACCCTGGGCAAGGAGCAGATTTCGTGAAGTGTGGGGCCATCTGATGGCAGAAGCAGGCAGCGCTAGTCAAGGCATCCCAAACGCTGCACTGCTTCACTCCATTCATCTTCAGTAATTGAATGCATGCCCTAGGGGGGTGCACTGTGCAGGGGCGAGAGGAAGGAGGGGGAACAGTATTTATATTTGTCTTCCCAGATTTAGTTTGTCTTTATCTCTAGCTATTTTGAATGTCATGGGGAGTTAATGAAGACATGTTGTGCATCTGCAACGCATGGAACAACTTCTCTCCTGTCTCAGCATATTAAGTTCTTTCTTACTTACAGTAGGAGTTACAGGGAAAGAACAGACACAAATGGAACGGGGAGATAAAAGAAAAGCAGAAAGACAGTAGAAGAAAAGCAGGAAACTCCCTTTTTTTATTTCAGATCTCAAAAGTTGCACCACACAGCATTTTCTGGCCCCTTCACCATGTCCCTCTTGACCGGACATGTCAGTCCTGGAAGAACTTCCCAGTCCCCTCAGCAGGACGTAGGCACAGCCCCTTAAACACCGCATTAAAGATCACACTGCTCCACAGTTCACTCCCCACTACAAACGCAAGCCCAGGTGAGGGCTCACAGCAGAGATGCATCCTGAGTGTAGCACCCTCCCCAGTGCCAAGAGGCACATCCCCAGGCCCTGATGTAACAGACCTGCAGCCACCAGATCTCCCTCCAGAAACTAGGGAGGACATGCCATACAGCAAGACCTCAGGGCTCCCACCACAGGCACAGATACTGCTCTGCAGCTGGATATTTTTAGTTGCTCTTCCTGTACTACAGACAGGAAACTGAGGCAGACAGCAAACACAGGCTCAGGTCTATAAAGGCTTTCTGGCCTCCAATCTCTTTAAGACAATCCCTGGCTTAGATCTCACCAGTGATTTCCAAGTGAAGAGAGAAGGCAATGGCAGAGAAAAGCCCTTTCCCTAGGATATCCCTTCCTCAGGTCTCCTCTCGCCCTCCTGGGAGAGGCAAGAGTACAGACTTTCCTTAATCATGAGGCTGTTCTCTTAGAAAATAAGATCTTCCCTTTCCTGGCACTTCCCATCCTCTCTCTTTTCCTGAGGCAAGATCTGGCACACCTTAGATGTTCTGGTTTGGCCTGAAGTTTTATTTAGACTGCTCCTTACTTTGGGGATTCTCTGTTTATATCATCAGAGGGTGTTAATAAGGGCAGAATGGTTTCCAGATCCACACCAGCTGACTGGATTTCCTGAATCCACGCCATCTGTAAAAACAGAAATGTTCCCTTCTCCTTGTACACACAGATAAATGCATTAAGGTTAAACCTCCTGGGGCAGGAGTACAGGAGAGGCTTGGACTGCTGGCCACATGAAACCCAGCAAGCTCTGGAACAAGGTACAGAACTACCATTTTTAATATCGAGGCTCAGCTGAAGACATGAAAGATCTCATCGCTCTGTGGAGCAGACAGAAGAGTTTGACATTTTAAAAGAGCACACTAAGGAGTTTCTGGCACCTCTCTCGGACACATCTGGCACTGGCCACCCTCAGAGACACAGGAATATGCAAACTCAGGCCCTGGCTGGTATTACAGCACTTGCATATCCCTATCATTCAGCTCTTCCATTTCAAGGCAAGCTTCTCTGGAGTCACTCGCTCACCCGTCGCACACGACAGCATAGCACACTAATCCAGATGCCTCTCAATTATGCGAGGAGGCAGCACAGCAAGAGAGGTGCTTGGGAGAGATGGGACACTGGGGCTCCAAC